>NC_045612.1:32654468-33904468 GCF_009762305.2 Zalophus californianus
AGGGGAGGGAGGAAATCTCTTCCTTTATTTTTTAACAGGGAGAATTATGCCTCTTATTTTTATTTTGTATCTGTCCTTACAGGGGATATCAGAATTAAGGAGACTTTCTTTCCTTAAAAGAAGGAGATGGGAAAATCATTTCCCCTCTACCCTTCTTCTTTTTTTTTTTTTAAAGATTTTATTTATTCATGAGAGACAGAGGAGGAGAGAGAGGAGCAGAGAGAAGCAGGCTCCCAAGGAGCAGGGAGCCCAATGCGGGACTCGATCCCAGGACCCCGGGATCATGACCTGAGCCGAAGGCAGACGCTTAACCATCTGAGCCACCCAGGCGCCCTCCCCTCTACCCTTCTAAGGTCCTTGGCTGAGACACCCCCCAAAAAGACAGATTGACAGGAGAAAACCAAACAGAAGGTTGATGACATGTATACCTCCTGTGTACATGGCAGATACCCAAGAAAACTGAGTAACTCCCTGAAATGGCCCAAGCCACCACCCTAAATCCATCTCCAGCTAAAGACAAAAGAAGATGATGCAGTAGGGAGCCAGTTATCAGGAGAAGCAAGGTAAAGGAGGATATGACTGTTACGCAGATTTGAGTCACTGTGTCCTTCATTGGTGAGTTTCTAGAGATCTGGTCATCCTTCTCTTCCCGGTACAGAGGGAGACGCCCTTACTAATGAAAATTTCCTTTATAAATATAAATTTCTCTTACAAAAGGGTAACTTCTGTTGGGTTTTCAGAGCTCCTCCTGTGTCTGCTGTTTTTTAAAAATAACCAGCTCAAGACAATCCTTATGTCAAAGTGGCATATTTTGGGGTGGCATATTCTGCTCCCCTTCACTATTCTTACACAGACAAATGTAAAAAGTTTGCAAGCTGAGAGTTAAAAAACCATGCAAGAAAAGACATTAAATCTGCAAGGGAACAGAGGTATCGATGAAGAAAGCCTCCAGAACAGGAGAGAAGTATTGACATAAAAAGTCTAAGTGTAAACTGGGGCCAGGAGAAATGATACTTCTTCCTGCGAAATGAGAGGGTGAAGGTACAGACATGATTTTATGGAGGAAGGGGACTTACCTGTCCTCCTCCTCTTGAATCTACTGTGTTTCTCCATTAGCTCCATCTCCAGGCATCGAACCCACTCTCAGCGGTCGCAGTCCAGGGCTGGTCCATTTCAGGAGGACACAGCTAATAGCAGCGTTCCTCCAAATCGTCATCCTCTGATGAAGAAGATTCTAACAGACAGTGATGATTTATTTGAATTTGCTCTGATTCGCATTACCAAAATAAACTTCAGTCTTTATCAGAGCCCCTCCATTTCCAAGCCACCCAAGGTCCCATACAGCTGACAAAGGGGAGCTCTGTAGGATGTACCAAAGCCAAGGAGTTTTTGACAGAGACCTTTCAATTTTATCTAAGGCTTCTTTTATAAATGTGAGAGATCAAACAGGGTTATCTCTAAAAAACACAAAGAAGAAAATAAGTTAAATCCAACCCAAAGAGGGTTTTGGTTTGGTTTGGTTTGGTTTGGTTTGGTTTTTTTGGTTTTTTTCCTACTGCCCCTCCACGTTTTCATCAAGTGTCAGGTGCCCCACATCCAAGGTCACTTGATTCATCCTCTTAAGTACTCCATGAGATATTTGCATTTTCATCTATTTAAGTTAATTGATTGAGATAGAAAAGGTAAAATCTCAGATGAAAAGACCAGATTTGTGTAGAATCATATGCTAATGTGGACACGGTGCATTGAAGGGCAAAAGCCACGAGGCCCACCAGGATTCTACAGTAACAGTTCAAAACAGGAGAAAAAAAAGAGCTAAAGATTCTAACTTCAGCCTTTTCAATTCTGTTAACTGGGTGACCTAGAGTAATGCCCTGAGTTAACCCCCCTGGACCTCGGCTTCCTTATTTGTGTAACAAAACGGATTTTGTTTTGTGTTGGAAGGCGAAATTATGCTCAGAGACTGAATTTGTCTTTGCCAGCGATTTATTTAACACAGGTTCACTGTGGGAATTTCACAAGCCAGTAGCATACAGGATAACGTTTCTTAATAAGCCGGTAAAGAAATAACATACTCTAAACCAATGATAGATTAATCACACTATTGAAAGAAGACTTTGGCTGCCTCCATTTTGACCTCAAACTTTCTAGCTGGGTTCTTCTTTCCAGCTGTCTCCTGGCTTAGGCATAAGATCCTGAGGGCAAATTATCCACCCCCACCCCATAGGACCAGAGACTATCCCCTCAAACAATAAGGACTGCCCTGAGCCAGCAAGACACCACACCAAAACAATGATCGATTTGACCTTCATTGCCCACCTGCACGTACCCACCCACCTTTGCCCCACAATGTCCTTATAAACCTGGAAGGATTTTTGGCACTCTGGAGACAGTCTTTTGAGACGCTAGTCTGCTGTCTTCTCGGTGTTGGCCTCACTGAAATAAATCCTTTCTTATTTCACCACAGCCCATTTCTCTGCTTTTGGATTTTGTCAGTGGCCAGTGGCTGAACCTGGTCTGTTTGGGACCTCTGGAGTGAGATGCTCTTGCAGCCCCGTGCCCCGGCTACACTATTGTTCCAGGGAAGTGGAGATGAGAGGAATAAAGCCCAAAGTTAGTTGAGGTATACTGTGGTGGCTGCGTGGTTCAGTCAGTTAAGTGGCTGAGGTCATGGTCCCAGAGTCCCAGGGATCAAGCCCCGCATCGGGCTCTCTGCTCATCAGGGAGTCTGCTTCTCCCTCTCCCTCTCCCTCCCCTGCTCAGCGGGGAGTCTGCTTCTCCCTCTCCCTCTGCTGCTCCCCACTGCTTGTGCTCTCTCTCTCTCTCTGTCAAATAAATAAATAAAATATTTAAAATAAAAAAATAATAAATGTAGTATCTCTCCTGATGGGATGGGGGCCCCCAAATGTGGGGTGACGATCAGATGGAGGCTGGTGGTGCAGGCGGGGAAAGAATTCACCAGAGGCAGAGCAAAGGAGATAGAAGTTTATTGAATACACTGCACGAGAGCCAGGAGCAGAACAGTGGAGGAGAAGTTGTCTGCCAGGGGGCAGTGGATGGGGGCTGTTTCTATTTTTTTATTTTTATTTTTTTAAAGATTTTATTTGTTTATTTGACAGAGAGAAAGAGAGAGAGAGAGAGAGAGAGAGAGAGAGAGAGCACAAGCAGGCAGAGCAGCGGGCAGAGGGAGATGGAGAAGCAGGCTCCCCGCTGAGCAGGGAGCCCGATGCGGGGCTCGATCCCAGGACCCCGGGAGCATGACCTGAGTCGAAGGCAGACGCTTAACCGACTGAGCCACCCAGGCACCCTGGGAGCTGTTTTTAAAGGGGGAAGATGAGGAGGTATGGCCACGAATGGAATTTTCCCTTTTTTGGTAACTGTGCCTGGTTGTAAGTAGCCCATTGGTCAGTTAGGGCCTGTGGCTATTTTGAGGTGAGTCGCTGGACGGGCCTGTCTGGATTCAACCAGCGGGTCCCTGTGGGCCTGTCCTACATTCCATCGCTCAAGCCTCTTGCCTAAGAGCGTCCTCTGCATGCATCTTTATACAAGCTGGTACTTGGGAGCGATGGCTCAGTCACCCAAGAGTTGATGTCCAACTCCAAACACAAAACTAAAATCCCCTGTTGCTAGAGCATGTTGCTAGGGACCGATGGTGCTGGTGTTGATGGGCGAGAGGATACTCTTTGAGGAACCACTGCACAATTTTCGCCCCTGCTGGTAAAAGACTCACCTTCACTACAGCAGGAGCTAATTGCCCCAAGGTCCTCAGAGAGCTAGTTTAGATCAACAAAGCCTAGCCTTTCCCAGACCGAAGACTCTCAGCTAACTCTTGGTATTTAGAGTCGCAATGTCCCATTGCCATAGTTGCTGCTGCTTCTTTATTTATTTATGTATGCATTTATTTATTTTCATATGTTTTTATCCATGAGTCCCCAGTAGGGCCCCTCAGCAGCTGAGCTACTGAGTTCTTATCAGTGAGAACAGGTGAGCTGATGACATCCGGACATGACTTACCTCATTCTTAGATCAAAATTTTTCTCTTAAATACAATCTCATTTTTGTCATCAACAGCCGGATGTGAAAATAATAAACCAGCATGCAGTGGATTTGTTCAATTAGTGATAACAAGGAGGCTCTAATGACTAAGTCGGGCTCTAATGGCCCCTACATAAAAAAAAAAAAAAAAAAAAACAAAATCTAAGCCGGTAAATGCCTCAAAGTTATAAAAATTGAAATCTAAAGAGAACCAATCACAAAGAGCCAATGTGATTTTTAAGCCACAGCCAATCAATAATTTCTTTACTTTGTTTATGCCTTTGTCTTTTAAAAAAATGTCCCGAGCTCCCTTCGGTGGAGTACTTCTAACCACTTCTTGTTTGGTACTGCCTGATTCAAACTGATGTTTGTTCAAATTAATTCTTAAAATTTGAATATGCCCCAGTTTATCTTTGATCAGATTCCATGATTTAGCCTCCAACTTCTATCGAGAAGGGAACAAGATGAAAAGGCTTTAAACTGCAGCATAAGGAGTTAAGACTTGGTGTGAGAAAAAAACTTCCAAAGTATTGCAGCTAGAGTAAAAATCTTCCTTGGATACTTTTTTTTTTTTTAATAGTCATACTCCCTATGATAAAATAGTTGCGAATAAAGTTACAATAAAGAAAGTGTCTCAAGAAAGGTGCTTCCTGGCCATGAATGTAACTGGTTCTTTAAAATAAGTGAATTAAATGTTCCCCCAGAAGTCAGCGTTTCTGTGGAATCAGGCAACTGGCAACTGGAAATGTTTGGTGCTTGCACCATGGGTGAGCAGCTCCCACCGAGGTCCAAAAGCAACCTGCACACTAGAAAGCTCTGGATTTGTCTCCAGAGCATTAGCATTTTTATTGCTTTGTGATCCATCCACATCTATATAAAAGTGATTTACTCCCTTGGGTGTGCAATATAATACTAAAGAATTAGCACTGGAACAGCCTCAGGGGTCAATTAACCCAAACCTAGAATTCTAAGCAGTAGAGATTAGTTTTTGCAATGTCTCCCAGTAATTAAATCTAGCAACGAGGGTGATTCCACCACTTTTCTAAATACCCTGTTTTCAATTCTTTTAACTATCACTGAGTCTAATCTCCTCATGTATATAAAAATCACTTAGGGATGACTACGAGTATTTATATTACAGAAGACCAGAATATGCCACCCCAAATATGACTGTAGGAGACCAGAATATGCTACCCTAATTATGTCTCTTTGGCACAAGGATTATTTTTAGCTGCTGATTTTGAGAAACAGCAGATATGAGAGAAGCTCTGAGAATAGAGTGGAATTTACCTTTTGTCAGGGAAATTTACATTTATAAAGGAAATCTCCATTTGTAAGGGTGTCTCTCTCTCTCTCTCTCTCTCTCTCTCTCTCTCTCTCTCTCTCAGTACCAGGAAGAGAAGAATGACTCTAAATCACAAGAGAATCTTATCAATGGAGAAGGCCCTACTTAACTCTGCCTAACAAACCCTACCCTTTTTTACCTAGCTTTTCTGGCTCACCTTCCATAACCAGCCTTCTCCACATCCTTCTTCTGTTTTAGCAGAAGATGATTTTCTTCGGAGGCAAATTACTTTATTACTTACAATACAGCAAACAGAACTTGGCCATCAACAGATGGCCATTCCCTTACCCCCATGTTCTCTAGGGGTGATGTAGAGGTCCCTGATGAATGCGCATACAGGTATCCATGTTGCTAGAATCCAGGTTGCTGAACCAAAATTACCTTTGAATCTCTTAGCACTCCTTCTGGCCGGGCTACCACCCAGAGTGTGTATCAGTCAGGTCTAATTGAGGTTATTGGTAGGAGAAAAAGACACAACGCCAGGAACGGTCAGGGAAGAATCCTGAATCTTCCAAATAGATTTATATATTTTCTCTCCCCTTTTCTCTGATTATAACCCAAGGGGAAGCCAACAGATCAACCCATTCTGGAATGGCCACTGAAGGAGAGCAGAATTTACCACCCTAAAATATGTCACTTTGGCATGGAGATTATTTTGAGCTAAAGCCAATCAAAACTCACCAGATTCAGGAAAAGCTTTTTACCTCTCCACAACTACCTAAATTTACATTGGAAAGGGGGGCGGGGGGGGGGGGCTGTACCAGGAAGAGAGATATTACTAGAGATATCTTTTTACTTGAGAAACTTACCTGCATAACAGGGCAACCTTTGTTTCCCAAACATCTCCTTACTTTCCTGCTAATGGCCTTCCTTCCCTTTGTGTCCCCAGACACTTACTTCCTTTGCTCAGGGTGTTATAGAAGCCTCAATTGCCTGACTGCCTTATGATCTCATATTTTTGGGGTCGACCATATGTATAAAATTAAATTTGTTTTTCTCCTGTTAATCTGTTTTATATCAATATAATTACTAGACCTAATAACCTAGAATAGAGGAAGGGAAAATTTTTCTGCCGCTACACCACATTCTGCAACCAAATTATCTTATCAAAAGGTATGGACCAGGAAGAGAGAAGATTGGTCGAGTCAGAAGTAATTTTTAGATGATTTTTAAAAAATGTATTCCACTTCTCAATGATGCCAGAAGCCTGAAGATGCTAAGGGACATGAATGTCCATCAAATACCATGATCACCAGCCCATTTGGGGGTGACTTTTATGACAAAAAGCAAACTGTTATCAGACTGTAGATGGTTTGGAAAGTGGAACATGGTACAGTTTTGATTTCAGGGTCACAAATGGGTGGCCAAAGTTATCTGATTGGACTGAAACAGCAAAACCATGACCAGAAAAAGTGTTGACAGTAATGAAGTACCACAGATAGCCTTAAAAAAGGAATCAAGATTCCATTTAGTCAATTTGCCAGAAGAAGGAAGGAGCAATGACTCTTGCAACATGTCTTCCTGCTGTGAGTCAAATGGGTCAACTTTTGGCAAGTCGCAAGTTTGGCATGAAGTGCTAACTTCTGCACCAGAAACACACAGTCCTTTAACTTATGCCCAGTCTACAAAAGTGGATATGTTCCCATCTTCAGTACAATGATAAATTTAGCTAGTGATGATGGCCATCTGAGCAGGCTTGATCAGCATCTCGATTCCCTTTGGTCTCATCAGAGAATAGGCCCTTACTATAGACATTTACATTAGTGACTCAGTCTGTCTGATTGTCAGCTGAATTTGTTTCCACAGTTCATGGCTCCAAAGAGGGGTATATTTTCATCTACCAGTCCGTAGTTTTCTAAGTGGCAGACCAGATACCTGGGACATTGGCAGCAGCCCAAAATGTAAAAAAAGATTAATTAAGGGACATATTGGCCAGAGCTATTAAGTTCTGTCCACTGAGTGGAGTAACAACATCCACTTTTGTTTACAAGTAGCTGGAACTAAGACTGAACATCAGTAGCGGCTTGATGGACACCATAATGTTTTGATTTAGTTGAGCTCTCAGTAAATCAAGCCTAGAAATTTAGGAGAACATCTGTGAATCAAGAACCCCACTGAGCTAGCGGTATTGCTTCATGAAGGCAGTCGAATTGAGGATAAAAATTCCTCCAAGGGTGTAGCTGACTTTTTTAAAGATTTTATTTATTTATTTGGCAGAGAGAGAGAGAGAGAGCACAAGCAGGGGGAGAGGCAGGCAGATGGAGAGGGAGAAGCAGACTCCCCGCTGAGCAGGGAGCCCAATGCAGGGTTCGATCTGCGGACCCTGGGATCATGACCTGAGCCAAAGGCAGACGCTCAACCGACTGAGCCACCCAGGCACCCCACTGAATTTTTTTGATATAAAGCCAAATGCGGAACCAGCCAGTCCACCTGTGTTCTTGACTATGCCATTTCCCTTCAACTACTGAGGCCCGTTGGGTTCTTAACTTGTTAATGAACCTGTACATATTTTAATGTGTTTATTGGCTATTTCTATTTATTTTCTGTGAATTGTTTGTTTGCATTATTTGCTCACTTTTCTATTCAGTTGTTCATACCTGTATTGCTTTGTTGAAGTTCCTTTTATGTTTTCCAGTGAAGATGATATTTAAGCCCAAATTTTAAGCCATCTCTTTTTCCTGGCCGTCTCCCATGTATACATGAGATATATGTGTTAATAAACTTTTTTCTCTAGTTGTTCTGTCTTGTGTTATGGGATCCCCATCTAAGAATTTAGAAAAGTACAAGAAAAATTATTTTTTTCCTCCCTTACAATATACATAGAAGTATAACCAGGCACTAATCGTCTCTGTGTTTCTCTAAGATTCTCAGGAGAAACTGTGACCTACACGAAGATTATTACCTTTGGTTGTGAAGCTCAGATAAACACCCTCCACCCTGCATAGAAGATAAAACATTTTAATCCGAAAAAAAGGTGCTTATAGCCCAGTTTTAGCTTGTGTGTGAATGTGTGTATGCTAATGACCAACAATAGGGGCTATTGACTATGGAAATAAACACAGATATTTTAATCAGGCAGAGAAGAAAGAAATCAAGGGTGACAAAGGAACAGCACAGTTTTTATAAGTCCCGGAGGACGAGAGGACCTAAAATGTAGAGAGACAGGGACTGGAGGCTAGAAGACAGTCTCTAACATCCCAGTCCTTTCATCATTTATTACCTGGGGTGACATGCACTTTCCCAAAACTAATACTGTCCTGTCATAAGCACTTGGTATTTCTGAGAACTCTTTCTAAAAGTTGAAGAGACAAAGTCTCTCAAAGAAAGATGAATCATAATTAGATTGTCAATTAGGAGAGTCCCAGGATCACAGAATTGGAAAGGGAACTAAGAAATTCAACCAGACTTCTCATCCAAGGAAACACCCCTTCTACAACATCTGGGCTGGGTGAGCATTCAGGTTCTGCTTGAATATTTTGAATGACTGGAAGTCCTTTGGAGAAGAAAAATGTGATAATCTTCCTTTTGTTGAGCAGAAATTTGCCTTCCATAACTCCTATGCATTGACTTGACTTCCACCCACAGAAACTGTAAAAGATACGTAATTGAACCCAAATCCATCTGCCCAATGTGCAGCAAAGCCAATCACTGAGACATCAAGTATGCAGCAAGAAAAGGATTTATTTGAGAGACAGCCAAAGGAGAAGATGGGAGGACAAGCCTCAACTATGCCTCCCTGAAGGGGTAGAGGACATGGTTTTTATAACCATAAGGGTTGGAAGATTACATATACACTGATGAAAAGGGTGGAAAAACTTATTATTCATGAGGCAAAATGGAGCATGCACATTGAGCACACATACATGTAACATATATCCCATGTTCACTTTGGGGTGAAGACTTAACATCAGAATGAGGAAAACTTCAGCCCCTGACTTTAGGAGGTTATTTTAGGACAAGGAGAAGGGGCTATGGGCATATTCTGAGAGCTGTTATAAACTGGATGGAGTCTGGGGCTTGTTATCTTGAGTAAGGAATGCAAGACCTTGCTTGTGCATAGGCTGGAACCCTATCAGTTGACCTTGAGTCCAGGCTTCTACAGAGATAGCTAGTGAGTTTGTTAATGGGGTCTAAAAAGACACAATAGCTGGGGCACCTGGGTGGTTCAGTTGGTTAAGTGGCCGACTCTTGATTTGGCTCAAGTCATGATCTCAGGGTCCTGGGATGGAGCCCCACATTAGGCTCCACATTCAGTGGGGAGTCTGCTTGAGGATTCTCTCTCTCCCTCTGCCCCTTCCCCTGCTCTCTCTCTCTCTCTCTCTTTCAAATAAATAAATAAATCTTTGGGGAAAAAAAAAGGAACAATAGTAGATTGGAGGAAATTGTTCTCTGAAAATCAAGCTTTAAATTTCTTGCTAGTTTCTGCCTCATTAACTCTATGGGGCACAGTTTCAATTTCCCCCTGAGTTATGATCATTCCTCAATCTTGAGGAACTGGGATGATGACTACTCTGGCTACTTCCTTACCTCCTCAGGTAAGGTAGATTTTTGGGTAAAGAACAGTTTTTGTAAATCTTAGCTATAAGCAAAATTCCTTCGATGATTAATATCCCTACCTGCAGGGCTAAGCAGAAGTTTCTAATCTATAGGTCACAGCAGCAAGGGAAATAGAGGCAACATAAAGTTTTTCCCTGTTACAGATATACATATAATCCCACTTTAATATGACAGTTTCTCAAATATTTGAAGATAGGCCTGTTTACTTTAGACAGAGATAATGTAAGAATTAAGTTTAGAATCTGTGTAAAACACTGCAACATGCATATACAGAGCTGAATATGTTGCTCTACATGTATTTTGACCAGCACAAGCTCCACAGTAGACTATTAATCCTCCCACTTGATAGACTTCTATTAATGTGATCTAAAATCCCACCCCCCATCCTGCCAGAGGCAGATGCTGAACCAACAAAGCCACCCAGGTACCCCAATAACTATTATTTTAAAGAGTCTCAGAATCTTTTATAACTCTAAATGGGAAGAGAAGAGCCCTAGACATGTCTCTCTCATCTTTTTCTTTTTCTTTCAAGAAGAAGGAACTGAGATTTAGAATTATGTGTGCCAAGATAATATTACTGATAAGGGCCAATTCACAAACTACCTAGAACATCTCTGTCATTCAGAAAAACCTAATAGTTTAGCCTGTTTTCTCTCCAGGGCTGATTCAGTCTAAGGATGGGCGTGTGACTTTTACAACCAATACCATACATTTGTCTAGGGTTTTGCTAGTTTCTGCTATTTGTCTTGAGTGATTCTAGCAAAATAGGCTGCCTTTATCTTTTCTTATATCCTCTTATTGAGCAAGTATGGCTAAAAGTTTATGACATGGTAGACTGTGTTGATGCTTTAAGAAAATGTTTCCTTTCAACCAAACATTTCCATAGATCTTCCTGCCTCCATTTTTTTAAAGTAAACTCTATGCCCAACATGGGGCTTGAACTCACAACCCTGAGATCAAGAGTCACATGCTCTGCTGACTGAACCAGCCAGGTGCCCTTCCTGCCTCCATTCTTATCCCCTTGATATATGCTTGTGTTGGGAATAAAAATTTTCTCTATTGTTCAAGGTTCTTCTGATTGATCTAAGAATTAAATTGACATGAGATAGATCAACAGGAAAAAATAATCAGATTTAATTACTTAACTACAGGGAATCCACATAAACATGAATGGTCCCAAAGATAGGAAAAATGAGGTGTGTCATCCTGAACAAAGAAGAAGGGGCTAGGAGTCTGGGACTTCAGAAGGAAGGAAGGCAATTCACAGGAAGATGAAAAATAATAAATGTTTGGTAAACAAATGATTGCTAGGCCACACAGAAACAATGAAACACAGAGAGGAATTTTAACAAACAGACTTTGCTAAATACCTGTCTGCCATCCCTATTTCATATTATAATGTCGTTATCTGTGGTGATTGCTCTCTTTCTGGAGCAAGTCTTCCATCTAAATTCTCTTAGGCAGTTGTGGGGGGGGGGGAGGAGATCAAAGTTTCTTCCTGAGTCATTTGGGCCTTAATTGTTTTCAGTTTGAAATAATCTGCATGCCAAAGTGACACATCTTGGGGCAACTCATTCTGAACCAAATGTCTACACTTGTGAGTGAATGCCTGAAAGGAGAACACAGGAATTAGATCTCCCTGGTAATGTGAACAAATATTAGTTGAGAAGAACTAAACCCTCAGCAGAACCACATATACTTAAACAGATAAATTTTATAAATAGTAAACACATGTGAATATATTTAAACAATAAAAAGAATCATAAATGACAAATGTAGATTGTAAGGGTAAAATGACAAAATTCTCTTTGAGGATCCTTCTCTCCTTAGGATATCTCTTGAAAGTTGAAATAGCTGAAGAGGAGGCTAACCCTTTTGATTTTATAATTCAATTCACATATCTTCTGCCCCTTGGAAATATAAGCAGACACTTGTGAAATTAAGTCTCTCAGGAAATATACAAGCAACACCACAGTGCGTGTCTCTCAAGGAGATAAGAGAACTTTTCATTGTTCTTTCTTCTATTCTAATGTATACATTTATGTGAAATTCTGTCCAGACTTTGTAAGTCTGTCCAGACTGTTATGCTACCTTATACACATGTGAATGTGATCATGCTTATGCGATATTAAATTGTGTTAAACTTCTCCTTTCTCTATTCATACGAGGGGCCTATTGCTGGCAGGACTTTTAAAATTTCCTTACAAGTCGTAACTAGAATATATAATGCCTCCTTGCTGAGCATCAATAAAGGATTTTGTTATTTTGACTACAGTAGTCCTGAATTTCATTCTGCCTGAATCACCTCCTTATTTCATGATTTTGGTTCTATGGCTATGAGGGAGGAAGAGTAATTTTCCTTCTAATCTTTTAGGTTCTTGGCTGAGGAACTCTCCTCCCGCATAGTAAGAGACAGATTAATAGGAGAAAAGCAAACAGAAAATTAACAACATGTATAACTCCTGTATACATGGCAGATACCCAGGAAAATCAAATAACTTCCTAAAATGGTCCAAGCCACCACCTTAAATCCACCTCCAGCTAAAGACCAAGGAAGATGATAGAGGTGGGGAGCCAGCTGTGGGAAGTTACCAGGAAAAGCACAGTAAAGGAGGATATGGTTGTTATGCAGATTTAATTTGTTGCCTTCTCCATTGATAAGCACTTCGAGAGATTTAGTCATCCTTGTCTTCCTGGTACAGAGAGGGAGACACCCTGACAAATGCAGATTTACTTTATAAATATAAATTGCTCAGTCAACCAAGAAATCAAAGAAGAAGTCAAAAACTCTCGTACCACTCTCCCCACTTTTATTTAACATAGCACTGGAAGTCCTAGCTACAGCAATTAGGCAACATAAAGAAATAAAAGGCATCCAAACTGGTAAGGAAGAAGTAAAACTCTCATTATTTGCCGGTAACGTGATACTTTATATAGAAAACCCCAAAGACTCCACCACAAAACTACTAGAAATGATAAATGAATTCAGTAAAGTCACAGGATACAAAACCAATGTACAGAAATCTGTTGCATTCCTATACACTAATAATGAAGCAGCAGGAAGTGAAATTAAGAAAACAATTTCAGGGCGCCTGGGTGGCTCAGTCGTTAAGCGTCTGCCTTCGGCTCAGGTCGTGATCCCGGGGTCCTGGGATCGAGCCCCGCATCGAGCCCCGCATCGGGCTCCCTGCTCAGCGGGAAGCCTGCTTCTCCCTCTCCCACTCCTTCTGCTTGTGTTCCCTCTCTCGCTATCTCTCTCTCTGCCAAATAAATAAAATAAAATCTTAAAAAAAAAGTAAAGAAAACAATTTCATTTAAAATTGCACCAAAAATAATAAAATACTGGGGCGCCTGGGTGGCTCAGTCATTAGGCATCTGCCTTTGGCTCAGGTCGTGATCCCGGGGTCCTGGGATCGAGCCCCACATCGGGCTCCCTGCTCCGCGGGAAGCCTGCTTCTCCCTCTCCCACTCCCCCTGCGTGTATTCCCTCTCTTGTTGTGTCTCTCTCTGTCAATTAAATACATAAAATCTTTAAAAAAAAACAGTAAAATATTCAGCTCTTTGAGGAAGACATGGTCACAGCTATAGCAGAGCTCTGGATGCCCCACTCTTGCCCTTGACTCACCGCTGTTTGCTCTCACTGAGGAACAAGTCAGTCTGGAAGCTGTGCCACAATCATGGCTTTTAGAGACACTGGGTAGACACCCAGGGAACCAGAGATGGTGATTCACTGAATTAGAATTACTCTAACCAGCTGCAACAGAAAATCTTTGGGGAAGGTATGTGCTGACTTGATCGGAGGGGCAAAGGAAAAGAATCTCAAAGTGAAAGCACCAGTTTGGATGCCTACCAAGACTCTGAGAATCACTACAAGAAAAACTTGTGGTGAGGGTTCTAAGACTTGGGATCATTTTCAGATGAGGATCCACAAGTGACTCATTGATTTGCACATTCCTTCTGAGATTGTTAAGCAGATTACTTCCATCGGTATTGAGCCAGGAGTCGAGATTGAGGTCACCATTGCAGATGCTTAAATCAACCTTTTTAATAAATTGATTATCAGTTGTTAAAAAAGCACAATAAAATATTCAAGAATAATCTTGACCAAAGAGGTAAAAGACCTGTACTCTAAAAACTATAAAAACACTGATGAAAGAAATTCAAGACAACATGCAGAAATGGAAAAATATTCCATGCTCATGGATTGGAAGAAAAAATATTAAAATGTCTGTACTACCCAAAGAAATCTGCGTATTTAATATAATCCCTATCGAAATACTAGCAGTATTTTTCAGAGAACTAGAACAAACAATCCCAAAACTCGTAGGGAACCACAAAAGACCTCAAATAGCCAAAGCAATCTTGAAAAAGAAAAACAAAACTGGAGGCATCACAGTTCCAGTTTTCAAGTTATATTACAAAGTGGTAATAATTAAAACAGTATGGTACTGGCATAAAAATAGACACATAGATCAATGGAATAGAACAAAAAAACCTAGAAATAAACCCATATTTATATGGTCAATTAATCTTAGACAAAGGAAGAACGGGCAAAAGGCAGTCTCTTCAACAAATGGTGTTGGGAAAACAAGACAATCACATGCAAAAGAATAAAACTGGACCACTTTGTTTCACCATACGCAAAAATAAATTTAAAATGGATTAAAGAGCTAAATGTGAGTCCTGAAACGATAAAAATCCTAGCAGAGAGCACAGGCAGTAATTTCTCTGACATTGGCCATAGCAACATTTTTCTAGATATGTCTCCTGAGGCAAGGAAAATAAAAACAAAAATAAACTATTGGGGCGACATCAAAATAAAAATTTTCTGAACGATGAAGGAAACAATCAACAAAACTAAAGGGCAATCTACTGAATGGAAGAAAATATTTGCAAATGACATATCTGATAAAGGGTTAGTATCTAAAATACATAAAGAACTGATACAACTTGACAACCCCCCAAATAATCCAATTAAAAAATGGGTAGAAGACACGAACAGACATTTCTCCAAAGAAGACATACAGGTGGTCAGCAGACACATGAAAAGATGCTCAACATCGCTCATCATCGGGGAAATGCAAATCAGAACTACAATGAGATATCACCTCACCCTTGTCAGAATGGCTAAAATCAAAAACACGGGAAACAATAAGTGTTGTTGAAGATGGAGAGAAAAAGGAACCCTCATGCAGTGTTGGTGGGAGTGCAAACTGGGGCAGCCACTGTGGAAAACAGTACGGAGTTTCCTCAAAAAATTAAAAATAGAACCACCCTATGATCCAGTAATGGCACTACTTGGAATTTACCCCCAAAATACAAAAACACTAATTGAAAGGGATACACGCATCCCTATATTTATTGCAGCATTTTTTACAATAGCAAAACTATGGAAGCAGCCCAAGTGTCCATCAAGAGATGAATGGATAAAGATGTGGTGTATATATGTAATAGAATATTATTGAGCCATAAAAAAGAATGAAATCTTGCTATTTGCAGCAACATGGATAGGGCTAGAAAGTATAACGCTAAGTGAAATAAGTCAGTCAGAGAAAGACAAGAACCATATGATTTCACTCTTAACTGGAATTTAAGAAACAAACAAAAAAATGAGCAAAGAGAAAAAGAGAGAGAGAGAGAGAGAGAAACCAAGAAACAGACTCTTAGCTATAGTGGGACCCCTGGGGGGCTCAGATGGTTGAGCGTCTGAGCCCCCCAGGGCTGCCTTTGGCTCAGCTCATGATCTCCAGGTCCTAGCCATGTCGGGCTCCCAGCTCAATGGGGAGTCTGCTTCTCCCTCTCCCTCTGCCTCACCCCTGGCTTGTGCTCTCTCTGTCTCTCTCTCAAATGAAGAAATAAAATATTTTAAAAAAACAGCTTTAAAAAAAAAAAAGGGCTGGCAGACTCTTAGCTATAGAGAACAAACTGATGGTTACCAGAAGGGTGGGTGGGTTGGGGGATGGGGGAGATAGGGGATGGGCATTAAAGAGTATATTTATTGTGATAAAAAATTATTAAAAAATGGTTAGGATGATAAAATTGAAAAGAAAACTGAAATTGCAAAAAAATAAAAAAATATATGTTTTTCTTCTAAGAGGGTAACTTCTACCAGGTTTTCAGAGTTTCTCCTATGTCTGCTGTTTCTTAAAAATAACCTAAAATGATCCTATGTCAAAGAGGCATATTTTCAGGTAGCAAATTCTGCTCCCCTTCAGGCCCCAATTCCTTCAGTTGTGTACTGATCTTACTGTGCTAATGGTGAAGTATTTGTCCCTAAAGTCATCTTGTCCCAAGCCATCTGTCCCTAAAGTCACTCCCCCTCCATGTATACATGTATACACACACCGACTGTTAATCTAAAACGCAGCGAAACTGTCATCAATTCCTATTTGCAAAAGAACATTTTCAAAAGCAGTATTACTATGCATTGAAATTTTCAGGTGGATCACCAAAGTAATAGATTCATTTTTCTCTGTGATTTTTAGGTCTTTGAAAATAACTGAAGCTAAACTTCCCTGGCACTCAGGTACTGAAAGCCATTGATTTACGTGGGCACTAAGATGATAATAAGGGGAAAAAATGCTTTAGCAATCTTTCCTTATGGGTCACTGACTAAAACAAACAAACAAACCCAAAACAGCATTTTCAGAAAGTGAATACAGTATCCAGGTAGAATTACATTTACTTACCCTTATCTTGACCCTATAGTTCCTTCAACTGTTTATTCAGTTTTGGGGTAAAAAAAAAAAAAATGCTTTGGTGCTGTGGATCAATGTCTACAAGTATGGAGTCCATTTTTTCAAATTAGGAGTGTAACTTATAAATGAGCCATGATAGACAAAAAACCAATTTAATCCCAGCATAATTATTGTTAATGGACTTAAGAAGTGTTCCCTGTGTTAGAATATGAAAATGAAGTTTTATTGTCCGAGCTCAGAATGAGTCATTTTATAGGATTTACATGGCATCCAGATAAGTAGCCAAACAGGAATTTCCAGAACTTCAATCTGTTCTCATTAAATGTGATGAAGTGCCAGTTTCCTGCTCTGGAAGTTCCTGCTCTGGGTAAGGCCAATAATAAAATTCACATATGATGAATAGACAAAATTCTTTGCTTCTCCCATGTCTACTTAGTAAGGAAATGAGGTGTGATGTCTAATGACTCCCTAAATTCCAAATTTCCACCCATTTGAAACTTGCCACCTCAAACTTTTGTGACTTACAGCGAGATGCAGGACAGCCGGTTATCTGGATAAAAAGGTGAATGGTGTAGTAGTTTCAAGCAATTAAGAATGTTTGGCTACATTAGCGTGGGTTTTATTTAATGGAAAAGGTCCGGAATGGTAAAGCTTAAATCAACGGTGTGCTAAATCAATTAAACAGGGAGTCCCTTAGACTGGGGTGGTTTTAATGCCAGGGCAGCCTACTTAAGCAAACCAAAATCTAATGCCTCAGAGTTACGAAGTCAACATGCTCAGGACAACCAATCACAAACAGCTAACTAGGCTTTAAGCTATAGCCAATCAAGTAATTTCCTGTTTTGCTTCCTTACTTTCCCTGTATGAGTCTTTTCCCTGGCTCCTGTTGGTGAGTGCTCTTGAAGAAAGCATCCATCTTGTCAGTTCAAACGAAAGAATGAACACTAGAGGTCATATTGCTCCCAGGCATGGCTGGACTAGCCAAAGAACCTTGTAGGTACCCCAATAGCTTTTAAGTAAAGGTATTTTTCAGATTCCAAGTCTCCGGAGGTGGTGGAGACCTTCTGGGGACCAGACAAGGTGGCACCAGAGCACCTGCTAGTGTGACTCATGGGTCTCCAATCAATGGTGTCTACCTTCTCAGGAAACCCCTGCTGACAGGACCTCATGGGCCTCTAATCAACAACACCCATCTCCTCAAGAGACCACTGCCCCAAATCTTGCCCTTAAAAGCCCTCACTTGCAAGCCACTGGGGAGTTTGGGACTTTTGATCATTAGCTCCCCATTCTCCTGGTTGGTGCCCCACGCCCCAAGAAATAGCCTTTCTTTCTTCACTGCAAAAGTTTTTATTGGCTTGCTGTGCATCCGGTGGACAAACTCTTTGGTTCGGTTACACTCCTAACCACTGATGGTTTGGCACAGCCCTACTTGGATAGATTTTTGCTCAAATAAACTCTTAAAAAAATTGAATGTGCCTCAGTTTATCTTTTAAGAGATGTGTGTGTGTGTGTGTGTGTGTGTGTGTGTGTGTGTGTATTTGGCGATGGGGGAGAGGATTGCTTCATTTTGATTAAACAGAAGGAAAGAGCCTAGTTTTAAAGGCATTTAAAATTTGCATCCCATCTCATCCAGCATGTTCTTGGGTGTAAAAAGTTACTATCTCCATTGAAGTTCTTAAGTAAATTGGTGGGATCCTGTTCTTCAGCATGGTAGCAATACAAGACATATTTATGTTCTAGCGCCCGAGAGAAAGAGTTGACGGTAGAACAAAGAGCTGATCTGTATTGCTGTTCTGAGTTAAATATGGCCACATTCTTTTTTCTCTCTCTTGAGCAGAGACGCACAAATAGGGGAGAGAGAAGATGGCAAATACATAAGCTCACTTTAGAAATACACACACTGAAAGATTTAAAATAAAATCTGTTCCAGCCTTTTTCATTCTTCAGCTTTGTCCTTTTGTGATGGGTTATTTATAGCCAACGCTTCGGGGAAAAAAAATTTCAAGTCAACTCACAGTGTAGATTAAGCCACTGAAAAATGGTGATGTGAGACATATTCAATAGTGTTCTGTAGAAGAACTCATTTTACCACCATAACGTTGAGACACTGATATTCGGCAAAGCGATTCCATAGATTTATGGCTTCATCATCTGCTTTGCTGATTGCTAGTTTCTCAAGGACAAATGGGCTCTGAGATCCAATTGTAAATATCCAGGGTAAAGCAATGTTATGTCTACTCTGAACGGTTATGCCATCATTAGGAAAAGTTGCTAAATAAACTTAATTGAGCATTTAGAGGGCTATATAAAACATTTCTTTTTATTTCTTCCCTAGAGGACCATGTTGGATTTTTGTTTCAAAACATCATCCACTCTTTCATTGGCCATCTCTCATTCTTATATGTTAATTGCCTGGGTAGCATTTGGTGAGGTGTCACTATTTTCACAGAGATGTGAAACACCACTTCTCCAAAGCCACCCAGGGGTGTTTCTTCTTCCGCTTCTTCTTCTTCTTCTTTTTTAATAATGGAGGAATTTGACAATGACTAAGCCCTTCAGGTAGGAGATGAAGGACAGTCAGTGTTTAGAGAAACACAAGAAACTTTAGAGAGAAAAATCTGTTTGGAAAATAAGACATGATTCTGCTAAACCCTTAGGGTAGGAAAAATAGCCTAGAAATGAGAGTGAGCAATGATTAAACACTAAAACTGGTTCCTTTCAATCACCTCCTGACATTTATATGGTATCATAACACCTCTGGTAACTCTTCTCGGGTTTATGAAAACAATAATAGAGCCACTGAAATTACTCAGCGATTTATTCGAAAAGCAATAGACAAGTCCATTGGATAGAAAGCATTTTTTTTTAGTTACTAAAGCAGAGAAATTCAGCTGTAGGGATGCCTGTTAGGAAAGCACTGCACATATTCATAGCAGTATTGAGAGCTTGATGGACATTTAAGCTCTTTCTAGTTGTTTTTTTTTTTTTTTACAAATACAAACAATGCTGCAAACAACCTTGTATGTGCATCTTTGGTCAATTGGGTAAGCATTGCTGTGAGATACATATCTAGGCATGGAATAGCTGGGTTAAAGGGGACGTGCATTAAAAATATTGATAGATACTGTTAAATTGTTCACCAAAGAGGTCGCATAGCGTATGAGTATGCTTGTAACTGGGAGTTGTCAGTGTTTTAGTCAGCTTCAATCTGATAAGGAGAAAAATGGTAGCTGGTTGTTGCTTTATTTTGCATTTCTTAACTAATGAGTGAGATTTACCCATTTTATATTCCCGTTGCTCTTGAAAAATATATATTTTGAAAGATTTTTAAAGCATCTTGTAAAGGCAAGTTTTAAATAAAACTAAATATAACACAGAGTTCTTAATTTTCATCAATTTATTCTAAGCCTAATTTAATACGGAGACACTGATTAGACCAATAAGAGCATTGCTGTGATTCACCGTGGCATGTCCTTGGTTTGGGGTTGAAGTCCTTCCTCCCGATTTTCAGACAGGCTTCATTTTAAAGGACCTCTGGCTATGGTGCTAGCTTTATGTCTGGCATTTCTCTAAGTCCTTTGCCTGTAACATCTTATTTAATGTATTATATTACATTATTTAATTGTTACATTTTGTAACAATATAATTTACTATTGAAGAAACTCTGATTCAAAGCAGTTAGGCAGCCTGTCTAAATACTCATAACTAATTTTTTCAAGACTCGTAACTGTTAAGTAGCAGATCCAGGACCAAAATCCAGAAGAAGGTAGTATTAAAAATACATAATCTAGAGGTCAATTACCTAAGATTTACTGGCTGTGCGACCTTAGTTAAGTTGCCTAACCTCCCTGTGCTTCTGTTTCCTAATATGAATATTGGGATAATGGTAGTACTCACCTCATGGAATTGTTATTAAGATTAAATTAGTTGAGATATGTATGAGGTGTAGATTATCCGTTTGGCACATAGTAAACATCATAGAGGTGTTAGTCATTATTATCCAGAGCCCATGCCTCCCAAAGAAACATTCCAGGGCATTAGCTTTTCTTACCCTCCATTCTAGGACTGCTTGAACTATCTGCTACAGGCAAATGAATCTTCACTTAGTATCTTCATATAAACTGTGTATCACTCTTGCCTCTGGTTCCAAAGAACACTCCTCTCCCTTTATGTCCTAATCCTTGCTTCATTCTTTCTATCAAACTCCCTCTGTCCCTAAGTATACCCATAATTAGATAAGGTGCCAAGGAATCATTTGAACTTTCCTACACGACACTGCCCATTTTCCCAATCATGCAATTGCCATGAAGGCAGAAACGCTAGTACTACCACTCAGCAGCAAATCAGAAGCACAGAATCAATTGACTACCACCCAGTTAATACCCTGTTTAGAATTCAAGTTCTTCATCAAGACCTTTTAGGGAAGCAGTAGATATTTTCATTCTGGGAGGTAAAACCTGTATTATATCAGCAGCTGCCATCAGAATTCTTGGGAATAAAACTTCTTAGTAAAAATAACTTGCAAGGCCTTAAGAATGGTGGGTAATGGGGCGCCTGGGTGACTCAGTCGGTGAAGCGTCTGCCTTCGGCTCAGGTCATGCCTCAGGGTCCTGGGATCGAGTGCCCCACCAGGCTCCCTGCTTGGCGGGGAGCCTGCTTCTCCCTCTCTCTCTGCCTGCCACTTCCCCTGCTCATGCTCTCTTTCTCTCTCTCTCTCCCTCTGTCAAATAAATAAATTAAAAATCTTTTTTTTAAAAAAAGAAGGGAAGGTAAGTTACAGAGCCAAGACAATGAAAGAAAATGGCCAATGTTTTCCTATATGTTACAAAGAAATACATGATTTTGTTGTTTTTCTTCCTTTTTTTATTCTGAAAAGGAGAGGAAGAGAAGGGAAAAGAAGGAAAAAGTGAGGTGCCATCAAAATGTTGGAATATTGGATACTATGGGACGTGAATGACCAGAGATGAAATTTCTCAGTGGCAAAGTTGTTTGAATTTTTAATGAATTTTTTAAAAAGGTTTATTTGTTTTTATTTGGGGGGAGGGGCAAAGGGAGAGAGGGAGAGAGAGAATTTCAAGCAGACTCCCCACTGGGCAGGGAGCCCAACACAGGGCTCAGTCTCAAGACCCTGAGATCATGACCTGAGCCGAAATCAAAAGTCAGACGCTTAACTGACCGAGCCACCCAGGTGCCCCATTTTTCTCCTTACTCTTAAAAAGTTGAGATAATTATAGGCTCCTGGGCAATTGTAAAAAGTAATACAGAGAGATCCCTTGTGTACTTTGCCCAATTTTCCCCAATGATCAAGTCTGCAAAGCTATAGTACAATATCACAACCAAGATATTGACATCAATCTTCATCAGATTTTCCCAGTTTTACTTGTATTCATTTGTATGTCTGTGAAAGACTTTTAAAAACAGGGTATCAGGGGCGCCTGGGTGGCTCAGTCGTTAAGCGTCTGCCTTCGGCTCAGGTCATGATCCCAGGGTCCTGGGATCGAGCCCCACATCGGGCTCCCCGCTCGGCAGGAAGTCTGCTTCTCCCTCTCCCACTCCCCCTGCTTGTGTTCCCTCTCTCGCTGTGTCTCTCTCTGTCAAATAAATAAAAAAAATCTTTAAAAAAAAGATGCAAAACACCTACATTTAAATAACGAATATATAAGACAATGCTTTACTGTTTGAAAAGGTATAAAGCCTGTGCTTTGCTTGAACATCTCTCTCTCTCTCTCTCTCATTAAACAACTTAGAATACTTGCCAGGGTAAATTTCTGGTTCTTCCTCAAACACATTTGTAAAGCTTCTTTTTTGCATGTTGTATCTTTTTCCATCCTTCTACTTTCAGCTTATCTGTGTCTTTAAAGTTAAAGCATAGGTCTTGTAGATAGCATCTAGTTGGGGCTTGTTTCTTCAATCCGGTCTGGCAAATCTCTGCGTTTTATGTGGAGTGCTTAGTCAAATTTATATTTGAATTAATTATTGATGTGGTTGGTTTTAAGTCTACCGCCATTTTTATTATTTTTTTGTGTGTCGGTTGCTCCAGAGCTTACAACATACAACCTTGACTTACTAGATATACTGCTCAGTGAAAGCTACGTAGATAGGCTGTCATTTAACAAGCTACAGAGCATAATGAAATTTTCGCATCACATCCAACTTTCAAAAAAATCAGATCCCCAGTGCTACCTTTTGCCCATGCTGTATTGTTTATAGAAAATAGATGTTTAGTTCCACTTAAATTTGCAAGCAAAGATAGGTAGTAGGGTTGCTTCTAGAAGGGCTGCATGAAAGAAGTTGTATCAATCAGGATGGTTTAAGTTATGGTGCAGTAAAAAAACCCCAAATTTCAGTGGCTTGAAACAATTAAGGTTTCATTCTTCCTTATGCTACAGGTTCCTCAAGGGTCAGTCTGGGAGTCCGTTCTGTGTTGTCTTTTCTTCGGACCCAGGATGATGGAACAGCCACTCTCTGGAGCATTGCTTGTTGTCATGGCAGAGAGAAAGAGAGCTCTAATTGATACGTTCATTAAGTGCTTAGCCAGAAGTGACACATGTCTCTACTACTTGCAATTTATTGGCCAGAGCTGGTCACATAGCCTTACCCAACTGGAAGGGTCTGGAGGGAGCCTTCCCCCAGAAGGAGAAGAGAATTGCAGTATTTGGCAAACATCATTAATGATTACCACATGGGATTTTTTTTTTTTTTCAGGTTCTAGAGTCTTAGCTCCTGAAGCGTTAATGCTGCTTGGTCCTTATATTTTCTTTGGGTTCAACCTTAGCAATAAATTTTGCTAACAAAACGAAAAGTATTTATAAACCGATGATAAATAAATGGCTTGGGGAAGTGCTATTAGATGTTGGGAAGGACAGGGCTAGGTGCTGAAGGTTGGTAATACTTTCTGCCACTAGACTTGGAAATGCTCTGAGCTAGAATGGATTTCTGTCCACAAAACTGTTTGTAGTGTGAGGGGTGAAACCCAGGCGTAGAGTCTATTGGATTAACGGGACAGGTCAGTTTTACCCAATGCTAAGGAATTTGGAGGCAAAGGTTTGAAACAAAGGTGAGGAGATTCTCAGAGGGAAAGGGAAGGCAGTTGTAACCAAACTACTCATGCACTTGTAGGCTGCGACCAAACTACTCATGCACTTGTAGGCTGCTTCCAGATCTTGACCCTTCCTAAGGAAGACTGTGAAACCAGAGTTTTAAGCCTAGCTGTATGCTCCTCACAGAGAAAGCAGGAAGTAAGGACGAAGCGCAGTTAACCCTCATTAGTTTGGTGCTGGTAAAACTATGGGTACTCTTCTAAGTGTTTGAAACATCCCTATGAAGTAATGATCCAGAAGTTCAGTATTAGAGGAAGCATCCACCACAGTTCCTTAGGGAAAAGGCAGAAGATAAAACTAGGTGATACACGAACCTATGCAGGATTGGAAACAAAGCCATCGCTTCTCTCCCTGTCACATGCTCTCCATTTCACTTGCATTCATTGCTATTTTATTTTAATTTTGAGCAGATAATGACATACAGATGGCCAACAGGTATTTGAAAAGATGCTCATCATCACTCAGCATCAGGGAAATGCAAATCAAAACCACAATGAGATATCACCTCACACCAGTCAGAGTGGCTGGTATCAAAAAGACAAGAAATAACAAGTGTTGGTGAGGATGTGGAGAAAAAGAACCCCTCACGTGCTGTTGGTGGGAACGTTGATTGATTCAGCCACTGTGGGAAACAGTATAGGGATTCCTCAAACGATTAAAAATAGAAATACCACATGATCCAGTAATTCCACTACTGGATATTTATCCAAAGATATATGCACTCCCATATTTATTGCAGCATTATTTAAAATAGCCAGGATATGGAAGAAACCACATGTCCAACAATAGATGAATGAAGAAATTGTGGTATCTACCTATATATTTCTATCTATCATCTATCTATCTGTCTATCTATCTGTCTATCTATCTATCTATCTATCTATCATCTATCTATCTAAACATTACTCAGCCATAAAAAGGAATGAGATCTTGTCATTTGTGGCAACATGGATGGACCCAGAGGGTATGATGCTAAGTGAAATAAGTCAGACAGAGAAAGACAAATACCATATGATTTCACTTATATCTGAAATCTAAAAACCAAAATAAATGAACAAACAAGAAGTAGAAACAGATCCATAAATACAGAAAACAAACTGGAGGTTGCCAGAGGGGAGGAGAGTAGGGAGATGGGCAAAATGGGTGAAGGGGAATGGGAGGTGCAGGCTTTCAGTTTTGGAATGAATAAGTCATGGGGAAGAAAGGTACAGCATAAGGAATATAGTCAATGGTATTGCAATAGCATTGTATGGTGATAGAGGGGAGCTACACGTGGGGTGAGCACAGCATAACGTACAGAGTTGTCAAATCACTATGTTGTACACCTGACAGTAATGCAACATTGTGTGTCAACTATACAATAAACAAAATATTGGGCAGATACTGAAATGCAAATGGTAGGGATTAATACTTACCACTTTAATACAGTCATAAGTAAAAATGTTATAGATTCTTTTGCTAGAAGAGCTCTTTTGCCATTATTAGAGAAAGCAAACCAATGGGATTTTCCAGGAAGACTGAATTATATATGAAATTAAAGAAGGAGTGTGTCGCTAGAGCATCCTAAAGGCATGGTCTAGGTCGGTGCTGATCAAACTGTGGTCTGAGGGCCAATGCTAGTCAAAAGATTAGTGCCATTCTATGAACTCTTTGCTCGTCAATCTGGAGACTTGGAGTGTTGTAGCAGAATGTGAAGCAATCCACTCCTTCCAACATCAAGGAAGTCTTGCTGCAAATGTATGCATATATATAATGTATGTATATATACCCGTGTGTGTGTGTGCATGTATATATGTATTCCTTTATGTAGATCATATATATTGTCTTATATATATCTCTGTGGCAATACGCATGCATTAATTTAAAACGTATAAGAAATAGAAACCAAGCATAATTAGTTTAAGAACTGTGTAGAAGCAGTAGTGCTCCCTTTCTGACATCAGGTATGTCTTGAGGGACCAGACGTAGCCATGAAGATTTTAAACTTTACATAATGGAGTTCTGCCAATACACTGGGCCTTTTTTTTTTTTAATCTTTTCTGTTGACATTTCCATTGATTGTTTCCTTCTCAGCTGTTCCCAAATATCATGTATTATTCTTAAATATCTTATCAAAAAAAGGCTGTCTTGATTAAGCCAATTACCTTAATAGTGTAATAAGAAAACACTATCAAACATTTTTGACCCCTTACTGTGTGCCAGACACTTTCCTAAGTGCTTTACATTATTTGAGGCACTTAATCCTAACAACAATCCTACGAAATAAGCACCATTATTATCTCCATTTTGCAATGAGGAAAATGAGAATCAAAGTTTAAGTGATTTGTCCTAAATGACACATCCCCAAGGGGACAGAATAAGGCGTCCAATTCATGTATTTGAACTCTCAAGCCAATATTCCTAACAACCATGGGATATTTCCTCTGTAAGGGAAGAGAGGCAACATACATTTAGTGAAAAGACTCTGGGACTAAGCATCAAAAGACCTTGATTTTAATCCCAGCCCTGCCACTGGCTAGCCATGTAACCATGGGCAACTCCTTTTCCTATTTGGGCTTTGGTTTTCTAACCTAGAAATACAAGAAATACAACCATACAATACTGGATGTTTTCTCAGATCCTTTTCAGTTTTAAGCTTTTATGAGTCTGTAAGCATAGATGTCCTACTAAAAGCAGAGGCTTATGAATGTATCTTTTATAGAGAATTTCTTGTTCAAATAGAATTCTTTTTTTTCTAATTCAGCAAAGCAGTATTGCTCCGGGCTATCTGCCTGGATGTAGAAATCGCCTTATAATATAGAACTGGATGTTTAGCATGAGGGTCATTGAAATAGGATTCCATCCCTTTGCTTTCTGCTAAAGACAGGATGTAACAATTACACACAAGTAATAAGCATGACATTTAATATTTTGATTTTTCTTACTGCTCTCCTCCAGAAATAGGCTATGCTACCTTGTGGCTTGACTTGGCTTCATAAGGAATGAATTTTTTTTTCATGTCTAAAGTTGTGTCAGTCTGGAGATGTTTAAATATTTAGGTATTTTGTTTCTGACATACAGCAAATTTTGCCAAGTTTCATAGCTCAGCAGTCCACCATTTCTGGTACTAAGCCATAATGAACAAAGAATACAGTGTTAACATAGTCTTCTCCTGCTCAGTGAGATGGTGTGATTCGTAATGAATGGTGGGTATTAATGCTTACAGATTTAGATCCATTTGTACCACAAATAATCAATTTGGAAAGAAAAACATTTCTGGTCTCCAGTTTGAAGAAAAAACAAACTAAATATAAGGAAGCAGCTATGTTCCCTCAAATATGTATTTAAGGACACAATGATGGCTCTGTGCCTCTGTCTGCTGAGAAGTAAATGGCAAGAGAGCAGTTTTCAAAAATATCAGAGAGTTTTTAAATGTCAGGTTTACCACCTTTCATTCTCATTTTGCTTTGCCTCTTGAGCAAGCTTAGATTTCAGCTTGCTGTAGTAATCTTTAGCATCATCTCCCTGGGTGTCAAGTACTTTTGCCTAGTAATACTGATAGTCACAGGGAGCAGAGAGTTGTTTTGTTCTTTCTGCTTTTGTTTTTAGCGGATAATTAGCTTAGTTGAGCAGAATGGGTGTTTTCTAAGGTTTTTATACACATGATTACAGATCATGAGGCTGGAGTCAGCCAAGCCAGGAGGAAAGCCTGGCCCAGGATCCTGGTGGAAAACTGAAAGACACAATTCTCACAAGTATGACTTCTTAGTAACTATGAATGTTTCTGTGTGTTAAGGGAGATGATGGGTCAACACTTAACGCTACTCAGATCCTAAGACTATAAAAATGGATGATCACCATTACCAGGCTGTGTCCGAAAGATATTTACCGCCATAGATATCCTGATCCAGAAGGATGGTAGACCTCATCTCAGAAATAAGTGGTCATTTAGATCAGTACCCTCAAATTTGTTCTAAGGCAACTAGTGCTGGAAAGTTTAAAACTGAAATGTTCTAGTAGCCTAACTTTTAATAATGAAGTCATTTTTGGTCACTTTCTTTTCTGCATAGTACAATGGAAAGAATCTGAATTATAATTCCCTTCTGCTAGTATCTGTAGGACTTTAAGGAAATCTCTTAAATTATGTTGGCCTCAGTTTCTGCTTCCATAAAATGAGGTATTGGACCAGATGATTCAACTTTCTCTGGCTGAAAACAAATTATGATTTTAAGGCATTAGGATACAAAGATTAAGTCCTCTTAATATATCCTAGTTTCTCCTCAAACCTTTGTCCAATGTTTTCTCAAAGCCTTTATAGACTCAAAAAGAGCCAAGATTAATAGAATAACACATTCTATTTCCATGATGCTTGATCCAAGGGAATGTGGCAACATTTACATTAAATTAAGTTCAGTGAAAGAATACTGCCTACCCATAATTACCTGAATGATTCGGAAATACCATTTATTGGTCACCTACTATATGTGGGGCACTTTACTAGCATTTTACTTATATTATTTGATTTAATTCTCATGTACCTGTTGGAGTACATGAAGGCAGCCTGGCAATAACATCTCTTTCCGCTACCTTAGTCGTGATCTAAATGAGAACAAAAACCATAGAGATCAGCATATGGAGAACTAACTTTTACCTTTACTGATAAAACAATTAGAAATAAATTAGAAAATGTGGCTTATTGGGCACCTGGGTGGCTCAGCCATTTAAGTGTCTGCCTTCGGCTCAGGTCCTGATCCTAGGGTCATGGGATCGAGTCCCACATTGGGTTCCCTGCTCAATGGGGAGTCTGCTTCTCCCTCTGCCCTTCCCCTTGCTCGTGTTCTCTCTCTGTCTCTTTCTCTCTCTCGCAAAAATAAATAAATAAATAATCTTAAAAAAAAAAAAAGAAAATGTGGCTTATAGCTGTGGCCAAATAGGATTCATAATACTGAGCAAGAGAACTGAACAGGCTCAACACACCCAAACTGGGCATATGAGAAGTGCAACCAGCCTCAGGCATCACTGGATCACTGCAGGCTTTTCCTGACACTTGTCAGCATGGAGGAACAGAGCAGAATGTGTACCCGCAGCCAACCTACCTCCCAAGATAAAGGGCAAGAAAATAAATTGGGCTATAAATACCTTGCTCTTCTTCTGTACCTAGCAGTTAGGAAACTCACTGCACCTCCATGAAAAATAATAGGTTTGGGGCATGAAGCCAGGGGTGGTAGTGGACCTTGATCCCAGCATAAAGAGACTTTGGAAGTGAGGGGAAAGCAAATAATCCTTAAGGAAACTGAGGTTCAGAGAAATTAAGTATTTTGTCAAAGATCACACAGCTAGTAAGAGGAAGAGTTAGAATTCAGTCTCCAGTTCTGTCTGACTCCAGAACCCATACTCATGCCCTCATTTCTTCCCCTACATTGTCACCTTATAGTTTTCATGTTGGCTATGTTTTACCACTAGCTGAAGACACACTCAGCAGTTATTTCTTCAATTAAAAATTTCCCTATTATGCAAGTGTCATAGATCATGGCTCCATCTACATGACTATCTCCACACACAAACCATCAGTGGTAACATTACGGGATTATCAACCAAGACAGATTGGCTTGATTTTCAAAATGACTGATAAGACGTGCCCTTCCTTGTCTTAGAAACCTAGGAACTTTTTCATTTTTATGTTTCTTTTTTTTTTTTGCTTTGTAGATTAAAACAATGACAATATGAAATACTCTGTGATTTGCCATTTTGATCCTGTAGCTTCCTGTACTAGACCATGTAAATAATGAAACAGAATGTTTCTAATGGACTATCCTTTGAAGGAAAGACAATGCCTGCTAGTGTTTTCCGAATTTACAGATTCTAGCCATGTACTATGAATCGTTAGAGGTCAAATTTCATTGTAAAAAAAATTTACCCTAGGATCAGAAGGAGCGGGATAAATTCTAGTCTCTCCAGTAAAGAGTTAGAGGTGATAGTAACTTAAGAAGAAGTAGTAAGATCTCTCTGAAATGCATGACCTGAACCCGGCAGAACAGAGGACTATATACCTGAGCCCAGAGTGAGAAGAACAGTGATTGTGTATCAATAGGGATTGGCATATTATTCCAAGACAGACAGGAGTCCCCGGGGTGGATCAGCTCCAAGAGATAGGAAACAGCACCATTATGCCAATATGGAGCTAAAATGCTCTATCCTAGGTCTCTTAAATATTCTTACCTCTGCTAGCCAAGTTTCGGACAACAAAGTCTACCATTGGATGAATAGAGGTCTAGCTACTTTGAGTCAACATTTGGCCTTTGGATGTTCCTTATCTTCCAAATATTCATTACATGAAAGAGACAAAAAGGGTACCAAATTGTCTAGGAAAAATGTTGGTGCAAACAATCCATCTTTCCTGATAAATAGTATGAAAAGATCTGAACATGCTGAAATGACCCAAAAGTAAATTCGTTTTTAAATTTTAAAAAAGATACACAGGGAGTTCTGGAAGACACCATAATGAAAATCCTCATGAAATGCATCACTAAATCATGTAAAACGCAGTGGGTAGTCACAAACTCACAGGCTGCATTTTATTCTCTGATAGACAAAGCATCTCCTCATTACTGACTAGAACTGGGAAGCCATTGAGGATAGCATTACCCTTAATAAGGTTATTTATTTATTTTCTTCTTGATGGTGATAAGAGCTAGTATGAGAAGGATGGGGGTGGGGAAGAGCATCATTACCAAGGACTCATTCGCTGTTTTGAAGAAAGCCATTATATTATTTGTGTAAATTAGGAGTAATAGATGAGAAAACACCAAATAATAAGCAGCTGATTCTCCAGCCAAACTGTCTCAATTTAAATCTAAATCCTGGCCTATTAAAGAGGTCTATAAGGAAATATCATTCACCCATATTAAAAGCTTTTTCAAGATTAAAATTAATGCTGGCGATTCAGGCATATAACATTTCCACAGTATTTACCCTCTGGGAATCTATGTGATCATCATGTAAAGGAATAACAAAAATGTCTTTTTGTTTGGCGCCGTTGTTTGGGTTTTGTCCGAAAAGAAGCATAGCAAAAGGTTGTGAGCCAGAACTGAATCTCTGGCTTTCTTCTCTGGTTATCACGGGTTTGCACTTTGCTCTCAGTATGTATTTGACAAGGCGCCTGGGTGGCTCAGTCATTAAGTATCTGTCTTAGGCTCAGATCATGATCCCAGGGTCCTGGGATGGAGCCCCGCGTTGGGCTCCCTGCTCCGCGGGAAGCCTGCTTCTCCCTCTCCCACTCCCTCCGCTTGTGTTCCCTCTCTCTGTCAAATAAGTAAATAAAATCTTTAAAAAAAAATATGTATTTGACAAATGTGGAAACGAATGGATTTTCCTTTGTTAGGTATGCTTGACATATAGCAGTGAACAAGAAAGACATGTTCTCCAATGACTCCATCATTTTTAAAGGGAAAAAAAGAGGGGCTAGCATCTCACTCACTGAATAAATATTTCTTAAAAACCTACTATGTGCCCAGTGCTCGCCCTGGACGCCTAAAAAAATAAATGAAGCAGACATTATCCCTAGCTCACAAGGTACTTAAAAGCGATCAAGGAAAACAGACATTAAATAATTAAGCAATTAGAACACTACAGTGTTGTATTAGTCAGCCTGGGCTGTCATCACAACATACCACAGATTAGGTGGCTTAAACACCAGAAATTTATTTTCTCACCATTCTACAGACTAGAAGGCCAAGATCAAGATTCCAGCAGGGTTGGTTTCTGGTGAGAACTCACTCCTTGGCTTCTATTCAGCTGCCTTCTTGCTGTGTCCCCACACGGCCTTTTTTTCTGTGCATGTGGAGAGAGAGAAAGAGAGACACAGAGAGAAAGAGAATGATCTCTGGTCTCTCTTCCTTTCCGCTAAGGACACCAGTCCTATCAGAATAGGGCCTCACCTTTCTGACCTTATTCAACCTTAATTACCTTCTCAAAGGCCTTATCTCCAAACATAGTCACGTTGCAGTTCTAAGCTTCAACATTGGAGTTTTGGGAGGACACAATTCTGTTCATAACAAGTTCTGATACGTGTTAGAAAACATAGAGGCATCCATTACGTTAGCACAGCAGATCTACGAATGTGATACCTTAGTCTAGGGGATCAAGAAAGCTTTCCCTAAAGAAGTCAAGGAAGTGGAGCTTAAAGCATGAGTAATAGCTTGGGAAGAATAGGGGCAGAGTAGTTAAAGCAGCAACGGGGTGTACAAAGGCTACAAAATATGGCACATTCAGTAAAGTAACTTAAAAGCAGTAAAAAGCAGCTGGGCAAAGAAAGTCCAGAATGGTATGAGACGGAAGAAGTAGACAGAAGACAGACGACCTTATGAGTCTCATGAACCGGTTTCACTGTGATCCTAAGGGTAATGGGAAGCCATTATATGGTTTTAAATAGGGGCCAGGTTTACTCTTTATAAAGAGGATTCTTATTACAGCTTGTGAATATGAGTGTGTGTGTGTGTGTGTGTGTGTGCACATGCCAGTGCCTATATACTCTTATTTTATTTTTTTATTTATTATTTATTTTATTTATTTATTTTTTAATTTTTACATACTCTTATTTTACACACAGTTTTAGAGGACCTTGGTGCATGGTCACACCTTGTCAAGAAGACCCACTTTTGCCTTTACCAATGCTTCTGCTATGCTGCTCTGTGAAACAGCAAACTCTGCCCTTCCCTTCCACGCGGGGAAAATATGAAATGAAAGGGCAGGGAGATGGTGCACTTCTCTTCCTCCTTCATTGAAAATATGTTTACTATTTGTAAGAGTAATTGATATTTATTGATCACATAGTATATGTCAGACATTGTGGTTAAGTAGGTTACATGGGTTATTTTATCTGATCCTCAAAACAATCCTATGAGAGGTACTATTATTTTTCTATTTTACAAATTATGAAACTATGGCTTTGAGAGAGGTTCCATCACTCGCCACAGATAGCAAACCTGGGAAGCCAAAGAGCTGCGATTTCGTCATTCAATGCAACAACCCATGTTCTTCGCAAGTAGACTGTTTTGCCTACCAGTTATGGGTGTCCGGGTTCAGTCTTAGAAGCAGTGCCCAGCAAGGGGGTACAGAGAAGAGAATCATCTCCTTCGCTGCTTAGATCACTGCATTCACTTTTACGGCCTCTGCCTTGAAAAGTTTCAACGGGTCATAGAAATGCCTGATCATTATCAACTTGAGAAAGGATGTCCTTTTTATTTCATCGCCCCGTGGAAATAGTGTACAAACCCATAAGATCCCTAAACTTCAGAGAAGGGAAGGGAATAGGGGATGGTGATAGATTTTTTCCATCAAGGGTCTATTATTTAACCTAGCTTCTCATCTCACCAAGAAGGACATCTGATCCTATATGCCAACTGCAGACTGGTTAAAAGAAAATACCAGGAAATTGGAGAGTGGTTTTTGCAATGTTTATTTCCGAGTTAAAGTGCAGATTGAATCTTCTAATTTCCTTAATGGGCATAATGCTAGTCTGGCAAAGTATTAACAGTTTGGATTGGATTCAAAAATTTGGTTATATATTTCATTCAGCTCATATTTACTGGAGCACAAGACAACCTACAGTAACAAGCATCAAAAGTCTATTTTACTGCCCATATTATGAGCAGATGGAGCATAGACATTTAAAAACACCAAGCCTTTTGATTAAGAGCCTGCTTATAGTCAGATCAGGATGAAGAATAATGGCCTTATACAAAGGTTCTCTGAATTTTAAAATACTACTGGACCTTTACTTGTCTTTTTTGAAATCAGATATTAGAGTTTTATAAAATTTGGAGTTGGAAAAGCAAAAACAAACCCCGACCTCACTAAAATGAACACAGATAGGAAAGGGCTCGTTTCCAGCAGATGACTTTGCCCCAATGTTGCCGAATCAATGAGTTATTATCGTTATCACACAACAGGGAGTAAACGTTTGGAAGTAATAGCTTATAAAGGTGGTATAGGCTGAAAATAGATGTGTGTGCATAGGCTCAGAATGTGTTTTTGGTTAGTGAGATATTAAAGAAAATCAAGATGATTGGGGGGGGTGGGATATATTTCAGCACAATAAAAGACCAGATGCTAAAAGTATAAGAGCCCCTGCTCTTAGGAACCACATCCTTCTTATTCCTACAGAGTAACAGTGGTTAGGCTTGGGGCCTTGTTTTCCATGTCCCTAGAGAATTAACATTCCCTTAGGATCCCCGCAATCTTTTCAAGAATGTATTGCAGTAAGAGACTACAGAGAGAGCAAACCTGGTCAAAACCTAGTAAGGGTCCTTCAAATACACAAGCACTAAGGAGGTAGATCTGAAATATTTCCACCTAAAAAGCAGCATGAGATGGTCCTGCATAGGTTTTGAAGTCTAAAAAAATTAGGCTGAAAACCCAGTTATGCGACTTCCTTCGTTGCATAATCTTGAGTGAGTTAGTTATGCCTTTTGGTCTCAGTTTTGTCATCTGTAAAATAGGTCAAAATATCACCAGCCTGGGACACCTGGGTGGCTCAGTCAATTAAGCGTCTGCCTTCGGCTCAGGTCATGATCCCGGGATCCTGGGATCGAGCCCCGCATCGGGCTCCTTGCTCAGCGGGGAGCCTGCTTCTCCCTCTGTCTCTGCCTGTTACTCCCCTGCTTGTGCTCTCACTCCGTCAAATAAAATCTTAAAAAAAAAAAAAAAACTTAAAAAAAAAATCACCAGCCTCCTCGGGCAGTTGTGAGGATTAAGAAAATTATGTGAAGAGTCAGGTATATCGTCAGCACTTGATGTTTGAAGACATCAGAATCACTCCCTCAAACATTAGGACAACAATTAACAATTGTTAACAATCTTTTTGGATTGCTACAATCACATTTTACTATATGGTGTCTTGCATTCTTTCTTCAACTTTAGTTCCTAATACCGCTTTGCAGATGTCTCTGACACTATCTGGGGATCCTGGACTCTTATATATTGCCTCCCTTCAAAATAGATTTGAAGTGGTTTCAATGGAACTATTTTTCCCTGGCATCTGGCATCTGACTACCCATGCTTCTAAGAGGGAGTATTGGACAGCGCTGAAGAGGTGAGCCAGATTGCCTGAGTTCTAATCTCACCTTGTCCCACTTACTGGCTATGTGACAGTTACTTGATTTCTTTGTGCCTCAGTTCCCATATCTGAAAAAAAAAGTGGGGATGAGAAAGAGTATTTCTCTCATAGCGTTGTTGTGAGGGGGGTTAAGTGGGTGAATACATGTAAAATATCTGGCACACAGTAAGCACCGAATAAATGTTAGCTATTATTATTTTTCCTTCTGCTTAAAAATTCAGGACCCAGACTCACTACCAAATGGCTGAACAGTCTTCTGTTGGCAACACTGAGGAGCAAGCTCAGATGTAAGACATGAAACATATATGAATTCTAGTATCGCGACAGTCCCAGACCGTGAGCACCAGATTCCTCAGGATGCACAGAGTTACCGCAAATGCTCCGTAAAACCATATGTACAACCACCTTTTCTCAAAGAGCTGCAATTAAAAAAAATAAGATACTGGAAGTGTGGACTTCAATTTATTTAAATGTTAAAAAGGAGTCCCGGATATCTATACAATCTTGTGTTCCAAGTTGTGAAAACAGATAATACTGAAAGATTACAGCTCTAAATAACATCTTGATTTCTGTATCACCATCCCACGGTCCTCAAAAATACAGTTCATCAAATAATTGGAAATATATTCACAGTTGATTATATTAAATAAATAACAGCAGTGTAGTTCTATTTTTTCAAGAAGATTGTTAATATTGCCTCTTTTATTAAATGAGTACATCTGTCATTAACCATATCCAAGCTTCCAAGAGACACAGAAGACCAAAAAAAACACCAAAAAAAAACAAATAACCCCCCCCAAAAACCTGGTAGTTACAAATGTCCTAAGTTTGCTAAAATAGGGGTCTTAGTAAACTAAGAATAAAGTTAACAACACTGAAAAATCAATCAGACAAACCTTCATTCTAATTGAAATAATTACAATAAAAGCTTTAAAATCTTTTTTTCTTTTTTTTAGGGTTTGGGGAGAAAATGTGTCTTGAAAGCTTAGTATGTCCTTTCAGCATCTGTGAAGCATAAAATCTCTATAAAGGAGTTTAAATGTACTCAGCTGCATGTCAGTGTGTGAGCCTAATGGAGACCGTGAGGCTTTGTTTGTTATTTTTTGACTATCTTTCAAGTGCATTTCTTTTCAGAGATTCAACATTTCTATTCATAGTAGGTTAAGTCATTAATTGTTAAGATTCTCACACCCATTGAACAAGGAAAAGTGACATTAGACAGTGTCAATTTAATCGAAACACTGGCACTATCCTTTTATTTCTGATTGGAAATGCATAGAGCAAAAGAATGTATTTAATAATTCCATTTGCTGTATGTGTGACCCTAGGCGCATTTTGTGACTTTGGGAAAAATCTTAACTTCTCTGAGCCTCTATTTTCTGCTCAATCTAAAGTCAGTGATGGTCTTCTTGGAACTAGAGGGAATTCACCCTGAGGTTCGCAGTGTCTTTTTCACAGGGCCTTAAAAAGTTTTAGCTGTGAACACATATGTAAATGAGTCAGACATGTAGTAGGTACTCAATAAATCGTTAATTGAATCTAAATTTACAGTGAAAATGAGGAATGGGCCATGGAAGAACAGGAGGTACAAAAGGTCTAGACTCCTGGACAAAAATAAGTCACTTATAAACGACAAACATTACAAACATATCCAGTTAAAATTACACTAAATAAATAAAGTGTAGCTAATAAATGTAAATATTTATATTATATATATGTGTGTGTATATATATATATATATATATATATATATATATATATATGGCTTGATAAAATATAACAAACATTCTTTTTAGATGTGTGGCTGATTTCACAAGTATAAAATATGTCCAGGATAAAAAAGAGGGAGAGAGAGAGATCTGAAAACTATAATGGTAAGCTGACAAAGCCTCTATGGGTGCTCTGGAAATATTCGAAGACCTTTGTAACTAAAACGCTCGAGTTTTAATTTCTGTGAAAGAAGAGGAGACAAGGATTTGGCCCCAGTAAAATAGAAATTGAAAATGAAACCCCAGCATTAAGCCGGGTCCTTTAAGCGCTATTTCTGTAGTAAAAGGAAAGTTTAGAAAGAAATCCACCTGCTGGGAAAGGGACATCATGAGAAACATGTCCATCTTAGCCTGGGCTCTGATTAAGAAAAAGTAAACAAAGAAAAAACTCTCCCCTGAGAGTTCATAGCATTGAGGATTTCAGGGCTAAGAAACCAGAGGCCAGGAAATTGATACCAAGTGGTGCTAGGTTTGTAGCACTAGAGACTGATGGGTAAAAGTAAACGCAGACCCTTAACATGGGACACATCCTTCACCCACACCACAGAGTATGCCCATTATAAAGACACAACAAGCAATAACCCATAAAACTGAAACACACAAAAGAAGCAGGATATCATGAGAATAACAAGAAATGGAAGCAACCAACAGAAGCACAGTTAGGCCTTCAAGTACTTCAGACACTGAAATTATAAAATACAGAATGTAAAATAGGTGTCTTAAAATTTAAAGACCAAAAGATAAAATTAAAAAAAAAATACCAGCAAGAATCAGAAACGCAAAAAAGACTAAGAAATTTGAATATGAACCAATTAGAACTTTGAGAAATTTGGAATATGATCATTAAAAATAAAATGCAATGCAATGACTAAATAGCACACTGGTATCAGCTGAAGAAAGAAGCAAAGAGGGCAGCAGAGAAGCACAAAGAAAGAAACACAGAGGTCCAGAGACATGGAGGATAGACTGTGAGGTCCGGTATACATATAACTGAAGTGCAGCAGAAAAGTAAAGAAATGCACGTGTTGGGGGCAGAGGGGAATATAGACAGATGATAGCTGAGAATTTTCCAGAATGGATAAAAGACACAGATCTTTGGATTCAGGAAGATAAAAATTTCTAAGCAAGAGAAATATAAGACATCTACACATAAACACCTCCTACTGAAACTGTATAACACCAAAGACAGAGATTTTTAAAGTATACGAAGAGAAAAAGTAGATTATCTTCAATGGAACAAAAGTCGAATTCTCAGTTGTACTAGCAGAAAGCAGACGACAGCTGGACAATAACTCCACAAGGATGAGGAAAAAATAACTATCCATATAGAAATTATCATTCAAAGGTAAAGTAAAAAAGGCACATTTTCAGAAAATCAAAATGGGGAGAGTTTGTCACTGACAGACTCCCACTGAAGGAACTTTGCGAAGTAATATTACAGAAAGAAGGAAGCTGAACCTAGAGGCAAACACCAAGACATAAGAGAATGGAAAACAAAGAAAGTGGTAAATATGTGGATACAACATAAGAAATAGTGATTAAATATTTAAAATAATAATGATTAATTTGGGATGGAAGCTAAGGTAAAATGATTGAAGTAAAATTCTGGGCAAAAATAAAATGGAAGAAGGGACAGGTGATCAAATTTAAAGAGGTCCAAAGTCCTCAATTTTCAGGAAAATGTTAGAGATGCTGATTAACTTGAGAATTTGTAGGGGTGCCTTGGTGGCTCAGTTGTTAAGCATCTGCCTTTGGCTCAGGTCATGATCCCGGGTCCTGGGATCAAGCCCAGCATTGGGCTCCCTTGGTTGGCGGAAAGCCTGGTTCTTCCTCTCCCTCTGCCACTCCCCCTGCTTGTGTTCCCTCTCTTGCTGTCTCTCTGTGTCAAATAAATAAGGAAAATCTTTAAAACAAAACAAAACAAAACAAAAAAACCTTGAGAATTTGTAAAGTTAAGAGTGTATGTTAAGACTTTAAAAGTAACCAAGTAAAGATTAGAAATAGAATATGTAATTTCAAAATTAGAAAAAAATTATGGAGAACAAAAACAATGACCTCAATAAATCAAAAAAAAAAAAAAAGAAGAAAGAAAAAAACAGAAAAATCAGGGCAAATAGCACAAAAAATGGTAGTAGAAATACATGAAAATACAACAGCAATCACAATAAATGTAAACTGGCCAAACTTTCCAGTTAAGTTTGTAAGATTAGGGGCACCTGGGTGGCTCAGTTGGTTAAGCGTCTGCCTTCTGCTCAGGTCATGATCCGGGGGTCCTGGGATCGAGCCCCATGTCCGGCTCCCTGCTCAGTGGGGAGTCTGCTTCTCCCTCTCCCTCTGCCCCACCCTCTCCCTCTGCTCCTCCCCCACCCCCACTCAGGCTCTCTCTTTCTCTCTCACTCACTCTATCTCAAATAAACTAAATCTTAACAAAAAAGAGTTTGTAAGATTGGATGACAATATGCAATCCAGCTACATGCTGTTGACAAGAAACATAAATATGAATGCAGAAAAGTTAAAAGTAAAAGGATAGAAAAAGTCATATTATGAAAACAACTTCAAAAAGCAGATATAGGTGTATTAGATAAATTACTTTAAGCAGAAAAAAATTCTATTATGAATAAAGAGAGTCGAGTGATTAAAGATACATTGAACCTTACGGAGCGGGGGAGAGGGGAAAAGATACGTTGTGCCAGGAAAATATCCCAATTCTAAACTTGTGTGCATCTAATGACATAGCCTCAAAATATGCAAAACAGAATGAACAAAATAATAAAGGAAAAAAATCCATCATTACACTGGGAGATTTTACTGTACCTTTCTTTGTATGCAGAAGATTAAGGAGACCAAAAATTAATAAAGCAGATTTAAACAGTGCATTTCCAATTTTGATCTAATGTATTGAGATTTTATCTTTCTGTATCTATATCTACCTGTCCGTCTAATAGGTATGTTTCTAAGTACGTGCCATTTTTCATAAATATTCAATGTGTGCTTGTCAAAAATGTTCACTATTTTTTGAGGTACAGGGCATACATACACACACATATATTTCATAAATGTTCAATGTGTGCTTATATAAAATGTACATTCTCTATTGGTTGAGTGCTCATTTTTTTATAAGCACACATTGAACACTACAAAACTTGACAATGTACTGGCCCAAAAGTATGGCTCAACTGACTCAGAATTTATGCTAAACAGATCGTGTCTTTTGTTATATGCAATTCATCTAGAAATCAATATAAAATAAATTTTAGGAATTCTTTCCATTTGAAAATCTAAAACATTTTTCTAAATAATTTAGAGTTCAAAAAAAAACCCTTAAAATGGAAATTAGAAAACAACTCTAAAGGGGTAAAAATTAAAATACTGTATTACCTATCCAAACTTGTGAGATATATAGAGAGGTAAAGAGGTATTTATAAGCTTGGCTCAGTTTAGATATGAAGAAATATTGAATACTTGTGAACAAAGCATCCAATCTAAGAAATTAGAAAAACAAAAATGGGTTAAACCCAAATAAAGTTGATGGGGAAAAAAATAAGGATAAGCACAGAAAATAATGAAATTAAAACTAAAAATACACTAGGAAGGATCAATAGAGTAAAAGGTTCTATGAAAAGACTAATAAGATTGACAAAATTCTGTCAAAATTGAACACAAGAGAAGGGATAAACAATATTAGGAAAGATGCATACACTGATGAATTTTTTAATTTCCCAAGATAATTCTACGGAAAACCTTATGTCAATACATTTAAATATTGAAATAAATGAAAAAGTATTCCTGATTCAAGAAGAAACAGAAAACTCAAATAGATCCAAAATCGTTGAAAACACCAAATTATTAATTAAAAATCTTTTTGCATAGAAAGCACCAGACTCAAACACTTCTAAAGAGGATTCCTTACAAGCTAGTTTTTCTGCATGACGATTAAGAGGGAAAATTTATATGATTGTGTCAATGAAACAAGACTGACCAACTTTTAAAACACGAATGCTTCAAGGAGGTATAGAAACACCAAACTAATTTACACCAAGGGTACTAGGAACTACTTAGAAACAATCTTGAGAAGTAGAAGTTTAAATGATGGGGTTTGGGTTGAAGAAACAGGGCTGGAAAGGAATGAAGAAAAGGGAACAGAAAGCCACCCACCAAACGCTGCCTCCTTCCTGCTTTGGCTAAGGTACAAATGTGATCATGTGGCTCTCAGAGCCTGGCCATTCCGAAACTCCCCAATCCTGTGATACCAGCTCAGATCAAAGAGAGCTGGTGGCAAATACCTGACTTTCGGGAAAAACATATGGCAAGGTACTGAGTAGTAGACATGAAGTTATATATCTGCCTGTGGTACTTTGGCTGCCTTTGGCAACTCTGATTTGCATCCAGCAGAGATGCCTTGGCATTTGCTAAAGAATTTCTGTATAGCCATCCAGTGGCAGTACAATAATAAAGAGGAAGAATGAAAAGCAATAAAAAAAAATACCGTCAAACAACCGTTGGAAGGAAGAGAGCTAGTATAACAAAGCAGCCCGAGACACAGCCTCTAATTGTTATTCCAGACAGCAGTTTTCTGGGTAGATTAAGGCAGCAATAAATATTGAGGACAGGCTTCCCTGAATCTAACCTCCCCACACCTTTGCCAATTTAGACTTTTCTTTAAACAATTCAAGATGGTTCGTAACAGAAACTCTATAAACCCCAAATCAATGGTTGTTTCCTATTCTCATCATCAGATTCCATACTCGCCCGCTCTCCTTGTAGGTACTTTTGGGAAGACCTAGAACATTGTAGGAATATTTTTTAGTTGTTGATTTATAAAGCAGTGTTGGGAAATCTGTACTTTTTTGAAACATAACTTGGGTTCGATTCTTGGATCCAATAGCTACTCCTAGCTCCCTGAAATCCATTAAGCTGCAATTACCTTATGTGTACAATAGTTACCTCATGTTGTATCAGAGTCTACCTAGCTGCTAACCAATCCTATTTCTTTTGCATGACCATATGGAAAGACTATTTCCCAGACTCCCTTGAAATTGGGTTGTGGCAGTTGACTGGGTTCTGGCAATGCAAGATGGACAGAAATTATATATATATATATATATATATGTGTGTGTGTGTGTGTGTGTGTGTATATACCACATCCAGGCTTGACCATGAAACATCTCATGTGATCCTCGGTGCTCTCTCCTTTGGCTTGTTGGCTAGTGGAATGCAGAGGATCTAGCACAGAATTCTGAGGAAACCTTATCTAACGTGGAATCCCTAAACCTATAAAGCTTATGTCCCTGAGTCACTACTTGGGAAACTCTATGGAAAGACATCTACTAGTGTCGGAATAGACTGAGACATGAATGGAAAAAAAAATTATATCATGCCAGGAAGATTATGGGATTGCTTATTATAATAGTTCATATCACTTACCCTGATTAATACATACTTATTTCTATTATTTAATAAGATATTATTGCTAAAGCCCGTAGCAAAGTGCCTGGCACATAGTAGGGGCTTAACATTGGTTGAGGTGTTATAAACACAGTCTGACCTGAAATATAGACTTGCAGAGAAACGAAGATTAATTCAAAGTTTGTTGAGCAAGGACAATGAAACTACATTCCCTAGTTCTTTTCCCTGCATCTTATTTCTCATGATTCTACATGAAAATATGTGAAGATTTTTTTCTTAATTATTTTGTTTTACCTTTGTATATTTAGATTTCCAGTTCCAGTGCTTAAATTGTCATTTTTCCTATTCTATATTTATGTGATTCCCTAAAATTGAGGGAATGTTTTGAAGATAGAGGCTTGTTTTTTGCCTGGACCTCAGATGAATTTCAACTCACCCTATGTGACAGCAGATACTTTTTCCTCTGCCTCTTAAGCATTATCAATCATGGCTTTATCTAACCCCGGTTTGATCTCCAGCGTTTGGGTAGAAATGTCTTTGCTACTTGCCCTAGATTATTGTCATATAGTGAAACACTGACTAGGGTAGGCATACCATTCTAACATTTCAGATTGGTTTGACCGCAGAAGGCCTTGATGTTTTTCTCAGCCACCAGACGCAAGTACTTAAGCCTCAAATCATTTGTGTAACAGTCTTTGTTTATAGAGTGTTTTGGAAGCCATCCCCCACGTATTTCAGCTCCTTTAGAGAGATTTTCCTTCTTTCTATAAGGAGGAAGGAAAAGAAAGCAAGCCACCAGGTCGGTGCTACTTTGTAACTGAAAAGTTTCTTCATAGAACATTTGAAGCTTCTGTTATTTGTGTTTTTAGCTGGAATGGATGACTGCACCCAGTTAAAATTTTTCTGTATAGGCAATTCTCTTATCAGTGCCAAAGCATTGGCTCAGAAACCTTAATATTTGACAAATTGCTCCACTGAGAGTGTTTTGAAAGTCTACATCTGCTCAGGTTTCCAGCCACGAGAAAGGGAAGATCTTTCACCACTGAAAACATATTGAAGCAACAGTAGGAGGAAAAATAAAGGTGCTTTCAGATTATATGCCATGAGTTGTGATTGTTCAATGCACACTTATATTGATGTATCCCATTTATAAAAGAGGTACATTGAACCTTGCTCTGAATACCTTCGAACAGTGGTTCTCAAAGTGCAGTCCCTGGACCAGCAGCATGAGCTGCACCTGGAAATTGGTAGAAATGTAAATTCTTAGGCTCCACCACCCGCCTTCTAAGTCAAATCCCCTGGGAGTGGGGCCCAGCAAGCTGTGGTTTAGCAAAGCCTCCAAGTGATTCTGAGGTAGGCTAAAGTTTGAAAGTTACTGCCTTAGAAAGTACCATGAAAGTAAGGCAATGAATGGATCTAAAAGTGATGATGATGAAGATGATAATAAAAGTAATAATATCTAATAGTTATTAAGTGGTTACCATGGGCCAGGCTAAGCACCTCAAATGGATTAAATCATTTAATCATCACAGCTGCCAAAAGTGTGATCATCATCATCATCATCATCATCATTACCGTCCCACATTAAAAAGAAGAAACTTAGGGTTGAAGTAATTTGCCCAAATTCAGATAGCTAGTAAGTTAAAAATCTGGGTTCTAAAACCGAGTATGCCTTTCAGGTCTCTTCTTCTTCTTCTTCTTCTCTTCTTCTCTTCTTTCTTCTTTCTTCTTCTTTCTTCTTCTTTCTTCTTCTTTCTTCTTCTTTCTTCTTCTTCTTTCTTCTTCTTTCTTCTTCTTCCTTCTTCTTTCTTCTTTCTTCTTTCTTCTTTCTTCTTTCTTCTTTCTTCTTCTTTCTTCTTCTTTCTTCTTCTTCTTTCTTCTTCTTTCTTCTTCTTCTTTCTTCTTCTTTCTTCTTCTTCTTCTTCTTCTTCTTCTTCTTCTTCTTCTTCTTCTTCTTCTTCTTCTTCTTCTTCTAGACTTTATTTATTTATTTGTCAGAGAAAAGAGAGAGAGAGAACACAAGCAGGGGGGAGCGGCAGGCAGAGAGAGAAGCAGACTCCCCACTGAGCAAGGAGCCTGATGCAAGGCTCGATCCCAGGACCCTGGGATCATGACCCAAGCCGAAGGCAGACTTTTAACCCACTGAGCCACCCAGGCATCCGCAGGTCCATTCTTTTAACCAGTATAATATATACCATGAGATTGGTCTATGCAATTCCTAAAGATGTTTAATCTTTATTCCAAGTTGTTATTTGTCATCAGGGCTTGGTGGTGCCAAAGCATTTCACCTGGACATGGGTTCTCTGTAACACAGGAGTTGAGTTTCTCAAAAGTTGTATATAAATCAGTATTTTCAAATTGAGCATAATCTTCTGTTGATTTTATTAAATTAACTCTCTTATGCTCTCTTATGTGTTATGTTTTCTGTTCTTCAGATAATAGTGGTTCCTAATACATTTTCAATTTTTCTATCTGTCTTTCTGTCAGACATTTAATATTCTGTAAATAAATGGAGAGATGCACTATGGAGTTCAAGAAACTTTCTATAATTCTTTAGTCAAGTGAAGAAGGCTTTTGAAATGCAAATAATGACCTTTTGTCTAATATCTGTTGTTCTTAAAGCTGGGCATGGCTTTATAATATTTTTGACTAATTATATAAGGTTGAGAAAAAACATTTCAGGACAGATTAATTTTGTTCATCCTGGCGCAACACAACTATATGAAAGTATCTCAGAAATAAAGTTTCCATTCATCCTATAATAGATTACAAGCATTTAACCATTCTGGAAGTGAGAAGTGTGAGGAAAACTTCGCTCTTTTAATGGTTTGAGCTTACTGTGGCTTGAGTGAGATCTTGACTTTCAGAGAACTAGGAGCCAGATGAATACCCTAATTACCCCAGGAAAAAAAAAGGTACATCCATTTCTTTTTTTTTTTTCTGCCTTAATCCCATCAGTACCCTAAATGTCTATGCTGATGTAGACATCAACTTACAACACGGGGTTTGTCATCATAATTACACTGCCAAGGAGTCCTTCTCTCAGGGAAGGTCATTCAGGTTACAGAGCAAATGAGAAAGGGCAGGCACAGCTCCTAAGAGGCTCCATTCATAAAGCAGGAGTAAGCATGAATGAAGCATTATTCTTTTGGGGTAGTTCTGAAAATGTTGACCTCTGTGGAATGAGTGCAAATTTGCATAATGCTTCATTTCCTTAGAGCAACTCAAGGGTTGGTAACCATTACAGGAGGCCAGACAACATCATGGGGAAGATTAATGGGACCTGGGTATCATTACTTCCAAATAGAGAGGAGTCATGCCAAGGTCACCGCAAGGTTGATCGAAGAAAAGATGTTTGCTCATTGGGATGGGTGATTTGTCTCTCAGGCTGATGGAGTAAAAGGAAACCAGTTGCACCTCACTAAATATTAAGCTGTCCAGTAAGACTGCTTTGTGTTAAGCAGCATAACTGGATAAAGCATGGTATGGATGAGATGTGTACAAACTTGCTGGCTTACGTCGTTTGGCAAGGACCATGGTATGAAAACTCTTTAGCCAGCGAAGAGTATTTTTCTTTCTTGTCACCACAGAAAGGAAGAAAAAAGAAATGAAAGGAAAAAAGTTCTAATTTTTGCTTCAGAGTCCTGGCTCCTAGGCTCTCTGTGAGTAGCATAATGATAAATTGGTTGATTTAGTTGATTTGATGCAGCATCAAAATAGCTTAGGTGGAAGCGAGATGGAAAACTTAACCCAAACAGCAATAATGAAGTACGGATGAGCAATTCATTTCTCATAAGGCTCAACCCCTCAAAGATGTAAATGGCTTTCCACAGAGAGAATATTTCCTGATTATTGACTCCTCCATGTTCTGGCTTAGAACCAAAATGACAGGCAATGGTGTGAACTCCCAACCAAATTTATAGACTATGGAGTTCAAGATTTGCCACAGATAGGAGAAGAAACAAGAGGGTAAAAACACAAAATGTTTATTTTTAAATGGAGACAACATGTTGACCAACTATATTAACTATCTCAATATGAAGGAGTAGAAAAGGACCCACCTCTCCTGTTCCTAAAACTGTTCACATGACTTCAAGTTTCTCTGGTCAGATGCCCAAGTCTGGGCTTACGACAGGAGACTGCTGATATAAGTGACTTGGACACAGTCACTGAAATATGCAGGGTCACCAGATGGACAAGTACAAACATTGAGCTCATCTGAATGCAATTTGACTCAAAGGAGTCCGTTCTCTGAATGACGACTGAAGCAATATTTTATAAATTTGAATTAACCTTAGGACAAGTTCTGTTGTAGTTCAGACAGTAGTTCGGGTACTTTTTCATAAAGAAACCTCCTTAGAAATATTTTGCGGTTTTCCATCCCTAATTTTGGAACAATAGAACAGCTTTGATAATTGGGTTAAGCAGAGAATATGACTCTGAACGTTTTCAAGTCTGGGATCTAGAGAAGATTTTTATGATGTAACCTCACTATAATTTTAAAATAGAAGGAACAAGAAACCAAAACTCATCCCTAAACATTCATTTTGTTTACTGTCAGGTTTTGGAGTTCGCTTGATATCTATCACTTGAGATTGCAAGGTGAACTCTCTTGAAGGGCTTTACATTTCAAAAAGAAAGGTCAACTGTGATAGAGAAATAATATGGAAGACTAAATGCTTTATGGTACTTAGATAGACTCCTAGAAGCAAAATTATTCTGAACAGATGATAAGCACATTGAAGGCAGGATTTGTATGGCATCGATCTCTCAATACCTAGAGAGAACCTGGAAAATAGAAGAAACACAATAAATGATTCTGTGATTCTGTATGAATGAATGAATGAATAGGTCCCCACAACATTGTAAGCATGTAGGGTAAATTCTGATCTTAATGCCAGAACGCTGTTTTAGCCAAACCCATTTATTTTTTTAAATTTCTTTTATTTTAACTTATTTTATTTAATTCAATTAACATGTAGTGTATCATTAGTTTCAGTTGTAGAGTTCAGTTATTCATCCGTTGCATAGAACACTTGGTGCTCATTACATCAAGTGTCCTCCTTAATGCCCATCACCCAGTTACCCCATCCCCCTGCCAACCTCCCCTCCAGCAACCCTCAGTTTGTTCTCTACAGTTAAGAGTCTCTTTTGGTTTGTCTCTGATTTCACCTTATTTAATTTTTCCCTCCCTTCCCCTATGATCCTCTGTTTTTTTCCTTAAATTCCACATATGAGTGAAGCTATAATTGTCTTTCTCTGATTGAATTATTTCATTTAGCATAATACCTTTCAGTTCTATCCATGTCATTGTAAATGATAAGATTTCATCCTTTTTGATGGCTGAGTAATATTCCATTGCACATATATGCAGCATCAAATATATATGTGTGTATATATATCTCACATCTTCACATCTTCTTTATCCATTCGTCTGTCAAGGGACATCTGTGCTCTTTCCATAATTTGGCTATTGTGGACATTGCTCCTATAAACATTGGGGTGCAGGTGCCCCTTCGGATCACAACATTTGTATCCTTTGGGTAAATACCTAGTAGGGCAATTGCTGGGTCATAGGGTAGCTCTATTTTTAACTTCTTGAGGAAACTCCATACTGTTTTTCAAAGTGTTTGCACCAGCTTGCATTCCCACCAATAGTGTAGGAAGGTTCCCCTTTCTCCACATTCTCACCAACATTTGAGGTTTCCTGACTTGTTAATTTTAGCCATTCTGACTGGTATAAGGTGATATTTCATTGTGGTTTTGATTAGCTAAACCCATTTATGTGAATCTAAAATAATTTTCATGTTTATTCAATATCTGGGAAAGACGATCAACAACACTAACAACAAAATACTCATAATTATAGTGACAGCTGAAACACAGGAACATTTCAAGGTTATTGGGTTCATGTGACTAAGTATGTAAAAGAAATTACAAGGTGTCCCTGTAATACAGGAAACAATAATAAATAATAAAACAGGTAACAAAATAGAAGAGATGGAGGTTAAAGGACACAATATTTTAAAAAGAATTCTCTAATTATTTTAACTTTCCCTCTGGTATTTGTAAGAGCTAATCTGTAAGGCACTAAAGAGGGAAACAAAATTTCTTTCACTTCTGTTTCTCTTCTCTAACTACTCGGTATGCTGTGTTGCCTCTGTGGGTTTTCCTTAATGTCTGCCTTCGTTCTTTGGCATCGACATTTCCATTTTTTTCCAACCAAGGCCTAGGAAGAGACTTTGGCTAAGACAGCACAGACAACACACAATTTTTCCTCTGGCAGAGTATAAAATCCTTGGCCTGATTTTTTTCTCAGAATATTGGCAAAGACAAGGTATTTACTTATCTCTCTGTTCTGTACTCTATTAAAGCTCATATGTGGCTCAGGCTATCCTGACACTGTTCTCCCCAATTTAATCTTCTATAAAGTATCACCTTGCCTTGCATTATTTGTGTTTCTCTTCTATAGATTAGGGATAACAATATTTACTGCCTGGGATTCTTTGACTTCATGCTTTTGACACATTTCCAGAGGTAACAGTTAAGATTAACTTGAATAGGAAAGCCAGAACTTCAAAATTATGTCTAAATCTAGACATATGCCCTTATCCCCTTCTATGAGAATGGACAGAGGCAAGAACATTCTAAATGCTCAAAAGTAATAACCACAGACAAGAAAATTAAATACTTCAAGGGAAATAAGCAATCTGGTTAATATACTTCCAGCTCTCTAGTGTCTGTCCATGATAAATGACATGACATCATCTTAATATGGAATACTAATTAAAGAAAAGATTGGACATTCTCACAATGCTCTCCATTTGTGGACTTTCCACTGTGGTGCCTTCTTCAGTTTGATTGGTCAACCTATAGCTCACACCTCACTGCCGAAGGTACCTCAGAGACAATGAACTTTCCACAAGGAATGACCTAAACAGAAACTTTAATGCAACCACGAGACAAACAGGATTGAAAGCAAAGAGAGAAAAGGGCATATTGATTTTTGGCCTCCTGTACTCTCACTTCTCATCCTATTATCCAGAAGAAAACACTAAAGGTTTAGTTAGAATTAGCAGTGATAATATAATCCTCTCCTTCTCCAAACCATCTTGTCAGTGTCCCTTGTTTTCAGTTACTTGATTTTCTGAAGGTGAGTCTGTCATGTTTCCCCTTGATCCCCCAAGGACCCTTCAGGTCAACTGCTCTAGTGATAGCTGAAGCTAAGCAGTCCCCTTGCATGGCAAAGTTTACTACATATGTATAGGCAGCCAAAAAGCAATTGCATTAAATGAGGAAAAAGTGATTTGGAGGACCTTGCAGAACTTTCCTGAAACCCAATTCATATTCCTATGACCCATTTCATAACTGTGCACCCTTAGCTTCCAATCTCAGCTTTCTCTCCACATTATGGCTTTGGAATGTCCTTGCTAGATTCTCAGCATCTTCTCTTAAAATTCCTCTCCCTCCCTTCCTTTGACATTGCATCTTAGGATATACATTCCTTAAGTAGAATGTTGTCCATAAATGGCTTCTGCTGTGTAGCCAAACCTCACATGAAACAAAGAATGAAAGATTTATTTATCAACAAATCCTCTTAAACATGGATCCCAAGCCAGTTTTTCCCTCCTGAGCTTCAGCCCTAAAAGTCCAATAGGACATCTCTACTTTGAATATCTCATAAGCGGTGAGATAAACCCACCATATCCCAAACTGAAACTCTTCACCCTCTCCTCAACTCAATCTTTCAATGTTTCCTAACTCAGGGTATGTATACCTATATACATGATACAGGGTATGTAGCAGTATACCTGACGTAATACCATCCCCCTATATCTGATATTCTATATATTCGAATATGCATACCTGATCTTTTCACCCCTCTGATGATATCCCTTTATTGTCTCCCCATTGACTTTGAGTACCACCTGCCCACCCCCTCCACACATACACACAACTAGTCCCAGGCAAGGTGGCAAGATGGTAGATACATAGATTCTCAAATACTTGTTTGAATTAATGGGATAAAAGCATGAAAATTCTGCTTTTTGGTGATTTTAAAAATCCATGTATTCCATAGTACCTATCGAGTGATTACTACATCAAAGAATCTAAGTGCTAAAATCCATAGAATCCGACCAATTACAGAAGTTATCTTACACGTGGAAGTTATCTTAAAGTTTGGTTAGACCAAAACCTTCATCTTAACACATAGGTAAGCTGAGGCTGAGAGTAAAGAGTTAATTGCTCAAGGTCATATAGTAACTTAGGGAATGGTTTCATGCCCATATGCCTAGTCTGTATAGTTGCTAATTTTTAGCAACTGCCAAAGATAACATTTAGAGTTATGCCAGCTAGTGCAAAATTTACATTTCTCTTTGGCATTCATACTTTCATATTTTGTCATTCCTTCTTAATTTGTAACTTCCAATTTAGTGTAACTAAAATAACTTATATTCATCAATACTGCTCTATTCTCGCAAGATTGAAAATTGAACCCTTAGCTTGGGTGTACCTTATGCTTACATCATTTAAATGAACTGGAAAATGCCAGAAACAGTACTATACCAGAAAATCACTCACTTTTGGAATTGTGCCATTTTGGGTTTGAATAATCCCCCTGCCATTATCTTGTTCTGGACTCAGGATAAAGTAATTCTCGGAACTTCAGTTTTCTCATCTATGAAAGGAGGCTAATAGTAACCACCTCATAGTGTAGTTCCAAGGATAAATTGAGAAAAGCTGTTAGGTTGAACCATAAGCAACTGCTATTTATGTAGATGAACAATGGTCAAATATGGCAATTTTATGTTTCAATCTAATACATGTAGCACAGTGGCTGGCATCTAGCATAATATAAATGCAATAAACAGTGGTTATTATGATATCTTTAAAGAATAAGAGGGGATAAGACATTGGTCTGTGAGGTACATGCATGAAACCCATCTAATTTTTTTTTAAGTTCTTTATCACTCTGGTAAATAAGAAATGTTGAACTCACCTGAGTCATTTTGGAAATTTTACATGGACAGTAGAATTATATGGAATTTTTGAAAGACTAGGTTTTGTGGGAATTAGGAGATGCCTGCAGTTCAGGATTTTTTTTTTTCTTCCCAGTTCCCTCCAGCCTTACTTATGGATTGGGATTGTACCAGTTTCTCACAGGTAGTTCTTGACAGCTATCATGAAGTTCATTAACACCCCTTTAACATTCTGATTTGCGCTAGTACAGAGAACAAGGTCAGCAGCAGCACCGAGAACATAAGGATGCCAGCCTCACCAGTGGACTTGAGGATTCTTTGGGGTTCACCATCAATAGATATGGAGGATTTCCACAGTGGTGGGTTTTGTTTGTTTCTTTGTTACTTAAAAGTTTCTCTTCCTATGGAAAACACATAGGCCATAATTTCAACTTTCCCTTGTTCTTTCTATAATTACATTTTTGTCACCCATCTCACCTGTAAGTTATTGTGCTTTTGTTTTGTGTTTTATCATCCCTAAGTGAATGATTTCTGCCCCTAAGTCTAATTCCATCAAATATATTGATCAAATAAATATGTCTATCCACGTGGTAAAAGTCGAACCTCATTAATTTGAGGGAGAGCTGAAAATGTTTCTACCACATCAAGCATTTCTGTAAAATCATTCGGAACTTTGGGAGTGTTAGATAGTATCTCATCTTGTAAGACATATTTAACAAGAAATCGGCATTACGGAGAAATTGTTTATAGAAAGAGCATGTACCATGAAGCTGGAACAAAATCTCAAATCCACATAAGCTAAGACCATGAGATAAAAAGAGTATTTTTAGCTGCTCCTCTCCCTCTGCTGAAAAAGCAAACAAAAACCCCTTCATTGCTGTTATGTGGTAAAAACACATTAATTCAGTACGCACTTATTGAAAACAGGGCAGAACAAAAACAATCTTCTTCAACAAACTAATATAAATCTAAGCCTAGTCAATTGAAAGTCAAATTAATAAGACTGCCTTGCTTGTGTATATGTTTCCCTTTTGGATTTCCTTTATTAAAGACAGTTCAGTGGCTTTCTGGGCACTGTGCTGAATTAGCCACTGGACTGGAGAAATCATGGTGAATTAGAGAGCCATGGTAAATTACCTGACAGGCTATTCCATTACTTCACTTTGAATGGCTTTAAGCTGTGAAATTTGGTTTTAAAGCATTCTTAGATGGCACATAAGCTATTAGGTGCCTTCAGAACCTTGTTAAACTTTTAACCCAGTGGTTCTCAACCTTGGCTGCAACGAACGAGGGAAACCCCCAAAATTCTGTGTGGCCACACTCCACACCAATTAATCAGACTCTCTAGGGGTGGCTTGGACACCATGTTGTTAAAGCTTCGTAGGTGATCCCAATGTCAAACAAGGTTGATAACCCTAGATCTAGCCTCACTGGCTAGTGGAACAGCATCACGCGGCTCATAAACCAGTTCTGAAACAAACTTTTTAAACGATTTTTAGCAATAACAACATTGGGATAATTGTGCAGGCTTCTAAGTTGACTGCTTTGAAGGTCAATGTTCATTAGCATATATATATCGTTGAGGGAAGTCTGCCTCATTAGTTTTCAATCTTTCCTCAGACATATAGGAAGGCTTCCCAAAGATTCAACGTGACAGTAAAAGAGGGAGGAAAAGTTTGTGAAAGGATAAAGACATTTGGAATCCAGGGATTTGATGAAAACAGATGGAAAGTATAACCAGAATTCCTGGAACTGACATGCAGAAATACTTTGTTCTCTTCACTACATTTCTATCCAAGTTGTTGAGTTAAAATATCCATGGTACAAAAGGCTGATTTCTAAAATATGCTATTAATTTAGGTGGTGAATGCTGGTTGTCACAGAGAGAAAAGCATTTTGTAAATAAGTGACTCAGTTTTTCTTTATCTTCTCCCACAATGATCTTTTATTTCTCATTCAAAAACCGATAGCATCTCTCAGCATAGAAAAAGAACGATGCCATGTCAACAACCGCAGAAGCCAAATCTTAGAATCTGGAGAGAAATAGGTCACGAAAAAAGGACTATGTCATATTCTATCACCGCATGAATATATTTGCATTCTTTACCGCTGTGAGAAAAACACCTGAGGTTACACGAGGCTAAATTTTCCCTATATAAAAAGAAAGTATATTTAGATCCTTAAACCAACTGATTAAAAAACCATCGTTTTGTCCTCACGCATTAAAAATGTGACAGCTAACTTTGAAGCAACAAGAAAACCGATCAACATAGAGGAGATTCAGGCATCAGAGGTGGTGTTGGACAAGCTGAACTTTAATATTCCTGCCAACCCCGAAAATGCACAATTCCAAGGGAAAATACTCTGACCTTAATCTTAGCAACATAAATAAAGCTGCTATATTATTTTCCACTTACAGTTTTGTATTAAATTTTTACCCCGTGACAGTTTCAATGCAATTTGAGTCTCTGGACAATGTCAAACTAGGGGATAAATTACACAAATTTGCTTAGAGTGGAAATTACCTTTTCCCCCCAAAAAAACTCTCGGAATATCCCACTTTTCTGTAATCTTTGGCTCTCACTCCAGTGTATCATCAAGTTTCTGTGACAGTTTAAAGCAGCGATTCTTAACCTGGCACTCGTAGAGGAGTTTCTGGGGATCTGTTAAATAATCTAGGATTGTTCGGAAAAATTTTGGAGGGGGGCAATCAACGGTCCATAAGTGTCATGAGATTATTAAGGCATTTGTGACCTCGATCAGGTAACAAAATGCTAGTCCATAGGACTCCATCTGGAATAATCAACGGTCAGAGAGAAGTCTGTTCAGGTCAGGTTCAAGTACTAGAAACTCCAAGGTTACCTCTGTGGAAGCAAAGAGACAGGACTCAACAACCAGCTTAGTTATGGAAGACTTGAGTTTTGGTGTTTAGGTTTGTCCTGTCAATCACGAGAACTGAGAACAAGTCCACGAAGGAGATCCCTGAGGCTGATACAAGCGTTCCTAAATCATTCAAAGAGACTGAGCAGGAAAACTAGCACGACTGCTTCACCCAGGAGCAGACCCAGGTGCAGAGGTAGGGAGGGACTTCAGGAAAGTAGCTAGATAAAATCCTAGGGAGGCCTAGATACCATAAGCATAACAAGGCAGTAGTAAGGATTAAATACACATTTTGTTCATATTTCACTTGGAAGAAAATCATATGTTATCAATATTTGCAGTTCATTGCCTTAGATCAATTTCAGATCCGTTTCAAGTGAAAGCATTTCAAAAAAATTGATCCAAAGTTCTAATCCAATCTTCTTTAATGCATGGACTTATCTGTATTGTTATTAATCATTTATTAAATGCCTACATTGTTCTAAGTACTCTAGAGAGCTAATGCAGGCGTGGCCCAACAAGTGGTCTCTGGTTGCTGAGAGAAATGTGGTTCGTATTAATTTCATTGTTAACTGATTCATTGAGTGCCTAGGTATTACAGTTATCAGCACCAGAGAAATTCATGGAAGATCAATAAATAACTTCGCACATTACGGAGGTGAAAATTGAGCTGAAAAAGAGTGTTTTATTTCCTTGGAGCTTGTTTGATATGTAGCATCACTGTACCTGAGGAAAGTGCTATTTTCTCTACTTTGCCATGCAATTCTCAAGTCATACATGTTAAAAAGATGTTGGATCTGGATACTTAATATATATCCTGCCATATACACATAACTTATTCTGAGATTACAGATCAGACTCTTTTATGTTTTCTAGTCACATCTGCCTTTTTCTTCCCCAAAGGCTAAAGATGATCTTAGGTGTATCCTCAAAGAATATGTAGCCCAGACCCCTAACCCTGGGATTTAAGGATTGCTGACTGTTCTCAGGAAGGATATTAATTGTCATTTCAGAGTCAATACCAATTAGGATTTTACTTTTTTTGTTTTTTTTTTTTTAAGATTTTATTTATTTATTTGACAGAGACACAGCAAGAGAGGGAACACAAGCAGGGGGAGTGGGAGAGGGAGGAGCCCGATGTGGGGCTCGATCCCAAGACCCGGGATCATGACCTGAGCCGAAGGCAGATGCTTAACCGACTGAGCCACCTAGATGTCCCATCAATTAGGATTTTAGATGAGAATATTTAAAAGTCCAAAATAATATTTTTCACATTATATAAAAACGTAAGTCACCCAGGCCCCATACATCCCTGCAGTAGGCCCGGGAGACCAGATGGGGAAAAGAAAAGTGTAAGTCATGTCACCAAGTTAATGAATTTAAAATAGGAAAATAGGGTAACACAATGTATCTCTTCAAAGCAATGGATGGAAAGCTACATAAATCCGGAACCAGAAACATGTTTCTATCTCTTGAGCCTTGTGTTTCAAAAGGCTAGTGCATTTGACCCTTGTGACTGAGCAAGCATTTGAGCAAATCAGCCAAACCCCGTGGTTGACTGCGGAATTGGCCATCATCCATGGGTCATTTATTCCAGAGGTTTGACCACAGAATATGTCTTTTCATCCATGTTAGCCCATTTCTTTTTGCTAGTAACCCTAAAGAAATCAAGGTCAGCTGGGCTGTATCTCTTGTAATCCTTCTTCATAAACTTGAAGGTGATTAGGAATTCACTCCTCAGATTTCACATAGCCTTGCAAAGCAATTCCATTGGCAGTTTTCCTTTCCTCCAATGTGCTACTTACAAATATTTAGTAATTCTGAATCTTCCGAAATGTATTCACATTGCTCTGGCCATATGATCTTACAAAAATTATTTACCCGTATTGGGACTCAATTTCTTCATCTCTAAAGATGGGGATAATAATACCTACACCTTAAAGGTATCAAGTATCAAATGAAATAAGGCATGTACAGGTGCTTCTCCAAGTGCCTAGCCTATAAGCATTCAATAAATTATACCTATTATTAATATTATTACTACTCATAAAAGAGAGAACCTCATACTGGAAATAATAGTTCTCTAATGGCATGATGAGCCATGCTTAATGTAATAGGAGAGGGAAGTATAGATATTCAATTGTCAGAAAGATTTGCGGGATTAAGAGGGTAGAGGAATCACTGTGGGAAGTCAAAGAAGAGTCTTTGTAGTTCCTTCCCTGATAGAGGTAGTGCTCATGACTGCTTTGGCCATCCGTGTAAGTGTTGCATAGAACTCTCGTCCCCTGATCCACTCCTCACCTGTTTCCATTTAGGATATCCAGAGGTTAACCCGGGAGCAGAGCCTCCTTCTTCCCAAAGAGACACCCAATCAGAGCTTCCCCATTTCTTCTGTTCATGTGTTCATTTTTCAAAAAGCTGTCTTTATAAATCAACACTCTGTGCCAGGCAGGTATTGTGGTAATTGCTTTGCAGGCACTGTCTTGTTTAACTTAACCCACATGAAGATGTTTAGAGGTAGATAGACAGCATCACCTTACCCATTTCATAGACTGGACAACTGAGGTTGATCGATCTCGAAAAAAAAATCTCTATATTTGGACTAGGTATCACTTCTCAAGATATTACTCTCTAGTTACATAAAGGGACACATCCAGTGTCATCCAATTTACTCATTAGGTACCATTAGGCAAATTAACCAGGGGGCCATCCAAACTTCACGCTCCTTCCATCTCCCATATAATCCTGGGACAGCGAGACTTTAAGCGGGTTCCCCCCATCCCCCCACCCCAGCTGTCATTCAACTTCCCCAGGTGCAGGCTGCTGGGGGGAGACCAGGGCTCATGATTATTATTCTAACTACCCGAGATGACACTTCTTTGAAAAATGTAATCAGGATTCTTCCAGTGTTCTGTTTATTTATTTATTTATTTAAGTAACACCTGTCTGGCAGTTGTCACAACCCATTCAGAGGTTTTTATTTAGAAATAATGATAAACAGCTTAAATTCAGCCAGAACATTTCCAAAGAGAAACTATACATTTGATGGCTGATAAATGTTGTGCACTTTGTAATTATAGAAAGTAGCCATGGCCCAGGGCCCCGTCTTTATAAAAGAGGCTGTTTTATGCATCCAGAGAGACAGTTTTCCAGATAGCAAGACAGTTTTCCAGACAAATAACCCAAATCGATTTAGCCACTTACCCTTCAAGGGACAAAAGAGAAATTTCTCTGGTGTTTCAAACTTAGCTGAAAGCTGTCACAAGTCCAATTGAGAGCCAAACTTAGTACAAATTGTGTGCACCCAAGCAATCAATTTCAAAAGCCCACTCCCCCTTCCTCTAAAAGCTGTAAGCTGTACACTGGCTTTTGTTCTATTACTCTTAGGTGACTGTGTTTGCATTAGTAGCGATATTTTTCAGTATGAGTTACCCACACACAGATTTCTGAAAGCTTTCAGTTTGCTGCTGCACATCTCCCCAGAAGAAAAGACTTCAGCTGTAGAGTCCACCAAGGTGTGCTTTGGGGACAGAGCGGCGGCAGTCTGGGGAAGGAGACTGGCCAAGGGCCCCAGCAGAAAAAGCTCCGACTGAGTGTTCAGATACCCACAGTACTCCCAGCTAAGAATCCATTTTCCCAATGGGTCAATCAAACAGAAATATCCTTATTCTAGAAACAAGCGCCAGAGAGCGTCAGAGAGCCAGGCGGATGTGTTGGAGTCCTGCAGCAGAGAACAGGATAGGCACTTACCCTGGTTCAGTCCCACCCAGGAGACTCCTCTCTGCAATGCAGAGGGACTAAGAGTGGGGAATAACAGCCAATTCGCATGATTGTATCACTGAATATTTGTAATGCCCTTCATATTTTTTTTCAGTCTCACCACATCCCATCCCTATGTAGGAAAGGCCAGCCAAGCTCCATTCCCAAAGAAGAGAAAAGGGAGGCTCCAGAAGGATAATGTGCACTCTACAGGTCACACCATCATAGTCCCCCAAAGATTCTGAGCTCATTCGGTGCAGAGACTCAAACTTGCCTCACTGTCGTGCTTCCAGAGTGTTTGTTACTGTGTAGACAACCCCTTTGTTGTAGAAAGGAGGACCGCTCACAGTCACCCAGAAAACAGGATGTTCATTCGAGAAGCAGTAATGATGGCTTTATACCAGACTCCTCTAATTCATGCATCTGCTTTCCTCTCTTCAGTACAGAAGGATGCATCTTGACCGTTAGGGAAAGACAGAGAAGTGCCATCTCTACTATCCAAATTCGAGACGTGCTTAAATCAGATACTCCTCCCCCGCCCCCCCCCCACCATGGTAACCTCAGAGTAGAACCAATTTCACAGAGACCTTGATGAATGAATGAAGGATCAAATTAGCGTTGCTTTCTCAGTGCTGTGCTGTTTGTTCATGCAGCCCCTCAGTCCCTTTTTCTTGTTGAACTTTTACTCATCGTTCTAGTTCTATTGGAATACTTCCTCCCTCACTGAGGCTTTTCTCTTTTCCTCCATCATCCCTCCCTGCTCACACCCCCAGCCCTGCCATCAGTCTGATCTCTCTCTCTCTCTCTCTCTGAGTAACATGGCCCCGTACTTCTGTCCAATAGCCCCTATATCTGGCCTTGCATTAGCGTTATATGGGGATTTATACCCAAATGCTAGATTGAAAATTACTTGATGGCACGAACTAAAACTGGGTCTCTTTCACCCCTGTGATTTTCACAAAACCTCCTGAGCACATAGTAGGTGCCAAAAGATCATTGTTGAATGTAACGATTGTGATTGCAACGCTAAACCCACTATTTAATCTAGCCCCCGTTTCCCTTATTCTAGATTTGCCAGGCCTTTATAGTTTCCTAGCCTTTCCCTGTTACTGTATTTATCCCCTGTTGCAAACCAAGAAGAGAGAAAAAGAAAAATTATAAACATGACCCAACATGTGCAGTTTCTGTCACTGTCTTTTTTTTTTCCCCAATCAAGAGATTTTCCTTTCTACATGACTAATTTCTCCTCTCCGACCCTCTGAAGCCCAGAGTTATCCCAAAAGTTGCCTTGCATCTGTTTGCTTAAGAGAATACATTAATCACCTTTGCAACGTACGTTTGTAAGTATCTAGAGCCACATGTCTATGTGAGAATTTCTGTGTATGCATACATATTTCTTATCAAGCCCTACTTTCTACATAAAGTGATTAAATTCACTTCCATAAATACCCATGGGGAAATGGGTTTTCGGGTACCCTGTGGAGCTCAAGGAAGAAATACTTCTCAGGGGCACCTGGATACTCACTGACTGCTTTTTCATCTGGGGTAACATGTAGACTCATGACATTGAGTTCAGTTGAAGAAGGAGGAGAACCCCGTGTTTATAAAGTGCAAAGGTTATTTAATTCTTCCTGAATGGTGATATAAGCCACACACAGCAAAGGGATATGGTGCAGCACAAAATCAGCAGGTTAAATGGATAAAGTGAACTTTCAGCATGTGGCTTCTGTATTAGTTTCCTGTGGCTGCTATAACCAGTTACTACTAATTTAGGGCCTTACAAACAGCACAAAGTCATTATCTTATAGTTCTGGGAGTCAGAAGTCAAAACAGGTCTGGCTGGATTAAAATGAAGGGGTCAACAAGGACGCCTTTTCTGGAAATTCCAGGGAAGAATCCGTTTTCTTGCCTCTTTCCGTTCCTGCCTGCGTTCCCTGGTTCCTGGTCTCTGTCCTCCATCTTCAAAGCCAGCAAGGGCCAGTCAAGACTGTGTCACATTGCAGCACCCTGGCCCACTTCTGCCTCCCTCTCCCACTTGTAAGTAGTATGCTTATGATGCCACTGGGCCCACCTGGGTAATTCAGGATACTCTCCCCGTTTCAAGAGGAGTGGATTAGGGAACTTAATTACACTCACCTTTTCCAAGTAGTGTAACAGGCACGGGCTCCAGAATTTAGAAGGGGAAATCTTGTGGGGGGAGGGATTATTCTGCCTCCCACAGCTTCTTTTCAAAAGACCATTTTTAAAACTGTTACACTGCTTTGAAGCATTTAGCAATATAAGAAATTCTTGAAAAAGGAATTATACAGTGTTTTCCTTTCACTTTTTAAAAAAAAAGAAGTCCAGGGCGCCTGGGTGGCTCAGTTGGTTAAGCGACTGCCTTCGGCTCAGGTCATGATCCTGGAGTCCCGGGATCGAGTCCCGCATCGGGCTCCCCGCTTGGCGGGGAGTCTGCTTCTCCCTCTGACTCTCCCCCCTCTCATGTGCTCTCTCTCATTCTCTCTCTCTCAAATAAATAAATCTTAAAAAAAATAAAAAAATAAAAAAGAAGTCCAGCCTCCCGCCATAGATTTTTCTTATCCAAATAAGTAGGAAACAATTGAGACTATATCGGTTCTTGCTAGCAGGGCCATTTTTAAATAAATGACTGAGGTATTAGTAGGCCATGAAATTGCATGAAACTTTCCAGGGCAACTTGAAGCTGTCTATATAATTTTCTTATGTTTTATTTACATAATAAATGAAAGTTCGCTGAAAAAAATTCCCATACCAAATGCCTGAATTTGTCTTTGTGGAATTTCAACCTACTATCTTCTTCTAATTCTCTCATCAGAATGCCTAGGATACAAACTGAAAGACATCCTCTTAAAGGTACACTGATATTATTTTTGCTAATTAGTCACAGGCCCAAGATGGTACTGATGCTGTCCCCCAAGTGCAGAAAAATGAACTACTTTCTAAAGGACCCTAAAAAGTACTGTTGAGTTGGAGTCAAAATTAATCTTTATGTATAGACTAATTTAGCCTTCTGGCCTTTCACTTAAAGCCTCACTAAATCAACTGGAATCAGAGATAAACAGAGAAGACTGTGCAAACCACCTTGCTTATACAAAAGTAATGGATAAACAGACTTCCAGTTAAATATAGCAAAATAACCATGTGAATTTATCTTGTTTCCCTCCCAAACCCTTATCAAAATGGTAAGGAGAGCAATAATGAAAGGTATTAACCCACAGGGACTAAGAAAATAGGAGACAACAACAGACAGAAGATTTCAAAAGATGTTTAGAAAAACCAAAGTGGAAGGAAAAGTACAAGTCAGTTCTACAGAGTAAAGGAATTTATAACCTAAGTCCCTGCAGAGGGGAAAGAGCAATGAGACGGGACCCCTGTAGCCCTGCAGAAACTGAGGGGTGGAGGCACCAGGTGCCACAGAAGGTAGGGAAGTGGCACGGAATGGAAACACAATGATTGGTTGAAAGATAATCTACAGAGTGCTTGGACTCTCTGGGTTCCCTCTTCTGATTCACACAGATGGTGACTACCTTTCCTTCTCCAATAGGAGACAAGAGGTTTAGTCTTTGGAAGAACTGAACTTGGGGAGGTTCCTGACTCCAGGACGAGAGTGTAGAATAGGGATAAAGCATGGAACTGAGAACGAGGAGATTAAGAGAAAATCTCATATGTTACAGTGGGATCCTCATTCCTTCCCTATACCATGTTCCTAGACACAGCCAGGTATATACCATTACTGTCCTGCTCAGGATAAAGAATTAGACAACTGTGCTTGGAGAAACTAAGGTCCTTAGAGAAAAAGGACTTTGATATTTTGGGGGCTTTGTGAAGAGGCCCACTTCTGCCTGATCCCCATTCAAGCAAACCCACCAGTCAGCAAGCCGCAAGGCTTCACCTCAGATTCACACACAGCTTCTAATCACTTTTATCATGGATCACTGTTATACTGCCAAGAATTGCCAAGAAATTCTCCAACTTGAGAGAAACCATAAGAAAAAACAGGTTGTAAGAACTTGAAACTCTCCATGTACCTTAGGTTTCATATGCTTCATCAAAGTGAGGGAGTAAACCTAGAAAGACGAGAACTTAGGGAAGAGGAATCCAGCATGGAATGATGAAAGGAGGTTATAGGACAAGAATTGTGTCCCAGGCCTCTTAGAGAGTAGAAGTAGCCATTCTAGATTGAAACAGGATGGTTCAGGGTGCTGGGAAAGAGGCCTACAGGGCAAAATGAAATGGTAGATTTTTGGTAACTTTTTCTAAGTATTTGAGTAGTTGTAAAAAATATTGGTGGGCATTTGATAATTCTGGAGGGTCATTTGGGGGAAAAGTTAATGTTAGGCAAATGAAAACAAATGAAAAAGAGTATTAGTGACCAAAAATTGGAAGAGAAAAGGTACAGAATCATGGTAGACAACTTTTGTCTACCAAAGACGGTAGACAACTTGGTTCAACAGTGCATAGTATTTACATAGCCATGGCATTTTTTTTAAAGATTTTATTTATTTATTTGAGAGAGAGAGAATGAGAGATAGAGAGCACGAGAGGGAAGAGGGTCAGAGGGAGAAGCAGACTCCCTGCTGAGCGGGGAGCCCGACGTGGGACTCGATCCCGGGACTCCAGGATCATGACCTGAGCCGAAGGCAGTCGCTTAACCAACTGAGCCACCCAGGCGCCCATAGGCATGGCATTTTAAATAATAACAGAAGTGGATGTGTGTGAGAGAGAAAATAGCTTAAATTTCTCATCTTCCATTAAAAGAAGTTAATAGACAATGTGTGATGTTGATAAACCAAGAAACTGTATGGTAACTAGGCTTATTGCGTCGATCCATTCTCAATGTATACAGATGTCAAATCACTATGCTATACACATGAAACTAACAGAATTTTGTATGTCAGTTATACTTCAGTAATAAAAAGAAGTGATGATGAGCAGCATAAAACAGGAAAAAAAAGGAAGAAATTGCAACAAAAGCATATTATTTAGAAATATGGAGATAAATACCAAAAGAAATGGCTGAAAGTTTCAAATGGGACTGAGGAGTGGAGAAATATGACTACAGGGACTGCTTTTTTCAATTTAAACTTAATCTTTTATCTACCTGTATTACTTTGGTGACATTAAAATTTTTTTAAGGGGAAGGAAGGAAGGACAGTAATGAAGCAAAATGAAATGAATTGCCAAAGAAGCAGGAAGTGAATGTAATAGTCTGGTTGTAGCTGAAAGAAAGATCTTTAAAATGAACAGGAAACCAGCCTGTTTTGCCTCAAAAGGGTTGATAGGGATAATGCTACCAGCCAAACTGAAAAGGTGCTTGATTATGCTTGCTTCCTACTATTCTCTGGGGCTCATTTGCGGGGCTTTTGACAATGATGTTAAGAACCTTCCATATCCTGGGGCGCCTGGGTGGCTCAGTCGGTTAAGCGTCTGCCTTCGGCTCAGGTCGTGATCCCAGGGTCCTGGGATCGAGCCCCACACGGGGCTCCCTGCTCAGCGGGGAGCCTGCTTCTCCTCTCCTCCTGGCTAGGTTTGCTATCTCTGTCTCTCTCTCTCAAATAAATTTTAAAAAAATCTTTAAAAAAAGAACCATCCTTCTAAAATAGATGTTTCTGAATAAAAGTGGCATTCCCATTACTAATAAGGAGCTACTTTTCACTTATGGAGAAGGAATGCACTTTGGATTGTTTTAACATTGTTATGGTAGATGCAGGCAATTTACCAGATATTTGGTCTAATCACGTTGGGGCCCGGCACATATATTTCCGAGAGACCTAGCTCAGGTTAGGGAGTCCTGCCTAGAGCCATGAAACAGGGCTGAGCCAACTCACCTCACCTGAGGGAAATAAATTCAAATCCTTTGCAGAGTGTTGTACCATTAAGAGCCAACCTGTACTCCCCAATGATTTGATTTTCAAGCTATCGGCTTCAATAAACCATTCCCCCTACATTATTTGTGGGTTTACTTTGGTAGACTCAACCAAGAATTCAAGACCTTGTCTTGGTATCTTGCTTACCAATTATTCTGGTAAGGCTTCCACACCTATCTGGGTTAGGGAAATATTGCGCGGAAAAGTCCCTTGAACTGTAACCACATTATATTTCTGCTCCAATGCAATTCTGACGTGTGGAATTCCAGCCCACTCCCTGAATGGCATCGTACGGGTCTTTCATACTCTGATTTATGGCTCTCAAGATGCTTCTCAGTTTCTTCTTTTCTGATGGGAAAACAAGACTTACATTTTTCATATGGTTATTACATTGAAATTACCATCAGAAAATTAATGCATTTAATAACTGTCAAAAAGAGGATAAAATGTGTCTGAAATATGAAGACAACTATATTTATGAATCTCTTCAACCTCTTAGAGGCATCAGATAACAGGATAAATGTCATTATGATTTTGATCCAGGGCACTCTGTCATTTAAAATTTAGGCGGAAAAAAGATGTTCTTTATTCAGCCAGAGCTGAGAGTGTCATCATGAATAAAGGTCATTTACTTTATGTTACTTTTAATTTGTTCAAGGTTGAAGATCTCTGCATTTTGAGCTTTGGCAGGAAAATGCACTTCTTATCTGGGCTAAATTATAAACAGTGTTGCACTATGAAGGGATTAAATAATCAGATCTTAAAATCTGGACAGGGTTCCTCAGAGTAGGGAGATCAATTAATTATTGATAACGGATTAGGCCCTTGGACCCTTTGTTCTCCCATCCCATATTTTAGAGGCAGCGGAGTTTCCATTCCTGTTATCCACTTGTTGCTACTGGAAATAGAAAGGACCCACTCATCCTTTTCATCATCTTCAGCAAAATGATGAGGTCAGAGAAGTTTGCCTCGTGTTCCACACAATATACACTCAAGATTTCTTGAGGGTGTACTTGGCAACCACAGGGACGAGAAGATTCTGCCAGATTCCTTTGCTTGGGGCACTCAGTGTAACTTTTCTTTCTCCGTGACCCTGAAGAAACCCTAGAGCATCTCCTCCCCAAGACTTCTAAATTCTGACAGGAACTACTCGCAACAGTGTGGCCTGCTGGTGCATCCGGGGTTTACCTTCTATGGGTCAGGGCTAGGGGAACTTTCTTAGTACCAGCTCACTAGTATTTGAGCCACTTATAAGACTGAGTCCTTAGCCTAAATTTGCTGTTGGGTTTGAGTTATAGGCTCTTCCAGATAATGCCACTCACAAGGGAGTGAGAGAGAGAGAGACAGAGAGAGAGAGAGAGAGAGAGAGAGAGAGACTTGTAACCAAGGAGTTAACGGCAAAAAAAGTGAAGCTGCAACTCTTTTTCCCATTTCCGCCCCTTCTCCAAATGCCGTCTGCCACCACATTCCCATGAGATAGTATCCTTGCCTGACACCATGATAACCAAGTGTTCACTTAGTTGTTTGCAGGAACTCAAGTTTCCATCAAGCAGCTGGCAGGCACCAGTTGGGGCTACTGACCCCCTCTTTGAGCTCAACAAAGTGAGCTTAACCCTCCTTAGTAACATCCGTTATCTGAATTTGAGTCACTAGCCCTCTTCTCCTCACCCAGACCCTTTTTCACCTGCCTTTAAAAACTTCCTGACTCAGGGCAGGCACCTGGGTGGCTCAGTTGGTTGAGCATCGGACTTGCGATTTCGGCTCAGGTCATGATCGCCTGGGCAGTGGGATCGAGCCCCGCGTCAGGTTCTGCGCTCAACGGGGAGTCTGCTTGAGATTCTCTCTCCCCCTCCCTCCTCTCTCTCAAAGCGGCCTTTGGGACAAACCATTTCCCTTGTGTATACCAAATGTCTCTGTGATGGGCCCCGCTGCGTGTCTGGCAAACTCGGCTTGGGTCAAGTGTGTTTAGAGACACCTCTCCTACAGCCTGGCTGTCTACTTATTTTCCCAAACTGCCTCATGACCCTCCTTTGCCCTTTACAAACCTGGCTTTGGCAGCGGCAGAACCAAAAAAGGGCTCTTAGAAAATCCAGTAGAGTTTCTGGCCTATCCGGAGGGCTCCTCCCTCTTTTTGCCACCTTCTGGGCTCCCCCTTCCCTTTCGGCCTAAACCAGGTTTGTCCTGCTCTGTACCTCAGCGCCACCCCAGCTGTGCCCTGCACCACCTGATGAAGACCACAGCAGCCCATTTTGGTTTAGATCTTGGCCAAGTCAGAGCCCTGGCCTCTGCACGCACCCAAGGGGGACGAAAAACTTCATGGAACATAATTCCAAGCTTCTGTTAAAGTTTTTTTTTTTTTTTTCCCTGCTTCTTTGAGTTCCAATTTAAACCCAACCATTCTTTTTTTTTTTTTTTCTTCTTAAATTTACACTGCCTCAACTTCTTAATACATCTTTTCTTAATTTCCAGGACTTCTGGTTGGAAAAATTCACAAGTATCCAGTATGGAATTTCTGTCTTTATGTGGTTCATAAATCCTTCTTAATTTTGATTCACAAACTCCATTTTTCATCTATAGTTGCCATTGTTTCAAGTTTTCCTTTCCTTCTCATCATACAGAGGCCAAGAAGTTGTATATCTTGGATGATCTTTCCAGACTATCCTGTATGGCACATTCCTCTTTCTGTCTGGTACTAAGTCTTTCAATTTCTCTCTTTCTCAGGAAACAACAAATGTATGACTTTCTGTGTCCCCTTAACCCGCCTCTGCTTTATCTAATTTAGCTGTTAAAATCATCAACAAAATAAGACAAAGCCTCTCCTTTCTGTCCTTATTACACTTACGCTGTATCCCTGCAAATAGTGAGTGTTTATCCCAAATGACCAGGTTAGCTATAAAGAAAGCATTTATTTGGGGGTAGTGAGACAGAGAGAGAGAGAGAGAGAACAAGTGAGTGAGCTTTTGCTTTATTTAGAACAAGAATTCCTTCCTCATACTCTTCACTGAATGAGGCCAAGACCTCAGGGCCAGAAATAAGTAAACAAAGTCAAACTAAAACTGAGTTTTCCATGGGAACAAACTGCTTTGAGGGTATTTTGGAAGACCCATAAGAATGAGCTCAGACAATAGTAAATCCAAGATATAATCCCCTCTTGGAGAAGTCATGACTTAAGAAACTCAACTTTCCATGGTCAAGAAACCAGGCTTTCCACGAGAAAAGTCAGTCTGTGCTTCCTTTTCCAATCTAGACTAATAGCACAGTATATCCTCCTGTGATCCATCTCCAAAATGTGCCCCAAAGTCTGTTGTCCTGTGGATGGGAATTAGACATATCCGTGTCCCTGGAGAAAATAGCTAGAGCCAAAAGGAGGAAAGGACAGGGAGGCAGATTTCAGGCCAACATAAAGAGTGACTTTGGAGCTGTGAAAAGTTGCCTGACAATCAAACCGCCTGCCCCAGGAGATAGTGTTTGAGCAGAAGCTAGATGACCTTGCCAAAAATGTCATCAGAAGGACTCAAAGATAAATGCGGTGGGGAGGAGCCTAGGATTTTTTCTGACCCCTAATAGTCCATAATTTTATCATTTTCTAAATAGTCTCTAGCAAGTGTGTATCTGACTATGTTCTTTTATTTATTTTTTTGAAGATTTATTCATTTTTGAGAGAGAGAGAGAGAGAGCAGGGGAGGGGCAGAGGGAGAGGGAGAGAGTCTCAAGCAGACTCCCCGCTGAGCACAGTGTCTGATGTGGGGCTCAATCTCACAACCTTGGAGATCATGACCTGAGCCAAAATCAAGAGTCAGATGCGCTCAACCGACTGAGCCACCCAGGCGCCCCTGGATGTGTTCTTTTATACCATTGCCCTCCATCCAGGCATTCCTACTTAACCTGCTTTTCCCTATAGCTCTTCGGCTGGATAAGCCCTGGGCCTGGTCCCTGCACTAACAGAAAACATAACATGAAGTTTCCTGGCTGGGATAGGTGTTCACACGGAATTCAAACGTCCTTTGTGCTAGCCCTCCGGGTTGTTTTCCAATCCCCTGGGCCCCACTCTGCTCCTTCACTGTTTGAGGCTCTTCTGAACTTGGCCTTTTGACCGGCTGCCAGCTTTGCTTTTCAATAAGTTGGTCCTCCAGGTTTTTGCTTTCCCCCAGATTGCTGACTCCTTGCCCTGACCTTTGATTTGCATGAGCTTCTGGACTCCCAATTTCCTACATCATCTGCAACATTGAAACATGTGGGTCCTTAAAACAAATTACGGAAGTTTAAATCCAGGCTGCTCTGCCACTGACCAGCTCTGTGACCTTAGACAAGATGGTTGTCCTCTTAGGATTTCAGTCCCTTCTTCTGAAATGTAGAGGACCGAGGCATCGCCTAATTAATTGGGTTGTTTGAGAAAAAATAATTAAGAGGCCAAGAGCATCACTGATATTTAAAGACATCAGACGCTCTCCAGGAAATGCCAGAGCAAACCATTAGCAGAGATCTTGTGGGGTTGCTGCAACAGGACTCCTTCAACCTTGACTCCTTAACGATGTTCTCCTCGGGGTTCCTTGAGGATGTCTCAGTCACTACCCGGGTCCCCAGAATGATTTTTGTTTTTCTGTATTACCTGCTCCCTGAGCCTCTCCGAAAGAAATTTAAAGACAGACATAGGAAAGAGGCTTTATACGTATCTTTTCTTCTTCCCTGGCCTCTGAGTAGCCATGCCTCTGAGATGCAGCATAGCCAAGTAGGGGGGATAAAAGTAGCTTCTGGAGTCAGACTGTCTTTTTTTTTTAATTAAATTTAATTGTGTTATGTTATGTTAGTCACCATACACTACATCATTCGTTTTTGATGTGGTGATCCACGATCCATTGTTTTTGTATAATGGATGTGCTCCATGCCGTACATGCCCTCCTTAATACCCATCACCGGGCTAACCAATCCCCCCTCCCCCCTCCCCGCTAAAACCCTGTTTGTTTCTCAGCATCCATCGTCTCTCATGGTTCGTCTCCCTCTCCGATTTCCCCCCTTCGTTTTTCCCTTCCTTCTCCTAATGTCCTCCATGCTGTTCCTGATGTTCCACAAACAAGTGAAACCATATGATAACTGACTTTCTCTGCTTGACCTATTTCACTGAGCATAATCTCCTCCAGTCCCATCTATGTGGATGTAAAAGTTGGGTATTCATCCTTTCTGATGGCTGAGTAATATCCCATTGTATATATGGACCACATCTTCTTTATCCATTCATCTGTTGAAGGGCATCTCGGCTCTTTCCACAGTTTGGCTATTGCGGACATTGCTGCTAGGGAGTCAGACTGTCTTAATTCAAATCCCACCTAACCACTTACTGGCCATGTGAGCCTGGCCAGGTCACCAACCCTTTCTGTGCCGCCGCTCCCCCGAATGAAAGAGAGATGATAACCCTAGCACCTATTCCATAAAGTCTATGCATGGATGACATGAATGAATTATGAATTAATGAATCTGAATATATGAATGATGAATAGATGAATTAATACACCTTAACACTATATTCCTGGCACCTAGTAGGTATTCAACTGATGTTAATTATTATCATTTCCTCCTGTGCAAAGGGGATATGTCACACTCCTATGGATAATAATGATTCTTTGTAGGTTTGGAGGAAGACAGTATTAGATAATCCAGGAAAGGAATTTGACTTTGACTTTTGACTTCCACGTCCTCCTGTGGTGTGGCTAAAGTTATCAAACATGCAAATGAGAAGTGCTGACCTATTCAGTTGCTCATCCAGTTGCTTTTGTTTTCCCAGTCATAGCCCCTAGCCTGTCTCTATATTATTACTATTACCGGTAGTCCTGACACTGAGCTTTTTTGTAGGCTGCCACAGGGGACATGACTATGACCTTTAAAGGTCCTGAGCAGATGCTACATTCACATAGCAACATTCAATTCCATATACACAGGCCCCAAACCTGGTGATTTTTTTTTTTTTTAATTTTTTATTGTTATGTTAATCACCATATATTACATCATTAGTTTTTGGTGCAGTGTTCCATGATTCATTGTTTGTTCATAACACCCAGTGCTCCATGCAGAACGTGCCCTCCTCAATACCCATCACCAGGCTAACCCATCCCCCTACCCCCCTCCCCTCTAGAACCCTCAGTTTGTTTTTCAGAGTCCATCATCTCTCATGGTTCGTCTCCCCCTCTGACATACTCCCCTTTTCTTCCTCTCCTGTTATCTTCTTTTTCTTTTTTCTTAAAATATGTTGCATTATTTGTTTCAGAAGTACAGATCTGTGATTCAACAGTCTTGCACAATTCACAGCGCTCACCGTAGCACATACCCTCCCCAATATCTATCATCCAGCCACCCCATCCCTCCCACCCCCAACCACTCCAGTAACACTCAGTTTCTTTCCTGAGATTAAGAATTCCTCATATCAGTGAGGTCATGTGATACATGTCTTTCTCTGATTGACTTATTTCACTCAGCATAACACCCTCCAGTTCCATCCACGTCGTTGCAAATGGCAAGATCTCATTCCTTTTGATGGCTGCATAATATTCCATTGTGTATATATACCACATCTTCTTTATCCATTCATCTGTCGATGGGCATCTTGGCTCTTTCCACAGTTTGGCTATGGTGGACATTGCTGCTATAAACATTGGGGTGTACGTACCCCTTCGGGTCCCTACATTTGTATCTTTGTGGTAAATACCCAGTAGTGCAATTGCTGGATCGAACGGTAGCTCTAATTTCAACTGTTTGAGGAACCTCCATACTGTTTTCCAGAGGGGTTGCACCAGCTTGCATTCCCACCAACAGTGTAGGAGGGTTCCCCTTTCTCCACATCCCCGCCAACATCTGTCGTTCCCTGACTTGTTAATTTTAGCCATTCTGACGGGTGTGAGGTGGTATCTCATTGAGGTTTTGATTTGGATTTCCCTGATGCCAAGCGATGTTGAGCACTTTTTCATGTGCCTGTTGGCCATTTGGATGTCTTCTTTGGAGAAATGTCTGTTCATGTCTTCTGCCCATTTCTTGATTGGATTATTTGTTCTTTGAGTGTTGAGTTTGATAAGTTCTTTATAGATTTTGGATACTAGCCCTTTATCTGATACGTCATTTGCAAATATTTTCTCCCATTCTGTCGGTTGTCTTTTGGTTTTGTGGACTGTTTCTTTTGCTGTGCAGAAGCTTTTTATCTTGATGAAATCCCAATAGTTCATTTTTGCCCTGGCTTCCCGTGCCTTTGGCGATGTTTCTAGGAAGAAGTTGCTGCGGCTAAGGTCGAAAAGGTTGCTACCTGTGTTCTCCTTTAGGATTTGGATGGACTCCTGTCTCACGTTTAAGTCTTTCAACCATTTGGAGTCTATTTTTGTGTGTGGTGTAAGGAAATGGTCCAGTTTCATTCTTCTGCATGTGGCTGTCCAATTTTCCCAACACCATTTGTTGAAGAGACTGTCTTTTTGCCATTGGACATTCTTTCCTGCTTTGTCAAAAATAAGTTGACCATAGAGTTGAGGGTCCATTTCTGGGCTCTCAATTCTGTTCCATTGATCTATGTGTCTGTTTTTGTGCCAGTACCATACTGTCTTGATGATGACAGCTTTGTAATAGAGCTGGAAGTCCGGAATTGTGATGCCACCAGCTTTGCTTTTCTTTTTCAGTATTCCTCTGGCTATTCTGGGTCTCTTCTGGTTCCATACAAATTTTAGGATTATTTGTTCCATTTCTTTGAAAAAAGTGGATGGTATTTTGATGGGGATTGCATTGAATGTGTAGATTGCTCTAGGTAGCATTGACATCTTCACAATGTTGATTCTCCCAATCCATGAGCATGGAACGTTTTTCCATTTCTTTGTGTCTTCTTCAATTTCTTTCCTGAGTATTTTATAGTTTTCTGAGTACAGATCCTTTGCCTCTTTGGTTAGATTTATTCCTAGGTATCTAATGGTTTTGGGTGCAATTGTAAATGGGATAGACTCCTTGATTTGTCTCTCTTCTGTCTTGTTGTTGGTGTATAGGAATGCCACTGATTTCTGTGCATTGATTTTATATCCTGCCACTTTACTGAATTCCTGTATGAGTTCTAGCAGTTTTGGGGTGGAGTCTTTTGGGTTTTCCACATACAGTATCATATCATCTGCAAAGAGTGAGAGTTTGACTTCCTCTTTGCCGATTTGGATGCCTTTGATTTCTTTTTGTTGTCTGATTGCTGTGGCTAGGACTTCTAATACTATGTTGAATAGCAGTGGTGAGAGTGGACATCCCTGTCGCGTTCCTGACCTTAGGGGAAAAGCTCTCAGCCTTTCCCCATTGAGAATGGTGATTTTTTATACTCGTGTCTGGAAAAGAGAAGCACATCAAGGTGCTCACTAAGTATTAGGAGTATTAGCCTAAAACACTCCAGACCGGGGAAGAAGAGACAGAGGCAGACAGGAGATAATCCATCTGGAGAAGACCATGGAACTCACCACAGAATTCCATGGAAATTAGGAACAAACGGGCCACGGTTTCACAAACAATTTTTGCGGAGGAAAAAAATTGATGGGGGATGACATCGGAAGGAAAGGAAGAGGGCTCACTGAAGATATTTTTTGAGAGTAATACAGAATTCTCAAGCACACTTGGAAGTTCCCCATGTCCCTTATGTAGGCATAGCCTGGGAGAGTAGGTGGGTCAGGATCGCCAACTCACAGGTTCTGTTCCTGCTTCCCCCACACCTTAGACGTGTGACTCGGGGACAGCTTCTTGCCCCCTCAGTGCCACTTACATTCACATTGCTAAAAGAGGGAAAACCATCCGTTAGCCCCAAATCTGAGCAAGGAACACGGCGAACTGTATCGGTGCTTGCCTTTGGGAGCAGCAACAGAAATATAAAAAAGTGTCCTGATCTTCATTTGGCAAACCCGTATATAGGCTGGACGCCAGCCAGAATCCCTAACAATGACCTATTTGCTCGTAACATGCTTCCTTCCAACAAGCCATTTTATAAGGGAAGAATGTAAGAAGTAATTAGGAGGCCAGGGTTTAGAATTAGATTCTGGATCTCACACTAACAAGTTGTATGACCTTGGGCAAGTTAATTATTCCTTGACTGACTTCATTTTTCTCAGCTGTGGAATGGGGAAAACTACAGTACCTACCTCACTGGGTTTCTGTGGGGACTGAGGTAAAACATAGGAGGTACTGAGCTCAGCGCTTGGCACACAGCACATGTTGAATAAATGTGACCTATTATTATAATTTAGCCTCACTACTCCACATTTGGGTGCATCAAGGGAAACAGAAGGGGATGAAGAGATGGGATGATGCAAACAAAGGTGTGACGCGAGTTGTCGCAGGGGGTGGGCTCAATGTCATTGTGGAGTATATGTTGATGGGGGCGGGGCGTGAGTTGGTAAAACCAGGAAGGGAAAAGGCAACCGTCCGAAGCACCTGAGTCTGGGACTGGGTTCAGGCAAATGAAAGCTCCAGAGAACTAGTTGGGGTGTTTGTTCTGGGAGACTGAGAGCGAACAGGAAGAAGGAATCAGTTCCTAAGCACCAATGTTAGCCAGAGTCCTAGCTTGAACCACATTCCTTATGAGAAGGCCCTCTGTAAAGGGGCGAGGCAGGCTGAAGAAGACAAGTCAGTGCAGGAGGCTGAAGAAAAACAGGCAGGCCCTGGCCTTCAAGGCTGGAGGTCTAGACTCATTCAATAAACATGAGTGGGGTATCTGTTACACGCAAGGCATTCTTACGGCCTCCAAAGACAGCAATATACTTCCAGAGGCTCTCTTGCTTCTGTGAGCTCCTCAAGCAAATCACCAGCCCTAGTCCTCTTCCACTCATCTGCTTAATATTTACTGGAGAATCTGGGTGCCAGGTATTGTGGTAGAACCCAAATACACCAAGGGAAAAGAAAGGACACAAAAAGCCTTCAGGAGCTGTCTCTTGTGCACCCCAGGTGAGGACCTACTTTGAGGATCACCCTCCCAACGTCCACTGGGTCCCACACATGGATAGTCAGATAAGCAGTCTTTCCATTGTTCCATCATCCACAGAACAACCAAGTATGCCTCTTAGGAGTCACAGAATTTGCTTGCAAGATCATCCAACTTGATTTCGAACATTGTTTTCTTATGAGATGCAGTTTTCCTCTGACTCAATTCCCACACTCCCTTCTCACAATGCTGTTCCCAGAGCGGACATCTCCCTGGGTCAGGGGTTTTGTAACTCTGTTCAGAGACCTTTAAGATTCCTTAAAGAGGTTATGATGTTTCTGAGAGTATTCAGTTTGAATTACGTTAACCACATTGTTAAATATCTTTCAAAACATAGTAAAATTAAAAAACACTCAAATGGAATAAATATCAAATTGTAATATATTGGAAACCACTACAGTGTTAATTTGTGCTACTGGGTAAATTAGTTTTTAGTGCCGGCCTGGATTGATAGCTATTCCTACCATTTCTATTTAATTCAAGAGCCCCCAGAGATTGTAAGTTGAGCTATCCAAAACACTGCTTCTATTTGTAATTTATCTGTGTGAATTAGGAATGTCTCCACACTGTGCAACCAAAACCTTGTAGAAAAAATAAATTCGATCCTGAAGCTGAACATAAGAATACAACTGTCACCCAGACCCCCATATTTCCAAGGTTTGTGTTTATCAAAACTCTATTCATGTGCTGATTATACCCTATAGTAAATGGTATAAATTTGAATTTAAAATATTTTATTTTATTTTATTTTATTTTTTACAGATTTTATTTATTTATTTGAGAGAGGGAGAATGAGAGATAGAGAGCACGAGAGGGAAGAGGGTCAGAGGGAGAAGCAGACTCCCCGGTGAGCAGGGAGCCCGATGTGGGACTCGATCCCGGGACTCCAGGATCATGACCTGGGCCGAAGGCAGTCGCTTAACCAACTGAGCCACCCAGGCGCCCGAATTTAAAATATTTTAACATATGTTTACATATTACAGCTTTCTGTGAGATTCTGTTTGATAATGATAAAACTTTCTGTTAAAAATAAAATTTAGAAACTGTTGTCCTAAGTGAACTCTGAAGTTCAAAGTTTAGTAGGGCGAAGTCAATTACAAGGCATAAGCAAACACATGGCATCCCAGTGAGGAGCCTGCATCAGTCAGATGCCTGGAAAGGATTGGAAGCTATGTTTCCACATCAATCTATCTCTTCAGGAAACTGGAGGACATTTCCATAGAGCTCTCCACATTGTTAAGGCTCTTTAGCCTCAAACATTTCTGTTATAGGTGCTGTCCAAATTCATGACGCGCTCCACTCTGAAGCAGTAAATGGCTCAGAAGAATGTTAAATACAGATTGGCCTGGATCCCCAACTCTATGCAAGGACAACTAAGTACCTAGGAGGCTGGGGAGAATATGGAGCAAAGTGCTCTACATCTGAGAATTAACCAGCCATTGCTATGCTTCACCCAATGTCCTTTCATCTGCCCCCCTAAAACCGAGCTCTTGCTACCTCACTCCGGTGGGATCCTCAGAGTCATTCAAACTTAAGATCAAGCAATTTTGGTGCAACTCATTTCAGTAGTGAACTTCTCGACAGTGGCCCTTTCTTTCCAATCCTGTTCTCTGCAGACTCAACCGGGTCCCCTGGCGGGCTTATTTGAAGAGTCCTTAGGTTTCTGTATTCCTGTCCCTGACTGGCTTGATTGAGTCCTCTCTTGACTTCTGCTCTGAATTCTGCTCTGGCTCCTGCCCTCCTCAGTTTACCTCCCTTTTCCTTCTCCTGTGTTCTCTCAGCAAGGGTCCTAGCCCAGCTCTCCATGTTCTTGTCTCTGTCAACTCCAGGATTCCCAGTATACCTTGAACAATCTACCTCTCCAATGATCACACCTGCCTTAGTTGACACGATTTAGGGCTGAAAAGAAACAAAAGCTGATATCCAATTCTGCTTTGTGATCATCTAGAAGGATGAAGATGATTCCGTCGTTCACGAAAATTGTCAAGTGAAAGATGGTGTGCAGATACCATCTTTTTTTTTTAAAGATTTTATTTATTTATTTGACAGAGCGAGAGAGAGAGAGAGAGAGAGACAGCGAGAGAGGGAACACAAGCAGGGGGAGTGGGAGAGGGAGAAGCAGGCTTCCCGCCGAGCAGGGAGCCGGATGCGGGGCTCGATCCCAGGACGCTGAGATCATGACCTGAGCCGAAGGCAGACGCTTAACGACTGAGCCACCCAGGCACCCCAGATACCATCTTTTTAAACACTAATTCAGACTGCCAGTTTTCTTGATCCTGTAAACATATACCAATAAACCCAGCAAAGATAAGAAGAAAACCGTGGTATAGTTAACAGTTCAAATAAATCCCTCTGAGCCTGGGGCCTTTCAAACATATGTGATTTTGCTATTGATGTACAGTCAGGTATCTCTACTTTCTGCTTCCTGTTAACTGCATTCTGCTTTTTTTTTTTTTTTTTTTTTTGGAGAATTTCCCAAGTTCCTTTCCTTGCCTTATTCTTTTTCTAAAAACCTGATTATCATTTCAGTTATACCTGCAAGCAACTGATTGTGTTCCCTCCAAAGCATAGCTGGAAAAAGGAGGTGGGCAGGTTCGGGGTCCCTCCCTGCCTTTCCCTCCACAGATACATTTATCGCAATGAAATCACATTAAAGTGAACATCAGAGGCAATCTTGAAGGGGCAGGGCAGAGAAAAACTTGCAGTTTGAAGGGTTTGTGTAGAAATTGGAGGGGAAAAAGGCCTTGGGCAGGGGACAGGGGACGGTCCTTTCGGGGGAGGCTTCAGGTGCAGACAGTCTGTATGTAATTCTCAGCGAAGGAGTTCTCACTAATTTCCCCACCATCACACAGCCCACTGCTTCCTCAGTGGGCAATCCACTGCCCTGCCCACTTAGCAGAAAAGGAATCTATAAGTGGGGGAACTCTGGCGAAGTAAAAGCCCCGTTAAATTATGATACATCTATATAATGGAATACTGGGCTGATATTAAGAGAATAAGGTAGGTCCATATGTGCCAGTGTAAAAAATCTCCAGAAATTATTGCAAAAAAGTGAAAGGAGGAAAAGGCTTATATCCATAACTTTTTCATGATACAGTTTATATTTTAAAACTCTGAAGACTATAAACAGTATGTGAAGGAAAAGGCATTAAAAAGAAGTGAAGAGGGGCTCCTGGGTGGCTCGGTCGTTAAGCGTCTGCCTTCGGCTCAGGTCACGATCCCAGGGTCCTGGGATCGAGCCCCGCATTGGGCTCCCTGCTCCGCGGGAGGCCTGCTTCTCCCTCTCCCACTCCCTCTGCCTGTGTTCCCTCTCTGGCTATCTCTCTCTGTCAAAAGATAAATAAAATCTTAAAAAAAAAAAAAAAAGAAGTGAAGATAAGGCCAGCAGGATACACACTATTAATGTTGGCTACCTTTGGGAAGCGAAGTTGACAAGTGTTAATGGGGCCTTTCATCTCTCATTTGGTATACTTTGGAAATTTTTAACAATGAATGAGGATTGCTTTTGTAACTTACACAGGAGGGGGGAAAATGAAGTGATTTCAGGACTAGAGATGAGATCGGTGTGACCCACAGAAGCCTTGCCCTTGAACTCTCTATTCTTCTCATCCACCAATACAAATTCAAAATAGCTTAGGCTAGGGAAGGTCAAGTCAGTTCCTCAATGAGTCCAAACTCTCACACATGCTTTCCTTTCAGCCTAGAGTACCCTTCTTCCCCTCCTTCCCCATGGTTAATTTCTTCTTATCCTGCTGTTTGTGCTTAGAGGTTACTTCTTCCAGAAAGATACCCCCACGTGTCACTCTGCACCATCTTCCTCCATTCTCCCACTCATCCCCCTGCGAGGCAGGGCTGAATCAAGGATCAGGTGAGCAGGTTGTCAGTTGGCCCAGTTACATGCCTGCCCAGTGAAGAGGAGAAATGATAAGGGAGCTATCAGAGAATAGTTACACTTCTAAGGTGAGTTGCCTCCAAATGGCTGGTCTTAACAGATACATACCAAGCTCCAAGAAAACCTGGACTTTCTCCATCACAGCACCTATCGTTCAGCATTGCGATCATCTGCTTGCTCGTCTGTATCCCTCACAAAAATACAAATGCTATGGGACCATAAGAAAAGACTGCTTGCCCTGCAACTCAAGAACTAGCACAGTAGAGGCAAAATATTTGTCTTAGCTGGAGCTGCTATAACAGAATACCATAAATGGGGTAGCTTAAACAACATGTAGTTTCCACAGTTCTAGAGGTTGGAAGCTGGAGATCAGGATGCCAGCAGTGCCAGGTTCTTGGTGAGGGCCCTCCACCTAGTGGCAGACGGCTGACTCCTTGCACCCTTGGGAGGTGGAAAGGAAGCAAGCTCAATCTCTGGTCTCTGTTCATAAAGGCACCAATCCCATTCGGGGCTCCACCCTCATGACCTAATCACTTCCCAAAGGTCCCACCTCTTACTATCATCACACCGGAATTAGTGTTTTAACATATGAATTTGAGGTGTCAAAATATTCGGTCTCTAGCAATATTTACGCATGGAATAGATGTATACATCGCAAAGGTCAGTGACTTACTTCAAAGAAGAGAGTATGCAGACAGAAAAATCTTGCATCCTTTACCCTAGGAATGTAGATTCTCCAATCATAGGACTGAGGGAACCGAGAGGAACGAGGGACTGGTAACCAAGCATAGCTGCTAGCAGGAAAAATTACAAGTGGCCTCTCCCTGATTAGAACATCGCCTTGACATAGGGCAGGGTTTCTCAACCTCGGGGTGTAGGGGGCTGTCGTGTGCATTGGAAGAGGTTTAACAGCAGCAGCCCTGCCCTCACCCACTAGATGCCCTTGACACAACTGCCCAGGTTGTAACAACCAGTCTTGCCAAATGTTGCCCAGGAGGCAAAAATCAATGACGTAGGGTTTTCACATATACAACTGAGCAGTGCCAGGTAAAAGCGATGGCACTTGCACGCTCAGATGCCGTCCGCTTTCGACGTATGATTTGATCTTTACAAGCAGAAGGGCTCCAAATGAGTGATTATGATTACTGGGCAGGTAGGGTTTTAGGCCAGTAGTCTTACCTTAACTAAATGACACAAACGTTAATGTATAGTCAACCTTTGCTAAGCATTCCCAGGTTTGAAACTCAGTTCCGATTATTCTCAAGTGATTCTGAAGGTTCATGACACATAGTCATTTGTCAGTGTGCTGGGGCATGAAATTGTACCATGTACTCTCTGTGGCTGGTGTGTGGACGTGAGTCACTTAGCTAGTGAGTGAACCTAGCTGGTCATCCACCACGGACATCATTTTCTTTTGCTCTAACTGCCTGCATCATAACGCGGCTTTGTTGTTCTCTATTGGAAATGGAACACATAGTAATTTTTAAACAAAAATTGGGCGGGTGGGGAGCGGTAACTTTCTTGTAAAAAGGCTGTACAAAGAATGCCAATTTGCAGTAATGCTGATGAAAGTGAAGCAATCTAAGAGTATGGTGGCTTATGTTATTGGTAGAATTTAAGAGCTTTATGAATTATTTTAGAACTGTATTTATAGGATTGTTATAGGCCCAAAGGGTTCCCTTAAAATTTTCAGTCATACTTCAGCACATTTCATAGGGATATTATATCCTATAGTGGTATTTATAAACTTGGAAATCCGCAAAGATCTTAAGACATGACCCTCAAGAATTTCAAGGAACTCTGAAAATTTAGAGGTCTCAGATGTGCCCCTTCCTCCTATACCCAAAATCAAATTGCAACCATCTGGATGACTGCTTGTCTCCGTAATGACATCAAGTCCTCTTCCCATTTAAATGAGCAAATATATTCCCTATGTGATATCCAGATTACATAACTCCCCTACTCTCAAGCCTGTAGCATACCACCCCTACAGCGTGTCAAATCCAAACAATAATCTTGTCTATGGGTGAACTTTTACGCTCTTCACCAAAAGGCTACACTCTATGACTTAACATCTCTCATTTTGCTGAACATCCTCACTCAGTTCTTCACCATGGCCTCCTTTACCCAAACCTAGGTTCTTTCCTGGTACCTCCACATTGTCCACCAGGCCGGGAGAAGTCCAATGAAAGTGTCCTCTTTACTTCCTTTCTGCCATGTCATGTTATTTCTTGCCTTAAACATTCTACTAAAGATTCACTACCATGAAAATGCCATGTGGTATAAATGAAAAGAACATAACTTGTGGAATCAGGCAGACTTAGATTTGAATCCATCTCTGCTACTCACCAAATGTGTGTGATTGAGCAAATTACTTCATTTATCTCTACAATCAAGTTTTTTTGTGATAATCATGAGAATTAAATTTATCACTTGACCCCCCCCCACACACACACACACTTGCCCCTCAAACTGGCTGCACTTTTCATTTTCCCTACCATCCTTATTTTAGTCAATGGTACCCAGTATTTCATTGCAGAAACGTCCATCACAAAGCCTTATCAGTTTTGCGACCTGCTATCTCTCATCCACATTATTACCATTCATCCTTCATGTCTTGCCGATGTCACAGTAGCCTTCTAACTGGTCTTCCTCCTTTCATCCCCCACACTCCCCATCAATTCCCCTCATAGTTCCCAAGATGATCTTTTTAAAAAAAAAAGATTAGGGTGCCTGGGTGGCTCAGTTGGTTAAGCGACTGCCTTCGGCTCAGGTCATGATCCTGGAGTCCCGGGATCGAGTCCCGCATCGGGCTCCCTGCTCAGCGGGGAGTCTGCTTCTCCCTCTGACCCTCCCCCCATCTCATGTGCTTTCTCTCTCATTCTCTCTGTCTCTCAAATAAATAAAATCTTTAAAAAAAAATAAAAAAATAAATAAATAAAAGATTAATTAGATTGTGTCATTATCTGCTTAAAACCTTCCAATGGCTTCTATTTGAATTAAGATGCAAACCACATTTTGTATTATGACCTTCAAGATCCTATTTAATTTAGCCCCAGACTATCTCTCTGACCTTATTTCCTGTCCCTTCTCTATAGTTCACACCACTAACTTTCCGTTCCTGGATGATAACTGGTCTCCCTGCCTCTGCTCTTGCCCACCTTCAATCCATTCTTCACACAGCAGCCAGAGTAACCTTGACATGCATAAAAAAATAGTGAGGGTATTTCTATATCTACCAATTCTACCTCTAAAACATACCTTGAGTTTACCCACTTCTATTCATTTGTGCCCTGATTCAAATCATTATCATCTTTCACAGAAATTTCAACAATAGATTCTTAACAGGTCTTCCTGCTGCTTGACTTGACCTCTACAAGTCATCCTCCACACAGCAACCTTTTTTTTTAAGTTCAATACAATTATCCCTCTCTCCTATTTACGAGCCTTCAGTAGATTCCCATTGACTTAAAATAATCATACAGTTGAATGGTTAACAAACTGGTCTCTGGAGAAAAACTGGCTGGATTTTAATCCCAGCTCCATTACTTAATAGCTATAGAACGTTGGAAAAGCAACCTCTTTGAGACTCCATTTACTCACCTAAAAAGGGGAACAATAACAGCCACCTACCTCATAAGGTTATTGTGAATCTTACACAGAATACACATTCAGGAAATGTGATTTGTTATTATTGGGGTCAAATAATTCAAAACCTTTAAGTAGGGCTTACAGAGACCTGTAAAATCTCACTCCTATTTATCTTTCTAGCTTCTTCCTTTGCCATTTCCCCCTTTGCTCACTGTGCTGTACCACTTTGGCTGTCGTTCAGGCTCTCAGAGTAAACCAGTAGTTCTCACACTTTGGTTTGGATAAGAAGCCTCTGGAGGGCTTGTTAAAACACAGATGGCTGGGCTTCAACCCCCCAGTTTCTGCTGATTCAGTAGGTCTAGGGTAGGGCCTGAGAATTGGCATCTCTCACAAGTTCCCAGATGATGCTGATGCTGCTGGTCTGGGGACTACACTTTGGGAACTACTGCAATGCTTTTTCTTATTGCTCAAGAGCCTTCAAACACATACAAACCTTTAGTCATACAGCAAGTTTAGACTTTAAAAGTTGTCCCTATGAAAGCCTTCCTTTGACCTTCCAGACTAGGCTAAATACTCTTGATATGTTTTTCACAGCATGCATAACATTTGTAATTAGTTTATTGATTGACTGATTGATTGACATAAGAAAACATGTCAGACTGTCTCATGAAGGCAAGGACTCTGTGTGTTTTCTTCAAGTCTATACCTCCAGAGCCCCAGTGCATGGCTTGGCCCTCAAAAATTTTTGTTGAATGGATTTTTAATAAACAATTGTAATCTATATATAAAAAAACAATGGTTAAAGTTCACTCAGTGATGCTGTTTCTCTTCACAAACATACAACTTTCTTCATTTTTTCCCTGAGGCTAACACAGCTTGTCTGTAGTTTCTCCAGTCACTACTTTATTGGCTATAGATTCTTCAGATTCTCTCCCCACTTCCAGGTCCCCACCTGTGCCCCAACCAAATACAGCGCTTTCACTCTAAGCTATACCTTAAAACCACCTGAAGAGCTTTACAAGCAATACCAGGCAGGTCCCACCTCTGACTAACTACATCAGCATTTCTACGTATTTTTTAAGATTTTATTTTTTTTGACATAGAGACAGCAAGAGAAGGAACACAAGCAGGGGGAGTGGGAGAGGAGAAGCAGGCTCCCCGCTGAGCAGAGAGCCCGATGTGGGTCTCGATCCCAGGACCCTGGGATCATGACCTGAGCTGAAGGCAGACGCTTAACGACTGAGCAACCCAGGTGCCCCCGCATTTCTACATCTTAAAATGGAATTTCTCTATATTTAAAAAATATCCACAATAAGAGCTGAAAAACACTACACATGAATGAACCTATCTCTAGAGGTAAAAGTAGTTGTGTACAAGTTGATGGTTCTACAATAATACTAAGCCCATGGCTGGTATTCATATGATACACTCTGAGAAAGTAAGCATTTATTTTGCTGCCTTTATTACATTACAAGCTCCTAGATCTGTGTTTCTCAAACTGTGCTCTATAAACCTCTGCATCAATATGGCCTGGTGTTCTTGTCAAAAATTCATGTTCCTTGGAGCTAGGGGGAAGGTGGCAGAGTAGGAGGCTCCTAGGTTCACCTCATCCCAAGGGTACACCTAGATAGCACCTACATCAGTGTGAATAACCCAGGAAACAACCTAAAGACTGGCAGAACAGATTCTTGTCAGCTAAATGTAAAGAAGAGGCCACAGGGAAGAGTGTAGGAAAGGCAAAGACATGGCCAGGAACCAAATGGACTCATGGGACAGTTCACGGGAGGGAGGGACATCACAGACATGGAGAGGGGAGAGGAGCAGAGCCCACACCAGACACACCGAGCATGAGGGACCCACACTGAGAAGACTAATCCCCATAACATTTGGCTTTGAAAACCAGAGGGGCTTAATTTCTTGAGTTCTTACAATCAGTGGGGCTTAATACCTGGCATTTTAAAAATCAGTGGGCTCAGCTGTGGGAGAGCCAGAGGGTGATGGGAAACTGAGTCCTCACCCTTGAAGAGTCAGCACAACAAACAGCCCCACTGAGATACAGCATGCAAACAGCAATATGAAAGATGCCTGGGCGTATGGCAGCGATTTGTTTGCTAATCTCAGGGTCTGTGCTGGAAGGACAGGGATCTTTGGGAGACTTCTCCAAGAACAAAGGAGCTGGTGGGCATAATTTCCTCCCCCTGCCCACCCCCCCCAGCCTAGATACACCAACACCTGTGGGAACCAATGCAGCGTGAACACCCTCCACCTAGCTTGTTAACAGTGGGCCCCACCCCTACAAATAGTAGGCACCCAGGGCTTTCCACCAGATAGTTTTAATTCAATTAGAGTAGAGCCCAGAAGTCCCAATCTTAGTATGTCCCTTCACATGACTGTGGTGTAAATGGTGGATGAAACACACCGTGACAAATAATATCAACATCTGGTCCACTTCATACGAGGTCAAGGGATGTCTAGTTTGCAAAAGAGGAAATGTATTGCGAGTGGGGAGTGGGGGTGGGGTGGGCACTGGAGAAATGGCCCTGGGAGAGCTCAATAGGTCAGAGTCTCTAGGAGGTCGATTTTAAGGACGAATTTTAAAGGTTGATTTTAGGGAGGAATTTAAAAACCAAAACTTTTCAAAAGAATTGGCTACCTGAGGAATTTGTGAGTTTATTTTACTGGAGATGTTGTAGTAAAAGTGTCAGATGCATTTTCTGGGCTGTTGAAAATCTATTTCTCAGTATAGATAATAATCCACTTGGATCGTAATCATCTAAGGGCAACTTTCATTACTATAGATTAGGCTCCATCCAAAAGTCACTGAATTAAAATATCTGGGGATTAAGCCTTGGGATGTGCATTTTTAAGAAGATACCCAAATAATTCTGATATAGTTGGACAATGGGTTTATGCTTCAAGAAAAACTGGTAAGGGGGTTAAATGCATGTGCTTTGCATGAAATGGAATTTAGTTTAAATTTGCAGACACAGATCTTTTCTAATCCATTGGGAGTAAATTCAGTAGAAGATGAACAAGAGATTGGGGGAGATAGGAGCAGTCTTAGCGCATCCTAGATCAGTGTTTGTCCCATATATTTTGACAATGACAGTCTAGAAGTGGTCACTAAGCATTTGTATTTTTTAATCTTCCCAGTGGATTCCAATGCACTGCAAACATTGAAAAAAACACTGTGCTCATAAATATGTCTATCTCTAGAGTTAAAAGTAGTTAAAGATCCCCTGTATCAGAATTACCTTGGGAAGATTATTAGAAATGCACATTGCTGGACTTTACCCAAGCCCTAATAAGTCTAGATTCCTGGGAGAGAGGACCCAAGAATTTCCATTTTAAACATGCTCCTTAAGTTATGTTTATAAAGGCTAAAATGTAAGAACCATAGTTCAATACATAATTGTCTGTCTTCAGCTTCTTTTGTGTCTCTTCTCAGGGTTTAGTTGTCTTTCGTGCTACAAAGTGAATTCAGTAAATTTCATTGACAAATTGACTGGTACGGCTGATATCGTCAAATTGTATATTTTACCAAACATAATTATTAAATGAGATTTTCATTTGCTTCTGTTTACAGTCAGCAAAAGGTCTACTAAGGAATTTATTCAAGAGGAGTAAAATAAAATATACCCAGAAGTTTTTCTTCTTTAAAATAATTAAAGCACGTTTTAAAAGTATGGGTTTAGTGGTTGGGGCATGTGGATATATTTAGTTTTCCAAATTCTTAACTCGTCTAGTTGAAAAATAAGTTTGTGTAAAGGAGGTAGGGATAAAACCCACTGTGACATTTAAACCATAAAACAAATGTTAAATTTAGCAGCTTATCTGGATGTTGCTAAACACATGGGTATTTTACATCAGATTTTTTCCATACAGATGTTTCATCAATATATTCACCTAGTCATCATAAAGTACTAGATACAAGATTGCTATAATGTCCTAGTTATTTAACTGAAGCACTTTAAAAATAGATATATTTTCCCATAGAATACTATAAATAGTCCAAAATCATTTCTAAAGGAAAAGATTATCTGAAGACTTTGGGAATATCATTATCATAATTATTTTCTGTTACTGTTTATAATTATAGTCTCTTAAACTGTTTCTAATATGTTTCTATGGACTTTCAGCACATTTTAAAATACAAATGAGCTTTCCCAAGAAAATGCTTACTCTTGCAATCATAACTTCAAATTTACATGTTCAAAGATACATCCAACAATCTTATTGCCAACTTCTTCCTTGCCCCTGCATAAACCTTGGAAGGACAGACTTGGGAGACCAAGGATCAATGAACTGTTTTAGGCCTTTCCCTTACCCTACCTGCCTGTCATAGGGCAGATGGATAGCCCAAGAGAATCATCTCTGCCTCAAGCGTGCCTTTACCAATATAACATTCTTATCACAGTCTTGACCTCCTCAAGTATATCATCCAATGCTTGCTGAGTTACATATCTGCCCTTGTGTGTCTCTGTGTGTGATCATGTTAAGCTTTGAGCAGCCAGTCCTGGAAGAAGGAGGTACCACCATTGTTAGCAGCAGCGGTGTGTATTGAGTGCTATACTAGGTATTTTATATATCACCTATTATCCTCAAAACTGCACTATAAGCATAGGAATGGTATTATCATCATCACACAGTGGCAGAGACAGAGGGTCAGAATGACTGAGTAATTTATCCGAGATCAGAGTCAAAGACCTTGAAAACCCAGAACTCTAACTCAGTATCATCTTTGGTTAGCACTATATGCAAATCAATGTTCAAGAGGAGTGATCTGACTCGGTATTAAACAGCCCTGGCTCTGAAGATTCCATCAATTACAGACTGTAATCTTGGGCAAGTTAATCTTTTTGGGCCTCAGTTTCCTCCCCTGTATAATGGGGATAATAACAGTACTTATCCCATAAAGTTGTGAAGATTAACAGGGTTAATACATATACCAGGTACTTGGTAAAAGACACACAAATGCTAGGTAGTATTGATATGAATAGATGTATAGATGATGAATAGTCATTCACTGGTTAGATGATAAAGAGGAGACTGGCCTCTCTATTAAGATAACATTACATGTCAATATTTGAAGAAAGAAAGTTCAAATTTTGACTAGAAAGAGGTAGTTAATATTTCACACTCCTAGACAAATACTGGATTTCTAAAGCTTAAAACATTTTCCCAGACATATATTGTTCCCTACTTCAAATGCATATCATCAGCACTTCTTTTAAATGGACTTTCTCAGAATCCATAACTATACGGCCAATTAATCCTCAATAAAGCAGGGAAGAATATCCAATGGGAGAAAGACAGTCTCTTCAACAAATGGTGCTGGGAAAACTGGACAGCCACATGCAAAAGAATAAAACTGGACCACTGTCTTACACCGTACATAAAAATAAATTCAAAATGGATGAAAGGCCTAAATGTGAGATAGGGAACCATAAAAATTCTAGAAGAGAACACAGGCAGTAACTTCTTTGACAGGCCTTAGCTACTTCTTTCTAGATATGCCTTCCAAGTCAAGGGAAACAAAAGCAAAAATAAACTATGGGGCCTTCATCAAAATAAAAATCTTCTGCATAGCAAAGGAAATGATCAACAAAACTAAAAGCCAACCTACAGAATGGGAGAAGATATTTGCAAATGACATAACCATTAAGGGATTAGTATCCCAAATATGTAAAGGACTTATTAAATTCAACACCGCAAAAATGAATAATCCAATTTAAAAATGGGCAGAAGATGGCCAACAGACACACAAAAAGATGCTCAATATCACTCATCATCAGGAAAATGCAAACCCAAACCACAATGAGATAGCACCTCATACCTGCCAAATGGCTAAAATAAAAAACTCAAGAAATAACAAACGTTGGTGAGGGTGTGGAGAAAAAGAATCCCTCGTGCACTGTTGGTGGGAATGTAAACTGGTACAGCCACTCTGGAAAACAGTATGGAGGTTCCTCAAAAAGTTAGAACTACCCCACAATCCAGCAACTGGACTACTCGGTATTTATCTAAACAATACAAAAGTACTAATTCAAAGCAATACATGCACCCTGATGGTTATAGTGGCATTATCTACAGTAGCCAAATTACAGAAACAGCCCAAGTATCTATAGACTGATGAATGGATAAAGAAGATGCAGTATACAGACACAATGGAATATTACTCAGCCATCAAAAAGAATAAAATCTTGCCATTTGCAATGATGTAGATGGAACTAGAGAGTAGAATGCTAAGTGAAATAAGTCTGTCAGAGAAAGACAAATACCATATGATTTCACTCACGTGTGGAATTTAAGGAACAAAACAAACAAGCGAACGGACAAAAAAGAGAGAGAGGCAAACCAAGAAACAGACTCGTAATTATAGGGAACACACTGCTGGTTCCCAGAAGGGAAGTTGGGGGGGGGGGGGATGGGGGAAATAGGTGATGGGGAATAAGGAGTGTGCTTGTGCTGCGCGCCAGGAGATGTGTGGAAGTGTTAAATCACTATATGGTACACCTGAAAATAATATTACACTGTATGTTAACTGGAGTTTAAATAAAAGCTTTTTAAAAATTAAAAAAATAAATGGCTTTTTTCAAATTTGTGAAATAGTGACTATGAGGTCTTCCCTCCCTTCCCCAGGAAAACATTGGCAACCAGACAAAAGAACTGGCTCTTTATTACTAATGAAGCACATCGGATTCCTATCTTCAGGAAATCTTGCAGTGTGTTTTTGGTTTTCCTCCATGTGAGGGAACATCATTTTGTAAGAAGTCTTTGAATCATCATCCTTAAGTTAATCTGATTGCTCTTAGGTATTCATGGGGCCTTTTCAAGTCTAGATATGCATCTGGATCTAAGAATGCTCAACTCCTTTTGAATGATTGAATCATATTAAGGTCTCTGTGGGCAGTGAATGGTAAAGAAACAGGTGCCAAGATTTCTAATATTCTCTTGTATTCAAATAATTCAAGAAGAACAGTTAAACCATATGCTCCTGGTGACTTAGTAACCCTAAATTATGTTCCTGGAAATACTTTGGACAGTGAGCACAGCTTGTCTACCACAGACCTCGAGATTTGGAACTTGTGAAATATTTTCTGCTTCTCATATCCATTTTTTAAATTCAAAAGATTGTCCTCATTTCACAATGATAAAAGCTGAAGGTCAAAGAAACTATGAATGGTTTATTATTATGATGAAAGAATTAGTATTATTACTAGAGATTAGACTGAACATGGTACCCAATGTTCCAGTTGCTATTGCTGCATAACAAATCACCCTAAAACTTAGTGGTTTAAAACAATAAGAATTATTTCATTATTTCTGTGAGCCAAGAATTTCTGGAAGGATTCAGCTGAGTGATTCAGGCTCAGAGTCTCACATGTAATTGGGGTCAGATGGTGATTGGAGCTGGAATTTTAGGGGAGCTAAAGTGCCAGGCATTCTTTTCACTTTATGTAGTCTCAGGGCCTCTCCACGTGGTCTCTCCATATGGGCTAGTTTGGGCTATGCTCATGGCCCTGCGTGGAGCCCTCAAGACCGTTGGACTGCTTACATGACAGCTCGGGGCTCCAAGCAAGGATCCAAAAGAATCAGGCAGTCACCATATCACATGTTGTTACCTAGCTTCAGAAGTCAAATTGCATTATTTCTGCATGCAATGCAGAAGTTACCTATAACTATAAGCCCACCCAGATTTAAGGAGAGGCCATGCAGACCCCACTTCTCCAAAGGGAAAATGTCAACATCATTTTGTAAGAAGAACACGTGGGATGGGAGATTCTGTTGCGGTTATCTTTGGAAAATCACAATCTGTCACACTTGGCATTTGTGCTTCTTTACATGTTGTTGATTTATGTATCATATTGAACAAAATGGGTTTTTTTGATGTTTTGATAAATAGTTTGTTTTCATAGAAAAGACATCATTAAGTGGGTAGATACACTTCCCTACCTTCCTTCAGGACTATAGAAAAACCTGTTTAGACTAAGGAGATATAGGGAGAGAACTAACATGCACAATTCTCCAAACGTATTTGGTCATGAAGCCTTATCGATAGCATTTCTATCAACATTTTCCGAAAGAGCATTCCATGGAATATAGTTTGAGAGTTTCTGCTACAAACCAACGGTGATAACTTTTTGTAAGGATTTATAATTTTAAAAATGACAAATCGGCCATTTTTGTACACCTGCTTACACACCTCCAAAAATTCCAACAAGAAATATTTCTCTGTGTTAGCATTATGTGGGGATAGGTTGCTTCATTTTGTTGAGATTTATTGTTGTGTGCTCTATCTTCCACTGAAAAAAACTTTCTCATTGAATTTCATATCTTTAGTGTTAACCTTGGTGTAGCACATGCTATCGACTGCCATTTCCAGTGAGGGAAAAAAAGTGGATTCGTTGCTAAACATCTCACAAGAAATTACCTTAGTGTGTACATAATTCATTCTACTTCACTCCATTTCATAAATTATGGGCATATCCTCTGTCATCCAAAATCTTGGAAATTATGGTTTTATAATAACTTAATCACAGAGTATAGATCACCATAGTTAAAAGATAGCAAGTGAATACATCATTTAGTATTCTAGGCCAAGTTTAGCTAGAGAATAATTTTAAATGTTTTAATTGATATCTGCAATGTATTTTTGTTCGATTCGAGTTTTAAGTGAGAGCCAAGAGCAATGGTGACCTTTAAATATCCTATTCATTTTAAGACTGCAGTAGATGATTTTAAACCAATTAATTATAAGCATTATAAGTAAATGAGTTATTAGCATTCATGAATTCTATAACAGCCAATTTGTTCCTGTTCCCAAACCCTTGAAGTGCCTATTTTATAATTTCTTGGAGATGTAACCATAGGAACTAAGTGGTTGCTAACATAAACCTTTATAATTAATGAGGGTAAGTTTTCACCTTTTTGAATCATTTTGAAATGTATACAGAACCTAGGTAATGTACCTCAAGAACTACAGTTTTCTTCAAAGTTAAAAAGTTGTCTTACAGGTCTCCACTTCCTAGGGTTCACTTATTCAAGAAGAATTTAGAGAGTCTTGCTTTGTACCAGGTACTATGTCAGCCACTTTGATGGATAAAATAAGAATAAAACACTGTCATTACCATCAAGGAGCTTTAAAGTATAGGAGGAGAGGTACATTTACCCAGGTTAGTGTGTTATCAACGAGAATGTCTAAAGTATCATAAGAAAGGAATAAACCAAGTTGTTTCCTTGTAAAAATAACTTTTTGCACAACCTCCTTTTTGCCTACCACCTCTCACTCCATAAAAGGCTATGAAAACTGCAAATAAAACACCTCTGATCTATAATCCTGGTGATCTGTGTAAATCTACAAAATAGATTAAAGCTTTGATCAAGAAAGCTTATCATGTCTCCCTTCCATTTGCAAATGGTCTAAGAAGAGAACTCCATTCTTCCCTACCTCCCTTTCTCTCCTCCACAAACCCAAACCATTCCCATCCCTTGAAATAGCTCCATCTATGTCTATAGATATATGTTCAGATACATATCTATCTATCTCCATACGTGAAGGGAGAAGTATGGTATAGACTTACATATTGAATAGAACTAAAGAAGGGAAGTAGAAGAGGCAGAAAAAGAAGAGGAATAAGTCTAGTGTCTCTTCAGAGTCAGGGAACTGAGTGATATGCATCAGAAGAACCTGAGAATCCTCTCTCACTAACTACTATTTTTACATGAAAGACATGACTCCATAATCTCCACGATCTGAGTCAATCAGAGCCACCAGTTTGGTTGTCAATATCATGATTTTAATTACATTAACAACACCTGTCCATATAAAGGACTAGTTATGCAAAACTCAGATTCAGTCTGCCATATAAGCACAGTTTTGACGCTTCTCTAAATCTCTAAATCTTGGAAGTGAACTACAGAACTTTTATTAGAGGCCAGAGTCAATACACTGGCATAATAGATTTTGTTAGTTCTTCCATGGTGTTGGCAGGGCAGAGTTCATTCACATCATGGACTTTATCTTTTCTGTAATTGAATGTATATATTTTGAATCGCTTTTTGCCTTGACTTTTATTATAACATAAGAGATCTACTCCTTGAAACAGATAAAATGAAACCAAATAGAATACAGGGGTTACAAAGGAGAATAAAGAACCACATTCTAGGGGCGCCTGGGTGGCTCAGTCGGTTAAGCGTCCGCCTTCGGCTCAGGTCATGATCCCAGGGCCCTGGGATCAAGCCCTGCCCTGCGTTGGGCTCCCTGCTCAGTGGGGAGTCTGCTTCTCCCTCTTCCCCTGACACTCCTCCTCTGCTTGTGAGCTCTCTCTCTCTCTCTCTCTCTCTCTCTCTCTCTCTCTCTCAAATAAATAAAATCTTTAAAAACCCAAAACTATGGCACTTAGACCTATTCATTGTAAACAAGCTTTAGAATTCCTAGAAGTAAAAACATAAACCTGCCAGTTTCACAAAATCCCCCCCCCACAAAAAAGCTACCCAATTCATATCAACACACTTCTTTCCCAAGTCCTGAGGGTCAGTGCATGTGGATTTTGGAGTCGTGTGTCCTCTACCACTTTGTGGATGCTGCTAGCTTATTTCTAAATATAAACACTGGACAGAACAGAGAACAGGGGAACATGAAAGAGGCAAGGAACCAGCAGAATCAGCATCTATAAATAAAAAGAAGAGGACAATTCTTCTAACACGTAAGTATCAAATGGGTAATGGCAGGAGGTAACGGAGTGGTGCTGGGGATTTAAAGAGACTTATGATAAAGGGAAAATCCATTCTATAAATTATCAGCACCGTATACAATATATTCTATCAAGCTCTAAGTCTGAGATATTTTAAAGTTCTCATTTTTTTCTTTGTTCGAGTTCCATTTAACAGGATACCTTTTCCCTTCTGAAATACTTTTCTCATTTGCTCAATGCTATAGTCCTTTAGCCTTTTTCTCTGCCTAGACTTGTTTCGTGAATCGAGGGAGACGCCTAAATATTCTTTAGTAGCTGCTAGTTGCTTCTGCTCCCCAAACTGCATTCCTCTCTGCCATTGACTTCGATCTTGGTTCAAATAGTCCTGTAATGTTACCCCTTCCATTGATTGAATCAATACATAGACTTAGCGAACCTCTCTTTAAAGGAGTTTGACCTAATCTTTAGCTGAGACCTAAGATTCTCTGACCAGGCAGAACCATTCTGTGCTCTATCTATGGCACCCGTGAAGAAGTGAAATTGGCATCCTTGCAGAAGCTATAGAACTTTTTGGATGTTTCTGTTTAGGTGACAGTTCAGAGAGCAGGTGAACCCAATATGCACAGAAGGCTTTCACGTCATCCTCTAAAACGAGCCAGAAAACATTTCCCCAAGGTTTGAGAATTCATCTAAGTTTACCATTTTGAGGTGGCTCTATTCCTTAGTTGGTTAAAGCGCCTGTCTCGTAAGTTTACCATTTTGTCACACAGGGAAGGACCCTGAATGGCAGAGCACAGTGCTCCACAACGGGCTAAGATCTGACATGGGCTTCAGAATGACTAATGCTCAAAGAAAACCGAAACAGCGGGCTTCCTTTGCCTCCTTCCCTCTCCATCTGGAGTCTGCAGGGACTTCATTTTCTAGATCGTGCTAAATGCAAGCCCCAAATAGAAGTTACAATCAGGCCCTAAGCGTGGTTTCTTGCAGCAAGGGCTTATATTCACAATTGAGCCATTTTTATTCTTCGCTTGAGCACACCCTCCCTAAAGAGCCTTAAAAAAAGAAGGCACTAAGAAAATGCTCAGATGAATGGTCTTGAGAACAAAGGAGGGGAATATAGGCCGAGAGGAGTCAACAAATTCTGAGTCTTAGTCGAACACCTTGTTAATGATTAAGAATAGATTGATTTTAATAACCTCAAACTGTTCTGCTATGCTTTTTGATTTAAACGGATTTTTTTTTAAGATTTTATTTATTTATTTGAGGGGGAGAGAGAGAGAGCATGAGCAGTGGGAGGGGCAGAGGGAGAAGCTGACTCCCCCTGAGCTTGATCCCAGGCCCCTGGGGTCATGACCTGAGCCAAAGGCAGCCACTTAACCGAGCCACCCAGGTGCCCCTAAATAAATTCTTATATTAGAACGTTTTTAGACTGGCAGAATTGCTAGAGCTGGTATGAAGTTTCTGAGTAACCCACGCCGACTTTTGCCCATTTTAACATCTTAAATTAGTAAAGAAAAATGTCACAATTAATGGACCAATATTGATACGTTATTAATTAAAGCTCATGCTTTGTGCAGATCTCCTTAGTTTTTACCTACTGTTGTTTTTCTCTCGCAGGTTCCATCGTTCTCTCGGCTGTGGCCGTTGCTCAGGCTTTCCTTGTTTGTGAAGACCTTGACACTTTTGAAGAGTCCTGGTCACACGTTTTGTCAAATGTCCCTCAGTTGGTGCTTTTCTGGTGTTTTCCTCATGATTAGACTAATGTTATGGGTTCCATGGAGGAAGATCACAGGTAAACCACTCCGGTCACTTCATATCAAGGGTACCTGCTCTCCGTATGTTTTTTTTTTTTTTTTTTAAGATTTTATTTATTTGAGGGAGAGAGCGTGAGAGTGCACAAGCAGGGGGAGAGGCAGAGGGAGAAGCAGGCTCTCTGCTGAGCACGGAGCCCAGGACCCTGAGATCATGACCTGAGCAGAAAACAGACGCTTAACCGACTGAGCCACCAGGTGCCCCTCCACATGTTTTATCACTGATACTATTAACCTTGATCACCTGGCTGAGGTAGTGTTGGTCAGGTTTCTCCAATATAAATTTACTAGTCCCCCCACCCCCTTCCGTACTCAGCTTTTGGAAAGGAAGTCACTATGCACAACCTCCACCATGCTCCATCTCTTTGAAAGCAGACAATCTACATAAATCTTTCACAAGGGAGGTTTCTCTATTCTCCCTCGCCTACCCACTGATTTCTTTATTCAATCATTTCTTTATTAGTATGAATTCACAGATATTTATTTTTATAAGTTGTGTTATAATCCAATATGACCTTATTTTGTTGCCCAAATTGTTTCGAGCGTTGGCCGTTGGGAGCTCTTTCACTTGGCTTCTCTGTCCCTTTGACATATCCCCATTATTGTGTTTTTGTTTTGTTTTGCTTTGTTTTGAGAACTACCTTAGTTTCCAGCGCTAGAGGATGCTCTGGCACTAAAAAATGGATATTTCCTGCCCCAGTCCTAGGATCGGTCATTTCTCTGAGAATTCTTGGTTCCTTTTATTGGAGAATGGTCTTAGAAACAAAGATCTGTGTGCTAGGCAGGCATCTTCATTGCTACTGCAGTGGCATTTATTGTAGGCCCTCTCTGCTGAGAGAGCAAGGAAAACTGTGTATACTAACCCACGTAAATACACGTATCTAGAAATATTTCTAGAGAAATTTGTCTCTACCTATATTAAGGCAAATATGAGTTTTTACTGATGTCTCCAACTCTAATCCATTACTAGGTGGATCCTGCTAGCCCCTTTCCCTTGCTTGCTTATAACCCCACAACTCCAACAGCAAGAGACCTGGCTCCTCCCATCTGCCATCCATTTAGTTAATGGTTCCTTTCCAGTATTCAGGAATAGTGGTTTCAAACCGTTAACCCTCACCTCCCCGGGAAATACCTTTATCAAGTAGCGTCGAGTTCATTTTGACTTAATTCCTACAGTCCATTTATTTTCAGTTATTTAGGTCAGCATATTATTCTCCTACCCCCTCAGTGAGGTCATTTCATGCCTTTTTAATATGGTTAAAATCTTATGTTACATTCTGTATTTCATTCTGAGATCCTCTGACTTCCTAATAGACTTAACAATTTGTGTGCTTTAAGGTTTACTCTTTGTACTGTCGAGTTTTATGGGATTTGGCAAATGCATTATGTCATGTACCCACCATTGCAGTATCATATGGAATAGTTTTGGTGCCCTAAAAAAATCCCTTGTGCTTCACCGGCTTATTACCCTCCCCCCAAATCACCGACAATCACTGATATATTTACTGTCTCTATAGTTTTGCCTTTTCCAAAATGTCGTATGAATGGAATTATGTAGTATATAGCCTGTTCAGACTGCTTTCTACCATTTAAGAATGACTGTTTAAGATTCATCTATGGCTTGAGAGGTTGTTTTTTTGCTTTTTGTTTTTTAGTAAATGTAGCCCACCTTATGGATGTACCCTAGTTTGTTTATCCACTCACCTATTGAAGGATCTTGGTTGCTTCTTGTTTTTGGTGACTATTAATAAGGCTGCTATAAACATTTCTGTACAGCTGTTGTGTGGGCATAAGTTTTCAACTCAGTTGAGTAAATATCTGGAGCATAATTGTCAGATTCCATGGTAAAGACTATGTTCAGCTTTATAAGGAACTTCCAAATTATCTTCAAAAGTAGTTGTACCATTCTTCATTCCCACCAACAATGAATGAATGAGTCCTTGTTACTCAGCATCCTTGCCAGCAATTGGTATTATCAGGTTTTGGTGGGTTTTTGTTTTGTTTTGTTTTTGTGGGTTTTTTTTAAGATTTTATTTATTTATTTGATAGCACAAACGGCGGAGGGCGGGGGGAGAAGCAGGCAGAGGGGGAGGGAGAAGCAGGCTCCCTGCTGAGCAGAAAGCCCAGTGTGGGACTCCATCCCAGGACCCTGGGATCATGACCTGAGCCAAAGGCAGATGCTTAACCAACTGCGCCACCCAGGCGCCCTTGTTTTTGTTTTGCCATTTTAATACGTGTGTGCAATGTCTCTTTGAACTTACCTCGCTGAGCAAATCGTTTTCTATCCCTTCCTTGCAAGAAATCAAACTATATTGCCGATCTGAATGCATGCATGAAAGGAGAAAAGTAATTTACTAAAAAATTATTTGACAATTTTCCTGTCAATGATACAATAGCAATGATTTCCCAGGTAGTACTGGGCCTTGTCCAGATGTTTCCAGAGCAGCTCATTTCTCCTTGAAGTTGCCTTCTGAGGTGCATAGGTGTTTTAAGGGCGCAAAGAGCCCCTTGATTTTCTATAAGGATCCTGTTCTACTGCTGTCGTGATAGGCACAGGCTGGAAAGTTGGACATACATTTTCTTTTTCTTTGAGATTAATCAATTTCCCTGCGTCAACTCACCTTAGCATACAAAGAATTTCCAAGTCATTTCTCTGTATCCCTTTAGCTTCTGCCCTTTAGTTCCCTCTCAGACATTGAACTGCTACAGTAGTTGCAGATCTCGGAAAGTGTTAAGTATGAAGAATGTGGAAGGCAAAGAGGGCTATGAAATTCTCTAGATATGAGGCAGCATGTTTTGCAGGAAAAGAATATTGGTCCCAGCTCCCTACTGAATCCACCAACATAAAAATGCCATCAGGAAAATTATAATCAAGTGAAAGGAAGAAGTCAAATGGACTAAGAAGACAGTTGGCAGATTGGGGGAGAGACTTCCATTCAGGACAGAATGGCATATTTCATGTTCCCCTCTCTGCTTCCACCAACTGTGACTACATACTCCTCGTTCTGTTTCTACTATCTCTCCCTCCAATCTTATTTTCCTTCTATAAGCTACTGATGGTGAAGTTATGTCATTTTTTCTGCTCAAATACTCTCACTAGCTCTCCACTGCTTTCAGGACCAGCTTTAATCTCTGTGTCTTCCCTCCGAACTCACCACAAACTTGCTTTAAACCACTACAACAGCCTTTATCTCCTACCTCTCTCTCTCTCTCTCTCTCATTCATTCACCATCTCAAACTCTGGACAGGATGAACAGATCACTTGAATACACTCCGTGCTTTCCCATGTCTCTGCATGCCACGTTATTCCCACTTCACATGCCTTCCATTCCCTCCTCAATCTCCAAATGCTTATTCCCACCCATCCTTCTAGGTCAAGGTCGTATGCAGTTTGTTCTATGAGATCTTTTTTGACTCCCCCAGGCAGAAGAAACCAATTCTTTCAAATTATCCTCACAGTTTGGTTTTCATTCTTTTTCCATAGCACTTTACTTCCTACTCATAGTTTTTTAAATAAAATATAATGCTGGTTTTTCTCTATTATTTCCTGGACTTAAAATTTTTTTCTCTCTTTCTCATCCCCCTGCTCCCCAGTTTCATGTGCTTACTTGCTCAGCTTGAAGGAGGAGGACAGGAAAGGGGGACTGATGACCAGCCATTGTCTAATTAGTTATCATCCTTGGGTGGTGAACATTGCCTCGGTCTCTTCTCCCATCCAATTCAGCCAATCAACCCAAATAATTGAGATGTGATTGACATTTTATTTTAACTCTAATATGGGGAAAGAGTCTTGACTTTCTTTCTACTCCCCTGACTCTAGTAAATAGAATTGATTGTTTATGTATCACTAAACATCAGGGAAATGCAAATCAAAACCACAATGAGATATCACCTTTACACCTGTCAGAATGGCTACAATAATAAAGACAAGAAACAATAAGTGTTGGCAAGGATGTGGAGAAAAGGGAACCCTCTTGCCCTGTTGGTGGGAATGTAAATTACTACAGCCACTGTGGAAAACAGTAATATAGTTCTCCCCAAAATTAAAAATAGAACTACCATTTGGTCTAATTCCACTCCTAGGTATTGACCCAAAGAAAACAAAAACTTTAATTCAAAAAGATATATGCACCACTGTGTTTATTGCAGCATTATTTACAATAACCAAGATGTGGTGTGTATAGTATGTACATTATATGTATCTATACATATAATATTCCATTGTATATATATATAATGGAATATTACTCAGCCACAAGAAAGGATGAGCTCTTGCCATTTGTGACAACATGGATGGACCTAGAGGGTATTATACTAAGTGAAATAAGTCAGAGAGAAGGATAAATACCATATGATTTTGCTTACATGTAGAATCTTAAAAACAAAACAAATGAGTAAACAAACAAAAAGCAGAATCAGACCTATAAATACAGAGAACAAACTGACAGTTGCCAGAGGGGAGGGGGATGGAGGATGTGCAACATGTGTGAAGGGGAGTGGGAGATACAGTCTTCCAATTATGGCATAAATACATCATGGAAATAAAAGGTGCCGCATAGGGAATACAGTCAATGATACTGTAATAGTGCTGTATGGTGACAGGTGGGGGCTACACTTGGGGTGAGCAGAGCATAATGTATAGGGCTGTTGAATCACTAGGTCATACACCTGAAACCAGTGTAACATTGTGTGTTAACTATAATCAAATAAAAATTTTTTAAAAGATTCCATGGCATTTTTTTTTACAGAAATAGAAAAAAATTCCAAAATTTGTATGGAATCACAAAAGACCCTGAAGAGCCAAGGCAATCTTGAGAAAGAATAACAAAGCTGGAGGCATCAGACTTCCTGATCTCAAAGTATATTACAAAGCTATAATAATCAAAACAGGATGGCACTGGCATAAAAAGAGACACACAGATGAATGGAACAGAATTGTGAGGCCAGAAAGAAACCAATGTGTATATGGTCAACTAATGGTCAACAAAGGAGCCAAGAATACTCAATGGGGAAAAGACAGTCTCTTCCAGAAACAGTGTTGGAAAACTGGATACTCTCATGCAAAAGAATGAAACTGGGCACTAATTTTAGACCACTCACAAATATTAACTTGAAATGCATTAGAAACAAACTGAGGGTTTTGGAGGGGAGGAGGGTGGGGGGATGGTTTAGCCCAGTGGTGGGTATTAAGGAGGGCACGTACTGCATGGAGCACTGGGTGTTATACAAAAACAATGAATCGTGGATCACCACATCAAAAACTATGGTGACTAACATAACATAATAAAATAAAATTAAAAACAAAAAGAAAAACAAAACTTAAATGTAAGAACCAAAATCATAAAACTCCTAGAAGAAAACATAGGGTGAAATCTCCTTGACGTTAGTCTTGACAATGATTTTTTTTGGATATGACATCAAAAGTACAAGCAACAAAAGCAAAAATAAACAAGTGAGGCAATATAACTATAAACCTTCTGCATGGCAAAAGAAATGATCAACAAAAGAAAACGACAACCTACTAAATGGGAGAAGATATTTGCAAACTGTTATCTGATAAGGATTTAATATACAAAATATATAAAGAACTCAGATGACTCAGTAGCAAAAAACCATATTATTCAGTTAAAAAATGGTCAAAGGACCCAACTAGCTGTTTTGCCAAAGAAGACATACAAATGGCCAGCAGATACATGAAAAGGTGCTCAACATCCCTGGTCATCAGGGAAATGCAAAGCAAAGCCATAATGAGAGATACTCTCACACCAGTTAGGATGACTATTATCAATCAGATAAGAGATAACAAGTGCTGGGGAGGATGTGGAGAAAAGGGAACCCTTGTGCACTGCTGGTGGGAATGTAAATTGGCTCAGCCATTATGGAAAACGGTTTGGAGATTCCTCAATAAATGAAAAATAGAACTACCATATGATCTGACAATCTCACCACTGGGTAAATACCCAAAGGAAATGAAATCAGGGTCTTGAAGAGATATCTACCCTCCCATGTTCATTGCAGCATTATTTATAGTAGCCAAGATGTGGTAACAATCTAAGTGTCGGTCAATGGATGGATAAGAAGATGTGATATATATATATGAATATCGTGTATGAATATATATGAATATTATTCAGCCAGGAGAAAGAAGGAAATTCTGCCGTCCCAACAACATGGATGAACCTGGAGGACATTATGCTGAGTGAAACAAGTCAGACAGAGAAAGGCAAATCCTGCATGATCTCACTTATGTGTGGAATCTAAAACAAATAGAAAAACTTACAGAAATGGAGAGCAGAATGATGGTTGCCAGGGACTGAGGGATAGGGAAAATGGGGAGATGTTGGTCAAAGGGTACAAACCTCCAGTTATAAGATGAATAAGTTCTGGGGATCTATTGTACAGCATGGTGACTTCAGTTAATAAACTGTATACTTGAAGGTTGCTAAGAATATAAATCCTAAAAGTTCTCAACACACACACACACACACACACACACACACACACAATAAGTATATGTGGTAATGGATGTGTTAACTACCATTACTATGGTTATCATTTTGTAACAAATATGTAGGTCAAATCATCATGTTGTATATCCAAAACTTACAGAATGTTTTATGTCAATTATATCTCAACAAAGCTGGGCGGGGTGGAAAACGTGGTTTTATTCAGCCTCATCAATTGTTTGCTTATCCAAAGAGAATATATTTCTCTATTTCTTCAGTCTCAAGTATTTGGGTAGAAATTTGCTTCTTAATCAGTTTATCAAATGTTGACTCACCTATAAATGGTAGTAATAATGTGATCAAATAAAGGTTTTCCTGAATTGTATTTTCCTTTAAAGAAGCACTGGTTTTCCCATTAAAGAGGTGGATAAATTCAATAGCTTTTCATTATTGTGTCAAGTTCCTTAAATATCTCTATTTTAAAACCAATGAGTTCAAATTATAGGCTTCAGACATAATAAAAAAGTGATTTTTAAAAGCTGTTACACTTCCAAAATTTCTTACAATAAGCATTTGGTATAGAGCATAGACTATTAAAAAAAAACCATCTGAAAGTCCGGATACAGAATTTGATTATACAAATGGAGAAACCAGAGGATGGATGAAGCAACCCATTTCTCTCAACGATCCAGGTTGAGAAAACTGGAAACAGTACTCCATCTAAGTCTGCTCCCCCAATTATGCCCTTCTGCAATCTCTACAGCATCAGTCATTTTGCTTTGTTTTTGAAAGACAGCTGGTCTTTGGTGTTCAGTGACATTTGAATGAAATCATATTTAGTACGTGGATGAAAACTGAAGAATTAGAATCCAGAGAGTACTTCCAGGCTTTATTGTTTTGTTTTCCATTTGGTTGAAAGCATATTCATTGAGCATGTGGGTAAGCTCTCCCAGATAGTGATAACTGAGAAATTAGAAGGGACATGTCAGTGATGAGAAGTTGTGGATGTGCTTATGGTACAAAGACTATATTGAATATTTCATAGAATTCAGGATGTAGGAGTTGGAAATAGTCTTAGCAGCTAATCCAACCTTCTCAATTTGCAATAAGGAAACTACATCTTGCTTAGGTAAATGCCTCCCTCAAGGTTATAAACCTAAACATATCACAGACCCCAAATCTCAAATTAACTGACAGAGAATACAACATATATATTTTTTTGTTATGACTTTAATGGGAGAAGTGTGTGAGAAAAAATCTCTGAGTCTCATTTTTCTGAGAAGACCCAATATATAAAAAGAGAAAATATTGTATATAGGAATAAGAGATTCATAATCAGGGGTGCCTGGGTGGCTCAGTTGGTTGGGTGACTGCCTTCGGCTCAGGTCATGATCCTGGAGTCCCGGGATTGAGTCCCGCGTCAGGCTCCTTGCTCGGCGGGAAGTCTGCTTCTCCCTCTGACCCTCCCCCCTCTCATGTGCTCTCTCTCTCTCTCTCATTCTCTCTCTCAAATAAATAAATAAAATCTTAAAAAAAAAGAAATTCATAATCAGTTTCACTTGAATCAATTAATTCTAGAAATACAGTTTGATTTATGTGACATTTAAATATTGGACCTATCTTTTCAATATATTTCACATAAATTCACTTGAAATGCTTTAGTTAATAATCTTTCTTCATTTGCATATTTAAAATCAATTATGACTTCTAAATGAATATGAAGGAGCTTTATAAAGTATGATGTAAAAGTGGGTTATTAATAACAGTAGCATTTTTGCAAGTTGGGTTTTTTCCTACTTTTCAATCCACATTATATTCTTATAATTATTTTTTTGCAATAATCTGCATTAAGTAAATAAAATGGTTTGCAACAGTCACAAAATCTATTTTTTTAAAAGATTTCACTCATTTATTGCACAGAGAGAGAGAGAGCACAAGCAGGGGGAGCAGCAGGCAGACGGAGAGGGAGAAGCAGGCTCCCCACCGAGCAGGGAGCCTGATGCGATGCAGGACTCGATCCCAGGACCCTGGGATCAAGACCTGAGCCGAAGGCAGATGCTTAATCAACTGAGCCACCCAGGCGCCCCATGTCACGAAATCTATTACTCACACCTCCATCCAAGTGTTAATATGTTTAGACGCTAATTATATATATTGTTTTTACTTATTCTTTTACCCCGTATGTAATGATATTGATGTACCATATACATTGGTTTAGTTTGTACTCTCTTCCCTTTATTATTACTCCAAGCCAGGAAGGTAACATTATGCAAGCGTCTGGGTCCCAGTGCATCTGTGGAAATCTTTCTTAAATTTGTATATTCTCAACACCATTTGCTAAGAACCGAGGGTTCACTCAAATTTATACAGGAATCAGGGATCAGTGCAACTGGAATTGAACTCCCCTATAATTTCTCCCCTCTTTCAGCACTTTTGTCCTGCTTTGATGCAAAAATAACGATCCGAAAATCACTGAGAGGCATGGTTTACATCTAGCGTTTCCATCCTCTTCAGGTTTCAAAAGCAATATTAAAAATTTTTACCTCACACTAAAACTTCATTGTGCAGAGAAAATGCAACTTATTTATTTTATCTATAACTAATCTGGCCTCCTTCTGGAGTTCCCCACCCTCTGGTTGGTGGGGGTTAAAATTAATGTCCAATCCAGTTTAAACCTTAGTCTGATCTAAAATTAAACAGTCTGTTTAGACGTCTGCCTTCAGCTCAGGTCATGGTCCCAGGGTCCTGGGATCGAGCCCCACATCAGGCTCCCTGCTCCGCGGGAAGCCTGCTTCTCCCTCTCCCACTCCCCCTGCTTGTGTTCCCTCTCTCGCTGTCTCTGTCAAAAAATAAATAAAATCTTAAAAAAAAAAAAAATCTTTCTAAAAAAAAAAAAAGAAAATGTTCAGATTCTCTTGGTGAAGCGGCTTAGTTTCTAGGGCAGCTTCCCCTCCTCCCTGCTTCTCTCCTGGGTTGAAGCGTGGTTTTATGGGGGAGGGATAGGGCTTAGGTAGCATCAGGGCAGAGGGAATGTGGGGACCCTCGCATATCGGGTCTTTGACCTCCGTTCTCTGTGCTAATATCCCTTGCCAACCTACACTGATATGCTGTCACTCAGGGTCGAAGATGGGACTAGTGTATTTGATGATCCCCATCTCGCTCTCTTGGCTTTTTCAGAGCTGCTGCCATTCTTTCTTTCTTTCTTTTTAATTTTCTTTATTTATTCAACAGAGAGAGAGCGAGAGAAAGAGAGAGCAAGTGAGAGGAGGGGCAGAGGGAGAAGCAGGCTTCCCGTGGAGCGGGGAGCCCAATGCGGGGCTGGATCCCAGGACCCAGGGATCTTCACCTGAGCCAAAGACAGATGCTTCACCAACTGAGCCCCCCAGGCACCCCAGCGGCTGCCATTCTTGATAACGTCAAAGTCACCTCAATTTGCACTAGTTGTTTACTTCTCGTTGTCTCCACGTCCTCCATTGAGCCAACTAGCCCAGTGGTCCAGACCCAGCCTGTTCTGCTGGGTCAACTTTTCCTGCTTTGGAGGGTCCATGGGCAGTGCCACTGACTTTGTTTTTTTTTTTTTTTTTTTAAGATCTTATTTATTTATTTGACAGAGAGAGACACAGCGAGAGAGGGAACACAAGCAGGGGGAGTGGGAGAGGGAGAAGCAGGCTCCCCGCTGAGTAGGGAGCCGGATGCGGGGCTCGATCCCAGGACCCCGGGATTATGACCTGAGCCGAAGGCAGACGCTTAAAGACTGAGCGACGCAGGCGCCCCAAATGACTCTTAATCTAATATCTAAGCCAGTCAAAAAGAGGGTAACTCTGGAAAGCCAAACCCTAGGAGTTCAGTTTGCACCGCTAAACTAATAAGGCAGTACCCCGGGTTAATGCAGGGACAGCCGAAGATATTTCTCTCCAGAGTACTAAGTAGGGAGTAAGGAGAAAGAAGGGCCCCTGCCCTCAGGGCGCAGTGCCCTCACTATTTTAATACACTAATTGGGACTCACAATTTGGTTATTTGTTTAGTAAATACCACTGGTCTCCTTGTCATAATCCCCTGGGGCCAGAAAAATGCAGATCTTTCTTCTTCACATAGAACTCTTTCTTTCCCTCCATAGAACTCTGTGCTAGCTTGGCCCTTAATACACGAAAGGATGAAGAGAGGGAGGGAATCTACAAGACAGCTGCTTGGATTGCAAGACGTTTTTGCCTGTACAATCAGATTTTTTTTTTAAAAAATTGTTTAACTTTTTTCTTTTTTAAAGGTTGCATTTTAAAAAAAAAGCACTAAGTATGTAACTTCCAGGAAAATAGGGACAAACATTTCCCAGCCAAAAAGAATGCAGTAAAAGAAGGGTAAGGAGCACCTGGGTGGCTCAGTTGGTTAAGCATCTGACTCTTGATCTCCACTAGGATCTTGATCTCAAGGTTGTGATTTCAAGCCTTGTGTTGGGCTTAGCGTGGAGCTACTGGAAAAAAAAAAAAAGGTTAAAGGAAGTAGAGAAAAAATAGGGATACATAGAAAGCAGGAAAAAAAGATAGGAGAAGTCATTCAAATAAATAAGTAATTGCAATAAATGTAAAGTAACCAAAATCACCAATTAAAAGACAGATACTCGGGGTGCCTGGGTGGCTCAGTCGTTAAGCATCTGCCTTTGGCTCAGGTCATGATCTCAGGGTCCTGGCATCGAGCCCCGCATCGGGCTCCCCACTCGGCGGGAAGCCTGCTTCTCCCTCTCCCACTCCCCCTGCTTGTGTTCCCTCTCTCGCTGTGTCTCTCTCTATCAAATAAATAAACTCTTAAAAAAAAAAAAGACAGCTACTCTAATATTGACTTTTTAAAGATACAGGTATATGATTTTACAAAAAGTAAACTTAGATATAAAAACACAGAAATGTTGAAAATAAAAGACTAGGAAAAATACACCAAGAAAAAACAACTTAAAAATATATTGTCTATTTTCTTGCTTTTGAGTCAATTTTATTTATTTATTTTCTTCAGTACCTCATTAGTTTTTGATGTAGTGTTCCATGATTCATTGTTTGCATATAACACCCAGTGCTCCATGTAGTCAATTAATAAAATTGTTGCTGCAAAGACCAAATATATATACTGATCGCATATATCATGTAAAATAGAATTTAGGGGGAAATAGTGACAGCATGATGAAAAAAGTTTAACTTCACCAGGATGATATGAAATTCTAAAACCTAGGTGAATGCCATTATCTAGTCTCAAACATATAAGAAAAAAATTGACAGTATTTCATGTATAGATAGACAAATCCAGCATGATAAAAATTTCTCTAACACGTCTATTTCACTAACTGATAGATGAAGTGAACAAAATAATAACGTTTTGGAAGGTTTGATAAACTTAATCAACAAATTGGTTTAAAAGACATATGTTACCCCATTCTAGCAATTTTAGAGTCTAGATCCTTCTCAAGCATATGACAACATTTTTGTGAAAGTAAAACAATTTCTCAGTCTTAAATCAAGTCTGAATTTAAAAAAAATGACCATATAGACTCTGTTCTCTTATTCTACTTTAATTATTTTAAAAATAAAATAACAAAAAGATTATTAAAAGTATAAACAGACTTGGGGTATCTGGGTGGCTCAGGCGATTAAGCATCCGATTCTTGATTTCAGCTCAGGTCAGGATCTCAGGGTTGTGAGATCCAGCCCTGTGTCAGGCTCCTCCTCGCTGGGCATAGAGCCTGCTTAAGATTCTCTCTCTTTCTCCCTCTGCCCTTCCCCACCCATTTGTACTCTCTCTCTCTGTTGTTCTCTCTCTCCAATATATATATATATATATATATATATATATATATATAAACGAACTGTATAAGGATAGGGTTAACTTGTGGTTGGTTTCTGATAGTGCTACCCTTATCCCTAGGGACACTTAGAAGTCTGCTACTCACCAAACGTACTAGCTAGTGATTTAGAATGTGTGCACAATCAGATTTTGAAAGTCAAGAGATGAATATCCCCCTTTACATTTCTTTGGTGGCATTTTCATTTTCCTTGACATTACTACCCCCTGCAGATACTTGTAAGTATTCTGGATCAACTAGGGTGGGGCCTTTGTACTGGGAAAGGCTCATTCATACTTTTCAACATAGAATATTGCAAGGTCAGGAAGAAGGGATGACTCTCCTAATCCTAAAACAAGGAAGACAGAAATAGAGGGTTTTTTTTTTAAGTAAGAGAGGTGAGATACAGCTAGTGTATTGAACTTCCCTTTCCTAGTCCACTCACCCCTCCAAACACTGGCAATTCGCAATTGTAAACTTTGGGAATCCTTTAATTTTCCAGATCTACAAAGACAAGATTAATTCTGCTTAGAGACACCTCCACTGCAGTATCAGGTGATTTTAAAAGCAGGAAAAATAGGTGGGGAGAGAACTTATACGACTTATACATTTTTTTCTTCTTCTTTCTCTAAATGGAAAGGAAGAACTATTTGAGGAACAAAATATGCAAGCAAACGACAATTTACCAAATGATTTTTTGAACTTCTGCTAAATTATTTCTGAAAGCTTCCAAAGCTTGGAACGACAGGTATTTTGTCACAGCTATTGGTTGGTGTTTCAGATATTCCTTTTATAAGAGAACACAAGCTCAATTTAACTATTTGGGGTCTCTGACACTTTAGGAGATGGGTTGATGGTGCCTCATTAGTTAAAGATGAAAATATGCAACTACCAGTTAACCAATTTAGGGAGTTCTGTAATCTTTAATCACTGTATGGAATGTAACGTTGCTTTCTCTGTTACAGAAAAAAAGATGGAGCTATAAAAAATAGAAATACACTGCATTCCAGTGTCAAGAGTGATATAAACCTGGATTCCTGTGTATATCACTTCCCATCTTCATTCCATGTCAGTGTCTTTTTTTTTTTTTTTGCCTCTGAGCTGAGCTCAGAATGGAGGCTGCCCTGAAATGATTAGCATTTGCAGAGGGTTCACCGGGTCTGGAGGTGACCCAGGTACTAGGGAGAAAGAAAAGAGCACCCGGAGAAGATGGCCTCTGGCCCCGGGGATCTTGCCATCTTGGTTATGAAAGACAGTCAAGACATTCCAGTTCCTAGGTACAAGGGTTTTAAGCAAAAGTCAAAATGTATCAAAGGTGGTGACGTAGGAAGATCCTGAACTCACCTCTTCCCACAGACACCTTGAATCTACAGTTACATATGGAACGATTTCCTCTGGAAAAAAACCCCAAAACTAGCTGAGTGACTTCTATGCATCAGGCAAATGAAAAAAAAGAAAGCACATGGAAGCAGGTAGGTGAAGTCGAGACACAATCTTGCCATAAACACCTCCCCTGGCATGGCAACCACAGTCCAGGAGGAACTTAAAACTTGGAGCTTCTTCCTGAGGAGCAGAGGGTTTGAACCCCACATCGGGCACCCCGGCTTTTAAGACCTGCACCTGGGAGACAAACCCCCAAAACATCTAGCTTTAAAAACCAACAGGGCTTGTGTTCACAAAACCCACAAGGCTATAGCAAACTAAGAAATGGCTCTTAAAGGACGCTCGTGCTCAGACTCACCTGCCTCAGGGCCCAGGAAAAGAGTAGCCAACGCAAAGGTGTCAGACTTTATGTGAAAGAGGTTCATTTGCTAATCTTAAAGTGTTGGTCCGAGGGGCAGGTCTTTAACCCCCATCTGGGGGCCTGTTGGCACATTCTCCAGGGACAGGGACAGGAGTGTGCCATCTTTGTGCTCTCTCTCTCTGTTGCCCTCCAGAATGTATCTCCTGGATGGTAAGTTTTACTCATGTCTGGTGCCCCAGTTTTTGCAGCTGCCCCTCAGGGGAATGCCCTTTGATCACCTGGCTATGGTAGCTGGGGGACTTGTGTTCCTGGGTCCCATGGAACTGTAACAATCGGAGAGATGGCTTTTGGCAGGCTACCACCCCCGCGGCACTGCACAGACAGCTGACTGAAATGCACCCCTAGTCTTTCCGTGAAAGAGACCTCTTTGCTAGTCCTAAAGCTTTGGCCTGAGTGGTAGGCTTCAGATTTGGCACACATTTTAGAGGTCTATGGAGGCGCCCTCAGGAGACATGGGTTGGTGGATGCCATCTTGTGCTCTCCCTCCTCCTTGCTACGACTCGTCAGTATCTCGGTATCCCCTTTCCCCAAGTTAAAATAATTCATATCACCCTATATAAATTAAACCAGGCTCTTCAAGGATTTAAACTTACATGTTATATATGACCTAGTGAGTGAAAGGGTGATTATTTTTACTGTTTCCCCATTAACATCCCATTTTGGCCTGGTCTTAAACCTGAAAAGAATGAATGGTGCCTCATAGCGGAACACAGCAAACTTAAGGCACCTACACCCAATATTGTAAATACTGACCCTATCCAATCAGCAACTGGTAAATAGTTTGCTGTTAGAGGTTTGGCTAATGTGTTCTGTTCAAGTACCTATTTCAACAGCCTCTCAGCACAGTATGCCTTCACCTCTGAAAGGACACAATCCACCTTTCTACCAGGCTACTCATGAGGTACCTCAGTGGCCTTGTCATTACACACAGTCTTTGCCCTTTCTCTAGGAACACAGATATGACCTTCTATTGATGACATCTTCCTCCGAGGAGATTTGTTTGACACATGTATTAAGGACACAGAAATACTCACAAAGGAGCTCACAGAAAAGGGACAGACGATTGCCACACATAGTGCAAGCTCCCACCACCCAAATTCTTGAAAAGTCTTTGGGAAACTGAGAGCCACTCTGTCTTTGACACTGTCAAGAAACAGTGGTTGACGCTTTCAGCACCCACAAGGTTAATACAAGCCCAATATCTTCTAGGCCTTTTTGCATTCTGGAGGCAACATATTCCTCATCTATAATTTTGCTTCATCTCACTGATGCTGTTACTTGCAAAAGAGCCCACCTTAAATGAAGTCTTCCACAACAAAAGGCTCTAGAATCTGTCCCAATTGAAATCAGAAGGTACTGCTCTTAGTGCCCTCGGAGACTCCTTCCCTGTAGAGGCTGTAGCAACCTCCTCTCATGCCTCTGGGAATCTCTGAACCACCTATCACAGCCACTAGGTGGCCATTGGCTTCTGATGCAATAAACTGCCCTTCTCAGCTCTGCATCATTCACAGTTGGAACGGCAGTTGTGGCCTTATATTGGGCTCTCCTGGAAATGGAAGCTCTTGGAGATTGAGTTTGGGACCTTATGTACCCAGCTGCACATTATGCCTTGAGTGAGAGAAGAGGACCCCCAAGGTTAGCACGGCTACTGAGACCTCCTGGCTACAAGATGGAGACAAACCAGGGCCCTCTGCAGGTGGGTGTGGCCTCTCCTGTCCTCAGTCCCCGGTCAGAGGCCATGGTGCTGGAGGAGTTCACCTCTCTCCCAGACCCAGTGGCTACTTGGAGAAACCCTTAGCATCAGCTGAGTAAATAACAATGGGAGTTTGTACACTTTACAGATGGTATTGCCACCATCACACACAATAGATTTTCCAGAATGTCCCTGATAAAGAATGAGCCTCAAGAGTCAGAGCACAATTGGTCCCATATCAGACAGTCATTGTAGCACTGGATACCCTGGCCAAGAAAATTGCCCCATTTGTACAAGTTTACAGACCTGTGGGCCATTGCCTAAAATTTGTCCCCTTCGGGGTAAAGAACACTGGGCAGCTCTTGTCTCACAGACACCCAAAATGTCAATCAAGGTAAAAGATTGTTTCTCTGTATAATAAAGTTACAATACAAAGCCTCACCAAAACACTCCTTATGCCCTTTGGAATTCCGGACATTACTGATAGTGAGCAAAGCACTGGTTTTGCTCCTCAGAATGCCCACATTTGAACTCTTGAAGAAGATATTCAATGGAACGTCTACCTTTCCTGTAGGCTCCAGGCAGATGGTTTAATCAAGAGGCATAATGAGCTTCTCAAAGAACTCCTATTTAAGTTAAAAAATGTCCACTGGAGCCCAGGTTGGTTGTCACCTTTGCCACAGGCATTGATTAATCTAAGTTTGTACTCCCTCGGGACATACGCTCCCTGCAACGAGACACAGGTCCCTCAGTATACTTTATTGGTTATAAAGGGGGACACTTCTATATTGTTGTCAATTTTTTACAACAACCTCACCATGTGGCCCTCTTCCTCTTGGTCAAGTAACTACTCTGTTTCCTACTCCTACTCCCTAGAAGCTCAGTCATCAAGGTTTAAATGGACGTCAATGCACCAAGGGTCAATTGTGGAGTAAGGCCTAATATTATGTGTGTCTCAGTATCTTGGAAAAACTAAGAGGGCCTCAAATAGCCTAGCTGCAAGTTCCCCTATCCATTGTGCTCACACGGATATGGTCCCCTAGCAAATGATCCTCATTAGTACAAGGACCAGGCATAGTGCCTGCTTACGAAAGTTTCGGCTCCTTACCAGCCAGAGGAATTTATTTTTAAAGATTTTATTTATTTATTTGACAGAGAGAGAGACACAGCGAGAGAGGGAACCCAGGAGGAGCGGGAGAGGGAGATGCAGGCTCCCTGCTCCTGCCTTAGCCCCTGCTGGTTCACTGTGTTCCTGAATGAAACACCTGTGTGGCCCTACATGATATGGTGGCCCTAGAGCAAGACTCCCTCCACCATACAGGCTGAAGTAGGGGTAAATAAAACATTGACCACTCTAGGATAAAGGAGACAGACATTAACTTTTTTAGATAGAAATTGGGAACAGAATGGGCAAATAAAAATTTCTGAAAAAGAAAAATAACGAGGAGGGCCCTATCTGACCAGATATTAAAATATACTCTGTCTGTACAGAAAATAAAACTCTTTCAGTGCTGACACAATAATAGACAGTCAGATCAGTGAAACAGAAAAGAGTCCAAAAATAGGCCCAAGTAAATATGGGAACTTCGTATATGATGGGGAATATTTTTCTTTTTCTTCTCTTCTTTTTTCTTCTTTCTTTCTTTTTCTTTCTTTCTTTCTAATAGAGAGAGAGAGAGAGAGAGAGAGAGAGAGAGAGAGAGAGCATAGGCAGGGGGAGGGGAAGAGGGAGAGGGGGAGAGAGAGAATCTGAAGTAGGCCCCATGCCCAGCACGGAGCCTGACTTGGGGCTCGATCTCACGACCCCGAGATCATGACCAGAGCCACAATCAAGAGTCAGACGCTTAACCAACTGAATGACCCAGGCAACCCAGTAAAGAGTATTTTTAAAAATGAGGAAAAGATAAAGTGTTCAAGAAATTATGTTGGGGCAGCTGGCTATTATGAAGGAAAAAGGAATAAACCTGGATTCTTAATTTACTCCTTCCTTAAAAATAAATGCCAGAGAGCTCAAAGATTTACACATGAAGAATAGATTTGGAAAATGTTTCTTGGAAGAAAACTTGGGGAAAATGTTTATATCCCTGAAATAGAGAAAGCCTTCCTAAAGCAAGACACAAGACCCAGAAGCTTTACAGAAAAGTAATGATAAATTTAATGACAAAAAAACCCAACAAATTTTCTCAGGAAAAAGCACCGAGAAAAGTCAAAAGATAAATGGAAACTGGAAAGTATATTGACAACACACATACGACATACAAAGAGCTAGGTTTCCTAAGATATAAAGAGCCCAGGTTGGCTCAGGGTCCTGGGATCGAGTCCTGTACTGGGCTCCCTGCTCATCAGGGACTCTGCTTCTCCCTCTCCGACTCCCCCTGCTTGGGTTCCCTCTCTAGCTGTCTCTCTCTGTCAAATAAACAAATTAAATCTTAAAAAAAAGAGCCCTCCCAAATAAGAAAAAGACAAACCAATATAAGGATGAGCAAAGTGTACAAATAGGCAAATCATAGGAAAAAATATATATAATTGACTTGTAAATATGAAAAGATGCTTAATATTACCCATAATTTAAAAAATCTAAATGCAAACGAGTATACAGTACTTTTTCCCTCACCAGACTGCTGAAGATCCCAATATCAAGTCATACATAGAAGAATAGTCACCTACATAGAGCGGAGGAAGCTGTGAACTAAAAGACACTCTCATATTGTTGGTTAAAGGCTATATTGATGACATTAGTTTGGAGGCCAATTAAGAACATTTATCAAGATAAAAAAATGCACATATTATTTGGTTCATTAACTGTATTACTGTATTACTTGAATTTTATCCCGGAGATATCACATGCTAAAATGTATATACATCTACACACAAGGATATTTATTGCAGGTCTGTTTATAATAGCCAAAGAGTAAAAACACCCCTTGTGCCTTTCATTCAGGTAAATGTTTACATAAATTCTGTACAATGTTAAGCTGTTCGAAGAAGTTGACAAATCTATATGTACCTATAAAAAAGTTTCTGAGATATATGGTTAAATGTACAAAGCAGAATACAGAACAGTGTGAGTATTATGCTCTCATTTGTGTAAAAGAGAAATGGACAGATGCAACTTTTGTATGAAAGCATACATAAGACACTATTAATAGTGAGTGTCTCCAGGGAAAAGATCTGGGTGTCAAGGGTGGTAGGGAGATAGCTTTTATACTGTGTACCCTTTGCCTTGTTAAAGTTTTACCATGTGCACAATACTTTTTCAATAGAAGGAACGTTGTTAATTAAGAAAAAAAGTCATGGGATATTTGGATTGAGAACCAGAAACCATTCCTCTTAGCATGTATTTTATCTGAAATAAAAGAAAATTTGCAAGCATCGCCTTGAAACTCCAAAGGGAGGGTGTGGTTTAAAAGTTTCTAGCAAGCAAGGCATGTAAATGGAAATTAATTGTACAAATACCATTATTACCAATTTAAGATTTGTGGGATATCATTGGTGTGCTCTTTGTTTACTATGCTTCTTCTGTTATTTCTAACTTCATGGAGGAATAACTGACTAACATAATGGTATATATTGAAAGCATACAATGTGATAATTTGATATACATATACATTGTGGAATGATTACCAAGATCATTCCTCACATTCCTCACCTCACATAATTAACGTTTTTGTGTTTACTTACTGTTTAAAAGCCTTTATCGGTTTACTCAAGGTTTTCATTTTCCAACGCTATTTTCGTCTATATTTTTCCCAATACGAAAATAACTATTTAGGTGTTCTTCTGATTATAAAAAAAAATACTCATGCATTATAAAACATTCAGATACTATCAAAAAATATTTAAAATATGTAAACAGTATCTATAAATCTGCTACCTGGACAAAACCACTGTTACGTTTTTGGTGGCTATCATTCCAGAATTATGCATATGTATTAATAAATATTATAGTGAATACTATAAATTGCATACTTTAACAGTATTATATTATAATGCTATCTCATAACCAGATTTTCCAGACAACATTACATAATAGATAAGTCTCTATGCCAACCAGGAAGGATGTGCATCATCATAACATCATATGTATATCATGTGTAATTAATACAAGGTGTACGGTAGTTGTTGAAGTTTTATAATTTATTTGCCCAATTTATTATTTGTTGACGTAAATAAAGTTTTTAATTTCTTTTTTTAAAAGATTTATTTATTTATTTTTTAGAGAGAGAGAGAGTGCACAAGGGAGGGAGAGGCGGAGGGAGAGAGAAAGAATCTCAAGCCGACTGCCCGCTGAGTGCAGAGCCTGATGTGGGGCTTGATCCCATGATCCTGAGATCATGACCTGAGCTGAAATCAAGAGTCGGGTGCTTAACTGACTGAGCCACCCAGGCGCCCCAAGTTTTTAATTGCTTAAACAATATCTCACCTGCAATTGAGATTTGCAGAAGAATTTCTTTTATATCCCACACAGCTTTCTTTGGAAATGAATATATATACACAGAAATCTATGTAAATGAATATACATATGAATGACACATAGTAACTCCTCATTGAAGATATTTAAGTTATTTGGTTTCTTCATTTCCAGGGTCTTTTAGGATTTATAGGATGAATTTATAGGAATCCAGAAAAAGTGTTTTAAGAGGATAAAGGAGCGAGCAATTTATTTGAGATGGAACTATGGGGAAAGCTTTATGGAGAAGTTAACATTTGCACGAGTCTTTATAGGAGGAAAGAGAAAGGGCATACTATAAAGAAAGTTTAGAATTTTTAAGAAGGTGAGCAAGGAGTCAGCAGGGAGAGTCTTGTTGACTCTCTAGACAGTTCTCATAAATTGACAATTAACTTGGTGAATTCTCCTCTGTATCCAGAGACTGGCATTCAGACAGTTTATCAGTAGTATCTCATGTATTTGCTCTATGTATTGTGTGAAAATTTTTATGTGTATGTGTATAATGAAGGGTATAATTTACGCTATTTTTTTCAAAGTATGAAGCAAAATTTAAAATGTGGTCAAAATCATATAAGCATTTATTAAGTGCCTTCATAAACTAGACATCAATTTTGGCAGTGAAGCATGAAGATATACACATCCTTCCAGTCTAATTAAAAGAAAACAATTTTAAAACTGCAGAGTTCAGGGGCGCCTGGGTGGCTCAGTCGTTGAGCATCTGCTTTCGGCTCAGGTCATGGTCCCAGGGTCCTGGGATCGAGCCCCGCATCGGGCTCCCTGCTCCGCGGGAAGCCTGCTTCTCCCTCTCCCACTCCCCTTGCTTGTGTTCCCTCTCTCGCTCTGTCTCTCTCTCTGTCAAATAAATAAATAAAATCTTAAAAAAAAACCCTGCAGAGTTCATATTTGTCAGATATTTTTGATCATGTTATTTACAAATGTACATCGTTCACTGGGTGTTATATGTAAGTGATGAATCACTAAATTCTACTCCTGAAACTAATATTACACTATATGTTAACTAATTAGAATTTAAATAAAACTTGATACATTAAAAAAGAGGATAAACTATATTTTCCTTTCTTCAACAACCAAACAAAATTATTTTTAAAAATGTATCGGAGTTTCTGTTTTCAGCTCAGAGATGTAGAGAGCTTGACCGAGCACTGCCCCCAGCCTAAAAACAAGAAAAGAAGCTGGACAAACTGACAGTTAATGAAATTTCTCGGATCTTTCAGAGAACTAAGTTTGCAGTCCAAACAAGTAACTAAAAACCCAGAAAGAAAAAAACTTGTAGGGACCTATAGGGAAAAACAGGACTTAGTTAAAAATGCATATAATAGTCTTTGCCTTTATGAGTAAAAACATTAGAAAAAGAGGTATGAGTAACACATAATTAGTGGAGATAAAATAGAATCATAAAAGTGTTCAACTAAACCCAGATCAGGTAGAAAGAGGGGAAAAAACGTAGAACAAGTGGTACACACACACACACACACACACACACACTCATAATAAATATCATAGCATATATGGGGCACCTGGGATGTTCAGTCAGTTGAGCATCTGCCTTGGGCTCAGGTCATGATCCCAGGGTCCTGGGATCGAGTGCTGCCTTGGGCTCCCTGCTCAGCAGGGAGTCTGCTTCTCCCTCTGCCCCTCACCTTGCTCGTGTTCTCTCACTCACTCTCTCAAATAAATTTTTAAAAATTAAAAAAAAATCATAGCATATATGAAGAAGTCAAATTAGTGTCTGCCTAAGTTCTCACTTTGTTAAAAAGTTGAGTACCGGGCGCCTGGGTGGCTCAGATGGTTAAGTGTCTGCCTTGGGCTCAGGTCATGATCCCAGGGTCCTGGGATCGAGTCCCACATCAGGCTCCCTGCTCCTTGGGAGCCTGCTTCTCCCTCTGCCTCTCTCTCTCTCTCTCTCTCTCTCTCTCATGAATAAATAAATAAAATCTTAAAAAGAAAAATGTCATGACCCCTTGACTTAAAAAAAAAAAAAAAAGTTGAGTACCATAACAGCATCTTCTTTACAGGGTTGTTTCAGAGATTAGAGAACAAATCTTATCAAATGCTTAGTGCAACTCTTGGCACATAGTAGGATGCTAGTAGGCTCAGTATATATTGAATGGAATATACTCTACGGAAGTAGTTGAAATTGAAGTGGTCTGAGTTGGCCAAGGTTTGTTTATAAACAAGGCTGGATCCACTCTTAGCCTTGTTGGGTGACCAGGATGACCAGAGCAGACAGGATATTCTTAGAAAGGGAGGTGGGAAGAGAGGTGTGTGTGCGTGTGTGTGTGTGTGTGTGTGTGTGTGTGTGTGTGTGTGTGTGTGACTAGAACTGTATCAGGGGTTTCTTGGCTTATATATAAGTCTCGGTTCACATCCGTATCTACCCCTTTTCTAATTTCAGCCCATCCTACACCACACACACACACACATACACGCACACACACCGCAAGGCTAAGGATTTCTGGCTTGTAATAACAAAAGATGAGTCTCCTGTTTGCTAACTCTCAGCAGTGGTACTTGTGTCCAAGAAAATCAGTCTTTGTGGCATTTCAACTTGCTGGTGGCATGGTGATGGGGTACAGGCAGAGGTGAAAGGAGGCTGCCAACTTTTGTGAGGTAACAAAGCCCTTTGAACCTGGAAAATTCAAGGTGAGTGCTATAGCAGACATAGGACTAAAGACACTTGGGACTAAACTCACAGCTTCATGTTTTCTCCCCCCGACCCATTATTTGGTTCCCAAAGTGGATGTGAAGCCTCAGCAAATCTTCAGGGAACTGCTGCATTTGGAGACTCCAGCTGTGCCTTGTTTCTATCTGCAAGCTGCTAGCAAGCACCCTATGGTGAGTCTGCCTCTGTGGGATGACACCTGGAAGGGGAAAAAGGGAAGAATCTTTAGATGTAAAACTTTTTTTAAAAAGATTTATTTATTTATTGGGGGAGGACAGAGGGAGAGGGAGAGAGAATCTTAAGCAGACTCCATGCTGAGCATGGAACCTGACACAAGGCTCGATCTCATGACCCTAAGATCATGACCTGAGCTGAAACCAAGAGTTGGAAACCGACTGTGCCCCCCAGGTGCCCCTAGATGTAAAACTTTTAACAATGGAAAAGAACCAGGGGAGTCAATGAAGTCAAATATAACTTCTGTGTTATAGTCACCATATTGCAATACTGACTAACCAAGTGGGGCCTTGATTTGCCTGGTTCCTGCCTGCTGAGCTTGGGGAATGGATAGAAATTGAACTCATGTAATGCCATAAGTGCCAAAGAGCATAAGGTAGCACACTAGATGCCCGGGTGTGGGTAAGTAGAAAGTTGGATTTCATTCTCTTCATTCTGCACTTAGGAAAAATTGAAACAAAAATGGGAGAACATTATGCTCTCTCACTCATTAATTCAGCTCTGTCCCAATCCTTCTGACCTGTCTTGACCTGGCCCTTTCCATCCTCTACCCTGATCTTTCTTCAAAGCAAATCTGAGCATCTCACTCCGCTACTTGAAAACCTTCCATGCCTCCCCATTCCCTCTGGGAAAGAACATAACAATCTTAGCAGACACTTTGGGTTCTGACCCCACAAATATCTCCAGCTTTGTCTCTCTTGGAAACTGCTCCCACTCATATAATTTATGCTCCATAAATATCAGAATGCTTGCAATTTCCCTCACATAGTCTATTAACGGCATGTCCCCGTATCTTTGTACATGCTGCTCCTTCTCTGGAATGCTGTTTCTGCACCATGCTGCCTGGTTAACTTCCAGTTCACCTACCATGATCCAGTGGCTTTTCATCTTCTCCGAGATTTCCTCTACCTTCAGAAAGAAAAAGTCAGTTCCCTGTGCTGTCACTGTGACTTGAGCTTATTTCTGTTGCTGCATTTATTACAATGCATTGGGAACTGTTGACTTATATGCCTTCCATAATAGACTGCAAGTTCCTTGAGGACAAGGATTTCCCCTTCCTTGGTTATCAGAGACCTAGTATATAATAAATAGCCAGTGACTGTGTGGTCAATGCAGAATAGATCATTGTGGTCCTTAATGAATCTAAGAGCTATAAGAAGATAGAATTTGAACAGCATCTTCTATAGCCTGGTTATTTTCAGAGCCTTCCTTCTGGGTAATCAGTTGGATTGCAAGAATTGTCTTTTAACAGTTGGTGAATAGTTTCTGTTTTCCAAAACCTTGTGAACTCTTCACTCTGTCTGTTAGTCAAACAGTATGTGTTGAGGGCTACAGTCAGCCTAAATTACAAGGTGGCAGTCTTGGAGAAATGTGCAATTTGGTTCAAAAAATTTCTGACCTTCCTAGGGAGAGTGGTTACTGACCATCTTGTGTTGCCTGGGGCTGTCTCAGTATTAGCACCAACAGTCCCAGGTCCTGGGAAGCCCCTCAGTTCTAGGAAAACCAGATGGTTGTTTATCCCAGGAGACGATCAGTAGTGCATCTTCTTGATTCCTTATCCTTAATATAAAGAACAAGGACAAAAATTTGTATGCGAATATTAGGGATATGAATTTTGTCCTCACTTTGCCTTCTTGGGATAACAGTAGACGGGAAAAGGAGGACCTAACAAGAAAGAAAACCCTCTACTCTGATTAGTTGATTTCCCAAAGAAAACTAGTGAGTAAGGGTCCTTACTGGTATTTTGGATTCAGGGCCAAGAACTGAAATTTATGTTGCTAAGGGAGGACAGTCAGTTTGTTTGAAGGTGATTGCTCATCGTCTTGGGTCGTTGGAGTAGTAAAAGCGATCTATTTCATAGGCCCACAGCGAGGCTTGATTGAAGCCCAACTCTACCATCTATCTACAATGAGGTGTTTCTAATTATCCCATATTTTCATTTCATAATCTCTTCTATGGAATAGCAGAAGTAACTACCTCAGAGAGCTAGGAGGAAAATAAAGTAATGCAGGTGAAATTGTAACTCGTGAAACATAATAAAAACCGTCATTGAGTTTCGGTAAGTGGCCATTAGGCCAGTGAGCTAACAGTAGACAGACTTCTGTGTGTTTTTAAACTTTGAGTTCTTGATACATGGTAGAAATCAGTGTCTAGGGGGATATTATCATTTATTCACACAATTATTGCCTGGTAGATAAACATTTATTCAACATATACTATGTGCCAAGTACTGTGCTAAGGGTTGAGGAAAGATTGATAGTTTGTGAAGAAATTGATTACTCTCATTATTCTCTCAGTTTTAATGAACTCGTAGTCTGAGAAAATGACCGTGAACTTCTTTGTTACCTTTTTACTTTAGGAAGGAAAGAGGGCCAATCTTGGATGTGATGATTGAGGGGACAACGGTATGTCAATTTTTAAAATACCAGATGGTAAAGGAAACTTGGACTGTTTTAGAAGCTAGCTGCAACTTCTTACCGAGTCTGTCCCAGGTTATTTGAATAGACTGAGCGGTAGCACATGCTTTTCTCTTTTTTGGGGAGTTTCAATTTTATTTTTAGGAGCAGCCAAAATTTGGAGCCAAAGCTGTGAATAAAGTGGGTGAGTAAATGAAGGAATGTGATTTTGATTTAAACAAATAGGTGGTGGCTATTCAAATAGTGATCCCATTTTTCTTACGTGGCTTATAAAATTACTCCCAAAAACATTTTTCAAAAAGGATCTTGAAGCCATAGCATATTTGTTGGAAAGTGTGTATTTTTCTAAGATGACAACTTTAAGGGAACAACTTTCATTTGAAGTACACTCTTTTCTATGTTTTTAAATCACATTTAATAACATATAAGTCTATGGCTCAGTTGGTTAAGCGACTGCTTTCGGCTCAGGTCATGATCCTGGAGTCCCAGGATCGAGTCCCGCATCGGGCTCCCCGCTCAGCGGGGAGTCTGCTTCTCCCTCTGACCCTCTTCCCTCTCGTGCTCTCTATCTCTCATTCTCTCTCTCTCAAATAAATAAATAAAATCTTTAAAAAAAATAACATATAAGTCTATTATTAAACCTAGTTAGGGGCTCCTGGGTGGCTCAGTGAGTTAAGCGTGTGCCTTCAGCTCAGGCCATGGTCTCGGGGTTCTGGGATCGAGCCTGGCACCAGGCTCCTTGCTCAGTGGGAGGCCTGCTTCTCCCTCTCCCTCCACCCCGCCCCCTGCTCACATGCACCTGCTCTCGCTCCCTCTCAAATAAATAAATAAAATCTTAAAAAAAACACAACTAGTTAGAGAAAAATAGTGCTTGTGACCCCAACACTTGAACAAAACTCATGTTTTAACTTTATGTTTTGTTACATAATAGTCGCTTCCCATAATGTAGTTTTTTCCATTTATAAGGTAGAATTTCATTTTGAGGTATACATCTCAGCCATCTGAAACCCCAGATAAAAAACAGACAAACCAAAATCAAACCAAACCAAACCAAACCAACAAAAATACACTCGTTTTAGGCTGGAAAGATTATCCATGATTTGCTGTCCTTCTGGATGCAATTAGCAATTGCAAAGTTGCTCATGGTGCTTTGTATAGTTTCTCTCTTTTGTTTGAAAGTTTCAGACCAGCATCTTTGAAGTACCAGTGTTTAGACTCTCTTTTGCCTCCTGCTATGAGTCCCAGCTTCCCAGGAGTGACCGCTGCTTGAGGAGTCGATAGCTGGTTAAATGGGGATTACTGTATATGATTTCCTGTGACTTACCAGGGAGCATAACAGGGCTCTCCGTGGGGAGGCAACATATGTGGAGAATCTGGCAATTTAATGGAACACACAGAGGACATTTCTAAATGTTGTGTTATGAACACAATTGTTACTAGACTCCATGCAATGAAAAAGCCTGGTACATTCTTGGAAGCCTGGACTTAGTATTACTGTTACAAAAATCCTTTGAGAATTATAATTTAAGTAAGAGATATGAAAACAATTATAATGGACAGAGAATTACTAGGGCTACAACTTTGGAAACTGCCAAAATCTTGGGGGGGGGCAATGTTGGTTTGTGTTTTTCTTCTGTAAAATGAAAAGAAGCACTTTCTTACCGGCATCACAAGATGTTCAAGACTCCTCTGGTATTTTCTCTGCCCAGCCAAAGAATCAACCACTTCTGCAAGTCAAGAGAGCACAGGAACAGCCTGAGATAACGCCTAGGGCCTTGAAATGCTGTTTTGTTTTGTTTTGTTTTTTTTAAAGATTATGTATTTATTTATTTGACAGAGAGAGACACAGCCAGAGAGGGAACACAAGCAGGGGGAGTGGGAGAGGGAGAAGCAGGCTTCCCGCGGAGCAGGGAGCCCGATGTGGGGCTCCATCCCAGGACCCTGGGATCATGACCTGAGCCGAAGGCACATGCTTAACGACTGAGCACACGCTTAACGACTGAGCCATCCAGGGGCCCCTTGAAATGCTGTTTTAATCTCTTCCTCTTCACCCTATTAGCGAGAGAAGGATTCCCACCCTAGTGGTATGGGAATGGCCAAACACGGGACACCCAGCCTTGGACAGATGGGACTGACTGAAGTGTATTAGTCACAGACACTCACAGCCCAGGGCACCCCATGCCATATAAGGACACAAAGGTGTTGCCCTTGGGAGCACATTGAACAAGTGCAGGCTGTGGGAGGCGAGTTTTGTGGTATCCAGAGGGTGGTGTGACCCCTTGGTTCCTGCAGGAGAATGTGACTGGCTTGTTCGAATATTTCCATGGTTTGGCAGGAACTGGAACCCTCTACTCCAGGATAAGCAGGCACCTTGCCTGGGCCCCTTGATAAGGAGGATTGTTTGGCTATGGGACTTATCTGCAGGAACAGAATGAGGAGGGCAACTGTGATTAGGCCATTGGAGGCTCTCCTGATTTCACTAGGTCGCAAGGAAGCACATCCTATTAGGTCTTAATTGTAGGCTTTACATCGCGAATGGAATAAGTTAAATGATAAACAACAATAATACTGGATTATAATCCATAGAATAAATATCCATGAGTCCGTGCTGATAGAAATAAATAATGGAAAAAGCAACAGCTCTTCCTCACAGTAAAATATACTTAACAAATGTAGAAGGAAAGAGAGTAATAGAAAATCACTATTAAAACACCCCAGGAACAATTTTTGTTAGAAAAATCTACTGAAGAATACTAACATTAGTGGGCAAAGTTTTGTGGAGAGACGGCATATTTGTATGGTCTCCAAGTACCTTCTCCAAGATACTTATTACTTACAAAGAGAACAATAGTAACCTGTTAGTAGAGAAAGCTGGCGGACACTACCTGAACCAAGTGGTCAAGGTTAATGGTCACCAGAACTAAGACATATAGACATCATGTTTCCCCGACATGATTCACTGGGAAAGGTGGAACACCACCTTAGTAGTGGTCTTCCAAAAAATGCTTAACTTTAATCTAATCATCAAAAAAAATGTGAGAAGCTCAGGTTGAGGGACATTCCAGAAAAGACCTGGCCAGTGCACTTGAAAAGTAGTAGCACATGAAAGACAAGGAAAGACTGAGGAATTTCCACAGCTCAGAGGAGTCTAAGGAAATATGGTAACTCAATGTAATGTGGGATCCAGAATTGGATCCTGGAATACAGGAAGGGTATTAGTGGAAAAACTGGTTAAATCTGAAAAAAGTGGGAGCACCTGAGTGGCTCAGTCGGTTAAGGGTCTGATTTTGGCTCAAGTCATGATCTCAGGGTCCTGGGATCGAGTCCTGCGTTGGGCTCCCTGCTCAGCAGGGAGTCTGCTTCTCCCTCTCCCTCTGCCTCTCCTCCCACTGGTGTGTGCGCTCTCTCTCTCTCTCTCTCTCATGCTCACTCTCCCTCTCTCTCGCTCTCAAATAAAAAAATAAAACTTTAAAAAAATTTTTAAAAAATTACAAATCTGAAAAAAGTGTATGGTCTATTTAATATATTGTATAAATGTTAATTTCTTAGATTTGATCAATATACCTTGGCTATATAAAACGTTAATGGTAGGAGAAACTGAGTAAAGAGTATATGCAAACTCTCAGTACTATTTTGCAGCTTTTCTCTAGATCCAAATTTATTTCAAAATTAACAAAAATCAAATACATCAACCAAAAAAACCACAAGTGAACCACCATCAACTGATCCACATGGTAACATACCAAAATTTCCCTTTCTGCTTTTGTGGTTGTTGTTTTGAATTGCATGATTTATGGAACACTTATTCCTTTTTGTGTCCTCAGTACAAACAGTGAGATGAGGTTTGGAGGATTCTATATGGTCTTGGCATGGCAGTAGGTAGAACAGACTCCGGCTCCATGTTTGGCTTATATCTTCTGCTGGCATAAGTTAAGCCATAGCTAATCGCTGCTGGTTTTTGGCTTTCGCCCTCACTGGCATTCGCTGTGATGATCTTGGTCCCAGTGAGGGCCCCTGATAGATTGCGCACTCTCTTGTTTATTCTAACCACTAGTCCACATTTACTTGGCCTGCCTTATATCAGCCTCCTCTGTACCCATCCGTGGAATAGGAATTTTCCAAACTACAGTAAGGTACATAGATCTCAGTGTGGTTACCCTCAGATCCATCTGTTTTGCTTTGACTTTCACAAAATCATTGATATTTGAGTCTTCTGCTTGCTGTATGTCTCACAATGCCCTCAATGAACAACCTGAGCAGCAAGACAGATTCCCCCTGCTTTAGAGAGCTCCCTCCAACTTATCTAGGGTTTTCTTCACACCATCTCCCCACTGAGATGAGTCTGGAGAACATAAGATTCATTATTAGAGATATTCACTGTCTATTAACTTCATTGTTCTCCTCTGTTTTCTCTCTCCCCCACCGGTTCAAACTCATCTCCTTTTGGAGAGTTAAAATAGGTTATATATAATTATGAATTCTTCCCTAACCAATTTCTGTGATGTAAATGTTATGCACAGAGTCCTTGAAGCCTTTAGATGTTCATAGTTACACTCAGGCTGCAGTAACCAAAAAAAACATTTCATATCCTAAAGTTTTTTTTTTTTTTTATTAAGAGAGAGAGAGCACAAGTAGGGGGAGCAGCAGAGGGAGAGGGAGAAGCAGGCTGAGCAAGGAGCCTGACATGGGGCTTGATCCCAGGACCCTGAGATCATGACCTGAACCAAAGGCAGATGCGTAACCAACTGAGCCACCCAGGCGCCCCTCATATCCTAAAGTCTTAATAGAGATTCTAGAAAACCAGAAAATGACTTGGCTTTCAGTACTATTGATTGTTGTCCATAAGTTTTACAAATTTATTTAAACATTCAAGGAAATAAAAGGTATACAGATTGTGAAGGAAGAAATAAAACTGTCTTCGCAGATGATATTATTGTCTAGATAGAAAATCTGAAAAAATTAACAAAAAAAACCCCTCCTGCGACTAATAAGTGATTATAGTAATTGTGCAGGACACAAGGTTAATATGTAAAAGTCAATCACTTTCCTATATACCAGCAATGAATATACGGGATTTGAAATTAAAAACACAATACCTTTTATATTATCACCCAGAAAATCGTAATACTTAGGTATAAATCTAACAAACTATATATAAGATCATATGAGGAAAACCACAAAACTCTGATGAATGAAAGCAAAGAAGAACTAAATAAGTAAAGAGATATTCCAGGTTCATGGATAGGAAGACTCAATATTGTCAAGATGACAGTTCTTGCCAACTTGATCTATAGATTCAATGCAATCCTTATCAAAATCCCAGCAAGTTATTTTGTGGATATTGACAAACTAATTCTAAACTTTATGTGGAGAGGAAAATGACCCAGAATAACAAATGCAATATTGAAGGAGAACAAAGTTGGAGGGCTGACACTACCTGACTTCAAGGCTTACTATAAATCTACAGTAATTGAGACAAGGTAGTATTGGCAAAAGAATAGACAAACAGATCAGTGGAACAGAATAGAGAGCCCAGAAATAGACCCACATAAATATAGTCAACGGATCTTTGACAAGGGAACCAAAGAAATACAATGGAGCAAAGGTAATCTTTTCAAAAAATAGTGCTGAAACAACTGGACATCCACATGCAAAGAAATGAATCTAGACAAAAACCTCATCCCCTTCACAAAAATAAACTCAAAGTGGGGGCACCTGGGTGGTTCAGTCAGTTAAGTGTCTGACTCTTGGTTCTGACTCAGGGTCGTGAGATTGAGCCCTATGTCAGGCTCCACACTGGGCATGGATTCTGCTTGGGATTCTCTCCTTCCCTCTCCCTCCGCCCTTCCCCCAACCCCATATACACGCTCTCTCTCTCTCTCTCAAAAAAAAAAAAAAATTAACTCAAAATGAATCACAAACCTAAAGGTAAAACACAAAACTATAAAACTAGAAGGTAACATAGAAAAATCCTACATGGCCTTGGGTATGGTAATGATTTTTCAGATACAACACCAAAGGCAGAAATAGATCCAACACAGATCCCAAAGAAATAATTGATAAGCTGGACTTCATTAAAATGAAAAACTTTCACTCTGCAGAAGACAATGTCAAGTGAATGAGGAGACAAACCACAGACTGGGAGAAAATATTTGCAAAAGATATTTGATAAAAGACTGTTACCCAGAAATGTACAAAAAATTCTTAAAACTCAAAAATGAGTAAATGAAACACCTTATTTTTGATTAAAAAAATAGGTCAAAGACTTTAGACACCTCACCAAAAGAAGATATACAAGTGGCAAATAAGCATATGAAAAAATGCTCCACATCACATGTCATCAGGAAAATGCAAATTAAAACAACAATAAAATATCACTACACACCTATGAAGAATGGCTATAATCTGGAACACTGACAACACCAAATGCTGACGAGGATGTGGAACGACAGGAACTCTCATACATGGCTGGTGAGAATGCAAAATGGTACAGCCACTTTGTTTTTTTTTTAAAGATTTTATTTATTTGAGAAAGAGAGAATGAGAGACAGAGAGCACGAGAGGGCAGAGAGTCACAGGGAGAAGCGGACTCCCTGCTGAGCACGGAGCCCAATGCGGGACTCGATCCCGGGACTCCAGGATCATGACCTGAGCCGAAGGCAGTCGCTTAACCAACTGAGCCACCCAGGCGCCCGGTACAGCCACTTTGGAAAACAGTTGGGAACTTCCTTATAAAACTCAGCATACTTTTACCATGTGACCCAACAATCACAATCTTTGCTATATACCCAAATGAACTGGAAAACTTATTTCCACGTGAAATCTTGCACTTGAATGCTTATAGCAACTTTTTCCCGAATTGACAAAACTTAGAAGCAGCCACGATGTTCTTCAGTAGGTGAGTGGATAAATAAACCGTGGTACATCCAGGCAATGGAATATTATTATTTTTAAAGATTTTACTTATTTATTTGACAGAGAGAGAGACAGCGAGAGCAGGAACACAAGCAGGGGGAGTGGGAGAGGGAGAGGCAGGCCTCCCGCAGAGCAGGGAGCCCGATGCGCGGCTCGATCCCAGGACCCTGGGATCACGACCTGAGCCGAAGGCAGACGCTTAACGACTGAGCCATCCAGGTGCCCCAGGCAATGGAATATTATTTAGCCCTAAAAAGAAATGAGCTATCAAGCCATGCATGGAAAGACGTGGAGGGAGCTTACATGCATACTACTAAGTGAAAGAAGCCAATCTGAAATGCTACTACAGGGTTACCTGGGTGGCTCTGTCGGTTAAGTGTCTGCCTTCGGCTCAGGTCATGGTCCCGGGGTCCCGGGATCGAGCCCCGTGTCAGGCTCCCTGCTCAGCAGCGAGTCGGCTTCTCCCTCTCCCTCTGTGATCTCTTTCACTTTCGCTTTCTCAAATAAATAAATAAAATCTTAAAAAAATGAAATGCTGCTACATATTGTATGATTCCAACTATACAACATTCTGGAAAAGACAAAATGACAAGAGACTGATCAGTGATTGACAGGGATTGAGGAGGAGGATGGACGGGCAGAGCACAGAGGAGTTTTAGGGCAATGAGAATTCTCTGTATCAATACTATAATGAATACATGCCATGATATATTTATTCAAACTCTGAATGTACAACACTAAGAGTGAACTCTAAAATAAATTATAGACTGGGTTACCTGGGTGGCTCTGTCGGTTAAGTGTCTGCCTTCGGCTCAGGTCATGGTCCCGGGGTCCCGGGATCGAGCCCCGTGTCAGGCTCCCTGCTCAGCAGCGAGTCGGCTTCTCCCTCTCCCTCTGTGATCTCTTTCACTTTCGCTTTCTCAAATAAATAAATAAAATCTTAAAAAAATGAAATGCTGCTACATATTGTATGATTCCAACTATACAACATTCTGGAAAAGACAAAATGACAAGAGACTGATCAGTGATTGACAGGGATTGAGGAGGAGGATGGACGGGCAGAGCACAGAGGAGTTTTAGGGCAATGAGAATTCTCTGTATCAATACTATAATGAATACATGCCATGATATATTTATTCAAACTCTGAATGTACAACACTAAGAGTGAACTCTAAAATAAATTATAGACTGGGATGCCTGGGTGGCTCAGTCGGTTAAGCGGCTGCCTTCGGCTCAGGTCATGATCCTGGAGTCCCGGGACCGAGTCCCACATCGGGCTCCCTGCTCCGCGGGGAGCCTGCTTCTCCCTCTACCTGCTGCTCTCCTGCTTGTGCTCTCTCTCTGACATATAAATAAATAAATAAATAAATAATTAATAAATAAATAAATAAATAAATAAATAAATTATAGACTTTGGGTGATTATGATGTGTTAACGTAGGTTCATCGGCTGTAATAAATGTACCACTATTGGGGTGGAAATGTTGATAATTGGGGAGGCTATATCACAGGGGTGATGGGAAATTTCTCTATCTCCCTTCAATTTTGCTGTGAACCTAAAACTGCCCTAAAAAATATCGCCAGTTTAGGGATGCCTAGGTGGCTCAGTTAAGCGTCTGCCTTCCGCTCAGGTCGTGATCCCTGGGGGTCGTGGGATCGAGCCTCGCGTCCGGCTCCCTGCGCAGCGGGGAGCCTGCTTCTCCCTCTCCCTCAGCCTGCCACTCCCCCTGCTTGTGCTCTCTCTCTGACAAATAAATAAAATCTATAAAAAGAATCACCAGTTTAGGTGATTAATCTATACATTAATGTTTACATTATTAATTAACAAGATGTAGATGTAGAAGAACCTAAAATTAGAAATTTAGAGTATGAACCTAATTTTAAAGTTTCATATGCAGAGAGTCCATTTTTCCAACATCTATGAATTATTTGCCTTTCCCGATCTGATGTGTAGGATTGCATCTTTAATAGAACAAGTTCGTATTTATGATAAAATGTATTTCTGAAGTTCTCTGTTCCAGTCATCTACTTTAGCTCTGCAAATTACCCTGATATTTAAATGATTACAGCTTATTATAGCCTTGAAATCTGATTGGGTAAATTTCCCCTTTTTGTTCTTATTTCTCAGAATTTTCTAGGCTACTCTTAAATATTAATTGTTCCATATAAATTTTAGAATCAATTGGTTTAGTTCCATTAAAAAAATCCCACTGTGGGGGCACCTGGGTGGCTCAGTCGTTAAGCGTCTGCCTTCGGCTCAGGTCATGGTCCCAGGGTCCTGGGATGGAGCCCCGCGTCGAGCTCCCTGCTCAGCGGGGAGCCTGCTTCTCCCTCTGCCTGCCGCTCCCCTCCTGCTGTGCTCTCTCTGTGTCAAATAAAGAAATAAAATCTTAAAAAAAAATCCCACTGTGAATTTGATTGGAATTATCTTGAATTCATAAATTATTTTGGAAAGCATTGTCATTTTTAAATTTCATATTGAATCTTCTTTTCCATAAGCATGATACACATTTTTATTTATTCTAGTTTTCTTTTATGGCATTCAATAATGCTATATAATTTTATCTTTAAAGAGTGGAGACAGCTTTTTCTAGATTTATCTGTAGGTACTTAATTTTTTTATTGCTACTTTGAATTATAGCTGTGTTTCTATCACATTATCTGATTGGTAAATTTTAATGATGGGGCCTCTATTGATTTCCATTTACTGAGATAGAGTAGCAGTCTGGCAGCCTGCTAAACTTCTTCTTAGTTCTAATAGTTTGTAGATTCTCTTAGATGTTTTTATGTAACCAATTTATCATCTCAAATAACTGCAGTTTTTCTTCTCTTTCCCATTCCTTTATGACCCCTCTCCTCCTTCTCCCTCCCTTCCTCTCTGCTACCCCTTCTCGCCTCCCTACTCATTTCTTTCTCATTTTATTGCATTAACTGGAAGCTCCAGGATGATGTTAAATAATAGTGTTGCAATAGGTAATATGGTATTATTCATGATTTAATAGGAATGCTTCTATAGTTTTGCCAATATGATGTCAGGATGTTATTTTCAGATCTTTTTTTTAAAAAATATTTTATTTATTTGAGAGAGAGAATGAGAGAGAGAGAGAGCACATGAGAGGGGGGAGGGTCAGAGGGAGAAGCAGACTCCCCCTGAGCAGGGAGCCCGATGTGGGACTCGATCCCGGGACTCCAGGATCATGACCTGAGCCGAAGGCAGTCGCTTAACCGACTGAGCCACCCAGGCGCCCCTATTTTCAGATCTTTTTGACTTTCAAGTAAAAATGCAAATGGACATTTGGATATACAAGCCTGAAAATTAACAGGGAAGCAAACTAGAGGTAAAAATCTGGGACTTGTCAGCATATAAATATATTTAAATCCATGGGACTTAGTGAGATAAATAGAGATGAGATCTTGAAACATTTCAAGTTTTATATGTTCTGTTAACGACTTTTATCCTAATCTGTTTTTTTTAAGATTTTATTTATTTATTTGACAGAAAGAGACACAGCGAGAGAGGGAACACAAGCAGGGGGAGTGGGAGAGGGAGAAGCAGGCTTCCCGCCGAGCAGGGAGCCCGATGCGGGGCTCGATCCCAGGACCCTGGGATCATGACCTGAGCCGAAGGCAGGCGCTTAATGACTGAGCCACCCAGGCGCCCCATATCCTAGTTTGTTTTTAAACCTTCTTAAGTTTGTTTTATAGTCTCAAGACTTATTTAAATTTATTAGGATTTTAGTAACCATTGCTTATTCTTTTTCTTTTTTATTATGAAATAAAACATAAATTCAAAAAATTACATAAAACATAAAACAGTTTAATGAATAATTATAAAATGCAAATCCAAGAAACCCCCACAGAGGTCAAGAAACAGAACATTTCCAGGGTGCTACTCTGACCTTTGTTCCGTCTCTCCTCCTGACAGAGATAAACTCTTCGGACTTTTATACCAATAGTTTTCTTGCTTCCTTTATAGTTTACTCACCAATGTATGTGTTCCTAAATAATATTCATTTAGTCAAAACATATGACAGGTGTTTACAACCAACATACCAGTACCGCAGTCAAGATAATGAACACACCCATCACCCCCAAAAGGCTCTTTGGACCTTCTCATTGGACCTGCCTTCAGTACTACCTTCCTTCCTAGGCAACCACTGATCTGTTTTCTGTCACTATAGATTAGCTTTCATTTTCTAGAATTTTATATAAATGGAATAATGTAGTATTAGCTCTTCTCCTTTTTGGTCTGGCTTTTTTCATTCAGTACGATTATTTTGAGATTCACTCATGTCACTGTGTATGTCACGCTCTATGGAGCATGCGTTCAACATCTTACTGTTCAGTATACTATTCTATGGTATTGATGTCCTATGACTTATCTGTCCACCTGTTGATGAGTATTTGGGTTGTTTCCAGATTGGCTATCACAAATAAAGCTGTTATGAATATTTGTGCACAAGACTTTGCATGGACATATGTTTTCCAAACTCTTACATAGATATCTAGGCATAGACCGGCTGGATCGTTTGGTAGGTTTAACTTTTAGGAGATTAGCAAACTGTTTTCCCACGAGCAGTGAATGAGAGCACCTGTTCCTCCAAATCTCTCCAGTAGTTTGTACAGTTAGTCTTCTTAAATTTTGTTTTTGATTTTTTTTAGTGATCTCTATACCCAGGGTGCGGCTCGAACTCACGACCCCAAGATCAAGAGTCTCATGCTCTTCCAATTGAGCCAGCCAGGTGCCCCAGGATGGTTAGTTTTTTAAATCTTAGCAGTTCTAATAGGTGCAAAGTAGAATTTCATTTCGGTTTTGATTTGCATTTCCCTCATCATAATGAGTTAAACATCTTTTCATGTTCCTGTCTTCCAAATGTCTTATTTGGTGTGGTGTCTGTTCAAACACTTTGTCATTTGGTAATTGGGGTGTTTATTTCTTATTACTAAATTTTGAGAGTTCTTATACATTCTGGATACACATACTTTATCATATGTATTATCTGTAGGCGGATTTTTTTCTAGTCTCTTCTTTCAAACGATGTAGCCCTATGATTGTTCTGGCTTTCTTCAAGGATTTTAGTTCCGAATCCTATCTTCCTCAGTCTCAAGATTTCATCCTCTGCCTCCAAGTAATGATTGTTGAAATCCAAGCCTCTTTTCTTGTTTTTTTTTTTTTTCAGATTTTATTTATTTGACAGAGAGAGCACAAGCAGGGGGAGAGGCAGAAGGAGAGGTTGAGAAGCAGGCTCCCCGCAGAGCAGGGAGCCCGATGCAGGGCTCTATCCCAGGACCCTGGGATCATGACCTGAGCCAAAGGCAGACGCTTAACGACTGAGCCACCCAGGTGCAGCAGTCCCTCTGTTTAAAAAAAGAAAAGTGGCCTGGTGCTCCTGGGTGACTCAGTCAGTGTCTGCCTTCTGCTGGGGTCATGATCCCAGAGTCCTGGGATGGAGCCCTGCCTCCAGGCTCCCTGCTCAGTGAGGAGCCCTCTTCTCCCTCTCCTTCTGCCTCTTCCCCTGCTTGTGCTCTCTGTCAAATAAGTAAATAAAATCTTAAAAAATATATATATAAACAGACGGACTTTTCTCCTTACAACACCCACCCTGAGCAGCTGAAGCTTCAGCTCTGCTTGCAACTGTTTTTTTCCCCCAGATTTTCTCTTTGTTTTGCCAGCAACCCCCACCTTACTTTCTTGCAACCCTTAGCCATTTATATAAAACAAGGTTTGCTACTCTAAATCCAACACATCTAGGATTTATTGATGACAGTGAGGTCAGCCATAGCCATGAACTCTTTATGGGCGGATGCACCAACTTCTTCATAATACAACACCTTCAACGTATTAGTGTGCCTATCAAGTGTTTATAAATATTGAATTGACTTGGAATTCTAGAACAGAAGGATTGGGATTTGATACCCTGGATGTCAGAGAGACAATACAGGTTCTGGAAAAGAGAAAAGTGATGAAGCCGCTAGGATCTCTCGCCTGGATTATTGCCGTAGCCTCCACTAACTAGCTTCTTACGTTCCGCCCTTACTGCCTACAGTCAATCATCCAAACAGCAACCAGTGTGATCCATTTAAAACTTATCAAATGATGTGACTCTTCTTTTTTTTTTTTTAAAGATTTTATTTATTTGAGAGAGAGAGAATGAGAGATAGCACGAGAGGGAAGAGGGTCAGAGGGAGAAGCAGACTCCCCGCTGAGCAGGGAGCCCGATGCGGGACCCGATCCCGGGACTCCAGGATCATGACCTGAGCCGAAGGCAGTCGCTTAACCGACTGAGCCACCCAGGCGCCCTGATGTGACTCTTCTGTTAGAAGCCATCCAATGTCGTCTCGTCTCCTTCTGATAATAAGACAAAATCCTAACAATGGCTTGAGAAGTCCCTACGAGACCTGACCCTCTGCCATCCTATCCTACCTGCTAATACTCTTCCACTTCCATTCCACTTCAGCCATATTGGTTTCCATATGGTTTTATCCCCCCTAAACTTTATTGAGGAATAATTGACAAATATGATTACATATATCTAAAGTGTACAACATAATGATTATCTATCTATATATTTGTAATATATATTATACATGACATGTATATAATATATGATAGTTATAATATATCTTATATATTTATAATATATATGACATTTATAATACATATTTATAATATATAATATTATATATATATTTTTATATATACAGGCATGGTCACCAAGATCAAGATAATTGAGACATTCATTACCTCAGTTAACTCTGTCCGTGTGTGGTGAGAATGCTTAAGACCTAATCTTAACAACTTTCAAGCATACAGTACTGTGTTATTAACTATAGTCACCATGCTCTACATTGGAATCTCAAAACTTATTCTTCTTATAACTGAAAAGTTGTACTCTTTGATCCATAAAGTTCCTGAACGTGCCAAGCATGCACTGGATTAAGAGAATTTGAATTTTCTCTTCTTTGAAATGAATACCTTACCTCATATAGCTGCCCTGAATTAACTATTTAACGTTTATTAATATTGATAAAACACAGGAACTATTTGATTCCAGTGGAGATATTCCTCATTCCTAAATGAAGTTACTATTTTAAGTATAAGGCTGAAAAGTTACACTTAACAATTTATTAAGATATAATTTATATATCATAAAGTTTACCCACTTTCAGTGTACAATTCAATAATTTTTTGCAAATCTCCTGAGTTGTATAACCATCACCAAAATCCAGTGTTAGAACCTTTCCATCTACCCAGTAAGATCCCTTGCGCTATTTGTAGTCAATTCCTGTTTTCATTCCCAGCCCCAGACAAATACTGATCTACTTTCTGATATGGACAATTCATATGTATGAAATCATACAATATGAGGTCTTTTATAATTGGCTCTTTCACTTAACATAATGTTTTTGAGATTCATCCATGTTGAAGAATGTGTCAATATTTTAAAAACTGTTGTTGAAAGCCTTAGCCTCAATTTCCATTTATTCATTAATTCTATTTTTTTCTTTATCTTGATTCATGGATTTGTGCTGCAATGACTAAATTGATCTTTTAATATTTTCCTTGGGTTTATTTTGTTGTTGATTTTCTAATTTATTTAGTTTAAAGCTTAGCTTATTTATTTATATTGTTTTGTTTTACAACAAAGGCATTTAATCCTCTCAAAATCTTCTGAGGCGAGTTTTGTTGTTTCACAAAACTAATTGTCATTATTTTCTAATAACATTACTTGTAGCTTTGTTTCCTTTTCCATGCCACCTTTTTGAAAGATCAATTTAGATTTTTTTCAAAGTCACAGTTGTTTGTTTTTTTCTTTACTCTCGTGGTAATTTCCAGGTTTTTTGTAATATAGTCATAGAATTTGACTATTATGATTTCTACTACACTGAGGAATTTGAGTTATCTACTTAAAAAGTACAGTTAAATTTGAAATGAATATGTATTCTCAATGGTAATATAAAAAGCTTAATACGCTTCTTAAAGTTTAATCTATTAATTTTATTATTTCATTTCCTGTAGGTTAAGAGGCCTTTCAGTCTCTTTTTCCCTCCATTTTTAGAAATTAAAAAATACAAAAATATTCAAAGAATATCAAAACATCCCTGTGCCCATCATCAAGAATTGATCATTATCACATATTTTCATATTTATTTCAACTTATTTTAATGACAGAACATCGAGAGTTGAGTTCCCCTTTGCCCACCTCCAGTTCTAATTCTCTCCTTTCCTTTTTTTTTTTTTAAGATTTTATTTACTTATTTGACAGAGAGCACAAGCAGAGGGAGGAGCAAAGGGAGAGGGAGAAGCAGACTCCCGGCTGAGCAGGGAGCCCCACACGGAACTCGATTCCAGGACCCTGAGATCATGACTTGGGCCGAAGGCAGACGCTTAATAACTGTGCCACCCAAGTGCCCCTAATTCTCTCCTTTCTACACAGAAGAAGCAATTATCATGAATCTATTGTGCATCCTTCATGTCTATTAAGAAAATGCTCTTTTTAAAGATTTTTTTTTATTTATTTATTCATGAGAGACAGAGACAGAGAGAGAGAGAGAGAGAGAGAGAGGCAGAGGGAGAAGCAGGCTCCCAAGGAGCAGGGAGCCCGATGCAGGACTCGATCCCAGGACCCTGGGATCATGACCTGAGCCGAAGGCAGACGCTTAACCATCTGAGCCACCCAGGCGCCCTTTATATATTAGGTTTGTATTTTTGGAATATATATTATATATACATATATATGTATGAATTCTACTTAACTCTATATACATGTCATCATGATGTGAAACTCTGAAAGTCTTTGTTTTCTCTCAGAATTTCATTATTTGAAATCTATGTTGATTTCTGTCAAGTTAATTACCTTTTACTGTTCTTTAGAATTTCATGGTATGAATATATCACATCATTATACATGACTTCCATTGGCATACACTTAAATTGTTTTCAGTTTTTTTATAAGAAAAATGTTGGCACTAATATTATAGGTGCATCTTTCCTTTTGTACAGGTGAGATTATTTATAGGTAAATAGTTGATTTATCTAGAAGTGGTAAGTACATTTACAATGTTACTAGTTATAACTAAATTACTTTTCCTAATTGTTTTACTGGTTTATACTACTAACACCATATGAACATTTTCCTTTCCCTAGTCTTTGATATAGTCATACTTTATCATTATTGTCAATCTGCTTCCTTTGAATAGGCATCATATTTCTGTTTTCTAAACACTATTAAAGTTGAGCATCTTCTCAAATCCTTATTGGTCATTTATAAAGACCCCTTTATTTCCTATGGTAGTGTTATTATTTGTTTTAGATTTGTAAGAATACATGATATATTTGGGATACTAATTTGTTTTAAGTTATACCAGTTACAGATATCATCTGCTAATCTCTAGCTTCTTTTTTTGCTTTTCATACAGATTTTTAAAACACATGACCTAGTCAAATTTATGAAATTTTCCTTCATGTTTCTTGCTTTTTGTGTCCTGTTTAAGGAATTCTTACCCAGTATCACAACCATATTGTCCTCTATTTTCTTCTATACCTTTCAGAGTTTTGATTTTAACATTTATCTCTGTGCCAGGTATGAGAATAAGGTAGGGATCTAATTATCAAAATGTAAACGAACCTAAACGAACATACATGCACTCTTCACATTGTGTCCACAATTATCAAAGGTTATCCTTTTTTTTTTTTTTTAATCTATACTCCAAAAACTGGAGGGAGAAGGCTAGAATATTTTAAAGCAAATCCCAGGTATCATGTCATTTATGCATCTCTAGCTGAGGATATTTTTTTAAGATTTTTTATTTATTTATTTGACAGAGAGAGACACAGCGAGAGAGGGAACAGAAGCAGGGGGAGTGGGAGAGGGAGAAGCCGACTCCCTGCTGCGCAGGGAGCCCGACGCGGGGCTCGATCCCAGGACCCTGGGATCCTGACCTGAGCCGAAGGCAGTCGCTTAACCGAGTGAGCCACCCATGCGCCCTAGCTGAGGATATTTTTTAAATATAGCAATACTGGCATTGTGAATGGTTGAAAAATGGCGTCGTTGCTATGTTAAAAAAAGCTTTAGTATCACCCAGTACCGAATCCATATTCAAGCCTATATATTGAATCCTACATATTCACATTTCCAGATTGTCTCAAAATTTTTTCTTACTTTATATTTATTCAGATTAGGATTCAAATGAGGTCAAGGTCCACATATGCATTTGTCTGTTATTTGTCAGAGTCATTTTTCCCCACTTTACTTTTATGCCATTGATTTGTTAGGAAAACTGGGCAGTTCACCTATGAAATACATTTAGTGTTTGACCGATTGCTTCCTTATCTTAGTGTTTAGCTTCATCCTTTGTTTTCCTGTAAACTGCTAGTTAAATCAAGGAGATAGATTAGATTCAATTTTAATTTTTTTGGCACATATCAGAGGTGCTGTTTTGTACTTTCTATTATATCATTTTATGAGGTAAATTATACCTATACGTCTCACTTTTAATGATGTGGCGTTTGATCAGTGTGTTTGGATGGTGTCAGTCAGGTCTCCCCAATGTAAAATTCCCTCATCCAACTTACCTAATGGTTCTATCATCTATTGGATAATGTTGCCTAGATCCATTACTTCATCAGAGGTTGCAAATTGGTGAATTTCTAATCTCATCCTTCATTCTGCATTTATAAGCTGGAATTCTTATATGAGGAAGAATTTTCCTTCTTCGACTATGTGATTACTCTAAAATACAGTTTGTAAAGGAAAAACAAGATAAGTGATAGTTTTTTTATTTTTTAAAAGATTTTACTTATTATTATTATTATTTTTTATTTGAGAAAGCGTGCGAGTGAGGGGGAGGGCTGAGGGGAGAGGGAGAGAAAATCTGAAGCAGACTCTGCTGAGCGCAGAGTCCAACACACGGCGCAATCCCACGACCCTGAGATCATGACCTGAGCTGAAACCAAGAGCCACCCAGGCACTCCATAAGCAATAGGTTTTTTAAACTTTATTTATCAAAATCAGAATAATGAGTTGATGCTGTAGCAACACCCAATGTTGACCAATGAGCTTTTTGCTTTTTAAATATCACTATAAGCACACTTTTAAAAAATAATGCATTTTAATCAATTTCAGACATTTTTGATGCTCACATTTTTCTATCTTTAGCTAGCTGGAGCTCCTTTAATTGCTCCTATTTATTCTTTGACATGACCCCATTGAACGTTGATGGTTTACCTGGTCTGACACAGTTAGATGTACTCAGCTTATCTTTTTCAATTCCTTCTCAAGATTGGATAGATCCTTGATAATGGCAGCAAATGACCTCAGGTCACCCACGTAGTAATTCCAATCACAGCTGCCATGTGACATGTGGTACTCTGCTAGGGCAGATCGATACTACCTCACTTACATGGCATGATTCGGGGGGAATGCATTATTTTCTATCGTAGTTACAAACTGTCCATGTTCTCTTTGCATGGAAACAACATACCTTTATATAGATAATCATAGTATATCTATTTGTATAGTCATGGATTTTGAAGAGTTCTGGACAGTTTAGCTATCCCATACAGATCCATTATACTGAAACTATTATGTTGTATAGGCCGGATGAACCACAGGTGGCTAGCATGCAAGAGGCCTTGACAAGACGTATGTGCTCCAGATGGTGAGAGAGAAACCAAACCTACAAAGATTTAGGGACCTGCCATATCTATACAGTTTTGGGGGGTTCACCTGGGTGGCTCAGCTGGTTAAGCATCTGACCCTTGGTTTTGGCTCGGGTCATGATTGCAGAGTCATGAGATGGAGCCCCACGTTGGGCTCTGTGCTGGGCAAGGAGCCTGCTTAAGATTCTCTCTCTCCCTCTCCCTCTGCCCCTCCCCTGTGCTCTTTCCCTCGAAAAAATAAATAAATAAAGACGTCTACAGCTTGTACCTTCTAACACAAAAAAAGGAGGCACAACACCTCTTTGAGTTCTGGAGGTAGCATATTCTACACTTACTCAGGCCTTATGATGAGCAGTGTGAGTGGGGCCCAGAGCAGGAAAATTTTCTATAGCTGGTCTAGCCTATGGGGCCAGAAGCCTTTCTACTTGGGCCATATCAAGTAGACTTATAGTATTTGGAGTATGTTTGGTGAGGAAAGATGCCATGTGGCATTTGGGGCAAACCCCAGTGGGACAATAACAACCAGGTCTCTGAGGACCTGAAGCAGGGCAGAACTTTTGAAAAAACAACTCATAGCATCCTACCAGGCGCAAGTATTCTCCTGGGAGATAGGATGCTTGGCCATGTGGACAGAAGTGGCCCATAATAAGATGGGTCCTTAAGTGACCTTCCAAATCAAATGCTGGGGTAGGCCCAGCATCAATCCATGATAAGACAGAAGTAGTATCTCTGGGATGAAACAGAAGGAGGACCAGTGTGCACAAGCCAACTGCATAAGCAGCTGGCTCAGACCCTATAACACAATACTACTATCACACTAGAGCCTCTTCCTTAGCTCATAAATATGGTCACGTGGGATTCCCATATGACCAGTTGAAAGGGGAAGAAAAAGCCTGGGATGGGCTTACAGATAAGGCAGCTGTATATAACAAGTTCAAACCCAAAATGTTCTATTACAAGTTCAACCAGGGTGGCCTTGAAAGACAGTGGTGAGGAAAAATTCTCCCAACTCGCAGAACTTTGGACATTGCACCTCTTCATCCATTTTGTATGGACATAGAAGTAGTCTGGGGTTAAAGTATATCCAAATCATCAGTAGCCTGGAAAGAAAAAGGTAGATGACTGAAGATAAGAATGTCTGGGGCGCCTGGGTGGCTCAGTCAGTTAAGCGACTGCCTTCGGCTCGGGTCATGGTCCTGGAGTCCCGGGATCGAGTCCCGCATCGGGCTCCCTGCTCGGCGGGGAGCCTGCGTCTCCCTCTCCACTCTCATGCTCTCTCACTCACTCTCTCTCAAATAAATAAGTAAAATCTTAAAAAAAAGAATGTCTGCCATTGTTGGATATAGATACACATACGGATGGGCAAAAAAGATAAAGATTTTAGTATCACGTGCTAATGTTTACCAGAGAGCCTCTGCCATGGAGAAGGCACCAGACAACCAAGCAGAGAAAGAGACTAGGCCAGGTTGATATCAGTCAGCCTCTGTCATTAACCACTTCAGGGCTGTCACAATGGGCACATGAGCAAAGTAGCCGTGGTGACAGAGATGAAGGCCACATATGAGCCCAGCAGCTTGGACTCGCACGTACTGGGACTGATCTCTCCTCTGTCACCAGTGAATGTCCAGCCTTGCTGTAAAAGAGATCAAAACTGATATGAACAATTCCTTGAGGAGACCAACCGGCCACTTTGTGGCCAGTTGACTACATGGGACCCTTTCCATCCCGGAATGGTCAGCGGTTTGTATGCTAGGCATGGTTTGTCTCTCCTGCCTGCAGGGCCTCAGCTAGGACCAGTATCGAGGGACTTACAGAATGTTTGATCCACCAGAATGGGATCCCACATAATATTACATCATACTGGGGAGCACATTTCCCAGCAATAAAAGCACAGGAACAGCTCATGACCACAGGATCCATTGATCATATCATATAGCACACTATGCAGGATCTGCTGACCTTAGAAAATGTTGGAGTGGCCTACTGAATATGTAGCTAAAGCACTAGTTATGAGGCAACACGCTGCAACCATAGAAGTGTCATCCTCCAAGACCTAGGGTTCATATTGAATCAAACAAGCCGTAAGTGACTTAACAATAGAGAACAAACTGAGGGTTGATGGAGGGAGGTGGGGGGGGGGATGGGCTAGATGGGGGATGGGTATTAGAGAGGGCACTTGTGGTGGTGAGCACTGGGTATTGTAGGTAAGTGATGACTCACTGAATTCTACTCCTGAAACCAATATTGCACTGTATTTAACTAACGAAAATAAATAAATAAAAAACTAATAAAGTGCCTCATTGCTATAGGCAACTTCCCATTGTATTTATGCAACCCACAGGATAAGCAACCTGTGTATCTTCTGTATGAAACAGATCTGTCTTGGACTTCGGCCACAGCAGCCTCTTGCTAAACACATCTCCAGTGGCAAGGGAAATGCAAGCAAAAATGAACTTTTGGGACTTCATCAGGATAAAAGGCTTTTGCACAGCAAGGGAGACAGTAAACCAAACTAAAAGGCAACCTACAGAATGGCAGAAGATATTTGCAAATGACATATCGGATAAAGGGCTGGTATCTAAGATCTATAAAGAACTTATCAAACCGAACACCCAGAAAACAAAAATTCCAGTCAGGAAATAGGCAGAAGACATGAACAGACATTTCTACAAAGAGGACATCCAAGTGGCTAACAAACACACGAAAAAGTGCTCAACATCACTCAGCATCAGGGAAATACAAATGACAACCACAATGAGATACCACCTCACACCAGTCAGAATGGCTAAAATTAACAAGTCAGGAAACGACAGATGTTGGTGAGGATGCGGAGAAAGGGGAACCTTCCTACACTGTTGGTGGGAATGCAAGCTGGTGCAGCCACTCTGGAAAACAGTATGGGGGTTCCTCAAAAAATTAAAAATAGGGCTACCCCATGATCCAGCAATTGTACTACTAGGCATTTATCCAAGGATACAAGTGTAGTGATCCGAAGGGGCTCCTGCACCCCAGTGTTTATAGCAGCAATGTCCACAACAGCCAAACTATGGAGAGAGCCCAGATGTCCATAGACAGATGAATGGATAAAGATGTGGTGTAGATACACAATGGAATATTACTCAGCCATCAAAAAGAATGAAATCTTGCCATTTGCAACGACATGGATGGAGCTAGAGGGTATAATGCTAAGCAAAATAAGTCAGTCAGAGAAAAACAGATACCACATGATTTCACTCATATGTGGAATTTAAGAAACGAAACAGATGAACACAGGGGAAGGGAAGGAAAAATAAAATAGTATAAAAACAAAGAGGGAGGCAAACCATAAAAGACTCTTAAGTATAGGGAACAAACTGAGGGTTGCTGGAGGGGAAGTAGGTGGGGGGGGATGGGGTAAGTGGGTGAAGGGCCTTAAGGAGGGCACTTGATGGAATGAGCACTGGGTGCTGTATGCAACTGACGAATCACTAAACTCTACCCTGAAATTAATAGTATGCTATATTGTAACTAACTTGACTTTAAATTTAAAAAAGAAGAAAAGGAAATAAATAGAATGTCTTTACATTTGCCAAAAAAAAAATGAGAGAAATATTCACTTTAACAATAATAATGATGCTGAGGAGCTGTCTTCTGAGTTTTGAGTTTTATCTTGAACAGGTTTATCTGTTCAAAATTATACTAGAAAATGGGCCTCTAGGGCCCATGTCTTACTGATCTTTGTATCTCCTTACCACCTAACATTATGCCTGCTCTAAAAGGATAGTTAATACATTTTTTTTATTATTAAACACAGTCTAAGTTTCAAATTCGTGCTGCACAAATGAACTCTCACTTGGCAAAATATAAACGGGTACAGTTCGAGCAAGTTTACCTAACCTCCCCTCTGAAATATACCAGTCAAAAATAATGCTTGCATCTCTCTGTGCATCCTAGGTGCTCGCCAATGGCAAAACATTCCCTGCTTTCCAATATTTTATAAACTAGTTGTGGCATGATGTAACACAACACACTTATTAAATTAATATTGCCCAGATCGGTCAAGTAAATGTTCCGACAGTCGGCGTGTGTCTGTATTTACCCCCAGCTCGGCCGGACCCCCAGCGCCGGTCGGACCCCCAGCTCGGGCAGATTGTTTCATTTTGTTTTATAAACTTTGTATCCACCCAGGGCACCGACTCTCCCAGGCTTTATCCTCAGGCTTTATCCTCCTTATCCTTCTCATAGCTCTCCAGGAGCCGGCTCCCTTCCCTGGTAGCCAAACCCTCAAACCAGTAGGTGGCATTTAACTTTCCATAAAGGGGTGGTGACAGTTGAGAAGAGAGGTCAAGGTCATAGGTCACATCCTGTTGCCAGCGTGCTTCCTGAGGAACAACAGGTCAGAGAGGGCTGATAGTGAGAATGGCTGTAAATTTTAATGACCCAGCCTGTGGCTTTTTTCAGAGGGAGGTGGTGGATTTCATAAATAAGCAAATACTTCAAAATGGAGTTAGTCCGCACTTCTACTCGATGCAGATGTGCGAGTCCTGGGGGGATGTGGAGAAGAAGTTGCGAGACATCCTGACCAACTCAGCTGTGGCAGAAGCCACCAAGGAGGCTTGTGCCTGGAAAGCCCTGGCCCTGGCAGTGGGCCTGGCTGAGAGGCAGAAGCAGCAGGATACAGAAAAGGTGAAGAAGCTCCAGGATCAGCTGGATGAGCAGAAGCTGTTCACCAATGTCTTGGTGGGGACGGTGAACAGACTCAGGAATGTGCAAGAAAGGGAAAAGGAGAAGGCCCAGTTCCAGCTTCAGCAGAGCCTCACGGCCCTTCGTGGAGTAGAGGACGAGCGAAATTTACTGAGGAATGAGCTGCTCAGGGTGTTAAGCACTCAGTCTCAAAAGCGGGAAGGAGCTGTGGAAAACAAGAAGGCCAACGAGGCGCCGATATTTGGTATGTTTGCTTTTTTGCTCAAGGCTGCAGTAAGTGATGGGCCAAGGGACAGAGGCAGTGAAAGGAGCAGGCCCCGAGCCTGCTACTCCTCCTGGGGACCGGTGCTCTGGGGTGGGGGGGGGGGGGGCGGAGAGAGAGGCACAGGAGGGGAAAGTGATCACTGTACGGGGCAGTGACGAGGTTGGGGTGGGGGGGACTGGGTTTTCCTTGCTCTGAGGTCTTAGGCTGATCAGCAGCCACCCCTTAGTCATTCCCCGCTGCATTTCCTCTCCCAGGAGCGGCCGCAGAAGCAGTGGCAAGTCCTGCTCTGAACAATTCCAGAAGCCGCTGGAAGGGTAAGAGTCACGACACCAAGAGGTTCTTGTCCAAAAGGCTTCAGCAAGAACCTGGCTTCTCTTATTCGGCAAGACAGACTGCCAGGTGCAAAGGCAGGGGCTGGGAATGTGACAGGTGTTATTCAGTGAATTTCTTCTGGCGGAAGAAGTGTTTTAAATGTAGAAAATTACAGGACACCAGGGAAAGTGAAGGCTCTGCCAGCAATCAGGGACCTCACTGAATTCTGGCAGATTCGTTCCCCGATGCTCCCTTCTGATTTAGAAACGGAGCGGGAGCATGCTCTTGGTTAGATGTTATGTAAAACTAGGCAAGCAAAAAGGAAGATAGACAAATCGTCTTCAACCTTACCAGCAGTTAACATTTCACTTACTTACCTCCAGCTCTGAGGGTCACTACATAGATGCACTATAAGAGTTCAATAGATTTCTTAGGAAAAAGGAATCATTTTGGGAAATTAAGTTTATAACTTGCTTACAACTGTCCTCTTATGGGTTTGATAAAATTTGGACCACAGGAAAAAAGTACAAAGAGAATAAAAGTCACACACAAAATGCCCTCGAGGCAGTCCTTAGGGCTCAGTGCTGCCAGCCCTCTATTGTTATCCACAGACACACATACAAACACGTTATGTACCTGAATGCAGAAACATGCTATTTTGATTTCTAAAATGAGTTTCAACTGTGCATATTATTGTGGGACTCTACTTTAAAAGAATGACATTCATGTAAATGTGGAAAATCCACGGATGCTCGTGTACACACATGAAATGCAAATCCAACCACCTGGAGACAGTATCCTCCAATACTTAGTCGCATTTATTTTCAGCCCTTTTTACCTGTCTATGCATTGTTATTAAAATTAATTCTTTTCTCTTATTTCTAAAGTAAAAAACTAAAAGTAAGCAACAGTGGAGAAGCAAAAAGAAGAAATTAAATTGTAAGCATAATCTCATTATTCAAAAAACCGTCATTGTTTGTCCATATACACATTATTTTTTTAAAAATGCATACGTTGTTTCAATGTCAGTAAAATGTTAAGAATTACGTTAAGCTAAATACATATGCATATGATTTTTTAAATTTACGTATGTCATCTATGTGGTTTTTTAAAACCATGTGTGTGTGTATTTGTTTAGCTTAACATTGTTCCCCATCTTCCCCCCGCTTTGGTACTATGTATTAGATTTGGTGATTCATTCCTTAAGTGGATTTGCTGGAGATTGGTTTTTGTTGTTTTGTTTTTTTTTTCCTTTCTTTGGTCCAAAGAATCGGCTCCTGCTTTTATTTATCGGTTCTATTTGTATGCTGCCAAATTCATTTATTTTTCTCCCATTCCTTCTCATTTCTTGAGGGTTTGTTATGATTATTTCTGTTTGCGTTTTAAGTTCTTGATTTTATGCTCAGTGCGTTCATTTTCACCCTTCATGTCTTCTCCCGGCTGGGGATTCTAATCTGATGCTACTAATCGAAACGGTAAAATTTGAGAATTTTACTATGTGAATATGTTTGACTCTGTTTTCTGATGACGTTTCACCTCTGTGGTAGCCGTCCGATTACCACAGGCCGCAAAATTGGGAGAATGAGCATGGTATATTTGAATCCACGCAAAGATCAGGACATTGGCACTGAATTTTTCTGTGGCAATAACTTTTTTCTTTCTTTTTTTTTAGAAGTGGCAATAGCTTCCTGAATTAATTTTTTATTATTTTATTATTATTATTAGTTATTTGTTCATTTTAATGTGGAACAAAAGCTTTTGAAATATGTAAAAAATGCCTCCGATTGTATTGTTTTTAGGGAGTGCTTAAAGTAAAAGGAATGTGTAATGGTCTTCACAATAGACTGTCAGCCAAGTTGTGTGTTTTAAGATGTTAATGTGAAAATTTTTAAGAACCTATAGAATTGATCCACATGCATTTCCTGCGTGGGATGTTTGAGAGTGGTGATAGTAGGCGGAAAGCCTTTTTTTTTTTTTTTTCCTATTGATTCTAAAGGTGAATGTCATTGTGTTTTCTGATATTTTAGGTTGCTTTGAGGGATTTTAAAATAATGAAATGTTCTGGTCACGGGTCAAGTCTGTATAGATGTAAGGGCCACTGAAACATGAATGTACACTACTCAGAATTATATGTGGAGACAGCACTTAGAATAGAATAACACTAATGAAATCGTTATAAGGGGGGAAACACCTATGTTCAAAATTAGGGACTCGAATAGAGAAAGTGAGGTCTGCATTTTAGCTCATGATGATGAAAATCAGAAGAGCCTTGTGTTCTCTTTTGGGTTCATGTATACTAAAGAGTGTTAGGGGACTCTATCTGCGACACTAGATGACCTCTGCTTTTAGATTCTCTACCCTTCCCTTAGAGATAAGATGCCCAGATGAAAGACAAGATGCCCAGCTAAATTTGAATTTCAGATAAACAACATGTTTTGTTTTAGTGTAAGTATGTACCAACTATTGCATGCATTTTTGTCTGTAACTCTGACAAAGCTACCTGGAGGGAGGTTGGCATTTATTTTCCTTTTCAAGTAAAAAATAGTATAGAATCTCCTGGCAGAGAGGAGCATTTGGACCTTTACAATCGGAGCAACATTCAGGATCCGTGGATGAAGAACCAAAAAGAAGAAAAAGGTGGCAGAAGCTTTTAAACCTTAACAGTGAAATCTGAGTGCATGAGTTGTGTGTGGCAATATATGGCATGGTGTGGCGATCGTGATCAGTGAAGGGGTTTGGAAAAAGTGGAGATAAATTGGGAATGTGTGCACTTCCCTGGAAGTCTCTTTCTCTGTCAAGCCTAAAAATCTCTGAATTAGCAGAGCGGCATATTGAGCATTAAAAAAGAGGCCCACTTGAAAATGTCGCTCACTTGAGCATAAAAAGAACCCTTCCCCAATACACACACACAGAAACAAAAAATCCCCAAGCAACAATTGTAGTCTATTGGAACGGTTGAGTCCGTTAAAAAATGATAAATCCATGATGATATTAACAATCTACAGGTGACATAAAGCGTGATAAAAGATGCTCATAGTATATACCCAAGAATTTTCACTATTGTCTGTAAAAATGCTATATTATCGATCGATCCAATATATGTAACTCCTACACTCCACTTTTTAGTCCATGAAGCAGTTAACACAGATGGTTGAGACATATGGACTACATGATTTGTTACTATGTGGAAAGGCATTCCTTTTAGGTTGGAGAGAAAAATGTGGGGAAATGAAAAGGTGAGCTTCCTTTCATGAGGAGAGAAATACAGAAAGATGTCTTCAACAAGTGGGAGTAGTACTCTTCAAAATAGAAATGTAGTGTCCGGGAATTTGAGAATCTGGTGGATTAGAGGGTTTATAAAGGTTTTGAACTATTTTGTGTTTTATATTACTAGAAACAAAATGTTATAAAAATAGTGGATTTCACAATATTTCTTGGTCAGCGGAATATAAGAAGATAAACCCAAGGAGGTTGCTAGTTTGTTTCCACTTTTGTGACCGACCAATTTATTGAGCTTGCATCCTCAAGAGTGTCTTGGAGTATGATACTTGTCTGATATTCACCTAGCTGGTGTGATCGTAACTAGTGTAAATAAACGAGTTATTGTGAATCCACACTGTTTCATGTGTTCTGTGTGCGGCTCCTGCCACATGGAAAGAAGTCTTAGAGGAAGCAGGGTAAGATCAACACAATTACACAACATTATCTCTCTCTCTCTCTCTCTCTCTTTTTTTTTTTCTTTGCTTTTTCTTGTTTTGTTTTGTTTTTTTGGGGGGGTTGAGAGAGAGAGTGGGCGGGGAAGGGCAGAAGGACAGGGAGAGACAGAATCTTTTTTTTTTAGGGACAAAGAGAATCTTAAGCAGGTTCCACGCTCAGCACAGAGCCCCATGTGGGGCTCAAGCTCACGACCCTGAGATCATGACCTGAGCTGAAATCAAGAGTCAGATGCTTAATGGACTGAGCCATCCAGGCGCCCCGATACAACATTATTTCTCTTAATTTTTTTAAAGATTTTATTTATTTATTTTACAGGGAGAGAGAGACACAGCGAGAGAGGGAACACAAGCAGGGGAGTGGGAGAGGGAGAAGCAGGCTCCCCACTGAGCAGGGAGCCCGATGCGGGGCTCGATCCCAGGACCCTGGGATCATGACCCGAGCCGAAGGCAGACGCTTAACGACTGAGCCACCCAGGCGCCAAGCCAAACACCTATGAAATTATTTTCTCTGCCTGCGCCCCTCCCTCAAACATCATTCATTTCTGTTTTGGTCTGTGGCTGTAAGAATGGTCCAGACCCTAACATGTGTTGGGTTCTGAAATTGTCAGTTTCTCTTGGGAAGTTGTGGGAATTGATGCTTAGATTGTAAATGTATTGAAAGATCTTCTTTGAGGCGCCTGGGTGGCTCAGTGGGTTAAGTGTCTGCCTTCGGATCAGGTTCGAGTCCTGCGTCAAGCTCCCTTGGTCGGCAGGGAGTCTGCGTCTCCCTCTCCCTCTGTCGCTCTCTCCCTCTCAAATAAATAAATAAAAATCTTTAAAAAAAAGAAGATCTTCTTTTGTCCTGGGAAATCAACTGACTTATCTGTAATTTTGCAGGAATGAGGCCAGTGTTGGGATATTTTTGTGTCCTAGTATTTAAAGCACTTAGCCAAGTTGTATAGAAGACTGACATGGGGTTGGGATATTCAATCTTTGCGTGTGCTAAAAAGGAGTGGTCAGTGTCGGTAAAAGATTCTGCCAGTTGTAGCTGATGACAGAAGAAATCCCAACGTGAAGCACATAAATGGCATTCTCTGGTCGACATCGAATGTCACCAGAAGAAATGTAATAGGGTATTGTGGCTCGGTACATACGGCGAGACTTGACTGGCTCTTGGCAATTCAGAGGAAGATATTCATTCCTTTGGACCTTTTGCTAAGGAAACAAGAAATTTAACTGAGAATAGTTACTATGAATGTGGTGTATTGTTTTAAATAGAGTGATGACAAATTTGGGGCATTTTAGAATGTGAGCTTCTTATTGCTTAGACTATTGTCTGTTGCACTTTGTTTTATTTGACAATCTTGAGTAGGCAGTAGTCTAGCATCTGTGTAATTTGACATGAGGTGTAGACCGATGGATCACTTCTTTGCATAGAATCTAGATGACCTTGAGGTAAATGTCATCGAAGTTTACCCAGATCCTTTTATGTGACTTCTAGGAACAATATCAAAGATGTGTTTGTCAAGTGTTCGAGGAGCTGTGTTGTCCATTCAGTTGGACCCGGTTGAACATCCAAGAACCATGTCATGTTTTGGAGAAGTGGCTTCATGGTAGTATAGATAGAACTTTTCTGGACTATGACTGATCTACTCCCCCAAATGGGATGGTTAATGCCCTGTTTGCTTATAGTCCTGGCTATTTAGCTCACTGAATTAAAAGGAAAGAATAAAATAGTGTGTGTGGGAGGCCACGGGTGGGTGAATACTAGCAGTACACTTGCATGTCCAGGAGGAACTTAAGTCTACAAACCTCCTCTTTACTGCTTATTAGCAAGAAGACTGCGAATGTAGGTAAGCCCAAGAATGGGGACATCATTTAACGGCAGTACTGAGAGGTGGCGCTTTCAGTGAAAGGGAAGATGTTGAAAATTCCTGTTTCTGTGTTCTCTGCATTTTTCCCTTCGGACTGCTCATTCTAAGAGACGGTTTGGTTGGTGTCTCTCTCTCTCTGTCTTGCTCTCTTCTTCCCTGGTGCTAATCTAGTAAAGGGGATGTATCTGGAAAGAGATGATTGCCTACTTTTAAGGACAAGTAGACACAAGGTGGATAGGTCCCTGCAAATCAGGGGAAAGGATTGGCCTTCTATTCCTGCACCATCTGGCGGGGGAGGGGGGGGGGCGTCCCGCAAGGCTCGGATGTAGTCCAGGACAATAATTTGAGATTTGAAGCCAAAGCCTTAAAGCAAGAAAGAAACAGTGTGTATTCTTTCCAACTGTACCCCATATCTTAATGGAAAAGCTGGTGACCATAGAGTGACTGGATCCCAGGCATCTCATTCTGTTAGGATGTTATCAGTTGCAAGCCCCTCCTCAAAAAAAAAAAAAAAAAAAAATCCTCAAACTGACTTATACAATTAGGGTAGGCTTAACCAAGGCACATGTCAAATGGGGCTGCAATCTCATTTGATACTAGGGATCCTCTTCCAAGCTCATTCAGGCTGCTGAAGGAATTCAGTTTCTTGTGATTGTATGTGGGCTACATGGGAGAGAGATACATAGGTGAACACTTGTTCATAGTCTTTGTCCAGTTTTGAATTAGGATATTTAGCTTAGTTCATTAGTGTTCTTTTCATAATGTCTTGGCTTGGAAACGTGTCCATCAATTATCTTTGTCATTATTTTATTAAAGCAGAAATTCAAGAAAAAAAAATCCTAAATGCCATGAAATCGGTTTTCGTTTTTTTCAGGTTACTTAGGTTTGAGGACACATTAAGAGAATTTTATATTCTACATTTTATGTAGTATTATCACATGTGCATTTCACTTTGAAATAGTCTTTTAAAATCTGCCCATTTTTGTTTCTGTCACTGCCTTAAAAAGTTGTTATATATATATATATATATATGATATATATAAAATAGGGGATATATATATATACATATAAAAAATAGGGGTTCCTTTGTAGGTTACAATCTTTTTTTTTCTGTCTTGCTGCTCTCAGGATTCTCTCTTTGTCTTTGATTTTTGACAGTTTCATTACAATCCATCTTTAGAGAAGGTCGTTTTACATTAAGATAATGGGGTAATCCATTAGCTTTGCGAACTTAGATGGCCAAGTCTCTCCTCAAATTTGGGAAGTTCTCAGCTATTATTTCTTTAAATAAGCTTTCTTTTTTCCTTCCCCCCTCTCCTCTTCAGGAATGCCAATGATTCTGATATTTGCTTGTTTGATGGTGTCCTATAGATCGCATAGGCTTTCTTCATTTTTTTTCCCCTTCTTTTTTCCTTTCTTCTCCTCTGACTGGGTTATTCTCTGGCTCACTGAGTCTATCTTCCGTTTGGTCTATTGGTGCTTCTGTTTGGTGCTCTCTACTGCAATTTTTATTTCATTCCTTGAATTCTTCAGCTCCAGAATTTTTGTTTGGTTCTTTTTTATGATTTCTATCGCTTTGCTACATTTCTCCTTTTGTTCATGTATTGTTTTCTGATTCTGTTAAATGGTCTTTCTGTGTTTTCTTGTAGCTCATTGAGTTTTCTCAAAACAGCTATTTTGAATTCTATATTGGATGACCCCAGAATTCCATGTTTTTGAGTTTGATTACTGGAGGATTATTGAGATTTGTGTGTGTGTGTGTGTGTGTGTGTGTGTGTGTGTGTGTGTGTGGTATCACATTTCCTTGATTCTTCACGTTCCTTGAAGTTTTGTGTTGAGATTTTTCCTTTCAGAGTAGCATCTCCTTCAATCTCTAGTAGTTGCTTTCGGGTGGGATCTACTGTTTGTTGGTTCTGCTCGTATTTGGGGCTTTCTCTGAACTTGTCTGGATACACCTGCCCCATGCTTCCTGCCCCTTCTTTTGGCAGAATTCTTTAGCTTGGATATCTTCTCTTGATCTTAACAACTTGCTGGGTGGCGCCGCGCTGCGGGAAATCTCTCTTTTCTTTCCAGAAGGTGGTGCTATAGTTTAAATTTGTGGTTTCTCCCAGGCCCAAGGATCCTGGCCTGTTTTGTGAACACTCTCCCTGTTAACTGTAGCTCCCTCTCACCACCACACTCGGGCATGTGCACCAGGAGACAGCTGCAGAGGTGGGAAGTGTAGGTTTAATATTTGAGTCACTGCGTGTGCCCCCAGGCCGGGTGGGGCAATCCTCAGATGAGATTTTCTTAGTGGCTTGTGGGTGGGCTTCTTACCGTAGTCCTAAATGCAGTCCGCAGGATCCCCATCCCTTTAATGCCTTCTGATGTTATTATCTGCCTCTTTCCTGATCTCTTCCCTCCTCGCAGTCATGGAGGTCCTGCCTCAGTGCTCTGGGTGCTGCAGGAGAAAAATGGGTTTCTCTAGCAGTGTCCGGCACAGCATCCAATCTCCTATATACTTGGGAAGCCTGAACTTGTACAAAGGCTTCCTCCTCATCTGGGGAAGTTTGCCCAAATCAGCGCTCTGCAGGTTTTCCCCAACTGTAGCTGAGCGTCTGGGGCCGGTTCACCAGCTCTTGCTGGTTCTGCAGCCCAAACTCAGTCAGTTTGCCTGTTACCTGACTCACAGAGTGATGGGACTCCTCCCAGGTCCCTTGGCGTATGGTGCTGGATCCCACAGCACCCATAGAGGCACTTTTGTTTATGGATGGAAGCCCAATTTTAGTTGTTAAAAGGAGGGACGGAAGGAGGAGAGTCCTGTGTAGCCATGAGGCTGATAGCACTCGTGTCACAGTTTATTCAAGAATCTCCTGGTGATGGTCATTGAGAGATTTTACCATGACAAGCAATGGGCTAATAAGAATTACTTTCCACGTATCCATACAAGCTGCTGTTCTTATTTCATTATGATAGACGTACGGAATTGGAAAATCAAAGTGTGGTTCTCATTTCTTTCAAAAAAAAAAAAAAAAGGCTGTAGCAATTTCCATTTCCATCATCAGGCCCTTTCCATGAGGATATTTTCTCTTCATTCTCTCCCTCACTCAGCATTTGTTGCTGTTGTTGTTTTGCTAGATTTATGAGTGAAGAACTGTTTTATTTTTCAGGGTAATTTGCTTTTATTTTATTTTATTTTTATTAGAGAGGGGGGAGGGGCAGAGGGAAAGGGAGAGAGAGAAACTTTAAAAAAATTTTTTTAGTATTAACATATAATGTATTATTTGTTTCAGGGGTACAGGTCTGTGACTCATCAGTCTTACACAGTAACACAGCGCTCACCACAACACACACCCTCCCCAGTGTCCATCACCCAGCCACCCATCCCTCCCACCCCCCACCACTCCAGCAACCCTCAGTTTGTTTCCTGAGATTAAGAGTCTCTTATGAGTGAGAGAATCTTAAGCAGGCTTGAGGCTGGGATCCATCTCATCACCCTGAGATCATGACCTGAGCTGAAATCATGAGTCAGAGGCTTAATTGAGCCACCAGGCGCCCCAGGGTAATTTGCATTTAATCGAATGAGAAGGTAAGTATATCATTCTATAACTTTGTTGGCCCTTTGAATTTTGTCTCCCGTGGAATGTCTTTTTCTATCTTTAGCACATTTAATAGTGAATTCTTTGCTTTTTTACCTTTCCACTTACAGAAGCTCTTTATAGATTATAAATGTGAATGTTTGAATTTATGCTGAAGTATTTTTCCTCAACTTCTGTTTATTTTTTGAGCTGATTCATGCTTTAATTAATTAGAGAAAAAATTTCATTTTTTTTATAAACCAAAGAGGACTATCATATCTTTTTACAGCTTTTAGTTTTCTGATTAGTTTAAGAAGCTTGTCTCTACGTCCAAGTTCCTTTATTTTTTTTCTTTTTCAGAAAATCTCCGATCCACCTGAAATTTATTTTGGATTATGGTATGACATTGTGACCCAACACTGTGTTCTAGCAAATGGATAACCAATTGCACCAGAATCTGTTATGAGATATTCCCATCTCCTGAGTTGAGATTAGCTTCTGTTCATTACTAAATCGTTGTCCATATTTTCTGGACAATCTACTGCATCCCAATCATCTAGTTTATTTTTAAAGCTTGATTCTTTTTTTGAACTTGAATTCTTTATTTTGAAATAATTTCAAATGTTTAGAAAATTTGCAAGAATAGCTTTTTTAAGATTTTCTTTATTTGAGAGAGGGAGAGAGGCAGAGAGAGCACACAAGTGGGGGGAGGGGCAGAGGAACAAGCAGGCTCCCTGCTCAGTGTGGAGCCTCTCGTGGGGCTCCATCCCAGGAGCCCGAGATCATGACCTGAGTCCAAGTCAGATGCTTAACCGACTGAGCCGCCCAGGTGCCCCCAAAATTTACAAGAACAGTGTAACTCTAACTCCCATATTCCCTTTACTTATATTCACAAATTATTTCCTGTTGAGTTTTGGTAGCTAGACTTTATTATATAGTTTTACAATTTTTCCCTTTTACTTATATTTTTTGTTTTTAATGAGGAATGGATGCTACATTTTTCAAATGCCTTTGCTGCATTAGTAATGTTTTTGTCTTTTAGTTTGTTGATAGATTTTGCTAAAGTCAACTCATTTTTGCATTCCAGAAATAAATGATACTTGGTCACGGTATATTATTTGATGCACTGATAGCTTGATTTTTAACACTCTGTTCATAATTTTTGCATCTCTTTTAAAAAGTCAGATAGTTCTGCACTTTTTCTTTTAGACTACCTTTATGAGGTGCTAGCATTGAGGCTATATTAGCTACATAAAATTAAATTTGGAAGCTTACCATCACATGCTGTGCTATAATAGGGTAATTTTTCTTTTAAATTATTTTCTGAATAGGTTATTCATTAATAGGTTTCAAAGCGCAAAATTAAATAGAAAGGCAACATTAAGAAGTCTCCCTGTCAGCCTGTCCCTATGCATCCCTTCCTTACTGCACCCTGTAGCCCCTATAGATAAACACATCTTATTTTTTAAAAATACATTCAATGTTCATTTATGCAAGTACACTCAAATGCAGACATGTATTATTATTTTCACCATTCCTTACACGAAAGGTAGCATCTATGTAGTCTAAAACTAGTACTCTGATTTTTTTGTCATTTAGTAAGTAATGGGGATCATTTAATATCAGTACATATAAATCTTCCTCACTTTACTTATTATTTATTTATTTATGTATTTATGTATTTATTTTTATGTAGTGTTCCATGATTCACTTTTGGGGCACCTGGGTGGCTCAGTCGGTTAAGCGGCTGCCTTCGGCTCAGGTCATGATCCCAGGGTCCTGGGATCGAGCCCCACGTCGGGCTCCCTGCTCAGCCGGGAGCCTGCTTCTCCCTCTGCCTCTGCGCCTGCTGCACCCCACCCCGCTCATGCTCTCTCGTGCTCTCTCTCTCAAATAAATAAATAAAGTCTTTAAAAAAAATCTTCCTCACTTTTTAGCCCACATAATATTTGGTTATGTGACTGTACCACACCTACTGGTGGACACTAATAATTCCCAGCGTTTGGTTATTACAAATGATGCTTTAAGGAGTAAACATATACGTATGGCATTCATGTAGACATATCTCTAAGACGAATTCCCTGAAACAGGATTCCTGGATCAATAAGCAAAACATTTGTAATTTTACTAGCCGTTGCTACATTCCCCTCCATAGGCATCGACTCATTGTGCATTCCCAGAAACAATACATCGTCAGAGTGCCCGTTTTCCCACAGCCTGGATGGAACCTGTTGAAGGAGTTCCATCCATTTTTCATGAAGGTACTCTAGGTTGCTGCTTGGCAGCTGTTGTAACACTTGCCAAAGAAATAAATGGCAGTTTCTACCCAGGCATTCTTCCTCCTGGGCCTGAGTAGAATAAGAAAATCAAACAAAGATGAGGGAGATGCTTTGTACATAAAGTAGGACACTTTTCTCACAGTGTGGGAGCAATGGCACAGGGATGTGCTTTGTCAGAAGTTTAATTTATCCCTAGGAAGAAAAGATTAGAAACTGATTGGACTCTATAGTGATCAATTTTATAGAGAGATGGTAAGTGTTGGGCATTTTCTGTTATGTGTAGTATTTGCTGCTTTTCTCTGGTAAATAGTTTTTTTTAAAAGATTTTATTTATTTATTTGACAGAGGGAGACACAGCGAGAGAGGGAACACCAGCAGGGGGAGCGGGAGAGGGAGAAGCAGACTCCCCGCTGAGCAGGGAGCCCGATGCGGGGCTCGATCCCAGGTCCCCGGGATCATGACCTGAGCCGAGGGCAGACGCTTAACCGACTGAGCCACCCAGCGTCCCTCTGGTAAAAATTTTATAACCACTTTATTTAGTTTTTATTTTTTGTTAAAATGCAGTTGACATACAATATAGTATTAGTTTCAGGTATACAACACACTCAGTGATTCAACAACTATAGACATTACAAAATGCTCACCATGATATGTCACTATAGCAAGTTATTACAATATGATCAGCTACATTCCCTCTGCTGTATTTTTCATCCCCCTAACTATTTATTTTATAACTGGAAGTTGGTACCTCTTTATCCCCTTCACTTCTTCAGCCCTTCTCCCCACACCGCTTCTCTCTGGAAACCTCCAGTTTGTCCTCTGTATTTGCGAGTCAATTCCGTTTTTGTTTGTTTGCTCATTTGTTTTGTTTACTAGAGCATATAAGTGAAATCACATGGTATTTGCCTTTCTCTGACTGATTTCACCTAACATAATACCCTCTAGGTCCATCCATTTTGTCACAAATGGCAAGATTTCACTCCTTTTTTTATGGTTGCGTAATATCTTGCTGTGTGTGTGTGTGTGTGTGTGTGTGTGTGTGTGTGTGTGTGTGTGTGTGTGTATGCCACAATTTCCTTATCCATTCATCTACTGATGGATACTTAATAACTTTCATATCTTGGCTATTGTAAATAATGCTCAGTTAAACATAGGGGGTACATATATGTTTTTGAATTAGTGTTTCTTTCCTCTTCGGGTAAATACCCAGAAGTGGAATTAGTAGGTCCTATGGTATTTGTATTTTTAATTTTTTGAGGAACTTCCATACTGTTTTCCATAGTGGTTGCACCCATTTGCCTTCTTACCAATAGTGCACAAGGGCTTCCTTTACTCCACATCCTCGCCAACACTTGTTATTTCTTGTCTTTTTGATAATAACCATTCTGTCTGGTGTAGGATGATATCTCATTGTGGTTTGGATTTGCAGTTCCCTGATGATGAGCGACGTTAAGCATCTTTTCACGTGTCTGTTGGCCATCTGATTGTCTTCTTTGGAAAAATGTTTATTCAGGTCCTCTGCCCATTTTTGAATTGGATTGTTTTGGGGGTTTTTTTTTTTGGTATTGAGTTGTGTGAGTTCTTTACACGTTTTAAATGTTAACTCCTTATCAGATATGCCATTTGCAATATCCTTTCCCATTCAGTAGGTTGTCTTTTTGCTTCGTTGATGGTTTCCTTTACTGGGCAAAAGCTTTTTAGTTTGATGTAGTCCCTACTGCTTATTTTTTGCTTTTGTTTCCCTTGACTGAGAAGACAGATCTAGAAAAATACTGCTAAAGCCAATATCCAAAAGATTACTGCCTACATTTTCTTTTAGGAGTTTTATGGAATAACCACCTTCTTTGGTGAGCTATGCTAGACAATTGAACGTAGGTAAGATGGGAGATAGAGGAGATTACTTCTTGGCTTAATTAAGATTACGAATGTACATTGGCTGGTGTTTCCATTTTGGTGTGTGTATGTCCTTAGTACATATACTGTGGTAGGATTCGGGGATGTGGAGTCTGATGAAACATCTACTTCCTTAAAAGGTATGACCAAGAGGTGTCACCCCTCTCAGACCCCCATATCCAATCAGTTACCAAGTCCTTCTAATGAATCTCTCATCACTTCCCTTTTCCATCCCACTGTGTCTACCGTGTTTCAGACCCTTATTCTCTCTAGCAATATGAACGGAAATAGCTTTTTGAGCAGCCTTTGTGCCTCCAGTCTCTGCTACCTACCCATTGCCACCACCCCCAGAATATACTCTCCATTTTGCAGCCAAAGTGAGTATTCTAAAACAAATTTGAGCATGCCCATCCTCTGATAAAGAGCCTTTAATAATGCCCTATTGCTATCAGGACAATGTCCAAGGACCTTCGTTGGTCATCGAAGGCCCTCATATTTGGTCCCAGTCTGCCTTTTCAGCTCTATTTCCTGCCTTTGGTTCCTATTAGAATGAAAGTGCCAGAAAGCCTAACAGAGACCTTGTCTGTCTTGTTCATTTATGCATCTCTGACGCTTAGAACAGGACCTGGCACACATAGGCGCCCAGTAAATATTTGTTGACCTAGCTTAAACATTGTACTTTCTGTAATACCGATAAACCCTGCCCCCATACTCAGAATTAATTGCTTTCTCCTCTGTTTTCCTAGAGCCCACTTCTATATAATGTTTCCCTTTCACACTAGAATGGAAGTTCTCTAAGAGCAGCAACCTCTTTCCCCGAACTGCCCTCCCAAACTCTACCTATCAAGACATTTATTAATCGGTGTTTGCAGTGTGTTGGCTTAAAATAAATCCAGATTTATAAAATTTTATTATAGAGTCAAGCTCTTAAAATTTTTTTTTTTATAATTTTTGTTGTTGAAGTATAGTTGACATGCAATGTTATATTAGTTTCAGGTGCACAGTATAGTGATTCAACAATTATCTACATTATAAAATGCTCACCATGATAAATGTAGGCGCCATCTGATGTTATCACAATATTATTGACTATATTCCCTATCTTGTACTCTTCATCTCTGTGACTTATTTACTTTATAACTGGAACTTTGTACCTCTTAATCCCTTTATCTACTTCCCCCATCTCCCCACCCACCACCCCTCTGGCAACCACTGTGGAAAACAGTGTGGAGTTTCCTGAAAAAATGAAAAATGGAAATACTATATGATCCAGTAATTCAATTACTGGGTATTTATCCAAAAAACACAAAAGCGCTAGTCCGAAAAGATATGTGAACCTCCATGTTTATTGCAGCATTATTTATAATAGCCAAGATATGGAAGCAATCTCAGTGTCCATTGATAGATGAATGGATAAAAAATTTGTGAGATATATATATACACATATACATATATATATCTCACAAATACATGAGAGAGAGAGAGACTGGAATATTACTCAATGCGAAAAAGGGAAAGGGTATAATGCTAAGCAAAATAAGTCAGAGAAAGACGAATACCATATGATGTCACTCAAATGTGGAATTTAAGAAACAAAACAAACGATCATAAGGGGGAAAAAAGAGGCAAATCAAGAAGCAGACTCTCAACTATAGAGAACTGAGGGTTACCATTCCTCTACAAAGTAGAGATGATTTTTCCTGAGACTGGCTGCCAGCTAACTAGAGGACCATTTTTCTGTGTCAAAGACTGCCCGGCCCTCAGCCTTGTGGACTCAAAAATCCAGATACGACCAAACGGCTCCACGTGGTGTTTTGAAATTCATCCCGACTGTAGGCTGAGTGACCTGCAGGTTGGACAGACTGCCAAAGTCCAAGAGTTTCAACATTTCCTTAGTGCCAGGGTCTACTTCAATGATCCCCTGATCCAGGGCTGAGACCTCGGGCACGTAATTATCCCTCCTTTCTCTCTCCTCCACCTGCAGCTTGATGGAGATGCCTCGCACCGGGCCCCTCTGAATCCGCTTCATCAGGTGTGTGACATAGCCTGCGATCTTGTTGCGGAGCTTCTTGCTGGAGATGATGGCGATCTCCTCGCACACGCGCTTGTTGGTGTGGAAGTCGTTGCCCAGGCGCCTGTAGTACTTCTCAATGATGACCTGGGCCGCCTTCTGCACGGTTTTGGTGCGGACGCGGCCCTGCGGGTGGGAGAACACAGCGTCACCCGCGAGCCGGGACAGCCCTCCGACGGCGGCGGGTTCGCGGGCTGGGGCTGAGCCCAGGACGGGAGGAGGGCCGGCCGGGCAGCGCCGGAGCGCGGGGCTCAGCGCAGGGCTCAGCGCGGAGGCCAGCGGCCCGCGGAGGCCGGGGGCGCGGGGGTGTCGCGCCCCTCCTCGAGGGCTGGAGGCCGCGGAAAGCAGAGGATGGAGGACGATTGTAGGAGACCGAGGCTTCGGGCCAAGATACCTACCATGTTGGCGGGTATAGTAAAAGAGCTGAGTTGATTCTTTTCTGCTCGGTTTTCCGATTGTGTCACTCGGTTTTCTTCTATCTCTACAACTTAAGTAATACCTTATCACATTACTGACGTGTTAAAAGAAATAATTTTTGTCCTTATTACCCGTGTTGCTGAAATTGGGGGCCACACCTGTGGTAGGTTCACACGTGGTGCGTGAGCTCAGCAGCAAGGAAATGCTGGATGAGTAATTTACCAAAAGGCGCGGCAGTTTCTGAACGAGTTCCTGCCCGCCACAAAGTGAGCAATTTTTTTTTTTTTTTTTTTTTTGTCTCCTCACCAATTGAATTTAGCCTTTGATAATATTCTGGCATCTTTGCTTTAGCTTTGGTTTGAACCCTAGGTTGTATTTGTCAAAATCGTCCTCAGAAGGATCGAGCTTTTGTTCCTGAGTATCAAATTTTAAAGCTCTCTGATTCCCTTGGTTCCAAATGGTTATCTTCCCACAAGAAAGCTGAATTAAATGGCATTGGCCCTGCCTAAGGAAGCAGAGAGCGCCGTAAGCAAGAGCTCATCTTGTCTTGCTGTCCTTTACATCCAAGGCCCTGTGATTTGCTGTCTCCTGCCTTTCCTATTCAATTTAATAGCATCAGCATTCATAGAGTTTTTCTTTTCTCCTTCATTTACCTCACTCCTGGATTTAATCAATTACCTAGTCTAGCTGATTTTACCTTCAAAGTATCTAGTAGCTACGTGAGGGAAAGGGGGATGTGCCAATTAGCTCGACTGTGGTGATGATTACACAATGTGTATGTATATCAAAACATCGAGTTGTGCTTCTTAAATATATACCATTTTTATTTGTCAATTAATACCTCCAAAAAGCTGGAAAAACCTTAAATTTTAAATTTTAAATTAAATTTTAAATTTAAAAAAAACCTTAAAGTACGTACATAAATACATACACAAATAAAACCACTTTTTACTGTGTGATTCTCTGGCTTGAAGTCATTCCTCCCCTTCACCGACAGGGAGGATGAAATTCAAAAGTTCTTAATGTAACTTACAGCGTCATTTATGCCCTGACTGCCTCTGCGGTACATTTCACACCACCATTACATAGAACTCTCTGGAAATCCCCGCGTACCTCACATAGTTTTAGACTGCTTCTCTCTCTCCCACTCCCCCTGCTTGTGTTCCCTCTTTCACTGTGTCTCTCTCTGTCAAATAAATAAAATCTTTAAAAAAAAAAACACAGCACAACATGAAGAACTGGGCTGCAGTTGGCTATTAATGGACGTCTTCTGATCATCTCATTTACATCAACAGGGGGCCTTCTAATCTGTGTCTGAAAATAGTATTGCTTGAAAGATGGCATTTAAGAACGAATAAACTAGGATCCCAAGGGAGACCCTGGCTCAGAATTCAATAGTGTTTCGTATGGGTAAAATAAATCCGTATCTCTAATAGGAGTCAATGTCAATTCATTAATGTTGCCCAGCACAGTCATTACTGATAACATTTCAGATCCTTTCTTAGGGCCAGTGCAGCCCAACAAGGAGTTAGGCCTTTAGGACAAGACATGATTTTGAGTGATGAAACAATTTCCTGTGCTTGTGACTATACAATTGTGTCAAATGGATCATAAAGTTACAGCTGTGTATTTTCCATCAGCACCCTGACCACCTGCTTCTCAGACATGGGCAGCTTGTCAGAATGACTGCAATAATGTGGTCACCTCTATCTCATTTTGTTTCCTGTCAAGCAAGTGTTTAGCTAAGTCATCACCCTATGGTGCGAAAACAGCACCATGCACTGTCAATGCACTTCAAATACTGAGTGACTGGAATAGCTAAATGCATCATGGAGGATTGGTAGATATCGTCCTTATGCAAATTTTAGGCTCTTTCCCTGAGTTCTTAATTTCTCTTCTCTGATTATTAAAAGCAAAACAATCATGTAAAAGCCGGTGCTCCAAGCTAGAAGCAAGTGGTTAACTATGTCGACAGGTATGTTAAACGTTAAGAGGCCAGTTGTTAAGATACACATTTTTTTAAGGATTTTATTTATTTATTTGAGAGATAGAGAATGAACGGGGAAGGGGGTGGCTGGCGGGGCGGGGCAGAGGGAGAGGGAGAAGCAGGCTCCCCGCTGAGCAGGGAGCCCGACACAGGGCTTGATCCCAGGCTCAATCTCAGGACTCTGGGATCATGACCCAAGCTGAAGGCAAATGCATAACTGACTGAGCCACCCAGGCGCCCATGAGGTACACATTATTTTTTTTTAAAGATTTTATTTGTTTATTTGCCAGAGAGAGAACACTCTATTTATTTAGAGTGGCAGGCAGAGGGAGAAGCAGGCTCCCTGGAGCCTGATGCGGGACTTGACCCCAGGACGCTGGGATCATGACCTAAGCCAAAGGCAGACGCTCAACCGACTGAGCCACCCAGATGTCCCTAGATACACATTTTTAAACACAAAGCCACATGATTATTTTTTCACATGCCTTTTGTTATCAAATTCTTAAATGCTATTTATCACATTTCTGATTAAAGGACTAGACTCCAGAAAACAAAATGCTACTAAATCTAAATATGAACATTGGCTAATTGTGCTGACAGACACCTCCCAATATGAAATGTAAGAAAGCAGCCTATTAAATTTTCTTATTCTCTCTCTCAAAGGAATCTTCAGAAGATCGCACTGAAATTTATGAGTGCCCTAGCTATGAAACTACAAGAAAGGGCTTTTAGGGCTACTCTTGTGTGGTTGTGTGTTTTTCTTTTCCCTCAATGTCCTGGGAGAAAATATCACCTTAAAATAAAAAGTATGGTGGATCTGCATTATGGCAACCTGATTCTTGCCTCTGATTTGTTCCCTCACCCTTGAGGAACTAGAGAAAATAGTTTAAACTCTGTCACCTGTACTTATCTTTAAAATGAAGAGTCTGGACTATTTCTTATTGTAAAACCAGATGAATATTTGTTGATATGAATGAATCTAATAGTGATATGTAAAGTCCATTCTTTCCAGGTTAATCTATGGTTCTCTAGTTAGTTCTGTGTCATTGAACTTAATCAAGCAGAAGCTAAAACCTGTTACAGGTGCTTTCAAAGGAATTCTTGCATTAAGCATAGCTTGAACTGGTGAGACCCCACAGATCTCTTCCACCTCTGCTAATCTATGATGCTATGTATGTACAAGACACTCTTTTGGAGCTATTGTTAAACCATTCAGGTCAAAACTGTAAAAAGAGAGCACTTAAATGACATATAATGTAAAAAAAAAAAAATAGCCTCCCAAATAATGACAAACAAGTTGAAAAAAAATCACATGATATCACTTTTACCTACCAAATTGCCATAGAGTTAACAATAAAATGGTAGTATTCCATAGTGGCAAGGGTCCTTATGGGAGTATAATTTGATCCAGATGTTTCTGAAAGCCCTTCACCTGGCTGGCTGCTTCTTATGCTTCAGGTCTCAGCCTAGAAAAGAATTCATCAGACTTTCCTTGACCACATGAGCAGTTTCTCCTGCAACCTCCCCTCCATGCTATGCCTGCCAAGTCTTCCCTTCATAGCACACACTGCAAATTTATGTTTTTGCAGATGGATCAGTCAGGATTCTATAGAGAAAAGTAACCAATAGGAGACTTTATGTGTGTATGTATCTCCTATTGAGTATACGTACACACACATATATGTATATAACACTCACATATGTATATATGTAAAAAATCTATATATGTGAATATACATGTTACATATGTTATATATGTTAACATAATAACATATGTTAATATGTTGTATATATGTATATATATTTATATAAGATACATATGTATATGTGTAAAAAAAGAAATTTATTTGAAGGACCTGGCTCACATGATTGTAGGAGGCTGGTAAGTCTGAAATCTTTAGGGCAAGCCAGCAGGCTGGAAACTAGGCCACACTTGATGCTATAAGCCTTCAGGTGGAATTTCTTCTTCTCTGGGAACCTCAGTTTTTTTCTTAAGGCTTTCAACTGATTAGATGAAGCTCACCCACATTGTCAAGAATGATTTACTTTATTTAAAGTCACCTGGTTGTAGATGTTAACCACATCTACAAAATACCTTCAACACCTGGATTAATGTTTGATGAAATAACAGACTACTATGGCCTATTCACATTGACAAGTAAAATTAACCGTCACAACAGGTTTGTTGATTCTCCTGCTAGATGATAAACTCTATAAAAGGGCAGAGACTTTGGCTTTTCTGGTCACCTCTAGCACATTGCCGGTCACACAGTGTGTGTTCAGTAAATATAGTAGTTGGTTAAATATTTGCTAATGTAATAAATGAATGCGTGTTACCTGACGACTGTTGAAGCACTCATCCTGTGGTTTAGGGGATCAAATTGTACCTTTTTTATCATGACCATTTTTAGTACCTGGTCAGTGGGGTAGAACCATAAAGAAGTATTGGAAAGTTGGTGGTTTTAAAAATTATTATTAAAACACACAAACAGGCAACACATGAACAGTCAAATAATAAAAGGTAGAACCATTCAGAATGAATGCTCAGTTTACTCTTCTCCTTATATGTTTATGTCTTATTTATGCTATTATTTTCATATAAACTTGGAGGACATCAGAGATCAATGACAGATCAAAATAAATATTGTCCTCATGCAGTAGTTGTAAACAACCAGGAAATGTAGTAAGACAAAAAGATCTCCAAAATGACAATAAATTTTAAAGGACCTACAAATAAATATAAGCAATTCATTTAAGATCTTTGTCCAGAAATTGAGGACGTAATAACTGGAAAGACTTGCCATATTCATTCTAAAGATGTCAGTTATCCACCAAATTAATCTGTAGGGTTTTTTAAAATTTTTTATTGTTATGTTAATCACCATACATGACATCATTAGTTCTTGATGTAGTGTTCCGTGATTCACTGTTTGTGCATAACACCCAGTGCTCCACGCAGAACGTGCCCTCCTTAATACCCATCACCAGGCTAACCCATCCCCCCACCCCCCCTCCCCTCTAGAACCCTCAGTTTGGTTTTCAGAGTCCATCATCTCTCATGGTTCGTCTCCCCCTCCTATTTACCCCCCTTCATTCTTCCCCTCCTGCTATCTTCTTCTTCTTCTTTTTTTTCTTAACATATGTTGCGTTATTTGTTTCAGAGGTACAGATCTGTGATTCAACAGTCTTGCACAATTCACAGCGCTCACCATAGCACATACCCTCCCCAATGTCCATCACCCAGCCACCCCATCCCTCCCACCCCACCCCGACTCCAGCAACCCTCAGTTTGTTTCCTGAGATTAAGAATTCCTCATATCAGTGAGGTCATATGATACATGTCTTTCTCTGACTGACTTATTTCACTCAGCATAACACCCTCTAATCTGTAGTTTAAATGTAATTCTAATAGAAATCCAAGAGGCTTTTTCTTGGAACTAAACAAATGGATTCAAAAATTTATCAGGGAGAGTAAAATCCAAGAACTAAGACAAATCCGAAAAAGAAGAGTACGGCAAAGGAACATGTGCTGTAAGATTTTAAGATGTATTTTAAAGTATTTTTTAAAGGATTTTATTTATTTATTTGAGAGAGCATGAGCAGGGGGAGTAGGGAGCAGAGGGGGAGGGAGAAGCAGGCTCCCAGCTGAGCAGGAATCCCAACGCGGGACTCGACCTGAGCCAAAGGCAGATGCTTAACCTACCGAACCACCCACCCGGGCTCGTTAAGATGTATTTTAAAGCTGTAATAATTAAAACAATGATATATTGGAGAGAAGTAGGCAAATGACAAAGAAACACACTAGTGCCCTAAAATGTGTCCATGTATATAAGAAAACTTGGCAGATGACAGATGTGGCATTTAAGTCCGTGGAAAAGAATACAACTTTGTCATGATTTTATACACTGCTGGATTTGCTTTGATAATGTTTTAAGAGTTTTGCATCTACATCCATGAGAACATTTTCTGTAATTTGCCTCTTTCGCAGATATTTGTTGCTAGGTTTTGATATTAAGTTTATGTTAGCATATAAAATGATCAAGATTATTTCTTCTTTTGCTACACTCCAGAAAGGTTGTGAAATATTAGAATTATGTGCTTCTTCAAAGTCTGGTAACACCTTCTCATAAAACTCTTCCAGGTTTTTGGGTTTTTTTCTGCGGGGAAAATATTTTATTTTATTTCTTTAGTTGGAATATAGGAATATTTGGGAATATTTTCTCTTCATCAATTAACTAAGTTGTATTTTTCTAGGTATTTATCTATTTTAGTTAGGTTTTCAAAGTTATTGGTATAAACATGTGCTTAGTTATACTCTTGCTATTTATTCCAGCTTTATTGAGATATAATAAACATGTAATGTTGCACAAGTTTAAGGTGCATGTATTGATCTGATAACACATATATATTGCAAAATGATCACCATTAGAGCTTTAGTTAACACCTCTATCATGTCCTATAATTTCCATTTCTTTTTTATAATGAGAACATTTAAGATATATTTTCTTAGCAACTTTCAACTCTATAATGCAGTATTATTGACTATGATCCCCGTGCCGTATGTTGGATCCCCATGACTTATTCATCTTATAACTGGAAGTTTGTGTTCTTCGACTAACATCTTCCCATTTTCCCCAACCCTCAGTTCCTGGTAATCAACATTCTACTCTCTGTTTCCATGAATTTAGTTTCTTTTCAATTTCACATATATGTGATGTCATACAATACTTGTCTTTCTGTGTCTGGCTTATTTCACATAGCATAATGCCCTCAATTACTGTTCAAGAATATTTATTGACACATTGTATTTTGTTGAATGGTAAGTGAGAAAAGCAAGTTTCAGAACTTCATATACAGCATGGAATCATTCTTATAAATTTAGAAATGAACACACATGCCCAATAAGTTGAAAAACATAAGAAAACATGGACTGCAGAGAAAGCAAATTCACGATGGTGATTGCTTCTGTGGAAGGAGGAAAGGATTTGGGGCTACAGAGTAGAGCAGAGGGGATTCGACTTGTAATGTTTTGTTTCTATGCACAAGTCTGATGTAAATATGAGTATTCATTCAAGTGTGATATTTTATCCTTTATTAAAATTGTGATAATACTAAGAAGTAAACAAGGCCCTGAGACGGAAAAGAGATTTTCTGGGATCAGATAGGTGGCAGTGTGACTAGAACACAGTTAAAGAGGGGAGAGTACCTGTGAGATGTGGTTTCAGAGGTAGGCAATTGCCAATCAATGCAGTTTTGAGGCCATGGTAAGAAGTTTATTTTTTTTTTAAAGATTTTATTTATTTATTTGAGAGAGATAACATGAGCGGGGGGGAGGGGCAGAGAGAGAGAGAGAGACAAGCAGGCTCCCCGCTGAGCAGGGAGTCCCATGCGGGGGCCCGATCCCAGAACCCTGAGATCATGATCTGAGCCAAAGGCAGAAGCTTAACTGACTGAGCCACCCAGGTGCCCCAGAAGTTTGTATTTCACTTGGTTTTATTCATAGAAAAATATTTTGCCAAAGGAATTATGAATACAACAGTAGCAGAAATCTTGCCCTCCATGTGGCAGGGGTGGGGGTGCACCTCAGTTTGATTCTTTGCCATTCCCTTGCGTGCTTTTTCTCTGGGAGGCAGTAAGGATTGAAAGCTCTGCGTGTAGAAACATTTTTCTTTCTACCTCATATCCGTAGTGCCTAGCACACATAAAGACAAATGAATGAATAAATCAATAGGAAAAGATACGGTCTCAGGAATCAAACACCCTGAGTCTGAGTCTCAAATCTACTATTCGCTGTTGTATGATTTTGTACAAGTTAACCTCATTTTCTCAAATTGTTCTCCTCATCTGTAAAATGGGAATAATAATAGTACCTACCTCACAGGATATTTTAAGTATGAAATTAGAGAGCACACGTGAAAATGTCTAATATTTTATGGGACATAATAAGTACTCAAAAATGCCCTATTATTAAGTTTATAGCATACTCTTGCTAACCACGGAGGGCAGAGTTAGGTGGGATGCGGGAGTGTAACAGAGACAGCCAATGAAGGCTTTACTCTAGAGTTTACATTTGAACTGAGTTGTAATGGACTAAACAGAGTTTGCTAGGTAGGAGGAGGTTGGGGGAGGGCAACATTTTAGGAAACAGCATGTCTAAAAGCATGGAAGAATGAAAGTGGTGTGATGTTTCACTGGCCAGAGTATACAGATCCATATGACAGAAGATAAAAAGAGAGGAAGAAGGGGCGCCTGGGTGGCTCAGTCGGTTAAGCGTCTGCCTTTGGCTCAGGTCATGATCCCGCAGCCCCAGGATGGAGCCCCGCATCGGGCTCTCTGCTCACTGGGTAATCTGCTTCTCCCTCTGCCCCTCACCTCCCTCATGCTCTCTCTCACTCAAACAAATAAAAAAAAAAAAAATCTTAAAAAAAAAAGAGGGGAAGAAATTGTCTTTAAATTGTGAGAGGCCTTCCTTTTGTTATGTCAGAGTAAGGAGCTACAACCTAACCCCGATAGCCACAGGGAGCCAATAGACGTTTATGAGGAAGGGAGTAACATGGTAAGATTTTGAGAGGGATAGCTATTATAGGAAGTATCCTTTATTCAGCGGGGGGCCCAGACAACACTGTGCAATAGGTCAAATTGAAGTTCTCCAAACTTGCCCTTTCCCTTTTACTGCCCTCTTCCCAGACACGAATAGTGTGGCCATGCGTCCTTAGATCCATCAAGTCTGATTTCCCTGGTCAGGATAGATGTCCTCATTACACGAACATTTGCACCCAATATGTTTGTTGCGTTAATAGCCATGTTTACCAGTAGCATCAGCTTCAGGAGACAGAGACAAAGTAGGACTTAATGTCTGTGATGTCCCTGGAACATCACATCACACAGTACCTGCCATATTACATAGTCAGTGGATGTCCATAGCCTGTTCGATGAATGGATGGATCAACAGCAGGAAATACTCGTAATGCTTTTGGGGGTGGGGGGCAATGAAATGTACAGTTAAGAGGCGAGGTGGTCTCCTCTACGGTGATGACAAAAATTGAACCCTAGCATGTGATCGTTTATGCAATCATGGCTTCATTTTCTTAGCAAGTGTGTCCTGGGTTTCAGAAAAAGAAGAGATGATTTTCCAAGTATCTTTTAGCCTACGTTGTCCTGGATAACCAAGCCTGCATTCTCTATAAAGTCCTAGCTGCCTCATAATCTCCCTTAGGCTTAAGTCACTCTGGGCTTCATGTTCCAGCAAAGTTCTTTTCTTTTTTTTTTTTTTAAGATTTTATTTATTTATTAGAGAGAGAGAGAAACAGCACGAGAGGGGAGAAGGTCAGAGGGAGAAGCAGACTCCCCGCCGAGCAGGGAGCCCGATGCGGGACTCGATCCCGGGGCTCCAGGATCATGACCTGAGCCGAAGGCAGTCGCTTAACCAACTGAGCCGCCCAGGCGCCCCCAGCAAAGTTATTTTCTGACAACAGTGGTCCCATTCCACATCTGTGCATAGAGTTGTTTTAAAGCAAATTTGGAATGAGGCTATTGACAGCCTAGGAGTTGGTACTTTAATACAATGTCTATAAAATGGTTGTCATAAAAAGGGCTGTCCAATGTTGGTATGAAAATAGCTACTAAAATTCTGTGCTTGTGCAGAGATCAAAATGGTCAGATGTTAGGGAAAGGTTATGGTTGGCTACGGGGCTCCTACAGAGCTAGCGTAGGCGCTCTGGCCTGGTGCTGGAGGGATTCAATTTGTTCATAGCCCTTGGGCCCTTAGGAAGCATGTGTAGCTTTGGGGAAGGGTAAAGGTAATGCCATGGCTTGCCGAGATGGATCATAGATAAGGATAGTTGGGGAGAGGGTGGGGAAGAAAAAGTTGAAGGAAATAAGTGGCCATGTGTTGAGTTATATGGGGAAGATGAACAGTTTTAAAGTAATGAATACAATAGCCATAGGAAGTCATCTTCTATGGCGGTAGGATCCTAGTATGACTTGGCACAGAGTGGGTCATGTTGGCCTCAGTCTCTTCAACTCTAAAATAAGGGGTTTGCCCCAGTGGCTCTTTGCAGTCTTTTCCAGATCCAATATTCTGTAATTCTATGGTGGAAACGATGCTGCAGCAAATTACAGACTGCCTGGGTCAAATGACAGATCGGATGGTAGCTTGGAACTTGTCAATCAACACAACCTATTTGCGTAAGTGAAGCCTCATTATATTGTCTCGGATGAATGGCTATATAACTGACCCAAAGGATACAGAGATCGTTGCTTTTTAGAGGCAGCATATTTACAATAGATGAATTAGTATATAAATGAGCAGAGTGAAAGTTCATTACAAGTGCATTTCCCGGGACACAGTTGTTTAGAACAATAGTAAAATTGGATTAATACGCCCAAAGTTCAAATGAAATGGGACTCATAAGACCTCAGCTCTGCCACCCCTTCTCTAGTAAGTGGAAGGAAAGGAATGATTTCAATGTATTCCCTGTGGAGGGGTGTCTAGACAGACTGTATATCCACCATGACCACATGCTCCTGACAAAACATGTATTGAAAACCGATGAAATCAGATTAAAATGAGCCTCAATAACATAGTTGAGGACAAAGTCAGAAAAAGGCACGTTGTGGAGTGCGTGGGAAGCACCGTGGACAGGGAGAGCCAGTGCCACCATTTTGTCTTAGTCATGATGTTGACAGCAAGATATTGGATGAGTGTCCATGTATCAGCCTGTTGGCAGTTTTCACAATAGCTGGTGGGGATCCCCTTTTCCTTTCTTACCATCCCTTTTACTGGTTCCCTGCTCAGTTCTGGCTGTATTAGGAACCCAGAGTATGGTACACAGGACATTCGGGAGACAGAAGGACTGTCCACACTTCTTCAGGTGGTGGGAGAATGCCAGCCAAATTAGCGGACACTTACATTCATTTACTTCTTTCTCATTTATTTATTATAACCAAGGCAACCATGGCCTCATTCCTTATAAAGATGATCTTCTAGATAATAATAAAATAATCATACGAGTATACATATGCAAACTGGGCTATCTTATGAAAGGAAAGAGCCTTTTAGACACGTTCACAGACATCTAATTTAGAAGTGGGAGGAGGAAAGGGTCAGGGGACATTTTTCTGTAGAAGTGACATTTGGACTGAGATCTGACTGATGAGCAGGGGTTCATCTGGGCAAAGACTGGGTTAAAACATATGAGGCAGTAGAAACAACATGCACAAGTGCCCAGAAGCAGGGAGAACTTGGCACATTCAAACAATCAAAAGAGGGCTGCTAGGGTGAAGAGCAGCGCAAGAGTGTTATGTCTTTCCAAGGGCCCAGCTTGACTCAGAAAAATGAATGGTTCTGCAGTAAGTACTGCTAGACAGTGAGAAAGTCAAACTGGATAAACTAAATGGGCCAGAAGGAAAAACTGCCATTGAGAATAGATGAGAAGTACAGGTCAGAATCCCAGGTGCATTCAAGAATTGGAGATAGGACCAAGGTGGGAATCAGGTGGAAGTTTCCACAATTTCGGCTAAGAATAGGGCGATGGGATGGGCGAGCCTGGCTTAATGGTTTTCAAAAAGGCAGAGTCAGCACTGGGCCCTACTTCTGCTGCTCTGTTAACTAAGGTAAATGTCATTAGGGGCTATGTTAGCCTTTTCCGTCTACGGAGGAATCAGAAGGGATTGGAAATGCCTTGCAATCTTTCCAGTGGGTTCAGTTCGGGTTATATGGCGAATGGCAAAAACACGGAAAAAAATAAAAACTCCTCGTCCACCTCTCCTCACCAGTGCCTGGTAACCACTGTTCTACTTTATTGCTTTATCAATTTGGCTATTCTGGGTACCACACAGAAGTGGAATAATACGAGATTTGTCCTTTCGTGTCTAGCTTACTTCACTTAAGTAGAATGTCTTCGAGGGTCCTCCGTGTTGCAGCATGCATCAGAATTTCCTTTCTTTTTTTTTTTTTTTAAGATTTTATTTATTTATTTGACAGAGAGAAACAGTGAGAGAGGGAACACAAGCAGGGGGAGCGGAAGAGGGAGAAGCAGGCTCCCCACTGAGCAGAGAGCCCCATGCGGGGCTCAATCCCAAGACCCCGGGACCATGACCCCAGCCGAAGGCAGACGCTTCACAACTGAGCCACCCAGGCGCCCCAGAATTTCCTTCCTTCTTAAGTCTGAAAAATATATTCCAGCCTATGCCCTTGCCACAATTTCTCTATTCATCAATAGATGGCTATTTCGATTCTTTTCACCTTTTGGAGTTGTGGATAGTGCCGGGGTGAGCATGGGTGTCCAAGTATCAGTCTGAATGCCTGCTTTAAATTACTTTGTGTATAAACTCAGAAATAGAATTGCTATATCATATGGTAATTCTATGTTTAATTTTTTGAGCGACTGCTATCCTACTGTTTTCCATGGCAGCTGCACAAGTTTCATTCCCATCAGCAAGGCACAGGAGTCCAATTTCTCCACATCCTATCCAACACTTGTTTTTTGTGTTTGTTTGTTTGTTTGTACTAATAGCCATCCTAATGGGTGTGAAGTGGTAGTTTATTGTCGTTTTGATTCTCATTCCCCTAATGATTAGTGATGTTGATCATCTTTTCATGTGATTATTGGCCATTTGCATATATTTGGAGAAATGTCTATTGAAGTTCTTTGCCTGTTTAAAATTTTTGTCTTTCATTGAGTTATATGAGTTCTTTATATATTCTGGATATTAATCCCCTATCAGATACATGAATTGCAAATATTTTCTCTCATTCTGTGGGTTGCCTTTTCACACTGTCAGTAAGGTCCTTTGATGCACGAAAGTTTTTAATTTGCTGAACCCCAATTTATCTATTTTTTGATATACTTTATCTTTAACTTTAGACGGATAAAGTCTAACTTCTTAGCTACACATCCAAGCCCCTCTATAGTCTGTCTCCTACCAAACTCCCCAGTCTAACCTGCTCACACCCCCTCCCTATATTGTGTGCTCCGGCTGCAGTAGATGTTTCACTGTTCTCTGAAGACTTCAGATCCCTTTGCGACCCCCAAGCCTTTGCCTGGCCTCTTTATTCTCTCTGCCTAGAATGCACTTCTACCCCTTTTATGACAAGCAGACTCTTCTGTCCATACCCACAACGTAGAGGCCATATGTCACCACCTCCGGGAAACTGTACCCAAATCTTCTAGGTTTTTACATTTCATGCATACATTTTAGCATTTGTCAAATTTGTGTTTCCCTTCCTCTTAAGTATGAGTTTCTGAAAGGCAGAGAATTTATAATAATATAATTCTAATGTTTGGTATAGTGGGTACTCCATGAATATTTGTGGAATATTAAATGAATTGCAATGTACAACACCAAGAATGAACTTTGGTTTTTTTTTTTTTAAGGTTTCATTTGTCAGAGAGAGCGCACAAGCAGGAGGAGCGGCAGGCAGAGGTTCTCGAGAAGCACTTTCCCTGCTGAGCAAGGAGCCCAATGAGGGACTTGATTCCAGGACCCTGGGATCATGGCCTGAGCCGAAGGAAGACGCTCAGTCGACTGAGCCACCCAGGTGTCCCCCTTTTTTTTTAAAGAACGAACTTTAATGTGAACTATGGACTCAGGATGATTATAGTGTGTCAATGTAGGCTCATCAGTTGTAACAAATGTACCACTCTAGGGGAGGATGTTCATAATAGGCTATGCCTGTGTGAGAGAGGAGGGTATATGGGGAATCTCTGTACCTTCTTAATTTTGCTATGAACCTAAAACTGCTCTAAAAATCGTCTTTATTAAAGAGTAAACTGCGAGTGTGTGCATTTTGTCTGTTTTTCTGTCATAGTAAAGAGAGTTTTATTTATTTCGCACGACATGGGTGAATTCTGATGTGTGTGTCTGTGTTTGCTTATATACCCGTACATAGGCACTCTGCCTACCTAGCTAAAGCTACTATGGTTCTACCTGATACTGATCAACTTCGTGAAAGCACGTGGTTGATCTTCAAATGAAGACAGAGGGAAGCTATGTGATTTCAGGTCAGAACAGGAATAGACCTTCCGCAAGAGTTTTCTATGGAAAGCATCTGGGTAGAGGCATTTGATTATTTCGGGCATTGAGTCATTTCCATGTACCCCTTCATGCTGCTGGTGGTTGGAGTTGATTTAGGGGAAACGTATTCTGAGAGGCTGAAGGGGTGCCTTGATCCCAGATGGTTCTAAGATGCTGCACCTGGCTATCTTTTCACTCTCCTCAAATAATCTCTTTTGTTTGAGGCATGCCCACTGACCACTGGAGAAGAGATATGTCCTATGGTCAAGGTTTTAGTCTAAAAGAAAAAACGAGCCCTTGAACCACCAGAATGAAATGCCGTGGCTAGGAAGAATCTGGGTTTGTGTTTTTTTAATAAAAAGAATCTCGCTCCCCTCCTCCCTTTTTTAAAGGGTCTCACTGGCCAAATCAGAAACAGGAAAGCAGGTGCTGGGACGTCAGGAAGCCACTTAACTTGCCATATCTCCATTCTGAGTCTTTTGCAATGACTTTATACTTACCTTCTTAGAGGAGGTATAAGCCAATAGATGACACATTATGTTTACAAGTCCAAGACTTGGGTTAGAGCACTTTGCTTTGTAATGTATAAAGGAAAGGGGAGCAGCAAGGGGGCTCTCTGAATAATGCAGAGTTATAAAAACAAAAGCCTTAATCATCTGTCTGCATCGGGCAAAATTTGGGATGAATAATCTGAATAATTTCCTTATTACTTCATGTCATTATGGATGTGAGCCAATCAAATAAACCCATTTCCTTTCATTTAGCTTCCTTTCAGCTTGAGGAATGGTGTACTCAATTTAATGCACTGTTGGAAAGCTGAACAATCTCTTCTAATTTCCTGATTTCAACTCCACTCAACAAACATTTATAGAGCACCTACTGTGTGCCAGGAACTGCATTTTAAAATTTAAATGAGTCAGAGTTAATATTTCAGTAGTGCATTTTCATGACTTTATACCTTTGTCAAACAATTATGAATGTACATATTTAGTTGAAAGGCTAATGGCATCATAACAAGCAAGCAATTTTAACCCAGCTGCATGACGATTAAAACAACTGAAGTTGATTTTGTCAAACTTGGCCCTTAGACGGGGAGCGATTTTCATGCTGGCTTGTGTGCCAGAAGCGAAGCTCCTAGCTCCAGCCTTGCCTTCCTCAAAAATCGCTGAATCCCCGAGCCTTCTGTCGGAAGCTCCGGAGTCAACTTTACTATTGAATAAATAAAGCCAGATTTTTGTCTGTATGCTCATGTGGGTATGCCACAGCTAGTGAAAATTGATTCAGGAAGGCATATTGCTTGCCTGCCACCCCTTAGGTGCCTGTGGCAGGCTTTGAGCTTCTGAATGGTAAACACCCTACACAGTCCTAAGATTTGTTGTTCCCATGATTTCCTAGGAACCCCACCTGCTGCTTGTTTTCTGCAATTCGGGATTTCTGCCCATGACGAACCCTACGATTTTTGCCCCCTACCCTGACTCCAATTCATCGAGCATTTGGTCTACCAAGTTTCCTCTCGACATTGACCTTGGATCGCTTTCCCAGATTAGGCCAGCACCTCACTGGTCTTTGTTGAACGATGTGCATATGCAGAGGGGCCTTCTAAAATCCATTTTCCCCACAACGACCCCAAACTAATAAATACCCCATTCCGTAAATAAGCATTGACCTGTCCTTCCAATGCTTGTTCTACCGTGTACAGGCAAAATGGTGAAGTCCCCAGAGTTTCTTGGTGAGTCTCTCCCACTTCTCATTTTGGACGCCATCCCTTTCTGTCTTGCTCCATACTCAGACACCTGCTGTCCTCAGCCTGCTCATATTTCTCCTTTCCCAAGTAGGTAATTGATGGTTTCATTCACACTCAGGTAACGGAGCCTTCGGTGACACTTCTTTGAGGCAGGGTTGTATTTTGAAGGAACTATAAGGGCTAAGAAAATCCTCAAAGGACAGCATGCATATTCAGCAGGAGAATTCCATCCATCAGATGAGGCACTTATGCATGAGGGTGTCGTCCAGATACTCCACAAAAATTACGGCTTGGTGGCTCAGCAGCTTTTAGCATTCCAACAAAACACTGAGGCGGGCTTTCAATGACCCACAGGTGAAAGGAGACTGCCAGGCCATGACGTCAGCAAGACCATGACTTGGCCCAGTAGGTCTCCAATCTTTACTGAGAAGAGAATACCTTGGTGCATTATATCCAGAACTATCCTTCTGAATTAAAATGCTCTTATTTTTTAATAAAATAAAACATATACACAAAAATACGTATGCATATATTTAAAGTAATCAAAATAAAAGAAACATATATACATGGCTAATTCTAGACAATTAAACATTGTCAATTTCTTTGACTTTTCCTCTAAGCTCCTGCCTAGCAGTTGTCCCTTCTTCCCAACAAAGGAAACTAATATCCTGAATTACGTATCTATCATTCCAATGCTTTCCTTCATAGTTTTTCCACAAACATATATACCTCTTAAAAATACATAGTTTACTTTTCTCATGTCTTTGACCTTATGTAAACAGAATCACCCAGTATGTATTCTCCCATGACCCATTGTAATTCTGGTTCGTTCATTTTCTTTGCTTTATAGAATTGGACTGTGTGAGGGGCGCCTGGGTGGCTCAGTCGTTAAGCGTCTGCCTTCAGCTCAGGTCATGATCCTGGGCTCCTGGGATCGAGCCCCGCATCGGGCTCCCTGCTCCGCGGGAAGCCTGCTTCTCCCTCTCCCGCTCCCCCTGCTTGTGTTCCCTCTCTCGCTGTGTCTCTCTCTGTCAAATAAATAAAATCTTAAAAAAAAAAAAGAATTGGACTGTGTGACCACCACAATTTATTCATTCTCCAATGTTTGGCATTGTGACATTTCTATGTGCCTCTTTGATTGTTTTTTGTTTGTTTTTTTGTTTTTTGTTTTTTGTTTTTTTAGTTACTACAGCAGCTTCCATGAATATGTTTCTTGGTACATATTTCTAACAGCTTTTTTTTCCAGAGTCTATAACAGAAGTGTAAATTCTGGGTCATCTGTTAAGCCTAGGTACTACTTTCCTAGGTAATGCCAAATGATTTTCTGTAGTGTTTGTACCAACTTACACTCCATTACAACGTAAAGAATTAAGTTCAGGGGCGCCTACGTGGCTCAGTGGGTTAAGCATCTGCCTTTGGCTTAAGTCATGATCTCCGAGTCCTGGGATCGAGCCCCATGTCAGGTTCCCTGCTTGGCAGGGAGTCTGTTTCTCCCTCTCCCTCTGCTCCTCCCACCTGATCATTCTCACGCTCTCTCAGTCAAATAAATAAATAAATAAGTAATCTTAAAAAAAAAAAGCATTAAAAAAAGAACTGAGTTCAGAAGGGTCTTTGTGGAAAATAAATACAACTAGTGGTAACTATACTACCCAACAACCACATTCATCCACAAAGTAAACTACAACCCTCACTTACCTAGATATCTAAGGCTACCCTATCTAGCTTCATATCTCATAGCTACAGCTGCACGGAATACTCCATCATTCAGAAAATCACACAGTATAAAAGCCCATGAAAAGGCATGATTTATTTTCTGCACTATAACCCCGGAAAGGAAAAAAAAAAAAAGGTAGATGACTGAGGAAAAAGTCAACACAACAATCCTCCCCCTGCAATCCTGTTCCATCCATTGCATTGCTTGGCTTTTGACCGTTTTTATTTTGTGACAAAGCATTTGAATGTATAAACAATCATTTCAATGAAAATTTTCAAATAAACTAAACCACAAAAAATAAAAACCCAATAAATTGGGCACCTGTGTATTCACCACCCAGATTTAATAAATGTTTACATTTTGCGTATTTTTCTTAAGGGCAGATAGATACTAAAGTGATTCTAGTACCAATTCTAACTTGTGGGGGTCCCTATGTCAACAAGCAATTCTCAATACCCGCTGGGCTTCCACAGTTTGACTCCATTCTGAAATGATCTGTGCGGAGATAGTGTCAGGTCCCACAGGTTAGGCCCTCGGTCCTCTAAGACTGCCCTCCCACCCTACTTCAGATCCCAATTGCAAGACCAGGTTGTCACCTGTGCTTCTGACCGACTGGCTCTAGATTGGAGGTTCCAATAATCCCCTCTTCGGGTTCAACTGATTTGCTAGAGTGGTTTACAAAATTCAGAGAAGCATGCTCTATTACCAGTTTAACAGCCAGATGGAAGGAATGCATAGGGCAAGGTATGTGAGGAGGGGTGTGGGGCTTCCATGCTCTCTCCAAGGGCCCCGCTCTCCCCAAATATACAAGTGCTCACCAACTGGGGAGCTCTTCGAACTCCATCCCTTTGTTTTTTTATGGAGGCTGTGTTACATAGGCATGTTGATTAAATTCTAGATCATTGGTGACTGGACTCAATTTTCACCCCCTCCCCACTTCCCAGAGATCAGGGTGTGAGACTGAAAGGTCCAACCCTCTAATCCCGTGGTTGGCTCCACTGGTACCCAGCCTCCATCCTTAGGTGCTTTCCACAAGTCACCTCGTTAACACACAGCAAAAGACACCATTATGCTCTCATCACTTAGACAATTCCAAGGGTTTTAGGAGCCCTGTGCCAGAAATGGGGAAACAGTGGGGCACCTGGGTGGCTCAGCCATTAAGCATCTGCCTTCAGCTCAGGTCATGATCCCAGGGTCCTGGGATCGAGCCCCGCATCAGGCTCCCTGCTCAGTGGGAAGCCTGCTTCTCCCTCTCCCACTCCCCCTGCTTGTGTTCCCTCTCTCACTGTGTCTCTCTCTGTCAAATAAATAAAATCTTAAAAAAAAAAGAAATGGGGAAAAAGACTAAATATATATTTCTTATAATAAATCACAATATCATAGATAGATATGAAATAAAATATTTCAATTAAAAATGAAGCCCCTTTAGGGCACCTGGCTAGCTCAGTCAGTAAAGCGTGTGGCTCTTGATTTTGGGGGATCGTGAGTTCAAGCCCCACATGGGCATAGAGCTTACTAAAAATAAAAAGGTGAAGCCCCTTTGTGATCCTCTATTATGCATTCTCCTCCACCCTGTCTCCCCAGAAGCAACTTTCTCCTGAAGTGGCTGCGTGTCCTTTTTATGTATAGGCACATGTGTATGTGCCCATAAACAATAAATAACTTTCTATTAATTCAAAAACCTTACATGAACTACATTGTATTGTATTTATCACTTGATAATATATCTTTAAATTCAATGTTAGGTTTTTGACAATTATCCATGTAGTATATCATTACCTCTTTGTTACTCTCTCTAAATGATTCCATTATGTGAGTAAACCACAGTTGATTTATACTCCTATTTAAGTGAGGTTTTTTTGTTCTTTGCATACCACTTTCCACTGTACCACGCAATGTTGCAATGAAGATGGCAGTGCACTTCCGGATGCCTGTGTCTGGAAGCTTGCAGCGGTACACCCAGGAGCGGAATGACCAGGTGTGCGGAGTGTGAGCATTTTTACTTTACTACACATTGCCACATTGCCATCAAACCTGGATGGGCCAATGCACACTTTCTCCAGAAGTGTATGAACATTCTTATATCCCTCTCTTTACCAACACTTCCGTTATCAGAGTGTGGGTGATAAGGGAATGGGTGCTAGTGGTCTGAGAAGAGGCTAGAGAGTAGGCAAGGGCTAGATCCCAAAGTGACTTACTGAACATACTAGAAAACACGGATCCTATCCCAAGAGCCCACTGAAGGGTTTTCATCAGGAGAAAGTAATGATCATTCTCCCTTTAGAAAGATCACAGGAAGCAGTATGGCGGATGGATTGGGGTGGGAAGACTGGCTTTAGGGAAGGCCTTTGGAGGAGGTGGGGACTGAGAGTTACCCAAATTTTACTCGCTTTGTTTTGTTTTTCAATGAAAAAGCTAAACTTTCAATTCCACATTAATTGATTTTCCCCTAGTGGCACTTCAAGGTCATGGAGTTCTAGCCTAAAGGAAAAGAGAACAGGTTTTGCATCCATTGTCTGGCAGTTTTATAAAGGACACATACTGCACAGAAGAGACATACAGCCTCTGTCAATTGCACAAACCAATAAACACACCTTTATTGCTAATTACCATTTTCTTTTTGTGCTACTGTTTGCCAAATGGCAATGAAAACTGAAGCACAGATGCTCATTAACATCCTTCCTGATTTACTGATAATTCAGCGCTGACAGTTTAATAAGCTTAGGATTCAACCCAAAGATTATTTGTCACCACATTTTGGGGGCAATAACCTTTCTCACCTCTTGAACTAAACAGCCTGTCCAGTTTTATAATAATTGCACAAACAATATCAGTGTTTTGAATTTGTATTGCATATTTTTAACGAAGAGCTTAAAACATGTCTCCCCCATTCTTCAACTAACCTTCATGATAAAGTCTGTGAACAGGAAAGAGGTTTTCTGAACCTCATTTCCCATAAGGAGAAACTGGGGAGTATGCCCAAATGATGTTTAAACTTAATTTGACCTGTCTATAGCTGAATGTAAAGAGCAAAAAAATCTTGATTTATTTGTCTGAGAAACAAGAGACTTTCATCCCCAGTTATATTGAGATGTAATTTACGTATAAAATTGTATTCGTTTAAGGTGTACAAAAGAATGCTTTGATATATGTGTACGTTGTGAAATGATTAGCACAGGAAGTCTAGTTAGCATCCATCACCTCACAGAGTTACAAAGTTTTATTCTTGTGATAAGAACTTGGAAGATCTTTTTTTTTTAAAAGATTTTTATTTATTCATTCATGAGAGACAGAGAGAGAGGCAGAGGGAGAAGCAGGCTCCGAAGGAGCAGGGAGCCCGATGTGGGACTCGATCCCAGGACTCTGGGATCATGACCTGAGGTGAAAGCAGACGCTTAACCCTCTGAGCCACCCAGGCGCCCAGAACTTGGAAGATCTACTCTCTTAGCAACTTCCAAATATACGATACAGTATTGTTAACTACAGTCATCACCGCATACATTACATCCCCAGAGCTTGTTTTTAACTGGAAGTTTGTACCTTCACTCATTTTCCCTACCGCCCACCTCCCACCTCTGTCAACGACCAATCTGTAAGAGACTTCTTGAGAGTGGGGCTTTATTTTACTTAGGAAATACTTAGGGGAAAAATAGTGAATGTGATATAATGAACTTTTTGAACTCATTTTAAATGGCTGGCCTATTGTGAGACCTTCACATTTATTCATCTGAGAAGAAGGATCCCAGAGCAGGATCAGGCCTCTGCAGAGATTCCTGAGATGATTAAAAAAAAAAAAAAAATGCCCAGCCGGAAACATCACCGCCTTTATTATGCACTATGCTTGATGTTTCATCCTTTATGTTGGAGACAGGAGATAGTATCATACTGGCCACATTGTCAATCAATGAACATTCAATAATCTCATAAAAGGAAATATTTTTTTTTAAGATTTTATTTATTTATTTGAGAGAGAGAGAGAGAGAGAAACAGCACAAGAGGGGAGAAGGTCAGAGGGAGAAGCAGACTCCCCACTGAGCAGGGAGCCCGATGTGGGACTCGATCCCAGGACTCCGGGATCATGACCTGAGCCGAAGGCAGTCGCTTAACCAACTGAGCCACCCAGGCGCCCCAAAGGAAATATTTTAAGTATGTTTATTCTTCTTTTTGTCCACTAAATCCCCCCCACACACCTATTTACCCAACACATGACCTTTAACCCCTATTGCATTTGGTCACCATTGAGCAGATTTCCCTGGTGCAGGACATACTAAGGCATATACAGGAGTTGGTTAATAGTTGCTAACGTTTCTTAGTTGATGTTTTCATCTAGGACATTGAAGAAAACACTACATAGAAGGCCCAAATGATAAGGCACTGATCCATATCAGGGTAGGATGGTGGTGATAGTAGTGATGGCCCACTTTTTACAAATTATTTTCTACAACTAAAGTCTTTGATTGGGACTTTGCTTTTAACGAAGTTACTAGTGGATGCTCAGCCCCTTTTACCTTTTTCTTTGTGTAAAACCTTCGTGGAATGGCAAAGGAGAGACAGACGCGCTCTGTCTCTGAGAATCCTCAGATACCTGTATGCAAATGTTCATAGCAGTTTTATTGATAGTGACCCCAAACTAGAAACAAACAAAATGTCCTATAATGGATGGATGGTTAAACAAACTGTGGTATATCCATACCATGAATTTCTACCCAGCAACAAGAAGAAACAAGTTGTTTACAACATGCAACAACATGGGTGGATCTCAAATACATTATGTTGGGTGTAAAAAAGCCAATCTCAAAATGTCATATCTTATATGATTCAATATATGTACTGTTCTTGAAATGAGAAAACTATTCAGATGGAGAACAGGTTAGTAGTCATTAGGGGTTGGTTAGCTACGGTAGTGGGCAGTGTGGGGGGAAGTGTGCAATTATAAGGGATCTTTGTGGTGATGGGATAGTTCGTTCTGTACCACAATTTTGGTGGTGAAGACATGTGATAAAATTACCACTGTCATTTCTGGTTTTGATATTATAATATGATTCCCCAAGATATAAACCGTTATGGGAAGTGGATGAGGGGGACCTGGGACCTCTACTATCTTTGCAACTTCCTATGAGTCTATGATTATTTCAAAATTTAAAAGGGGAAAAAACCCACATTTTTTTCAAGTAAACGGATTCTAAAAAACGTAGAAGTTGCTCTAAAACATTATGTTCAGCCAAACTTTAGATTTAACCGGGTACAAAGAGTATTTAAATCCCATAATAATTTCAAACAGAAAATCTTGCTCTCCAAAAAGTATTCAGTCATGGCTTAATCAACTGAATTTGCTTAAAAAACATTTTATCTTTGTTCACTTGTTTTTACTCTGGTCCAGCAGTATGTGTATCCTCTGATTTTTTTTTTTTCCACTTGGAACCATTCCCATAAACCCTGGTCTCCTTGTTCTAACTTGAAAATGTATGGCGTGTGGACATTGATCAAGAGCTCATTCAAACTGGCAAAGGCATCTGCACATAGTAGGATGGAAGGTATGGGATCATAAATTTATGCTGAGTGGATAACATGATGTCACCAGGTGGCAGCAGAGTATTATGACCACGCATCGAAGAACTGGATAGCAGACCTACAAATAGTTATTAGGAAAAACTACTAAATCCCAGGTACTAAATCTCCCATATTTTCTAATATTACCGTAACATGTTTCAATCCCATAAAATATATATATGCAAGTTTGAGCAGAGAATAGCAGATCCATGTTAATATATATAACCTTGGGAGTTAGTTTGGTTCACTTACAAGCTAAGATACCCTGCCACATGCCAACCTTGCAAAGTAATGTAGCTCACGCATCAGGAAAACCATGACTCAGTAAAATGACAGATTGTTACATGCCATTAATATCTGGGTCTTCTGTGTATACTTGAAACCTTGACTTGAAAATCCTCAAACACCAAGGATTTACTATATTAAGCTTAAGGAGAATCATTTAATTAAGAGATCAGTTTTTCTTGTTTCAGGTATAAAAAATAGAATTCTGTATTTTTTTTTTTTTTTTTTAGAGAGAGAGAGAGCAGGTGTGTGCACGCATGAGGAAGGGGCAGAGGGAGAGGGAGAGAATCTTAAGGAGACTCCATGCCCAGCAGAAAGCCCGACACAGGGCTTGATCTTGTGACCCTGAGATCATGACCTGAGCTAAAAATCCAGAGTCGGACGCGTAACTGACTGAGCCACCCAGTGGCTAAATGTCCCTAAATAGAATTCTGTATTAACCAGCTAAACTAACAACTTTAATCAGTAAAGCATATGTTTTATAGAGAAAAATATCTGAAAATGAACCAATGTTCATGTACAATTACATAAGTACTTGAGTAAATGCAGTTATTAAAATGCTTATAGAATTATAAATTGCATTAGTAATGATACCCAGGGACCAATGAAGCCTATTAGTCAGATCATACTTTAAAAAAGGCTAACATAAATTCACAAAATATAGTTCAAAGAGTTGAGTATTTTTGTTCTGATTGAAAGTAAAGAAACATATAGCAGCTGACTTTAACTCTCTAGAAGTTATTTGCTTTGTGTTTTTCAAGAAGGTTGGAAGAGAATAGAAAAAATTACAAAGGCAGATTTCAGCACAGCCTAAGAGAAAACCTTTCAATGATAGACCTCTGGTATAATCTGCCCCAGGACGTGGCCAAGCTCCTCCCTTTATGAAAGGTTTCAAGCAGAGAGTCAAAACCAGGTTTCTGGTCAGTAATACCGTGATATTAAAATACTCAAGTTTTTATTTTATCCTTTTATGATCTCCTCTACCCTGTCCATACTTCATGATAGAAATAGATAGCATTTTTTGAGTGCTTTTTATGTGTCAGGCATTTTTAAGTGCTTTTCATGCCTTCATTTTTCCGGTATCTATCGAACAACTATAATGCATCGGAAATAATTTTAGGTACTTGGGATATCGCAGTGAAAAGAAAACATAAAGGACCTCTCATGTAGCTTACATTCTCCTGGGGGTGAAGAAAGATGATAAATAATATCTGAGGTAGTGATAAGTGTTATAAAGACAAATGAAGCAAATCAAGGGATGGAGAATGATGGGGAGAGATGTTATTTTAGATTGTGAGGTTAAGGAAGGGCTCAGCGGGGAGCCTGCTTCTCCCTCTCCCTCGGCCTGCCGCTCCCCCTGCTGGTGCTCTCTCTCTCACTTCATTGTAGCCTATGCTCCCATGTCACCTAATATGTCACCTAATCAGAGAGCTGTCATCACCTCCTCATCCTTTAGGTTTTGACTTTTAACCATGGCTTCCTCTGGGAGGTTGCTCCCCAGCCCCAGGACTGGGTTAGAGGTATCCCCTCTTTAGACTCTATAGCAAGGGTGGTCATATAACTCAACATCTAAACAGGGACATTATTGAAGATGACAGAGGGTGACATTGGTAATTCTGTTGGGTCAACAGATGTAGTACATTCCACTTACGACAGTTTGTATTTTCCTTATTGTCATTTTTCACACTGTATTATAATTTTGGTTTACTTTTATTTATCTCCTACCAGCAGAGGGCTGAATAAGAGCAAGAATCTTGTATACTTTACTCATTTTTAGTTCCTTTTAAATGTCTGGCAAAGCATGGTTGCTCAAAAAATTATTCACTCAATAAATAAACAGAAATAGTGGGATGTCCCGGAAAGAGTTGATCCTTGGATTAATCTGTTCCTCTCCTCCAGGAGAATTGTTCATATGTGTAGTGGCATATATTTTGTCTTTTTCTTTGAGTATATGGTGGTTGAGTTTGGGGGGCAGATGTGGTGAAGATCGTGAAGTCGAGCTGGAAGAAAGGAGAAAGAAGATAACAAAGCTTGGGACATTTTTTTTCTCTTTGCAAGTTTCTGCTAACAACTAACTCTATGTACTTGCAAGCCTTAGTCAGAGAAAACTTTCTTTGAAAAGAAAGACACCATAGAAATTTAAGGTATCAAAATTACTTTCACTTAAAGGAGCAATTTCACATCTGATGCTAGAAATTACAGCCTATGATTTCCAGCCATTCCCTGAAATAAGATGTGAATTTGGCCATTATTGACTTGATATAATTTTCTCAAATATGTCTGACATTTTCAGAGGCTTGAGTAGTTGAGTTCTGCCTTCCCTTCTTTTCTCTTGGAGTCTTTATATGCCCCCTTTCCATGTATCAGATGTCTCCAAATCACTTTACTCAGACTGTTTTCCCCTCTACTTCGATTCAGTTGGATATTTTCCACCATCTGGTTTCAAGCTTTTAAATGGGTATCTAGAGGCTAATATTTCCACATTCTAGTAAGAAATGGTAATTAAAAAATATGTTGCTTTTATTACCCTGTGGCGACTGAAGGAAACCATAGGCAAACAGCACTACATTTTCTCTCATTTTAATGCAGCCACATATGAATCAGATTCTCAGCTACTTGTGGATTTCTTTTTTCTGCCAAGTTCATGCACAGATCAAATTTCCCAACAAACGGGAAGCGTAGGCTCCTACAAGTCACAAATGCCAGAGCAAATTTGTTGGCTCCAGTGCTAAGTCTTTCACTGGGTCCACGGCTCTCAGGGGCCATATTATTTCACATTTTATATTATTTCATATTATTCTGTTATTCTTCCTTGGGAGAGCAGGAGGAGTGGCATGTCATGATCATTCGTCTTAACTGAAAATCTAGGTATGATAAAATCAATTATGTATATCTTTATCTGAATAGCTCTACAGCAGTTGACATACCTTATATGCTGTCTTGACAGTAACCACGTCAACAGTAATTACTACTCAAGGCAATTAGGAAATGAAAATAAATGTATTACATTATGTGGAAGTGGAGAGCAAGTAAGTCACACTAAGCTCTGAACCATCATAAACATAATTAGGTATTTGGCCAAACCTTGGTAAAAAATTGATATCAATAACTTTCTAGAAGAGTTTATACCATGAACAGGAAACAGATTTCACAATAATTGAGTAAGGAAAAGATTGTCTCTTCAGTAGACCTTCCAGCATCGGTTCAGAGCCCTCTTGCCCTTCGCTGACTGATAGAAGAAATCTCACAATAGAATGTCTTTTCTGTAACTCTAAGGTTTAATGCATTTTTAAAAAGGTAAATTCATTTTGGAGAAACAAACCATTGAGTCTTACCAGCTCATCACTCTTAAGTTTCAATGTGCGTGTCACCTCCCTTCTTAAAAACTGGAGATTTAGGGCGAGGAGAGAATGTAAAAGAACAGTTTTGAGAGCACTGGGTGTGCAAGGAAGGTGGGGACAATCTGTAGCACTGGGAAGAAAAGAAAACAGGGAAAAAGATTTAAACTCCTACTTGGTAAATTTCACTGGCGTGCTGGTAAAGCGTCCATTCATTCATTCATTAAACAATTATTCACCAGGCACTGGAGTATAAGGTGGACAAAAACAGATGTGCCCTTAGAAAGCTTAGAGTCTGGGGCGCCTGGGTGGCTCAGTTGTTAAACATCTGCCTCCGGCTCAGGTCGTGATCCCAAGGTCCTGGGATCGAGCCCCACATCAGGCTCCCTGCTCAGCGGGAAGCCTGCTTCTCCCTCTCCCACTCCCCCTGCTTGTGTTCCCTCTCTCGCTGTGTCTCTCTCTGTCAAAGAAATAAATAAAATCTTTAAAAAAAAAAAAGAAAGCTTAGAGTCTGGACCTTAGAGGGAAGATACAGGCAATAATAGCTATACAAATAAGCAACTACAAACTACGATTGATGCCAGGAAGAAGGAAAGAGTACCAGAAAAGGATTTGACCTGAGTTCTGCTGGATGACTTGGAGGGGCCTGGGACACAATGTCCTAGAAAATGAGAGGTAGCATGTGCAAGGGCCTGTGTTGTGAGGGAACATGGCAAGAAAGCCTTTAAAGGTAGGCCAAGAGCAGACCACACAGAGGGTTGCTGAAAATGTTAAGGAGTTTTAACCATATATAAGAGCACTGGGGAAACACTGGAAGATTTTAAGTTGAGAAAGGAGAGGGATCATTGATAAAATTTGCATTAAACTTTTTTGGCAGCAGTTGGAAACAGATAGGAAGGGAGTGTTAGTGGATAAGATGAGCTGAAATTAGAAAGCTGCTGTAGTTCAGTCAAGAGGCACTGCCTTGAGGCACTTGGGTGGCTCGGTGGGTTAGGCGTCTGCCTTCGGCTTGGGTCATGGTCCCAGGGTCCTGGGATCAAGTCCCGTGTTGGGCTCTCTGCTCAGCGGGAAGCCTGCTTCTCCCGCTCCCTCTGCCTATCCGCCTGCTCGTGCTCGCTCTCTCCCTTTTGCTCTCTCTCTCTCAAATAAATAAATAAAATCTTTTTTTAAAAAGCTGGAAAATAATAAAATTGTCATAGGAGAACCTTGAAGGATGAAAAGGGGAAAGCAGATCACGTAGGAGACACAGTACTTGAAGAAAAATTCAGTGACCCAGTATATCTCCTGACCACCCACCCAGGGGCAGGAGCAAAACCAGGCCCAAAGTCTTCTGACTTTCCAAAGCACAGAAAGCATTCTAGGCTCAGTGTTTTGGTAGAGTAGTAGTCCCATTGGCACTAGGCAACTAAAAGAACAGGACCTGGGAAGCTAGGGAGTTAATTCTTCTTGAATTGTTTTGTAGAGTTCTCTAGTGAAACCATCTAGACCTGGAGATTTCTTTTTTTGGAAACTTCTTAATTGCACATTCAATTTCTTTAATGTCTATCTCGATGAGTTGGATAGTTTGTGATTTTTGAGAATTTGGTCCATTTCTTCTAAATGGTTGAAATCATAAGCTTAAAGTTATCTGTAGTATTGCCTTATTATCTGTGTAATAGCTGCAGGATCTATAGCAATATTTCCTATTTTATTCCCGATATTGGTGATTTGTGTCTTCTTTTTATTTATTTTTTCAATTTTGCTACAGTTTTACCAATACTGATTTTTTCCATAAAACTAGCTTTCTTTGATTTTCTCTATTGTTTTCCTGCTTTTAATGTCATTGACTTCTGTTCTTATCTTTATTATTTTCTTTCTTCTGATTGCTTTGGTTTATTTGACCCTCCAGTTTCTTGAGTAGGAACTCAGATGATTGACTTGAGACTTTACACCCCAGAATGGTATAACAGTATTTTTAAAATCCACAAATCAGCAAAATGAAAACTAAAAACCACTTGGGGATGGTATTTCCAGTGGGGGGTAAATAAACTAGTCCAGGCGAGCGATATGAAGTGATTACCAGAGTATTTGTACAGATAATTCAGAGCCATAAAGTTTCCTTTTGTAATAATTTGTTGCACAAGTGAATGTTCTTTTGAATTCTCTTGATGAATTTCTCAATTCTTCGATTTATATTGGCAGCCTAATTTCTAGAACTTAACATAAAAGGCAAATACTCTTCAAAATGTACTGAATGTTGAGAAAAAGGACTTATTGAGACAAGTGAATAGAGGACACAAAAGCACATCTCCTGATGCTTGCACCCAAAATGATAGAGAGGATTTCAGGGCAAAAACAAAATAAAACAAACAAACAAACAAAAACCCCACCAAACAAACAAAAAATAAAACAAAACAAAAACTGGAAATGCAAAAATCAACAAGCTTAAGCAAGAATAGGACTAATAAGGAGATACAGGCATACAAAAGGTAAGACAAAAAACGAGATTCAGTTTACATAAGAGAAAACAATAAGAAAACATTTGATGAAGATGATTTAAGAGTAATTGTACGATTGAGGAAACTTTACTCAAGGATGATGGTAATACTGCTTGTCAGAGCTGACTCATTACTCACCATTTATTAGATGTGAAAACTGGGACAAATTACTTATCTTCTCTGAGCCTCCATTTCCTCTTCTCTAAAGTGAGGAATGATAAAGTTACAGCTTACCAGAGTTATTATCAGAATTAAAGGAGGTAATGTGTCGTCATTTACCATGATGTTTATACATAGTAAGCGAGAAATGTTATCTATTATCACAACCCTGGCCACATCTTTCTATGTCCTCAGTACATATACTGAGCCTCTACTAAATTATTTTTACAATTCTCCAAATGTTTTTGTTTTTCTTACTTTTTTTAAAGAGATTTTATTTATTTATTTGAGAGAGAGACAGAGACAGAGCATGAGCAGAGGGGAGAAGACAGAGGGAGAGGCAGACTCCCCGCTGAGCCGGGAGCCCGATGCGGGGCTCCATCCCGGGACTCCAGGATCACGACCTGAGCCGAAGGCAGAAGCCTAACCAACTGAGCCACCCAGGCACCACTTTCTTACTGTTTTCAAGGGCATCATCCAATATTTCTCCATCACCCAAATCTCTATATAAAGGATCTCTTTTCCTGACTTTAACCTCATATCTTCTCGTTTGCTTGAACGACTGTTTTCACTATGGCCATTTCTAAAAAAAAGATTTTATTTAATTTTTTGAGAGAGAGAAAGAGAGAGAGAGAAAGAGAGAGCACAAGCCGGGCTGGGGAAGGGCAGAGGGAGAGGAAGAAGTAGACTCCCTGCTGAGCAGGGAGCTCAGTGTGGGGCTTGATCCCAGGACCCTGAGATCATGACCTGAGCTGAAGGCAAACGCTTAACCGACTGAACCACCCAGGCGCCCCTACTATGGCCATTTTATAGGCAAAGAAACTGAGGCTCAGGGAAACTCAGTAAGCTCTCCAAAGGCATACAGATGACACACTGTGGAACTGTGCGTATAATTATTACCTGATGAGAAAATAGATGGAGGAAAATAAGAAATCTCTTACGAATGAAAAAAAAAAAAAAGTTTGGTTAGCTGAATTAGTTTACCTAGGATAGATCAGTGCAATGATTTTTGTCAGTTAGAGGAAGGGGTACTATGGGTGGGCTTATCAGTATTAACCGAGGAGTTATATTTTCAAATTATACTTGTCAAAGGATCTGGACATGTAGCAGTTGAAAATCTCTCTTGATATACAACTTAGATGTGCAAAAGAATCTTGATGTTTCTCTAACTGAATCTTTGTTTCTCTAACTGATGCTTGTTTCGAACTTGAGTCTTTGTTTTGCCCCCTGGTGGTGTACTTAATCTTGTGAATTCAGGGTAAACTCAGACAATTCAAGGTTTTCTCATCTATTTCAGGGTGAATTCATTATATTTGTGGTTTGCCTCCCCTTTTCTCTAAAGATGCATTCTACTAGCCTGATTTCTTCAGACATTTTGTCTTTTAAAAATGAAAAGCCAGAAATTTTGAGATTCACAAACCTGTTCTTGTAAGTAGCTGCCTCTCCTATGAACTTCAAAGCCTATTTTGACATCTGCTTTGAAACTCAAAAGCTAAGAATTGATTCTTTTCTCTTTGAATTTCTGTCATAACAATGGTGCCCTCAGGCAGTGGGTACAGAATAATACCTTGGCAGCCGTATGAATGGGACAGAGTAGCAAAAAAAAAAAAAAAAAAAGGCAGGTTATGATTATGTCATATTTTACAAATTTACCAAATAAAATTAAAATGTTTGTCTCAAGTCCTTTCGACCAATAAGGTGTTCTAGATGTAAACTTGAACTAGAATATCAGAATATTCCCCTATCCAGAGCTTCCCAACTGGTATAGCACACGGCTACACTCCAGAAAGGTAAGTCACTGATGTCCTGAGATAGTGCACTCTCAGCCCAGGCTGGCCTTTGGTCATTAACATCTTCATACAAATCTTATTACTTAAAAAAAAAATAAAGTTAGGAAGCATCATCCCAACCTCTCTCCTTTCCTATTCCTTTCTTTAATCTTCTTTAATCAATGCATGTTATATAGCAGCAAGCCTATTCAGATCAGAGGTGGATGGGATATAGAAAGCATTGAAAAAAACCCAAAAAACAAACCAATGAGCAGGGCAGATAAACCAAGGTGGATTCAAGCAAGAGGAAGGTACTGGGGGTGGGAGTAGAAATCAGCCACAGCAACTCTGTTTCAGAGACAGGCTTCCAATCTCTAAAATTCTTGGAAGGGGAAAAAAAGCAAGAGGAAATAGATACCAGAAAGGAAGTCAAAGGAGCAGTTCGTTATTTGGACTAGTGTCCAATTTGAGAAAAGGACTTAAACCTCTTGAAGCATTGAATTACCGGCCTCAGTCTCTTCAGATTCTCCTGCCTTGGGAAAGAAATGGACCTAGAATTCAGAGCAGGGATGAATTTTAGCAAGATTAGCATTAGGGAGCAAGGTAAATTGTGATTACATACTGGGACAACTAATCTGAACAGGAATCCCTAAGCACTGAGAAAAAGAATCGAATCTGGAAAGAGCCAGGGACGCCGAGACTGTTTACCTCTTACTGATGAGATCTCTACTGATGTACTTTTTTTTTTTCAAGATTTTATCCATTTATTTGACAGAGAGAGAGCACAAGCAGGAGGGGCAGAGGGAGAAGGAGAAGCCGTTTCCCCGCTGAGCCGGGAGCCCAACGTGGGTCTCGATCCCAGGACCCCAGGATCATGGCCTGAGCTGAAGGCAGACGCTTAACCAACTGAGCCACCCAGGCACCCCTCCACTGATGTCCTTTTAAGCTTGTCTTTGTGTCCTCACGGATTAACAATAAAGAAAGAGAAAAAAACATTTGGGATTAAAACTTGCAATATTTCTCTCCTGTGGCCATCACATGAAAAAAGCTTCTGGTACTAAAATGACCTAGACCAGGCAGCCCATCTCCTCCCCATCTTCATGACTCATCACCCATAAAGCCAAGACTTCTACATTCGCTAGTCTCTGGGATGCTCCGCATTTCCTTGCCCATAACTGAAGCAACTCCCCCCATTCCCAAATGCCTTCACTAGGTCCTCTGTAGATGGTCCTTGATTCATATTTAGCAAACGGTCCTATACTTAAAATACATGTGAGCATTACATTCATTGTCTTAACTGTGTCAGGGAGCAAGAATTTCCTTCCCCTTCAAGGACTTTCTAGCTGGAATAAGAATCGAATTGACATGAGACAGATTAATAGGAGAAAATCAAATTTAATTTCATACATATGGGAAATCCACACAGATATGGAAATTCCTAAGACAGGCAAAATGAGGTATATATGTCACTGCGAACCAAGGAGAAAGGGGTCGGCGTCTGGGACTTTAAGGGGAAGGAGTGGAATTCACAGGAAGATGAAAAAGAATAGATGTTCAGTAAATGTTTGCCGGGCTCAAAAACAATGGTACAAGAGGGCTTTGGTGAAACGGGTCTTGCTAGCTTCCTTCCTGTCTACCATACCTAGTTTTATAGCTACCTCTGGTGATCACTCTTTTCCTGGAACAGGTCCTCTCTCTACATCTTTTATAGGCAGTTGAGAGGGGAGGTAAAGAGCTTTTCCAGAATCTGCTGGGTTTCAATTGTTTTTGTTGTTGTTGTTCTGGTTTTGGGGGTTTTTTGTTTGTTTGTTTGTTTGTTTTATGTAGACTCCACATTGGGCTTGGAGCCCAACACAGGGCTTGAACTCACAATCCTGAGATCGAGACCTGAGCTGAGATCAAGGGTCAGACACTTAACCAGCTGAGCCCCCCAGGTGCCCCTCAATTGCTTTTTTTTTTAACTTTTTTATTGTTATGTTAATCACCATATATTACATCATTAGTTTTTGGTGCAGTGTTCCATGATTCATTGTTTGTTCATAACACCCAGTGCTCCATGCAGAACGTGCCCTCCTCAATACCCATCACCAGGCTAACCCATCCCCCTACCCCCCTCCCCTCTAGAACCCTCAGTTTGTTTTTCAGAGTCCATCATCTCTCATGGTTCGTCTCCCCCTCTGACATACTCCCCTTTTCTTCCTCTCCTGTTATCTTCTTCTTTTTCTTTTTTCTTAAAATATGTTGCGTTATTTGTTTCAGAAGTACAGATCTGTGATTCAACAGTCTTGCACAATTCACAGCGCTCACCGTAGCACATACCCTCCCCAATGTCTATCACCCAGCCACCCCATCCCTCCCACCCCCCACCACTCCAGTAACACTCAGTTTGTTTCCTGAGATTAAGAATTCCTCATATCAGTGAGGTCATGTGATACATGTCTTTCTCTGATTGACTTATTTCACTCAGCATAACACCCTCCAGTTCCATCCATGTCGTTGCAAATGACAAGCTCTCATTCCTTTTGATGGCTGCATAATATTCCATTGTGTATATATACCACATCTTCTTTATCCATTCATCTGTCGATGGGCATCTTGGCTCTTTCCACAGTTTGGCTATTGTGGACATTGCTGCTATAAACATTGGGGTACACGTACCCCTTCGGGTCCCTACATTTGTATCTTTGTGGTAAATACCCAGTAGTGCATCAATTGCTTTTTAATTCAAAATAATCTTCATGCCAAAGTAGCCCAACTTGGGGCTGCCTGCCCTTGGCCCCAACAACTGAATCCCAGCTCTTCCCTGAGACTGCTTCTCCTACGATACTCTCAAGTGTTTCTCTCCCACACCGTGCAATGAAATTGACAGGGTTGTGTCCTCTTTGATGTTCATTGCCACTTCTGCTCATTGCTTTTTCCACCTTCTTCTTTGAAATGAAACAAACAAAACAGCAACAACGAATTCCTGTTTTGTTGTTAATTCTGCCATTCCATTATACCATCCTCTCCTTCTCCTAGTCAATCAACTACCACCTCCTGGCCACTCACTCCCCTTCCTTTATTAAACGTTTTGCCAACTGATTCATAGCTCTTTTAATTTTTTCCTTTCAGAACCTCTACCTTCATCCAGGTGACTCTCATACCTCCATGGATCATGCATTTAATACCAATACCTCTCAGTTCTTTAACTAATCCTAATACCTTTTTCTTCCACTCCACATAAATCACTTCCACAATTTTGATGTGGACCTCACCATCATTCACACCTGTTCTAATCAAAAGAAATCATTCAAGTTTTCCTCCCCTGACTTCAACCTCCTATCCTTCCAGCTTTGTTGTTCAATTGTTGCCCTTATGGTCCTAACTCGGGGTCATGGAGGCTTCCAGTCTATCGATTCCTCTACTTTCCTCCCATTCACTCCTGTTCTTCCTTTCACCGCTTTTTTCGTTAGCCAGCATAGAGTTCATGGCCCGTTATTTCAATAATAGTCAAGCCAGTTATTTCCAGTGTAAGTTTACATTTACTAACTTTGTGTAGGACTTCAACACTACTCAATATCCTTACCGTGTTCTCTGCTATCGTCAGATCTCTGGCTGCCTCTTCCATTCTGTGCCCATGCGGAAAGTGGGAGGAGGGGTCAGAGAAGTGCTCTCGTTTTCTCAATACAAAATCCACACCTTTACTTAAATCTTCAAGCAGCCTATCATCCTTCTCCCTGATTAGCACAAAGACAGCCCTTTATTTTGTCCGAGGCTGATTTCTCCATTATTATTTATATTCACTGTCTCCGTCTCTTTATCACCCACTCACCCACTTCAATTTCGCTTTCTGCCCCGTCCCTCCAAAAATAGGTCTGGTTAATGTTCTCCATGTCAGTAAATAAAACAGACTTTAGAGCTCACATTTTCTTTGCCCTCTCATCAGCCATGTTCATGTTAAAACCTCACAACCCTTCTTGAAATATTCTTTTTCCTTACCGTATATGACATAATATTTAACTACTATTTACTTTCTCGCCTCTCTGCCCGTTCCTTCTCTGTTTCTTTGCAGGCTCATCCTTCTCTACCCAGCCATCCCATGTTAGAATTAATCAAGGTTTAGGGGCACCTGGTGGCTCAGTTGGTTTAGCAACCAACTTTTGATTTTTGCTTAGGTCACGATCTCAGGGTCATGAGATCGAGCCCCGCATCGGGCTCCACAATGGGCATGGATCCTGCTTGGGGTTCTCTCTCTCCTTCTCCCTCTGCCCCTCCACACTGCCCTGCTTTCTCTCTCTCTTAAAAAAAAAATTAACAAATGTTTCTCATAGACCCTACTGGCTTCTCATTCTCTAATCTTCCCCATGGCTTCAATTAGCACATATCCTGAAGGTAGTAAAAATTAAAAAGTATGTGACATGTAATGGGCAGAGAAGGAGAAAAGTCTTAACAGTTGAGTGTTGTATAGATATTGTGTTAAGTATTTTATATATATCAGACACCTGACATATATGATCCAAAGCAGTGTATTTATGTCCCCTTGTTCTACATCCTAGCTGTTTTAACCTCACCTCAGACCAACCCTGAACACATCACATACACACACACACACACTCCTACCCCATCAAATACAGTCCTCTTCCAGGATCTCCTATTATCAAAATGCATCCCCGACACCTTTGCATTCTTACTTACTTCATTGCTAACCCGGCTCTAAGTCTCATGGATTCTACCTCCCGAATCTGTTACATTTATCCACCTCTCTTGATCTCTACTGCCACCACCCTAATGCAAGGCAGTATCTCTCTCTCTCTCTCTCTCTCTCTCTCTTAAGATTTTATTTATTTGACACAGAGAGAGATAGCACAAGCAGGCAGAGCGGCAGACAGAGGAAGCCCAACGCGGGGCTGGATCCCAAGGTCCTGGATCATGACCTGAGCCGAAGGCAGATGCTTAACTGACTGAGCCACCCAGGTGCCCCATTTTCCAGCTTTTTTTTTTTAAAGATTTTATTTATTTATTTGACACAGAGAGCGAGATCGAGCACAAGCAGGGGGAGCAGCAGAGGGAGAGGGAGAAGCAGGCTCCCCACTGAGCAGGGAGCCTGATGTGGGGCTCGATCCCAGGACCCGGGGATCGTGACCTGAGCCGAAGGCAGATGCTTAACCAACTGAGCTACCCAGGTGCCCCCCAGCTTTTTAATTATAGTTAGTAGAGAGGAGCTGGAAAAGACAAGTCTATGCCAGCTTGTCCCAAGTCAGAAGGCTGTTTTGTTTTCTTTTTAAATCAGATTTTCAGGTTGTTTTCAGAGAGAAAGATTTGGTAAGGCTTCCTGCTTCATTTTTACTTCTGGAAATTGAAGTTATACATTTTTAAATCCTTAACCTAGCAGGCAAATCCTCCATAGACTTCTCCTACCGATCATATTATCTCCATAAATGTGTTTCTCATTCTTCATAACAAGTTCATCTCTCCAGTCACATCACCCTCATTAGTACATCTTGCTCCCCGCCGCCCCACCACCCCACCAACCTTCCTTTATTAGTGCCATTGCCACTGTTTGCAATGCCGTCTGTTTATTTTTCTCCATCAATTTACATCAATTTGGTTAGACACGAAATTATAATCATCAAACATAAAATGCTACTTCACTGACTATACTGTGCCCAATTCTTAGCACTCCCGGGAGATCCTTCAGCACTAAACACATGGTATTTCACCTTATGTATTTTACTTTTGTTCAGGAGCTATTTTTTATATACTCAGACCACCTGGAACCATACTACACATCAAGAAAGAAAGCTTCTGGTAGGAATTGCATGGGAATTATTTTAACTATTTTGATGAAAGCCTCTCAAATACTTCTGCTTTGTATTGATGGAGAGTTCACACATCTCTTTCTGGATTTTATTTAGGTCTGGGGGTACAGAGAGACTGGAGGCAGAATAATTTAGATAATAGGCCCAACGCTGCATTTTGATTTCCATTTGCAGACCTAAATATGTGACCAGATGTCAGCAGAAAAACTCGAAATTCTCCCACCCTGTGAATGGATGCTATTGTGTGAAAAGACAGATGGTAAAGAGCAGCAAACATTTTGTGGAATGTTTCTTGCTTTGAAAACCCTTGAAGTTTAAAACCTGGCCTTTATTGAAGTCACATTAAGGCATGTCTGTAAATTCCATATCTATGGTAGATTAGCAATACAGACAACATGAGGTCTATTCACATAATAGTCAAGACAGTGTTCAGCGAATACATAAACTATTGACTCTGGGATCAAATTCTACCTTTTAGAGGCCAACTATTGAAGGAGTTCTGACATTCTGAGATGCCCAAGATTTCCCATTGCTGATTACTTCTAAACTGCACAGGACATCTGCATCCAAAGGAAATGGAGTGGTAAGACCAGATTTCTCTTCCCTTCTGAAACAACAGTAATAAAGCAAGATATACAAAACAAAGGTTTTCAAGACACTGGGTATCTGGCAATAAAAGAAAGTGATCCCTGAGAGATGAAAAAAAAAAAAAAGGCAAATCCTATGGTGTCGGTGTCTCAGCTTACTGTATTGAGTTTCCAGACCATTCGGAGAGCCCAGTGGATTTTCTTTTTTTTTTTTAAAGATTTTTTATTTATCCGACAGTGAGAGACACAGTGAGGGGGGGAACACAGGCGGGGGGAGTGGGAGAGGGAGGGGCGGGCTTCCCGCGGAGCGGGGAGCCCGATGCGGGGCTCGATCCCAGGACCCTGGGATCATGACCTGAGCCGAAGGCAGACGCTTAATGACTGAGCCACCCAGGCGCCCCCCCAGTGGATTTTCTTTCTGAGTTGAGGATAAACAGCTGAAGAGTCTAGGTAGATCAAGGCAACTAGAGTTTACAGGAGAGAGTACTGGAGAAGAGAGTGCTGCACTCGGGTGTTCAGCTGAGTATTGGTTGCTTGTCTGTGAAGAAACTACCCATAGCCTTGGATACAACCTCCAGAGGATGAGATAAAAATTTCCAGAACTGGGGCACCTGGGTGGCTCAGTCGGTTAAGTGTCTGCCTTCAGCTCACATCATGATCCCAGGGTCCTGGGATTGAGTCCCACATCGGGCTCTGCACTCAGCCTGGAGTCTGCTTCTCCCTCTCTCTCTGCCCCTCCCCCCTGCTCATGCGCGCTCTCTCTCTCTCAAATATATAAATTTAAAAAATCTTAAAAAAAATTCCCAGCATCCACATAGGCCCAGAAATAGTGACTATTCCCACTGGCTAGATAGAAAAATGTCAATATTTACAAAGCACTGAGTACAGGAAACAGGAGTATCTTGCTTCAGTAATGAGAAGTATCCCTAGAAAACAGACTGCTTGGGTCTCACATAACAAATCTTAAAAGCATGACACGAAGTGATCAAATAGTTTCCAATAACATAAACACATCTCAGAAAAAAGGGCTGGAAAATATCAAGTCCCCAATAATGTATGCTTCACGGGGGGTCTTTTCTGAGGGGCATACAAAGGGAAGACCGTGAGAGGTGGGGGACACTGCTTATCAAAAGCGCCATCGGGGGAGTCATATCAGTAACTTACATTTATTTGTGATTCTACAGGCTGCTATCCAGGGCATATTCTTGTGGGAGGGGCTAGTGTCAATTCAAGCCCCCTGCAGGCCTCCTGGCTACACAAAATGGATACTGAGGCAGCAATATTGCAAAGTACTTTAGCTAAAACTCTCAACAGCACTCAAAATAAATTAGATAGGAACACATTTAACCAAGAAGGTGAAAGATCTGTACCGTAAGGACCACAAGATTTTGATTTAAGAAAGTGGAGACATAAATAGAAAGGTATCCTGTGTTCATGAATTGGAAAAATTACTATTGTTAAGATGTCCATACCACCCCAAGCCGTCTATAGATTTAATGCAATCCTTATCAAAATGCCAATTGCATTTTTCACAGACATAAAAAAAGTAATCCTAAAATTTGTATGGAAACACAAAATACCCTGCATAGACAAAACAATCCTGCAGAATAAGAATAAATCTGGAAGAATTACACTTTCTGACTTCAAACTATACTACAAAGCTACAGTAATCAAAACAGCATAGTACTGGCATAAAAATAGACACATAAACCAAGGGAACCGAACAGAGAGCACAGAAATTTACCCTCACAAATACAGTCAGCCAATATTAAACAAAAGAGCCAAGAATACTCTATAGAGACAGGATAGTCTCTTCAAAATGGTGCCAGAAAAACTGGACAACCACATGCAGAATAATAAAATCCAACCACCATCTTACATCACTCACAAAAATTAACTCAAATGAATTAAGGACTTGAACGTACAACTTGGACCCATAAAACACCTAGAAGAAAACGTTAGGAATAAACTCCTCGACATTGGTTTTGGCAAGAAGTTTTTGGATATGACACCAACAGCACAGATAACAAAAGTGAAAGTCAACAAGTGAGACTATATCAAAATACAAAGCTTCTGCACAGCAAAAGAAAAAAGCAGGAAAATGAAAAGGCAATTTACAGAATGAGAAAAATATTTGTAAATCATATATCACACAATTCAGTAGGAAATCAACAACAAAACGTTCTTATTAAAAAATGAGCAGAGGAACTGAGTAGACATTTTTTTCAAAGAAGACATACAAATGGCCAACAGGTATGTGGAAACATGGTCAACATCACCAGTCATATAGAAATGGAAATCAAAGGCACAAAAAGATACGCCTCACACCTATTAGAATGGCTATCATCAAAAGATAAGATTTAAAAAGTGTTGGCAAAGGCACCTGGGGGGCTCAGTCAGTTAAACGTCTGCCTTCTGCTCAGGTCATCATTCCAGGGTCCTGGGATGGAGCCCTGCATCGGGCTCCCTGCTCATCAGGGAGTCTGCTTCTCCCTCTGCCCCTCCCCCTGCTCGTGCTCTCTCTCTCTCAAAAGTAAATAAATAAAATCTTAAAAAAAAGAAAAAAGTGTTGGCAAAGATATGGAGAAAAGGGAACACTTGTGCACTGTTGCTGAGAGTGTAAATTGGTACAGCCACTATGAAGAACAGCATGGAGCTTCCTCAGAAAATTAAAAATAAAGCTACCATATGATCCATCAATTCCACTTCTGGGTATATATCCAAAGGGGGAAAAAAATCACTATCTCAAGAGATATATGCACTCTCATGTATATTGAAGCATTTTTTACAATAACCAACACTGAGAAATGACCTAAGTGTCCATCAGTAGATGGACAAACGAGTTGTGGTATATACATTATACAATGGAATATTGCTCAGCCATAAAAAAGAAAGAAATCCTGCTATTTGGGAGAACACAGATGGACCTCAGGGGCATTATGGTAAGTGAAATAAGCCAGACAGAGAAAGACAAATACTGTATGATCTCACTTATACATGGTACTAAAATAATTGTACTCACAGAAACAGAGAATGTACTGTGGTTGCTGGAGGGTAAAGTGGAGTGGGGGAAATGGGTGAGGTGGCCAAAAGGAACAAACTTCTAGGTATAAAATAAGTAAGTCCTGGGGATGCAATGTGCAGCACGGTGACTGTGGTTATCAATACTGTAATGTATGTTCCAAAGTTGTGAAGAGAGTAAATCTTAGAAGTTCTTTCCACAAGAAAAAAAATTGTAACTATGTGAGGTGATGGATGTTAACTAAACTCACTGTGGTAATTATATCACTAAATATACATACATCAAGTAGTTATATTATACACCTTAAACTAATACAATATTATATGTCAATTGCATCTCAATAAAACTGGAAGGAAAAAGACAAATGTGATCTAGTAATCCCACTTCTAGGTATATACCCAAGGGAAATGAAATCATTATCTCAAAGAGTTATCTACATTCCTATGTTCACTGCACTGCACAACATTATTCACAATAGCCGACACACAGAAACAACCTAAGTTTCTATCAACAGCTGAATGGGGAATGAAAATATGGTATATATGCAATGGAATATCATTTGGCCATTAAAATGGAGGAAATCCTGCCATTTGTGACAACATGGATTGACCCTGAGGACATTATGCTAAATGAAATAAACCAGACAGAGAAAGACAAATACTATATGCTATCACTTATGGGGAACCTAAAAAAGCAGAACTCACAGAAACTGAGTAAAATTGTGGTTACCGGGAACTGGGAGGTCAGCACAGGGGATGGAAAGATGTTGGTCAAAGGTTACAAACTTCTGGTTATAAGATAAATAAATTCTGGAGATCTGACGTGCAACATGTGATTATAGTTAGTAATGCAGTATTACATACTTGAAAATGCTAAGAGAGTAGATCTTAAGTGTTCTTGTCACAGAAAATAAATGGTAATTATATGATGTGATGGAGACATTAGCTAAGGCTATGGTGGTAATCATTTTGCAATATGTAAATGCATCAAATCAATACATTCTACACTTTGAACTTAGAGTGTTATACATCAGTTTTATCTCAAGCTGAAAAAAAAAAAGTAAATCCATGTTCAACTTTGAGTTAATTTTTGTATCAGGTGTGAGGTTTAGATTGAGGTTTTGGTTTTTGGTTTGTTTGTTTTTGTTTTAGTCTACTGGTATCCAATTACGCCACCATCATTTGTTGAAAAGACCATCCAGTATCTCATTTAATTGTCTGTGCTCCTTTTAAAAAAAAAAAAATTAGCCATATTTGTGCTGACTTAGTTCTGAATTCTCCATACTGTCCTATTGATTTATGTGTCTATCCCTAAACCAGTATTATACCATCTCGATTATGATACCTATATCTAGCATACAACACATATAGAAGAGTGCACATGGGGAAAAATTGTTTCTTTTATAAATTGTGTTGGGAAACCTGAATAGCCACATTCAGAAGAATAAAACTGGACCTTTATCTTACACCATATATAAAAAGCAATCCAAAATGAATTAAGGTCTTAACTATAAGACCTGAAACTTTAAAACTACTAGAAAAAAAAATAGGAGACAAGTTTCTTAATATTAGTCTTGGTAATAATTTTTTGGATTTGACCCCAAAAGCGCAGGCAACAAAAGCAAAAATAGACAAGTGGAGCTACCTCGGACCTAAAAGCTTCTGCACAGCAAAGGAAACAAACAACAGACTGAAGAGACAACCTAGGGGCACCCGGGTGGCTCAGTCGTTTAAGCGTCTGCCTTGGACTCAGGTCACGATCCCAGGGTCCTGGGATCGAGCCCCGCATTGGGCTCCTTGCTCAGTGGGGAGCCTGCTTCTCCCTCTGCCTGACGCTCCCCCCGCTTGTGCTCTCTCTCTCTCTGACAAATAAATAAATAAAATCTTTTTTAAAAAATGAAGAGACAACCTACAGAATGGAAGATAATATTTGCAAGCCATACACCTGATAAGGGGTTACTATCCAATATAGATAAGAAACTCAATTCAATAGAAAAAAAAGAAAGAAAGAAAAGAAAAGAAAAGAAAGTAACCCAATTACAAAATGGTCAAAGGACTTGAATAAACATTTCTCCAAAGGAGAAAAACAAACAGCCAACATGTACATGACAAGGTGTTCAACATCACTAATGATCAGGGAAATAGAAATCAGAATGAGGTATCACCACACACATGTTAGAATGGCTATTATAAAAAACACAAAAGATGACAACTGTTGGCATAGATGTAGACAGAAGTGATCCCTTGGGCACTGTTGGTAGATATGTACATTGGTACAACCATTATGGAAAGCAATATGGAGGCTCCTCAGGAAATTAATAATAGAACTATCATATGATACAGGAATCCTACTTCTGGGTATATGTCCAAAGGAAATGAAATCAGGATCTTTTTTTTTTTTTAAATTTTATTTATTTATTTGACAGAGAGAGAGAGAGACACAGCGGGAGAGGGAACACAAGCAGGGGGAGTGGCAGAGGGAGAAGCAGGCTTCCCGCTGAGCAGGGAGCCCGTTGCAGGGCTCGATCCCAGGACCTGGGATCATGACCTGAGCCGAAGGCAGATGCTTAACCGACTGAGCCACCCAGGTGTCCCTGAAATCAGGATCTTGAAGAGATATGTGCACTCTCATGTTCATGGCAACATTATTCACAATAACTAAGAGGCAGAAATAACCTAAATTTCTATTGATAGATAAACAAATAAAGAAAATACAGTACATGCCGTGTAGGTGTGTGTGTATATATATATACGTATATATATATATATATATATATATATATACACCGTAGAATATTATTCAGCCTTAAAAAAGAAGGACATCCTGCCTGTTACCACGATATGGATGAATCTGAAGGACAGTATGCTAAACAAAATAAGCCAGATACAGAAAGACAAATAATGTGTGATCTCACTTGTACATGGACTCCAAAAATGTGGAACCCATAGAAGCAGAGGGTGGAATAGTGGTAGCCAGGGCAGGGGGTTGGGGCACAGAGAGAGATGCTGGTCAAAGAGCACAAAGTCTCAGTTATGCAGGATGAAGAAGTTCTGGAGATCTAATGTACAGCATGGTGACTGTATCTAGTAACACTGTTTTATAGACTTGAATTTTTAAAGAAACTAGATCTTAAGGGTTCGCATCACAAAAAAATGGTTAGTATGTGAGATGATGGAAATGTTAATTAGCTTGACTGTGGTCAGGGTTTCACAGTGTATACATATATCAAAGCATCATGTTACACATCATAAATAATTAAAATTTTTATTTGTCAATTATACTTCAATGGAGCTGGAAGAAAAAGGCCTATAATGATCACTTATGGGGCGCCTGGGTGGCTCAATCGCTAAGTGTCTGACTCTTGATTTTGGCTCAGGTCATGATCTCAGGGTCATGAGATGGAGCCCTGAGTCGGGCTCCACGCTCAGCAGGGGGATTCTCTCTCTCCCTCTGACCCTCCCCCCTCTCTCGTGCATGCGCTCGCTCTCTCTAAAATAAATAAATAAATCTTTTTAAAAAATGGAGAGGCATTCCATGTATTAGTATTCGTAAAAATGTCAATTCTCTCTAAAATAGCCCAATTAAATTAAAATTCAAGATTTACATTCAACAAAAGACACTATAGAAAGAAGTAAGGCACAGTGACAGAGTGGAACTAAATACATTTCATGTTTACAACTGCACACAGGATTCGCCTTTGCAAATCAATAAGACAAAGAGAAGAACCTCAACAGAAAAATGGTCAACGGATAGAAACAAGCAGCGAACAGAAATGGAAACCTCAAAAGCTAGCAAGCCTATGAAGTGTTGCTCACATTCATCAGTAATGACAGAACTACAAATTAAGAAAATAATGAGCTTTCACTTTAAATCTAAGAGACTAGCAAAAATCAGGAGGCTGGATGAATCTGTGTGTTGGTAAGGAAATTGGGCTATGGGAGCCATGCCAGACGCTCTGGTGTCTTGACCCACAGCTTTCCGTCTCTCCTCTGATTTTAGTCCTGCTGTATCTATAAAGGTTTACGTCTCAGCTCAGGCACATATCACGTATCTCCACTTTCTATGCTGGTCTCTTCCAGTGTCTTCTCTGTCTCAGTCTCCCCTGTAAGCTCACCCCTGCCTTCTGAGATCACCTTCCAGATAAACTACCTGCTCATAAATCCTGGTTTCATTCTCTCTGGGAACTTTGGCTAAAACATGCACCATCATGTACTGCTGGTGGGGATGTAATTGTGCAGCTCTTCTAGACAGAAATCTGGCAATATATAAGTATATCACATATATGCGTATCCTGTGGCCCACCAGTTCCTTTCCTAGGTATATATCCCCAAATAATTATACTACAGCTGCCTGAGGGGATATATTCAAGGATGTTTATTGAAGCATGTTGGTGTGGAGGGGAATACAAGGCAATCTAATCACCATCACTGGCTAAATGTGGCCAGTTACGTTAGCAGTTACAAGTGTGTAACTGTAGCAACATGTATGGATCTTAAAACCACAGTACTTGGTTAAAGTTGAAAAAAAAATAGAATGAGAGAAGATAGTATAGTTTACACAAATTATTAAAAAAACGTACAAAAGAATACATGTTTTGCAAAACACTCATTCAAATATGGAAGTAGACTTTAATATGTTAAAATAGCTGCCTATGAGGTAGAGAGGAATGGAAACAGAGTATGAAGTTTAAAAAAGGAAAAATAAATGAGAGGGCCTTCTCTGACCAATAATGATAATGAGTTATGAATTAAGAAGTAAGATGAACTCAAGCCTTTCTAGTTGAGGTTCAAATGAAGAAAACATCATATTTTTTCCAAAGATTTATTTATTTATTTGAGAGATAACGAGAGAGAGTGGGGGGAGGGGCAGAGAGAATCCTCAAGCAGGCTCCCCACTGAGCACAGAGCCCCAACATGGGACTCGATCCCCGGACCCTGAGATCATCACCTGAGCTGAAATTAAGAGTCCGATGCTTAACCAACTGAGCCACCTAGGTGCCCTGTATTGCCTCATTTTTATCCGTAAGAAATTATATGCTTTTACTACTTACAGTTTGATTAATTCATTCCAAATTCTTTCATCCCTTCCTGTATCAATAAAATATTCATTGAGTCTCTTACTATGTACCAGTCCTCCTCCAGATACTTGTGATAAGTCAGTAAAGAAGAAAAAAAACGATCCTTGCCCTCATTAAGCTCTCCTTCTAGTTAAGAAAACAGGCAAAAATAAACGTAAGTAGTTTTTGTGTTGTTAGATTATTTTATACGGCACATTAAATGGCTATCAGTGCGCTATGGGGGAAGATAGAGCAGATCGACGAGGGTGGAGGTGTCAAGTGGGGAACGGTTTAATTTTAAACAACATGGAAAGGGTAGGCTTCCTGAAAAATTTAGTGTATGTTATTTCCTTTCCCACAATATCTCCTTATTTTAGTGGATATAATTTGGGTGGGTTTTTTTCCTTTTTTTGCCTTATGTGTCTTTTTGCTTCAGAATATTTTTGTATTTTCTTACAGATTGAAATTTTTATAAGGTTGATTCTATAGTTCAGTATTTCTAGTAACATTGTACTGTGTCATGTTATTACTTATTTAATTATGCTAATTCTGGAACCTTCCTACTTCCCTTTCCATAGGAATCCATTGCCTTATTTTATCAACATTCACAGTTTCTCTTATGGATTCCTAGTTTATCTAAACTTTATTGAAAGCAGAAAGCAGATGTTTTCTGCAAGTTACTTCTGCTTACTCTAGTAAAGTGTTTTAAAAATGTTCTTCTTTTTTCTTTTTTCTTCCAGATTAAAAATAGGATGAGAATTTTGGCATCAGATCATTTTCAGATAATAAAAAAAAATACCCCCCAAAGCTGCCCTTTTACATGTTTTCACATATCATTGGTGGCAAATATAAATACCCAGCTGGGATTTAAAAATATTCTGAAGAATTTACTCTTGCAAAATATGGATTTCAATAGAACACTTTTTAAAAAAAGATTTTATTTATTTATTTATTTATTTAATTTTTTTTTTATTCGTGTGACAGAGAGAGAGATAGAGAGAGAGAGAGGGAATATGAGCAGGGGAGAGAGGCAGAGGGAGAGGGAGAAGCATACTCCTCGCTGAGCCAGGAACCTGATATAGGGCTCGATCCCAGGACCCTGAGATAATGCCCTGAGCTGAAGGCAGATGCTTAACCATCTGAGCCACCCAGGCGCCCCAAGATTTTATTTATTTATTTGACAGAAAGAGAGAGCACAAGCAGGGGGAGTGGCAGGAAAGAGGGAGAGGGAGAAGCAGGCTCCCCGCAGAGCAGGGAGCCCCACATGGGACTTGATCCCAGGACCCGGGGATCATGACCTGAGCTGAAGGCAGACGCGTCACCGACTGAGCCACCCAGGCCGCCCCAGCGCACTTTTTTTTTTTTTTTTAAGTCAATGTCAGTGGTACTGGGTTAAAAGCTGCTAACCTAAAGCATGAGCAGGATTTTCTTCTCTTTGTGGCTGAATAATAGTCCATTGTATTATATGCAACATTTTCTTTATCCATTCATCTTTTGAGGGACATTTGGAGTAATTCCCACCTCTTGGCTATTGCGAAGAATGCTGCAGTGAACACGGGAGGGCGACTATCTCTTCAAGATCCTGATTTTATTTCCTTTGGCTTATGTACCCAGAAGTGGGATTGCTGGATCTTACGGTAGTTCCGTTTCTGATGTTTTGAGGTGCCTTCATGCTATTTCCACACTAGTGGCATTACTTTACTTTTCCACCAACAGCGTACAAAATGTTCCCATTTCTGCGCATCCTCGCAAACACTTATTTTCTGTTTTGTTTTCTAATGGCCATCCTACCAGATGTGAAGTGATAGCTCATTGTGGTTTTGATCTGGATATCTCTGATGTTGAGTGATGTTGAGCATCCTTTCATATACCTATTGGCCATTTGTATGTTTTCTTTGGAGAATGACTATTTAAGTTCTTTGCCCATTTTTTTTTTTAATGGGTAATTTGTTTTTGGCTTTTTCACTTTGTTGTTCCCTTTGTTCTCTACTTTGACTCCTTAAATCTCATGTTTATCTCTTTTCCTTTCATTTTGCAGAATGCTTTTATAATGCTTATAATGCATTAAAATGCTTATAATGCATTTTATAATGCTTTTATATAAAACCAAATGCTGGTTTTACGAAATAATTATTTATCTCTTAATTAGGGCAGGTCCATACTAAACTGGTCAGTGACCCAAGTTAGCATAGAAGGAGTCTCTGTAAACTTCCTCACTGTGTCTCAACACTATTAGACTTAATGACTCCAGAGTTTTGCAGGAGGCCTGCACTGATGTATATTTATTTTTTTAAAGATTTTATTTTTTTATTTCTGAGAGACAGAGGGGGGAGAAAGAGCCCATGCAAGAGCATGGGGGGGGGTGCAGAGGGAGAAGCAGACTCTCCATTGAGCAGGGAGCCCAAAGCGGGGCTTGATCCCAGGACCCTGGGATCATGACCTGAGCCGAAGGCAGACGCTCAACCAACTGAGCTACCAAGGCGCCTGATCCGTGTTTATATCACCAAATTAGTGATACTGAGACCTGAATGAGGAAGAGTTTGGAATTTGGGGGCTGACCTTTTGGGGAAAATTAGTCTCTGCACACTTCCTCTTCACCGTTTGGTGAAGTGATATTCCATGATTAAAAATTTTGCATCCATTTCTCTCTGCTCTGTCTAGACTCTACTCCAGTTACAGAATGTGGTTATGTCAGTTCTCTCTCCTAGTGTTGTCATCAATTACTGCAGGTCATTGCTGGAAGCCGGGAGAAGAAAAATCCCACCACCCCTAGATTTCCTGTTAGATGTGGCCAGACTTGACCTTGTGGTCCACTTGCTGGTGAGTCCAAGTGGTCTGAATCTACAGTAATGAATTTGTTCGAAGGGCCTGTTCCACATTTGTTCCCAGTCTCACCCTAACCTGCAGCCCACACGTTCCAGTTCAGAAGGTTCTTTTTGCCTTGGATTAGGCAGGGACTTGTCTAATTATCCACCCACTATACTGTATATCTATGAAATCATATTGATTTTTATTACTGTGATCATAAAGGAGTGTGTTAGATAACAGTGTTCTAACCTCCATCTTTCTGGTAAATATTATCATTTAAAAATATAGTATATGCCTTAACCACATGCTTACTGTTCACAGTTAACTGTCAAAATATTGACCAACACTAGAAGTACAAGAAAATAAAACAACCCACTGTTTACATTTTTGTGTCTCTTTTCCAATTACTTCTCTGAGTCTGGGAAAAATAATGTGTTCTTACCGTTTTTTTTTTTCACATAACTGTTCTGTTCCACGAAGGAGATCACAGTGACTGTGTGTGTGTGCACGTGTGCACACGCGTGTGTGCTTAATGAAACTCCATTACATTATACAGACAGTCCCTGACTTATGATGATTTGACTTACAATATTTCACCTTTACAATGGTGTCAAAGTGATACACATTCCGTAGAGACTGTACTTCAAATTTTGAATTTTGATCCTGTGCTAGGCTAACAATATGATACTCTTTTGTGATGCTGGGCCGTGGCACCTTCCAGTTCACCAAGCCATCACAAGGACCTACAACCAGTACAGCATTCAATAGATTACATAAGATAGTCAACACTTCGTCATAAAATAGGCTTTGTGTTAGATCATTTGGCTTACCTGTGGGCTAGTATAAGTGTTCTGAGCACATTGAAGGTAGGCGAGGCTAAGCTACAATGCTCAGTAGGTTAGGTGGAGTAAATGCATTTTCAACTTAGGATATTTTTTTAAAAATTTTTTATTTGTTTGAGAGAGAGACAGAGAGAGCACGAGCTGGGGAAGGGGGGTACACGGAGGGACAAGCAGACTCCCTGCTGTGGAAGATTAAAATATAAGCAATGATTTTATTCATATATATTATCAAGGATTCCTCAGATTGCAAAACCGCTTTTAAGACCAAAAAAAAATATGAGTATTTTGTAAAAACACTTTGTTAAAAACAAAGTCCATGCCTTATAATCAGTTTATCCCAATAGCTAGTTTGCTATGCATGAGCAGTTTCTATAACACATTATTGCCTTGAACTTCCTCTTTGTGAAATTGTCCCAAATGAACAAGTAAAACGCTCTTAAGTTTTAATGCAGCAGGTAAACAGAAATCCTCCTGTTAATGTTTTTATGATGGATTTTAAGATTAGAAAAATGAACTTCTGAAAGTGGTCTAGCTTAGTAACGTTGAGCTTATAATTTATGGAGTTCACTTTTGACACCTTAATAGCTACGGTATATCTATCTTTCAAGGGAAAGCATATTTATGAATACTGAATTGCTGCCCTTCTCTTCAGGAAGGCTGCAAGAACCAGCAGTGGACTGTAACTCCCTTTCAAGGACCCTTATGGGCATTTTCACACCTATGACAGATGAACATCCTGTGATTCTGAATTTCTAAAAATGAAGTCATCTATGTGAAATCACTCCGTGAAATGTTAAAGGTCCTAGATATATTGAAGGTGTGAAGTGGCAATATGATGGCTTTATCAGAATACTGAATTTTTTTTTTTTAACTACGGGTTCATTCTCTCTTCTTATTGGTTCCGGGCCTAAAAAAGTTATTCTCAAGGCTTGAGGGGTTACCTGGGTGTCTCTTCTAATTGGATGTAGAAAATTCTGTTTTCAACTCACAAGAATTTTCTCCAAATCATATTCACTGTGTTCATTTATTAACACTTTGGAAATGTCACCCTCGGTTTTACTGATATTCTCAAGAGGTTTTTGGTGGTGTTTCTAGTGGTTGAATTTTCTATGTTTTTTTTACTTCCCTCACGCTCCCCCACCCCCACCCCTGTTTGGTTCTTTTCCTGGCTTATTTACTTCAATACTCTACTCAATTATTTTCTCTATTTTTTTTGTTTTTAAATATATACACTTAATGTTGTACATTAACCTGTAAGTACCACTTCAGTTTTGATATGTGGAACTTTCATTGTTTTGAAGTGAGTTTTAAACTCACTAAACATGCTTTTCCCCTACAGTTAGACTCTGTATTTCTCATTCAATGCAGTGTTTTCAGACTACAATTTGCATGATATCGACACTTTGAAATTTCCTGAAAATTCACTTAAAACCAGCACACTGTGTTTTTTCTTTTTTATTTATTTTTATTTTTTAAAGATTTTATTTATTTATCTGACACAGAGAGAGCGTACAAGTAGGCAGAGCGGCAGGCAGAAGGAGAGAGAGAAGCAGGCTCCCCACTGAGCAGGGAGCCCGATGTGGGACTCGATCCCAGGACCCCGGGATCATGACCTGAGCTGAAGGCAGACGCTTAACTGAATGGGCCACCCAGGCGTCCCTGTTTTTTTCTTTTTAAAAGACAACATTCAATGTGTACTGGGAAAGATAATATGTGTTGTGTTATATTTTAGATCAAGTTTATTTCCACTACCGCTCAAAATCTTTGTATCTTTACTTACATTTTGTTTGATCTATCTTTTTTATACAAATGACTTAAATATCTTCAACTATAATTATGAATTTGTCAACTTCTATGTCCAGTTTTATCAACACACACATACATACACACACACACACAATGGTATTGGATGCCTATGAGTTCATACTAATATATCCTTTTGGTTGATTTTATTTTTTTATTATCATACTGTAAACCTCTATCACTATGAATGGTTTTTAACTCAAATTTTATATATTTTAAGTGTTAACATTTTTGTGCCATTTTTTTTGGCTAGTATTTACCTAATATAACTTTTTTTCAACTATTCTTCATTTTAACCTTTCTGTGACAGTTTATTTTAGTATGTCTCTTTATGGCAACAGTTTTCTGGCTTTAAAAAAACTAAATCAATTAATCTCTGTTTCCAATAGACAAGTTTAATTCTTTTGCATTTATTTTCAATATGGATATATTTCAATTTGTATATATATTTTTAAAGACTTATTTATTTCAGGAGAGAGATAGAATGTGCAAACAGGGAGAGGGACAGAGAGAGGGAGAAGGAGAATCCTGAAGCAGACTCCCCACTGAGCAGGGAGCCCGAAGCGGGGCTCGATCCCAGGACCCTGGGATCATGACCTGAGCCGAAGGCAGGTGCTCAACCGACTGAGCCACCCAGTCGCCTCTGTATATTTTAAAAGGTATAACACCATATAAAATTTTGCTTTGTCATTCAACATTATGTTACTAAGAGTCATCCGTTTTGTTGCATGTATCTCTAGAATATTATTATATAAATATACCATAATTTATCCATTCTTCAGTCACTAAGTATTTGGATATTTCATTTTTTAAAAATTTTTTATTGTTATGTTAATCACCATATATTACATCATTAGTTTTTGATGTAGTGTTCCATGATTCATTGCTTGTGCATAACACCCAGTGCTCCATGCAGAACGTGCCCTCTTTAATACCCATCACCAGGCTAACCCATCCCCCCACCCCCATCCCCTCTAGAACCCTCAGTTTGTTTTTCAGAGTCCATCGTCTCTCATGGTTCGTCTAGGATATTTCATTTTTTGTTTGGCTTCTTTTTATTACATGCAACAGTGCTGCTACGAATATTCTTATAAATGTCTCTGGCACACGTGTGCAAGAGTTCTCATGTTATTGCTGATTTATAAAGTATGTAAATACTCATCTTTTTTTTAAAAGATTTTTAGTTAATTCATTTTTGAGAGAGCACAAGCAGGGGGGGAGCAGCAGGCAGAGGGAGAAGCAGGCTCCCCACCGAGCAGGGAGCCCGATGCAGGACTCGATCCCAGGACCCTGGGGTCATGACCTGAGCCGAAGGCAGATGCTTAACCAACTGAGCCACCCGGGCACCCAATATTCATCTTTATAAAAATACCGGAGTGGTTTTCTAAATAGCTATACCAATTTATACTCTCCACAGCAATATATAAGAAGCCCTGTGGATTCCACACCGTCGCTCTTGCTGTTCTCTTGGCATTCTCTCTGTCTTTGGTTGATTAGTAGCTGTTGGGTCAGCCCTCAGTTCTTCTTCAGGAGGAATCGTTCTATTCATAGGTATAACTTGGGATGTTCTGTGGAGGAGGTGAGTTCAGTCTTCCTATGTTGTCATCTTGAACCAGCCTCTACATGCATGTATTTAAACATGTTTGGTAAAGGGACTTGAAGATCTCTCCTACCTTTAGTGAATAGATAGGGTGCCACCTCCCCAAACCCTGGCTTTATAATGAGAAACTGACATTGATTCCATTTCATATGGAACATCTTTTGTCTTTAATACACTCGAGTAGCCAAACTCCTGGCCCACACTACATGCTCCAGAGAACAGCAAATTTAACTTCCTTTCATTTTTGTTATATTTCTGGTTCTTAGCTATGCCTTCTTGTCTTTCTCTTTTTATATTGCTAAGTATTTGAAGCACAACTGGTATGTTAGATAATAAAGTTATTGACCGATCTTGACCAAACTTAGCTAACGATTTTTATGACGACCTAGAAACTAGATCATAAGATTTTAAAAAGCAGAAATTTTGTATTTAAATTATATAATCTTGGGGCACCTGGGTGGTTCGGTCGTTAAGCATCTGCCTTCGGCTCAGGTCATGATCCCGGGGTCCTGGGATCGAGCCCCGCATCAGGCTCCCTGCTCGGCGGGAAGCCTGCTTCTCCCTCTCCCGCTCCCCCTGCTTGTGTTCCCTCTCTCGCTGTCTCTCTGTCAAATAAATAAATAAAATCTTTTTTTAAAAAAATAAATTCATATAATCTTCACATGAATATATAATAATATATGCCTTGGCATAGAGTAAATCCTCAAAAAATGTTTGTCAAATAAATGAGACAAGTGACTGTATGATCATTCATTGCCATAGAAAGCCTTGGAAACATGAATGGAAAAATACATGCGTGCAATAGCACGTGTCCCCTTCTTAATTTTTGCTTTACTGAGATGTTTAAGGTTTTCATTTTTAGCGATGGAATGGTTAAGAAATGAACAGTTTGTTACTGTAATCACTGCATCACTATGTTGTTACTAGGAATTGGGGGTTTTACCTTATGCTTGAGCAAAATATGCATTCAAATAACCTCCGTATATTTGTAAAACAATATTAAATTAAGCGGCTTCTATGATTATTTAAAACTGGTTATCACTCTATCACAAAACACCTATTTAAACAAATCATTTTTATGAGGATTTAGTTATCAGAAGGTAAAACAAAACCCAATTGTCACTGAAATCTTAAAAATGCAATAATAATCTGTTTGCCTTATTCCTTTGCATAATCCAGCGCTATGGAGGACCAGAATAGTCTTTGTACAAGGTTTTCTACATTATCCATTTAGCAAACGAGCTATTCCTATTTTTGGAATTCCCAGTAGCATCTGCAGAGTTAAGAGAGCTGGTCTTTCTAAAAATTTTTCAAGTTCAGTGTCTAGAGCCTTTCTAATAAGCTACTAATTAATGTATCTCTCTGCCTGTTCTCCTTCCCTACACTCTTCTATTTTATTTGAAATGACCAACAATGTTTGAATCGGCTTTTGTAATAAACAAAATGTCACCATTAATATTGCACCTCTGGATACTTTTCAAAGCTTCTGGAGAAATTTAACATTAGCCAGAATGGCTGTATTAAAGGCAATATATAAAGAATGTTGGCATTAATTTATTTCAGATCCATATGCTTAAGTCATACTAAATTAATTTTATTCAAAGTAGCATAGTACTTATCCCATTTTATTGTGGTATACTTAATAACCATGCAAAATGTCCTCTGTGAAGAACTAAGCTTAAAGAAATATATCACATTTATTTTGATATTTCCAGTATCCTCCCTGAAACAAGGAGAGGTTTGTGCTACCTTGGAATATGTCTAATGAATGTCTCGATTTGAACGTTTTAATCAAGAGTAGCATTGCGTACTCATTTACCAGGCAGCAACTGACATGCTTCCAAGATTCTCAAATTCTATTTTGATATGCAAATAAGCAACTTTATGGTTGAGTCCATCAATATTAAATTAATTCAGTGTCCCTATCGTCCTCAATTCTTAATTAATTCAATTAATTAAATTCAATGTTCCTGCCTTCTTTTCTAAGTAAGTTATTGAGCATTAAATTTCTTCAGGTCAAGCATATAATAATTGGCTTAACTTCGTGCTTGGGAAGAGTGGTTAGATCATCATACCCTAACCTAAATCTTTGAGATCATTTGGAGTTATGAGTGGATATTGAGTTAAGTTCTCGAAGTGTGGATGGCACCTAAGACAGCAAATTCCTTGAGGAGAAGGGGTTGGGTAGGAACTCTTTCTGGAGATTTCTCTACTTGTTGAAAATCCTCAAAAAGCTTATGAAAGAAGGCAGAGTCGTTGCCACCAACTTGAAGAATCACTCAGTATGGAAAATAATAAAACAATTTTTACCACATAAAGTACTATTGTAAGTACAAGTATGATATTATTTAATCTCTCAATAATTCTACGAAATGGGTTATTATCTCTATTTTATGGATAAAGTAAGGAGGAAAAGAAGTAAGTAGTAAGCACTTGATGGTACTGATAGCTATTGACCATTTGGTTGGTGGCCCTTGAGCTACAGCTGTAAAGTAATCAGGGCCTAGTCATGGATTTAATCCCTCTGTGGCACATTTTGCCTTTGCCTCATCCTATTTCTGTGTCACTAATTGCACTGCAAACAATCCCTTCACCAGGGAGACTAGTAAGAATAGTGTGGTTTGATCATTGAAATCTATCTTGCAGGAATACGTAAGTTCAGTATCACAAAACTATAAATAATAAATATATAATATAAGTTATATTCACAAGAGCCTGAATTTTATTCTTACAAAGTTAATGAGTTTTATCTGTATTTACCACACCTACCAATCAGATATAGCCACTAATCAATCAAATAACTCTTAAGTCAAAGGAAAAATGTGTTGCTTGCCTAAATATGGGTGGAAAATGGTGGTATCTCTAATTTTTGTCTTGAGTCTAGTGGACACACAATGTTACATTAGTTTCAGGTGTACAACTTAGTGGTTCCGTAAGTTTATACATTATGCCATGTTCACCACAAGTGTAACTCCCATCTGTCACCATACAACGCTATTACAATATCATTGACTCTATTCCCTAGGCTGTACATTCTATTCCTGTGACTTATTCATTCCATAACTGGAAGCCTACATCTCCCACTCCCCATCACCCATTTTGCCCAGCCTCTCTGACAACCATCAGTTTGTTCTCTGTATTTATAGGTCTGAGTCTCTTTTTTATGTATTCGTTTTTTAGGATACACTTATGAGTGAAATCATATGGTATTTGTCTTTCTCAGTCTGACTTATTTCATTTAGCATCATACCCTGTAGGTCCTTGTCGTCTCAAATGACACAATGTCATCCTTTTTCATGGCTGCATTGGATATATATATATATATATATATATATATATGTATATATCATCAGACAAATAGATAATATAACACACACACACATATATATATATATCCCCACATAGTCCTTATCTATTTGTCTGTTGATGGACACTTAGATTGTTTCCATATCTTGGCTATTGTAACTCATGTAGCAATAGATATAGGGAGGCATATATTGTTTTGAATTAGTGTTTTCATTTTCTTTGAGTAGATACAATGTTGGTATCTCTTGAGCCTAGCCTTTGTAACTCGACAAACATTTATTGACTCTTATTTATGAAACTGACCATATAAGAAGCACTGGGGACACACAACAAACAAGAAATAATTTTTACATTTGAAGAAGTCACAATCCAGTGTGGAAAACACACATGTAAACAATTCACTACAACACAAAGGGATAATGTGATAATAAATATATGCGTATCATATTGACATCATATTGACATAATATAGATAACAATTCATTGAGAGGGGGATAGTAAAAAAAGAAAGAAAGACTGCATAAGGAAAGTGATATATAAGCATGACTTTGAGAGATGAGTAAGCATTTACCATTAAGATAAGAATGGAAAAAGATAGTAAGAAACCATCATTGTTCAAATGTACCAACAGCATGTTGCCTGTCTTCGGCTTTTTATAGATAAATTATTTATTTCTAGTTTTAAGTATTGGGTTACACTGCTTCAGAAGTAGTATAAATAAAATTATTGTGCATTAATAGAGGCAAAGCAATCCAATTTGATGTGCTTTGAAGGGATTATCTTGTGCCTGGCACTGTGCTAGGGATTATGAAGAATGATATGCAATACTAAATTCTAAATAGGTCAGAAATGTCTCTTATTGGTAGCTACCCAAAGTAATATTTAGATTTAATGTATTACTTATCAAAATTCCAATGGTATTTTTCACAGATATGGAACAAACAATCCTAAAATTTGTATCAAACCATAAAAGACTCTAAATTGCTAAAGCAATCTGGAGAAAGAAGAACAAAGCTGAAGGCATCAAGTCCCTGATTTCAAACTACATTATAAAGCTGTAGTAATTAAAATAGAGTAGTATTGGCATAAAAGCAAACACATAGGTCAATGGAACAGAATAGAGAGTCCAGAAATAAACCCACACATATGTGGTTGATAAATTTATAGCAGAAGCCAAGACTATACAATGGGGAAAAGACAGTCTCTTCAATAAATGGTGTTGGGAAAATTGGACAGCCCCATTGAAAAGATTGAAACTGGACCCCACTATCTTATACCATGCACAAAAGTCAACTCAAAATGGGTTAAAGACCTAAATTTAAGACCTAAAACCATAAAACTTCTAGAAGAAAAGACAGGTGGTAAGCTCCTTGACCTAGGTCTTGGTGATGATCTTTTAAAAATCTGACACCAAAACAAAAGCCACAGAAGCAAAAATAAACAAGTGGGACTACATCAAACTGCAAAGCTTCCATACAGCAAAAGAAATCATCAACAAAATGGAAAGGCAACATACTGAATGGGAGAAAATAATTGCAAATCACATATCTGATAAGGGTCTGATAGTCCAAATATATAAAGAATTCATACAACTCAATGGCAAAAAACAAACACCCAAACAATCCAATTAAAAGATGGGCAGAAGATCTGAATAAACATTTTTTTCCAAAGGAGATATGCAGAAGGCCAAGAGGTACATGAAAAAATGCTCAACATTATTAATCATCAGGGAACTGCAAATCAAAACCATAATGAGATACCATCTCACACTTGTTAAAATGGCTATTATAAAAGACAAGAAATAACAAGTGTTGGCAACTATGTGGAGAAAAGATAACCCTTGTGCACTGTTGGTGAGAATGTAAAATGGTGCAATCACCATGGAAAACAATACGGAATGTCTTTAAAAAATTAAAAATACAACTATCATATGACTCCAGAATTATACTTCTGGGTATTTATTTAAAAATAATAAAAACACTAATTTGAAAAGATATATGTACCCCCATGTTAAATTGCAGTGTTATTTACAACAGCCAAGAAAAGTAAACAACCTAAGTGTCCATTGATGGATAAATGTATAAAGAACGTGGACTATTATTCAACCATTAAAAAGACCGAAATCTTGACATTTGTGACAACATGGATGTTCCTTAAGGGCATTATGCTAAGTGAAATAATTCAGACAGAAAAAGACAAAAATCCCATATACCTTTCTTACTTATGGAATCTTAAAAAAACAGACTGGTGGTTGCAAGGAAGTGGGAGAAATGGGTGAACTGTTTTTTGTTTTCTAGTTTAAATAAATTGAATAAAATTTTTAAAAAAGAAGTAGGTCAGAAATGTTTCTTACTGGCAGCTTTCAGCACTTTGTTAGTATAGTAGTTCATTGTCACTGGCACTGCATTGTTCACAATAGTATATTTTATAAGTTGTGCTGAATTTGGATGACAAGAATTGTATTTATGGTATCTGGTTTAATAGACAATCATCTATAGTTACATATTATGCATCACTCGTATCTGGCACACTTTTCCCATGACAGTCTTTATGCCACCGATAGAAGTGTCAACTTTCACAGCATAATATCCTTTGCCAATAATTCTGGAACTATTGGCTAAATGGAAATGCAGAGCCATGGCTCAATTTCTGGCTAGCACTCTTGATGCAAGGGCTCTTTTATAAGGACTTAATTTTGGGGAGAGTTGCATTGGAATAGAAACAATAAATGCCACATCCTTTAACTTTGTTTTAAAAAAACAATTCAAGAGGCGCCTGGGTGGCTCAGTCATTAAGCATCTGCCTTCGGCTCAGGTCATGATCCCGGGGTCCTGGGATCGAGTCCCACATTGGGCTCCCTGCTCACTGGGGAGCCTGCTTCTCCCTCCCCCGCTTCCCCTGCTTGTGTTCCCTCTCTCACTGTCTCTCTGTGTCAAATAAATAAATAAAATCTTAAAAAATAAAAATAAACAATAAACAGTTCAAGTGAATACATTTAAATATTTTATTGGCTCTATTCAATGATTCATGACAATCAGGCAGCATCCCATCTAGCAGATAGAAAGGAGCTCCAAGGATCTGCACAAAATGAAAGACTTTTATAAGCAGAAGGAATGGGGAAAGGAAGTTATACTAGCAAAAAGCAGATTGGTTGCAGTAAGTTCACTTTCCTTTAGGGGATGGCAGTTTTATCAGGCAGATTACCTCACCGGTATTGACCAGGCAATTCCTGATTGACTGGTTTAAGATTCTGTTTCTGGGAAAGCCCAAACTGTAATTACATTAAGTATTAAGCTTTGGTTTGGTGACAAGTGGCTTAGCACAGTGACTCCATTTTGGGCGTGTCTCATTTTTAACAATTTCCTACATTCTAAATCAATGGAGACATAAGATAAAGAGATACCGGACAGCATGCATTAGACTGTCTACTGACAATTGACTTTCTATTATTGCATCCCAGAAGGATCACAGGCACTGCTTAAACACCTCCAGACCATCTCTAACAGATGTCAAGATTGGACCACTTACTCTTCTATATGGCTGAGAGCAGAGCAGCGTGTCCTTACTTTGTAGTCCGACGGATCTCCCAAAGAGACATGCTGGAGCCAAAACCATCCAGTTCTCTCTCTTATACTCACTAACCAAGTAAATCCCTCCTCCTCCTCCTATAGAGAGGGCAGAGTATTATGGTAATTAATGTCCCTCCACATAGAAACCTGAAGTCCAGTAAAAGGAGGGCCTCTGAACATGAATGAACAGAAAAAAATGCACATATATGACAAAAATAAAACTACAGATATTAGATCAATGCCAAAAAGCCTCACAAAACTCCTATATTCATTGAGGGTGGATTATGTCCATAAACTTAGATATTGAAGGGAAAAAGCCAGAGTTTTTCTGCCCTGGAAACTAGAGTTGCTGTGCTATCTCCTACTAGATCAATTCTATTCCTAGTAGGCACCTTTTAATTAATAACCTAATCATTGTGGCTTTTGCCGTGATAACAGTAACTTTTCTCCCACTGTGTTGCCAGCTTTCTTCTTCAACTTGGCCCTGTTCTGGGTTTTTTTTTTCCTTTAAGTGATACTTTTCTGAGTGCTTATTATATATAAGAAGCCAAGCTGTTTCATATTTCATTCAAAGAAACATCAGTTTCTATGTAAATGTAAAATGTAAAATTTTACATTAGCTTTTTGATGAATTGTCAAAGGGAGGTTTTATTCACAAAATACCATCCAAACAGCAGCTGCTCCCTGGTCTCCTCCCGAACTCCACTGCGTATCTGGGGAGCCTCTTTGGCTTTACTGTTTTGTTTTGCTTTGTTTTCTCATTCATTATTGCAAACTTTAACTTGTTAGTTAAAGGGAATTCATTGTCCTTAGAAATTAGATGAAGAGAAAGGATGATTATTTTCCCCAGTCACTATGATAATACTGCAAGGAAAGGATTATTATTATTTTGCTGGTGGTTGGTTAAATCAATTTTCCAAGGCCATAGAACCAGTAAAAGTCGCAGAACTTAGATTTGAAGTCAGTTCCTTCTTTTTTTTCTCCAGAAAATGAAACAAACCAAAAAGGGTTTGGAATAAAGTTCCACTGACCTCAAAAGGGTGAAAAGATTAGAAAAGAATTGTATGCAGTCAAAATATACCTTGCAGATAGAGCAAAAATATAGCATTACGAACTACCAAACTCTTGTGGTAATTTCTTTTTTTTAAATTAACATAATGTATTATTTGTTTCAGGGGTACAGGTCTGTGATTCATCAGTCTTACACAATTCACAGCGCTCACCATAGCACATACCCTCCCCAATGTCTATCACCCAGCCACCCCATCCCTCCCACCCCCCACCACTCCAGCAACCCTCAGTTTGTTTCCTGAGATTAAGAGTCTCTTATGGCTTGTCTCCCCCTCTGATCTCATCTTGTTTCATTTTCCCTCCCTTCCCCTATGATCCTCTGTCTTGTGTCTCAAATTCCTCATATCAGTGAGATCATATGATAATTGTCTTTCTCCGATTGACTTATTTTGTTTAGCATAATACCCTCTAGTTCCATCCATGTCGTTGCAATTGGCAAGATTTCATCTTTTTGATGGCTGCATAATATTCCATTGTATGTATATATCACATATTCTTTAACCATTCATCTGTTGATGGACATCTAGGCTCTTTCAATAGTTTGGCTATTGTGGATATTGCTGCTATAAACATTGGGGTGCACGTGCCCCTTCGGATCACTACATTTGTATCTTTGGGGTAAATACCCAGTATTGCAATTGCTGGGTCGTAGGGTAGCTCTATTTTCAATTTTTTGAGGAATCTCCATACTGCTTTTCAGAGCGGCTGCACCAGCTTGCATTCCCACCAACAGTGTAGGAGGGTTCTCTTGGGGAATTTCTAACATCTAAGGGTTTTTTTTTCCTTTTGGTGGTACTGTTTGGAAGAGGTGGACTTTGTGGAATTTATTTTGTGGTGGTGGGAAGAAGCTCTCTGTTCAGGCCAGATGCTTATCTATGTTAATTTTCTACAGGTAATAGACTTTATTTTTTGAACAGTTTTAGAATTACAGAAAAATTGACTGGATCATTCAGAGAGTTCCCACATACTACACACATTTCCCTCTATTATTAACATCTTACGTTAGTATGGTTATTTGCCAATATTAATGAACAAATATTGATATATTATTAATTTAAGTCCATACTTTATTCAGATTTCTTCATTTTTTTATTAGTTATTTTACTATTCCACAATCTTACTAATGTTCCATATGTAGTATTTCCATAATTTCCATAATTAGTATTATCAGTTATAATACTGATATTCCATGGATTTTACTAATCCATAATTCCATCCAGGATACCACATTACATTTAGTTGTCTTATCTCCTAAGGCTCTTCGTGGCTGTGACAGTTTCTCAGCCTTTCCTTGTTTTTGATGGTCTTGGGGGTTTGGAGGGGTACTGGTTAGGAATATTGTAGGAATCCCCTCTACTGGAATTTGTCTGATGTTTTTCTCATTGGGGTTATGAGTTTTAGGCAGGAAGAACACAAGGCAAAGTGCCATTTTCATCACATCATATCAAGAGTACAGACCATCAACATGATGTATCACTCTTGTTAACCTTGACCACCTGGCTGAGGTTGAGTTGGTCAGTTGTCTCCACTGTGAAGATGTCTTTCATCTCCATACTATGCTCTTTGGAAGGAAATCACAAGGTGTAGCTCACACTTAAGGAGCTGGGATTTTTTCCCCCCATCTCCTTGAAGGCAGAGTATCTACATAAATTATTAGAATTCCTTTGCATGGGAGATTTGTCTATTCTCTCCCTAGTATGTTTTTTGCCCATTATTTAATATTTAGAGTTGCTTGTATTCTTACTATTGAGTTTTGAGTGTTTGTATATTTTAGATACAAACCCTTTATCAGATACGCATTTTGCAAATATTTTCTCCCAGGCTGTGGCTTGACTTCTCTCATTCTCTTAACAGTTTTCTTTACAGAGCATGTGTTTTCAATTTTGATAAAGTCTAATTGATCAATTGTTTCTTTGATGGCTCATCTTTTGAGTATTCTATCTAAAAACTCAGCACCAAACCCAAGGTCATATAGATTTTCTCTTATGTTTTCTTCTAGAAATGTCAGAGGGTTTGCTTTTCTCATGTAGGCTTATGATCCATTTTAAGTTCATGTTAATGTAAGATATAAAATATATATGTAGGTTCCTTTTTTTGGCATATGGGTGTCTAATTGTTCTAGCACAATTTATTGAAAAGACTACCTTTGTCCATTGAATTGCCTACCCACTTTTGTCAAAGATCAGCTAACTATATTTGTATGGGTCTATTCTAGGCTGTTTATACACTGATCTATGTATTTATTCTTTCATCCAACATTATGGTGTCTTGAATAATGTAACCTTAGTGTAAGTCTCGTAATCACATAATGTGAGTCTTCCAACTCCGTTCTTCTTCATATTATATTGGCTTTTCTACATTCTTTGTCTTACCATTTAAGTTTGTCAATAATTAAAAATATCTCGCTGAGGTTTTAAATCAGATTGTGTTGACTCTATAGATCAACTTGGGGAGAATTTACATTTTAACAATATTGAGTCTTCCAATTCATTTTCCAATTCCTCTCTCCATTTATTAGATCTTTGATTTTTTAAATCAGTGTTTTGTGGCTTTCTGATTATAGTTCCTGTATATATTTTGTTAGATATATACCTGAGTATTTCATTTTGGGGAGGTGCTGTTAAATTTAAATTTTAAAAAAAAAATTTAAAATTGCTGTTTTGTTAAATTTAAATTTCTATTTGTTAATTTATGGTACATAAGAAAGCAACTGACTTTAGCATGTTAACCTTGCATCCTGCAACCATGTTATACTCAGTAGTTCCAGAAATTTTTTGTTTTTCTTTGGGGGGATTTTTTACATAAACAGTGATGTTATCTATGAATAAAGATAGTTTTATTTCTTCCTTTCCAAGCTGTATACCTTTCATGTTTTTATTTGTCTTATTGCACTAGCTAAGACTTCCATTATGATGTTGAATAGATGTACTGAGAAAAGACATATTGCCTTAGTCCCAACCTCAGGGAAAAAGTGTCCAGTTTTTTCTGATTAACCATGATATTACCTGTAGGCTTTTTGTAGATGTTCTTATCAAATTGAGAAATTTCCCCTCTATTCCTAGTTTGCTGAGAGTTATTACCATGAATGGGTAGTGGATTTTGTCAAATGCTTTTTCTGCATCAATTAATATGATCATATGATTTTTCTTCTTTACTCTGTTGATGTGGTAGATTACATTAAGTGATTATTTTTTAAATGTTGAAACAGCTTCACAGACCATTTAGTCATGGTGTATAATTTTTTAATACATTCATTGTTGGATTCATTTTGCTAACATTTTCTTAAGGATTTTTACATTTATGTTAATTATAGATATCGGTCTGTCGCTTTTCTTTCTTGTAATCTCTTTATCTGATTTTGACATTAGAGTAATGCTAGTTCATAGAATGAGTTAGAAAATGTTCTTTATGCTACTATTTTTTGTAAGACATTGTGAAGAATTAACGTCATTTCTTCCTTAAAAGTTTGCTAGAATTTACTGGTGAAATCATCTGGAATAGGTAATTTCTTTTTTGGAAGGTTATTAGGTTATTAATTATTGATTCTTTTTTGTTTTCTATTTTAGATAGATAAATTTCTTGTGATCTGTTTTTCCTTGTGTGAGTTTTGGTAGTTTGTGTCTATAAAGAATTGGTTCATTTCATCTAAATTATCAAATTGTGACCATCTTTTTTTTCCTAAGTATTCTTTCATTATCCTTTTTAATGTACATGAGACCAAAAATGATAACCCCTCTTTTATTTCTTATATCAGAAGCCTGTGTCTTCTTTTGTTCCTGATTAGCCTGGCTAGAAGTTTATCGATTTTATTTATCTTTTCAAAAAAACAACATTTGGTTTCTTTGAATTTCTTTATCATTTTCCTGTTTCCAATTTTATTGATTTCTGTTGTAATGTTTTTTATTATTTATTTTCCTCCACTTGCTTAAGGCTTAGATTGCTTTTTCACCTCTAGTTTCTTAAGGTATGTGCTTAGGTTTTAGATTTTTTTTGTAATGTATGCACTTAATGCTATAAATCTCCCTCTAAGCACTACTTTTGTTGCATCCCACAAATTTATATAGAATTTTTTTAGTTCAAGTATTTTTATTTTGTTCCAATATTATAAATTTCCTTTGAGACTTCTTTGACCGATTTGTTGTTTAAAAGTATATGGTTTAATATTCAAATACTTGAGTATCCAGCTATGTTTCCATTATTGATTTCTAGTTTAATTTCATTGTGGTGTGAGATCGTACTTTCTATAATTTATTTTCTTTTTAAAAATATTTATTTATTTGAGAGAGAGAGAGAGAGAAAGAGAGAGCACGAGCAGGAGGGGCAGAGGGAGAGAGAAACTCAAGCAGACTCCATACTGAGCCAGGAGCCCAGCACGGGGCTCAATCTCATGACCCTGAGATTACGACCTGAGCTGAAACCAAGAGTTGGATGCTTAAATGACTGTGCCACCCAGGCGCCCCTATAATCTATTTTCTTTTAAGTTTATTAAGTGTATTTTATGGCATAGATGTGGTCTGTCTTCTGAATGTTCTATGTGAACTTGAAAAGAATGTATATTTTGCTGTTGTTGGAGTATTCCTTAAATTGGAATTATATCAATTTGATCGATGGTGCTATTCAAGTGAACTATATACTTCTTGGTTTTTCAGCCTGCTTGATCTTTTAATAACTGATAGAAGGTATTAAAATCTCCAACTATAATGATGGTTTTCCCTATTTGTCCTTTTGGTACTATCAGTTTGCCTTGCATATTTTGATTTGATGCCCAGTGTTTAAGTGCACACACACTTAGGATTCTTAGGTCTTTTTGAAGAACTGACCCCTTTATCATTATGTAGTGTCCTTTACCCTTAATATTTTTTCTTGTTTCTGAAGTCTTTGTCTTTATTAATTAGCTACTCCTGCTTTCTTTTGATTGGTGTTAGCATAGTATATGTTTCTCCATCCCTTTACGTTCTATCTATATGTCTTTATATTTGAAATGCATTTCTTGTGGGAAACAGATAGTTGAGTGATTTTTTTTATTCACTCTGACAATCTTATCTTTCATTGGTGTGTTAGGATCACAAATATTTACAGTAGTTATTGATATATTTGAATTAATATTATCTATGTCTGTAACTGGTTTCTATTTATTACCAGAGACTTATTTTTCAACATTTTCTGGTTTTAACTGAGCACTTTATATTATTACATTTTATATCCTCTCTCAGCATGTCAATTATAATCCTTTGAAAATATTTTAGTGATTGCAATATACAATTTAAACTAACCCTAAGTCTACTTTAAAATACATGATGCCATTTCTTATGTAGTGCAGATATTTTATAACAAAGTGTTCCCTATTCCTACCTGCTGGCCCATATGATATTGCTGCCATTCATTTCACTTATTCATAGGCTATAATCACCCAATAAATGTGACTATTATTATTTTAAGCAAACAGCTATCTTTTAGAAAGCCAAGAATATGGAAAGGAATAAATTTTATTTTGCCTCTATTTATTCCTTATCTGATGCTCTTCCTTTGTTTTATGTAGATCTTCCTTTCTTTCATGTAGACCTAAAATATTTCCTTTCTCTCTGAAGATTTCCTTTAAACATTCCTTGGAGGACCAGTCTACTGGAGATAAATTCCATTGCTGTTGTTGTTGTTGTTGTTGTTTTAAGGTGGGGCCTGTAAAAGGCTTTACTTTGCCTTAATATTTAAGGATAATTTCACTAAATATAGGATTCTGGTTTTTTTTTTTCTTTTAACATTTTAAATATCTCATGCTACTCTCTTCTTGTTTGTACATTTTTTTCCTTCTATAGATAAGGTATCCTAATTCTTGCTTTTAAAAATATATTCCTTTGTCTTTATTTTTCTGTCCTTTGAATAAAATATTCCTAGGTGTGGTGTTTTGGTATTTATTCTATTTGGCATTTTCTGAACTTCCTGGATCTATGATTTAGTGACTATCATTTTAGAAATTCCTCAGATGTTATTACTTCAAATATTTCTTTTCTATTTTTATTTTCGTCTGGCATTTCAGTTATTTCCTTTGAAATTTTTGGATGTTCCAGTTTATTTCCTTTTTTCCTTTACATTTCAACTTGAGAAATTTGTATTTCTTTATCTTCAGGCTCACTAATTTTTTCCTTGTCCATGTCTACTCAATTGATGAGCCCAACAAAAACATTCTTCATGTGTGTTACAGAGTTTTTAATGCATAGCACCCCCATTTGATTCTTTTTCAGAAATTTTCATCTCTCTGCTTATATTACTCATCATTTCTTGAATGTTTGCTTTTTTTCATTAGAACCCTTAGCATATTAATTATAGTTATTTTAAATTCCCTCATAATTCCAAAATCTGGGCCATACCTGAGTCTGATTCTGATGCTTGCTTTGTCTCTTCAGACTCTGTTTTTCCTTCTCTCTTTTCAGCATGTCTGGTACTTTTTGTTGTTGTTGTTAAAAATCAGAAGGGATGCATTGGGTGAGAGGAATTGAGATAAATAGGCCTTTAGTGTGAGAATTTGTTAATTTTTCCAAGAATTGCACTGTTTGTTTTGTGTAGCTCTAGATACTGAAGGCATCAAATTCTTACAGTGTCATTTTTTCTCCTTGAGTTGGGGTTCTAGAAGTACTCCTTCTCAGAGAGATACTCTGTTTTGTAACTTTCAGCGGTAATCCACTGTTAGTATACTACAGTCCTATTGGTGTCATTGTAATGTGCAGGGGAGACAGAACTTTCTATAATTTTCTGATTAAATATTAGTTGTCCACTAGGTTTATGCCTTTGGTCTATGATCTTCTCAAGTGTTTCTTCTTATAAAGCTCTCTCACCCTTTCTTTGGTGAAACTAGAAGGCTAGAGGGGGCTGCAGTGGGAGAAATGCCATCCCTTCAGGTGGGAAAAGGCTCCAGAAAGGTCTTCCCTCTGGAGAGCTGGCCTTTCATATGGAGAATGCTCTGGGTGTATATCAGAATGGTTACTTTCCCCTACTTCTGCCAGAGACATGAAAGGATTTTTCTTGGCTCTTTAATAGAGAAACTGATAGAATTCTTGAAGGTCAAACTCATAAAAGTGTGAGGGCGCTCCTAAGTCTACGGCCCTCAGTTGTTTCTTCCTTTCACATTCATCCACATTCAGCCTCTAACAGTTTATCAGAATTACCATTTAAGCGTTCTTGCCAGTTTATGGCTCCAGCAGTTTCTGCTTCAAGTAAGCAGATGTCATTGATGGTTTTCCTGATTGCCTGTCTTCCATTATTCATGGGGTGGTTTTCCTGCAAACCAAGGTTTTTGATGGGCTTCTTTGATTTTCAGTTTGTTCAGCTTTTCTCTTGTAAGAATGGGAGCAGTGACTTGCAAGCTCCTGGCATGTCAGAGCTCCCTCCATAATGGATTGCGGTACTTTGGGCCGGGTTGCTGATAAAGTAGTAAGAGTATGTCTCATAAACCAAATAGAAACTTTTAATGTGTGCTTATAACAATTATTTGTGGTTTTGTTTCTTTATAGTTGAATAAGTATGATTCACGTTTTTCCCGCTTGTGGACATGTCTGAAAGGATTTTATCAGAGTTCTGTCAATATTTAATAATTTTGTTACTTAGGGAAAAAGTATAAGAGTGTTCTCTTTATTAAGTCCCCAGAACAGGGTGCTGTGGGATAGCTATTATGTCCATTATATTTGAGGAAATAAAATTTTGATGAAACTTATTCCTGACATGAGTCTTATTTCTTAGTGGTACTGATCTGTTTGTTTCAATGAATGTCTTTTATGATTGTCTCTATCTCAGATATTTAGTTCCAAGTCTAGTTTACTGAGAATGGACTTAGATTTAGTCACAGAATATTAGAGTTAAAAGAAATCTAAGTGACTATCTAAAGGAGTGATGTGATTTACCCAGTGTCACAAACCAATTTAGAGGTTGTATTGGGTCTGGAGCTGAGGTCTACTGTCACATAGTCCTTAAATAAATAAGTAAATAAATAAATTGGTTTTATTTAGCAAACATTTATTGATGCAAGGATTTACATTATGCAAAGTTACTTAAGAATTAGTTCTTACCATCCAGTTGTTTTCAACCTAGTTAGGAAGATAAGACAAGTATACAAGTACTTACTCTACATTGTAGAAAAGATTAAGTGCCAGGGGAAGGGAGATTCTGAGTTGGGACACAGTATATCTAGGGGGGAAATCAGTGATGTCAAGTTCAGTGCCCTTTTTAATCTGTCTTTTACCAAAAATATTGTCTGAAAAGAATTCCTTTGTGCTTTGCTGAATGTTCAGACTCTAAGATTTTGTTCTTCTCTTTAATAAAATAAGTATAAAATATTGATTAGGAATTTGGACCCAAATGAGACAGACCTATGTTCAAAAGCTAGCTTTATGATATGTTAACTATTTGACTAAGGACAAGTTCAATTTGATTCAATTCAACAAATATTTGTCAATCACCTTCGATGTGTCAGGCACAGTTTTCTAAACATTTGGAAATACCTCAGTGGAAAAAAAAGTAGAAAAATATGTTTGCCTTATAAAGTTTACATTCTAATGGATGCATGTTTTAATGAAATAATTGCACACAGTTTATTGCATGTAATTTAACTGTGCATGGATCTTCAAGAAACTTAGTGATAGAAATTTCCTGAGCCTCATTTCCTCATTTATAAAATGAGGTGTTACTGGTGCTTGCCTCATAGGCTTGTTAGTAGAATTAAATGATTTAATATGTAATGCTTTTAGTGGAGTGCCTGGTATATAGACCAAATGCAATAAATGTGAACTGTTGTCATTGTTAAGGACATAATGATTCTTATAAACTGAATTATATCCTCCCAATTCACATGTTGAAGCCCTAACTGCCAATGTGACTGTCAGTATCTCCTATTTGGAGGTAGGGCCTTTAGGAGATAGGGCCTTTAAGGAGGTAATGAAACACCTGTAAAACCATCACCATAATTGAGGTAGTGAGATATTCATTACCCCCAAAAGTTTTCTCATCTATCTTCATACTCCCTTTTGCTCCTCCTGAACCTCTCCACCCCATCCAAGGCAACCATTGATCTGCTTTCTGTTATATAGATTATTTTGCACTATGTTGAGTTTTATGTAAATGTAATCAAACAGTATGGACTCTTGCATGTGGCTTTGTTCATTGAGCACAATCATTTTGAGATTCATCCATATTGTGTGTATCAATGGTTCATTCCTTTTTATTGTGGTGTTATATATAGTCTATTGTATGAAAGATACCAAGCTTATCCATTCATCTGTTGAAGAACATAATGGTTGTTCACAGTTTTTGGTGATTATGAATAAAACTTCTTTGAAACCCCATGAAAAATATTTGCATGAAGATAGGATTTTGTTTCTTTTGAATAAATACCTAGGAATGGAATGACTGGATTGTAAGGTAGGTATATGTTTAACTGTTTATAAAGTTGCCAAACTGTTCTCCAAAGTTGTACCTTTTTACATTCCCACTACCGTTGTATGAGAGTTAGTTTTCCACATCTTCTACAAAACTTGGTATGGACAGACATCTTAAATTTAACCATCGATTAGATGTACAGTGGTATCTCATGGTGGTTTTAATTTGCTTTTCCCTAATGACTATAAAGCTAGTGTCTTTTCATGGCTTATTAGCCATCTATATATCTTCTTTAGTGAAGTGACTGTTGAAATCTTTTGCCCGTTTTTAAATTGGGTTATTTGTGTTCATATTACTGAGTTTTGAGAGTTCGTCATATATCCTGGAGATCTCTTTTATGTGATGTATGATTTGCAAATATTTTCTCCCAGGCTTCAGCTATTTTCATCTTTAGCAGTGTTGAAGAGTGGGTATTTTGATGAAGTCCAGCTAATCAATTCGTCTATGGTTTATGCTTTTGGATCTGTATCTAAGAAAACTTTGCTTCATCCAAAGTCACAAAAAAGTCCCTGCTAGGTTGCCTGTTGTCTTCTGGAAGTTTTATAGTTTGGGGTTGTAAATTGCTCTCTGACCATTTTGAGTTAATTTTAATATATGATCTGGATCAAAATTTATATTTTTATATATGAATATCCTGGGGGTTTTGTATCATTTATTAAAAAGACTGTCCTATTTCCATGGAATTATCTTTGATGCATAGGTTTGTAAGGTAGCCTTCAAATTTTCTTTTCTTTTTTTTTTTAAGGATTTATTTATTTATTTGAGAGAGACAGAGAGAGAGAGCACGAGTCAGGAGGAGGGGCAGAAGGAGAATATCTTCAAGCAGACTCCCCTCTGAACATGGAGCCCAATGCAGGGTTAGATCTCAAGACCCATGAGATCATGACCTGAGCCAAAACCAAGAGCTGTACACTTAACCCACTGAGCCATTCAGGTACACCTATCCTTCAAATGTTCTAATCTCACTTATTAGTTCTACAAGTTTTTTGTAGATTTTATTGGATTTTCTACATAGACATGCCATTTTATTTCTTCCTTCCCAATCTGGATGCTTTTTATTTCTTTTTTGCCTGGTTGCACTGACCAGAACCTCTGATACAATGTTGAATAGAAAGAGAGTGGGCATCTCTGCCTTGCTTCTAATCTTAAGAGGAAAGCACTCAGTTTTTCACCATTAAGTATGATGATAATTGTAGGTTTTTGTAGATGCTTTTTATCAAGTTGAGAAAGTTCCCTTTTATTCCTAGTTTGCTAAGAGTTGTGTTTTTTTTCCCCACCTTTCTTGAGATATACACTAGCCGTCCCAATCCATGGAGAATACATTCGAAGACCCCCAGTAGATGCCTGAAACTGTGAATAGTACCAAACCCTACACGTACTATATTTTTCCCTACACATATATACCTGTGATAAAGTGTGATTTATAAATTAGGCACAGTAAGAGATTAACACCAATAACTAATAATAAAATGGAACAACTATAAGAACATACCACCATAAAAGTTATGTGACCATGGTCTCTTTCTCTCTCTCTCAAAAATATCTTATTGTACTATACTCACCCTGCTTCTTATGATGGGAGATGATAAGATTCCTATCTGGTGAGATGAAGTGAGGGGAATGACATAGGCCTTGTGACATAGCTTTAAGCTACTAATGACCTTCTGAAGATACATCAGCAGGAGCATCATCTACTTTCAGACTGTGGTTGATCACATGTAACTGAAAGTGCAGAAATTGAAACCCTGGATAAGGGGGACTACTGTAATTGATACATAACATCATGTAGGTTTAAAGTATACAATGTGCTGATTTGATACACATATATTGCAAAAATGATTACCGCCATAGCATTAGCTAACACCTGCATCATGTCACATAATTACCATTGCACTTCTGTGATGAGAACATTTAAGATCTATTCTCTTGGCACCTTTCAAGTATGTAATACAGTATTATTAACTATAATCATTATAGAGTAGATCCACAGAACTTATTACTCTTACTGGCTGGAAGCTTGTCCCCTTTGACCAGCATCTCCCTTTTTCCCCCACCCCCTAGCCCCTGGTAACCACCATTCTGGTCTCTCTTTCTGTGAGTCTGGCTTTTTTAGGTTCCATGTGTAAGTGATGTCATAGAGTATTTATCTTTCTCCGTCTGAGTTATTTTAACTTGGAGAGTTCGTTTTTAATTACAAATGGATGCTTGATTTCGTCAAATTCTTTTTCTATGTCTATTGAGATGCTCATATGATTTCACTCTTTTGGTTTGTTAATATAGTGAGTTACACTGATTGATTTTTTAATATTATACCAAACCTGCATTCCTGGGATAAACTCCCAGGTTTATGATCATGATCTATTATCTTTTTGTATGTTGTTGGATTCAGTTTGCTGAATAAATAAATAAATAAATCCTTATCTTTCAAACTTATTACCTTTCTCTCTGCATCTTTTGTTTTTGCATCAATATTTGTGAGGTATATTGGCCTGTAGTTTTCTATCTTGTATTTGTCTGTTTCTGCTATTAGGATAATGTGGCTTCATCAAATGAGTGAGAAATATCCCTCTTCTTCAATGTTTTGGAGGAGTATGTGTATGTGTAAGTGTAGAAATCACATTATTTTTTCCATAAGTGCTTGGTACAATTCACCAGTAAAGCTACATAGGCCTTGAGATTTTTTTGTGGAAAGATTTTTGGCTAAAAACTCATTACCTTTAATAGATAGATTGTCATTTCTTTTTGACTGAGCTTTGATAGTTTATGGCTTTCAGGGGATTTTTCCATTTCATCTAAGTTGTTGAATTTGTAGGTATAAATTTGTTGATAATGCTCATTTATTATCATTTTTAAAAGAATATGTAGTGATGGTACCTCTCTCATTCCTGATATTGGTAAATTGTGTCTTCTTTCTTTTTCTTCCTGACCCGTCTGGCTAGAGGTTTATAAATTGTATTCATCCTCTCAAAGGGCCAGTTTTTGGTTTCTATTATTTTTCTGCTTTTTTATTTTATTGAATTCTCCTTTTAACTTAATATTATTTCCATTGTCTGCCTACTTTGGATATAATTTACTCTTTCTTTTACAGGCTTTTAATGAGGAAGAACATTTTTCTTCTCTAATATAGGCATTTAGTGCTAGAAAATTCTCACTAATACTGCTTTAATGGCATCCCAGAAACTTTCTGGATGCTTTTTTTTTTTTTTCTTTTTATCCTTGGTGTACAGCAACTTGAATATGATGTGAGTCGGTATTGAGTTCTTCATGTTCCTAGACGTGATGTTTGCTGAGCTTCTCCAGATTGAACATTTTCATATACCTGGGGAAATTAAGCACCATTATTTATTCAAATATATTTTGTATCATCACTGTCTCCATTAAGGAGTCTAATTACATGTGTATTAGGTTACTTGAAATAGTCCCACAGATCACAGACACTCTTTTTTGTTTGTATGGTTTATTATTTTCCATCCTTTTACTTTCAACCTACCTAAATCGTTATATTTGAAGGAAATTTCTTGTAGATTGCACCTAGTTGGATCTTTTCTTTTTAATTGAAGTATAGGTGACACACAATGTTACAGTAGTTTCAGGTGCACAATATAGTGATTCAATGTGGATGCTCTTTTAATTTCACCAAATTATTTTTTGTCTATGCTTAATTTTGGATAGTTCCTGTTGTTATATCTTTGTAACATAACCTTATCTTCTGCAATGTCTCATTTGTTGTCAATCTCATTCAGTGTATTTTTTATCTTACATATTTTCCTTTTCATCTCCAGGTATTTCATATGAATCTGAACTTTTGGAGCATATGCAATAGAGTTACAATAACTTTTCATGTTTTGTCCACTAACTACAACACTTGGGTCAGTTTTAATCAACTGATTACCTTCCTTATTATGGTGTTTTCCCATTTCTTTGCCTGTCTCATAGTCTAATTAGATGTCAAGACATTGGAGTTTTTACTTTGTTGCGAACTGGATATTTTTGCATTCCTGTAAATATTCTTGAGTTTTATCTTGGGATGCAATTAAAACACTCAGAATCAGTTTGGTCATTTTGAGTCTTTCTTTTATAATATGTTAGGAAGGACCGCAATAGAGTCCTAGGGCTAATTATTCCTGTTTACTGAGGCAAGACCCTTCTTAAACACTACACTCACTGCCACATGAATTATATGTTTTTCCAGTCTGGCTGATGAAAATAGGTATTGTTACTGGCCCCATATGAACATGGGCCACTCGTCTCTAACGTTTTTGGATTATATTCCCCACCTGCCCCCACCTCATGTAATTTCCTCATACATATGCATTTATCAGTTCTCAAACAAATACTGTAGGGGCATCCCCTGAAGATCTCTAGGGTTCTTGGTCTGTGCAGCTGTCTCCTGTGTGGTATTCTCTTCTGTGAACTCCAGTTACTTTGTTCTCCCTGGACTTTCAGCTCCATTTCCTTACCTCAGAGATACCAAAGGTTCCCCACCTGGATTGTGCTACCCTGCTTAAGAGCTTGGAAACTCAAACAGATAAATTCTCAACAAGATCCTAGCAAATTGAATCCAACAGGACATTAAAAGAATTATTCACCACGATCAAGTGAGATTTATTCCTGGGCTGCAGGGGTGGTTCAATATTCACGAATCAATTGATGTGATACACCACATCAATAAAAGAAAGGATAAGAACCATACGAGCCTCTCAATAGATGCAGAAAAAGCACTTGACAAAATATAGCATCCATTCTTGATAAAAACCCTTCACAAAGAAGGTGTAGATGGAACATACCTCAATATCATGAAAGCCATATACTCAACACCCACAGCTAAAATCACCCTCAATGAGAGAAAACTGAGAGCTTTTCCTCTATGGTCAGGAACAAGACAAGGATGTCCACTCTCACCATTACTACTTAACATAGTACTGGAAGTCTTAGCCTCAGCAATCAGACATGAAAAAGAAATAAAAGGCATCTAAATCAGCAAGGAAGAAGTCAAATTTTCACTATTTGCAGATGATAGGATACTATATGTAGAAAACCCAAAAGACACTCCACCAAAAAATTGCTAGAACTAATACACAAATTCAACAAAGTTGCAGGATATAAAATCACTGTATAGAAATCTGTTGCGTTTCTATACACCAATAATGAAGCAGAAGAAAAAGAAATCAAGGAATCTGTCCCATTTACAATTGCACCAAAAACAATAAGATACCAGGGAATAAACCTAACCCAAGAGGTAAAAAATCTGTGCTCTGAAAACTACAGAACACTGGTGAAAGAAATTGAAGAGGACACAAAGAAATGGGAAAAAATTCCATGTTCATGGATTGGAAGAACAAACATTGTTAAAATGTCTTTATTACCCAAAACAATCTACCCATTTAATGCAATCCCTATCAAAATACCACCAGCCTTTTTCACAGAGCTAGTACAAGCAAAACCTAAAATTGGTATGGAACCACCAAAGACCCCCAAATAGCCAAAGCAATCCTGAAAAAGAAAAGCGACGTTGGAAGCATTACAATTCTGGACTTCAAGTTCTATTACAAAGCTGTAGCGATCAAGACAGTATGGCACTGGCACAAAAACAGACACATAGATCGATGGAACAGAATAGAGAACCGAGAAATGGACTCACAACTCTATGGTCAACTAATTTCAACAAAGCAGGAAAGAATATCCAATGGAAAAAAGACAAGTCTCTTCAACAAATGGTTTTGGGAAAACTGGACAGCAAATAAACCGTTGAGAACATGAACTCTGAAGTCACCAGCATATCTGGTGAACCTCGGGCCTCACTGTGCTGGGACATACCCTTCACGTCATGATATAGAGGTGACATGGAAACACGTGTTGTCAACTGGACAATAAATCCAGCGCTGAGAGGGAGAAAGGGTTTAACACAGTTTCTTCTCCTCTGGCTGGGAGAAAGGCTAAGAGTATTACTCTAGGGAAAGGCCTTCCACACAGAACAAGTGGAGTGGGGGATAAGTAATCACTCACCTCCACAAAATTATTCAACTCTTGCAATAAACAGGTAAGAATTGCCTCGTGTTCAAGTTGAATTATAAATCTCATTTCTTAAGAGTTCCATGTTTAAGAAGAAGACGTAATGGCATGAACTACCCTTAAACCATATATACACCAACGAGAATATTTGAAGAAATTAAAAGTATGATTTTCTGTGTAAGATGTACCCTCCGATAATAGGGCTTTGACTATGATAGCACAGCCTTCATTGTGGTCTTTTTTATGGATGAAATTCTATGCCACATAATTGGGCTTCCCAAAATCAAACTATGAGAAAAGGAATTAGGGTATTGAGACAGATGCTCTTTCTGTGATTTATAAGAAATACCATTTCTTAATAAGACACTGATTAGTGATCACTCTGCAGAAAACATCCTGTGTACTGAAGCATGTAATAAACTGTCAGGAAAAAATTGAACCAGCAACTAACCTTTTGAAAATTTCCTTTAAATTTATTTGATCTTTTTCATAAAAAAGAAGGTGAAAAGACTTATTTCTTTCCATTTTATTCTTGGTTTGGATGCAGGCCAAATATAAGCAGGAATTGTAAATAAGAATGTAATATCTAGCATGCAAAAATGTGCATCACCTACGGTTGAGCGATTAGAATTGTCTTGTTGTTCTCTTCTCAGTTTATTTCATTAGAAGGATAAAACTTTTCACTTTATTGGTCTTAAATACCGGAATTAATATACCAATAGTCAGAAAAATCTTTATCCCCCCCAAAATAAGATTAACAGCATTTTCATAATTAGACCAAACTAAGCTACCATGCCAGGTCTTTCAACATATTTTATCTTCTTCAGTCTTGGTTTCCATTTAACTTGGCAAATAAACATCAACTTCTTCATTTAGAGTACAGTGCAATAAAATTCTTAAGCATCATAAATGGATTAAATTCCAGCTCTCTGGAATTTTAATGTAGAAGATAGAGCTTCTTCTCTCAAAGATTTTCCAGTCCAGTGAAAACACAAAACCATCAAATGCCCTTCGGACCCTCTGGAGATCTGAGAAAGGAGTGGTAAGTACACGTTCGAATGAATAGAAAGGCTCTGTGAAGGAAGTGTCCTTAAGGAACAGGTGGGAATTAGATAAATAAGGGATAGAACAGAGGACATTCCTAGATGTGGGAACAACATGGAACTAAAAATGAGATTGGTGTGAAAGAAGAACAATTCATGCTGAAATCTCATGATAAGGAATTAGTGGAAATAGGAGTGGGGATAGAAGGTAGATCCCAAACATGGAAATCATGCAAAAGTATTCAAGATGGATGCATTGACAAGTGCATCATTAATGAATTCTGAGCAGAAGAACAATGTGCTCAAATTTGCATTGTAGGAAATTAGAGGTTATATGAGGAAAGACAAGATACAAGATAATGCAACAGGCTGCTATAGTCATCTAGGCTTAAAATAGAGAGGAAAAATGGAGAGCATTGCACAGGAAAAGAAACAAATCCGTAATTATACCAGGAGATTTTAGCACAGATTTTCCCAGAAATCGATAGATCACACAGACAAAACACAAATAAGGATATGAAAGACATGAAAAACACAATTAAAAACCTCTATCTGGAGAATATGCATCTGTACCCATCATTTAGATGACACACAGTCATATAACACAGGTATTGACCACGTTTAGGTTACAAAACATGTCTAAAAATAAGATATATAGCCCACTTTTGCTGATGACTATGTGATAAAATCAACAAAAAGAGAGTGACTTCTATATATTTAGAAAATGAAAAACAAAAAATAATTCTGTGTAATTTATAGCCCAAAGAAGTCATAATAGAAATTAAGAAACGTTTGCAACTGAACAATAATAAAAACATGACATTTCAGATTAAGGATGAAGCTGAAATGGCACATAAAATAAAAATGTATACTCTTAAAATCTTCTCTTCCAATATAGGATTTTAAGGATAAAAATTGCCTTTGTAGCCAAATTAAGAGGGTAAAAAAGGTACAACAGAGCCAACTCAAAGAACTGGAAAAAGGAAATAATAAATACACAATAGAAGAAAATCAATCGCATGCAAAAATGGTAACAGAAAGAGAAAACCGACAAAATCAAATGCTGGTTCTCTGAAAGGTCTAATAAAAAAGAGAAATCTCTGGCAAAATTCAAACTCTCTAGGATAAATTCCACGAACACAGAGATTACATTTGCATTTTCGATGTTGTTTATCATTTTTTCCCCACCACTTTACCCCTAGAACCTAGTACAGATCCTGAAACATCTGGTTTGTCTATTAATACTTACTCAAGAGATGTTGGATTTGAGAGGATGAGCTGCCATCCAAATGGAACCAGGACCTCCATAGCAGTCTGGACCCAGCGGAGTAATGGGGGGAATGAAACAACTTCTCTCTGGACCTTAAAAATACAAATAGAGGGGGCGCCTGGGTGGCTCAGTTGGTTAAGCAACTGCCTTCGGCTCAGGTCATGATCCTGGAGTCCCGGGATCGAGTCCCACATCGGGCCCCCTGCCAAGCAGGGAGTCTGCTTCTCCCTCTGACCCTCTTCCCTCCCGTGCTCTCTATCTCTCATTCTCTCTCTCAAATAAATAAATAAAATCTTTAAAAAAAAAAAAAATACAAATAGAGGGGCGTCTGGGTGGCTCAGTTGGTTAAGCGACCGCCTTCGGCTCAGGTCATGATCCTGGAGTCCCAGGATCGAGTCCCGCATCGGGCTCCCTGCTCAGCAGGGAGTCTGCTTCTCCCTCTGACCCTCTTCCCTCTCGCGCTCTCTATCTCTCATGTATGCTCTCTCTCTCTCTCAAATAAATAAATAAAATCTTTAAAAAAATACACATAGAAAATAGAAAGATTTGAAATTCGTTCACATTCTTCCTAGCTCTCAGATTCTGAATCTGAATCTGCAACGTAGTTTTCTGAATTAGAAGTCACAGATCTGTTGATTTGTTTATCTGTTTGTTGTGTCTCTTTCCCCCACTCAGCTTCCTTGGGTAACCTTGTCTGTTTCACTTCCGATGTCTACCCAAGAACTCAAGCTGCCCGGAGCATTTACCAGCGCTTGATAAATGTTTGTTAGCTGACTGAATAAACACTACGATGCAATAGATTTAAGACCACCGAGTTTGAAGAGAGACCGACGGGTCAGGAGCCGTGAGATATACATGTATGTGACTTGGGCGAAAAGTCTAGGGAGAGTTGTAGTTTTAGGAGGCCTCGGAATAGAGGTACCAGCCGAAGCTGTGAGGAAAGGAATCATTAAAGAAAACAAAATTGCGTGGCCTCTCAATTTTTTTTAATAGCATATCATTTTCTACTTTAAAGGTAATGCAGAGTCATTGTATAGAATTTCAAAAATAGAGAAATGTACAAAGAGGAAAGCCACACTCTTTAAAAATGGGTTTGAAAGGCCCTGTGATTCACTTAAAACTCTAGTTTTTTTAACAAGATGTATCAGTTGTCTGTTCCGTGTAAGGTTGTATGTGGGCGGGTGGCAAAGGACTGTGAGTTATTAAGCAAGCAGGAAACGCGGTCCCTTTAAAGAGTCTGCAATTAAATCAGGGGGGAGAGGGGACAAAACAAACCCCATGAAATAATCGAGAATAACTCCAAAGCATTACATGCTGAAAGGCATAATCACGCATAAAAATTAAAACTTAACAGAGGTGTAAGTCTGTGATCAGCGTGGGCTGGAGCATGGAGTTAGTCAGAGGTTTCACCAAAGAGGTCCATTTTTGCTTAGGCTAGGACAGGATCTCCAGGCAGGTAGGTGGTGAGGGTGATGGAGGAGGGTAGGGAAGCAGGGAAATGGAAAGGGAGTGACTGTGCTGTTTGCGAGCTCTCGGGTAACGCAATGGCCTGGCGGCCACAAGACCCAAGATTCAGTCTCATCTGTGTCACTAAGCCAATGTGAGTTCCCAGAGAAGTTGCCTCAAGCTCTGTACCTTCGTAGGAGTAGAATTTCTTCTAGCTCCCATTGTAAAGGAGATACCCATCAAATCTGTCATTTCCACTACCGCTCGCCCAGCCTGCCTCCTTTGACTTTCACATAAAAGCTGTCGTTAACGGAGAACGCAGGTTGATTTGAGAGGAAGAGCATTTATATAGGCAAAACGTGACTTCCCCCGACTACGATACTTTTTGCAGACTTGAGAATAGTTTCCACCTGAGGCAAAGCCAAAGGCAGATTGGCATAACGATTGGTCTAAAAGCTACATCACCTTCTCACTGGGCTCTTCAGCCTGCACCCAGGATGGGAAGAAGGCTCTGAAACATGGATTTGTGTAATGTGAAACTTTCCCTAAGAAGGACCAAATTGCGCAGTTAAGTACTTGTAACCAGGGATATGTTCAATGTTTTATAAGTACAGTGTAATTTTCAGAATCCACAGGCAATTTCCCTCCTGTGGAGAAATCCTCCTCAATGACTACTACACACTCCTGCCAAAGGCAGATAAAACCCTGCAGTTTTAAAAGGCAATGCCTTCCCTTTTGTCCCCCTGACAGTTTTAAAAGTTCTCCTTCTTTCCCTTCTTTCTCTCTCTCTCTCTGTCTCTCGCTCTTGCTCTCTTCCTTCTCTTCTTTTTCTTTCTGTTCTTTCTCTGTCTCTGTCGCTCTCCTTTCCCTTCTCCCTCTCTTCTCTCTCCCTCTTCCTCTGTCTGTTTCTCTCTCTCTCTTTATTTCTAAATTCCTCTCATTTTTCATGTATACAGCAGTTTCGCTCCCTCTCCCCTCCAATTATCCCTTAAAGTTAAATTTCCCTCCATAACTCTTATTGACAAAGTTGTTGTTTTTTTTTCTGGGAATCAACCTTCAGACAGTTGAAGTCTTTCTTGTCAGCTTGAACTCAAGGAAAAGAATCAAAGGTGTGTTCAGGTTGCATAATAAAAAGAATAATGAAAATTCATGTCAACATGTCAACGAAAAGCCCATGAAAGTGAGATCACACAGTACATTGTTTTATTAATATACAGTTGAGTAAAAATGTGACATCTGTCAGCTAGAGCAGCCAAAAATGAGAAGTCTCAGTTAGTATTCAGAAGAACAAGCTCTTCGTTGAGTCAATTAATTCTTGCATTTCATTCTGGAAATGCAGGAGTTAGATTCTTTCCGGGGTTTTTCATTCTATTCTGCAGATCTGAAACACATCTCTTTTATCTTGACTTTGCTATCATTTAAGTGTCACTGGTGGATAGCTCTTGAACTCTCATCCTCCTCTCCCCTTCATATAACTTTTTTCTGTCTTCCACAGAACCTCAAACATGAACCTTCAGCATATATACTAATCAAAATGTATTTTTCCTTTTTTTTTTTTTTTAATTTCGAGCTGCCTAGAGATGGTATTACTAATGGCCATGATTTTTATGCTTTCAGGAACAACAAGATTATTCAGGACCAAAAGTAGAGGCATTCATTTCCTTATTTATCTTTGGCTGATTTCAGTCAAAAGAATTGTCAAATGTAAGGCTGAAGGAAAATGAATATATTGTAGGTAAGATGTCATTACTTTTTCCTGCATCAATCATTTTTAGAGTTTGCAGTTCATAAAACAAACTAAAACAACCAACAAAACAATAATAAATGCCCAACAAATCTCTAGGTGAGATCTGCACTCCATGCTGAGTGCAGAGCCCCACATGGGGCTCAATCTTGCATGTTTTTCTTTCTTGAGATCTAGCCACTCTAAATTTGATTTATCATCATTGGATTCTGTTGAGCTAAATGGGTAGTTCTGATGATTTAGGGAACTTCTTTTTTCCCCTAGTATAGATCAAATAATTGTAGCACATTAATTCATTTGTTCATTTTGATAATTTTTAGATGCTCTTGTCCACCACGGCGAGGGGGGGGGATTTTTCCTGCTCTGATTCTGTGCTTAGTAATGTAATCGAAAAAGATAAAAAATCAGAAGGAAGGCCCAGATATGCAGGGTTCCTGAGGAAAAGTGCAAAGGTGTTTTGAACTTTGGCTGCCTCACCTGGAACTGCTCCAGAAAATCTATAATATGCAGTTACTGCAATTATAAATCACAGCCATTAGAAAAGTTCATAGTTTTTAATCATTCATTAAGAAAAAAATAATTACTATACTCATACTATAGGACAAGCTTTGTATTAAATTCTTGATATAAAATACAGGCTTTACCTGCAAAGTATTCATAGGGCCCTTTTTTTTTTTTTTACTTTTTATCTTATTTTTTTAAGTCATCTCTACACCCAACGTGGGGCTCGAACTCACAACCCTGAGATCAAGAGTCGTATGCTCTACTGACTGAGCCAGCCAAAGCCTCATAGGGCTCTTATTTTTAATCCGTTAGTCATGTTCAAGAGTGTCATAGTCGATGTCCTCAGGCTCGGAATAACAAGGTACAGGTGGATCTCCATTCTGTCTTATTTTTTCTTGAAAGCTAAACTCTAGGTAGACAGGAATTAGTCTTCCTTCACATAATCGTAATATATAAGGCTAGACTCATTTGGGCATAATCATTCTCTAGACGATGAAGAGATAGTTTTCTCTCCAGAGAAAGCAATTTGTCAAGCATTATTTTACGAGATCAAACTAGAAAAAAGAAAGAAAACGATCCTTTTCATTCCTACCGCCATTGTCTTGTGTCAGGTACTCACTATTCCTCACTGATACTAATCTAGTATCTCTTACTGTGTCTCGTCCTCTTAAAGACGTCCTCTGTATGACCTGTAGAGGCATTTGTCCACAAATACAAATCATAGCACTTCATTCCCCCGAGGGAAAAAAAGTATAGATTGCTAATCATATCATTCGGATTTGATTCGAAAGACACCAATTTAAATCCCTTTATCCACTAGTCCCAACACACTTTTTCAAAAATCTCATCTCCAGCTGGAGCCCTCTACACACTCAGGCTCCAACCACAATGCCCACAAAGTTTAACAAGAAAGCGACATAAGCTCATATCTCCATGTGTTTACTCACAACTACTCCCACTACCTGAAATACATTTCCCATCTAACAAAATTCATTTTATTCATTGCAGCTCACCTCAATGCCGCATTTATTAAACCCACCCTGATTCTCGAGGTTGAGATTAATCTCTCTTTTTCAAGTCCCCCCACCCCCGAGCACTTTGTTTAAATCCTTGTTATGGCATGTAGATCATTCTAGTAGGTGTGTGTGGAAGCAACATTCTGTGTCTTCTTGGGTGAGTGTAAGTAGCTTGTGTCTTTCTGAGAATTGGTCCATTTCTTCCAGGCCATCTAATTTGTTGACATATAGTTGTTCATAGTATGCCCTCAAAATTCTTTTCATTTTTACATTTCCATAAGGTTGGTAGTAATGTCCCTGCCTTCATTTCTGATCTTAGTAGTTTTGAGTCTTCTCTGTTTTCTTGATCAATCTTAACTAAAGGTTGAGGTAACATCCTAAATATTTTTTTGTCTTCACGTGTGTATGGTAATTCTGCTGTGGCTGCAGTACGCTTTTTATAATATCTAAGCCAGCTTCAGCTCAAACAAGGCATGTGCACTGTAGAAACTTGGCTATCATCCATATATCAAAATACTTGATATGGAAAAGATGAAGTTTAAAACAAATTCATATTACGATAAGAAATTGCAACACTAAATTTCCCAATGAAAGAACAGATAAACTATTAGTTTTTTTTCCAAAGTCTCTAATCATACCACTTAATTTCTTCACTTTTAAGAAAACTGAAGTATAATTTACGTATAACATTAGTTTCAGATGTACAACATGATTTAATATTTGAATAAATTGTGAAATGATCACCACAGTAAGTCGTTAACTTCCATCAGCATACATAATTACAATTTTTTTTCTCGTGATGGGAACTTTTAAGATCTATTCTCTTAGAGCACCTGGGTGGCTCGGTTGGTTGAGCGACTGCCTTCGGCTCGGGTCATGACCCTGGAGTCCCTGGATCGAGTCCCACGTCCGGCTCCCTGCTCAGCAGGGAGTCTGCTTCTCCCTCTGACCCTCTTCCCTCTCGTGCTATCTCTCATTCTCTCTCTCAAATAAATGAATAAAATCTTAAAAAAAAGTTCTATTCTCTTAGCTACCTTCAAATAGGCAATACAGTATTATTAACTATAGTCACCATGTTGTACATTGCATCCCTGTGACTTATTATTTTCATTGGAATCTTGTATCTTTTGACTCCTTTCACCCATTCTGCCCACTCCCCACCCCTACAACCCCAAATCTGTTCTTTGTATTTATGAGCTTGTTTTTTTTTTTGACTCCACTTGTAAGTGAGATCATATTGTATTTGTATTTATCTGACTTACTTCATCTAGCATACTGTTTCATCCATGTTGTTGCTAATGGCAACATCCTCAAGTTTCATCCATGTTGTTGCTAATGGCAAGATTTCATTCTTTTTATGGCTGAATAATATTCCATTATACATATATATATATATATATATATACACACACACACACACACACACACACACCACATCTTCTTTATCCCTTCACCCATCAATGGACACAGGTTGCTTCCATGTCTTAGTTATTGTAAATAATGCTACAATAAACTTGAGGATGCATATACCTTTTTGAGTTTGTTTTCATTTTCCTTGGATAAATACCTAGAAGTGGAATTGCTGGTTTATATGGTAGTTCTATTTTGAATTTTTCTTTAAAGATTTATTTATTTATTTATTTATTGGTTTGTTCATTTATTTACTTAGAGAGCACATGTGGGGGGTAGCAGCAGGCAGGTAGAGGGAGAGAGAGTCTTAAGCAGGCTCCATGCTGAGTGCAGAGCCCCACATGGGGCTCAATCTCATGACCCTGAGATTATGACCTGAGTCAAAACCAAGAGCCAGCCGCTCAACTGACTGCACCAACCAGGCACCCTTATTTTTAATTTTTTGAGGTACCTCCATACTGCTTTCCATGGTTGCTGCACATTCCCCCCAGCAGTGCACAAGGGTTCCTTTTTCTCCATATCCTTGCCAATGCTTGTTATTTCTTATCTTTTTAATAATAGCCATTTTAAGAGACTAGAATTGTGTAACGCCATCAAGCACACGAACATCCACATTTTTTTTAAATTTGTGTTCATTCTTTTCTCTTTCTGCTCCTCAGTGGATAATCTGAATGGATTTATCTTCAAGACTGCTGATTCTTCCTTCTGCTTGCTCAAATCTGCTGTTGAACCCTTGTAGTGAATTTTAAATTTTAATTATTTTACCTTTCAGCTTTAGAATTTCTTTTTTTTTTAAGATTTTATTTATTTATTTGTCAGAGAGAGAGCACAAGCAGGTGGAGTGGCAGGCAGAGGGAGAAGCAGACTCCCCGCTCAGCAGGGAGCCCGATGTGGGACTCCATCCCAGGACTCTGGGATCATGAACTGAGCCAAAGGCAGACACTTAACTGACTGAGCCACCCAGGGGTCCCTTAGCTCTAGAATTTCTATTTGATTTCTTTTTTATAATTTCTATCTCTTTATTGACACTTTCTATGTGATGAGACATCATTCTTTTGGTTTATTTTTAGTTTTTTGTTCATTGTTTTCTTCAGCTTCTTGAGTGTATTTAAATAATCGGTTGATTTGATTTCCTTTTCTTATATGTCCAATGCTGGGGTTTCCTCACAGACAGTTTTTATTGCATTATGTTTTTATGTGAATGAATCATACTTTCTTATTTCTTTATATACACTGTTAATTTTATTGAAAATTGGACATTTTGAACATTATAACGTGGCAATCATAGAAATCATATTTCCTTCCCTCTCTGGGGTTTGTTTTACCATTTCTTGTGGCTTATTTGCTTGTTTAGTGACCTTTCTAAACTTTTTTTGGTAAAGTCTGTAATCTTTGTCATGTGTGGGCTTGAAGTCTGTCTTCCAAAGATGGTCAAATGGTCAGCTACTGTCTTGACAGTTTTTTTTTAAATACCTGAAGCCTAAATCAATCAATCAGTCAATGGAATAACAATCTCCCAGTCTTTACAGACTGAATCTGTGTCAGAACTTTTCTAGGCCATTGATAAGTGAAAGCCTTAGCTTTCACTTCCTGCTTACGCAGCATCTTTAGATCAGCTGGAGGTGAAGCTTAGGTTTTTTCTGGACTTTCCTGAGTATGTGGGCAGTCCTGCTCGTGCCTATAGCCATTTTGAATTCCTGGTATATATGGGACCTTTTAAAAGCCCTTATTCCGTCTCATATCTTCTTTCCTAACATCTTCCTTCCCAGGTTTTCTGGTCTATTGCTTGCCCAGACTCTTGTTTCTTGCCGCAATCTGCTAGGGCTAAAACTTGCACCTTTAAATACTTCTGGAAAATGTCACTCAGAAAGCCATCCCTGCCCCGGGAACACTCCTCATTGGGCAAAACAAACGCAAGCTCATGGGCTTGTCCTTTATGAGCCATCAGGCAGTTCAAATAAGACAACCACGATTCTTTAAGAATAAGGTCATAATCATTCACTCTGACACTAGCAACCTGCACCATTACCTCATGGCCACTCTCAGCCTAGGAACTGGCAATTTAAAATGCCACATTACTCTCTTATTGCAAAGCAGCACCTTCTTACCTCATTAAGCTTTCCCCTGGTTGTTACAAAAATTTTACTCGATTCCAGAGTTCTGTAAAAGTTGACCATGACAGTTTTTGCCAGCTCATTAGTTGCTATTGTGGAGATGAAATCCTGAAGTTCCCTACTCCATCATTTTCCAGAAGGCATCTTTTAAAATCAATATATACATACCATATTGGAGCATTTCATTTTCTTTCCCAAAAAGATAATGTCAGTTTTGCTTCTGCCTGTAAGGGAGTAAAGTTATATAAAATTAACTTCCAGCCATAAAAAATTAGAAAACTGGATCATATATATGAAACATCTGTTTTCAGTTGTTAGACTGAAAAGGGCAACATAGGATTATGATCCTGGAAAAAAAGAAAAAGAACTTAGCTAAGCCCTACAGTTACCTGGCTTTCTGTCAGGAGGAAATTTCTGGGCCTCAGTGCAGGGAGGGGAAACTCAAACAGAGCCTAGTGTTCTTGCTGAGTTAAATAAAATCATATATGAGTTTTAAGAGGCTGAGGCAGCTAGAAATTGATGGGCGGGATACTGAAAAAAAGGGAGCTACAAAGAAAAAGGGATCCAGAGAATTGTATGAGTGGCTGTATGTTCATTTGCATGCATATAACATGAAATCCCCTGATGCCGGGCCAAGTGCAACTTCCAGAGAAAAAAATAATTACAAGAGCTGTAAGGCAAACTATCCCAGAGCTCATACAGGGCAAGGGATCATTTGAGCTGAGCTCCTATTAGGCAGAGTTGAAGAGACCTCACTGACTACACAGAGCATTCAGCATAGGCCCTAGGATTATGCTTTAGTAGGGGGCAAAATTATCCCTGGTCTAACGGCTGATCTAGACGCACCACAACAAAACTATAGAACAATCAGAGAAAGGAGCAAGTTATCTGCAAGTTACTAAAACGCCTGCCATATGCTTAATATGTCCAACAATTTAAAGAAGAAAATGAGAAGATAGCAAAGTATTTTTTTAAAAAAGATTTTACTTATTTGACAGAGAGAGACACAGCGAGAGCGGGAACACAGGCAGGGGGAGTGGGAGAGGGAGAAGCAGGCTTCCCGTTGAGCAGGGAGCCCGATGTGGGACTCGATCCGAGGACCCCCAGACCACGGCCTGAGCTGAAGGCAATTGCTTAACAACTGAGCCACCCAGGCGCCCCAACAGCAAATTGTTTTTTTTAAATCTAGAGGTGAAAATGCAATATTGGAAATTAATATTTTACTAAATGAGATTAAGAGTAAATTAGACAGTGTAGAGAAACAGATACGTGAACTTGAAGATCTAGCGATAAAAATGATCCAACACAAAGCACAGTACAAAGGTTTATCAATCAGGATGATATCAGTAAAACATGACACAGTATCAAGTATTCTAACAAACACATAATTGGATTACCAGAAGGAGTGCGATAGAAATCTATTCGAAGAAATAACGGCTGAAATTTTTCTAAATTTTTGAGAGATAGAACACACAGATCTACTAAGATCAATGGAGGACTGTCAAGCTTAAACATAAAGAAAACCAGACAAAGGTACATCATACTCAAATTGCCGAAAACCAATGTTAAATACAAAATCCTACAATAAGCCAGAGATAAGAAGCATGTTTCATACAAAGGGCAATGATCAGACTTTGAGCATATTATTTTCAGAAACCATGCCAGACAGAAAACAATAGAATCACACTTTAAAACACTATGAAAAAAAGACAGTTTAAAATTCTACAACTGGAGAAAATATATTTCAAAAGTGAAATAAAAACAAAAGTGAATAAAATTTGGCCTCAGTGGACTGTCACTAGAAGGTCTACGTGCAAAGTTTTTCAGGCAGAAGGCAAATGATACCAGATGGAAGCAAGGATATACACAAAAGGAAATGAAAAGCATAAAAAATAAGTATATGATTAAATGTGAAAGGCATTTCTTATTTTTAACTTCCTTAAGAGACAATTGTTTAAAAAATAATAACAACACATTGTGAAGTTTATAACACATATAGAAATAAGATCTTATTTAACACCACTTGTGTAACACTAATGTGTTCGTACACACTATATACCAATTAATATAATATACTAATATATATGCTATATACTATGTTAGTACTATATTGGTATATAATGTGTACGAACACATTAGTACAAAGGAAGGAAAGGGAAAATGGAAGCCTACTTTTGGAAGGTTCTTATATTTGACATGAAGTAATACAGTATTATTTGAGGTTAGACAATGGTATAAGGGTATATAGTATAAAATTTAGATCAATGACTATAAGAGTAAAACCAAATGGTTAGTTAGTAAGCTAATTGTGGAGACAAATAAAATCTTAAATAAGTAATTAGTGATTCCAAAGGACAGCTGGAAATAGAAAAGAGAATAAAGAAGAGAGGACTCAAAAGCAAAGTTGGAGGACTTACACTACCAAATTTCAACACTCATGAAAAGTTACAGTAATGATGCTGGCATAAGGATAGAAAGACAGATAAATGGAATAGGCCAAAGTCCAGAAATAAGCCCTTACGTTTATGGTTGATTTATTGCCAATAAACGTGCCAATGTAAATCAATAAGGAAAGTCTTTTTAATAAATGGTGCTGAAACAATTGGCTATCCATAGGGAAATAAAGTCACTTTGAAAATGACCTAACACCATATGCTAAAGTTATCTCAAAATGTATCACAGACCTTAATGTAAACACTTAAATTATAAAACTTCTGGGGAAAAAAGACGTAGGAGCAAATCTAATTAGGGAAGGCAAAGTTTTCCTCTATAGACACAAAATGTATGAACCCTGAAAGATAAATTAATTAATCGGATTTCCTCGATACTGAAAACTGTGCTTTTCAAAGAACACTTATACTATTGAAAAGATAAGCTCCAAAGTTATTGACAATACTTATATCTGACAAAGAATCTGTGTCCAGCCTATATCAAGAATTCTTACAACTCATTGATAAGAAGATAAGCTCGTGATAAAAGCTAAAATGAAAAAGAACGTCAATGCCATGTGTTCATGTATGTGGAGCAAACGTAACTCTCATGCGCTGATGGTGGGAGCATAAAGTGATACAACCACTTTTGAAAACAGCTTGGCAGCTCCTTAAAAGTTAAATGAATACCATGACCCCAGCAATTGCCACTCTTAGGAAATTTATCTGAAAGCAAAAACCTGAACATGAGGGTTCATGAAATCTTTATTCATCGTAGCCAAAAACGGTGAACCACCCAAATATCCATCAACTGGTGAATGGATAGGCAAATTGTGGTCTAAAAAACAACAGAATAATACTGAGGAAAAAAATGGATGACTGATTCAGAAAATAACATAAGTGGATCTCAGAAACATTCTTCTAAAGTAAAGGAACCAGAAAAAAATCAATACATATTCTATGATTCCATTTTTTTTATAAAGCACTTTAGAAGTCCAAATTTAATCTACAATCACAGGAAGAGCAGTGATTCTCTGAGCTGGGAGTTGGAGAAGGGTATTGACTGGAAAGGGCATAGGGAAATCTTCCATGATTATGGAAATACTGTATATCTAGACTGTGGAGGTCGTCACACATGTGTATCTATCATCAAAGTGCTTCAAACTGTGATCAAAATGGGTGCCTAACATTGTAAGTAAATAACCTCTTTTTTTTTAGATTTTATTTATTTATTTGAGAAGAGAGAGAGCATGAGAGAGAGAGAGAGATCACGAGCAGTAGGGGAGGGGTCGAGGGAGAAGCAGGCTCCCCGCCGAGCAGGGAGCCCGATGCGGGACTCTATCCCAGGACCCTGGGATCGTGACCTGAGCCGAAGGCAGACGCTTCACAGCCTGAGTCACCCAGGCGCCCGTAAATAATCTTTTAATAATGTCAAGAAGAAGGTGGTTTCTTAAAAATGACAAATAAAACAGTATTTTATTGTTCTATGTGATATTGTGGCTTTTCTCAGTAATAAGACTGATCTGTGTATTTTCTGTCCTGCCCCTCCATTTACTTTGGATCGCTTGCCTTTGCCTGGAACTAGACAACTAGAAGCAATGACGATATTCAGGAAAAGAAATTTCAGCATACACAGGGCAGCCATTTAAACATGCGGCAGGCTTACACAAATTCAAAAGGCATATGAAATAAAGAAGAAAGGAATGTAAGAAGATGGGAAATAGGAAGAGAGGAAAGGAAGGAGGAATAAAGGAAGGGAAGAAGGAAAAAAACCATGGCAGGATACAGAGAACCTCAGGAGCCCTAAGTCTGACCTAATCCTGGCTCTAGGTTTGTTTTCGCCGGTTCAGGCTGCTATAACAAAATACCGCACACTAGGTGGCTAATAAACAACAGAAATCAATTTCCCACAGTTCTGGAGGCTGGAAGGCCGAGATCAGGGTGCCAGCATGCTCGGATGAGGGCCCTCTTCTGGGTTGCCGGCTTATTACGCTGTTACATGGTAGAAGGGTCTAAGGAGCTCTGTGGGCTCTCTTTTCTAAGAGCACTAACTCTATTCATGAGGGCTTCACTCTGATGATTTGGGCACCCCCAAAGGCCCTGCCTTCTAATACCACCATACTGGGCATTAAGATTTCAGCATATGAATTTGGGGGGATGCAAACATTCAAACCATAGCAACCATAAATTTTCTACCCTGAATTAAGCCACTTTTTTCTTTTCCTCTCCGTGCCTCAGTTTCCCTACTTGTAAAAGAGCAGGGAGTAGGTAGGGGCGGACTGAATCATTTCTAAGTTCTAGGTTTCTAAATTTCTGAATTTTATATCTCTAAAAAATGATATCTACATTCAAATCCCATTTTAAAAAGAAACCGAGTTGATTCGGTTACGTATTCTGGGATAGTGAGGCGAGAGGTCAGGGGAGTCGGCTCTGGAGCCAGACTTCTTGGGTTTAGATCCCTGCCCTGCCACGGGTTTGTCATGTGACCTCGAACAGATGACTTCACCCTAGTGTCTCCATCAGCAATAGAGAGACCAACATGAAGTATCACACAGCTGTGTCACGTAGCTGAGGGTCTAACGGAATGAGCCCTCTGATGCGTGCAAAATGCGTGGCACAGCGCTCGGTCCGTGGGCTAGCCTCAACAAATACCGAACATGATGCAGCGAGTCAGATGGCAGGCCTTGTGACTTTTGTGCCACACCTATTTACAAACATTCAAAGAAGGGTGACCCACAGAAGGGCTGCTCCTACTGGGAGGGACCACCGTCAGCATGGTCCAGCTATAGAACAATATCAGCCGACTTACATCTCCTTTAAACATATATAAGAAGGCAGCCTAGTTAGAGACCCTTTCTCATGCTTTGCCTGCCTCTTTTTCAGAGATGTCCTTATTTAAGGGGTCAAGCATCTTCCATAAAACTGCTTTCATTTTCATGGAACTAGTGAAATCTCCCATGGAGAACTGAAAACACTCCCTTTCACTGTAGGCAGTCAGGCTCTTCCCTAGTAGGGATGTGTTTAATAAGCCAAACACGAGTAGGTCAATAGAACATACAACTTTGTAGCTGGCTTGGAATTTGCTGCTAATATATTCATAATTTTTTTTTTTTTTAGCACACATCGTCTCAGCTTTCTTCAAGAAAAATAATGTCAGATTGATATGTTGTTCAAGTCACTGAAGGAAGAACGTCTGTCTGTTATTTCTATTGATAATATACAAACTGTGTTTTTTTTAATGTTTCTTGGAAATATTGAGGGGTTTTTTTCCAAAATATTACAGACTGGCTAAAAAAAATGGATGAAAAACTATCTGTGCTGGATTCATTAATCGAGTCCTAGAAGCAATAGCCTTAAAATGAAGCCAATTCAGAGACAATGAGGAACCCTTTCTTTTTTCCCAGAAACAAAGGTGCAAAATTAACAACTCTTCTGTCCCGCATCACCCTCCTCCCACCATGATGTCTTAATTGCCTTCCAGAGAACTTACCTGCCTCAGAGACTTTTTGATTTCCTCCTTTTTCTGGCCCTCTCTTCCCCAGACTGACATCTTTCACAATTCACCATTTCCTCACAGACTTTCTAAGTGCATTTTTGTCAATAATATTGCTATTAGGGACCTATTTGTGTTTTAGCAGCCTTTTCAATGCCTTAACCCACAAGAATATAACAATTTTTGATAGGGTCAAGCCTTTAAGGAGGTAGGGGACATTTCCCTGAGCTTATTTTTCTTGATAGAGATGACTGAAGCTGGAATGTTCTGAAGATAAACTTTCTTCCCTAAGAGCATCCCTGAAATATTTTCTGGTAATATCAAATGATTAGAAAAAGAATACATTTACTATTCTAGTTACATTCTGGAAATATTCCTTGGAAGTGATGAACTGTATATTTGTGGAAAGACATTCAGTCAACTGCATTTCTGCATAAAGATTAAAAGTCTAGAATAAAGACATGCTAAATAAAGGGACAATAAAGAGGAATTTGGATACTTAGCATGGTGTGATATTTTTTATGTGATTCCTACTCATAGAAGGTACAGAATAAGCTCAGAGTAAGACAAAATGGAGTCACAGTGGCCAATGTGAACTCCCAGATTAGTTGTTTGTCAATGTCTGATGTAGGGCTTTGAGTGTGCCCATATAGATAAGCTGTGTAACTGATAGGTAAACCTTGTTTGGAAACGTCCACAGAAAGACTTGGGGGAGACAGAGTGGACTAAGCTGGCATGGCAAAAATCCTCAGATTTTTACATTACACCCACCTAAGTGAACCCTTAAAAGAAGGAACTGTCTAGCAGCAGCTGGAAGGCTGATGGACCACCCAGGCAATACACTGCTCCAGACAGGTGCACTTGGGGGCTGTGTCCACACAGAAGACACCTGACTGAACTCCAGGCCGACCTTTGTCTCGGGATCAAAGACAAGCCCGGTGCTTCACTGTGCACATTGGGATGCCTCCTTCTTGGATCCTCTTAAGAGTGTTTCATTAACTTCCCCCTCTAACCTTCGCATGTGACTAACTTGGGTGATAGGTTTTGTGATAAAAATCAAGTGATTTGTGAATATAATATTGGCTACCTTTGGTTGTTTGAAATGTGCTGCAATCTGGTGATTCTCACCTGACCTTGCCATTCATCCTGCTTCATATATTGATATCGTCTGTTCAATTCCTTGCTTCTAAAGATGGTTCTATGATGAGGAAGAGCATAGAGAGGAAGTTAGCCAGCTGGCCTGACTCTAACACTATTTCACTGTGTGATCTTGGAGCAAGTCTCGTCCTGCCTCTGAGCACCCATCCCTTTATTTACAAAATGAAGTAGTGAACTAAAGCATTTTTAAGTTTTCTGCCAGTTCTAAAATTTCCTGATAGTAATTATCACTGCCCATGGTTATGCTTGGTCTCTGGATCCTGGAGGAATCAAGTTTATTTTGGTTCAACATTCAAGGTCATGCCCCAGTTAACCTCTTGCCAACAGAGCCTTGATTTCCTCCACTCTCTCATGGAAATCTGTTTGAAATGGCTACTATTTGGGGCGCCTGGGTGGTTCAGTGGTTAAGCATCTGCCTTCGGCTCAGGTCATGATCCCAGGGTCCTGGGATCAAGCCCCACATCAGGCTCCCTGCTCAGCGGGGAGTCTGCTTCTCCCTCTCCCACTCCCCCTGCTTGTGTTCCCTCTCTCGCTGTGTCTCTCTCTGTCAAATAAATAAATAAAATCTTTTTTAAAAATGATACTGTAATAGACTTATAAAAAAAAAAAGAAATAGCTACTATTTGGCTTCCGGCTCTCTCACCTGCCAAACTGGCTTCCTCCTTGACCTAGCCCTAACTGGCGTTATTTTCTTATTTATGACCCACCACTTTCCAAATAGGCTTGGAGGAAGGCTTAACACACTACGATACTGTGATTTACAGGAAATCTATGTTTGGTCACTAAATCGACCAAAATATATTTGTCATTGGCATTTGGTCTTCAACCACAGTTCCTGTCTCCTAGCTTCTAAAACCCTTGGAGTTTCCTGTGATAAGAGTGATAAAGGTGTCTTTTGTTGTGTTAATGAGGTGACTTTTGGAAAGCCCTTCCCCTCTCTGATTTCTTCCCAGTTTTCCCTCCCTTCCCCTGTGGTCTTCTGTGCTATTCCTTATGTTCTACATATGAGTAAAACCATATAATTGTCTTTCTCTGCTTGACTTATTTCACTTAGCATACTCCCCTCCAGTTCCATCCATGTTGATGCAAATGGTGGGTATTCATCCTTTCTGATGGCTGAGTCATATTCCATTGTAGATATGAACCACATCTTCTTAATCCATTCTGCCTGTTGAAGGGCATCTCGGTTCCTTCCACAGTTTGGCTATTGTGGACATTGCTGCTATGAACATTGGGGTGCATGTGCCCTTTCTTTTCACTACATCTCTGTCTTTGCGGTAAAAACCCAGTAATGCACTTGTTGGGTCGTAGGGTAGCTCTATTTTTAACTTCTTGAGGAACCTCCGTGGCCGCACCAGCTTGCATTCCCACCAACAGTGTAGGAGGGTTCCCCTTTCTCCACATCCTCACCAGCATTTGTTGTGCCCTGTCTTGTCAATTTTAGCCATTCTAACTGGTGTAAGGTGGTATCTCACTGTGGTTTTGATTTGTATTTTCCTGATGGCAAGTGATGTGGAGCATTTTTTCATGTGGAAAGCCTTTCCATAACCTAAGGATTAGGGCGGGGCTGGTCCTTTAGAATATACTTTAATAAACTGCTTATCTTGTTTCCCGGAGTTCTGTGAGATGCTCTAGCAAATTAATCAAACCTAACGAAGTGGTCATTGGACCATGCCTAGGGCATGCAACTGGTGACTGAAGTGGGGTGAGGAGGAGTTTTGCAGAACTGAACTCTTAACCTGTGGAATCTGATGCTATCCCCAGGTAGATAGTGTCAGAATTGAGTTGGTGTTCCCGAATTGCTTGAACTTGGGGGGGGGGGCGGTGTGGGGAGGAGTACACTGGAATTGGGTTTGGGAACCCTAAAAGACCCACTTTACCCTGGGTTTCTCACTGTTTCCCGATACATTGGTTTTGTCTCATACATCTGACTCCGAATATATTTTTCCCTTCTACTTTGCTCCTGTTCAATTATGATGTTGTCTCTTGGTTATTACTGTGTGTATCCATAAACCTCCACACATAACTTGTGTAAGGTGAATTTTATTGACAACAAAGGGAGTACACTCAATATATCCTTAGGGAGAACTACAAAATATTTTCCTTGTGACTCCTTCTTTTGGTGTCTACCTCTCTTCCAATGAGATGTGAATCCTTCTTTAGAGACTCCTAGAGAAAAAGACTGAATTGGCTAAATTATTGGAATTTTCTTTTAAAAATACAGTGGGGTATCTAGGAGGCCAGGGATTATCAGTTGTCTTAAGTGGTGTGCTGTGTTGAATAAACCAATATCAGTTGGTAGAGATTTTATGATTCTCTCTACTCCTGGGTATTATAAAATAGAAATACCATATTACTCAAGACTTTCAAGTTACAAAGTTCCTTTTATTTTTTTCTTCCCTCGCATTTATAGTTTTAATTACACTGAAAAATGATCTAAAGATAGAGCAATTAGAATTAAACCCTTTCAAGGATTCAAAAATCTGCACATTTTTCCTTCTCCTCTACCTTTATTTTCAACTGAATGCCAATCAGTGAGTCCTTAATAAGCCCTTTCTCCCTCTCTCTCTCCTCTCTCCTCTCTCCTCTCTCTCTCTCTCTCTCTATACACCACATATGGTTGATCTTCAAGCGCTGGTATCCAGGTCTATAGTCTTATCCCTATAACCCAAAATGAATTAGCATTGCCAACAATTTGGTCGGTATAAACAGACAGAAAAGTCAAGACAACCCATATAACCAGAACCACTTGCTGGGATCACTGTATTATAGGTAAACACTACAGATGCCCCATTATCCTGTAACCCTATTGCTGGGTCTAGGCAAATGATAAAGAGAGGGCACAAATCCACTCATTCATATATACCTTTCTTTCACGGGAGACCACTGATCCCTATTATTTCTGTCTATAATAATGATTGACACTTACTGAGCACTTAATCTGGGACAAGCACTGTTCTAAATGTTATATATGCATTACCTCATTTAATCTTGTTCCCCAGATTATGCAATAAGTGCTATTTTTGCCTTCATGTTAAAAATAGGAAAATTAAGTTACAAGGAAATTAAGTTACAAGGAAGTAGTCTGCAAAGTCACAGAGTTAGTACCGACAGAGCCAAGATTTGAATGCAGCAGTTTGGTCCCTACCTTAACCATATCTTTAGAGGAAATGGGGACATTCTCTGGTGATAATAGTAGTTCTGAGAGAAGTGGTTCTTTTGAAGGATGAAATAGGTAGCCTACTCCCAGTTAAAAATGAAGGAGTCAAGAAATGCACTCGCCACATCTAAAATTGTTTCCTCACCACCCAAGTACAATACTTGGAGATTTTTTTTTTTTTTGAATAGGATTAGCAAGGTTGTTTTCATAACAAGAATTTACCCAGGAATGGTAGTATATTAAGCCATTGCCATCCATTACCAAGTTAGCTGTTCATCAAATTTATTAGTAAAATGAAGAAACACTCATATAACTGGGGAAAAAGACTCAAGATATGCTTTCCAAACTACACCAAAGTATCCTAGGAAGATGCAGGGAATTCACAGTGGTGCTGTGAGATACTTTTAAAATTTGAAGGGAAACAATATGATATTTGACATATATCAGTCAGCACATGGAGTCCTAGCTCAAGATATTTCACAGTTTCAACATTAGATTGTGCTACATTGTTTTTGATGGCATCATACATTTACTCTGCTGGGATTTTGGCAGTTCTTGTGATTAAAAAGCAAGTACTGTGTGAAAACCATTGTGGAACATGAAGTTATCCGATCTGATTTTAAAAGTTTAAAAAGTTGTGCAGGAACATGTATCAAATAAGTAAGTAATTATGATTATTTGAAAGTGAAATATACATTTTCTTTTCATTTATGTGTATAATTTTTTTCAAATTGCCACTAATTTGTTAGGACATAGAGTGTTTCTAAGACTTCCAGGGAAGATGGCCGAGTAGGAGGACCTTAAGCTTCCCTCATTCCATGGATACAACTAGATAACATCCATATCAGTGTAAATAACCCAGAAAACACCCTAAAGACTGGCAGAACAAACTCTCCACATCTAAATGTAGAGAAGAGCTACCTTGAAGAGGGTAGGAAGGGCACAGACATGATCAGGAGCTAAATGGACCTGTGGGTCTGTCCGTGGGAGGGAGGGACACTGTAGGCATGGAGAGAGGAGAGAAACAGACTCTCACCCGGGCAAGCCCACATGGGGAAGATGAATCCCCATAACATTTGGCTTTGAAAAGCAGAGGGGCCAAATTTCATGAGTTCTTACAATCAGCAGGGCTTAAAACCTGGAACTTTAAAAATCAGCAGGCTCGGGGCGCCTGGGTGTCTCAGTCAGTTAAATCTCTACCTTCAGCTCAGATCATGATCCCGGAGTCCTGGGATCGGAGTGGGCTCCCTGCTCAGTGGGGAGTCTGCTTCTCCCTCTGCACCCCCCCCGCACTTTCTCTTTCTCTCCCCTCTCTCTCTCAAATAAATAAAATCTTTTTTTTTTTCAAAAAACCAACAGGCTCATAGGAGAGCCAGGAGGGCAAGGGGAAACTGAGTCCCTGCAGTTAAAGAGACAGCTTCACAAACAGCCTTGCGGAGATACAACATAGAAGCAGCAGTTTGAAAAACACTTAGGGTGTATGGGAGGGAGATTTGTTTACTAATCTCAGAGTACTCACACTAGAGGGGTAGGGATCATTGCAGGACTTCTCCAGGAACAAAGGAGCTATAGGGCACCATTTCCCTCTCTAATACCCCAGCCTAGACACACGGACACCTGCAGGAACCAGTGTGACGCCAACACTTGCTGCCTAACTTGCTAACAGTGACACCCCCCCCCCGCCCCACCGCTGTGTTCTCCTGCAGTTTGGTGCTAACTGCATCTCTGGCAAATGCCTGGTGTGACTCAACTTACAACAAAAGCAGCCCTATACTAGGTCACTAACAACACAGGTACCAAACTCTGGCCACAACAGGCAATGATAGCCATTGCAGACAATTGAACTGAAGGCAAAAGCAGCTCGGCAGCAGCAACGGGGTGCATGCAACACACTTATTAGACACCCTGAAGTTCCAGGTTCTGGTGAACAAGGGACATTGCACTGCAGGGCACTATATGACCTCTTCCTCATAAGGACAGTACTTTCAAGAGGAAGAGACATAGTTGAACTTCCTAACACATAGACACAAACATAGACAGAAAAAAATGAGGGCACAGAGGAATATGTCCCAAATGAAAGAACAGGGCAGAATCACAGCAAGAGACCTAAATGAAACGGAGATAAGTAAAATGCCTGATAAAGAATTTAAAGTAATTGTCATAGAGATACTCACCGGACTTGAGAAAAGAGTAGAGGACATCAGTGGTGTTCTTAACAAAAATTAGAAAAATTAAAAAAGAATGAATTAGAGATGAAGAACTCAATAAATGAAATTCAAAATACACGAGATAGAGTAAATAAACCAGAGAAAGCAGAACATATCAGTGACTTGGAGGACAGAGTAATGGAAAGCAATCAAGCTGAACGGGTGAGAGAAAAATAATAATAAAAAATAAGAATGGACTTAGGGAACTCAGTCAGATCATCCATATCAAGCATAATGACATTTGCCTTACAGGGATCTCAGAAGGAGAAGAGAGAGAAAAGAGGGCAGAAAATTTATTTAAAGAAATAATGGCCCAAAACTTCCTAAATCTAGAAACAGAAATCCAGAGGCAGGAGGTACAGACAGCCCTCAAAATCAAGCCAAAGACGTCTACACCAAGACACATAGTAATTAAAATGGCAAAAAGTAGTGATAAAGAGAGAATTTTAAAAAACACTAAGAGAAAAGAAAACGGTCACATAGAAGGGTAACACCATAAGGCTGATTTTTTAGCAGAAATTTTGCAGGCCAGAAGAGAATGACATGATATATTCAAAGTGGTGAAAGAAAAAAAAACCTGCAGCCAAGAATACTCTACCCAGGAAGGTTATCATTAAGAATAGAAATAAAATAGAATAAATAGAAATAAAAATAGAAATAAAAATTAAAGGAATTCATCACCAGCACTACAAGAAATGTTAAAGGGGACTCTGAGTGGAAAGGAAAGACTATAAGTAGGAGTAAGAAAAGTAGGAAACACAAAAGCATCAAAAATAAATTTATATAAACCTAGTGGTAACCACAAATGAAAAACCAGTAATCAATATGCAAAAAATAAAGAGAGAGGAATCCAAGTATATCACTAAAGAAAACTAGCAAACTGTGAGAGAAGAGAGCAAGAGAAGAAAGGAACAAAGAACTACAAAAACACCCATAAAACAAGAAACAAAATGGCAATAAGTACATACCTATCAATAACTCTTTTGAATGTAAATGGACTAAATGCTCCAGTCAAAAGACATAGGGTGGGGCACCTGGGTGGCTAAGTCGGTAAGCGTCTGCCTTCTGCTCAGGTCATGATCACAAGATCCTGGAATCGAGCCCCGCATCGGGCTCCCTGCTCCACGGAAAGCCTGCTTCTCCCTCTCCCTCTCCCACTCCCCCTGCTTGTTTTCCCTCTCTCACTATGTCTCTCTCTGTCAAATAAATAAATAAAATTTAAAAAAAGAGACATAGGGTGATGGAATGTATAAAAATGCAAGACCTATCTATATGCTATCTACAAGAGACTCATTCCAGACCTAAAGACACATGCAGATTGAAAGTGAAAAAATGGAAAACATTTATCATGCAAATGGAACTGAAAAAATGCTGGGGTAGCAATACTTATATTGGATAATATAGACTTTATTATTTTTTTTAAGATTTTATTTATTTATTTGACAGAGAGAGACACAGCGAGAGAGGGAACACAAGCAGGGGGAGTGGGAGAGGGAGAAGTAGGCTTCCCATGGAGCAGGGAACCCGATGCGGGGCTCGATCCCAGGATCCTGGGATCATGACCTGAGCAGAAGGCAGACGCTTACCGACTGAACCACCCAGGCGCCCCTGGATAATATAGACTTTAAAACAGACTGTAAGAAGAGACAAAGAACACTACATAATCATAAAGGGAACAATCCAAGAAGAAGATACAAAATTTAAATATTTATGCATCCAACATGGGAGAACCCAAATATATAAAGCAGCTAAAAACAAAAATAGGAGGGAAATAATAGATAATAATACAATAATAGTAAGGGACTTTAACATCCCATTTACATCAACTGATAGATCATCCAAACAGGAAATAAACAGGGAAACAGTGGCTTTGAATGACACACTAGACCAGATGGATCTAAAAGATATATTCAGAACATTCCATCCTAAAACAGCAGAATACACATTCTTCTCAAGTGCCCACGGAGCATTCTACAGACTAGATCACATATTAGGTCACAGTTAAAGTCTCAACAAATTAAAAAAGATTGAAGTCATACCATGCTTCTTTTCTCACCACAATACTATGAAACCAGAAATCAACCACAAGAGAAAAATCTGAAAGAAGACATACACATGGAAGTTAAATAACATGCTACTAAACAATGAATGGGTCAACCATGAAATCAAAGAGGAAATTAAAAAATACATGGAAACAAATGAAAAGGAAAACACAATTGTCCAAAATCATCGGCAGGCAGTGAAAACTGTTCTAAGAGGGAAGTTTATAGCAATACAGGCCTACCTCAAGACACAAGAAAAATCTCAGATAAACAACCTAACCTTCCACCTAAAGGAGGTAGAAAAAGAACAAACAATGTAAAACCAGTAGAAGGAAGGAAATAATAAAGACTAGAGCACAAATAAATGAAATAGAAACTGAAAAACAATAGAACAGATCAATGAGACCAAGAGCTGGTTCTTTGAGAAGATCAACAAAATGGGTAAAGCTCTAGGCAGACTCATCAAAAAAAAGAGAGAGAGAGAGAGGATTCAAATAAACAAAATCACAAATGAAAGAGGAGGTATAACAACCGATATCACAGAAATAAAAGATTCTAAGAGCATATTATGGAAAATGATATGCCAAACAAATTGGACAACTTAGAAGAAATGGATAAACTCCTAAAAACATACAACCTCCCTAAACTGAATCAGGAAGTAACAGACAATTGGAACAGGCTGATTACCAGCAATGAAATGGAATCAGTAATCAAAGCAAACAAAGTAAAAAAGAGACGAACCAGAAAAGAGACTCTTCCCTATAGAGAGCAAACTGATGGTCACCGGAGGGGCGGGGGGTGGGGGGATGAGTGAAAGAGGTGGAGGTGATTAAGAGTACACTTACCTTCATGAGCACTGAGTAATTTATGGAATTGTTGAATCATTATATTGTACACCTGAAATTCGTATAACACTGTGTGTTAACTATATGGGAATTAGAAAAAAAAACTGTAAAAAACACCACTTACCAAACTGTTTGAAATTAACTACTAATTGGTTTGAAATTGAGATCTTCTTATGGCCTGGTAGGGGGAAAGTGAACACAATTACTGAGACACTAAGTGATTGGTGAACAGAGGAATTTGGGGCACCTCTGTGAACTGCTTATAACACACATTTATTTAGTGGGTAGAAGGCAGAAAGAGGGACAGTCCGATATCTGGGCTGGCAGGCACTGCACCATCTGAATGGGCACATGAATGGGAAGAAAGTGTTGCAGAACGGAAATGGAACAGCCCTAAAGGACAACTATAGACCCAAATCGCCCATGAGTCCGTTAGACGTCAAGCTCTGTGAGGAAAGAGAGCGACCATGTGAACTTAATTCTCTTGTGGTTTCTCGGTTTCTAACACATTTTCTGGCAGAGCAAACATCTTCTGAAGGAAGAATGAATGGAATCTTTTTTCTAGCATTATCTCGATAGTTCAGTTTGGCCAGCTGGCAAATAAAGTTGATAATTGCACTCCGTGTATCTAGCGATCTCAAACGGAAGGATCGTGTTTGACTATATCACAGCTCACAAGCAACTGCTCTGCTAGCCGATAATGACTACTTCCTAGGACTTAGGGATGCCTTTACCCTGATACTACTTCCCATCTAAGCCAGGGCTACCTAAGCAACTGTTGGGAACCAAATTTAATATCAGGCTTAAGACTACTGATAAATTCAGAACACTGTTGTTGGGGACATCAACATTGATTCATTGATTTTTGACCTTTCTTGTCCTGGTTAACTTAAGTAGAGTTAGGAGTTCTTATCACAGCCTTTACTTGCTAACCAATTGGTCTGGAGCTTGTTTCTGACTCCTGGTGATCTGAGGAGCCATATTTTTCACACTTGAGAAATACAAAGGGGTAGAAGCAAACTTCCTCAGTGCAGTATAGAGTATTCAAGAGAATGCTATACAACACATCAGACATTATGGCAGAACAGTAGTAGTGTTTACTTTAAAATCAGGAACAAGATAGCAGAACTCACTATCAGTATTTTTATTTATCATGGGCCAGAGGTCCTAGCAGTGTAGGAAACAATAAAAGGAATCACAAAATGTAAGTTTTGGAAAGCTCAAAACAAAAAGTTATTATTTACACATGATAAAATGGTCTATATAGGAAACTAGAAAAAGTAACCACAGATAAATGATCAGAACTGTCTTAGAAAAGTAAGGTTGTTGGATGTAATAGTAAAACATTAAAGTTCATTTCTATGTACCAATATCAAAAAAACTAGAAAATACAATTTACAATCAAACAAATTACAAGAGAAATTTTTACAGGTTAGATTCCATTTTCTGCTTCTAATATGATGGAGTAACAGGTACTAGTCCTTCTAAGACAACTAGAAAACTGGGCAATTTTTTTTAAAGATTTTATTTATTTATTTGTCAGAGAGAGAGAGAGCATGCACAAGCAGGGGGAGCGGCAGGCAGAGGGAGAAGCAGGCTCCCCACTGAGCAAGGAGCCTGATGCAGGACTCGATGTCAGGACCCTGGGATCATGACCTGAGCCAAGGGCAGATTCTTAACCGACTGAGCCACCCAGGAATCCCTGGGCAATGTTTTTAAAAACTGTCTACAAACATTAGACAATAGAAAGCGAAAGACTTTTTCCCTGGAGAGAAGTGAAAGCAATGAGATGAGCTTTATGATCATTTTGTCTCTCTTCCTGGAGAACAAGGAATAGAAAGCTAGGCAGAGAATAGACATTTTTACTGATTTGAGAAGACAGATATTGGCCTTAGGGAAGGCTGAGGTCCCTGAAATTTGTGAACAAGAGGGACCTATTCAAAGAAAGTATTCTAGAGTATTTGTAGATGATTCCTTGAGTCTGTAGCACAATACTAAGACACCTACAAAGAAGGTGGAAATCCATGGTGAAATCAAAATAAAATAGCTCTGAGACGAACAATTCTCAGAGCTTTCCCAGGGTGGCGAAATAGTCAAATTCTCAGCAGCTAGTGTGAAATTTGCTGCACATCTAAATAATTTAGTTAAGAATCCCGCAAGTGTCAACCTTAGAAATAGGACTATAAAAGCCCTGGAGTAAATGCCATCCTAGACCGATGCCACAAAGCCTAAAACTGGCTTCAAAAGAATCAAGCTGATCCAAAAGTACACTTAATGCCAGTCATAACACAATCCAACACTGGCTAAAGCAAGATAACAAATTTCCAGTACTTGGCAACGTAAACTTCACACTGTGGAAGCATCCAATTCCTATTAATAGACATGCGAAGAGGCAGGAAAGTGTGACCTATAACTTGAATGGAAATAAGTCAATAAGAACAGACCCAGAAATTAGAGAGATGGTAGAATTTGCAGACAAACATTTTAAGCAGCTGTTATACATATGCCCAAGGAATTCCAGAAACACATGAAAATGAGGAGAGAAACCAGTGCTACAAAAAGAACCAAATGAATATTCTAGTGCTGAGCAATATACTATTGAGAACGAAAGCGTTACTGGAAGAGAAAAGCAGTGAGTTAAATATTGAAGAATAAAGGATAGGCTCTTTAAGATGTAGAGATAGAAACTGTCCAAACTGAACTACAGTGAGAGAAAATAATGAATAAAGTTTGCAGACCATCAGGGAATCTGGTTAACATACGTATAATTGTAATATCAGAAGTGAAGCTTTTCCAAGTTTGAGAAGTATGAACACAGATCCAAGAATCTCAGCAAACTTCAAGCAGGAAAAAAAAAACACCACCACCAAAGCACATCGTGATCAAATAGGTGAAAACTAGTAACAAAGAAAAAATCATTCAATCAACCAAAAGAAAGATGAATACACAAAGAGAAAAAAATCCTTTTTTTTAATTAATTAATTTATTTTAGAGAGCGAGAGAGCACGAGCAGGAGGGGCAGAGGCAGAAGGAGAGAGAAAATCTCAAGCAGACTCCGTGCTGAGTGCAGAGCTCCATGCGGGGCTCAATCTCATGATCTTGAGATCACCACCTGAGCTGAAATCAAGAGTCAGACGCTCAACCAACTGCACCACCCAGGTACCCCGAGAAAAAATTCTTTTTAAAAGATGGCAGATATTTGATCAGAAAAAAAAAAATGCATGCCAGAAGACAGTGAAATTTTCAGTAAGTGCTGAAAGAAACAAAAAAATGTTAGCCTAGCCTTTTATACCAGCGAAAATATTCTTTAAAAAAGAAGGCACAATGAAAACACAAAATCAGTCAAACAAAAGCTGCAATAATTCAGTGTCAGTGGTCATGCATTACAAAAACTAGTTAAAGGAAGTTCTTCAGATTGAAGGAAAAATTATATCAGTAGCAATTTAAAATTATATAAAAGAATCTAGAGCAATAAATATGAAGACTATGTGGGTGAATACAAGAGTTACATTGATCATTAACTTACCACCTGAAACAACAAATAAACCACATGAGAATATTAAAATTGGTCCTCCACATACTGGACCCTGGGTAATGATGGACATTGATCTCCAAGAATCGGAGAAGAAATAATCTGTTCCCTAATATTGCCCAAGTACTGCCTAGAGAATAGGATGGGGGACTCAGGTGGAACACAGCAGTCTCCCTGAGTTGAAGAGATAGAGCTGGGAGGCTGGGGAGGCCAAGGCAGCTAGAATTCATAGGGACAAGTAGTGACGAAGAGAGAACTGCACAGAGAAAGAACTTGGTATCTGCAAAGAAATCTCCTGGAGTTTGGGTTTGTTTTTTTTTTTTAAGATTTTATTTGTTTACTTGAGAGGAGAGAGAGAGAGAGTATGAGTGGGGTGGGGAGGAGCAGAGGGTAAGGGAGAAGCAAGCTCCCCACTGAGCAGGGAGCCCAACACAGGGCTCGATCCCTGCACCCTGGGATCATGACCTGAGTCGAAGGCAGATGTTTAACCGGCTGAGCCACCCAAAGAGCCCCTCTCCTAGAGTATTTAGCTAAATATTGATCATTGCATATGTGTGAGGTTGCAGAAAGAATCATCCAAAAGAATTACAGAAAACAGTCTTCAGAGCTTATATAAGCTAGGCATAAAGCCCATTCCCACCATCCAGAGTGAACAATCTCAATCTCGTAATTCAGAGCACTGAAGAAGTTTGTTGTTTGTTTGTTTTGTTTTTGTTTTTACCTCAGGAATAGGAAAAAGCAATGCTAGACTAAACACTGCTTTGGTGTCACCTAATAATAAAAACAATACCCAAAGTGATCAAACTTTTCCCATGTAACTTAACTATGCCCCAGAATGAAGCTCAAGAATATTTTTAAGAATGCCAACATATCTGGGATGCCTGGGTGGCTCAGTCGGTTAAGCAGCTGCCTTCGGCCCTGGTCATGATCCCAGGGTCCTGGGATCGAGTCCCACATCGGGCTCCTTGCTCAGCAGGGAGCCTGCTTCTCCCTCTCTCTCCCTCTGCTTGTACTCTCTCTGTCAAATAAATAAAATCTTTAAAAAAAAAAAAAAGAATGCCAACATATCCATCACCAAACAAGAAGAAATTCACAACGGCTGTTATCCAGCCAAAATTAACAAGCATGCAATGAATAAGGAACATAGTAATGTAACAATAAGAAACATTTATCAATCATAAATGACCCCAAATTGACATTATAGATTATAGACAAAGACAGGAAAATGGTTATTAGTATAGTTTCCATATCTTCAAGAAGCTACAGAAAAATTGAATATATTACATAGAGACATGAAAAATACAAATAGACTCTAATAAAATTCCTAGAGATAAAAATCCCAATGTCTAAGATAAAAAATACACTGACTATTATTAACAGCAGAGCAGACAGTACAGAATAAATGATTAGTGAATGCAAATGTTATAATGGAAACTATCTGAAATGAAGCAGAGGGGAAAAATGAATAAGGCATACATGCACTATAAAAAAAAAAATCCAAGATGCCAGTGTATGTGGAATTGGAGTCCCTGAAGGAAAGGAGAAAGTGGGGGAATGGAAAGAATATTTGAATTAATGGCTCCAATATTGATGAAAATAATCAACTTATAGTTTCAGGAAGTTGAATGAACTCTAAGCACAAGACACATGAAGAAAGTGACCCTAAATTATGCTGTGATCAAATCATGTAAACCCATCAATAAAGAGAAAATCTTAAAAGCGTTTAGAGGAAAGAACATACTTAGTTTATGCTCCAGAACAAAGATAAAGACAGTGGTAGCTTTCTTATTGAAAATAATATGAGCTAGAACACAGTGGAGCACAAATTCTTTACTCAGCGGAAATTTCTTTCAAAAATGAAGGTGAAGAAAGCAGGGGTTGGGGGGGACTTCCAGTATGGCTGAATGAGGATCTTGGTAATTCCTGTCCTGGAAAAGCAGTACTAAAAATGGACAAAACTATTAAAAAAAAAAAAGAAAAGAAAACAGCAACTACGATTTAAAGACTCTGGAATTTTGTCAAAGGCATTAAACAATGTAAGAAATGTTCAAGAAAATGTACTGAATCTTAGTAAGAACAGTGAAATCCATAGTGTTAACATGGGGCTGCTCCCAACACAGCCACCCCTCCTGACTCCAAAATGAAGAAATACGACCAGGGCAGTAGGAGGGGCTAAGATTATTTGGAGCAGGGTGCAAAAAATTCTATGTACAGTAATGTTGTTTTCCAGCTGAGGCCCCAGACACCACGGAACAGAGAAAAAAATATCCCCACTTTTCCCCTGTTTGAATTCCTGACCCGTGAAATCCATGAGTCACAATCAAAAGTTGCTTTACATCATATGTGGTGGGCTAATTTGTCACACAGCCATACTAACTGAAGATATCTGTTACATGGAGATGCCACCATAAAAGGGAAACCTAACGTGGCAGTGTTTTGAGCCCCAGATATTAGGCCAAAGTTGGAAAAGCCTTCAGATTATCAGTGGAAGCGTCAAGGCCATCATAAAATGTGTCATTTAAGGCTTAAAGGAAAGAAGGAATTTGTTACTGGAACATGGAGCAAAGGAAAACCTTGTTCTGTAGTGGCGGTAAGTTTAGACACAATGTCACCTGCAGATATCTGGAAAATGGAAACTATATGTAATAAATCGAATGATGCAACTAAGGAGATTTGAGGCCAAGTATCAAAGGGGCCATCTAACTTCTTGTTGCTTACAGGAAAATGTTAGAGAAATAACTCAAAGGAAGAACTATTTAACGGTTAAATACAAAGGAAGGTTCAAAAACTGTTACTTGCAGGCTTTCCAAGATTCTAGATTTAAAGAAGGGTTTCAGAGAAAAGAGAAAATGCATAGTAAGATTATAAGATCCTTTGTAAGACCAAAGAAAAATCTAATGTGGTACCTCCAAGGATCATTTAGTTGAACAAAAGCTCCCTTAAAGGTCTTTACAGACTTGTGTCACAAATCTTCTCAATTTAACAATGGAGTTTGCAAGATCTAAAGAGCATTCAGTATTCCTCAGAAGTCGTAGGGGATGCCCAAATAAAGCAGGGCTAAACTCAAAGAGATTTATAAGTGTGGCTCTTGTTAATGGAGAAGATTATGTATTGATTCATAAGAAAGTCACTATGTTTTTGAAAGACATATCAGCTTGGACTACAAAATTAAAATAAATTTTTGTAATCCCGACGTTTTTTTTTTTTAAGATTTTACTTATTTATTTGGCAGAGAGAGAAAGAGAGCATAAGCAGGCAGAGCGGCAGGTGGAGGGAGAGGGAGAAGCAGTCTCCCCACTGAGCAGGGAGCCCGACATGGGACTCAATCCCAGGACCCTGGAATCATGACCTGAGCTGAAGGCAGATGCTGAACCGACTGAGCCACCCAGGTGCCCTGTAGCCCCAACGTTTATGAGTAGGAAGCATGGTGAGAAAAAAGAGAAGTCAGCTATAAACATATCCCACTTTTTATTGAAAAGGAAGGATGAACAAAAGCTTTGGTGAATCATTCCCAAGCAGTAGGACTGAACACTAATCAGGGAACTAGCAACATGTACCTAACTGGATTTCTAAATTGTTACTGACCATTGACTCCAACATGCCTCGTGCTTTTCTCCCTTTGCAAAGGAGGATCTATGCCTGTCAAACATTTCATGTTGGTGTGTGTATGTTTGCATGGGGGTGTGAGTGACAGATAACATCTCTTCACAGGATTTTCAAATCAAGAGGAGCTATACCTGACCACATGTACGTGAGGTGCAAGAGCTGAGCAGCCTCATCCAACATAGTACAAATCTAGGTGAGATCCTGGGTCTTAAGATTGAACCTGTTACTTAATGGGATGAGAGTCTGGGGGTTTGGGAAGAGGCACCATGTGAATTTTGCACATAGGAAGAATGTGAATTATTTTGACCAGAGGACAGACCATGGTAGATGATAGATCCATGACAAATATATGCCACAGATTTGTGACAATGTGAGTGACATCTCCTCCCTCTGAGACTTGAGGTTTCTGTCCTCTTTCTGTTAAATCTGGGTAGGAAACTGTAACTTCTCTGACCAATACAGGGTAGTAGAAATAATGTTATATGATTTCTGGGTAGATCATAAAAAGGATATAGTTTAGATCTGTTCCTCCTTTTTCTGCCCTTGAAACCCAGACACCATGTTCTGAGGAACTCCAGGTCACATGGAGAGGCCATATGTAGGCTTACCAACTGAAAATCCAATTTTAGTATATGTGCTGCCAAAGCGAGCACCCAGCTGAAAATCCAAACTAAGGTCTCAGTGGATAGTCAGCATTAACTTACACATTAGTATAAGTGTCATCAGAAGATTATAATACTCAGGTTTTGGGTCTGCCATCTGGGCGCCCAGACATCATGAAGTAAGGACAAGGCATCTCTACTAAGCCCACTGTTCATTCCTGTCCCACAGAACATGTGAGCCAACAATTTGGGGAGAAATTTTTATCTAGCCTTAGACAAATAAACAGATTTTCTTGGCACGGGCAAAAAATGGGTCACAAAAAGCACAAGCTATAAAAGAGAAAAAAGTTAACAAATTTGACTTCCTCAAAATTATACTTTTATGTCTTTAAAGGTGCCATTAAGAAAGTGAGAAAGCAGGGCACCTGGGTGGCTCAGTCGGTTAAGCGCCTGCCTTTGGCTCAGGTCATGATCCCGGGATCCTGGGATCGAGTCCCACGTCTGGCTCTCTGTTCAGTGCAGAGCCTGCTTCTCCCTCTCCCTCTCCCTCTGCTTGCTGCTCTGCGTGCTTGTACTCTCTCCCCCCACCCAGTAAATAAATAAAAAATCTTAAAAAAAATAAGTGAAAAGGCAAGCCACTGAATAAGAAAATATATTTGAATATATATATCTTAAAAAGAACATCTTAACCAAAATATAAAAAGAACACTTACAATTCTTTATTAAGAAGACAACTCACTAAAAAAAAAAGACAACTCACTAATACAATGGGCAAAATAGTTGAACAATTAAAAATTATATATATAGTAAAATATAATACATATATAAAAATACAAAAATATAAAAAAATATAAAAATATAAAAATAGTTTATATGTACATATAGTAGTAAGGACATAATCGGCATCGGCTACTCCTAGAGAACATGCAAATTAAAACCACGATGAGAAATGGCAACACAGGGCGCCTGGGTGGCTCAGTTGGTTAAGCGACTGCCTCCGGCTCGGGTCATGATCTTGGAGTCCCAGGATCGAGTCCCGCATCGGGCTCCCTGCTCAGCGGGGAGTCTGCTTCTCCCTCGGACCCTCCCCCCTCTCATGCTCTCTCTCTCTTTCTCTCTCTCAAATAAATAATAAATAAATAAATAAATAAATAAAATCTTAAAAAAAAAAAAAGAAATGGCAACACAGCCACAGAATGGTTAACATTTTTAAAAGGCCCTAAATTCCATATTCGGCAAGTATTTGCAACAACTGGAACTCTCCCGCATTGCTGGTGGAAGTTTCAAATGCTGCTACGGGTGCCAGGGCCCTTTGTCTTTCTCTCCCTGCAGGTGCCAGGGCTGCCCAGTGCACCTGCTGCTGGAAGGCTCTAGCAGCCCAGCGCACCTAGTTGGTGTGAGCTTGGCAAGAGGTTCCCGGCCCCTGCAGCGCTCGCTCAGGTCAATTTCTCCATAACTTTTTGGAGAGAAGGGACTTCGAGGGGTGGCTTGGTAACATTCCTGTTACATTTCTTTCTCAGAGGGACTGGCAGGAAAATGAAACTCTGGATCACCTGATTAGTCAGAGCAGGGCAGTCCAACTCTGGCATCTCTCCAATGACTTGGGAGACTTCCTCAAACTCCTTCCCCTGGAGCTGAGTTTTTATTTGTTAAAATGGCTTGATCCTCAGACTGCCTGTAAAAATTTGGGCTGGCACGTAGGTGATTCTGTTCAGGACGTCTTGCCCTGGAAGAAGGTTTGCTTGAAGGCCTATTTGAGAATGAAGCAATTGGAACCTTGAAGCCTTTGAGCCCTCATCATTGATGGGACACACTGCCAGAGTGTATGCACTTGACAACAAAGTTGGATTTCTCTGCACAGGGTCAGACAGCTTGTCTGCAAAGCTGTGGGATGTGAGCACAGGGTAGTGCATTGATGGCATCCAGACTCACAGTTGCACAGCAGTCAAGTGTGATAAGCAGAAGCTTGGGAGCTTGGGACGGGCTCCTTTGACAACACTGTGGCCTGCTGGGCATGGGGTTCCGGAAGCCAGGACCCAGCACTTCCAGGGTCACACAGGGGTGATGTTTAGTGGTAACCACAAGGATGAACTGGATATCTTGGTAAGTTGCTCTGAAGATTTCACTGTGAAAATATGGGCTTTATGTTCTGGAACAAGCCTGAACACACTCAGCAGCACACGGAATGGGTCACCAAGGTGATTCTGCACGAATGTGAAGTCAAGTCTCTTTTGCACAGCCCTGGAGACTACATACTCTGAAGTGTGGGCAACTATGAGATCAGGATTTGGCCAAGTGGGCGAGAAATCAACTGCAAGTGCTTAAAGACATTGTCTGTCTCTGAGGCTAGAAGTATCTGCCCACAGCCAAGACTTCAGTATGATGGCAAATACAGTGTCTGTAGTTTGGCACTACAGGACTTTGTCAGTTGTGATATTCTCAGGGTCATCGGACTCCTGAGATAGCGAACTTGGCCTTGCTTGGCTTTGGAGATATCTTTGCCCTGCTGTTTGACAACCGCTACCATGGACTTGCAGACAGACAGCCTGATTAGCCGCTGGCCTCTGCCAGAGTATGGGAAATCAAGGAGAGGCTCGAGCTTCCTAGCAGACGAAGCATCCTGGCTCAATGGATTGGATGGGCTTGGGCTTTGGGCCTGGACTTTGAGCTTGGGCTTTGCCACCAGCATGTCTGACCACAGGATTCCCCTGATATTGTGGAAGGAGCATAATGACATCACCAGCGGACCACCGCTAACTGAGTTTGGCTGTGGGCACTGTGGGGTTTTCAGTGCCACCTCTATGGCAGTTGACTGCATGAAAAGAAGTTCTTACCTGACAGTATCATCGTCTCACATTTCATAATCATCGTTCTGTGTTTGCCAAGGGGCCAGGGCTCAAGGCGGGGCAGGGCTCATTTTCTTAACATACAGTGCAACATGCTAACGGGGTACACCATGGACTTCATTTGTACTTAGTTCTGTTGGTCAGTATAAGAGGATGCATTTTGGGTTCATCTTTCTTGAATGTTAGTCTGAAGTAAAGAAAGTTATATGGTTCATTAACCTGCTCATTGTTTGCCTGTAAAACACATTCTGTCTAAAAAAATTTTTTTTAATAAAATGCTACTATCAGTTTGGATATCATTTTAGCTATTTCTTATTGAGTAAAACATACATTTTCCATAGAATCCCACAATTTCAAGCCTAGGTAAATACTTAAGTTAAAAGAATCCCTGTCTTCTCACAAAACATATGTTCAGCCATTTTCTGTTGGTGTTTTAATATTTGCATGGGGGAATGAGGAGTTGGAGCTTCCTCGTCTGCTATTTTGCTCCTGGTATGTTTGCCATAATTTAAAAATCAACTCTACTGTGATAAAATTTCACAGCAGCTTTATTCATAATTGCCAAAAATTGGGGGAAAATCCAAATATTTCTCACCAAATTGTGAATGTGTAAACAAATTGAGGTGTATTTGTCCAATGGAATAGTACTAAGTGATTAAAAAAAAGGAATTACTGATACATTTAATTAGATGGATGTATCTTAGAAATATGCTGTATGACAGTAGCTATACATAAAGCATATATAATGTATGATTAACTTTATATGAAACTTTAGAAGAAGCCGATTGAATCTATAGTGACAGAAAACATATCAATACTTGTCTGGGGCTAGAGTTGTTGGGGGAATTGACTGAAAAGATTTAAGATGAAACTGTTAGAGTGATGGAAATGTTTTCCATATTGAGTGTAATAGCGGTTATATAGATATATACATTTGTCAAAATTCATATGAAAATATACACATAAAATGTGTCTATTTTATTTTATGTAAATTATACCCCAATAAAGTGGATATAATTGGATATATAATAAATATCACAAATCATTAGGGAAATGTAAATGAAAACCATAGCCTACCAATTAAAGTGATGTATCTGTCAGAGTTCTCTAAGAAAACAGGACCTATAGGATATACGGGAGTGACTGAGCAATTGATTTAAAGGAACTGGCTCACAAGATTGTAGAAACTGTCAAGTTCACAGACTTCAAGGTGGGCCAGCGGAATGGAGATCCAGGGAAGAGTTGATGTTGCGATTGGGATCCAAAGGCATTCTGCTGCAGAATTCCCTCTTCTTGGAAGGAGATCAGTCTGTTTCTATTAAGGTCCTCCAGTGATTAGATGAGGCCCACCTGCATCATGATGGGTAATCTAATTTATTCAATGTTTACTGGTTTAAATTTTAATATCATCTAAAAAAAATACCTCCAAAGAAACATAAAGAATAATGTTTGACCAGATATCTGGGTACTGTGGCCTAGACAAATTGACACATAAAATCAACCATCACACATGGCTGTTATTAAAAAAATAACATGTTGACTAGGATGTGGAGAAATGAGAAAGCTTGCAATTATTTGTTGAAATGTAAACTAGTGCAGTCATTGTGGAAAACAGCATGGTGGCCCTTCAAAAAAACAGAAACATAGAATTACCTCATGATGTAACAAGTCCCCTTCTAGGAATATGTCCAAAGCAACCAAAGGCATGGACTCACAGAAACATTTGTGCTAGTGAAAAGAGCCAGACTCAAAAGCCCACAGACTGTATAATTCCATTTACATGAAATGTCCAGGGGAGGCAAACCCAAGGAGACATAAAGCATAGTGGTCACTGCTTAGACCTGGGAGAGAGAGGGAGGGAGTTAGAAGGTGATGACAAATGGATATGGGATTTTTTCCTGGGTAAATAAAAGTGTACTAAAATTGATTGTGGCAATGGTGACACAACTCTGTGCCTATAGTAAAAACTATTGAATTGTACACTTTTTTTAAGATTTTATTTTTAAGTAATCACTACACCCAATGTGGGGCTGGAACTCACAACCCCAAGATCAAGAGCTGCATGCTCTACTGACTGAGCCAGCCAGGCACCCCGAATTATACACTTTATATGAGTGAATTGTATAGTATGTGAATTGTATTTCAATAAAGATGTTTAAAAAATAATAATATGGCACCTATACTTGAAGTATTAAAAAATATCTAAGAACATTATGGTGACAGTTATAAAACTTTATTGAAAATAATGATCCCTTCTGCCCTGACTCTCGGAAGAGACACGGAAAGCTGCCAGGGAAAGCCGCCAGAGAACAAAAGCCCCCAAAAAACGGTTTTCACTGAGCCCATTCCCCCCCACAGGGGGCAGGGCAACTCTGCCTAAACAGGGCTGTCTGAGTAACAGTGTGACAGGCCCCTCCCCCAGAAGACAGGCTGGGAGAACAAGAAGCCAACAACCCTAAAGTCCCTATAAAACAGGTGCATCTTGCTTGGGTTGTGGTCAATAATTTGGACTCTGTACATTCCCTGAACCACCCCTCAGCAGAATGACTAGGAGGAGGAACCCCCAAAATAGGAAAGACTCAGAGACTGTGACTTCTGCCACAGATTTACAAATGGATACAGATATAACCAAGATGTCGGAAATGGAATTCAGCGTAGCAGTTGTGAAGACAATAGCTAGCATGGAGAAATCGATTAATGGCAACATACAGTCTCTAAGGGCAGAAATGAAAGTTGAACTGGCAGAATTTAAAAATGCTATCAATGAGATCCAATCTAATCTAGATAATCTAACAGCTAGGGTAACCGAGGCAGAAGAACGAATTAGTGATCTAGAAGACCAAATAATAGACAAAAAGGGAAAAGGGGAGGCCAGGGAGAAACAACTCAAAATCCATGAAAACAAAATCAGAGAAATAAGTGACACCATGAAACGTTCCAGTGTCAGAATTATTGGGATCCCTGAGGGGGTGGAGAGAGAGAGAGGACTAGAAGATATATTTAAGCAAATCATAGCTGAGAACTTCTATAATCTGGGGAATGAAACAAACATTCGTGTCCTAGAGGCAGAGAGGACCCCTCCCAAGAACAAGGGAAACAGGCCAACACCCTGGCATGTAATAGTAAAACTCGCAAATCTTAGAACCAAGGAAACCATCTTAAGGGCAGTTAAGGGGGAAGAGATTCCTTATGTACAGAGGGAGGAACATCAGAATAATGTCAGACCTATCCACAGAGACCTGGCAAGCCAGAAAGGGCTGGCAAGACATATTCAGGGTACTAAACAAGAAGAACATGCAGCCAAGAATACTTTATCCGGCAAGGCTGTCATTTAGAATGGATGGAGAGATGCAGAACTTCCAAAACCGGCAGAAACTGCAAGAATATGTGACCACTAAGCTGACCCTACAAGAAATATTAAGGGGGGGCGCCTGGGTGGCTCAGATGGTTAAGCGTCTGCCTTCAGCTCAGGTCATGATCCTGGGGTCCTGGGATCGAGTCCCACATTGGGCTCCCTGCTCCTTGGGAGCTTGCTTCTCCCTCTGCTTCTCTCTCTCTCTCTCTCTCCCTCTGTCTCTCATGAATAAATAAATAAATAAAAAAGATTTACTCTAAGTAACTTTAAAAAAAAATATATTAAGGGGGTTCTATAAAAGGACAAAGACCCCAAGAGTGATATAGAACAGAAATTTACAGAGATAATTTATAGAAACAAGGACTTCACAGGCAACATTATGACAATAAATTCATAACTTTCAATAATCACTCTCAACGTGAACAGCCTAAATGCTCCCATAAAATGGCACAGGATTGCAGATTGGATAAAAAGACAGGACCCATCCATATGCTGTCTACAAGAGACTCATTTTGAACCTAAAGATACATCCAGACTGAAAGTGAAGGGATGGAGATCCATCTTCCATGCCAGCGGACCTCAAAAGAAAGCTGGGATAGCAATTCTTATATCAGACAAATTAGATTTTAAGCTAAAGACTGAGTTAGAGACACAGAAGGACACTATATCATTCTTAAAGGGTCTCTCCAACAAGAAGATCTAACACTTGTAAATATCTATGGCCCCAACATGGGAGGAGCCATCTACATAAGCCAAGTGTTAACCAAAATAGTCATGCTGAAAATAATACGTTAATTGTAGGACACCTCAATACTCCACTCTCAGCAATGGACAGATCATCTAAGCAGAAAATCAACAAAGAAATAAGAGCTTTGAATGACATACTGGACCAGATGGACCTCTTAGATATATACAGAACATTCCACCCTAAAACAACAAAATACTCATTCTTCTTGAGCACACATGGAACTTTCTCCAGAATAGACCACATACTGGGTCACAAATCAGGTCTCAACCGACACCAAAAGATTGAGATTATTCCCTGCATATTCTCAGACCATAATGCTTTAAAACTGGAACTCAAGCACAAGAAAAAATTTGGCAGAAATTCAAACACTTGGAAGCTAAAGACCACTCTGCTCAAGAATGTTTGGGTCAACCAGGAAATCAAAGAAGAACTTAAACATTTCATGGAAACCACTGAGAATGAAAAACATCAGTCCAAAACGTATGGGATGCTGCAAAGGCAGTCCTAAGGGGGAAATACATAGCCATCCAAGCCTCACTCAAAAAAACAGAAAAATTCCGAATTCACTAACTAACTTTACACCTTAAAGAACTAGAGAAAAAGCAACAAATGATGCCTAAGCCATGCATTAGAAGAGAAATAATTGAGATTAGAGCAGAAATCAATGAATTAGAAACCTGAAACACAGTAGATCAGATCAACAAAACAAGAAGCTGGTTCTTTGAATGAATTAATAAGATCGATAAACCACTGGCCAGACTTATCCAAAAGAAAAGAGAAAGGACCCACATTAATAAAATTATGCATGAAAGGGGAGAGATCACGACTAATACCAAGGAAATAGAAACAATTATTAGAAATTATTATCAACAACCATATGCCATAAATTAAGCAACCTGGAAGAAATGGATGCCTTCCTGGAAACCTATAAACTACCAAGACTGAAACAGGAAGAAATTGACAACCTGAATAGGCCAATAACCAGTAATGAGATTGAAGCAGTGATCAAAAACCTCCCAAAAAAACAAGAGTCCCGGGCCTGATGGATTCCCTGGGGAATTCCACCAAACATTCAAAGAAGAAATAATACCTATTCTCCTGAAGCTGTTTCAAAAAATAGAAACAGAAGGATAGCTTCCAGACTCATTCTTTGAGACCAGCATTACCTTAATCCCCAAACCAGGCAAAGACCCCCTCAAAAAGGAGAATTTCAGACCAATATCCCTGGTGAATATGAATTCCAAAATCCTCAACAAAATCCTAGCTAATAGGACCCAACAATACATTAAAAGGATCATCCATCACGACCAAGTGGGATTTATCCCCAGGACGTGAGGGTGGTTCAACATTCAAAGATCAATCACTGTAATAGAACACATTAATAAAAGGAGAAAGAAGAACCATATGGTCCTCTCAATTGATGCAGAAAAAGCATTTGACAAATACAGCATCCTTTCCTGATTAAAACTTTTCAGAGTACAGGGATAGAGGGAACATTCCACAAGTCCATAAAATCCATCTGTGAAAAACCCACAGCAAATATCATCCTCAATGGAGAAAAGCTGAGAGCCTTTCCCTCAAGATCAGGAACACGTCAAGGATGCCCACTCTTGCCACTATTGTTCAACATAGTACTAGAAATCCTAGCAACAGCAATCAGACAACAAAAAGAAATAAAAAGTATTCAAATTGGCAAAGAAGAAGTCAAACTCTCTCTCTTCTCAGATGACATGACACTTTATGTGGAAAACCCAAAAGACTCCACCCCCAAATTACTAGAACTCAAACAGCAATTCAGTAATGTGGCAGGATACAAAATCAATGCACAGAAATCAGTTGCCTTCTTATACACTAACAATGCAACTGTAGAAAGAGAAATTCGAGAATCGATTCCATTTACAATAGCACCAAAAATCATAAGATAATTGGAATAAACCTAACCAAGGAGGTAAAGGATCTATACTCTAGGAAATACAGAACACTCATGAAAGAAATTGAAGAAGACACAAAAAGACAGAAAAATATTCCATACTCATGGATCAGAAGAATAAACATTGTTAAAAAGTCTATGCTACCCAGAGCCATCCCGATCAAAATTCCAATGACATTTTTCAAAGTGCTGGAACAAACAACCCTAAAATTTGTATGGAATCAGAAAAGACTCCTAATTGCCAAGGAAATGTTGAAAAAGAAAAACAAAGCTGGGGGCATCATGTTGCTCGATTTCAAGCTATATTACAAAGCAGTGATCACCAAGACAGCATTGGTACTGGCCCAAAAACAGACATATAGACCAATGGAACGGAATAGAGAGCCCAGATATGGACCCTCAACTCTGTGGTCAAATAATCTTCAACAAAGCATGAAAAAATACGCAATGGGAAAAAGACAGTCTCTTCAATAAATGGTGCTGGCAAAATTGGACAGCCACATGCAGAAGAATGAAACTCAACCATTCTCTAACACCATACACAAAGATAAACTCAAAATAGATGAAAGACCTCAATGTGAGACAGGAATCCATCAAAATCCTAGAGGAGAACATAGGCAGTGTCCTCTTTGACATCGGCCACACCAACTTCTTTCAAGATACATCTCCAAAGGCTAGTGAAGAAAAGCAAAAATGAACTTTTGGGACTTCATCAAGATAAAAAGCTTCTGCACAGCAAAGGAAACAGTCAACAAAACAAAGAGGCAACCCACAGAATGGGAGAAGATATTTGCAAATGGCACTACAAAGAGCTGATTTCCAAGATCTATAAAGAACTTCTGAAACTCAACACCCAAAAAACAAATAATCAAGTCAAAAAATGGGCAGAAGACATGAACAGACACTTCTCATAGAAGACATACAAATGGCTAACAGACACATGAAGAAATGTTCATCATCATTAGCCATCAGGAAAATTCAAATCAAAACCACATTGAGATACCACCTTACACCAGTTAGAATGGCAAAAATTGACAAAGCAAGAAACAACAAATGTTGGAGAGGTTGTGGAGAAAGGGGATCCCTCTTACACTGTTGGTGGGAATGCAAGTTGGTACAGCCACTTTGGAAAACAGTGTGGAGGTTCCTCAAAAAATTAAAAATAGAGCTACCCTATGACCCAGCAATTGCACTCCTGGGTATTTACCCCAAAGACACAGATGTAGTGTATGCACCCCATTGTTGATTGCAGCAGTGTCCGCAATAGCCAAACTGTGGAAAGAGCCAAGATATCCTTTAACAGATGAATGGATAAAGAAGATGTGGTCCGTATATACAATGGACTACTACTCAGCCCTCAGAAAGGATGAATACCCAACTTTTACAGGAACACGGATGGGACTGGAGGAGATTAGGCTAAGTGAAATAAGTCAAGCAGAGAAAGTCAATTATCACATGGTTTCACTTCTTTGTGGAACATAAGGAACAGCATGGAGGACATTAGGAGAAGGAAGGGAAAAATGAAGGGGGGGAATTGGAGGGAGAGACGAACCATGAGAGACTATGGACTCTGAGAAACAAACTGAGGGTTTTAGAGGGGAGGGGGGTGGGGGGTTGGGTTAGCCCAGTGGTGGGTATTAAGGAGGGCACGTACTGCATGGAGCACTGGGTGTTACACGAAAACAATGAATCATGGAACACTTATCAAAAACGAATGATGTAGGAGAGCCTGGGTGGCTCAGTCAGTTAAGCGTCTGCCTTCAACTCAGGTCATGATCCCAGGGTCCTGGGATTGAGCCTTACATTGGGCTCCCTGCTCCGCGGGAAGCCTGCTTCTCCCTCTCCCACTCCCCCTGCTTGTGTTCCTTCTCTTGCTGTGTCTCTCTCTGTCAAATAAATAAATAAAATATTTTAAAAAAACCAAAAAACAAAAATGAATGATGTATTGTATGGTGACTAACATAACATAATAAAATAAAATTTTAAAAAAGAAAATAACTAAGGATGACATAAATATATGGTAAAATTACTTTTGTTCTTGGGTAGGAAAACCAATACAAAATGTCACTTCTTCCAATATTCATCCATAGATTCAATGCATTCCAATCAAAATGGCAGGGTTTTTCTTAGAACGTAAGAACATGATTTTGTAGTGAAGATACTACTGAAGAAGAAAAATGAAAATACTTCTGCTTTATCTCAAAGTTTTATATAAGATAAAGAAATTGAGACAATGTGGTGCTGGATCAGGGCTACCTAAGTAGATCAGTGGATCACAATGGAAAGGAAGGAAGGAAGGAAGGAAGGAAGGGAGGGAGGGAGGAAGGGAGGAAAGAGGGAGGGAGGGGAGGGAGGGAGGCAGAGTGGGAGGGAAGGAAGGAAGGAGGAAAAGAGGAAGGGGTTAGATGACAATTGGATGAGAGATAGATCGATATGTTACAGAGGTGCCATCGTAAGTAAATAGAAAGGGAATGATCATTCAGTAAGTGATGAAATAGTGCTGAGAGAAATGTGTATCCATTTTAGATACAAAATATAATTGTATATTCAATTGAAATACAAAAGCCACATGCCACACACAATAAATTCACGGTAGATTAAATACTTAAATGTGAAAATCAAAACTTTCTTAGAAGAATGTATGGAAGAATATCCTTATGATCTTAGGTAAGAATGGATTTCTTTATAAATATACAAGATACAAATTCCATAAAGGAAAAGACAGATGCGTTTGATTATGTTAAAATTAAGATATTCTGTTCATCAAAAGTACTATATATTTAAAGACAAGTCAAAAATTAAATGAAGATAGTTACAACACATTTAACTGCCAAAGTCCTGATAGACACAATAAATAACCCCTATGACTCAATATAGAAAACCACGGATGACCCAACACAAAAAAATGGACTAACTCCACGAATAGAATTTCACATAAAACAAAGCTCAAAAATTATAGTAACGTATGCTAATTTTCATTAGTGATCAAGGAATGAGAACTAAAGGCAAGTGTCTTCCAAGATATGAAGTGATGAGAACTCTTACCTACTACTGTTGGGATTCAAAATGGGAAAACCACTTTGGAAAATGATTTGGCATTATCTGGAAAATTCAAAAATGCACATACCTAAGAACCCCCCTTTCATGCATACACCATAACAAACTTCTTGCACCTGATTGTCAGAAGACATGGACAGCATTCTTTATTTAACCATTCTCTACAAAAGCCAGAAACAAGAAGCCACCCAAATGTACATCAGCAGGAGAATGGGTAAATTATAGTATATTCTATAGGAATAAAAAAGAAAGCAACTCTGGCAGCACTCATAAACATGGTTGATTTCAGGTTCATAATGTTGAGTGAAAAGACCAAGTCATAGACAAGTGCATATTGTCTGTTACTGTTTGTAAGTTCAAAAGTAAATAATAGCTGCTAATGATATGTTCTAGGCATGGAAGTGTGCTATCCACAAGGCACTCTTCTTCCCAATTAGCACTGGGAGCTATGTTTTCAAGAATCCTCCTCCTTATATAATTCTGCATTTGAGTGGGTCATTGGGAAGGCAGAAGTGAAACAGATGCTAATACGCTAGGAAGTTTGTGGGAGTGAGATATAGCTCCGTAGAAGTCTCCATTAAATCTTTCATGGTATGAACATGGCAGCCACACGTGCTCCATTTCTCAAATGTCCCCACGTTCTCTGACATTCCTATTAGTGTTTCGGGCGGATGTCAGATCGGATTGCCACCACAAACCAGGTATTGCCATTGTATTCGTCTGCTAGAGCAGCCATAACAAAATAACACGGACTGGGGGGCTTACACAACAGACATTTATTTTCTTACAGTTCAGTCCGTAACACCCATAGTATGAGTCGTGGTCCCGTTTTCCTGACATGTCTACACATATAATCACACCATAATAAGAAGCAACGAAATTAAACACACAAATAAGAATAGTAGTTACTCTGGGTAGAAATATTTCATTTAGTACCTCTTTTTTTTAAGATTTATTTATTTATTTGAGAGAGAGAGTAGGGTGGGGGGGAGGAACAGAGGGAGAGGGAGAGAGAGAATTCCAAGCAGGCTCCACGCCCAGTGCAGAGCCCCATGTGGGGCCTGATCCCATGACCCCGAGATCATGAACTGAGCCGAAATCAAGATTAGGACACTCAACAAACGGAGCCACCTGCATGCCCTCATTAATACCTCTTTAGCAAAACTCCATTTCCTGGATGCTCTTTGCTCAAAGAAACTGTTCAGTTAATATTTTCCTCTGTGACCTTGGAAGCATCTTAAACCATTTGCTAACTCCTCAGTTTTCTTCCCTTTCACTCTCTTCAAAACTGTCCCTTCATTTCCCTTTCTTACTTCTCTCATTTCACAAATCTTTTTACTGATCATATAGAAGAGAAATTGCGAAGTCGTGACCCCTGGCCATATCTTGGCTACAGATATATTTTGCTTAGTACGTAATTTTAAAAATGGTTAAACCTGTAATGAATTAACTGCCAACATTTTTAAAATTGGGAAATTTTACACTGTAATCCGGACTTCTGACTTTTCTTACCACTGAAAGATCTGGAAATATTGACCATACATACTGCGGCAGTGAGTTGCTGAGTAGCAACTGAGTTGTGTAGGATACCTGATCCAGTTCTCTAGAACCCTCCACACTATATCATCTTCCATTTAGCTAGCTGCCTTCACTCATATTTGATTGATTCCATCACTGTTGGCATTTGAGCTGGTCACAACAATCCCCAGTAAAAAAAAAAAAAAAAAAAAAAAAAAAAAAAAGTTAGGCTATATAATATTTTCCTTGTTTCCAGTTGTCCTTGACCCCAAGACAATGTGTTCATTCTCTCCTGATCCCTACTCTCATGAGAAAATGCAGTTGATTCTAGTGATTTAAATACTGAATCATTTACAACCAGGTAGTAGTCAGCTCTCCCAGGAATATTTTCATTTGCAGCAAGCTTACCTGGAGAAAGGAGGAAACTGCTATGCATACCACTGCTCCTTTGCTTTGCTTTTCGTAACATTCAACTTACATGTTGTTATTGGCTCAGGGTTATTTTCCACAGTAGGCAAGTTCTTACGAGGGTAGAAACCGTGTCTTTTCTTCACTGCTCTTTTCCCAGTACTACCTCAATCTGTATCATTGATTAAGCCCTGGATAAATATTTTTGGTCTTTGTTTGTATTTTAAGATTTTATTTATTTATTTGTGTGTGTGTGAGAGAGAGAGTGAGCACGAACAGGGGGAAAGGCAGAGGGAGAAGCAGACTCCCTGCTCAGCAGGGAGCCCGATGTGGGGCTCGATCCCAGGACCCCGGGATCATGACCTGAGCTGAAGGCAGATGCTTAACGACTGAGCCACCCAGGCGCCCCTTGGATAAATGTTTTTGAATGAATAAAGGGACAAACGAACATTTTATCCCTGCTTTTCTTAGTGATCTTGCTTCAAAGCAAGCATGATCAGCTCTTTGCTGCCCAGATAAGCTTTATTTGATGGCAGCTAACTCAGAGGACCAATCCTATGGAGTTGGTGTTGTACCCTTATCTAATCCCCTGATTATAGCCAGGGTACAGGTTTAAATAAAGTAATTTTCCAGCAGATCACAGAAATTGTACCTCTAAGTAACCACTTGTTGGTTCACAACCTTAGAAATTGGCATGTACTATGGAAGGTAAAGAGATACAGAGGTGACAGGTTTAATATACAAGGGAACTTACAGATGGGGGCTTGTCTTAGGTGGCCACAAGACAAGTAGATCTCCACATCCACCCACCAGAGTCTTAAAAGTTTATATCTCTATACAATAATATCTTAATAATATGTATCTTAGCTGGGTTCAGTCGTATATACAGTCCAGAGTGTCTCAACATCACATTACTGTCTCAAGGTTGCAATCTTAAAACGGTTCCTGGTGTGGAATGGTTGGTGGAATGTACATTCCAAGGACAGAGAAGGGGGTGAGGAACCACCAATTCCCCTGGTCGAGCATTAGGATAAACAGGCAGTCACATCATCTCGAGGATCTCTTTCAACAACATTATGCAGGAGGAGTATATTTAGACAAAATGTAAAAGCGTTTCTAACGCCTTATGATCAACCCGACCACCTTGAAAAACTCTATGTGTGTGTGTGAGAGAGAGAGAGAGACAGACAGAGAGGCAGAGAGACAGTGATTGAGTCTGTCCTCTGTGCTATTAAATGCCTGAACACAACACATAAGAGAGACAAGCTCCGCCAAACTAGAGACTAGGGACCGAAGCAAAGGCAATTTTCAAGAACCAGAGAGAAGATATAGACCAGGGCTTGGAAATATTGGAAGATCTGAATTTATAAGTTTGGCCTAAGTGCTCTTTCAACTTGCACAATCTATTGATTTAGTGCCTCAACAAATTAAATCAAAATTGCATTTCTCATTTCAAAAAGTCTTTTTCCATTTATCCAAACAAGCATGACTTTACTTTAAATACAGTTTATCCATTACAGGTTGGTGTAATGTAATTTACAGATTGGTCTCAGAGAGCAGGATTGGACTGGTGAGCTATTTTGAGACATTTGAAGATTTCATTTGAAACCAAAGATTCTTTCTATATCCATCATTAGATGAGCAAATTGGAGTGCCTACCGAATTGGCTTCTCTTTTCTCCCCCCTCAGCTTTATTGAAGTATAATTGACAAAATTGTAAGATATTTAAAGTGCGAAACCTTGATGATTTGATGTAAGTATACATTGTGAAACAATCCCCCCCATTGAGTTAATTAACATACCCATCGCTTCACTCTTTTGGAGGATGGTGAGTACATGTAAGTTCTACTCTCTTAGCAGTTACAGTCACGGCAATACAGTATTAGCAACTGCAGTGAAGCTGTTGCATGTTAGATTCTCAGACCTTATTCATCTTATAACTGAAAGTTTGTATCATTTTACCAAGGTCTTCCTATTTCCCCTGCCCCTGGCAATTATTTTTCTGTTCTCTGTTTCACTGCATTCAACTCTTTTTTTTTTTTTTTTTAGATTCCACATATAAGTGATACCATGCAATATTTGTCTTTCTCTGTTTGATTTATTTCACTTAGCATAATGCCCTCCAAGTTCATCCATGTTGCAAATGATAGGATTTCTTTTCTTTTTAAAGGCTGAATAACACTCCATTGTGTGTGTGTGTGTGTGTGTGTGTGTGTGTGTGTGTGTGTGTGTTACATTTTCTTGAATCCATTTTTCTATTGGCAGACACTTAGGTTGTTTCCATATCTTGGCTATTATGAATAAGGCTACAATGAACATTGAGAATACAGACATGTCTTTGAGATCATGGTTTCATTTCTTTTGGATATATACCCAGAAGTGGGTTTGCTGGATCATATAGTTCTTTTTCTCATTTCTTGGGGAAACTCCATATAGTTTCCTACAGTGGCTACACCAGTTAACATTCTCCCCAACAGTGTACAAGGCAGCTTATGTAATGGGAGAAAATATTTGCAAGCCACATATCCAATAAGGGGGTAACATCCAAAATCTACAAGGTACTCACACAACTCAATAGCAAAAAACCAAATAACCCAACTTAAAAAGGGGCAAAGGAGCTGAAAAGAAATTTTTCCAGCGAAGACACACAGATGACCAACAGGTCCATGAGAAGATGCTCAACATCACTCATCATCAGGAAATTGCAAATCAGAACCACAATGAGACATCACATCACACCTATTAGAATGGTTATTACCAGAAAGACAAGAGATGACAAAAACCATCGAGGATGTGCGGAAAAGAAACACTGAAATTGGCTTCTCTTTTAAGATAACTCATAGGCACTAGTTTAGTTACCTATTCTCTCAGAGAAAGCCCACTAAAGCAGGAAAGAAGAACGATGCATGAACATGACTTTTCTACTCACCAGCACAGATATCAGGAGAGCACCATAGCGAGGCTGGCTGAAATTATTCTCCATATTTTCCTCACAGGGAAAATATTGAGCTTTGTATTTAAGTTCCAGTACACACATACCGTAGAGCCACTTATTTTATATCATGATGAAATCGCAACGCTTGGTTTCAAATGTTAGCTTCACCATTTGCTAGCCCTTAAGCCAAAGTAATTGAGCTTAAATCGTAATTGAGGAGAGATTTGGGGACACAGGGAAGGATCTGCCGGGGGAGGGGTAACACAGCCACGAGCCTTGGGCAGAGAAGAGGGAAGTATCATAGGATAAAGGCTAAATCACTGTTAACAAAGAGACCAAAAACTGCAATGGCTAACAAAAGATAGAAATTTATTTCTTTTTCACATAAAAAAATCTTGGGTCCGGGGATGCCTGGGTGGTTCAGTCAGTTAAACATCTGACTTTTGATTTCGGCTCAGGTCATGATCTCAGGGTCGTGAGATTGAGTCCCATATCCGGGGTATGCACCCTGCTTAAGATTCTCTCTCTTGGGGCGCCTGGGAGGCTCAGTCGTTAAGCGTCTGCCTTCGGCTCAGGTCATGATCCCGGGGTCCTGGGATCGAGCCCTGCATCGGGCTCCTTGCTCAGCGAGAAGCCTGCTTCTCCCTCTCCCACTCCCCCCTGCTTGTGTTTCCTCTCTCGCTGTCTCTCTCTCTCTCTGTGTCAAATAAATAAACAAAATCTTTGAAAAAAAAAAGATTCTCTCTCTCCCTCTGCCCCTCAAATCCCCGCTTATGTGCATGAGTTCTCCCCCTCTCTCTCTAAAAAAATTTAAATTTTAAAAAGTATATATATAAAAAATCCTGGGTGAGTGAATGGACTCTGCTTCACAAATTGATCCTAGGATCCCAGATTAGTAGGAAGTTCTGCAATCCTCAGTAAATAGTTTTTAACATCATTACTCCAACCTTCAAATTTTCCAGTCAGCAGGAAGGAAAAAAGAATAGTGATCCCAGAGCAATCTTCATTTATACAAAATGACTCAAATTGCACAGCTGACTTCCATGCTCATCCTTTGGAGAGCACATCACCATTTAGCTACACCTCAACATGAGGGATGCTGAGTAATATAGCTTAGCTAGGCAATCGTGTGTCCAGCTACAGCTCAGTTACTATAGAAGATATGGATGATGGAGTTTGATGGACAAGTAGCAGTCTTCGCCGTAGGGCCTATGATAGCGCTGAGGCTCTAGATTAGCAAACTTGGTTTTGTAATGGATCAGATAATAAACATTTTAATCTGCTTGCCTTTGACAAGCTTTCCCATGATGTATGTCTTCTGTCGCATATTCCTTTTTTTTTTTTTTACAACCTTTTAAAAAGTAAAACCATTCTTAGTTTAAGGGCCACACAAACACAGGATGTAAGCTCTCAGGAGAAGTTTTCTGACCCCTGCCCAAAGGTAGAGTTGATTCAGTTACTCAGTCACCTATTTGTTATGAGACTTTGGAGAAGTCACTTTCCTTACGTAAGCCTCAGACTCCTTCTTACTCATCTTTATCTGATGATGTGCTGGTAAATGTTTCACAGCTGTCTGGGGGAGGGATGGGGACAGGTAAGTATTTGTAGCATTTGTTGATTAGCAAGGTGTTAATACTCCTACTATGGCCAATTTCAAGCTATTCACACGACACTAGTGAACACGGATTTGGGAAGAGATGCACAAAAGCGGTTCTTACAAGCCGATATAACTCAGTGCACTGAAACCGTTTCTCTTGTCTACTTCACTGGGTTGTTTCAAGAATCAAAACCAAATAAAATGCTTTGAAAATAAAAGTACTTGTGAGTGAAAGAAATGATAGTTATTATGTGAAGAAACTTATTCCAAGATGGAATAGTCTTGGTAGAAAATTATTCTTCAACTAAACCAAATTTAACACATGAAAAAAATTTTTTAAAGATTTTATTTATTTATTTGACAGAGAGAGAGCGAGAGAGGGAACACAAGCAGGGGGAGTGGGAGAGGGAGAGGCAGGCTCCCCGCTGAGCAGGGAGCCCGATGTGGGGCTCCATCCCGGGACCCTGGGATCATGACCTGAGCCTAAAGCAGACGCTTAATGACTGAGCCACCCAGGCGCCCACACATGAAAATTTTTGAACCATTAATATGAACTGTGTACCTCCTAAGCCAAACAGAATATTTTTACTGTTTCACATGGTAGCCATTCAATATCTTAAGGCAGCCATCCTATTTACCCTCAAGCTTTCATGATACTCTTTCAGTTATTTGGATTACATTCTGGAGGCCATGAGTAATTTTTATGTACTTCTTTATCTGACAATGGGGAGTGACTGAGCAGATTCATTTATTACACCTGAATCACACATGTACTCTCCAAACCAAAACGCAATCGGCAAGATTTTACCATTTGAATATACTCTTTGAACAAGGTGTGTGGAAAACAAACATTTTGTCCTCTGAACGGTGTCCCTTGAACTTCCATCATGATTTCAGAGAAGTCCTGACAGAAATAAATATGAGTCCATATTTAATCAAAATCATAGCACAGAATGCTGCCATTCAGTTTAGGGAGCAGTATGTCTTGGTCAGAGACATTTTGTTTTCTTTGGTAGGTTGATCAAAAGATAATTTGCTCACATGCTCTCTGGCACGCTGATTCAAGGCACATGTTTAGTTTGACTATGAATCAAGGAGAAAGAATGTTAGCCCTCATTGTCACGATTTTATATCGATCAATGTGCAAACTTTGCACAGTCACCTTAGAACATTCTGCCCGGATTCTGACCTGCATAGCACTGCTAACAAACCAGCCCATGGTTGAACTTCCCTGAAAGTTATTGTGGTCTCCCTGTGGCCCTTAAGAGGGATCATTTTGTTCTGCCCCCCCTGTGTTTATGGATTGTATGGTCCCTGGACCACCATATACAAATTCAGAACCCAGGACTCTCTGAGATAAGGAGATGGTGCTGAGAGTGTGGGGAGACCGACACAGCTAGACAGGACAGGCTATCAGAGTGGAGAGAAAACTCAGGAGACCTTAGGAAACCCCTTGCTAGTATTTAGCCGAGAACTAAGAAGTGAATGTATGCAAGGAAACTGACACTGGAAAAATGACTGTCCTAAAGGATTAGAGATAACGATGCCCGTGCTCACACAGGGAAAAAATAGTGTTTACTTCTACCAAAAAAGATAAGAAAACATCATGACTCAGGAGACATTAGGCAGATTAAACATAAAGATCTTGCCTTAGTAATGGAATAATTCACCCTGGACCCAGCAATTCTGTGGTCCCATCCCAAAAAGCCTAACAGCAAGATCAGAAAAGATAAAACAGTTTCACTGCGTCCCAGAAAAAGAGCTTAAGAATACTGATAGGAATAAAAATTATTCAGCAGCTGACAAGGTAAAATTCACAATATCTGACTTTTAGTCAAAGATTACCAGGCATGTGGGGCGCCTGGGTGGCTCAGTCAGTTAAGCATCTGCCTTCGGCTCAGGTCATGATCCCGGGGTCCTGGGACTGAGCCCAGCGTTGGGCTCCCTGCTCAGCGGGGAGTCTGCTTCTCCCTCTCTCCCTCCCCCCTCCACTCGTGCTCTCTCTCTCTCACTCTCTCTCTCAAATAAATAAATAAAATCTTTAAAAAAAAAGATTACTATGCATGCAAAAAGGCAGAAAGATATGGGTTATATTGAGGGGAATAATCAGTTAAAACCACCCCAGAACTGACACAAATGTTAGAATTAACAGAGAAAGCCATTAAAGAAGTTATTGAGACCGCGTTCTATATGCTCAAAAGTTAAGATATGCAAGAGTTTTTTTTTAAGAAAAACCAAATCAAATGTCTAGAAATGAAAATGACACTGTATGAGATGAAAACTATGCTGGATAGGTTAATGATAGATTAGCTATTGCCAAAGAATAGGTTAGTAAACTAGAAGACATCGTGATAGAAAAAAAAAATCTCAAAATGAAACAGAGAGGAAAAAGAAGCACCCAAAGCAAAGAAAATGGCCTCAGTTAGCTGAGGGACAATGTCAAGAGCATCCCCTCCGTTGGAGGCATGGCAAAAATATTTCAATAAATAATATTCATAATGATCATTTATGCAGATAATTGTACAGAATTTATAACAAGGCTGATAGAAATAATGAGTTTAGCAAGGTTGTAGGCTATACAATCAACATATAAAAACCAATTTTATTTCTACATACAAGCCATGAACAATCGCAAATTGAAAGAAAAACCATCGAAAAGACCATCACGAATATGAAATATCCAGTGATAACCTTGACAAAAGACTTGAGACGCCTTTATGCTAAAAATGACAGACCTGAGGGAAAGAAGGAAATAAAGGAAAGACCTAAGTAAATGGAGAGACACAATCTGTTCATTGACTGGCAAGCTGGGTATTCAATATCAATTCTCCCCAAATTGATCTATAGATTTAATGTAACCCAAATCAAAACTCCTGCACTCTTTTTTTTCTAGAAAGTGACATTCTACAACTCGCATGAAAGTGCAAAGAAGTTGGAATAGTCAAAATAACTTCAAAAAAGAACAAATTTTGAGAACCCATGTCACCTAATTTCAAGGCTTCTCACAAAGTTACTTTCATCAATGGTACAAAGGTTGATACAAATAGAGACAAATAGGCCAATGAAAGAGAATTGATTGTCCAGGAATCGACCCACACGTACATGGAGAGCTCATCTTTGACACAGGTGCAAAGGGAATTCAGTAGCAAAAGAATGGTTCCAAAGATGGAGCTGGAAATTAGATAGCCATTTGTTTAAAAAAAAAAAAAAAAAAAAGGAAGTTCAATCCATACCTCAAAGCAAATTCAAAAGTTAATCCAATATGGATCATATACCTTAATGTAAACCCTACAACTGTGCAAATTCTAGAAGAAACCATAAAAGATTTTGTGTGTGGGAGCCTGCATTAAGGCAAATTTTGCAGGGGTTAGGGGGCACATCAATAGCACATCTATAATAGAATGAATTGCTAAATTTTACTTCATCAAAATCGAAAACTCTTATCCTGAAGAAACACTGTGAAGAATGAAAACACAAGCCACGTACTAAGATAAAATATTTCTGAATCATATATTTGCCACAGGACTTCTATCTAGAACACACTGTGCCCTCTCAAAACTCAATAATAAGAAAATAATTTAAAAATAGGTAAAACGTTTTACGGACTCTTTCTCAAAAAAAAAAAAAACAACCCTTTTGAGTGGAAAATAAGCACATGAAATGTTGATCAACATTAATAGTTATTAAGGAATGCATAATAAAACCACAATGCAATACTATTGCTCATATATTAGATGTGCTAAAATTAAAATGATTGACCATACCTAGTTTCATATGCTGCTGATAAGAATGAAAAATGATACAACCGCAGTGGAAAAAGGTTTGACAGAATTGTTTTAAGTTAGACTTAGACCTACCATACGATCCCAGGCTCTCTATTCTTAGGTATTTGCCCAAGAGAAATGAAGGCATATGTTCACCCAAAAATTTATATACACAAATGTTTATAGTGGCTTCATTTTTAACAGGCCCAAACTGGAAATAATCCAAATGTTCAACAATTGTCCAAATGTTCAACAAACAATCCATGGTATAGTCACATAATGGAATACTACTCAGTAATACAAGGGAATGAACTATCAATACCCACAACATAGATGAACCTCAGAATAATTATGCAGAGTGGGAAAAAATAAAACAGCCATTAAAAAGTATAGACTAGAGGAATAAATTAATATAAAGTTCTAGAAAATGCAGACTAAAGTGTAGGAGAAAGCCTCGGGACAGAATGGGTGGTGGCTGGGGGTGGCAGAAAATATGGGCCTATAGACTGAACTGTGTCCCTGCAAAATTCCTATGTTGAAGCTTCTCACCTCCAATGGGATGGTATTTGGAGATGGGCCTTTGGGACGTAATTAGGTCTACATGACGTCATGATGGTGGAGCTCTCATGATGGGATTAGAGTCCTTGTATAAAGAGACACCAGAGAGTTGGGTTTCTCTCTCTTTTTTGATGTTAACCCAACATCTTGTAGCAAGTTGTTCTTAAGAGGCAGAGAAGCAAGGGAGAGTCAAAAAAGTGGGAGTTTCCAGTTTTCAAAAAGCTCAGGAGTTACAAGACCAAAGTCAAGGAAGGGAAGAAAACACAACAAAGTGAGCCAGACATTCTGAGCTCCTTTTCTTCTCTAGACATTTGACAATTTCTAAATGGCATAGGAAAGAAAAAGGAAAGCCACGCAGAAAGCAGCTGCTAATAAACTGAGACACTGAGCAGAGCTCTTGACTGTCTTCACAGTACTAAGGAGGGAAAAAGAAATGGTGATGAAGGAGCCTGAAGGTTCCTGGGCCCTGGGAAATAGTCCAGGCTATCATCACCTGGGACCACAGAAGACTATACAGAGGAGTTAAGGGTGAGCTAGAAATACACCAGGCTTGAAAACTGAACTCATCCATGGGGCGCCTGGGTGGCTCAGTCGTTAGGCGTCGGCCTTCGGCTCGGGTCATGGTTCCGGGGTCCTGGGATCGAGCCCCGCGTCAAGCTCTCTGCTCGGTGGGAGGCCTGCTTCTCCCTCTCCCACTCCCCCTGCTTGTGTTCCCTCTCTCACTGTGTGTCTCTCTGTCAAAGAAACAAATAAAAATAAAAAAAAAAAGAAAACTGAACTCATCCTCAAACGATCTCTGTTCCTTATTGGATTAAAGTCATCTGATCCATTTCTAGCTGCTTGCTAGAACCCAAAGACAATACTGCCCGGAGAAAGAGAATATTTTCCATATGGAGGCTAATGCAAACTTAATTTCAAAATGGGATATGGACAGTTTAGGAAAAGGAAAATCAGAGGTCAATCTCATTCTTAAAGATAAGTGCCAAACATTCTAACAAAAGGAAAAAACAAAAGCAAACCATGTCTATCAGTGGACAGAAAAAAAAAAAAAAAACCGGAGGACTTCTGGAATGGTGGAGTGAGAACCTCTATCAGTGTAATCCTCTCTAAAAACAGTGAAAACACTGGCAAAAAAACAAACAAAAAAATTGTCGAAATCAACTTTTTCAGAACTCTGGAGATTAACAAAAGACTTTCAAAAATCTGAAAAGCGTTTGTTCAAGAAAACCGTTGGACTCCGGAAGACTAGTAGGATTTGAGGTATTTTGAATTAGACCACTCTAAGCCCTTCTCCTCAGCTCGATGGCAACCCTGAGAAAAAGCAGTTCACAATTGCTGTGAAAACCAGCAGCCTTGCAGCCACTGAGGGGGCTGACTTGATTTGGAGCCCCTTGAAAAGCCCCATCCACACAGAATGGTCCCTATTTGACCTGTCTCCCATCTCCCTGGAAAAGCCCCCATCATAGAGCCTTTGCATTATTTGAGCTGACTCAAGAGTTCACTTTGGGGAAAGCTTTACCGTGGGGCTTTGGTGAAAATAGTCAGAGGCAATAATGTGACATGGCAGCTGGGGCAAACAAGAGCCTGACCAAAAACCTAAAAGGAAGATCTGAGGAATACAAAGGTCCCTGAGGCCCTTTGAAAAACTTCGATGTATTTTTGGAGAACTAAGGGTCTAAATATGCAGGGTTGGGCACATGTCTGAGACAGACCCAAGAAGACCTGAAGCCCTCCATTCTGGCTGACCTCGAGGGCTTGAAAAATTTTCTGGAAATAAATAAAGACCAACCACATGAGGACAAGCGAATGCTGTTTGTTCAGGGCTTGCCATAGTAAGGGAGTCAGCCACCAGCCACCATCATCACTTGGGCTTTGGCAGAGACTCCAAGTCAAGCCAAAGTGTGAGAAAGCTTTATAGTAGAAAAAAGAGACAGCCTCATGAATGCCCTGATTGGGGGCTGTTGCCATGGGGAAGTCCTAAGTGGGCTAACTAGAAGCCTCGATCACATGTGATTGGTTGGGGGGTGGTACATATTTGGCTTTCTCTGGTTGGTCCTCAGTTGGAAGCAGAGACAAAGATTAGGGAAGCTGCCAGTTATTAATTGAGTCATGGCCGTTTGGGATCAACTGTTATAGGAATTATTATTTGACGTTCTGAACTGGTTGCTACAGATAGTGGCCTGATTTCCCACAGGTCTGACTTGTAGATAGCATGCTGGCTTCCTGGGCTGATTCCTGTAGATAATGGGTTGTTTTCCTAAGCTGGAGCTGCAGATTATAGATCAAAGTTCTATCTTTTTTTAAAGATTTATTTATTTATTTTAGAGAGAGCGCAAGCAAGCAGGGAGAGGGGCAGAGGGAGAGGGAGAGAATCCTTAAGCAGACTTCCTGCTGAGCATGGAGCCCAACATGGGGTTTGATCCCAGGACCCTGAGATCATGACCTGAGCCAAAATCAAAAGTCAGACAGTTAACCAACAGCCACCTAGGCAGCCCAGAGTTCTATTTTTATTTTTTTTAAAGATTTTATTTATTTATGAGAGAGAGCATGAGCGGGGGGGGGGGGGGAGAGGGAGAAACAGGCTCCCCGCTGAGCAGGGAGCCTGACATGGGGCTTGATCCCAGGACCCTGAGATCATGACCCAAGCCGAAGGCAGACGCTTAACCCACTAAGCCACCCAGGTGCCCCCAGAATTCTATTTTTATATATGGTCTGACTACTGTCCATTTGTATAATCAGTCTATTATATTTTTATGAACAGTTTTAATATTTTGAAATAAACATGTAACATAGTTAAAGGAGGGGAAAAAAGAAGGAAGGAATTTAGAATAAATGCTGGTTAGAAATGTAACTTAAGGGTGAACTATGTAAAGAAATTAAGTAAACCCATGAGAATAAATGAGCTTGAAAAGACAGAGACAGATCGGTTAAAATACAGTTTTGTTACTGAGGCCAGAGATTCCTTAAAGGGGCTCCGTAGTCCTTTCAATTTGTGAGAAAAGACCAAAACAGTCTTTTGGATGTTGGATCTAAAAATCTCAGTTATTAAGCGGAAGTATACATCACACATAAGTCAAATTGCCACAGAAAGAAATGTGTTGGTGAGAATAAGAAAGTGGAATTAAAAGGGGGGGGCGCTTGGGTGACTCCCACTTAACTTGGGTTAAGTGTCGGACTCTTGGTTTTGGCTCAGGTCATGATCTTGGGGTCATGAGATCGAGCCCTAAGTCGGGCTCCCTGGGGAGTCGGCTTGAGATTCTTTCCCTCTGCCCCTCCCCCCTGCTCTCTCTTTCTCTCAAATGAATAAATAAATCCTAAAAAGAGAGAGAGAGGCAGACAGAGAGACAAAGAGAGACAGACGACAACAAGAGAGCAAGAAAAGCCAAAGAAGACAAATAAAAATACCGGAACGCACAAGAAAAATGAAAGTAGGAAAGAACAGTCATGAGGAAATATGGTTGGGATTTGTACAATTTATACAATTGCTTCCAGCAAATTCCATCTTGACAGCAAATACACAAATTTCTTTTTAAAAAATGAGGAAGGAGGGGCGCCTGGGTGGCTCAGTCGTGAGGCAACTGCCTTTGGCTCAGGTCCTGATCCCAGGGTCCTGGGATTGAGCCCCACGTCGGGCTCCCTGCTCAGCGGGAAGCCTGCTTCTCCCTCTCCCTACTCTCTCTCTGTCAAGTAAATAAATAAAAATCTTAAAAAAAAAATGAGGAAGGAAAGAAGCTTTGTTACAAGAAGCTAGAAGGAAACTTGATTTCCAAAAGCAGAGAGGATTTGATTCTGCTGAGTATTAGAGAGGCAGGCTATGTGTATTCAGGATGGATGCAAGGCCCTGCCATTTTTGGTAGAAACGTGGGCTAAAGAAAACAATCTATTCATAAGGAGGATTTTGCCCAAAGACATGAAGAGCCATTGCAGAAGAGAACTCAGATTTTCCTTCTTTTTTTTTTTCTTTTTACTTTTTTCCACTCCCAGGAGGAATCTCTTTGCAGACAACCCATCCGTAGAATGTAATTTAAATAAATGGGTCTGTCCTAAAGTTACATGAATTCCAAAGAAAATAAACCATCTGAAATTCTTATTTCTATAATTCAACATCTGTTGTTTTTCTTTTCACTTTTTCTCAAATACAAGAAAAAATTTCACTGCTGGGCTGAATGGAACATTTCATAGCAAATTTTTATAGAAGGGTTTTTAAATACTTGAGTGATTGGGCTATAAAGTGAGAAATTCTAAATTAATATGGGATGATGCTAAAATGTATCACTTCATTTCTCCCATCTTTTCTTGGAAAAAAAACCTTTGATCACCTTGCCTTCAGTATCCCGTGGCCTTCCTTCTATAGTGTTCCAAAAACTGTTTAGCTTGGCCGCTGAAATGTGGGGTTGAATTTACAGGCCATGCTTGATTACTAATCTTCATTTGGAATGCAAATTTAAGTATGGATATGACAGTTGGGGCTGAGTAGTTAGGAAGGGCAGCAGGGGGAAAGGCAAGGGGAGAATATGCTGGATAAAATCTCTGATCCTTCGGAAAGCATAATAGAAAATAGCAATTGTCCCCCCAAAAACCCTATTACTGCATGTATGGCCTCTACCACTCAGATGGTACCGTGGAAATACAATTTTTGGTATGGTGGCTAATTCCATATTCTGCTAATCTCTTTTACTAGACAGCAAACTCCAAGAAAGAAGGATCTTAGACATTATACCTATGATACGATATTGTCTGGTACCAAAAGCAAAAAAAAAAAAAAAAAAAAAAAGAGCTCAGCAAATGTGTGCTGAATGAATATACACATAAGAAAGAAAGGGAAGAGGGGCGCCTGGGTGGCTCAGTCGGTTGAGCATCTGCCTTCAGCTCAGGTCATGATCCCGGGGTCCTGGGATCGAGCCCCACATCGGGCTCCCTGCTCAGCGGGAACCTGCTTCTCCCTCTCCCTCTCCCTCTGCTGCTCCCCCTGCTTATGCTCTCTCTCTCTCTCTCTCTCTCTCTTGCTCTGAAAAATAAATAAATAAAATCTAAAAATATACTGAAAAAAAAGAAAGAAAGGGAGGAAACGGGGAGGCAGGGAGGGAAAGGGGAAGTGGATAAGAAGGGCTCTACGGGGAACTGACTGGCATCATACATGGAGACAGAATGCTTTATATAATGGCGTCCTCCAAACCAAAGCATAAATTGAAGATGCAGGACGAAATCCTTTCTCTTTCTTAGATTTGTTTTTGTCTCCCACCTCTGCCACTTTCGACACTCGACAAACAGGCTAACCCGTAAGAAAATAACACAATGATTGGATAGCAGGAAAGCCTAATCCCTTTTAAAAAATATCAGTAACTTTTTGTTATGAACTTGCTTCTCATATAATGATCCTTAGCTTAAATTACTTTCCCTCCTGTCGACCTCAGCCCATTCTGAACTCTTTTGACTATGATAGATTCCTATGACACTGCATAGGAATCCTTTTTATATAAAATTTGTATTCCATTTTATGTCACTATGTTTTATTTGGCTAAGTATATTGTAAACTCGTAGAGGGATTGGACATGGCTTAGTATTCTTGAATTTCTTCATATCAGCTTGCATCCTGTTTTGCATCCAGTAGTTACTCAGTAAATAAATTCGTTAATTAATTAAAATACTATGGAATGTGGGGCACCTGGGTGGCTTAGTTGGTTGTTGTCTGCCTTCGACAGCTCAGGTCGTGATCCCAGGGTCATGGGCTCCCTGCTCTGTGGGGAGTCTGCTTCTCCCTCTGCCTCTTTCCCTGCTTGTGCTCTCTCTCTCAAACAAATAAAAATCTTTAAAAAATATTTTAAAAATACTATGGAATAGGACACCCATTTCTGTTAAAATGGAGCATCCTTATTCCTCCCATGTTTTCCATCTTACTATTAAAAAAACCCCTGGATTTAGCACAGTAGACAAGCATAGGACATTCTGAAAAGTGGAAAAAGTAGATGGTCTGCCTAGAGACACAGGGACTTGAGGAATGACCTGGTTGTGAGTTCTCTGGATTTTCTTATTGCTTCCCGTATATCAAGGACAAGGTGCTATGGGATCCTCCAACCCGGAACTGCCAACAAGCACAGACAAAAAAAAAAAAAAAAAAAAAAGATCCAAGAAACACCTCTTCCTTCTGGCAAAAGGACCAGAAAAAGCATGGCCTGATAACAGCAACGTTTTTGGAATTCTCACAGTACTCCAACCAACCCCCAACAGGAAAACCATACACTACCCTCTTGTGGTTTCAGTAGGGCTAAGTGGGGAGTAGTTGATCTTCTGCTCTATCCCCCACCCCAGCAGAAGTCGGTAGCAGCATTCCCATTCCCCAACCAGTGGTAAGTACAGTCAAGCATGGAACTAAACTTCCATCTCCCACCTGACAGAAGATGGTAGTGCTTGAGTTCCCAAGCTGGGGAGTATCAACAAGGACCAGCAGGGATCAGAGCCTCTACTCCCAATGGTCACGAAGAGACTTAATGAGATGATGCAAAATGGGCTTCTCACCACTATACATCACCTCCTCTCCTCTCATGTCAGCGGGGCCCGGAAGCAAGCTGAGTCTCCACCCTCCACTGGAATCAATAAGACTGAGTGGACCGTGTGAGTAGAGGCTCGTAAGGATTCCAGTTTCTCCCCAGCCCACCCTCACATCAGCTAAATCTGGCGAAAAGCTGAGCCTCCGGCCCTACCAGACCTCAACAGGGCAGAATGGAGTGGTGCGTAGCAGGGTAGTTGAAGCTCTGTCCCCTCACAGCCTCTCTTCTCAGCAAGGTTCAAAGGAAAGCTGAGCTTACAAGCTCATTCCCAGGCGACAAGACAGTGCCAATTGATGTCCCATTTGAATAGGATAGTGGCTCAGTCTGCGAAGCATCTGTCTTCAGCTGAGGTTATGATCCCGGGGTCCTGGGATCGAGTCCCATGGGGAGCCTGCTTCTCCCTCTGCCCCTCCCCCCTGCTTGTGCTTGCCCTCTGTCTCTCTCTCTGTCAAATAAATTTTATTTGACACAGAGAGACACAGCGAGAGAGGGAACACAAGCAGGGGGAGTGGGAGAGGGAGAAGCAGTCTTCCCTCAAAGCGGGGAGCCCGATGCAGGGCTCGATCCCAGGACCCTGGGATCATGACCTGAGCCGAAGGCAGATGCTTAACGACTGAGCCACCCAGGCGCCCCAATAAAATCTTTTTTTTTTTTTTTAAAGTGTCACCAAGGCTGAGTGGGGAGGTGAACTTCCACCTTACTCATTTACAATCCGGAAGTCTGAGTCAGTGATCTACTTTTTATCAGGGTGGTATTGGTGAGGCCAAGCAGGAAGCTGAGCGAACACATTGACCCTGACCCTCATGCTACACATCAGCAAAGTAACTACCCGCTGAAATAGGAGAATCAATAGGATCCAGGGTCTCCTAGTTATAATATACACAATATCCAGGATACAATAGAAATTTACCTATCATATAAAGATCCAAAAAATAACATTGTGAATGAGAAAAGACAAGAAACAGACACCAACACTGAGACTAATTCGATGTAGGAGCTTTCTGACACAGATTTTAAAACATCCATCATAAAAAAATGTGCCAACAAGCAATTTTTTTGGTAGATTGTATTTTTTAAGGCCAGTTTTAAGTTCAAAGACGTATGGAGTAAGATGTACAGATTTCCCATATACTCCCGGCCCCCACACATGCATAGCCTCTCCCATTATCAACATCCCCCACTAGAGGGGTACATTTGTCACAGTTGTTAAGCCTACATTGACACATCATTGTCACCCGAAGCCCGTAGCTTCCATTAGGTTTCGCTCTTGGTGTCGGACAGTCTCTGAGTTTGTACAAATGTATAATGACATGCATCTTCCATTATAGTATCATACAGAGTTGTTTTGCTGCTCCTAAAACTCTTCTGTGCTCTGCCTATTTATCCCTCTCTTCCCCCTAATTCCTAGCAATCACTGATCTTTTTACTGTTTCCATAGTTTTGCCTTTTCCAGAATGTCACCCAGTTGGAAACATACAGTATGGAGCCTTTTTCAGATTGGCTTCTTTCACTTAGTGAAATATTTTGCAGAGAAACTAATCTGAACATTTGCACAGCCATCAACACCCAAGCTCTGATATAGAAGCGGAGAAGACTAATTTTAAGATTGCTTCAAATGTGGTGCTCTGTAAGGTAAGCGTGATAGAAGGGAGAGGAGAAAGAACTAAGGGTGTTCGTTAGAGAACACATTAGTGATTGGCCATTGGATTGAGGCTGGGAAAAAATATACCGAGGTGAGAGCTGACGGACTAAGAGAAAGTTGAACAATGTGACAGAAAATCATACTAGCTTCAAAAAGCAGGTGTAATGGAAGGGAATGAACTGGAAAAAGAAAAAGTTGTGGTCAGACAGTAGGACCGGAATTCATGATGTAGCCATGGAAATGGATTGCTAAGATCCGGTACATGGTAATGTTTGGGGAGTCAAGGGTCTGTGAGTGGTCTGTGGATTTTAAAGTCGTCCAAGAAAATGAAAGGACAAGGAATTGGGGGGAAAAAATTGGTACATAAGGAAGAGTATGCTTTAGATGGACAGATCAGCAGCTGCAGCAAACATTCATATAGCTCTTACTAAATGCTAGAGTGCGTTCTAAGCACTTTAGATACAATACTTGATATAACTGTCCTAACTTCCTTATTAGGAAGGCATTATTGACACTTTACAGATGAGAAAACGGAGACACAGGGATGCTAAGTAACTTGCTTAGCTGCACTGCCAAATAAGTAAAAGAACTAGTATTGAAGCACAATCTGATCCCAGAGTTCACGTTCTTGCCTGCTGTGCCATGGTACCCGGAAGTCGGACAGAGAGAGGCAGAGGGTGTAATAACTCAGTTACTCTCAATATAGGACATTAAGTCTGTGGGCCATGATATGAATAGCCCGTTAAAATAGGAGAATCAATAGGATCCAGAGTCTCCCAGTTATAATATACACAATATCCAGGATACAATAGAAACTTACCTATCGTATAAAGATCCAAAAAATAACATTGTGAGTGAGAAAAGACAAGAAACAGACACCAGCACTGAGACTAATTCGAGGTAGGAGCTTTCTGACACAGATTTTAAAGCATCCATCATAAAAAAATGCGCTGTCAATGAATAGCCTCTGTTTAAGAAGGCCACTCGGGAAACAGCGCTCCTTGAAAAGATCCGTGTTTCCGTTAAGGCCAAGAATTTGTATGAGAGAAGGTTGGTCCTGCCCCGCGCATACGCATTGGGTATTCAGCGTTCCCTTACATGCCAACAAACTTCTGCTGCAAGCAGCTTAACTCTGTTTTAGGACTTTCTGCGGCCAGGAGCATGGGGATATAATGACTGGGGAACAAACCTTTTGGAAGGGACGATAATGGCCCCCAAATGATGCCTGAGCCTCAATCCTAGGAACCCGTGAATATGTTAGATAATACACAATAAGAAAAAACTAAGGTTTCCAATCAGATAACCTTGGGACAGGAAGACGATTCTGAATTATCTGGATAATGTAAGCACAGGGTCCTTGTAAGAGGAAGAGGGAGGCTGAAGAGAGAAAAACAGACAGATGGCACATGAAAAAGACTTCGCTTAACATTGCTGGCTTTGAAGTTGAAGGAAGTGCATTATGAGCCAAGGAAAGCCTCCAGAATTGGAAAATGAAAGGAAATGTGTTCTCCTCTAGAGCCTCCACAGGGAAATGCAGCCAGACTGACATTTTGGTTTTAGCTCACCGCGATTCATTGTGGACTTCGGACTAACAGAATTGTAAGATGGTTAAAAATAATAATAGGCATAATAATAACAAAATAATAGTACATTTGTGATGCTTTGTTAAATCAGTCCTGGTGAACTAATACAACCCTAAGCCAATGATAGACAGGACTTGGAAGATGAGCACCCCAGCTTCCTCTCCCTTGAGCGGAGCAACCTAAATGCATTGTTCTCAGAGGTCCCTAGGAAGACGGAACACCGGTTACCCACACTCATCACCGGTTGACCTGCTAATTAAAACACAGTATTGACTGTCTTCCTTTCCCTGTTTCACTTCTTCACTGATACTCCCCAGGGGATCATTTCTCTAATAAACCACCTGTACACTAATCCATGGGACTCCTCCTGGGGGGAACTCAGAGTGGGATAGATATTAAAGAAAATTTCTATGAAATTCAGGAGAATGTAGAGGACGTTTTGTCTTACAAAGCGATGATTTCCAATAGCAACTGTCTGTAAGGAGGATTGGGGAGAGATAATGAGCCATATTTCTGGGACATTCAGAATTATACAAGTTTTGATCAAAAATTTCAGGCACCTAGATGGTGCTTATTCGTTTATTAAAATATAATTATCCAAACGGAATTAGTTTCTTAAATATATTAATATAATTTTGTCCCCTCTCTTAAGTATCACCGAAATGGTCAAAATGTAATTTTCATGAACATAAATTAAATTTAGATTTAATTAAACTGTTCTTTTGAACTTTGCAAACTGCAATGTCAAGTGAATTATGTTATTATTAATACTTTAATTAACCAGCTTTCTAACTTATTCAATTTATATAAATCCTAATTTGGAATAGTACCGTCAAGTTAAATATGTACATACACCAGATATTTCATTGAAAAACTAAAGATTATACCCATTTGTGTACCATGCAGCTATCCCTATTTGATTTATATCGATAACCATATTCCAATAAGTTAATAACTTAATTTCACCTATTCACAGGCCGTCTAAGAGTTTTGGTTTATGTATGACACTCAAGTTACATTACCTGCTAATCGTAATGGTTGGAATTATGGAAGTCAGTCCACTTTTTTAAATTTAGCACATAGTATACATGTAGAACTTGGCTCAGTTCTACAGCCTTCCCAGGATGTTTTTACTTGCAGGTGGTGGAAGAGCCGTGGCTACAATGGAAAGAGAGCAAATAAACACTTCCACAATCCAGGCTATCAGAGCTACACACACTGCTTCGTTGCCTGTGGGAAATGGACACAGACGCAAGATCCAACAAGAGTGATGAGGCCAGGGGGTGTGACCGCCTTGAGGAAGACTCTTCTTTTAAGAACAGAGAGGATTAGGGGCGCCTGGGTGGCTCAGTTGGTTAAGCGACTGCCTTCGGCTCAGGTCATGATCCTGGAGTCCCGGGATCGAGTCCCGCGTCGGGCTCCCTGCTCGGCAGGGAGTCTGCTTCTCCCTCTGACCCTCTTCCCTCTCGTGCTCTCTATCTCTCATTCTCTCTCTCTCAAATAAATAAATAAAATCTTAAAAAAAAAAAAAAAAAGAACAGAGAGGATTAAACATTCTGTGATAAGGTTGAGAAGGTCTGGAAGTTAGTTTATCATTAAGTAGAGGACCCAATTCAAAATCTTGGGAAAGAGTCAGGGGAGAGAACAATTGCGAACAGTAAGGGGGTGAGCATACAACAGAGGACATATTTAGAACTTTGGCAGATATTTCATACAGCGGGATGGAAGATCAGTATTCTTGGGCACTAATGAGTAGGCTAGCCATACTTTCCAAACTTGTAATTGGAACGCATAATCTGACAAATGTGAACGGATCTGTAGAGCAAATGGGATACGATGCGATATTTGAAATTCACATGCGGTTTAAAAAATCAGATCACCACAGCTTTGGAGAATATATCATTTCACCCCCAGGCATGTAACCTATGGGAGGATCGAGAGGCTAACACAAATCAGCAGTATATAGTGCAAGACAATGCTTCATTCTCCGAAACAAACTCTGCCTGTCTCAAAGAACATTCAAACTGACCTCAATTTGGAAAAAACGCGTAGGATTTGAATGAGGAAGAAAAGGAAGAGGAAACAATGTATTTTAGGGGATTAGTTCAGTCCAGCAGAGTAGCGACTTCAGGGTGTGGGAAGCAGGACCCAGAAAATGTTGGTGGGATGTGTGTTGGGAGGGGAGATAGAATGGAGGAACATGGGAAGAAAATACAACCCAACTAAGAATTCCTGATGATTGACATTGTGCAGCCGGCCACCTTACAACTATCTAGATTTCAGATGATTTCTTTTTAAAATAGGCCTGTATCATAATACAACTGACCTTCTGATCTCTCCTGGAATGATTTGTATTATCAGCTTATTCGGGAATCAGGTTTGATCAGAACCGGAGACAAAATCATGAAATTTGGGAAAATCTATCACCAACGTCCTACCCTTCTTTTTCTTTCCCCTACTTTGGCTGTCCCCTTGCCCTCTCCTATATACCATAGCCCCTACCCCAGTACTCTCATGTTGCCCGACCCGTCTTGCTTGTCAGGGAGGAAAGAAATCTTATGAAAGAACACACAATTTGGAGTAATCATGGAACCCGTCTCATTTTTTTTTTATTTTATTTTTTTAAAGATTTTATTTATTTGACAGAGACACAGCGAGAGAGGGAACACAAGCAGGGGGAGCGGGAGAGGGAGAAGCAGGCTTCCCGCGGAGCAGGGAGCCCGATGCGGGGCTCGATCCCAGGACCCCGGGACCATGACCTGAGCCGAAGGCAGATGCCCAATGGCTGGGCCACCCAGGTGCCCCGGAACCCATCTTATTTTTAGAAAGATTTTTTTGTAGGTGATAGAGTAACATTCAGTACTGAATATTGCTAGCTGTGGATTTTTTTCTACACTGCTGGATGGAGGACTATTGTGGGTGAACTGTGTGAATCATATCACATGGGTAATTAATTATTGACTCTATCTACCTTTGAGCCTAGGCCTGCTTATGCAAATTCAGAGTTGTGACTTGTTCCATCATGCAAATAAGGTTTTTCTCTGTCCTTTGCCTCCTATGCTAATCCTAGCATATGAATATTCTTGCATGGCTAAACTTTCATATTGCAATATGAAATTATAAAACCTCAAGTGTGGGCATCTTTACTAATTTCTCTACTTGTAGCAAAGGACAAGCACTCAGAGGGTGCCCAGGATTACCTGTTGTGCTTCTAAATAAACAGCTTATCGGTGTCTCTAACTTAATGCAAGTTGATATTGACAAAAGAACTTTGTGTTTGTATATCCTGGCTCAGTGGTGCTTAAATATGCAAATGAACTTTCTGTTTACATCTGCTTAAACAATTCCATTGATACCGGTTAGAATTCAAAAGTCAAAAAATCACATAATAAACTACTCTATGTGAAATTGTGTCAGATCTATAGAAAAGAACAAAACAACACAGAAGCAGAAACAAGTGGCTGGGGTAGAAGATGAGTTATCACCTAACATTAATTTCTGCTTCCTTTTTTAAAAAATATATTTTTATTAGGAAAAAAACAATTTTGTTCTTCATACAATTAGGGGCATGATAGACTTAGATTTTTGAATGTCTGTATCTCTTTTTATCCCTCCCACTCCTTTTCCCTTTTTGCTCTTTGTGGGGGAGAAATTTCCATTTCTCTATTAAATGGAGAAAGTAAATCTTTTACTCTCCATCTTCCCATTTCAGTTTTTAAATATTAGGTTTAGGTGTGTGACATAGTGATTGAACATTGATATACATTACGAAATGCTCACCATGGTAAGCGTAGTCGCCATTTGTCAGCATACAACATTATTACAATGTTGACTATATTCCCTATGCTGTACTTTTTCCACCCCTGTGACTTACTTATTTTATAACTGGAAGTTTGTAGCTCTTAATCCCCTTCACCTACTTTGCCATTTCCCTAACCCCCTCCCCTCTGGCAACCACCAGTTTGTTCTCTGTATTTAGGAGCCTGTTTCTGTTTCTGTTTATTTTGTTTCTGAGATTTTGCATATAAGTGAAATCATGTGGCATTTGTCTTCCTCTCTCTGACTTATTTTACTCAGCATCATACGCTCTATGTGGTCCTTCCACGTTGTCCCAAATGGGCAGGATTTGATTTTATATTTTTATGGCGGAGCAATATTTTATTGTATATGTACCCCACCATTTCTTTATCCATTCATCTATAGATGGATACCTGGGCTGTTTTCATATTTGGCAATTGTAAACAATGCTGCAATAAACATAGGGGTGCAGATACCTTTTTGAATTAATGCTTTTGGTTTTTTGGATAAATGTCCAGAAGTGTAATTACTGAATCACATAGTATTTCTATTTTTAATTTTTGGAGGACCCTCCATACTATTTCCCACAGTGGCTGCACCAATTTGCCTTTCTACCAACAGTGCATGAGGCTTCCTTTTTCTCCACATCCTCATCAACACTTGTGATTTCTTGTCTTTTTGACACTAGTCATTGTGACTATTGTAAGGTGATATCTCCACTGTGGTTTTGATTTGCATTTTCCTGATGATTAGTTATGTCGAGCATCTCTTCCTGTGTCTGTTGGTCATCTGTATGTCTTCTTTGGAAAAATGGCTATTCAGATCCTTTGCCTAATTTTAAAATAGGATTGATTTTTTTTTTTTTTTTTTGGTGTTGAGTTGTAGGAGTTCTTTATCTTTAGGGGCTATTAACCTCCTATTGCATATGTCATTTGCATAATTTCTGCTTCCTTAAGCAAATAAAAATGCAGATCAATCTGTTTTTTACAGAGAAATGATATGGCATGTATTTATTTAAAAAGGCACAATCACTCTAAGCCAGACTGTCCAGATTCTGTGATTTTGATCTCTACACCAAATCTGTTTCATTCTTATCAGTAGAAACCCAGACATTCTGACACTTTACATTCTTTACTAATTATTCCAACCATTATTAAAAATTGAAATACTTCTACAAGCTAATTAAGAACTTCTCCACCACTACTGTCTGTTGGCATGGTTAGATCAACATTCAGGGCATAAACATTTATGATTAAATTAGATTCACATCTGAACCATGAATTGAGAATAATTATATATCCTTCCTGGTACAATTTTCCATTTCCTGAAATTTCTTTTTAAAAATTTATATACTTATGATTAATTTTCTGGAAATGTAAATTTCCTTTCAGTACATATGTACTGAGAAAATACTTTTGGTAATCTATTAATTTTCTCTCTTTCCTGGAGATAGCTTTATTGGAGTCCTCCATCATTCTATTTCAACTTGGACCACTTGTTACCTAAGCCTTGGTCTCTCTCATTGACCCCTTCTTTCTGGATCCCATTTCTTTCTGTTTCTTGCTCTGTCTCCCCCTTATTTTGGTGGAGTACTTCCATCACCTACTTAAAAGGGATGCAATGGAGGCAAATTATCTGAGAACTTGTACATCTGAATATTCTGCACTTCTGATTCACTGACAAAGAATTCAAGGTTGGAAATAACTTTTCCTCAAAATATTGAAGACCTTGCTCCCAGAGAGTGTTGCTTTGAAGAAGTGTGTTGCCATCCTGATTGAATTCTCATCTCCTGAACTTTTCGTACTTCTGAAAGCTTACTCTCCTGTTGCAACCAGAAAATTGCATAGAACACTAAGTGCAATCTGACTGTGATTTCATGCAAGATTAGTATTTTGCACTCTGGTGTTCTCAGGAGTTGGGGAGTGGGGGGTTCTATTATAAAATTTAAAAACCCAATTTTTTTCATTGTCTTTTTAAAAAAAGATTTTATTTATTTATTTGAAAGGGGGAGAGAGAGAGCAGGGAGAGGGGCAGAGAGAGAAGTAGACTCCCCGCCGAGCAGGGAACCCCACATGGGGCTCAATCACAGGACCCCGGGATCACTACTCGAGCCAAAGGCAGACGCCCACCTGACTGAGCCACCCAGGTGCCCCTTTTTCATTGTCTTTATTCCTAAATCTATCTTTTATACTTCAAAACAAAACAAAAACTCAGGTGATGCTGTTAGTGTAATGTTTTTCTTTTAATCAAATGCCCAAGATTACTACATGTTATTGTTAAAGATGCATTTTTGTACCTAGATGCCTGGAAAATCACATTGTTCAAATCAGGTGTTTATTATAACACCATTCAGATTTTTTAAAAGATTTTATTTGCTTGTTTGAGAGAGAGAGCATGAGCTCGGGGAGGGGCAAAGGGGGAGGGAGAAGCCGACTCTCCACTGAGCAGGGAGCCCATTGTGGGGCTCAATCCCACGACCCTGAGATCAGACCTGAACCAAATTAGGATGTTTAACCTGAGCCACCTAGGCACCCCTAGACATTTTTATAATCTTGATGGGCCACCATTTTAGGCTACACTTGTCTGTTTCTCGAAGACCAAATTATGTTAGCCATTAACCATTATAAAAATTGGTGGTCGTTTTAATGTTTTATTTCTGTGTAAGAAAAACTATCCAGAATAATATTTCATAGAAAACACTGCTACTATATTTAGTCCTATATTTAGATACTTTATTGCTTCACCTCCATGGAGAGAGAAATAGGATAAAATTCTCAAGCAAAAGGATAGAGCCACAACTTCAGTGCTTAAAGTTTATGAAGTCTATCTGTATTTAGCAACACACAATCCTTGGCCACATGACTTTTCAAAGAACCATCTGTTATTGTCTGAAGGACATGAAGTACACTGTATGATCAGAATGGAGACTTGTGGGCTTAATAATTTTAATAATACTAACAGTGATAGGAACAGTAATAATAATAGCGGCTGTCATTTCTCGGACTGTGTCCAACAGGCTTTACATGCCTTAACTCATGCAGAACTTAAAATGTATTTCTGAATTATTAATATAACTCCAGGTTTATAAATAAGAAAACCGAGGTGCATTATGGTTGAGTACTTTGCCTATTCTCGTGTCAGACTGGAATTTGACTCTGGGTCTGTTGGACTCCATAACAGGTGTGCGAAAGAGCGTGAGTCTGTGTTGGTTTATCTTGGGGACAGCGACCTGGTGAGAGGTGAGAGTGTGAATTTAGAAATTTGGAGCAGACCCAGAGTCGGGCATGCACAGTCATGTTCATCCTGCTGGATGTGTCAAGGAAGACGCTTAAGGCCAGTCTTAGGCCCCTGGGAAGGAATGTGTATGCGTGTGCATGGAGAGAGAGAGATTTATTATAAGAAATTGTCTCATGGAATTATGGAGGTTGATGAATACAAAACCTGTAGTGTGAGCCAGCAGGCTGGAGACCCAGGGGAGCTGAGAGTGAGGACCAAGTGCAAAGGCAGTCTGCTGGAGTTTTCACAACTTGGCAAGATTAAACCTGTTGGTGGTAGCAGGTCCTTCCATGGTTGTCTTGAGCCTGAGAGAAGGAGAAAGACGGATAAAGTACAGACTAGGGAAAAGGAGAATTAAAATAAGTTAGATTGAGTTAAAACTTGAAATGAAAAATAATCATCACTTACCTCTATCATTTGGGATCTAAGCTTCCTCGGATACCGTGTTTTTCCTCCTCTGTTAAAAAAAAATCTCATAGGTAGGGATGGCACCAAAAAATGAGTCTTTGACCTCATTATATATCTTTAAAAGTTATTTTAAGAGCAAGCAGGATCTTCGATTCTGTGTTTTTTTACGTTAAAACAAAAGTGTGAGAAAGGAGAAAAAAAAAACACCCAGCCCCTGACATCTGGAGGGGTTAGAGCGAGGCTTCGGGCATTTTCCAAAGCTGGCCTGACACTCAAAGCTAATCCACATTGTTCTTCTGTTGGACATAAACAATTTCACAGAACACCAACATCAGACAAGGTCACTCTGTGACCATGATGGAGTGAGACAAAATGAGGCCACCTCATAAGATTGTCTACGCACAGACCAAAATGAGGTCACTGTGCAACCTACAAAATATTATATACATGCTCTCTTGCACAAAATGTTACTTCTTTATTAAAACAGTTTTGTCCTCCCTCTAGTCTGTCCTCCCTTTAAAGAAGGTTTATTGCGATACACAATCATAGGATTATCCCTGAGTTTTCACAGCACCCAACCCCCCAGATCACCCAATCAAAGCAGGAATGCCATAAGAGGTTCTTTCTCGGACCCTTTTACTGAGATACACCGCGATTCCTCAGGGTGTGCGTCCTCCCTGGCTACAGTGAGCAGTAAATTCAACTTGTTAAACTACAGATGTGTGCCTGGTGGTCTTTGACTGGAGGGCAAAGAATCTCGGGGGAAATATATCATAGTATGCTTGTTGTTTCAAATCATTTCGAGAAGACAACATAAAAAAGAAAACAGTCGATCCTGAAACATCCATTATTAATCAAGAGAAAATCTATTCAAGTGAATGCTTTTACTGACTAACCTATCTTCTGCTGCATAAGACAAGTATGGTGCTTTATTGTGTTTTTTAAATTGTGTTTTTAATCAAGGAAATAAGTGTGGGTCTAGCATCACATCATGATAATCAGTTCATTCAGTCATTTAAAAAAAATCCAAACATACACACTCATGCACACACGTACACACACTCCACACTAAACAAAAATCAATCAAGTCAATTGCTTGACAGAATAGATTGGCCAAGGGCGCCTGCGGGGCTCAGTTGTTTAGTGACTGCCTTCAGCTCAGGTCATGATCTCGGGGTCCTGGGATCGAGTCCCCTGTTGAATTCTCTGCTCAGCGGGGAGTCTGCTTCTCCCTCTTCCTCTTCCCCCCCACTCGTGCTCGCTCTCTTTTTCTCTCTCAAATGAGTAAATAAAATCTTTAAAAAAAAAAAAAAGAATGGCGTGGCCAGCTGGTCCCAAATATACCCTCATTCCAACAACCATTTGAAAATACACATACTGGCAATTGTGATTTCACCATTTTTTCTAAAAGCATCCAAATTCACAAAATGTGAGTTCCCCTTACGCTTTCATTGTCATTGTTGGTGTTTAGTATCCATTAGTGGAATGGGACTGCTCAATGAAGAGTACATGTGTGTGTGAATATATGCTTCCATCACGTGAAATATCTTTAACTTTTTGGGGGTGGTTAGGGAGAGAAAGGAAGAGTAGTTCTTATTTTCAAAGGGCAATTTTCCCTACTTCACTCTATATTTCTGAATTTTAGTTTATGAGAATTATGTTAAGCCAATAAAGTAACTCTTTATAGCTTTAGTACATTTCTTTAATTTCAATGAAAAAAGAAATATCTATTTAACTTAACATATTCTTTAACTTCAGATGTTTTGATTTCCAGTTTACTACTTTTCTGAATTAAAATATTTGAAATATTCACACTAAAGACCACATGATTATATCATGAAATGGGACCAGTAAGTGTGCAACTAACTGATAGAAATTTTATCATCTAATAAAGGCCTTGCAATCATGGAGGATAGAGAAAAAGTTGTTGCTTTAGTTGCCTGTGATATCTTTTCTCTAGGTAGATGTCAAGGCTAGATATCCGTTTTAATTCTCAGCCAGCTGTAAAGATTCCCAAACTTCCCTATTTATAGATACTGATGGGAAAATGTTGCGATGTGGTGCAGAGTTAAAAGCAGTTAAAACAGAGTATAAGGCCAGGAAAACAGAATGAAGAGAATAGACTAAAAGAGCAAGGGTGAAACATCATAAATGTGAAACAAATCAGCATTATCTCTAAAGATTTAAGAAGCTTGGTTTAAGATCATGTCAAAAGATGAATCTTACAAACATAAACTTCAGCAAAAAGAGGAAAGGACACAGAATCCATGTGACACAGTTCCATTTTTATAAAGTTGAACACCAGGTAAAATTAAATTATATTGTCTAGGAGTGCATGCATCGATGGTTAAATGTAGAACAACAAGTTGGGAAACTATTACCCTAAAAAAAATCAAGATAGTGATTACTTCTAGAGGGTTGGGAAGAAATTGTGATCAAGAAAGGACACAGTGTAATGTAAGGATTGCCTCTTACAAAGTTCTATTCCCCAATGTGGATAGTTAAAATGCAGGTTTATTTTATAACTGTTTGATGGGCTATGTGTATTTGCTTTAGGCATTTTCTTTCCTTTGTGCATTTCAGAGTAAAAAAAAATGTTTACAAGGGTTTCTTGGGGTTTTTTTTAAGATTTTGTTTATTTATTTGAGAGAGAGAGTGAGTGAGAGAGAAAGCACGAGCAGAGGGAGGGGCAGAGACAGAGGAACAAACAGACTCCCCGTTGAGCAGGGACCCCGATGGGGGGCTAGATTTCAGGACTCCAGAATTATGACCCAAGCTGAAGGCAGGTGCTTAATGGACTGAGCCACCCAGGAGCCCTTACAGGGGTTTTGTTTTGTTTTGTTTTTTAAGTGTTTGAAATGGTTCTCAACTGTACCTTCTTGTCTTATCATTGCTTATATTTGCAGGATGTTCTACCCAGTCCTGCCTACCACATATACAAATATCCTGAAATTCAAAATTACTGAGAAACCAGGAAAATTAGAAAAAGCAAAACCAAAGGAATGATGCTTACTGTAATATATTCAGGCTTCATAAAAGAATGTTGGTTTTGAAAAAAAAATTCACAAAACCAATAAAGTTCAGATCTCTGCTCTAGATTTTGTCTTTACTAAATTTGCTTGGCCCATATGATTTGTTGACATTGCCCACGGGATCTGTTCAACTAGCCTAATTAGTAGAGTCAGAGAGAAGACAAGATTTAGCTCATAAGCGCCTTAGGGTAGGCAATACAAACTTGATATTAAATATATTTTGGGGATGTATTTCACACAGGTTAAAATGAATAGATCTTAATTGTATAAGTTAAGGAGCTTTGACAAAAGCATACACAAGTATAACCATCACCTGATTTGAGTTGTAAAATATTTTCACGACCCCAGATGGTTCCCTCATGCCTTTCTCCAGTCAGAACTTCCCAGAGGGAACAATTGGTCTGGTCTTTGTCATCACCACCCAATAATTTTGCCTTATATACTTAGAATAATACAGCATACACTCTTTTATGTTGGGCTTATTTTGCATGACAGTGCATCTGAGATGTGTCGTGTTGTTGTTTGTATCAGTAGTCTGCTCCTTTGGACAGCAGAGTAGTATTCTATTATTTGACTATAGCACACTTTTTATCTATTCACCCACTGAGAGACAGTTACATTGTTTTCCATTTCTGGCTATTAGCAATAGAGATGCAATAAGCAATATTGTACAAATCTTTTTGAGTACTTATGTTTTGATCCCTTTCAGGTAAATACCGAGGAGTAAATCTTTATCGATCTTTTAAAATGGCTATCTTCTGGATTCATTGGTTTTCCTCGAAGTCTTGTTAATTTTTTCAACCGACTTTTTCGATCGTGGAAAAATTCACATAACAAAAGATCAACCATTTTATTTATTTGCCAGAAAGAGAGAGACAGCGCACAAGCAGGGGGAGCGGCCGGCAGAGGGAGAAGCAGTCTCCCTGCTAAGCAAGGAGCCGGATGCGGGACTCGATCGCAGGACCCTGGGATCATGACCTGAGCCGAAGGCAGATGCTTAACGGACTGAGCCACCCAGGCGTCCCAAAGATCAGCCATTTTAAAGCACACAGTTTAGTGACATTCGGTACATTGACAGTGTTGAGAAACCATCACCTGCCTCTAAAGGATGATCCTTTTCCAAATCTTTTTCATCACCCCGAAGGGCGATTCCTATACCCATTAAGCAGTCACTCCCTGTTTCTCCCTGTTCCCAGCCCCTGGAAACAACTTACGTTCTTTCTGTCTCTATGGTTTTGCCTGTTCTTGAAATTTCAATAAGTGACATAGACAATGCGTGACCTTTTGTGGCTGGCTCCTTTCTCTTAGCCCAAAGTTTTCGATGTTCCTCCATGTTGTAGCACGTGTCAGTACTTCATTCCTTTTTACAACAGAATAACGTTCCAGCACATGGATATACCACAAGCTGTCTCTTCGTGCATTAGTTGATGGACATTTGGGTTGTTGCCAACTTCTGATGATTGTGAATAGTGCTGCTGTGAACATTGGTATGCAAGATTTTCTTTGAATGCCCATTTTTTAGTCTTTTGAAATATACTTAGAATGGAATTTCTGGGTCATATAATTCTAGGTTTATCTTTTTTATAAACTACTGAACTCTTTCTCACAGTCGTTGTACTGTTTTACATTCCCACCATTAATTATGAATATTCATATATTTTATATTCCTGCCACTAAGGTATGAGAATTCCAACATCTGCACCTCCTTGCCAATTCTTGCTGTTTCCCTCTTTTAAAACTATTATTGTTATAGCCACTCTAATGGTTACGTAGTGATACCTTATGGTTTCGATTTGCATGTCTGTGCTAATGATGTTGAGCATCTTTTCATCCATTAGTTGGTCATTTGCATATATCCTTTAGAGAAATGCCTATTCAAATCTTTCTCCCATTTTTAATTGGGATGTTTACCTTTGTATTGTTGAGTTTTAAGAGGTGTGGGTTTTTCTTTCTTTTTTTACTTATCTTGGATACTTAGCCCTTACTGGATATATGATGAGCAAATAGTTTCTTCAGTTCTGTAGACTTTCACTTCCTTGATAGTGTCTTTTGATGGATAAAAGTTTTTAGTTCTGATGAAGTCCAATTTATCTATATTTTGTGTTATTGCTTTTGCTTTTATTGTCATGTTTAAGAATTGCCAAATCTACCATCACAGGGATTTTTTGACATGTTTATTTCTTAAAGGTTTTATAGTTTTAGCTTTTAGTTTGAGGTCTTAAGTCCAATTTGAGTTAATTTTTGTATATGGTATGCAGTTTGATCCAACTTCATATTCTTGCATGTGGATGTCCAGCACCATGGTCAAAAAATCTATTCTTTCCCCAGTGATTGGTTTTGGCACCTTTGTCAAAAATCAGATGGCCATACTAAAATCAAAAACACAAGAAACAGTAAGTATTGGTGAGGATGTGGAGAAAAAGGAATCCTCATGCCCTGTTGATGGGTGTGCAAAGTGGTGCAGCCACTGTGGAGAACAGTATGAGGTTGCTCAAAAAATTTAAAAAATTGAATTACCATATTACCAGTAATTCCACTACTGGGTATTTATCCAAAGAATATGAAAACATTAATTTGAAAAGATATGCGCACCCCTATGTTTATTGAAGCATTACTTATAATAACCAAATTATGGAAGCAGCCCAAGTGTCCATCAATACATGAATGGATAAATGGTGATATATATGATATATATATTTAGATTTAGATCCATATATTTGTGTATATATATATATATATACATATCACATATATCACCATATATATATATACACATATACCCACACACACATATACATATATATATACACATATATATTCATCCATATTTATATATAGAATAGAATATCATTCAAACATAAAAAAGAATGAAATCTTGTCATTTGCAGCAACATGGACGGATCTAGAAGGTATAGTGCTAAGTGAAATCGGACAGAGAAAGACAAATACCATATGATTTCGCTCATATGTAGAATTTAAGAAACAAAACAAAGGGGAAAAAAAAAGACAAACCAAAAAGTATACTCTTAACTATAGAGAACAAACTGGTGGTTAGCAGAGGGGAGGTGCGGGGGGAGGGGGCGTGAAATAAGTGAAGGGGATTAAGAGTGCGCTTATCATGAAGAGCACTGAGTAATGTATAGAGTTGTTGAATCACTAAATTGTACCCCTGAAACTAATATAACACTGTTTGTTAACTACACTGCAATTAGAAAAAATCGATTGGCTGTAGATGTATGAGTTTATTTCTGGACTCTCAATTTTAGGCCTGTATCTCCATCCTCATGCCCACACTAGCTTTGTCATAAGTTTTGAAATCTGGAAGCATGAGTCCTACAAATTTTTCTTTTTCAAGATTGTTTTGGCTAATTGGGGTCACTTGTAATTCCATATATTTGTCAAGGGTTTTGTTGTTGGTTTGCTTAGTAATTTTTCTAAACCATTTTGTAAAATCTGTATTATTTGCCCTGCATACCATTGAAGTCTCTGTTCTGTTAGCTTATTTGACCAGCTGGCATTTTGACAGTTTCCTTAAATTCCTGGAGCAAATGACAAAGAAAAAAAGAAAGAAATAAAAATAAAGGAAAAAAGGGAAAAAAAACAATAAAGTATTTTCCCAGGTGTTGCGGATTGGCACTGTTTGGGGGACACTTCAGTGCTTAGCCAGGCCATTTACAACTCTGCCTTGGCCTTCCCTTTATGCTTGTTGGATCCTCATGGTCAACCAGGGGTGAAAGCTCAGGGTCTTCTCAGGTCTTTTCTGTGCATGCATCCAGCCCTGAGCATGTGGTTGGCCTTCTCTAGCCCCCAGTATGTGTGGGAGCTTTTAACAACTCCATTTCCCCCTCCATGTATCTCCTTTCTCAACTCCCTTTTCTCTCAGACTTTGTAGACTGTCTGTTGCTTCTCCTGGCTGTTATTCTCTGGCCCCCAGCTGCTGTGGCCAAACTTTGCTTTAAAGGCTTTCAGCAAATGCCACCTGGCAGCAAATGTCACTTTGGAAGCCACTCCAGGCCTGGGAATTCTCTTTATTTGTAAAAATTATTATCCACCTAGGAGAGACTAAACTCTGTCCTCCCCATCCCAAATTCATACGTTAAAGTCCTCACCCACCTCCGACCCTGCCGTACCTCAGAAAATGACTATGTTTGGAGAAAATGACTTCACAGAGGTAACTCAGTTAAAATGAAATGGGAACTAATCCAACATGACTGGTGTCTTCATAAAAAGAAATGTGGGACATAGATACCTACAGAGGAAAGGCCACGTGAAGACACAGGGAGATGTCCATCTACCAGTCAAAGAGAGAGGCCTGGTACAGATGCTTCTCACAGCCCTCAGAAGAAACCAGTCTTGCCAACACTTTGATCTCAGATTTCTGGCCTTCAGAACTTACGGAAAATAAATTTCTGTTGTTCAAGGCACAAAAGTCTGTGGTACTTCGATATGGCAGCACCAGCAAACCAATACACCATGTTTAATGTTTACATCTTTCTATATATTTTGATTTTAATTTGTTATGTTCATAATTTTCTAGCTTCTTGAAGTGAAAGTTTAGATTATTGATTTTACAACTTTATCTAACATAAGTATTTAAAATTACAGGTTTCCTCTTATGATTTGCATTATCAATATCACATAAATATTTATAGGTTTTCATTGCTGCTTTGGTCCTTGGGTTCTTTACAATTATGTTAATATCTTTATAAAAATTTAGAGATATTCCAGTTATTTCTTTGCCATTTTCTTCTAATTTAATTCTTTTGGGGTCATAAAACTAGTTTTGTATGATTTGAATCATTTAAAATTTATTGATACTTGTTTTATAACCCAGAATATGGTCTATCTTGGAAAATGTTCCATGGTGCACTTGAAAAGGATGTGTATTCTGGTGTTGTTGGGTGAAGTGATCTACAGACATCAGATCCCATTAGCCGATCCTGAGGTTCAATCCTTCTATATCCTGACTGATTTTCTGTCTACTTTGTTCTATAAATTATTGAGAGATAGATGTTGAAATCTTTCCCTCTTATTACAGATTTGCCTATTTATCCTTTGAGTTCTACCAAATTTTGTTCCGTGTGTTTTAGGCTCAGTATTAATTTTACAAGTATCAGGGAGATATTGATAATATTTTAATTTGAAATCTTTTCCTGCTAAATACAATGTCTAAATACAATTGGAGTCATTTTAATTTTTTAATTAATTTTTTAAGAGAACCAACAGTTTATGTGTGTATGTATGTATGTATTATTTTTCAGCTTTATTGACGTATGACTGACATATAACATTGTGTAAGTTTAAAGTGTACAACATAATTATTTGATATGTGTACTACACAACGATTACCACAACAAGATTAGTTAACACATCCATCACCTCACATGGTTACTTTTTTCGTGGTGAGAACTTTAGTAATCTACTCTCTTAGCAACTTTCAAATATACAACTGAGGATTGTTAACTATAGACGTCACAATGTACATTACATTCTCAGAACTTGTCCATCTTATAACTAGATGTTTGTATCCTTTGACCACCTTCCCCCATCTTTCCCCACTCCCTAACCCCTGCCCCTGGAAACCACTGATGTGTTCTCGATTTCTATGAGTTCAGCTTTTTAGATTACACGTGAGATAATACCATATATATATATATATATATATATACACACACACACATTTTCTTTATCCATTAATTCATTGATACTTAGGTTGTTTCCATGTCTTAGCTGTTGTAAATAATGCTGCGGTGAACATGGGCTGCAGAAGTCTTTTTGCAATAGTGATTTCGTTTCTTTTGTATATATGCCCAGAAATGGGAATGATAGATCGTATGGTAGTTGTATTTTTAATTTTTTTTGAGGCACTACCGTTCTATTTTCCATAATGGCTGTACCAATTTACATTCACACCAGAAGTGTACAAGGGTTCTCCCCAGCACTTGTCATCTCTTGTCTTTTTGATAATAGCCATTTTAACTATCTTTGTCTTGTTTTGGTATCAGGGTATACTAGCTTTGTAAAATTAAATGGAAAATATTTCCAACTCTTATTTTCTGGAAGAGATTGTGTATATTTGGAATTCACTCTGTAAATATTTTGTGGAACTCTCTAATGAAACTCTTTAGGTCTAGAGATTTTTTTGGTGGGGAGAGTCTGTAAATTAGAACTCCGATTTCTAAAAACAAACAAACAAACAAAAAGAACCTTTAATTTCTTTAGTAGTTATAGGGTCATTTGAATTATCTCTTTTTTAAAGATTTTATTTATTTATTTGACAGAGAGAGAGCAAGTGAGAGAAGGAACACAAGCAGGGGGATTGGGAAAGGGAGAAGCAGGCTTCCCGCTGAGCAGAGAGCCCGGCGTGGGTCTCGATCCCAGGACCCTGGGATCATGACCTGAGCTGAAGGCAGATGCTTAATGACTGAGCCACCCAGGCACCCCTGAATTATCTATTTCATATTGTATGAGTTGTGATAGACTGTGACCTTCAATGAATTGGTCCATTTCATTTAAATTGTCAAATTTATGTTGTGTAAAGTTGTTTATAGGGTTTCCTTATGATCCTGAAGTAGTGATATCCCTTATTTCATTCCTGATATTAGTAATATGTGTTTTCTTTCTGTTTTTGTCAGTCTTAGTAGAAGTTTGATTAATATTTGTAAGGTATATCTTTTTCCATCCTTTTGATTTCAACCCACATATAGCATTTCATTTGAAGTCAGTTTCTTATATACAGCATAAACGTTGGTTCTTTATTTTTTCATCCACTTTGCCAATCTCTGTCTTTTAGTTGGTGTATTTAATCTTTAGATTTTATGTAAGTCTGGATATGATAGGATTTAAATCTGCCATTTAATCTTTGTAAGATTTTATTTATTTATTTATTTATTTGAGAGACAGAGTGAGAGAGAGAGAGCACGAGCTGGGGGGAAGGGCAGAGAGGCGAGAAGCAGACTCCCCGCTGAGTGCAGAGCCTGATGCGGGCCTAGATCTCAGGACCCTGGGATCATGACCTGAGCCGAAGGCAGACACTTACCGACTGAGCCACCCAGGCGCCCGTGCCATTTTATTTTTTGTTTTCTGTTTTTTCCTCCTTGTTTTCATGTCTCTGTTTTCATTGTCCTGCCTTCCTGTGGGTTGCATCAACTTTTTTTTAGATCCATTTTGACATGTCAATCGTTTTTGTTATATTTTTGTACAGCTTTTCCAGTGGTTTCTGTAGGCATTCCATGTTATATCCAGACCTGTCACAGTCTACTTACTCTGTCATTTTCACAGCTTGAGTGATGTGTAGAAATCTCATCTTTCTTGTTGTCTCTTTATCCTCACTCTGTTAGCATTGCCTTAAATAGTTCCCCTACGTACATTTAAAACCACAGTGTTATAACACAGTGTTAGATATTTGAAATTGGTTTTAGAAGACACATTTTTAAAAAAATGATGAGATAGGGTCCTGCACTTTCCATTACACCGTTCTGACTGCCTTTGATGAATGGATCTCAGGGTTGACCAAAGTGAGAATTTCATACCATTATTGCCAGTATCTGAGGAGTGGTAATGATTTATTTCATGTGAGAAATCTAGTTACCTAATGAAGCTACCTGAAGCCGTGTGCGATTAAGAAAGTATGGAGTAAGATAACATTAAAATTGGTGTAAGGAGATCGAAAGTTAAAAACATATTTTGGAGGTAGAGTTGAATACCAAAGATATATCAAGCAAGGCACTGTGAATTACCTTTTTCTTTCGCTTTAAAATTTAATTTATGATGAGACGAACCATGAGAGATGATGGACTCTGAAAAACAAACTGAGGGTTCTGGAGGGGAGGGGGGTGGGGGGATGGGTTAGCCTGGTGATGGGTATTGAGGAGGGCACGTTCTGCATGGAGCACTGGGTGTTATGAACAAACAATGAATCATGGAACACTGCACCAAAAACTAATGATGTAATATATGGTGATTAACATAACAATAAAAAATTTAAAAAAATTTAATTTATGATGTTTGCAAAAGGAATAATGATCTATAATTAGGATTTTAGGAGCCTAACTTACAACGAGCATTTACTCATAAATATTTTCAACATGCAGCCCAGTATGTACAAAATGTTTACTCATTTGAATGCAAAACCCAAAGTATTGGAGCATATTTATTTTATTTAGCTAGTTAAGGGCTTTGAGCACATTTATAACATGGCTGAGAGTGCGCAGACATGCACACATAATGGCAAATAAGGGTTGATGCATCACTTTCCTTTGCTAAGCTCAAATGCCAATATTTATTGGATTTTTTTCACCTATAACAAGCTGCAAGAGCACAAATATGTAAAAAGGGGGATCATCGGAATTATAGTTTAAAAAATATCTCCTGAAGCCTTTGTATCTTGTCTTCTTTCCCCCTTAACTTTTTAGATCACCCAAGCAAATGGCCTCTTGTCAGTTCTTCCTCATGGTTGTTCTTGCAGTATAATGCTGTTGACCCTACTGAGATTCTTTCCTTCCTTGGTTTCGGAGATGCTATTCTCTTCTTCTCACACTTTTCTGACCACTTTTTCTATGTCTCTTCCCAGGGTTCATCCTGTTTTTAAACGTGAGTATTCCCCTGAGTTCCATTAAGCCAGTTTTCTCAATCGAGTGGCCTCCCTGAATTATGATGCCTACTTTATTTTTTTTAAAGATTTTATTTATTTATTTGAGAGAGAGAGAGAGAGCGAGCACAAGCAGGGGGAGTGGCAGGCAGAGGGAGAGGGAGAAGCAGTCTTCCTGTTGAGCAGGGAGTCCGATGCGGACCTCGTTCCCAGGACCCCGAGATCATGACCCGAGCCAAAAGCAGACGCTTCACCTACTGAGCCACCCAGGCTCACCCAGCCACCCCTGATGTCTACTTTAAAGATGTCAACTAGCACATATATAATCAAAATGATTCAATTTCGTTTTTGAAACAGTTTAAAACAATTCATTTCCTTTTTGAAATAGAGATCTGCATATCTAATTGATTATAGGACCCTTCTGCCCAGATGATTGTCAGGAATTTCACTTATTCACCAATTAATTATTCAATATCTATGATGTCTTAAAGACTAGTGCTAGAGATAAAATGACTAATGAATTGGATAAAGTTCCTGACCTCATTGCGTATGTAGCGTAGAAGTCACTGGAAACAAGCACCCAGTCAAATTAAAGAAAAAATGATGTCTAAGCTGAGTCTCAGATAATAAGTAGGAGTTAGCTGAAGAGGCAGGAAAGCATGTTCCAGTTGCTGAGGGTGGGGGCGGGGGGTAGGAGGGAGGGACGATGCATACAAAGATACAAAGATTCAGTGACTGGAGAGATGCGGCGTTTTAGAACCTATAGTTCAGTATGGCTGTAATGGAGAGTTGGGGAGTGGGAAGTGATAAAATACAATACTTGAAAGCAGATCCAGATTATGAAGAGACTTATAAGCCATGGCAAATTATCACTTAGTACTTTCGTGATGGAGAGTCGTCGAAGCAAGGTAGTCAAATGGTCACTGTGTCATCTGAATGGAAAACCGAATAGAGTAAGAACAAAACCTCAGTCAACATATATGAAAGCAAGTTCACTGTTTCTCTCTTGCCAGATCTTTCGCTCACGCATACGACCTTGCCAAACCTCATACCTATTCCTTATTTAGCCATCCTTTCTATCCTTTGTAAGTGCATTATCTTTCAGTCTCTCGAGCAAAAAATCTCTTAGTGACAATAAGAGAAGGAAAAGGTCAAAGAGGGGCAAGTCGTTTGCATTCCCCCTGAAAATTCTCCTATATGTGATCTCTCCTTTCCATAATCCCTGTCCCTGTCATAACCCATGCCACCAATATCTCTCACTGGGCCCTAGTGCAACTGTCTGAACGGGTCTGTCTGCCTCTAGCCTTGCACTATTCCCTGAATTCTCTCAATCACAGCTCAAACAATCTCTCCAAAGTGCAAATCTGACAGTGTCACTCTCTTGCTTTAAAGATATCATTGTTTTTCCTTTACCATCAAGTCTAAATTCCATGTTTTCCACAAAACTGTTGCCCCCTTTCTTTCTTGTATCAATTATTTTCTCTTAAATATCTAGCTACTTTATTTTTTTAAAAGATTTTATCTGGGGCGCCTGGGTGGCTCAGTCGTTAAGCGTCTGCCTTCGGCTCAGGTCATGATCCCGGGGTCCTGGGATCGAGCCCCGCATCCGGCTCCCTGCTCCGCGGGAAGCCTGCTTCGCCCTCTCCCGCTCCCCCTGCTTGTGTTCCCTCTCTCGCTGTGTCCCTCTCTGTCAAATAAATAAATAAAATCTTTAAAAAAAATAAAAGATTTTATTTATTTATTTGACAGAGAGAGTGCATGCATGGGGCGAGGGGAGGAGGATCAGAGGGAGAGGGAGAAGTGGGCTGCCTGCTGAGCAGGGACCGCCCCTCCCCCCCAAGCAGCTGGGGCTCAATTCCATGACCCTGAGATCATGACCTGAACCAAAGTCAGACGCTTAACCTACTGAGCCGCCCAGGCGCCCCTCAAATATCTAGCTACTTTAGACTGCATTCCATCATTCCCAAACTCACGGTCTATTCATGTTAATTTCTTCTCGATCATATGTATACTTTTCTTGTAATGCTTCTCCTACCCACTTCTTGTTTGTCTGGCAAAGCGCTACCGATCTCTCAAGTTTCAATTCGTGTCACCTTTCTTATATATTCTATTCTCACCAAACTACAACTCAGTCAGAATTGATTACTTCCTTAACTGAGTTTTAACAGCATTTTGCACTTACTGATTTTACAGGATTGGTCACAGTACACAATACGATAGTTACTTGTTTGAGTATCTGCATCCTTTGCTAGGTTTGAGTTTCTAAAAAATGAAGGTACGCTGCCTGAAACACAGAAAGCAGGTACCCAATAAATGATTGTTTTGTTTTCTTACTGAAATGAATATTGTGATGGTTAATTTTACATGTCAACTTGACAAGCCACGGGGTCCCCAGATTAAACATTATTTCTGGGCGTGCTTATGAGGATATTTCTGGATGAGACTAGCATTTCAATCGGTGGACTCAGTAAAGCAAATCGTCCTCCCCAGTGCGGGTGGACATCACCCAATCCACTGAGGACCAGGATAGAACAAAAGACCGAGGAAAGAGGAATCCTCCTCTTTTTTTCTGCCTCATTCTTTGTGCCCCATGCCCTGCATTGATGCCCTGCATCTCATCCTCTTGTGTCCTCAGACTGGGATTTACACCATTAGCTCTTCTGATTCCCAGGCCTTTGGAATTGAACTAAATTATAACCACCAGCTTTCCTGGGTTTCCACCTTGCAGAGAGCAGATCATGGGACTTCTCAGCCTCCAGAGTCACAGAATCAAATGAACCAACTCCTCATAATAAAAAACTATATATATAAACATATATATATATGCATGTATACATATACACATGTACGTAAATATATGTACATATAAACATATATGCACAGTACATATACTATATATAAAATATACAGTAGATGCATATAGTATATATACTATATATATTACATATACTATAAAATGAATAGTGAGACAAGGAAAGAATCCTAGGTGACCCCAATGTTTCATGACCAAGCAGGTTAAGAGAAACCCAAATGTATATACTATATATGCTATATATATATATAAATATATATATATATATATATATATATATACTCTATATACTAGTGAAAGTTAAGAACTTTGTCATTAGCCCTGATTGTGATTTAGTGATCTCATCCCCTCTCGTGGCTTCTACTGCTCATTTCCCTACCGCTCTATTTTGTCTTCATCTCCAGGTTTCTCACTATTCATATTAGTACTATATTATAGTATACTATGTAATAGTAATATACTATAGTATATATACTATCTACATATATGCATATATACACGCAATACATATGTATATTTTATATACTATATATACATATATAAGTACATGCATATATACACAGAATCATTTGATATATATTATAATATACAAAATAAACATTTTAATATATATGTACATACACACGTGTATATATGTGTGTGTGTGTGTGTGTGTGTGTGTGTGTGTGTGTGTGTGTCTTCCCGTTGGTCTGTTTCTCTGGAGAGCCTTGACGAATACAATCATAAAACATGTTTTTCCCAAGCAAAAATTTAGAGCATACCAAGCACATTTTAAATGGAAAAGGGACAAAGCAAACCACATCCCTTGTCCTGCTACCAAATAACTTGTCTTGCAATATTACACAACAAACTGCAGCTCCGTAAATGAGGTTCATAACTCCTTTTTAGCTTTTTGTGGTGATAAGTAGATCCCTTAGGGCCTGTCGTTGCCCTCATCCCCAAAGCTCAGTTGGAAAATGTCAAGTCCTCCGGGGATTTTCCTTTAAGCCCAGTGAAAATTAAGAACTTTGTCTTTAGCCCTGATTGTGATTTAGTGATCTCCTCCCCTCTCAAGGCTTCTACTGCTCATTCCCCTACCGCTCTATTTTGTCTTCATCTCCTTTGCAGGTTTCTCTTAACCTGCCTGGTCATTAAACATTGGGATTGCCTGGGATTCTTTCCTTGCCTCGCTATTCATTTTATTCAACACATTTCCCCGGGGTAATCTTAGCCAGTCTCATTGTTTTCACTACCAGATATCGATGGACCTCAGGATGTCTACGTGAGTTCCAGACCTGGATTTTACATTCAGCTTAAATGCGCTTCAGACACAGCTTGTCAAAAAGTGAGCTCATGACATCTCTCGTCCCATGTCTACGCAAGAAGAAAGTAGCCCTCTTCCAATGTTCTTTAAGTTTATGGTGTTCACAGTCACTTCCTTTCCCAAGTTAAGGTGCCTAGGAGTCATTCTTCACCCCTTTCTGTCCTCTTTGACACTCACCTCCTACATCTAATTCATCATCAAAGATTTCCAAATTTCCCTTCCAAATGTATTTTGAATTTTTCTACTTCTTCTCTTTTTATTGCCAGAACTGTAGTCTAGGCTACCATCATTTCCCAACTGGATGACTTCAGAAACCTCTTAATTGTTTCCTCTGCATCCAATTTTAACCTTCTTAACTCATTATCAACGCTGGCTCCAGAATTCTCTCTCTAAAAAGCAAGTTTGGTAATGTTATTCTCCTGTTTTCCAGTGAGTTCCCATATGTCCAAACTCCGTAACGTAACACATGATTCCTACAATTCGCCCCGGACTATTAATCAAGATTCATCACCTACCACTTGCTGTTTTGTATTTTATATTCCAGCAACAATGAACTGTTTATAGAGTCTTTGGTGCCATCCGTGATTTTTTTTTTTTTTTTTTACTTTAGGCCTTTGTCTGTTTTTGCGAGCTCTTATGTTTATAATGCTCTTATATTACTCTCTTTACTCAGATAAATTTATTTATTTTTGATGATTGAATTTAGATAGCCTCTCCTCAAAGAATAATTTCCCGATCGACAGGATGTAAGTCTTCCCCCTCTGATCTCTCATATAATTTTGAGTATTCCTCTATCACTGCGGTTCTTTAACATATCATATTAAAATCTGTATAAAGTGGCTTTCCCACTAGATTGTGAGCACCTCAGGGCAAGGGACATGGCTTATTCGTCGATTGTGTGCTCAGTGTCTCCCTAACAGTGCCTAATCCACAGTAGGTGCTAAAGAAAGGTAGATTAAAGCAATGACTATGTGAATGAAGGCGTTTGAGGCCACTTTATCTGGCCATGGGTCAGCTTTAGAATCAAGCGAAAGAGCCACAATCTTTTTTATGACCACAGTAATGCAAGTGACTTTATACCACGCTAGTCAGATGTTTACTATTTCCTGAGGAACGAGCTCACTTTGAAGGAAACTGTCTCACAGGGCAACTTCACTCTTAGCAAAAATTCATCTTACGAGAAAATTACATCCTAGACATTGTAAGCTACTAAATAAATCCTAGAGTTGCATATTTCTTTTGCAAAGACCATTACCACATTTTTATTAAGTTATCAGAATTCTCTCGTATTTTGAAAGGCATGGAAATTCTGGTCCACAGGGTTGTATGGGGACAAAGGAGTAATGAATTAGAATATCTTAATCCTTTGTAGGTATTTAAAGTCCTGCTCCATATGTTCTTCAAAATAACTGACTTCGTAAACCTATTAAAATCTAAAAATATTAAGTGAAATATTAACTGCTTAAGTTAGCAGTTTGGGCCACAATTCAACCGCTAGCATCTTAGATCGTGAAGCATACAGAATAGGATTTGGATTACGGAAAAGATTTACCTTAAACCTTACTTCCTTTTCTCCTCAAATTTTGAGGTATAATTGACAAATATACTTGTGTGTATTCAAAGTGTATAATGCGATGGCTTGATGTACATATACATTGTGGTAATTACCAAGATCAAGATAATGCAACCTTCACCTCACAGAATTAACTCTTGTTTTGTGTATGAGAAGAACACCTTAAAATTTACTGTTAGCAATTCTCAAGCATATAATATCTTATTATTAACTATAGTCACCATGCTATACATTACACCCTCAGGATATATTCTACTTATAACTGAAGGTTTGTACCTTTTGACATACATCTCTTCATTCCCCACCCCCTGCCCCTAGCAACCACCATTCTATTTTCTGTTTCCATGAAATCAGCTTTTTTCTCTCTCTCTCTCTTTTTTTTTTTTAAGATTCCATATGTAATTGATACCATACAGTATTTGTGTATTGTTTGTCTTTCTCAGTCTGGCTACTTAGCATAATGCCATTCAGATTCATCCATGTTGTCACAAATGGCAAGATTTCCTTCCTTTTTTTTTTCTTTTCTAATTCTTTTTTTTTACTTAAATTCGATTAGTCAATATCATTAGTTTCAGATGTACAGTTTAGTAATTCATCAGTTGCATATAGCACCCAGTGCTCATCACATCACATGCCCTCCTTAATGCCCGTCACCCAGTTACCCCATGCCCCCACCCACCTCCCCTCCAGCAACCCTCAGTTTGTTTCCTAGGGTTAAGAGTCTCTCAATTGCACTACCAGGTATTTACCCCAAAGATACAATTGTAGTGATCTGAAGGGGCACCTGAACCCCAATGTTTATAGCAGCAATGTCCACAATAGCCAAACTATGGAAAGAGCCCAGATGTCCATCAACAGGTGAATGGATAAAGAAGATGTGGGATAGATATGTAATGGAATATTACTCAGCCATCAAAAAGGATGAGATCTTAACACTTACATCGACGTGGATGGAACTAGAGGTTATTATGCTGAGCAAAATAAGTCAGTCAAAGAAAGACAATTATCATATGGTCTCACTCATATATAGAATATTAAGAAATAGTGCATAGGATCATAGGAGAAGGGAAGCAAAGCTGAATAGGAAGAAATCAGAGAGGGAGATTTCTTTCTCCTTTATGGTTCAATCATATTCCATTGTAGATATATGTACCACATATTCTTTATCCATTCATCAGCTGAAGGGCATTTAGGTTGTTTCTACCTCTTTATTATTGTGAACAATCCTGCAATGAACATGATAGTACAGAGATCTTTTTGAGATACTGATTTTATTTCCTTCAGATATATACCCAGGAGTGAGAGTGATGGATCCTATGGTAGCTCTTTTTAATTTTCTGAGGATCTACTATACTATTTTCCAAACTGGCTGCACCAATTTACATTCCCGTTGAGAGTGCACAAGGGTTTCCTTTTCTCCACATCCTCACTAACTTGTGTTATCATCTCAATAACAGCCATCCTAACAGGCATGAGGTGATATTGTGGATTTGATTTGCATTTCCTGGTGATTAGTGATGCCTCATGCATGTATTAGGCATTTGTGTATCTTCCTCGGAAAAGTATCTATGGTCCTTTGCCTCTTTTTTAATTGGATTATTTGCTTTTTTGCTATAGAGCTGTATGATTTCTTTATGTATTTTGGATAGTAATCCCTTATCAGATATATGGTTTGCAAATATTTTTTCCCAACCTGTAGGTTGCCTTTTCAATTCATTGATTGCTTCCTTTTCTGTGCAGAAGCCCTTAACTTTGATACAGTCTCATGTGTTTGTTTTAGCTTTTGTTGCCTTATCCAAGAAATCATTGCCAAGACAAACATCAAGGAACTTTTTCTCTATGCTTTCTTTTAGCACTTTTACAGTTTCAGGTCTTACATTTAAGTCTTTAATCCATTTAGAGTTAGTTCTTGTAAGTGGTGTGAGCTAGAGGTCCAGTTTCATTCTTTTGCATGTGGATTTTCAGTTTTCCCAACACCCTTTATGAGGAGACTGTCCTTTCTCCATTGTGTGTTCTTGGTGTCCTTGTCAAAATTAGTTGCATGTATATGCATGGGTTTATTTCTAGGCTTTTTATTCTGTTCCACTGGCTTATGTGCTTGTTCTTGTGTCAGTACAATATTGCTTTAATTGCTATAGTTCTGTGGAATAGTTTAGAATCAGGGAGCATGATGCCTCCAGCTTTGTTCTTCTTTCTCAAGATTGCTTTGGTTGTTTGAGTCATTTCTGGTACCATACAAATTTTAGAGTATTTTTTCTATTTCCATGAAAAATGTCAATGTAATTTTGAAAGGGATCACATTGAATTTGTAGATCGCTTTGGGTAATATTGATACGGTCACAAAATTAATTCTTTCAATCCATGAACGCAGAATATCTTTCCATTTTTTGGTGTCTTCTTCAAATTCTTTCATCAATATCTTATAGTTTTCAGTGCAGGGGTCTTTTACCCCCTTGGTTAAATTTATTTCTAAGTAGTTATTGGTTTTGATGCTATTGTAAATGGAAATGCTTTCTTAATTTCTTTCTGATAGTTTGTTAGCATATAGAAATGCGACTCTTTTTTGCATGTTCATTTTGGATCCTACCACTTAACTGAATTTATTTATTAGCCCAAAAAAATTTTTCGGTGGGGTCTTCAGCTTTTTCTCTATATAAAATCATGTTATTTGCAAACAGATAATTTTACTTCTTCCTTTCCAGTATGTACATTTTTTTCTTTTTCTTGCCTAATTTTTGTGGCTAGGACTTCTAGTATTTTGTTGAATAAGAGTGGCAAGAGTGGCCATCCTTGTTGTGTTCTTGATCTTAGAGGAAAGGCTTTTAACTTTTCACCATCGAGTATGATATTAGTTGTGGGCTTGTCATATATGGGTTTTACTAGTCGAGGTACATTCTTTCTATACTTAATCTGTTGAAAGTTTTTATCATGACAGGATGTTGAATTTTGTCAAATGCGTTTTCAGCATCTACTGAAATAATCATATGATTTTTATCCTTCATTTTATTAATGTGGTTTATTACTTTTATTGATTTGCATGTGTCCAAGCATCTCGGCACCACAGAGATCAATCCCACTTGATCATGGTGCCTGATCTTTTTCATGTGCTCTTGAATGAAGTTTGCCAGTATTTTGTTGAGGACTTTTATATCTATGTTCACTAGGGATATTGTAATATGTCTTGTAGTATTCTTTTTGTGCAGTGTCCATGTCTGGTTTCCGTATCAGGATAATGCTAGCCTTGTGAAATGAGTTTGGAAGAGTTCCTTCCTTTTCCTTTTTTTGTAAGAGTTTGATAAGGATCAGTATTAATTCTTCTTTAAATATTTGGTAGAATTTTACTAGTGAAGCCATCTAGTCCTGGACTTTTATTTGTTGGAAGATTTCTGATTTGTGATTCAATTTTCTTGCTTATTTGTCTGTTAAGAGTTTCTATTACTTCATGATTCAGTCTCAGTAAGTTGTATGTTTCTAGAAATTTATTGATTTCTTCTAAGCTATCTCATGTGTTGGCACATAATTGTTCATAGTCATGTCTTGTAATTCTCTGTATTTCTGTGGTATCAGTTGTAATATTTCCTCTTTCATTTATAATTGTGTTAATTTGAGCCATCTCTCTTTTCTTAATCTAGTTAAAGATTTGTCAATTTTATCTTTTCAATAAACTATTTTTGGGGATCTTTTCCATTGTCTTTCTAGTTTTTATTGCATTTATTTCTGCTCTGTTCTTTATTATTTCCTTTCTTGTGCTAACTCTGGGCTTAGTTTGTTCTTTTTCTAGTTCCTTGAGGTAGGTTTAGGTTGTTTACTTGGATCATTCTTTTTTCTTAATGTAGACAATTATTGCTTTAAAATTCCCTCTTAGAACTACTTTTGCTGCATCCCATAAGCTTTGATATGTGATATTTCCAGTTTCATTTGTTTCAAGATATTTTTTATTTCACTTTTCGTTTTTTAACCCATTTGTTGTTCAGAAGCGTCTTGTTTAATTTCCACATATTTGTGAATTTTCCAGCTTTCCTCCTGTTTTTTGATTTTATAGTTTCACATCACTGTGGCTATAAAAGATACTTGATATGATTTCAATCTTCTTAAATTTGTTAAGACTTGTTTTGTGACCTAATATATGATTTATCTACGGGAATATTCTATGCATGTTTGAAAAAAATGTGCATTTTGCTTCTGCTGGATGGAAAGTTCTGTATATGTCTGTTAGGTCCATTTGGTCTAAAGCATCATTTGAGTCCATTATTTCTTTATTAATATTCTGTTGGGATGATCTACCCATTGTTGAAAGTGGAGTGTTGAAATCCCATACCATTAATTGTGCTGCTGTCTATTTCTGCCTCCAGATTTGTTGATAATGGTTAAATATATTTATATGCATTGATATTGAGTATGTATATATTTACAATTGTTACATCCTCTTGAAGAACGGACCCTTTATCATTATATAATGACCTTCTTTGTCTCTTGTTACAACTTTTGACTTAAAATCTACTTTGTTTCATATAAGCATTATGACCTCTGCTTTCTTTTGTTTCCCATTTACATGGAATATGTTATTCTACCCCATCCCTTTCAGCCTATGAATGTCCTTAAAGCTTAAGTGAGTCTCTTGTAGGCAGTAAATAGATGGGTCATGTTGTTGTTGTTGTTTTCTGTTTAAGCCACTTTATGTCTTTAAACTGAAGAACTTAAATTATTAGCATCTAGAGGAATTTTTTATTGGTAATCACCATTTTGATAATTGCTTTCTGATTGTTTTGTAGTTCCTTTGTTCTTTTTTCCCCCTCTCTTGCTGTCTTTGTAAAATAATGATTTCTTTGTAGTGGTATGTTTGGATTCTTTTCATCATTTGTGCCTCTATTATAGGTTTTGGCTTTGTGATGACGATAAGGCTTTCATAATACATCTTATAGTTATAACAGTCCATTTTAAATTGATAAAAACTTCAATTGCATAAAGGTGTTCTACACATTTATTTTAATTTTTTAAATTTTATTATGTTATGTTAGTCACCATACATTACATCATTAGCTTTTGATGTAGTGATCCACGATTCATTGTTTGCATATAACACCCAGTGCTCCATGCAGTACGTGCCCTCCTTAATACCCATCACCGGGCTAACCCATCCCCCCACCGCCCTCCCCTCTAGAACCCTCAGTTTGTTTCTCAGAGTCCATAGTCTCTCATGGTTCGTCTCTCCCTCCGATTTCCCCCCCTTCATTTTTCCCTTCCTTCTCCTAATGTCCTCCATGTTATTCCTGATGTTCCACAAAGAAATGAAACCATATGATAACTGAATTTCTCTGCTTGACTTATTTCACTTAGCATAATCTCCTCCAGTCCCATCCATGTTGATGTAAAAGTTGAGTATTCATCCTTTCTGAGGGCTGAGTAGTAGTCCATTGTATATACGGACCACATCTTCTTTATCCATTCGTGTGTTGAAGGGCATCTCAGCTCTTTCCACAGTTTGGCTATTGCAGACATTGCTGCTATGAACATTGGGGTGCATATGGCCCTTCTTTTCACTACATCTGTGTCTTTGGGGTAAATACCCAGGAGTGCAATTGCTGGGTCATAGGGTAGCCCTATTTTTAAATTTTTGAGGAACCTCCCCACTGTTTTCCAAAGTGGCTGTACCAACTTGCATTCCCACCAATAGCGTAAGAGGGATCCCCTTTCTCCACAACCTCTTCAACATTTGTTGTTTCTTTCCCTGTCCATTTTTGCCATTCTAACTGGTGTAAGGTAGCATCTCAATGTTCAATCTTTTGGTATCAGTTGAGACCTGATTTGTGACCCCATATGTGGTCTATTCTGAAGAAAGTTCCATGTGCACTCAAGAAGAATGAGTATCATGGAATGTTCTGTATATATCTATGAGGTCCATCTGGTCCAGTGTGTCATTCAAAGCTCTTCTTTCCTTGTTGGTTTTCTGCGTAGATGATCTGCCCATTTCTGAGAGTGGAGTATTGAGATCTCCTACAATTAATGTATTATTTTCAGTATGACTCTTTATTTTGGTTAACAGTTGGCTTATGTAGAGAGCTGTTCCCATGTTGGGGGCATAGATATTTACAAGTGTTAGATCTTCTTGTTGGACAGACCCTTTAAGAATGATATAGTGTCCTTCTGTGTCCCTAACTACCGTCTTTAGTTTAAAATCTAATTTGTCTGATATAAGAATTGCTACCCCAGCTTTCTTTTGAGGTCCGCTGGCATGGAAGATGGAGCTCCATCCCTTCACTTTCAGTCTGGATGTATCTTTAGGTTCAAAATGAGTCTCTTGTAGACAGCATATGAATGGGTCCTGTCTTTCTATCCAATCTGCAACCCTGTGCCGTTTTATGGGAGCATTTAAGTTGTTCAAGTTGAGAGTGATTATTGAAAGATATAAATTAATTAATTGTCATCATGTTACCTGTGAAGATGTTGTTTTTATAGATTGTCCCTGTAAATTTCTGTTGTATATCACTCTTGGGGTCTTTGTCCTTTTATAAACCCCCCCTTAATATTTCTTGTAGGGTCGGCTTAGTGGTCACATATTCTTGCAGTTTCTGCCGGTTTTGGAAGCTCTGCATCTCTCCATCTATTCTAAATGACAGCCTTGCCGGATAAAGTGTTCTTGTCTGCATGTTCTTCTCGTTTAGTACCCTGAATATGTCTTGCCAGGCCTTTCTGGCTTGCCAGGTCTCTGTGGATAGGTCTGACATTATTCTGATGTTCCTCCCTCTGTGCATAAGGAATCTCTTCCCCTAACTGCCCTTAAGATGGTTTCCTTGGTTCTAAGATTTGCGAGTTTTACTATTACATGCCGGGGTGTTGGCCTGTTTTCCTTGATCTTGGGAGGGGTCCTCTCTGCCTCTAGGACACAAATGTTTGTTTCATTCCCCAGATTAGGGAAGTTCTCAGCTATGATTTGCTCAAATACAACTTCTTGTCCTCTCTCTCTCTCTCCACTCCCTCCAGGATTCCAATTATTCTGACATTGGAAGTCTTCATGGTATCATTTATTTCTCTGATTCTATTTTCATGGATTCTGAGTTGTTTTTTCCTGGCCTCCTCTTTTCCCTTGTTATCTATTAAATTGTCTTCCAGGTCGCTTATTCATTCTTCTGCCTCACTTACCCTAGCTGTTAGATTATCTAGATTAGATTGGACCTCATTGATAGTATTTTTAAGTTCTGCCAATTCAGCTTTCATTTCTGCCCTTAAGAGACTCTATGTTGCCATTGATTTCTCCATTCTAGCCATTGTCGTCACAATTGCTAGCCTGAATTCCATCTCTGACATCTTGGTTATATCTGTATCCATTTGTAAATCTGAAGCTTAAGTCATAATCTCTGAGTCTTTTTTAATTTGGGGGTTCCTCCTCCTAGTCATTCTGTTGATGGGTGGTTGAGGGAATGTATAGAGTCCAAATTATTTACCAGAACCCAAGCAAGATGCCCCTGTTTTCTAGGGACCTTAGGGTTGCTGGCCTCTTGTTCTCCCAGCCTGTCTTCTGGGGGAGGGACCAGCCGTGCTATTACTCAGCCAACCCTGTTTGGGCAGAGTTGCCCTGCCCCCCCCTGTGGCGGGGGATGGGCTCAGTGGGAACCAGTTTGGGGGGCTTTTGTTCTCTGGCGGCTTTCCCTGGTGGCTTTCCGTGTCTCTTCCAAGAGTCAGAGCAGAAGAGACCATTTCCAACCCTCTGCCTCAGAGCAGAGAGACCGCAGTTTGTTCAGTGAGCTCTCCAGGCCACACTGTCTCCGTTTCTGTCTGTGCTGCTATAAACTGCAGTGTCCTGGGTTGTGCGCCCCTCCGCAGTGCCCCCGGTCCTGCTTCCAGGTCAGGGCACGTCTCTGCCCTTTGTGCTTCTAAAACCACCAGCCACTGCCCCGCCACTCCGGGTTCTGCCCCAGGGGCTGCCCTAAAGTCCTTTCCCCACCATTACCGGTCTGCGAGTCTGTGCCCCGTCCCCAGCGCCGGAATCTGTTGCTCACCAGTGGTGTAGGATCCCCATGGCCAGGCTCCCTCCTGCTACCATTTATCCTCTGGTATTTGCCCGTGGAATCACGGCTCCCCACTTCGTACCTCGGAACCAACCGCCTGCAATATTCTGTTTGTAGAGATCCAGATCTTCTTACATCTCAGGCTGATTTCATGGGTGCTCAGAGTGGTCTGGTAGATATCCAGCTCAATTCTGGGGACCAGTTGAAATAGGGTCCCCTACTCCTCCACCATCTTTTCTTCTCCCCAGACTGTTCTACACATTTATTTGTTCCCCACATTTTATGTTGTTTATGTTATATTTTACATCTTTTAATATTGGGTGTCGTTCACAAAGTATTGCATCTACAGCTATGTTTTTTTGTCCTTTAATCTGTATGCTAGAGTTAAAAGTAAAAACAATGAGGTGCCTGGGTGGCTCAGTCAGTTAACTGTCTGCCTTCAGCTCAGGTCATGATCCATGATCCTGGAGTCTTGGGATGGAGCCCTGCCTTGCGTTGGGCTCCCTGATCAGCGAGGAGTCTGCCACTCCCTCTGCCCCTCCCCTGCTGGTGCACTCAAGCAGGTGCTCTCCTTCTCTCTCTCAAATAAATAAATAAGACCTTTTTTAAAAAAAGTGAAAACAATGTCATGAATTGGTTTTACTGGTTTGTACTACATTATTCTGGAAAAGATTGGCCATTTTAAAGCATGAAGCTAAGATTTTCTAAAGTTTATGTTCTGTAAAAAAAAAAGTCAGAGCAATCTGTTTATTGACAAGTAATTAGAACTGTACAAAGGAAAGGTGTTGTAGGAAAATAAGATAGCGATCAGAAAAGTGGCATAAATCCCAGAGGAAAGTTACAGACATATGACAGATTTTTTTGCCAAAGATACCTGCAGCTGTATCTCCCTTTAAGTTCTTTTGTCTGTTTAGAAGGGTCTAGGAGTTGCTACCTTAAGTGTCTTGGAGAAATTAAAAAAAAAAAAAGTTTCACAGTAATCTTTACCAGGAGATCTTTTCTTTACCAGGAGATCTTTTCTTGTAACACCTTGAACTTGATCTTTGCTTTGAAGTCTTATGTTGGTTATTTTACATGTCAACTTGACTGGACCATACGGTGTCCAGATATTTGGTTGAACATTGTTTTGAGTGTTTCTGTGAGGGTGTTTTTAGATGAAATTATCACTTAAATCAACAGAGTGAATAAAGCTCATGTGGGTGGGCTTCCTCCGATCAGTTGAAGGCCTTACTAGATCAAAGGCTGACCCTCCCCTGAATAAGAGGGAACTTCTCCTATCTGATTGGCTTTGAACTGGGACATCAGTTTTTATCCTGACTTCAGACTCAAACTCAAACATCAGCCTTTCCTTAGATTCAAGCCTGCTGGTCTTCAGACTAGAACTATACCATCAGCTCTCCTGGTTTTCTAGCTTGTTGACTACAAATATTGAGACGTATCAGCTTCCATAATCATGTGAGCCTATTCCTTATAACTAATATACATATATGTGTACATAAATATACATAACATATACATATATATGCATGTATAAATATATATTCCTATATATCATATATGTGTAGATGATAGATAGATAGATAGATAGATAGATAGATAGATAGACAGACATCCCATTAGTTCTGTTTCTCTGGAGAACCCTGACTAATACAAGCCCTTTCTTTCCTTGATAACCTTCTGTTGGGAAAACCAGTAGTTATAAATAGTCTTATTTTCAAAAACAGCAAGTTATTGATTCTTTATATTTCTTGTAAATTGTGCTTGAAACTTAATAAATGATCCCTTCTTTAGCTTCCCTTTTTCTAAACATACCTTATGATACTCAGCTAACAAGAAAAATATAACTGATGCTTTTGACATCCTACATGGAAACACTCAGCAAGACTATCCGTTCATAAGGTACATCTTTTCTATTTTCCACACAGCCATAAATGATAGTTTTGCTAAACTTTTTGCCACTATACATCAAGAATCTCATTTCCTGGGGCGCCTGGGTGGCTCAGTTGGTTAAACCTCTGCCTTCAGCTCAGGTCATGATCCCAGGGTCCTGGGATCGAGTTCCACATTGGGCTCCCTGCTTAGTGGGGAGTCTGCTTCTCCTTCTACCCCCCGCCCCTGTTCGTGATCTCTCTCTCTCTCTCTCTCTCTCACTGTCTCTCTCTCTCAAATAAATAAATAAAATCTTTTTAAAAAATCTCATTTCCTCCCACTTTTAACTACATTTTTCCCACAGTTTTTTAATCCCATATGGACAGCCTCCTTGAGGCCCCATCAGGCTCACACCAACAGTTTCAAGAACATTCCAGTTTCTAACATGGCCCCACAACCACTACCACATGTTTTTTGTTTTTTTTTTGTTTTTTGGCTTGGCAATATCCTCTCTCCAGGTGCCTGGATATTCTGTACCTTTCCATGGGTCAGAAGTTTGAATAGGAAATGGCAGGAATGACTTGATCTGTTTCACAGGATCAGGGACTTCATCTGGAAAGACTCAAAGACTTGGGTGACTCAGTAGTAGGCGGGAAGAAAAACCAGATAAACTTCTTTACTTACATGCCTTACACCTGAACTGGGTTGATTTGAAGACTGGAACTCTTAGCCAGACTGCTACAGGTGATCTCCCCATATGTCCTGGCTCTTTGACAGACTGGCAGCTTCAGGATGGTAGGACTTCTCAGATGGTGACTCAGGGTTTCAAGTGTTGCTCACAGAGAACCAGCCAGAAGCCTTCTGGTTTTGTTTGACATAGCCTGAGAAACTGCATAGGGCATTTCTGCTATATCCTACTTCTAATAAATATAAAACAAAGGTCAACCCAGATTCAAGGCAAAGGGACATAGATTTCCTCTCTTGGTAGAAGGAGTCTAAAAAAAATTGCTGGCCTGTTTTGATGTCACTGCACAAAACTAGAAGACAAGGAAGCCCATAATCTGAGAGAAACTTATCATGAGGAATGTTTGTGCTCTGAACATGGGGATGGAGAGGGCTTGAAGCCGTCAATATTTATAAACTTTCATTTATGTATAGGGGAAGAACAATGTATGTAAATCAGAGGAAATAGTACAGAGTTAGGCAATGTTTCTTGACTACATATTAGAAAGATCTGGGAAGCATCCCAGACCAATCAAACTAGAATCTCGGTGGGGGAGTGGGGATGGTGGTAGAAGCATGTAGGCATCAGTTGTTTTAAAAGGTTCCCAGGGGGCACCTGGGTGGCTCAGATGGTTAAGTGTCTGCCTTCAGCTCAGGTCATGATCCCGGGGTCCTGGGATCGGGTCCCGCATCGGGCTCCCTGTTCGGCGTGGAGCCTGCTTCTCCCTCTCCTTCTGCTTGTGCTCTCTTGCTCTGTCAAATAAATAAATAAAAATCTTTTAAAAAATAAAAAATAAAAAATAAAAGGTTCCCAGGTGATTCCACTGAATAGCTAATGTTGGAGTACACTGATTGAGCTGATCCTGAGGGTATCAGGAACATTGATGACCTTCATTTTAATTGCCTTTTAACAGCCCAGATTAACTGAGCTCTAATGGCTCCCTAAGAGACTCCTAATAGTGACTATGGGCTAGTAATTGCAAGTATTGAAGAGAGCCTGAGAAAAGTCAATTTTTACTGGAGTTGTTAGATAATGAGCCTGGAGTCCTAAGCTTTGTACCACTCCCCAAAAATTCTGATTCCAAGAAAGGCACAACAGAAAGATACAAAGAAGCGGAGTGCCTGGGTGGCTCAGTCGGTTAAGCATCTGCCTTCGGCTTGGGACATGATCTCAGGGTCCTGGGATTGAGCCCCACATCAGGCTCCCTGCTCTTGGGAGCCTGCTTCCCCCTCTTCCTCTGCCCCCCACTCATGCTTGCTCTCTCTCTCTGTGTCAAACGAATAAATAAAATCTTAAAAAAAGAGAAAGATATAAGGAAGCATACTAGGGAAAAAAAGTGTAGAAAGTACCAGGGTTGTATTAAGCTGTAATTGATGAAAGTCAAGTGTTGGGAGAAATGTTTACATTTCTTAAAATTTGCTCTATAAGATAATTTGCTTTCCTTTTGAATTTTGCATTTTCAGTGTGCCTGGACAGTTATGGTGCCTCTATGTGTGAGTGTTAAATATATATGTGTTTTTTTCTCCAGTTTGGTTTTGAGGCATTTGAGGATACGAAGCACGTTTTATTAACCACTGCAGTCTAAGTACCTGGAAATTTGAAAGGCTCAATAACCTTTGTTAAGCTAAATCACTGGACTGAGAAACCAAGAATCCTGTTAAGACAAAGAGAAGAGGGGCAATTCTCATAGTAAGTAAAGTGCTTAAGTGGGAAAACATGAGGTTGAGTGCAGAAAGTATATAGGAAAACAAAGTGATTAGAAATGGCATGTACTGGGCAGAGAAGATGGTGGAGGAATAGAAGACCTGGATTTCATCTGGTCCCAGGAATTCAGCGGGATAGGGATCAAACCACTCTGAACACCCACGAACTCAACAGGAGATCGAAGAAAAGAATACCAACAACTCTCTGAACAGAAAAGCGACCACTTTCTGGAAGGTAGGATGTGCGGAGAAGTGAATCCGAGGCGATATTTGGGAGGATAGACGGCGGGGGAGGGGGCCTCCGTCGGCTGCTTCTGGCAAGTGATAGAGCTGCGGAGCACAAAATCGGAACTTTTAGAAGTCGGCTCCGCTGAGGGACGTCGCTCCAGTGGCTAAGCAGGGGGTGGAACACTCGCTGGGACAGTGTGGTCTCAGGACCCTAGGGATCACAGAAAGACCGGGGGTGCCTGAGTGCGACAGAGCTCCCAGGTATCGGAGCGGGGCAGCCGGCTGCAGAGACGGAGCCAAGGCACGGGCTCTCAGCTCAGGGTTGCCGTGATCCGTGGCCCAGTCGGGCCACTGCTCCTCCAGCAGGGACCCAAAAAGCGGCAGAGCCGGGGAAACTCCCCTTCCTTCCCTGGGAGGAGCAGCACAGGAGCGCACCACAAGGATCTGCTGGGTTTGGAGACTCCACACTAAGTTGGGTGCCAGAGATAAAAACGCTCGGTCACAGGCCGGGTGAGCACGTAGTGCAGCCGGAGACCGGGGAGACGGGAGTGATTGACTGCTTTTCACTGGGGGCTCACTGAGGAGCGGGGCCCCAAGTTCTGGGCTCTGCTGGGGCGGGGATTGGGAGGCCGCCATTTTCACTCTCATTCTCCAAAGCTGTGCGGAAAGTTTACAGGGAACAAGAGCTCCCAAGAGCAAACCCAAGCAGATTACTTAGCCTGGACCGACAAGAGAGGAGCAATTCCGGCTCTGGCAAAGACATTTGGGAACCATGGCAACAGGCCCCTCACCCAGAAGATCAGCAAGAAGAGCCAGCCAAGACCAAGTTTACTGATCAATGAGAACAGCAGAACTCCAGCACTAGGGGAATACTGCACATAGAATTCATGGCTTTTTTTTTACCATGATTCTTTAGTCTTTCAAAGTTAATTTTTTTAACTGTCCTTTTTTTTAATTTTTCTTTTTCCCTTTTTCAAACAACATCTTATCAATCCCTTTTTTAAAAAACATTTTTATTTTTCATTTTTAGAGTCATATTCTATCCCTTCATAGTAGGGATATTTTATTTTTGGCATATATATATAAGTTGTTCTCTCTTTAAAATTTTGAGATACAGTTTCTTCTAACAGATCAAAATATACCCTAAATCTCTAGTGTATGGCTTTGTTCTAGTCTCCTGCCTGATCACATTCTCTCCCTTTTTTTCTTTTTTTTAATCCTCTTCTTTCTTTTTTCGAACAACTTCTTATCAATTCCTTTTATAAATTTTTTTATAATTTTCATCTTTACAGTCATATTCCATCCCTTCATTGTATCAACCCTTATTTTTGTACATATCTAAGTTTTTCTTTCTTTAAAATTTTGGTAGGCACTTTCTTCTAACAGACCAAAATACACCCAAAATCTAGTGTGTGGCACTGATCTATGCACCAGCCTGATCATATTTGATCATATTCTGTTTTTTAGTTTTATTTTGTTCTGTTTTTGCTTGTTTTTATCTTTTTCTTTTTTTTTTCTTTTTCCTTTTTCTTTCTTTCCCTTTCTTTTCCCCTGGTTTCAGGTCTTTTCTGATTTGTTTAGAGTATATTTTCTGGGAACGTTTTTATCCTGTTAGCATTTTGTTCTCTCATTCATCTATTCTTCTCTGGACAAAATGACAAGATGGAAAAAATCACCTCAACAAAAAGAACAAGAGGTAGTACCGACTGCCAGGGACCTATTCAATACGGACATTAGTACGATGTCAGACCTAGAGTTCAGAATCATGTAAAGATACTAGCTGGGCTTGAAAAAAGCATGGAAGTTATTAGAGAAACACTTTTTGGAGAAATAAAAGAACTAAAATCTAACCAAGTCGAAATCAAAAAGGCTATTAATGAGGTGCAATCAAAAATGGGAGCTCTAACTGCTAGGATAAATGAGGCAGAAGAGAGAATCAGTGATATAGAAGACCAAATGATGGAAAATAAAGAAGCTGAGAAAAAGAGAGATAAACAACTACTGGATCACGAGGGCAGAATTCAAGAGATAAGCAATACCATAAAATGAAACAACATTAGAATAATTGGGATCCCAGAAGAAGAAGAAAGAGAGAGAGGGGCAGATGGTATATTGGAGCAAATTATAGCAGAGAACTTCCCTAATTTGGGGAAGGAAACAGGCATCAAAATCCAGGAGGCACAGAGAACCCCTCTCAAAATCAATAAAAATAGGTCGACACCCTGACATCTAATAGTAAAACTTACGAGTCTCAAAGATAAAGAGAAAATCCTGAAAGCAACTCGGGAGAAGAGATATGTAACCTATAATGGTAGAAACATTAGATTGGCAACAGACCTATCCACAGAGACCTGGCAGGCCAGAAAGGACTGGCATGATATCTTCAGAGCACTAAACGAGAAAAATATGCAGCTAAGAATACTATATCCAGCTAGGCTGTCACTGAAAATAGAAGGAGAGATAAAAAGCTTCCAGGACAAACAAAAACTAAAGAAATTTGCAAACACGAAACCAGCCCTCCAAGAAATATTGAAAGGGGTCCTCTAAGCAAAGAGAGAGCCTAAAAGCAACATAGACCAGAAAGGAACACAGACAATATGCACTAACAGCCACCTTACAGGCAATACAATGGCACTAATTTCATATCTTTCAATAGTTACCCTGAATGTAAATGGGCTAAATGCCCCAATCAAAAGACACAGGCTATCAGATTGGATTAAAAAACAAGACCCATTGATATGCTGTCTGCAAGAGACTCATTTTAGACCCAAAGACACCCCCAGATTGAAAGTGAGGGGGTGGAAAACCATTTACCATGCTAATAGACACCAAAAGAAAGCTGGGGTGGCAATCCTTATATCAGACAAATTAGATTTTAAACCAAAGACTGTAATAAGAGATGAGGAAGGACACTATATCCTACTTAAAGGGTTTATCCAACAAGAAGATCTAACAATTGTAAATATCTATACCCCTAACATGGGAGCAGCCAATTATATAAGGCAATTAATAACAAAAGCAAAGAAACACATTGACAACAATACAATAATAGTGGGGGACTTTAACACCCCCCTCACTGAAATGGACAGATCATCTAAGCAAAAGATCAAAAAGGAAATAAAGACTTTAAATGACACACTGGACCAAATGGACTTCACAGACATATTCAGAACATTCCATCCCAAAGCAACAGAATACACATTCTTCTCTAGTACCCATGGAACATTCTCCAGAATAGATCACATCCTAGGACACAAATCAGGCCTCAACTAGTACCAAAAGATTGGGATTATTCCCTGCATATTTTCAGACCACAATGCTTTGAAACTAGAACTCAATCACAAGAGGAAAGTCAGAAAGAACTCAAATACATGGAGGCTAAAAAGCATCCTACTGAAGAATGAATGGGTCAACCAGGAAATTAAAGAAGAATTAAAAAAATTCATGGAAACAAAAGAAAATGAAAACACAACTGTTCAAAATCTTTGGGATGCAGCAAAGGAAGTCCTAAGAGGAAAGTATATAGCAGTACAAGCCTTTCTCAAGAAACAAGAAAGGTCTCAAATACATAACCTAACCCTACACCTAAAGGAGCTAGAGAAAAAACAGCAAATAAAGCCTAAACCCAGCAAGAGAAGAGAAATAATAAAGATCAGAGCAGAAATCAATGAAATAGAAACCAAAAGAACAGTAGAACAGATCAACAAAACTAGGAGCTCGTTCTTTGAAAGAACTGATAAGATTGATAAACCCCTGGCCAGACTTATCAAAAAGAAAAGAGAAATGACCCAAATCAACAAAATCATGAATGAAAGAGGAGAGATCACAACCAACACCAAAGAAATACAAACAATTATAAGAGCATATGAGCAACTATATGCCAGCAAATTAGATAACGTGGAAGAAATGGATGCATTCCTAGAGGTGTATCAACTACCAAAACTGAACCAGGAAGAAATAGAAAACCTAAACAGACCTATAACCACTAAGGAAATTGAAGCAGTCATCAAAAATCTCCCAACCCCCCCAAAAAAAATCTCCCAACAAACAAAAGCCCAGGGCTAGATGGCTTCCCAGGGGAATTCTACCAAACATTTCAAGAAGAATTAATACCTATTCTTCTGAAACTGTTCCAAAAAAAATAGAAATGGAAGGAAAACTTCTAAACTCGTTTTATGAGGCCACCATTACCTTGATCCCAAAACCAGACAAAGACCCCATCAAAAAGGAGAATGACAGACCAATATCCTTGATGAACACGGATGCAAAAATTCTCACCAAAATACTAGCCAATAGGATCCAACAGTACATTAAAAGGATTATTCACCACAACCACGTGGGATTTATCCCTGGGCTGCAAGGTTGGTTCAACATCCGCAAATCAATCAACGGGATATAATACATTAACAAAAGAAAGAACAAGAATCATATGATCCTCTCAATAGATGCAGAAAAAGCATTTGACAAAGTACAGCATCCTTTCTTGATCAAAACTCTTCAGAGATTAGGGATAGAGGGTACATACCTCATATCATAAAAGCCATCTATGAAAAACCTACAGCCAATATCATTCTCAATGGGGAAAAACTGAGAGCTTTCCCCCTAAGGTCAGGAATGCGGCAGGGATGTCCACTATCGCCACTGCTATTCAACATAGTATTAGAAGTCCTAGCCACAGCAATCAGACAACAAAAAGAAATAAAAGGCATCCAAATTGGCAAAGAAGTCAAACTCTCACTCTTTGCCAATGATATGATACTTTATGTGGAAAACCCAAAAGACTCCACCCCAAAACTGCTAGAACTCATACAGGAATTCAGTAAAGTGACAGGATATAAAATCAATGCACAGAAATCAATGGCATTCCTATACACCAACAACAAGACAGAAGAAAGAGAAATTAAGGAGTTGATCCCATTTACAACTGCACCCAAAACCATAAGATACCTAGGAATAAATCTAACCAAAGAGGCAAAGGATCTGTACTCAGAAAACTATAAAATACTCATGAAAGAAATTGAGGAAGACACAAAGAAATGGAAAACGTTCCATGCTCATGGACTGGAAGAACAAATATTGTGAAGATGTCAATGCTACCTAGAGCAATCTACACATTCAATGCAATCCCCTCAAAATACCATCCACTTTTTTCAAAGAAATGGAACAAATAATCCTAAAATTTGTATGGAACCAGAAGAGACCCCGAATAGCCAGAGGAATGTTGAAAAAGAAAAGCAAAGCTGGTGGCGTCACAATTCCAGACTTCCAGCTCTATTACAAAGCTGTCATCATCAAGACAATATGGTACTGGCACAAAAACAGACACATAGATCAAAGGAACAGAATCGAGGGCCCAGAAATGGACCCTCAACTCTATGGTCAACTCATCTTTGACAAAACAGGAAAGAATGTCCAATGGAAAAAAGACAGTCTCTTCAACAAATGGTGTTGGGAAAATTGGACAGCCACATGCAGAACAATGAAACTGGACCATTTCCTTACACCACACACAAAAATAGACTCCAAATGGTTGAAAGACCTAAACGTGAGACAGGAGTCCATCAAAATCCTAAAGGAGAACACAGGCAGCAACCTCTTCGACCTCAGCCACAGCAACTTCTTCCTAGAAACATCGCCAAAGGCAAGGGAAGCAAGGGCTAAAATGAACTATTGGGACTTCATCAAGATAAAAAGCTTTTGCACAGCAAAGGAAACAGTCCACAAAACCAAAAGGCAACCGACAGAATAGGAGAAGATATTTGCAAATGACATATCAGATAAAGGACTAGTATCCAAAATCTATAAAGAACTTATCAAACTCAACACCCAAAGAACAAATAATCCAATCAAGAAATGGGCAGAAGACATGAACAGACATTTTTCCAAAGAAGACATCCAAATGGCCAACAGACACATGAAAACGTGCTCAACATCGCTCAGCATCAGGGAAATCCAAATCAAAACCTCAATGAGATACCACCTCACACCCGTCAGAATGGCTAAAATTAACAAGTCAGGAAATGACAGATGTTGGCGGGGATGCGGAGAAAGGGGAACCCTCCTACACTGTTGGTGGGAATGCAAGCTGGTGCAGCCCTCTGGAAAGCAGTATGGAGTTTCCTCAAACAGTTGAAAATAGAGCTACCCTATGATCCAGCAATTGCACTGCTGGGTATTTACCCCAAAGATACAAATGTAGGGATCCGAAGGGGTACGTGCACCCCGATGTTTATAGCAGCAATGTCCACAATAGCCAAACTGTGGAAAGAGCCGAGATGTCCATCGACAGATGAATGGATAAAGAAGAAGTGGTATATATATATATATATAATGGAATATTATGCAGCCATCAAAAGGAATGAGATCTTGCCATTTGCAACGACGTGGATGGAACTGGAGGGTGTTATGCTGAGGGAAATAAGTCAATCAGAGAAAGACATGTATCATATGACCTCACTGATATGAGGAATTCTTAATCTCAGGAAACAAACTGAGGGTTGCTGGAGTGGTGGCGGGTGGGAGGGATGGGGCACCTGGATGATAGACATTGGGGAGGGTATGTGCTATGGTGAGCGCTGTGAACTGTGCAAGACTGTTGAATCACAGATCTGTACCTCTAAAACAAATAATGCAATATATGTTAAGAAAAAAAAAAGAAGAAGATAGCAGGAGGGGAAGAATGAAGGGGAGTAAGTCATAGGGGGAGACGAACCATGAGAGATGATGGATTCTGAAAAACAAACTGAGGGTTCTAGAGGGTAGGAGGGTAGGGGGATGGGTTAGCCTGGCGATGGGTATTAAAGAGGGCACGTTCTACATGGAGCACTGGGTGTTATGCACAAACAATGAATCATGGAACATTACATCAAAAACTAATGAGGTAATGTATGGTGATTAACATAACAATAAAAAATTTAAAAAAAAGAAATGGCATGCACTGCCCTAAACCATTTCCTTAAAAGACCACTACTACATCTTAACGTTTTGAATGATCTAGCAAAAGAAGCAACGATGATGATAATGAAATGATATGAAGCTATGAACATCACACTCACAGACCCAGAGACACACAGAGACACACACACCCATTGTACCATTTTACTTATGTTACCTAGGTGTTCAGCCTAAAAGAAAGCGTAGTGTTATGCACCTAAGAAAGCATTCTTTATTTATTAAACTAATGTAAATAGTTTCTGCTACAGGCAGAAAAGTGTACCATTATTTGTCCTGGATTTTTATTATATTAAAAATTGTAACATATGCAACAAAGATTTGGGAATGAGATTTTGTGTGTGGTAGCATTCTTTGAACGAATAAATTGCTCTGATTGCCAGATTATTATTAGGTAACATTTATTCAAGGTGAAAAGGACTCTGGGAAATGTCTACCCTATGATTTTTTGTTTGGACCTAAGATCCTTGGCCGACAGAAACTCAGTTTCTCTGGACTCACCTTAAGCATTCAGATTGGGCTCTCTGGCCCTGACTACAGATAAATCTTTGCTCGTGTACCTATAGATAACTTTAAATTGCTGTAGGCTGACAGTGCTCTTGAATCCAGCAGCTCCACATTTTGAAAAGGGCAGTATACATTTAATATTCTTAAGAAAATACTATCATTTCCTGAAGATATTTCTAGAAAGTTTCCTATTGAGAGGATCCTGATTATGAGTGAATTCTATGTTTACGATTAGATACTATCTTAGACCAGGTCCTTTCAAGAATAGAGGAGCCAGGATATTTTCATGCTGAATACAGCATCCATCGCCTTCTGCTTCTTTCTGCCTCTCTCTGACCCTGTGTCTAAAGAATGTGTAACTGGGCTTCAAATATAACTCTGACATTTCTAAAAGATCTGATGTTTGCAGACACTGCCGGAGTACCCCAGAAATTAGAACCCAAAACTCCACTTTATCTTGGCCCCCTTCCAGGACCAAGAGGGCACAAGGGGGTTTCATTCCACTGGACTTCCGGTGATCATTTATGTCATAGATGGATCTTTCTGTGAATTTACCAACATTGGATTTTAACAAGCCGAAGAATTGCTCTTAAAATCTCTCCATGTAAGCACACTATTTTCTTAGCTCCCTTTTCCTTGAGCTGCCTTTTTGTGCATGCAGAGCTTCATTATTTAAATTCAGACAGATGCATAGAGCTGAATGGTTCTTTGGAGACTTGAAAGTCTAGCCTTTTGCTTATTCTGGGATACTCATTATAAACCAGACATAACAGCTTAAGAAAATATCATAAATGCTCTGTCTCCATGTAATAACATCATGAATATTGATGTTCAGTTTCTGTCAATCCTGTGGCTCTTTTTTATTTCATTCAAGTGATAAGAAGATAGGCCTGCTATGATATAGAGAGAGTCATAGACTGAAGGTTTATGTATAATACTTTCTTGGGCTTTAGTTTGTCCTGGAATGGAAATATGAGGCAAAAGTGTCTTTGTTCTTATGGTAGCAATATCCGTTTTTCAGAAGAGAAAATTAAGTCTCACAGTGTTTGTTTGCCCCAAATCTCACTTACTAGCTAAGTAGCAGAGCCAGTATTCGAATCCAGAGCTTCCCTATATGAAAGTAAAGTGACCTCTCTATAGCTCATGTTATGTTAGCATTTTCTCAATGGTGTAGGAAGAATGGTGTATGAAGAAATAATTAAATAAAGGAACGATTGATCACACCATGCTGATGGCCTGGATTACAAAGAAACAAATCAACAAAAACAATTTAAAAAGGCTTTTCCGAGAATTAGAGGATCTTTGGCTGCTAGGCACCTACTTCACATACCAGGGGGAGGCAGGCAGCCATATTTAGGCTATGTGTCCTCTCCAATATGGTAATCAGTTCTGCCAAAGGATGGAGGTTCTGCGCACTGGGGAGAGCCAAGTCACAGAGGATATGCCCATACGAAAACTGATTTGGTATTGCTTAGTTTCCAAAATGATAGAACGATTCATACATTAAATCGAAAATGATAGCTTTTATTAATGAGCAAAATTTGGTCAAAATCAGTTGACTTTGTAGAAACTTACCACATCCAAAATAAGAACAAATATGAGACACTCGTTTTACAAAATGTTATTTTATTCAAAGCAGTAGATTAAGAAGTGTTTATTTATGTCAAATGTATGGTAGCAAACATTTTAAATGTTAGGTACTAACTGGTCAAATTGCGCCACTCAGTAGCAGAGGCATTGGTTGGGACAGGCTGTCGGGGCTATGTTTTTGATAGTTCAATACCCTCCTAGCCACTCTAACTAGTACATAGGAACATCCCATTAATCTCTAAGCGCAAACACTTTTAAAGGAAAATATTATCTCTACCTATCTTCAATTTGTCTGAGAAAGCAACCGTAGGATTAGTGCCTACTCATCTAAAAATGTGGAATCTGCTTTAGACAAGTTCTATCATGCAAGATCCAAAAGATTACAACAGATTGACATTCCAGACTGTTTGGGAGGATTAGAGATTGTGTCTTGAAGCTTCTTGGTGCAGAAAATCCTTATATAGTTAAACAGGCATGGGCAGCATAAGAACTGAAAAGTAACTAGAGGCTAAATATAATGACAGCAGGTTTTCCCACAAGATGTTAAAGGCCTAAAAGTTAAGCTTGGAGTTCAAAACATTTCGAAATCAAGGATTACAATCTATCTGGAATCATTTCCTCAGTCTGAAGAACTTCAATGAGTATTTCTGGAAATACAGGTGTGTCATCAGTGAATTCTTTTATCTTATATTTCGTGTTTGATAATGCCCTTATTTTCATTTACTTTTGAAGGCTACTTTTCCTGGGTTTAGACTTCTATGTTAGAAGTGTTTCTCTCTGCATTTTTAAAAAGATTTTATTTATTTATTTATTTATTTATTTATTTAAGAGAGACAGCAGGGGGAGGGGCAGAGAGAGAGAGAGGGAGACAGAATCTCAAGCCGACTCCATGCTAAGGGTGGAGCCGGACGCGGGCTTGATCTCAGGACCCTGAGATCATGACCTGAGGCAAAACCAAGAGTCAGGTGCTTAACTGAGCCACCCAGGCATCCCTCTCTCTGCATTTTTTTTTTTTTTTTTTTTTTTTTTTTTTAGAATGAGAGATAGAGAGCACGAGAGGGAAGAGGGTCAGAGGGAGAAGCAGACTCCCTGCCGAGCAGGGAGCCCGATGCGGGACTCGATCCCGGGACTCCAGGACCATGACCTGAGCCGAAGGCAGTCGCTTAACCAACTGAGCCACCCAGGCGCCCCCTCTCTCTGCATTTTTAAAAATGTCATTGCATTGGCTTTTGGCTTTCACCGTTGCTATTGAAAAGTCATTTCTCCATCTTTTTGTTCTTCTTCTGAAGGTAATAGGTCTTTTTTTCTCCAAATACTTTAAAGATTCTGCCTTCATCACTGGTTTTCCACAGTTTGATTATGATAAACCTAAGTTTTTTATTTACATTTATCCTGTTTGGAGTTCGCTGAGTGTTAGGAATCTGTGGAATGAGGCCTTTCATCATATTTGGAAAATTTGGGGCCACTATGTCCACAAATACTGTTTCTTTCCTATTCCTTCCCTCTCCTCTATTTTTTCAAAGATTTTATTTGCTTATTTATTTGACACACACCGGGGGTGAGAGGGGAGCAAGCACAAGCAGTGGGGACGGCAGGCAGAGGGAGAGGCAGACCCCTAGCTGAGCAGGGAGCCCGATGTGGGACTCGATCCCAGGACCCTGAGATCATGACCTGAGCCGAAGACAGACGCTTACCTGAGCCACCCAGGCGCCCTTCTCTCCTCTATTTATAGGACAGTTATACATATTTTGACCATGTGATTAAGTTCTACTTACCCTGTGTCCTTTTATGCCTTCATTCCTTATTTCTTTCCATGATATGTTCAAAAGTAGTATGCTGTTAAAGTACCCAATGATTTCCTAATTTAGATTTTTTTTTCAGTTCTAGAGTGTCCATCTGATTTTTTATCGATTCCAATTCTCTGTGTAATTACCCGTCTTTTTTCCCTTTCCATCTTTTTTCCCCATGTGCTTTAATCATTTAGTCATAGTTATTTTAAAGTACTTGTCCACGAAAACTAACATCTGGACCATCTGCAGGTCTGCTCTCATTGCCTTGTAATTTTCTCTGTTTCAGAAATAACAAAACATTTTGAAGGTCATTAAAGAAGATTTTTTATTTTTGTTTTTTTAAAGATTTATTTATTTGAGAGAGAGAGAGAGAGAGCGCACAAGCAGGGGGAGGGACAGAGGGAGAAGGAGAGAGAGAATCTCAAGCAGACTTCCCGCTGAGCATGGAGCCCAACATGCGGCTTGTCCTCGGCTCCATCTCAGGACCCTGAGATCATGACCTGAGTCAAAAATCAAGAGTCTGATTTAACCAACTGAGCCACCCAGGTGCCCCAAGAAGATTTTTTTAAATGGATAGCTATATCATGCTGATGGGCTTGTTGAGAATTATTAACATTTCAATTCTCCTGAATTTGATCTATAGATTCAGTCCAATCCTGTTCAAAACTCCATTAATAATATTTGTGGTACTTGATGAGTTACTTCTAGCATATGCCTTGGTGCATATACAAGTCTATGAATGAAAGACTAAGGGTAGCTAAGACGTATTTGAAAAACAGGAATAAGATGGAAACATGGCTTGTTATATGCTTGGCCTGAAACATGGTCTGTTATGTTTAATAAAAAATATATTTATTAAAAACAGTGCACAGTGCAAAGAAACAAAACTAAAACAGATTAGAGGAACCAGACGTCAAAAAACGTATGTATCTTTACTATATGGCAGAAATACTGGTATTGCAGGTCTTTGCGTGAAGGAGAAAATATTCAATAAATTATGTTATAATAATTGGCTTTCTATATGGAAACATGAAATCGGATCCTTATATGGTTCACAAAAATCAGTTTTAGACTGACTCCTGACTCAAATGTGAATGCCAACATTAAAAAATATTTAGAAGAAAATATAGAGGAATAAATTTCTCAACTAAATATAGGGGAAGATTTTCAAATGAGGCACAACCTGCTGATCATTTTTAAAAAATGATAAGCTTGATTACATTAAAGTAAGAACATTAGTGTATTTTGCTACATCAAAATTAAGAATTTTATTTATCAAATTACATCATAAAAAGAATGAAGAAACAAGCCACTACCTGAGAGAAAATATATGCTACATAGATTAATAGAAATGATTATTATGATGAATATATTTGTAATATGTAAAAATCGATATGGAAAAGAAAGAAAAACACAATAGAAAACGGGAAAAGATATTAGTATGCATTTTTATAGACAAAGAAACAGAATGACAAGTGAAGATATGAAAATATGCTGAATTGTATTAGTAAACAATAAAACACAAATTAAGACCATTACACCTACTGGACTGGTAAAAATTAAAGGAAGTATGACAATACCCACTGCCGGTGGTATTTTAAGCAATTTGGTACTATTCTGTAAAGCTACTTCAGAGCCAAGTCATTCATTTGCATGTTCATACACTGGAGAAACTCTTGCACACATGCATCTAAAAATATGTATAATAATGCTTCCAACACTCCTGTTCTTAGAAATAAAAAATGAAAACCTAGACTAACTTTGATATCTATTAACCATAGACTAGACAAATAAATTGTAGCATATTAATAATTAAGTGCTGTATGGCAGAAAAAAATAAATGAAGAACTACTATACACAAAATCCTAAATGGAACTTAGAAATATAATAATTTGAAAAAGAAGGCACAGCATAATATTATTTCTAAAGCTGAAATATATGCAAAACTAAATATTTGGGGGCATGAATACAAAGCGGGCAAGACAATATTAAATAAAGATTCAGGATCATGGTTATTTCTTATGGAAGAAGCAGGAAGGTAGAGGAGAAATCATATGTAGACATAATGTTGATAATATTCTAGTTCTTAAGTTGAGGGCCCATGGGTTCTCATTTTATTGTGCTTTACAACTTACGTATGTTTATATGTATATTTTGTATGAAGTACTACGTCAAAATAATAATTTAAAAAGTCAAACCCAGGTGCCTGGGTGGCTCAGTTGGTTGGGCGTCTGCCTTCGGCTCAGGTCGCGATCCCAGGGTCCTGGGATCAAGTCCCACATCAGTCTCCTTGCTCAGCAGGGAGCCTACTTCTCCCTCTGCCTGCCCCCTCACTTGTGCTCTCTCTCTCTTTCTCTCTGAAAATTAAATAGGTGAGATCTTAAAAAAAAAAAAGTCAAACCCTTAAAAAAAAAAAAACAGCCTACAGATACTCATACACTAGAATATGGACTTCTTTAATAGACAGCTAAGAATAAGGTCTTTGCTGGAACAAAGCAAAGGACATAATATAGAGATACATAGCTAGCTAGTAAAGGGATTCATAACAGGCCTTCCCAAGATACACCTCTTTGATATGTGGACTATTGTGAGCTGAAGGCAATCAAGACCCTGTGGGCTTAAGAGAAATTTTGCCCTTTCCTTAACTACCTAGAAGAATCTAAAGTGGCATCTTTCCCCAAATAAAGGTCATTACCAGAGATAAGTTTTATCTGCGTGACCCAACTGCATGATAGAGCAAACATTTAATTACCAAACACTTGCTCTTTGTCGCCCTATGAATTGCCCTCCTCGCCTTTGAAACTCCAGGTCCCTATCCCTTTCCTTAGTTCAGGATGGCAGCTATACCTCATTTGACCTGTCTGTCTTTGAACCTCTCATGTATGTGGAGTCCCCATATATATAAAATTTAATTTTCTCCTGTTAGTCTGTCTCATGTCAATTTAATTCTTAGGCCAGCCAGAAGAACTTTGGGAGGGTAGAGGTAAATTTTTCCTCCCCAATGCTAGACAGATAGGTAGGTAGATAGAGAGAGAGATGATAAATAGGAGGGAAGGAAGAAGAATAAAAAGGATAATAGTAGACAAATAAAAAGCACTGAATAAAGAATTTTGAAAGCACCAGAGCCAATTTGCCTCCCATTCCTACCTCCAGTCAGAGAATTATAATTAATTATAATTCTAATTAATAATTCCACAATTATTAATGGCAAATGAGAATCAGTGAGGTACCAGTGAAGGAGATGCATTGTTCAAGAATATAATTAGAAAGAGCTAAATTTAAGAAGATAGAGGAAGACAGGAATGTATAGATGTCTTGAATTTTCAATCTGTTGAAATTTCTGAAAATGTGCTTAAGCTCCAAATGACTTTAATTAGTGAAATGCCAAACTCGATTAGCCTGAAATGAGTAGAGTTAAACAGCAGAGTGTCTTCTAAACTAGACAGAAATCTGTTTTACAAAACTCATTTCTTAATCAGAAGTTCTTAAAAACCAATCCTGCTGAGTTTTCAGAGCTCCTCAAGATTTTGAAATTCTGTATTTGGGCTTATTTTAGGACAGGCATAATAGCAGCACACCCACATACAGATTGTTTTGCGCTATCACACAGCTCTGCTATAGGGTGAGAGAACAAGAATGTTCCAGTGATAATCAAAATCTCTCTCTCTCTTTCTCCCTCTCTCTCTCAATCTGTGTGTGCGTGTGCGCACGCGCGTGCTTGTGCACACGTGCATGTGTAAGCTTCTCTCTCCTGATGTACAATAGGGATTTTAAAATTTTACTATAATTGGTAAGGGAGCAGTGGGGAGAATTGAATCTACCTACACAATCAATGCTGGTTTAGCTTCCAATCATTCATAATGCCCTGTTGATAGTTGCATGTATTAATCCGAGACAAGATAATGGGTCTATTTATATTTCTATATTACCTGAAGACTTAAAAGAGTGTGAAGGGAAAACTGCTGAAATATTCAACATACAAAGGACACCTATTGGTTAACTTCTGTCCTTTGAACAATCCAAAATCACTGGTTTCTCTAACAATATTTGTCACAATCTGAACTCATTCAACTTTGAAAGGGAGCAGAATTTGCCACCCCAAAATATAACTCTTTGGCATAAGGCTTATTTGAGGCTGATTACTTTTAAGAAATAGTAGACAAAGCAAAAAGTCCAAAAAATGAGTAGGTGTCACCCTTTTGTAGGAGACATTGACACTTATAAAGGAGATCTCCATTTGTAAGGGTGTCATTCTGGTTGTACCAGGAAGAGGATGACTCTCAGTCTCTAGAAACTCTTATCAGTGGAGAAGGCAACTGACTTAAGTCTCCATAACAACCTTACCCTCATTTACTGGGCTTTTCCTGGTAACCTCCCATAATTGGTCCCCCCACCCAGTGTCTTTTGCCTTTAGCTGGAGATGGTGTGTAAAGAGATGGCTTGCACCATTTGGGGGAGTTACTCAGTTTTCCTGGGTGTGTCCTATATATACAGGAGGTACACATGTTATTGAACTTCTGTTTGTTTTTCTCCTGTTAATCTGTCTTTTTATTATAGAGGGCTCTCAGCCAAGAACATAGAAGGGTAGAGGGAAAATTATTTTTCCTCCCTTACGCAACACAGGCAGATTTCTGGGATCTGGTTCTTGTCAAGTCACTAATGTGAAAAGGTGGTGTTGTCACTGTACAGAAAGAGGTCAGACTGCCTCATTTTAAGCCACACTTGTGTTTTTCTCTTTCCTTTTGCAAGATCTGTTTCCAGCTCTGGATTCAGTTTTCTGCTGTGGAGGGTCTCCACTCACTCCCATAGAACTTCAAGGCAATAAAATATCATATTCACAGGGAAAAAAAAAAGCTTTCCCATCCAAACAGATTATAAATGATTTCTACTTTGAGGAGAAATGGCATGAGAAAAATTGCTATTCTGAATACATAACAATATTTTGCCTTTACCATATACTGCATCAACATCCCGTATTTACAAGGGCTTTTCCCTTCCCTTTCAACATTGGAAAATTAGTAAACCCAGTTCGACTCATTCTTCTCCTTTTCATTTATTTGGACGCTATCAATTTTTCATCTATTACAAAATAACAACCATTAAATCTCTGTGTGTCTTTGCTACAAAGAAACTAAGTCATGCATATATACCGTAAATATTACACATGGGAAGATTAATTGGATCATTTGGCTCTTTTCTCCGTTTGGGTTCAGAAGCTACTGATGCTATATAGAAAGGAAACCAATTGCACTTATGCATCCCTAGTGTTCTCTGCTGTAATTAGAGATAAGCCGTTAGAAGTGTGTTCTCTGTCTCCATCCAATTTTTTCAGTTTCTGTTTCTCCACTGGTTCCTTACACCTTCAAACATAGTGGCTAAGCTTCCCCATTCTGCCATTTGTTTAGTTGACCCTGATCCTCTATCTAGGAATTGTTCTAGTTTTCTACCATACCTTAGTCTCAGAATGATTCAACTTGCAATACATATGCTCTTTCCCCATTTCCTCATGATCTATTCCTTTTTAAAAATTGAGATGTAGGGACGCCTGGGTGGCTCAGTCAGCTAAGTATCTGCCTTCTGCTCAGGTCATGATCCCAGGCTCCTGGGATGGAGCCCCACAGTGGGCTCCTTGCTTGGCAGGGAGCCTGCTTCCCCCTCTGCCTGCCACTCCCCCTGCTTGTGTTCCCTCTCTCTCTGACAAGTAAATAAAGAAAATCTTTAAAAAAATTGAGATGTTATTTATTATGACATTTGCCATTTTTAAGTGTACAATTCAATGGTTTTGGTATATTCATAACCATCACCACTATCCAATCCTGGGACGTTTTCATTACCCCAGAAAGGAACCCCTTATCCATTGACAATCACTATTCAATCTTCCTTTTGACCCCAAGCCCAGCAACCACGAATTGTCCATTCTGGACATTTTGAATAAATGTAATCATGCAATATGTGGCCTTCCATGTTTGGCTACTTTCACTTAGCATAGCATTTTCAAGGTTCATCCGTGTTATAATACAAGTCAGTACTTCATTCCTTTTATAGTTGAATAATGTTCCATTTTATGCATATACAATATTTTGTTTCTATGTTTACCAGTTGATGACACTGAGATTGTTTCTACATTTCTGCTATTGTGAATAATGCTACTATGAATATTTGTATACATGTTTTTGTGATCTTTGTGTGGACATGTTTTCAGTTCTCTTGGGTATATACCTAAGAGTGGAAGTGCTGTGTCATATGGTCGCCATGTTTAAAATTTGAGGAACTGCCAAACTGCTTTCCAAAGTGTTTGCACATTACAACATCCCTATCAGCTATACATATGAGAGTTCCAACTTCTCCACATCCTTGCCAGTGTTTGTTATTTGTCATTTTGACAGTCACACCTGGTAGGTGTGAAATGTCTCCCACTGTGGGTTTGATTTGCATTTTTCTGATGACTAATGGTAATGAGCATCTTTTTCATGTGCATATTGGATATTTGTATAATCTGGAGAAATGTCTACTTACATCCTATGTCCATTTTCAAATTGGGTTATTTGTTTGTATTTTGAATTGCATTATTGAGTTATAAGAGTTCTTCTTATACTCTGGATACTAGATTCTTATCGGATATATGATTTGCAAATATTTTCCACCATTCTACGGGTTGCCTTTTCACTTTTTTAATAGTGTCTTTTGAAGCACAGGAGTTTTAATTTTGATGAATTCCAATTTATCAATTTTTTCTTTTGTTATTTGTGCTTTTGGTGTCATATCTAAGAATATATTGCCAAATCCAAGTTCATGAAGATTTACACTTACATTTTCTGTGAACTGTTTTATAGTTTTAACTCTTACATTTAGATCTTTGATACAATTTGAGTCAACTTTTGTATGTTGTGTGGTAAGGTTATCAATTCATCCTCTTGTATGTGGATATCCAGTTGTCCGAGCATTATTTGTTGAAAACATTCTTCTTTCTTGAATTGTCTTGGCATCCTTGTCGAAAATCAATTGCCCATAAATGTGTAGGCTTATTTCTGTATTTTCAGTTCTATTCATTTGATATATATATATATATATATATGTACATATATTTACATATATATATAGCCATTTTTTAAAGATTTTATTTATTTATTAGACAGAGAGAGTAGGAGAGAGATCACGAGCAGGGGGAGAGGGTAGAGGGAGAAGCAGACCTACCACTGAGCAGGGAGCCCAAAACGGGACTCAATCCCAGGACCCCAGGATCATAACCTGAGCTGAAGGCAGACATTTAAACGACTGAACCACCCAGATGCCCTATATACGGCCATTTTTATGCCACTACCAAATAATCTTGATGAGAGGAACTTAAGTTTTGATGTTGGGGAGGTTAATCCTCCAACCTGGTTATTTTTCAAAATTGTTTTTGCTATTCCAGGTCCCTTATAATTCAGTATGAACTTTAGGATCAGCTTATCCATTTCTTAAAAAAAAAATACAGCTGAGATTTCAGTAGGGTTTGTTGTAAATCTGTAGGTAAATTTTGAGAGTATTGCAATTTTAACAATATCAGTCTTTTAGTCCATGAACACAAGCTGTCTTTACATTTATATGTCTTTAATTTCTTTCAATAATGTCTTTACTGTATAAGTTTTGCGTCTTCTTAGTTGTTTATTCCCAAGTATTTCATGCTTCTTGATATTTTTTAATGGGATTGTTTCCTTAGTTTGCTTTTCAGATTATTCATTGTAGAGGAATTGCATTGAAATACAATATTGGTGTAAACAATTGTACATAGTTGTATAATTTATTTGTGTATTTTGATCTTGTATCCTGAAACTTTGCTGAACTTGTTTATTAGTTCTAGTTTTTGTGTGTGTGTATGGATTTCTTATGGGGTTTTTTGTTTGTTTGTTTGTTTGTTTACAAGATCATGTAATCTGTGAACAGAGGTAGTTTTACTTCTTTTTTTCCAATTTGGGTGCCTTTTATTTCTTTTTATTTCTTAATTCTTTCCAATTTGGGTGCCCTTCATTTCTTTGTATTTCCTAATGCTCTGGCTAGAACCTCCAGTACAATGTTGAATAGAAGTGGGAAGAATGGGCATCCTTGTCGTTTTTCTGATCTTAGGGAGAAAACTTTTGGTCTTTCACTATTAATTGTGATGGTTTTCCAGAGATGGCCCTTACTCAGGTTGAAGTTTCTTTTTATTCCTAGTTTGTTCAATGTATTTATGATGAAAGACTGTTAGATTTGGTTAAATGTTTTTTCTGTGTCTAGTGAGAATATTGTTCTCCATGTTATTTGTACGGTATATTGCATCAGTTGATTTATGTGTGTTGCATCAACCTTGCATCCCTGGGATAAATCTACTTGGCTGTGGTATATACTCCTTTTCTGCATGTTGCATAATTTAATTAGGTTTTCTAGATTTTTGTTTAGGATTTTTATGCTTCTATTCGTAAGGGATATTGGTCTATAGTTTGATTTTTTTCCTCTTGTGATGTCTTTGGTTTTGGTACATTCTTTCCCTTTTAACCTTCCACTGATAGGTATCAAAGTTCACCCTCACATCCCAGCTGCTCTAGCAAAGATGATCAAATCCAATGTCCACATCCTTTATCACTGTCTCTGAAGCATCTGCCATTATTAACCATGATTCCTTTTCACCTCCTCAGGACCTTCTCTTCCATCAGCATTTACCCCCTGGAGAACTTAGCTCGGGGGATACTTCTTGTTTCTTGTCATAAGGCTGGAGTGTGGGGGGAGTTGGTACTTATGGTTAGCAAGGCTTTTTGCAGACCCGTGACCAAGTCAAAGAATCTCTGCGACCATTCTGACCAGCATAACAAAACAAAGAAAATGAAACAAAAGACGCTTTTATTAAACAATGAATTTCGCTTCTTCTACACCATGTTCTAGAATCAATCTGCTTGGACGCACCCTGCTTCCATCTATCTGTGCCCTTTGGCAAGTTCTTTAACCTCTGAGTCTTCATTTCTCATTTGTACCACGGGAATAATACTGCCTATGTAACAGCGCTGGGACTGTTAGAGAAGACAGCGCACACAAAGTCCCCGATGCAACCCCCCCAAGACTTCACAGACGATGACTATCATCATCGTAAACACGATCTAAGAGGGATGGGTTTGCATGTGCTATGCACTCAATGCGACTCGAACATGAAGCCACTGTTTCAATGGCTTCTCCAGCCTTGTTCAGGCTTCGTGAGGTAGGAACCTGAACAGTGTGGGATCACCGTCGTTCGCCAGCACGGACATGGAGAGAAGGACCGCCTGCCTCAGCGTGCTCGGGGTGACATTCATTCACTCATTCCCTCAACCGATAGTTACGGTGCATCAATGACGCGCAAGACACTGTTTTCGGGGCAGGGAATACAGTAATGAGTAAGATCCACCGAGCCCAGGCCGCCACGTGACTTACTCTCTGGAGGGGCCGGGCCTGGATATTGTCACGTGGTGCGGGGTCCGGAAGAGAAACTCTTTAACGTGTCGCGGGCGGGCCCGCCGGGCTCTGTCACAACTAGTAAAAACCGTGTCGTTGTGGTGCAAAAGCAGCCTTAGAGTGTGGCCTGGCTGTGTTCCAGTAAAACTTTCACTGCATTAAACAGGTGGCGGGCTGGATTTTGCCTGGGCTGTAGTTGGCCAATCCTGGCTTAAATCCGTAATCATAAGTAGAGGGAAACAAAAAAATGGAGGTTTTTTTTTTCCTCCATCTGAAAGCAGGCTTGCATTTACCTCTGCCTTCACTCTCCGTTTCAAAACCAGAATGGGCTGGCGAAGTCTCCCTTCCTTCCGGACTCTGGATTCGGCCCAGGGGTCACGAAATATAAAACCACACACTTTTTTTTTTTAAAGATTTTTTTATTTATTCATTTAAGACAGAGATACAGAGAGAGAGCACACGTAGGGGGAGAGGCAGAGGGAGAGGGAGAAGCGGGCCTCCCGCAGAGCGGGGAACCCGACCCGGGGCTCGGGGCATCGATCCCAGGACCCCGGGATCACGACCCGAGCAGAAGGCAGACGCCTAACGACTGAGCCACCCAGGCGCCCCAAAACCGCACACTCTTAAAGGAATTAGGGAATTGTTTGTGAGTAACGTATGCAAGGTTTGTCACCGAAGACTCTTACGCACTCTTATGTTGCTGCTACCAAACAAATTGATCTCAAACTTTTAATTTTCTGAGTCACAATATTGGTGGCTTTTCACATTTGCTTCTGTGTAGCCCAACATTATCGTGTCTACTCCCGACCCTAAACCCTGGCCTCTGATATTTTGTTCTTTTGTGGGCCCAAGTAGAAAAAAACAAAAACACAGTTATATCAGGGTTAGTTTCAAGAGTAGATAAAGTTTAGATTTGTTTTTATTTTTTCACTGGTTATAAAATACATTCTTTGAGGAAAGCCAGGAACAAATGAGGGGCTTGACATTCCTGAGACACTGCTGAAACACTAGAAGGTACTCTTTGCCCAAAACTGTTGCTGGAGATGTGGAACCTCTGAAAAAGGGTCATTTAATTATAATTAATTATAAGATCATTTCTTCTTAAAAACTTTCCTATTATTTATTTTATTTTTTAAATTTAAATTCAATAAGCCAACATATAGTACATCATTAGTTTTTGATGTAATGTTCAGTGATTTATTAGTTGCGTATCACACCCATTGCTCCTCACATCCCCTAAATGCTGTTCTTTGGAAGCCACACGCTTTGTCCCCTGGTAGCTCCTTTTGGTGCCCGGGTCCTATTAGTATGCAGAAGTTTTGAAGAATTTTAGTTCATTCTTTGATAAAGCATGAAAGTCTTTAAGACATGCTCATCTTTGTTGATCTGTTCTGATTCTCGTTCAAGGTTTGGTTATGCAGCTAGATGAGACTTTTTTCTCTCCTTTTCTCTTTTTGTTGTCATCTTGGAGCTGTGTATAAAGTATCCGAATTTTCTTGTTTCATATGTTCTGTGATACAGGGCGGTTTTCTGTAGTGGTTTGACCTTTTCAGCGCTGTATGTTCTGTTGGCTAGGTGGGAATGCCTACCTTTCAGGGTCCGGAGAAATTAGTTTGTGGAAAGGGTGCCATCTGCAGGTAATGGTCGGGAACAGAAAGTAAGCCTTCCTAGAATTAACAGCACACCAAGGGAACTTTGTTATCTGCAGCAAACTTCCATGTGAATTAAGTTCTTGTTTTAAATAATTTTTGTGACCCTAGATTCCCCATCCTCCAGGCTTGGATTGAAACTTTTTTATTACCAAGGAAAGATTAATCTTCCAGTTAATAAGTATTTCTGCCTGTGCTTTACACTTTAAGGCAAATTGAGAAGAACATAGACAGTTACACCCACATCCACACCTACATAAGCATGAATAATGAGCCACTGAATTTTCTACTATATGTTCTTCACTACATATTAAGAGAGGAAGAATTCAGAAAGTGATTTCAAATACTTCCCTCCACCTCCTTTAATATTTACCCTCAGAAGACTCCTATTTCAAATTTCTTATTTGTGACTGGTAATCAGTAGAGAGGTTTCTAGGAAGGCATACACAATCGATTTGATTAATGAGGAAAAAAGGTCATGTTGCATAAAGGGGACGACAGATAAAATATTAGACAGGTGCTTGGAAAAATAATGTTGGGAACATTGACTCTCGTCTCTAAGCAAGCATTTCTATTGCTGGCTAACTGCTAATTAGTCACAGATAGTGGATGAACTGAGAAGGCAGATGAATGCGCCTGCGAGGGACCAGAAATGGAAGATGGAGAGAGTGGGGGCCATGGACCCCACTGGGTAGCCTTCAGAGCGGGAAGAATCTCACTTCCACTATAGGCTTCACTGTAAACAGTTGCAATCCAAAAGGAATTTCCTTCCAAACAACCTGTCCTCACTTTCTCTTGCTAAATCAGAAGGAAAAGAGTAAAGAAATAATCCTCTTTTAGGTCAAAGTTGTCCAGATATGAAATGTGTTCCTTCTAAAAGTAGTTAAATTTCCTATTACTAGTGAGTCCAGCTGTAGGTCGATTAGAAGCCACTTGGGGGTAGTAAGAGCACATGGCCCCATCAGGCTCCCCTCTAGTTTCAGCAACAAAGTGAGGGAGAAGCAGCAAGGAGGCTACAATAAGAACGTAGTGGAAATAAAGTATTTTCTTAATAGGGGCACCGAGTAAATTTAAGACTGAATTATGTGGGTTGGTCCCAAGTAATTTCCTTACCTTCTTTAGGATAGTGGATCATTAAAAACAAAGAAAAAAGTATCCTGCTCCCTATAGATTCAGTCTCCTCCTGGGTTAGAAATGAATTTGATTCACAAAACCAGTTTTTTAAAATTACTTTGTACTGTAAATTCACAATAGTATCCAATGCACTTTATAGTTCAAAATTCTAAAAATAAAGAAATTGATTATGCTTTTTATTTAGATAACATAGAGATTTTAACATCAACAGACCAGTATAATTAGGAATGTAGGGTGGAAAATAGGATGTTTTCTAATGATCTCACATGGTATCTCTGATAAGGTTTGGTCCGTGCACAAAGAATTTCAGAATGCGATAAAAAGAGAAAGATGTGATGCACTTAGCATTTTATTTTTCAAGTATTTTCCGGATATCTTTTCACCCATGGTTGCTGACAATAAATATCACACGTCATAAAAATTCTATTCTACTGATATGAAAAGACATTTCTCCAGAGCAGATGTATAAATGGCCAAGAAACACAAGAAAAGACGCTCAACATCCTTAGTCATCAGGGAAATGCAAATCAAAGCTATAATGAGATACCACTTCACACCCAGTAAGATGGCTAGAATTTAAAGAGAAAAAAAGAAAGAAAAACAAAATAACAAATGTCGATAAGGATGTGGAGAAATTGGTACCCTCTGACGTTGTTGATGGGGATGTAAATTAGTGAAGCCACTGTGAGACAAAGTTAACCATAAAGTTACTGTATGATCAAGCAATTCCACTCCTAAGTATATACACAAGAAAAATGAAATCATACATCTGAAAAATATATGAATGTTCATAGCAGCATTATTCATAATAGCCCCAAAGTGGAAAAGACCCAAATGGATGCAAACTGATACATATTTTATATCCATACAATGGAATGTTATTTGGTAGTAAAAAGAAATGGTGTACTGATTCATGCTGCTATAGGAATGAACCTTGAAAATAGTGAGTTAAATGAAAGAAGCCAGACACAAAAGATCACATATTGTGTGATTCAACTTATATGAAATGTCCAGAAAAGGCAAATCCACAGGGACGGAAAGTAGGTTAATGGTTGTCAGGAGCTTGGGTTGGGGGTGAGGGGTAAATAGGAAGTGACTGTTAATGGGCATAGGGCTTCTTTCTTGGGATGAGAAAAATGTTCTGAAATTGGATAATGGTGATGGTTGCACAACTCTGTAAATACACTAAAAACTAATTGTAGAATTTACATGGGTGGATTTCATGGTATGTAAATTATATCTTAATGGAGCTGTGTAAAAATTATACTCTATTTTCTCCCAAAAGATATTTAAACAGCCCAGTGATTATATAATTATTACATCCATTTCCATAAGATGAAAAGATTGCTTTCAGAAAAAAAAGATCAACAGTGGTTCATAATTTTAAAATTATAATGGCTTTTGGCTAGCAAATCCTGATTCAGCCGCTCTCAATCTCCCACCAAAATATGTATAAGGATGCCCCAAAAGGTAAAAGATAAAATAAAACCTTGAACTGGTAATATTACCAGAAACTTGGCTTAAAAAAATCCAGGGATGACTTACAAGCAACAATTGGACTAAGCAGGCCAACCTGTAAAGAGGTGGGAAGTCCTTTTCTCTTCATGGTTGTATGCACCCTAGATCTGATACTCAAGGATCAGACCAATCAAAGAAGAAGATAGCCTTCTCTCTGCTTCGAGGGAGCTGTTCTTGGGGACAAGGCAAGGCTTATTCTACTATCTCAACCTCTCCACTCTTCTTGATTTCATACAGGAATTGCAATTGCCAGAATATAGCATGTCAAGAAGCCTGTGGTAGATACTGTATCCTGAGAGGTAGAGTTCTATAAGTAAAGTCTGTGGGTGGGAACAGAAATGAGAAGAGCCTTGTATATCCTTCTGGACAAAGGAGAGACAAGTATAATGTAGATACTTTATTTGATGGCTATCGCAAAGTCTGGATAGATCTTGCTTGTTCAAGTATATATATATAATTTTTGCTTTGTTCAATATATATGTATGTATCTGTATACATACATATACACATACTGATCTTGTATATTTTATATATATATGTGTATATATATATATGTATGTATATATATATATATATATAGTGATGGGGTGATGAAAATGAATGAAATACATATATACATATACCTGCTTTGTTTATATATATGTATAAATTCATAATTCCTATGAAAAAATATTGGATAGAAAATGAAAGCATTATTCTATAGATTCCATTGAATTTATGCCTATTTTTAATTATTTAATATAATTTAATAGAAGTGGAATTTCTGAGTCAAAGTTTTCATATTTGACAAATATTTTAAAGGTTTTTTCATATATTATTTAATTTCCTTAAAGTTTCTGGTAAATTACAATCTCACCAGCAAAGTATGAAAATTTTCAATTTCTTGCCAATACTGGATAGTTAATCATAAAGAAATATGTGTCAATTTGATAGAGAAGCTAGAGAAGCAACATTATCACAGTTTTGTAGCTTAAATTAGACTACTAATAATATGAAATTGATTTTTATAGGTTTACCTTTTGTATTCTTTCTTTTGTGAATTCCATGTCTTGTCCTTTTTCTTTAATTTTTAAAAACTTTTTTAAAGATTTTATTTATTTATTTGTGAGAGAGAGAGAGAGAGAGAGCGCACAAGTGGGAGAGAGAGGGAGAAAGAATCTGAAGCAGACTCCGCACTGAGCACAGAGCCCGACGCGGAGCTCGATCCCAGGATCACGAGATCATGACGGGAACCAAAACCAAGAGTCGAATGCTCAGCCAACTGAGCCACCAAGGTTCCACACCGCCCCCCGACCCATGTCTTGTCCTACAGACGTTTTTCTATTGGGATATTCTCATTTGTCTCATTTCTCTGTTAGAACTCAACGTGGTAAGTGTACCTACCCTTATCCTCTCAAGTGTTGCAAATGTTACCTTGGTTTCAATAGCCTTTGGGATTTTAGTATAATTATTTGTGAGTTTTTTACATACAGTTTTTCTTTTTTTAATGGTCAATTCTTAGGTTTTTAAAAAAATTAATTTAAATTCAATTTAGTAAACATAGTGTATTATTAGTTTCAGAGGTAGAGTTCAGTGATTCATCAGTTGCATATCACACCCAGTGCTCATTCCATCACATGCCCTCCTTAGTGCCCACCACCCAGTTACCACATCCCCCCACCCCCTCCCCTCCAGCAACCCTCAGTTTGTTTCCTAGAGTTAAGAATCTCCTATGGTTTGTCTCCCTCTCTGTTTTCCTCTTATTTTACTTTTTCCTTCCCTTCCCCTATGTTCATCCTCTCTTGTTTCTTAAATTCCACATATGATTTCAATTCTTAGTTTTATTCTATAAAGTTTTTTCAACTTTTCCCGCTATAATTAGGGATGACTCGGCAACCAACTGCTCCATCATTATTCTCTAATTTGGAATATACCACCTTTATAATATATGAAGTTCATAGACATCGATAAAGACACAGATTATATAGATAAAGAGTTTCTGTTCTCTTATATCAGTTACACATTGACTTATTTTAGCTTTGCAATTCATCAGTATTTTCGATCTGGTAGTGCAAGTTCCCTTCACTATTAAGTTCAAAATTATCTTAGTGACACCATTAAATTAGCACTTAGAGATAATATTTATAAACTGTTCATCAAATTCTCCTCCTGTCAAGTGATGTAGTACCTCTTTTGGTTTATTAAGGATTTTCTCCTTTATTTACCAAAATAAAGTTTTATAGTTTACAAAGATCCTACACATTTTCCAAAGTTATTCTGAGGTATTTCACAATTTTTGTTGCTAGCAAAGAAGTTTTTTTAAAAAATCTCCTTTTCTGTTGATATTTAATATCTGAGCAGATTATGTATTTTCTGGTACAACATTGTATATTTTAGAACAAGATGATTAAATGAATTATCTAAATGCACAAAAATCTCATGCATTTTTGGTTACCTTGATGTGTTCAATTCTGAGAAAAAAATCCATCCCCTGATGTAGATTTTTCTTTCTGCTGTTTCTTCCTTCCTGTTTCTTCCTTCTTCCTTTCTTCATTCACCTGTATTCCCTTTATGTCATCTGAAATATGTTTTCCATCCAGAGTGTCTGTTTTACGAACATGAAATACTGCTTTTGGCCCAGTTGACTCTGACTTTTTTGGCTATGAACAGGACAACACCTGCTTTCTTTGTATATTCACTTAATTTGTTTGTACTTTATTTTTAAACTTTTCTGTCATGCTATAAGTATTTCTTCCTTACTAAATAAGAGAAGGAGATAGATTCTCTGTGTCAGTAGATGGAAAGATATCAATAAAAATGACTTTTGATTTTTAGGCCACCTAACTGGGTTGATTGTGATACCATTTACCGAACTAGGGGACACTTAGAGGAGAATAGGTTTTGGAGGGCTGTGATGACACTGTCCAAAAGAAGTTCCTGCAGTGATGGAAACATTCTAGATCTGTGCTGTCTGACAGAGTCACCACTAGCTACAAGTGGCTATTGGCCTCATGAAGGTGGCTACCATGACTGAGGAACTGAATTTCTTTTAATGGCCAAATGCACCTGGTGGCTACCATATTAGACAGTGCACTTTGAGTCATGGAGAAAGGCAAAGACAGCAAAGGGCCCATTTGGTTCATCAGTTTCATTAGAATGACAGGAAGCCAGATTAGGGTGGGCTGAAGTGTGAATAAGAGGGAAGATGCAAATTCAGTGCCACGTGAAGAAAAAAAAAACAAAATGCAAAGATATGCGTGGAGAAAGCTCTCTATTTTCTAAGAGCATAGAAAAAGTACAGAAAAACTGAAAAAGATATATACTCAAAATTGCAGTGGGTTATCTCTAAGTAGTGAGATAATGCTCAATTTTTATTTTCTTCTTCACACAATTTTTGTATTTTCTAAATTTTTACAATAGGTATGTGTTATTTGTGTAATTCAAAAATGCAATAAATAGTATTTGAAATGCAAATCTCAGACATTGAACAATTTGAACTAATTATTCCATGTTTGATGAAATTGAGGTATTTGAATATGATTGTCTCAGTGATATTAAATGTATTAGGCCGGGCGCCTGGGTGGCTCAGTTGGTTAAGCGACTGCCTTCAGCTCAGGTCATGATCCTGGAGTCCCGGGATCGAGTCCCACATCAGGCTCCCTGCTCGGCAGGGAGTCTGCGTCTCCCTGTGACCCTCTTCCCTCTCGAGCTCTCTATCTCTCATTCTCTCTCTCTCAAATAAATAAATAAATAAAATCTTAAAAAAAAATAAATAAATGTATTAGGCCAACACATTATGCTTTTAGAAAATAGAACTAGAATTTGAGAAATTCAAAGAAATGATAAGATCTTTGACCTGCCATTAAATCATTAACTGAACATAATATGAATCTTTCTGAAATTAAAAGGCTGTTAATGGGCATTTTAGTACATCAATTCAGTGTCATTAAATCGTACAGTTTCCCTAACAATTTTTACTCCAGATCTAACTTGGTTTTTTACAAACATGATGGTTTAGGGACTAATCCCATATTTAAATTATTTAAATATAATTATAACTTTCAATCTCTGAGAATTCTTGAACACTCTTAAATATTAAATAAGATTAATATTTCCATAAATTATGGAAGCTCTTTTTAAACAAAACTGCAGTTGATTAGTAGCTATCACCAGATACCAAAAGTGTCTAAATACCATAACATTGGTATTTTATACACATAATTCATTGTTGATTAAACTCTAATCTTTTCCTATTGGTTTTTTTTTTCAGTTTCATATTTATCTTCATTTCCCTGAGCATGGGTATACTTTTATATGAAGTGTACTATTGCTTTATTGCCTATAATATGAAAAGAAAAAAATTAAGATTTGATTAATTTTGTGGTCCTTTATTTTATGAATCTGCCATATGAGTTTGTTCTGAGATTGTGGGCAACAGGAAGGTGTTTGGCTTCTGAATATTCCAGATGATTTTGGTTACAAAGCCATTGAATTTGCTTTCTATTTATAATCATTTTAAGCAGAAATGAGAGAATGGTATCCATTTGGGTCCAATAAAAGAAAAGCTTAGACTACTTCATTGTGCTTTGCACAGCATTGCAAACACGTTAACTTTGTCTCTCCCCATTCTTCAAACTCAAACTCCAGAATTCTCACTACAACTCTGGCAAAAAGCATAGAACCAAGACCCAGCTTGATCCCAAAATGCACAGGAAAGAGGATTGCTGTCCATGTCTTCTCAAGATAATTCTCCTAACAGATTGTGAGATTTGGCATAAAAGAGAGAGCATTAGACGAAGGGTAAGAATACCCGGATTGTCTTCCTGGGCTTCTGCTCACTTCCAGTGTATGTGCCATTGGCTACATTATTACACCTCTTTGCACTTTGGTTTCCTTATAGAAATATATGTAGTTATGAAATGGAGGCCATAATGGTTCTTACTCCATGAAGCATGGTGATGATTAGGGGTTTTTAAATATTTATTTATTTATTTTGGAGAGAGCGAGAGAGTACACAAGCAAGAGGGGCAGAGGGAGAGAGAATCTCAAGCAGACTCTGCATTGAGCATGGAGCCTGTCACGGGGCTTGATCTCCTGACCCTGAGATTATGACCTGAGTGAAGCCGCAAGTCAGACGCTTAACCAACTATGCCACCCAGGTGTCTCTGATAATGATGAAGTTTTGAGACAATTTTATAATGCACTTAACAGAGTTTCCAACTTATAATAATAAGTGTTAAATAAACATTATCTCCCTCCTTCAAGAAAGACCCCAAGGAGTTCATCAAATCAGGTTCCACTCCTACTCTGCCTCTTCAGGTCATGGGATTGAGAGCAAGCTATTTAACTGCTCTAGCCTCAAGGCTTCTGTTAAACGAAGATAATATTACTACCTACCCACTGAGACTCTCAGGACGATTTTAGCATACTGTGGCACAACACAGACGAAGCTTCTCACAAGACAGTAAGTACAAAATACTATTGTTAAGAGTTTATCTAGAGCTTCCCTTAAAGATTTACCAACACTAATAAATGCAGGATGTGAGCAACACAATTCTTCCCATTTCCACATTCTTTCTTTCAGCCAACATTGGGAAGATATCCCAAACCTTCATGAAAAGGCACAAAAGAGTTCTCACAACATAGTAATTTGGGCTGGATTGGGACAATATCTTATAAATTATTGTCATGATCAAAGGAAGAAAAGATATGGAAAGTAGGTTTGAGGTAGAAAACTCAGTAAATGTTTTCCAAACCCTTTCCTTTCCTTTGAAAGATGGAATACATTCCAACTTTGATCCAATATAATGTGATAAACTTGTCAGCTGCCTAGTTCATTCATATTATATGACAAAATGTTTCTTATGAAAGGCCATATGTCCAAATTCGCTTTCTTTTTTTTTTTAAGATTTTATTTATTTATTTGAGAGAGAGAGAAAGAGAACACAAGCAGGGAGGGGGCAGAGGGAGAGGGAGAAGCAGACTCCCCACTGAGCAGGAAGCCCGACGTGGGGCTCGATCCCAGGACTCTGGGATCATGACCTGAGCCGAAGGCAGATGCTTAACCAACCGAGCCACCCAGGCGCCACCCCCAATCCACTTTATAATGATATCTGTGAACACCTTCACCTATACAGTCAAGTGAAACATGGAAGTACTTATGTGGAGAATTCTGGCCCAATCTCTTACTTCATTAAAGTTAATAATAATAAAGCTACTAATTTAAAGGGAAAAACTTCAACTTAAACTTTATAAGATCTTGTCTCAATTTTTCCTTTTAATTTGCACGTCCAGATACATCATAATGAAAGAATAGATTTCAAATACCGCTACTACAGAATGATATAAAAGTTAAAGTGAATAGTTTGAGGGCCAAAGGAAAAAGAAATTAATTGTATTTTTCTCTAGCCTTAATGGAGGTATAATTGACAAGAATGGCATATATTTGAGGTGTATGATGTATGGTTTGCTGTATGTATACATTGTGAAATGGTTACCACAATCATGTTAACATCCTTCACCTCACATAGTTACCATTTGTGTGTGTGTGTGTGTGTGTGTGTGTGGTGAGAGCATTCAAGAAGTACTCTCTTAGCAAATTTCAAGTATGCAGTAGAGTATTATTAACTATAATCACCATGCTGTAGATTAGATCCCCAGAACTTACTCATCTTAGAACTGTACATCTGTACCTTTTGACCAACATCTCCCCATTCCCCTGCCCCCAATCCCTGCTAACCACTGTTTTACTCTCAATTCCTCATGTCTGACTTTTGCAGATTCCACCTGTAAGTGAGATCACACAGTCTTTGCCTTTCTCTGCCTGACTTATTTTATTTAACTTAATGTCCTCCATGTTCATCCATGTGGTCACAAATAGCAGGGTTTTCTTCTTTTTATAGATAAAAAATATTCATATATCACGTTTTCTTCATTCAGACACTTAGGTTGATTCTACATCTTGGCAATTTTGAATGATGCTGCAGTGAACATGGAAAGGCAGATATCACTCTGAGATACTGATTTTATTTCTTTTAAATAAATACCCAGAAGTGAGATTGTTGAATCATAGGGGAGTTCTATTTTTAGTTATTTGAGAAACCTCCATATTGTTTTCCACAGTGACTGCCCCAATTTACATTGCCACCAACAGTGCACAAGGGTTCCCTCTTATTCACATCCTTTCCAACATTTGTTATAACTTGTCTTTTTGATAGCCATTCTAACCATCTCATTGTGGTTTTTATTTGCATTTACCTGATAGTTAGCGATGTTGACTACCTCTCTACGTACATGTTGGTCACTTATACCTCTTCCTTGGAAAAATATCTATCCCAGTCCTTTGAGCATTTTTAAATCAGTTATTTGTCTTTTTGCTATTGAGTTGTATGAGTTTCTTATGTATATTGGATATTAACCTTTTATCAGATGTATGGTTTGCAAATATTTTTTTCCATTTGGTGGGTTGCATTTTCATTTTGTTGATGGGTTCCCTTGCCGTGCAGAAGCTTTTAGTTTGATGTAGACCCACTTGTCTATTTTTGCTATTGTTGCCTATTTATTTGGTGTTATACCCAAAAAATTATTACCAAAGCCAGTTGTCAATGAGTTTTTTTCTCTATGCATTCTTACAGGAGTTTTAAAGTTTCAAGGTTTATAGTTAGGTCTTTAATCAAGTTTGAGTTGATTTTTGTATATGTTATAAAGGTCCAATTTCATTCTTCTACATGTGGATATCAGCTTTCCCAGCACCATTAGTGAAGAGATTATCCTTTCCCCATTGTGTATTTTTGGTGGTTTCATCACAGATCAGTTGACTATGTATGCACAGTTTGATTTCTGGGTTCTCTATTCTGTTCCATTGGTCTATGTGTCTGTTTTTATGCCAGTACCATACTGGTTTGATTACAGTAACTTTGTAATACAGTTTGAAATGTGTGATGCCTTTAACTTTTTCTTTCTCAAGATTGCTTTATCTGTGTGAAAAAATAATAATTTTAAATAATTTTGCCTTATTTTACAATTTATACACACTTGGTGAAAAAATAAGAGAAACTACAGAGTGTAAGAAAAAAGATCACTGACAATTCAGTAATATCTACCATTAGCATAAAATATATTTAAAAATAGGGGTGCCTGGGTGGCCCAGTCGATTGAGTGTCTGACTCTTGATTTCAGTTCAGGTCTTGATCTCAGGATTGTGAGTTCAAGCCCTGCACTAGGCTCCATGCTGGACATGGAGCCTACTTAATCATATATGTATATATACATATGTATTTAAAAATTAAAAAGCATTAATTTACATTTGTTGACAAAGAACTATATGATTGTACTACGGATGATTTGACAAACTTTACACAGGACTGATTCAAATAAATAGTAGCTTGGCCATTTTGTGGCAAGGGTTTTGTATAATAAATAAATTCCTCCTGAAGTTAAAAAAGCCAACTCTAATATACTATTTCTGAGTCAAAATAAATCCTGATTGCCATATTCATAGTTTGTATGTTTTAAAAAATTAATTTATTAACAAATGAAAGCACATGTCCACACAAAGACTTGTATACAAATGTTTAGAGTAGCTTTGCTTGCAACAGCCCCAAACTGAAAACAACTCAAATGTCCATCAACAGGTGAAATGATAAAAAAGAAGTTGTGGTATAGGCAATAAACATAATGAATTATTGATACACATAACAATACATATGAATTTTAAAATGATGTAAGTAAAAGAAGTCAGAAAATAAAGAGTAGATTCTATAAGATTCCATTAATATAAAACTCTAGAAATTACAGAGTAACTACAATGACAAAATGCAGACTTGCAGGTGCTGTGTGGAGGAAGGAGGGAAAGTTATGAAGATAGGGTGATATGCTTAGGGAGGGACAAGAAGACAGGACTACAAAGGATCAGTAGGAAATTTCTGGGGACGTTGAATTTGTTGATTTGTGACTCCCTTGGTTATGGTGATGGCTTTAAAAGTGTAAACATATGGCAAAACTTACCAAATTGAACACTTTAGAGACAAACATTGCAGTTTATTACACATCAATTATACCTCAATAAAGCTATTAAGAAAAGAACATGCCCAGGGCGCCTGTGGGTGGCTCAGTTGGTTAAGCACCTGCCTTCAGCTCAGATCATGATCCCAGGGTCCGGGGATCGAGCCCCACATCGGGCTCCCCACTCAGCAAGGAGTCTGCTTCTCCCTCTGCCCTTCACCCTATTCATGCTCACTCTCTCTCAAATAAATAGATAAAATCTTTTTAAAAAAAGAACATGCCCTATGTCCTGTTTTTCTTTGTTTAAAAAAGTAAGAAAGAAAAGAAAACTATAGGCCACTGATCTTTATGAAACTTCCTGATGTTTTGTGCCTTTGCTCTGTGATTCTCAATGATCAACCCCTTTGGAATATTACAGGTTCCTCCAGAGAGGTAGAAATGAGTATTTCAGGTCCTCTGTCATATTTATATAGCACTTTCCTAAGTTACCTTTTTAAGTCACCATTTTTTAAGTCTTGCAGCTTCAACCTTCACTCTTTTGCCTTTGTGTGCATGAGCTTGCGGGCACACAGACACCCCTCTTCAGCCTCTGGGGCACTGAAAGACCCTTGCGTTTCTTTTCTTTTTTAAAAAAATACTATATTTATTTATTTAAGAAGACAGAGATAGCTAGAGAGAGCATGAGCAGGAAGGAGGGGGAGAAGCAAACCCCCCGCTGAGCAGGGAGCCTGATGTGGGGCTCGATCCCAGGACCCTGGGATCATGACCTGAGCCAAAGGCAGATGCTTAACCAACTGAGCCACCCAGGCTCCTCAGACCCTTGCATTTCTAAGAATTCTTTTTTGTGTGTGTGTTCTACTTTCATCTGTGAAATTTCATAAAGCCAACTAATTGAAGCAGTACTCAAATTCCCATTTTGTGACAAATGGCTACAAATATTAAAAGTTTCCTCTAAATGAATGCTGAAGTATCCAGTAATTCTGACCACAAGTTATACAGTTACCAGACTCAAACACAGGAGCACAAATGGACCTTGGAATGCAAGAAGTTAAATGAACAAGTTTGGTTTTTCAATGGCTCGTGACAAAACATTCCTCGTTTTTGTTCAGATAAGCTTCTCGTTTGTATTTACGTTTCTGTAAGTGCTGGATTTTTTTTCCCCTTGGTAATATGATAATGTGTTAGGAATATATATGTGCGTGTGTGTGTGTGTGTGTGTGTGTGTGTGTGTGTGTATTCCTTTGGAACAGAAGCGTGAAAAGAAAAACTTACAAATGGGTTTGGATGAAAAAATGTTTATGAAAAATTCAAGGACCCATTCTGAATGCGTTCTATTTCCTGGCAAGGCTTACAGAGAGCCATCAATATTTTTTAATGACATCTTTATTGAGACATAATTCACATTGCATAAAATTTAACCTTTTAAAGTATACAATTCAGTTTTCTTTAGTATATTCATAGAATGTGCAAAAATCACTTTATCTAATTCCATAATATCTTAAACACCCCAAAAAGAAACTCCTTACACAGAAGCTGTCTCCATTCCTATGCTCCCTCTAGCCCCTGTCAAGCACTAATCTACTTCTTGTTTTTATGCATTTGCCTATTCTAGACATCTCATACAAATGGAATTATACAATCAATGGTCTTTGGTGACTATCTTCTTTCACTTAGTCTTCACTTACAGTGCTTTCAAGGTCCATCCATGTTGGATTATGTATCAATATTGAATTCTTTCCATTTTCAATGCATATATCAGTACCCCATTCCTTTTCAATTCTGAATAATACATCTCATTTTTTTTATCCTTCAAATAATGGACATTGCTGAATACTAATCCATTGAATGGATATACCACATCTTGTCTGTCCATCACTTGATAGACATTTAGGTCGTTTCCTTTTTATTGACTATTATGAATAATGCTATTATGTGTACATTTGTGTAAAAATCTTTGTAGAAACATATGTTTTCACTTCTCTTGGGAATGGAATTGCTGGATTATATGGTAACTCTGTATTTAACTTTTAAAGCAATTGCCAACCTGTTTTCAAAAGCAACTGCACATTTTACAAGCCCTCTGGCAATGTTTGAGGGTTCCAACTTCTCCACATCCTCACCGATACATGTTGTTGTCTGACTTTTTGATTCTAGCCATTCTAGTGGGTGTAATGTGGTATTTTATTGTGGTTTGCATTTGCATTTACCTAATCACTATTGATGTTTAGCATCCTTTATGTATTTATTGAACCTTTTTTGGAAAGATTTTATTTATTTATTTGAGAGTGAGAACACAAGCAGGGGGAGGGGCAGAGGGACAAGCAAACTCCCCGCTGAGTGGGGAGCACACCACCAGGCTCTATCCCAGGACCCTGAGATCATGACCCCAGCCTAAGACAGACGTTTAACTCACTGAGCCACCCAGGCACCCCTTTACTGACCATTTTTATATCCTCTTTGAGAAAATCTCTATTTAAGTCCTTTGCTCTCCTGTTTTTAATCAGCTTATTTGTGTTTTTATTGTTGAGTTGTAAGGTGTCTTTATATATCTTGGATACTACACTCTTCTCAGATATATGATTTGCCATTGTTTTCTCCTGTTATGTGAGTTATATCCACTTTATTGAGTGTCCTTTGAAATACAATTTTTTTAATGTTTATGAAGTTCCATTTATCAATTTTTTTCCTTCGGTTGATTTTTATTTTGGTGACATAACTAAGAAGCCATTGCTTAAGGCACATTCGTGAAGATTTACACCTATGTTTTCTTCTAAGAGTTTAATAGTTTGAGCTCTTGTATTAAGCTCTTCAATTCATTTTGAGTTAATTCTTGTGTATGGTGTTAGGTAAGGGTCCTACTTCATTCTTTTGCTTGTGAATATCCAGTTGTCTCAGCACCATTTAGTAAAGGGACGTTTTTCCCCACTGAAATATTTGGTACCCTTGTCAAAAATCAAGTGGCAATAAATTAATAGGTTTATTTCTGGACTCTCAATTTTCTTCTGTTGATTTATATATTCATCTTTATGCCAGTATTGCACTGTCTTTATTAATGTTGTTTTGTAGTGAAAGCTAGCAAATTTATGGTTTATTTTTAAAATTAAAAGAATTTCAATTGCCAAAGATTTGTTTCTACATTCAGATGAAAAAAAAATTTTAAATCTTCTTTAGCATACCGACTATATGAAAGTTCAATGTTTTAAAATTCCCCTCATCCTTTTCTTCCTCATAAGAGATTTTAAATGTGATCAATTATATTTTTACTTGTTGTTTATTCTCTGTTTCATTCCAAAAAAAGATTTGAGGCAGCCTAGATAAATTCTCATTCGAATACCATGCATATTTGTTTATTTTTCTATTTGAGAAGAAACAAAAGCTCCAGTATTCCTCATTTACTTTTTTTAAAGATCTTATTTATTTATTTATTTGACAGAGAGAGGGAGAGAGCATAAGCAGGTGGAGTGGCAGGCAGAGGGAGAAGCAGGCTCCCCACTGAGCAGGGAGCCCGATGTGGGACTTGATCCCAGGACCCTGGGATCATGACCTGAGCCAAAGGCAGACGCACAACCGACTGAGCCACACAGGCGCCCCTGGTATTCCTCATTTAAATACCACACCAAATTACTATCTTGCCCTTTCCTCACCCACATCCTTATCATGAACATGAAATATGCCTCAGACCTAGCTTCCCAAAAACTCAATAGGCAAGGAGAAAACCCTATAGACCTGCCAGCTTTCTTAGATTTACCTGAGCATAGGACCTTTGTCAGTGTGTCTTTTCTGTTGATTTTAACCTCCATAGCTCCCCAAAGTTCAGCCTCCTAGTTGATCATAACTACAGGACCCTCTCATCTTCGTTTCTGAGCCGATACTGACAGAAGCAGGTCATATAACAATAGTGCTCCATCCCCCAGCCTGTCCCTCAATTCTCAGTCTGTATTTTGTGGAGCTTGGAATGTTGTTGCAATTTAAAACTGTGTTCTCGTGGTCCTGCCACATCCGTTAAAGTCACATGTGGCCTCCTGCACTGACCCTCAACTCTCTACTGGTATCCAGATTCAGAATCTGATGTGTCAGGCTGATTCCCGTCTTCTGTGTAGCCCCTGGGCTGCAGAAGTTTCCTCAGGGACAATAAATAAGACAATGCTTCTTCTCCCAAAGAGCTGATAATTTAGTTTCCTCTCAAAGGAAAGTAATAGCCTTGCTTTCCAGTCTACTTGACCAGAGCCTAATATCTTAGCTGGCCCTTGTGGGCTACTTATCTGGAGTAAAAAAGCATTTTTGGTCCTTTGCAGCCAGTCAAGAGGGGCATCATAAAGCTGCAACAGAGCAGAGACCAACTACTAATTTAGGACAATAGCCTGGTGGGAGAGGTAGATGGGAGTTAGCCCAGCTACCGATATTAGGCTGAGAGAGGCAGTTTTGATACTAGTCTTAACTTTTGAGTCTGTCCATAAATGAATGTCTAAATATATTAGTGAACCATAGCAACATGAACTCCAGATGGTATGGTTCAAACCTGAGAGACAGGACCTCCTTGATGTCCCTCACAGTGAAGCATGGGAATTCTCCTTTCAGGGAAGCATTATTTCAGAGTTCAAGAACTCCTCCATTTCTTAACACAGTCTTAGACTAGAAATATCTGAAAAGCAAAGGAATGACTTATTGAATGGAATTTTCAACTAATTGTTTATCTACATATCATGGACAACAATCTATGGGTAAGAAATTTATACATATTTGGGGAAGTGATAGATAGGAGTAAGGATTAGTAGGGGTAAATGTACCTATTTGTTAAGAATAAAGTATTAGTTACTCATGCATTACTGTTTCAACAAATATTTTTCACACCTACTACGTGCTAGCCTGTTCAAAGCACTGGGCATCCAACATTGCAGGAAACAAGCTAAAAAGTTGGTTGACAATAAGGGATTTTAAATGAATTCCTTTTTCCTCAGAATTTTATGTTGGGAAAAATAAATAATAAATGAACCCCGTAAGAGGTGAGGTGTTTTTTTTTTTTTTAATTTTATTCATTTACTTGAGAGAGAGAGAAAGAGCATGGGGGGGAGGGTCGGAGGGAGAAGTTGCCCGACATGGGACTCGATCCTGGGACTCAATCCTGGGACTCGATCCTGGGACTCCAGGATCATGACCTGAGCCAAAGGCAGTTGTTTAACCAACTGAGCTACCCAGGCGCCCCAAGAGGTGAGGTTTTAAGGATAATCAGAAAGGCAAAGTTTGCAGAGCCAGAAAAACCTGAGTTTGGATCTACCTCTATTCACTACCTGGGTGACTTTGGGCAAGTTAGTTAACCCATGTAAGTTAGGCACTTTCTCGAAAGCATCAATTTCCTTACATAGCAATCAGAAGTGATAATAACTACTTTGAAACATTACCGTGAGCATATAATGAAGCAACATATGTAAACTCACTAGTACAAGGACATGATGCGCATCACATTCTTTCCTTATGAAAATAGTAGAGGCAGCCAGATTTTTGGTCCTTTTGGCATCAGGCACTCTTTTCCATTATCTTTATTCTGAGTTGGCAATATCTTTCCCTCTTATTTCATTAAATTCATTGCAATTGTGTTTTTAGGACTCCAAATTCAGTTCCCCTCGCAGGTATTTATCGAGCATCTACTCTCTGGCAGAAAACACACCAAATTTCCAAAAATACAAACACGAGTAACTGATTTCTCCCCTCATGTTTCTCACAGTCTAGGAGGAGAGACGGGCAAAAAAACCATCCCAATTCTTTGCAAGGTGGCACGTGGGGTGATAGACAGAATCACAGAGTACTATGATGGGACACAGGAGGGGCATCGAAGCAAGACCGCAAGGAAGGGGGGTCAGTGATGGTTTTTCTGAAGCAGATGATATAAAGAACAACCAGTCATTTTCTCCAAAAAATAGAGATTCATGACGCTAGAATTGCTCTCATCGTAAGCCAAAGGCGGATCACTTAAGTGTCTGGGACAGCATCCTGACATTCGTTTATAACCATGCCATTTGTGTAGCAACTGCTCCAACATACTTCATCAAGACAAAGTCTTACTTGATTCATTCGAGAGAACAGACATTTCCATTGTAGCCTCAAAGTCAGTGACTTACGCTTATATTTTTAGAGACGCGCCATGATATCGTTTGGTAGTTCTCATTCTTGGCTGCAGGGTAGAATAGCCTGGGTGAGGGGCTCAAAAGTACAAATGCCTTGCTCTCACCCCAGATGAATTAAATCAGAATCTTTGGGGATGAGGCCTAGTCATCTGTATTTTTAAGAGCTCCCCAAGCAACTCAAATGCACAGTCAATATTAAAAATAAGTGATATAGTAGGGTAAACAGCTTTCATAGGACATGTGTTCTCTTCGTGGTTCAGTCACGAACTTAACCTTGTGACTTGAGTGAATCATTTCACTTTTCTTGTCCTTAATTTCCTTGTCTGCAAGAAGAGATGACCTGCAAGGTCTAACATCCTCATACCATGGCTCTCTTCCTTCATTTCTGGACAGTATTTCTTCTGCTTATTTACCAGAGTACAAACTTTGGTATTTTGATTGCTGTTCTATTTACTTGATTCAAACACATGGTGATTCTCAAACTGATTTATACTGTGGATGAAAATGAACATTCTCAAGGAACAGATTTGGCCAAAGAAAATTTTTCAAAGACTTATGTAATGAAATCAAATATAATAACACTTGAGAGAATAGTTTTTCATGTAATGAGAGAATCCAGACTGTGATATATTGGAAGGGGTTACTCTCCAAGGGGCAGTACAGTGAGAAATGGGGGAGAGTTCAGACAGCCAGACTCACTACCTACTTAGAACTTAGCCTAGGGGAAACTGAGTTTCTCAGGTGCTAAATGTGCTTTATGTTTATATTTCTGGGAAGGTGAAGACCCTGAGGGAACTTGTTGGTTAGGACCAATTTCAGGTTTACATCTCTTAAAAATATACCTGAAATATATACAATGGATCACATACAGGTGATTATGGCTATAACGCTGTAAAACAAACTAAAATTATTTTAAAACTAGAACCTCTGTGCCCTATAAAGTGCTGTCAGCATTAAGAATATCATCATCTATACTAAAAGGTTTTTTGTGGTTTTTTTAATTAAAGATTTTATTTATTTATTTGACAGAGAGAGACACAGCGAGAGAGGGAACACAAGCAGGGGGAGTGGGAGAGGGAGAAGCAGGCTTCCCGCGGAGCAGGGAGCCCGATGCGGGGCTCGATCCCAGGACCCCTGGGATCATGACCTGAGCCAAAGGCAGGTGCTTAACGACTGAGCCACCCAGGGGCCCCTGTACTAAAGGTTTTGAAAAGAAAATCTAATGCCCTGAAATGGCCAGATGGTAGTTAATGTACTCCCAAGGAAAGATATGGTTGATGCGTAAGAATGCTTGTCCGTTGTTCCAGTCTTTGAGGTTGATAGTCAGTGCTGCTCCCAGTACTCTATCTACTGGTGGCAGGAGGAAATCACTGATGGGGAATACAGCATGATTGGAAAGAAAGCAGAAATGTCCAGTCCCTTAATTGGCTGTGGTCCCCTCATTCAAGGTTATCCAAAGTGGAAATAGTACAAGAAACATAATAATAAAGGAACTGAAATCCAAGGTAACTGAGGAGATAGTACCTGGCTTCTTGAAGGGAACTCAACTTTCCAGGCCCAGATAAATTGGTTCTCAGCCTGCGAGAATGGCTTATGGACTGTGAAAGACAGGTGGTTTAGATGCTGAAGGTTATGGAGAAGTTTAGAGGGTCGAGAAATAGTGAATACATTTTCTCATTCCCTCCTGCCACAGCAAAAATATCCAAAGCTATATACGCTTAGGACAAGGTGGCCCAGTAGAATAAGAAGGGACTTTGGAATGACACGTACATGGCTTCACATCTCAGCTACACCACCATGGCCTTGGAGGAGACCACTTTACTTTCTGGGTCTAAGTTTTCTCATTCGTAAAATAAAAATAAAATACCAATCTCATAGTTTTGTTGTAGAGATAGAAGATCATGTATGAATGGCCCAGCAGAAAGCTTGGTACGTGGTAGGCATTCAACAAATAACAGCCCCTTTATTATTAAAATAGATTGTACCTTAAGCTTGAGTATTTCTGTACTCATTCTTGAGATTCTGGGAACCTTGAAGAATAACTTATTGTGAAGATACATTATATAATCACCAATGCTGGTACATCTTGTGATTGAGTTGAATAACTGCATTCTGAAGTTCCTTGGTGATTTGGAGTCAGACTAGATTTTCACCTCCTAGGGACAGATGTTTCAAAAGAGATTTTTTTTTTAAAGTATTATTAAGCTATTTAATGTTTTGGAGTCTCTCTGTAGCTAAAAACCAAACCAAACCAAACCAAACCAAAAAAACACCTCCCAGCCTGCCTGTTTAAAAGAAAATAAGAGTTAGTGTTTGTTTCATGTCATTTTGTTTTCCACGTGACCTCTCAACTTCTTTTGCCATCTTTTTTTGGTCACCTGTGTTTTCTCTATCCCATGGGATGGTGTTCAACAGTGATGATATATGTGTGTATTTTGGAAGGCGAATTGGGAGGAAATGTAAAATAAAGATGTAAAATATTGCTCACAACAAACTTATTTTGAAACTATAAGGCACAAAGGTCTTAATGACATAGTACAAAAAGAGTGTTCACAGCATAAAAATAGATGTGATTGGAAACATGCTGTGTTTTTTTTCTCTAAAGTTTAGCTCTATAATTTGGGCCCAGTGCTGGAAAATTCCTGCCTTCTGAAGTGTGTGTAACTCTTTATTGAACAAAACAGCACTCAAAATAAATGTGCATTTAACACATACATGAATGAATGAAGAATGCATTTTATAATCTGGTGCAAAAATAGGCAGTGAGTATAGTTGTGTGGTGGATCTCCACTGCCTCGATTTCAAGCACTATTTAGTGACCAAAACTCATAAACTCTCAACATACTTTGATATCAGGATATTGTAGATAAGTTGCCCCTGAATTAAGGTGAGCAAAACAAACCCTTCAAAACATTTCTTAGAATACATTTGAATTCAAGGCATGAGGACCTGGTGTTCGTATGTTGAAAAAGACAACCTAGTATAGTCCTAGGCTTGCCAACAACTGGTTTTGTAGTGATTCACTCAACATCTCTGAGTCTCAGAGTTCCTATCTATAAAATTAGGGACTTCCACTAAATCATCCCTAAATTCCCTTCTAGTATTCTTTGTGATTCTATATTCTATGAAAATTATATATGCTTAAAATGTATATAAATTTATACATAAAACCCCCAAAGCATAAAGATGTCAGCCAACTTTCCTCAAAATTAAATTTTACATATATATGTGTGTGTGTCTATTATAGACAGATATAGATATGTTATAATTCTGTAATACCAGTAGGTAAGTGTTTTGTACTTGTTTACACGTTATCAAAAATGAGAGCTAAAGTTTCTGATGACTCTGGTCTGTTTGCTGAGTTCCAGTGAGCACAACCTGCCCACATTTATGGTGATGTGGCTGCATTGGCCTCAGGAGTCTAAAACTGAATAAAGTCAAGAAGCCTGCTTTTTTTGCTTCTCCCAAACAAGGTCAAATTAGATCTTTCATCTTATAACTCTGACGTGAGGAAGTGAGAAGCAGAAGCACAGCTTGCTGTCTGCCCATGCATCTTCAAACCAAGGCAACAGACCAGAGTTAAGGGTTCTGAATGGCCTAGCCTTTATAAATTTGGACAGGACGCAAGTGGGCACTTTTCTGATAGATGGGTCCACCGGTAAATACGGAATTGTCCTAATAAATAAAGTACAACAGAGGGGACACTTTTTGATATAGTCCCATGACAACATGTAAAAGTCTGATGAAAGGAGCTACAAACAATGCTGCTTTCGCAAAAGTATTCTCTTTGCAGAGTCAATATGTAAGTTGGAAAATGGTTTCAGGTCCCTTTTGTTGAGTGTTGGCTCTTAAAACAGTACTGGGATCATAGTAACCATGGTATCCGAATAAAGCACTGGACATGGCTATTGGTTAGAGAAGGCTTGTCTTTTTTAAAGAAAAAATATCAAGGTTAAAGAATCATATACTTTGAAAATATAAAAGTAGACTAAGGAAATAGCTTTCAAATCTTCCATTTTATAAAGGAGGAGACTGAAGTCTAGAACACTTCGATATTTTATGTGAGGCCATATGGGAAGATACTTTTCATCTATGGAAACTTTGAAAAAAAAATTATGCATGTAATGGGCATAGCTTTCATTTAAGGGAACAATATGTCATAAGTCATCACTTGGGGAACATAAATATCTTGGATATCCATACATGTAAATTTAACATGCAAAGGCATTAACTATACTCACATTCCAAAATCTTTTATTTTTGATGTTCTAGTTTATTTATGGTATACAATTATTCCATTGTACATGACTTGATAATTGTTACAAAAATTCAAGCTCACAGCTTACTAAAGTCATACTTCTCCCCTATGATGAGCTCAGTGTGGTAGTAGACTTTGAGGTAAAAATTTTAAATTCTTGACTCTATCTAAAATATGTAAACAGAAACATAATGGTTTAACTAGTTTACTGATTATTTGGAAATGTGTATAGGTTCAATATACTAGTGAAGACATCATTCCTATGTTCATTTTTACCTATACCTTTATCTTTTATGGTCCACAATTTCATATTTTTCCACATCAACAAGCCAACAATAAAAACTAATATTTTGAAGATGTGTCTTTCTCTCTTGTTTATATTACTTATTTCTAATTAAAGTGTCTCTTTTTATTGACACATGCATTAATCTTACATGCTAACCAATAACAGAACTCCACCTACTGAGATGGTTCATAGACAGCTTTTCCCCTGAAATATACCTATGAAATATTCAGCCCTCTCTTATTTTTCTTTTAGAATCATATCAAAAATAATCTTTGGGGAGATGCAAATTAGCTCAGGTACTGAGAATGAGCACCTCATTAAAATGTTCCTGGGTAATAAGCATGCTGAAATGCCTCAAGTGTAAGTAGATGGTGCAGATGGGTAATTTGAATATGCATATATTCTTGCCTTTATGTGGCTCTGCCCTACTTAAACTACCATTCATTTGAGTTAATGCCACAGCATCTCTATCCTTTCCTACACTGCATCCAGAGTTCAGGCTGAAATTATTCCTCTGTGCTGTATTATGGATGAAAGATTTGAGTAGGATTTTTTATTTCAGTGCCAGACTTAATAACATGAAACTGAAGCATCCACACTCACCATTACACCTAGGGAGTGTGGGTGTTGTCACTTAGATAATATTACTCAACACTGCCTGGCATCTCTTTTTAGCCCATAAAACATCTGGCCTGACTGTTGATTACCATGGTTCTAAACTCACAAATAAACCTGATGAATTCTCTGCATCTTGTGGCATGTGATCACTTCAGGCTACCCGACAGCAATTAAATCCCAAACAAAGTAGCGCACAAAAGGAAATTAACTGAACTCTCACAACATGCAGAATTCTTCAAAGTAAGTACAATTCTTTCTAAAACAAATAGACACAAGCCGATGACATGAGTGTACACTCATGAAACGTAACAGGAGGTTAAGTCAATTTGCTCATTTAGTTCATTCCATGTCTTCCCTTAATGAGAAATAGAAGTTGGGGGAGCATATATCCCTATATAAGAAATGATGGAGTACCTTTTACTTATTTTTCCTTCTCATAATACAAAGAGAAAAGAACATTGCTCTAGCTCTTCTTAACATTTGTTCTTCCTTGCAATCTCTGGAATTCCTGCTGTGAACCAGAATGGTGAAACAATTAGCAGGCACACTTTTGTCATACACAGTCTCACATTTTATTAAATTAGTAAGTGTCATGATTGGATTGCAGTAGTTGTCTCTCTGGAAAATGTCTTCCTTTTCCTCCTTGTCTCTTCCTTCATCTATACTTGGCCTAATGCCAATACCCATTTCTCCTTAGATCGCGGGTCTTAATCCAAGGTTGAACAGACGATGGTTGAGATTTTTGTTTTTTTTTTTTTTAAGTTCTTGGGAAGAGCAGTGGGAGGGAAGAATTAGAAAGAATGGAATGACTGAAGGGAAGAGGATTCAATTGCCGACAACTGCCTATTGACCTCCAAGTCTCTCGTCAGTGTGATCCTGAGCCATAAATGAAATTGTGGCTCGTAGTGCGACACGTGTTAGAGAAGTGCAAAGGAAATGGGGCTAACCAAAGAAGCCATATCTGTGGTTAGGTAAGAAAGAAGCCACTTATGCCTAGGAACAAAGAAGGATAATTTTTCCGAGCTTTGCATTCAAAGAACTTGACCAAGTTCATCAAGTGCCTTCATACAAAAAGCTCTATAATACTCTTGGAAGTTAGCTAAGGTCCAGGAGTTTGTGTTTCCAAGATACAAGCAACTGGACTGCAACTCAAAAGATCATCTAGACCTCACAAGATGCCTGAAACTTGAAATTCATTTTTCAATAAAAATACCGTTGTAAGTTAGTTAAGTTCTTAGTTCAGCTGTTGAAGGTTGGGTTCACTGGGAGACACAGGTGTGCTGTTGGAAGTTAGGGATAGAAGGCACATTTGTGGAGGAGGACTGAGGGCGGCAGCACGAGGCAGAGGGAGAAGTGGAATTGTGGTGGTCACAGCAAAGGCCTCAGCTGGTCCCCTGGTGAGCTCTGGAGCTGGAATAGCTTTTCAGAATTATCTCAGAAGGAGACAAGGGGCGGGGCCTTGTACCTTCACACTGACCAGTCATTGGACGCAAGCTGACCTTGGGGAGAAGGCCTGATTTAGGTGAAATGATCTTTGTCCAGGGCCAAATCCCAAAGAGGGACGTCACTGGAAGCCATCGGCTGGTCAGCACTGCCAGAGCTGGGGGAATGAGTGCTTCACGATGAAAATGGAGCAGGAGGTGATCTGAGCTGTTGACCACAGCATCCACTCTACTAACCCACAAAAGTCGATTTCATCCTTCATATACTTGCACTGTCATAATAATGATACTATCCTTGATACACGTGGGCCACGTAAGAAGAGAAGGAGCTAGCATTAAGCAAAATTTCAAAGGAGACACCAGCCGTCATCGTCATCCTTCCGCTTCTTTCCAGTCCTTCCTCATGACCACCTAGTGACTCATTCCTCAGGCAGTAGGTTCTTAATGTCCCAGACTACTTTCCCACACCCCGCACCCCACATACACATGGCAGCGTTCCACTCTTACTGACTCTATCTCATACTGTGCTCCAGCTCTAAAATCAACAATTTCCGTTTCACACTCACACTTGTCAATTCTCTCATATAGCACAAACGAGTTCGAAGTGGAAGCAATTGTATTGACGCTATCCACCAGAAATGAATGAAAGCCACATCAGCTTTCTTCCTCTCACCAACATTTCCACTTTTAAAGAAGCTGTGGGGGGCGCCTGGGTGGCTCAGTCAGTTAAGGGTCTGCCTTCTGCACAGGTCACGATCCCAGGGTCCTGGGATCCAGCCCCACGTTGGGCTCCCTGCTCAGCGGGGAGTCTGCTTCTCCCTCTCTCTCCCCCTGCTCATGCCCTCTCACTCTCTCTTTCAAATAAATGAATAAAATCTTTTAAAAATAAAAAATAAAAGAAGCTGTGGGAAACCTGACTGAATCCCTAACTGATAGAATTTCAGGTAGTATAATTAAGGGAAATGAAGATAGGAGATTTAGGAGCAGGAATTTATCGGCCCTTGATTTAGCCCTCCTAAACTGATTCTGTTTAGAAGTATCTTTAGAGCTCTTCTAAGAAGACTTCACTCAAATCTCCTCAGAAATATGGCTGGCCTTTCTCTCGAATTCTTAAGAGAATATAAATCTTTAGTTTGTAGACTTGTAGTTGAGAGTCACAATAGCTATTTTTTTAAGTCTTTATTTAAATTCCAGTTAGTTAACATAGAGTGTAATATGAGGTTCAGGTGTACAATATAGTGATTGAACACTTCTATACAATGCCCTGTGCTCATACTGACAAGAGTCCCCCTTCATCCCCATCACCTATTTCCCCCCAACCCCCCACCCACCTCCCATCTGGTGACCAGCAGTATGTTCTCTAGAGCTAAAAGTCTGTTTCTTGGTTTGCCTCTCTCTCTCTTTTTTTTCCCCTTTGCTCCTTTGTTTTGTTTCTGAAAAGACACTGATGTGATTCCACAAGTTGATACATTATGTTATGCTCCCCATTAAGTGTAGCTCCCATCTGTCACCATATAACACTATTGTAATCCCATTGACTATACTCCCTATGTTGTACCTGTTATCCCTGTGACTGAATTCATTCCATAACTGGAAACCTGCCCCTCTTTACCCATTTTGCCCATCCCCCACTCCTCTGCCCTCTGGCAACCATCAGTTTGTTCTGTATTTATAAGTTCTGTTTCTGCTTTTTTGTTTTTTTATTCATTTGTTTTGTGATACTGATAGTATTTTATCTTTCACAGAATCTTTGTGGTTTTTACACACAAAGCTCAATGGTTTTCGTGACAAAAATGTATTCTAGCAAGTTCAGTATTAAAGACTACACTCAACTCATGCTAGTAGTTCATCTACAATGAGAAGTCAGATGACAATTCTGTTGTAGACCTAATTAAAAATGTTGTTGAGGAAATTGATTTTTAAAAGCCTAACCTTTCCCCTTGCCTCTTCAATTTTTAAACACATAAAAATATGAGAAGAGATTAATTTCCAGTGTTTCACATATGCCATTTTGTTAATAAATTTCAGTAAGAATATGATTCAATTTCATCTAAAAGAGAATTATAAAATCAACCAAATATAACAAGCCTGTGATTTTAATTAATATTCACTCACAGGGTCCTTTATGCTTGCACCTTTTGTTCCATCACGTTTTTTTGGTTTAAAAATAATTGCACAACTTTACATCTTTTGAGGATATTGCAAGAGTAGCAAAATCTCACAGCAAAATCCACTCATTGTTTAATGTAACACACACTTATTAAGTGCTTATGTATTCTTTGGGGGCTGCCAATATTAGAACAACCCTATACTAGACATAATTACAGCCTCAAGTTGGGTAGCCGGGCTCATGGTAAAGATCACACTCAGCAATTTAGGAAAAAAAAAAAAAAAACAAATACCTAAGCAAAACTAAGAAGGTTCTCTAAGTTAACTATATACAGGCTTTCATAGTATAGGAATAACTAATTCCAAAAGTCTTCTATGAGTATGCTCAATAGAAATCACTTTCTCTCTAGTGTACAGTCAAAATCATAAACCTGTTTCTCTATCACCTGCCCTTCATCTGACTTAACAACATTTACTGAGTAGTTTATATACAGGATAATTTTATTCACCAGTCATTATAGGCAAGGTCCCCAGGCCCTACCAGTTTTTCAAGAACCCCCCAGATTTATTTGCAATATTAAAGATAAAAACTTGGGTGCCTGGGTGGCTCAGATGGTTAAGCGTCTGCCTTCGGCTCAGGTCATGATCCCAGGGTCCTGGGATCGGGTCCCGCATCAGGCTCCCTGCTCCTTGGGAGCCTGCTTCTCCCTCTGCCTCTCTCTCTCTCTCTCTCTCTCTGTGTGTCTCTCGTGAATAAATAAATAAAATCTTTAAAAAAATAAAAAAATAAAGATAAAAACTTTTGGTACCCAATGAAGAAGGAAAAACTTCAAATTGGGATTATTAAATGCTTAATTAAATGTTCACAAAATATAGAATTAAGTCAACTTTATTAATTGTTAAATTTAGTATTCATAAAAATCTAACTGCATTTGAAAAAAATTTATGGGTTAGATCTTCTCATTTAGAAAAAATCCAACAATGCATAATGATTGCAGAGAAATCATAGTCAATAAATAAATGAATAATTTGCAGATAAATAATTTCCATGCAAAATTACTTTAAACTTCTTTTAAAATGTCGAGTGAAAAAAAATAAAATAAAATGTAGAGTGTTTGGGCCCCACAAAGGTATTAAAATTATCCTGTATGCATGTGCATATCACGATTCTAGATAGCTTACATAGATTATCTAAATTGGTCATACCATTTCAATTTAATTCAATTTGACGAAACTTTGTTGAACATGTATTAGAATTGCAGAACGGGCTCTCAAGGTGTATACATTATCTAAATTGAATTTCATAAATTCTTTTCAATTCAGTTCAACAGCAATTTATTATCTACTCTGTGTCTGGTACTGTGCTAGCTACTCTGGGTACAGAAATAAAATGATTATACACCCTGCTCTCAGGGAGCTCAAAGATCAACAGGAAATGCAGACAAGTAAGTAAAAATGTGTATGAGAATGTGGTAAGTGCTATTTTATAGGTAAGCATGGTGGTCTGAGAATCATCTAGGAAGGAAACTTATTCCAGATTTGGAGGAACAGAATAGGCTTCATGGAGTAAAATTGAAACCAGTGAGATAAATTGAAGATAGTCAAGGAAAAGGGGTGAAGAGGGGCTCGAAATTTCCAGAAAGAAGGAAGAGCATGTGCCAGTCACCAACAAGAGAGAAAATGGCACAGGGAGATAACTGAATGATCAGTGATAAGGTGTGCTTCTGTGCCCTCTAAATAGGTACAAGGACTGCTGACCATGTGACCAAAGGCAAACAGAAATCCCTGACAGCCCATCAAAAGATTTTTGCATCAAAAACTGCCTTGACCCAACAGAACCAAGCCTGTTAAGAGAAAAAGCTGTCAAGGGGCACCTGGGTGGTTCAGTCGTTAAGCGTCTGCCTTCAGCTCAGGTCATGATCCCGGGGTCCTGGGATCAAGTCCCATGTCAGGCTCAGTGGGGAGCCTGCTTCTCCCCCTCCCACTCCCCCTGCTTATATTCCCTCTCTCGCTGTGTCTCTCTCTCTGTCAAATAAATAAAAATAAAATCTTTAAAAAAAAAAGAAGAGAAAGAAAGAAAAAGCTGTCAAGGGGCACCTGGGTGGCTCAGTCGGTTAAGCATCCAACTCCTGGTTTTGGCTCCAATCGAGATCTCATGTGTTGTGAGATCGAGCCCGAGTCTGGCTCCACGCTGAGTTTGGGCTTCTCTGCCTCTCCCTCTGCCCCTCCCCCTGCTCTCTCTCTCTCTCAAATAAACAAGTAAATAAAATCTTTAAAAAGAAAAAAGCTGTCAAAATCTGCATTAGGTAGGGCGCTTGGGTGGCTCAGTTGGTTAAGCGACTGCCTTTGGCTCAGGTCATGATCCTGGAGTCCCAGGATCGAGTCCCACATCGGGCTCCCTGCTCAGCAGGGAGTCTGCTTCTCCCTCTGACCCTCTTCCCTCTCGTGCTCTCTCTCTCTCATTCTCTCTCTCTCAAATAAATAAATAAAATCTTTAAAAAAAATCTGCATTAGGCAAATGGATTTCTATGTCAAGAAACTAATGTCTCCACCCATATATCCAACTTTATGCCTTCTCAAAATGTCAGCTGTTATGTAAAAATGACCTCTGAAAGAAGCGATTTGACTAAGGATTTCAAAATCATTCAGTGAAACCATGATACAGCTGCATCATTGGAATCAAAGTGAATGGCCCATGCAGAGCCACTAATATGAGCCATTAGCCATATTGTGTCTTCAGGAGAATTATATGATCTTCCAAAGTCAATCCAAGGGTTTGAATGTTCTAGGGACCCATCATGTAAAGTGTAACTGACAAACAGCTTGTCTAAAGCAACAGGGGCCCCACGTACTTAAAACAAAACAAAACAAAACACTTAGGCGGTGATATCTGGTAAGAACCAAGTTGTTTGTATTACAATTTCAGGTTACAAAATAGCAACTTGAAATAAATACGATTAATAAATGACTGCTGGAAGACAATTCTTCATGGGTCCATTGCATTTCTGTATGTCCTGAGAACAGGGAAACTGATAGCTTTTGATCTAAACTAGCCTTTCAAATATGTTTGTTTAGCAAATATATTTAGAAGATACAGTGTCTCCCTCCAAAGCAAAGGGCAGGTTTGTTTACTCTCCAGTATCACAAAGATAATGTCTTCTAAAGCAAGCTGGGGCAGGTTTGCTTGCAGCCAATTATAAATCATTAGGGCTTCCTAAGCTTGAGGTTCCTCTGGTGTGATGTAAACTCGCTACGTGGGCCACTCTGCAATACTCCTGTGGTACTTGGGGGGGAAGGCCACCCCGTGTTACTGCTGTGGTACTTGGGGGGAGGGCAATGGAAACTGAGGTGAACATGATCTCATGCTGCCTCCTGTACCACGACTTAAAAAGTCCTTTGTCTCTGACCAGGAATCTCGTGTCTTCTGTCAACGTCTGTAGATGTAGACTGTAGCAAGCAGTTAGCTTGCAAACAGGGTAAAATCTCCGACCCTTCACCATTTTCAATAATGACCCTTTCATTTTCCATGGGTTTGATAACAAATCCGCATTGATAGGATTTATATAGATATTAATTTATTTAAAACTTTTGCTCAATTTAAATACGTTAAACCCTTGCATGAGCTGAATTTTATGACATAATTTGCAAATGATCCTTCTCTAATAAGATTAGATATTCATTATAATCAGATAAATTCATTTCTGCCTGAAGATAATTCATAATTCATAGCAATAGTGTGAAGTAGTGGTTTACCAAGACAAAGTCGTAATATGAGAAATGACTCTTGCTTTCTCCTGCCACAGAAGGATTCTTGGTGTTAGATATTAGAATGACTCATAAAATACTTCTTGAAATTTAATTTCTACTCTTAAATGAGGTTAGACCATGACTGTAATCAAGTTCTGAAATTTTATGGGATTTTTTCCCTGTGGTAAATCATGGGATTCTGAAAAACAAAAACAAATGAATTTTTTTTTCAGGCTCTGAATTTTTTTTTCCAAATTTCCAGTCACTACAGTCAGTTAACTTATTTTCCAAATTGACTTTAATACCTTAAATCTATGCATCAAGCATTGACTGATCTGAGGTATTCTGTTGCATTCTGAAACATATATGCATACTATAGTGGGTCCTAGCAATGGTATCAGACTTTAGTTTATGTTATAGAGTGTCTGCACACCAAAACGGCTGCATTGTTTTTATCATTATATCAAGCAGGATGAACAGCCATGGAAAAGCAGCCAATATCCCATGGTAGAAAAAAATCTTAAAAAAAAAAGGGGGGGTTCAAATGTGCGTTTTGAAGGCTACTGACCCTGTAGCTAAAAAGTACCCTCACAAGTTTAATTCTGACCTTCTTTCCGAGAATTGAGTTTAAACCTAATTTTGAAAATGACACAAAGTGGGCTAAGCACAAAGAAATGTTAAAAGTACCTAAAGCCAATAAGGTCTTCATTATTTCATATCTAAAAAGCTGCTAATAAAAAGAACTTCAGTCCAATCACTTTATGACAAAACCTGAAATGTTTAACTTCCAATATTTTACTCATTAAATATGCCTACCTTTCTTTCTCATATAGCAAATAGCTTTGTTTTAATTAGTTACCTTGAAAAAGTCTACATAGACCAAAGCTGAAATCGTTTTTAAATAACTTTTCAATTGAGAACACAATTACAGATTTTGAACTGAAACAAAATTTCTCATCTCATTACTTTTATTTAAAAAAATATTGTAGGATCTCTTGGAAAATAATTACTAAGTTTTTTGACACAAGTAGCTTGAATTTAAAATTCGTCTAAGAGTATGACAAACTTTGAGGTTAGGTAAACTTACCAGATTTCTTTTCTAAACAAATGGTCCAGCATTCATATAAACATACCAAATGTACAACTTCTAGGTCAATGAGTATATTCTAAGCTTTTACAAATAAGTATATTTGTGACACTATGAGTTAAAAATGTAAAGAAGTACAACTCAAGGGGCACCTGGGTGGCTCAGTCGGTTAAGCGACCGACTTCGGCTCAGGTCATGATCTCAGGGTTGTGGGATCGAGCCCCGCATCAGGCTCTGCACTCAATGGGGACTCTGTCTGTCCCTCTTCTTCTGACCCGCTCCCCCCACTTGTGCTCTCTCTTTCTCTCTTAAATAAATAAATAAGATCTTTTAAAAAAAAAAAAGTGCAACTCTAGTGGCTGAATTCCATGAAGTAATACATTTTATTTGCAATACAGAACAATCTTTTTCATTCATTCAACAGTTATTTACGGGCATCTGCTGTATGTTGAAAACTATACAAAACTTTGAAGATATAGACATGAATAAGACACCGAAGGCACCCTCACGTCTTCAAGGGTCTGGTAAAGATTAGGACAATGATAGAGGTATGATAAAAACATGCTATGAAAACATGGAGTAGGGGCACCCAAATCAGTCTGAGGTAATCAGATGAATGGTTTCCATGGCTGAGTCTTTAAAGATGAGTTGTCCAGGAGGCAAGAATGGACAAGGATGCATTAAAGAGTACCCACGCAAGAAAGAAGTTGAATCTGCTTTCACTGGAGAGTGTAGCTTAACTAGGTAAAGTAGGGGTGAAGTTACTCATAAGAAGTAGGAGGCAGTGTGTTGTCTAGTGGGACCCTCCGCAGAATGGCAGTAGCTAAGGACGTCAAAGAACTATTAATCCCTTACCAAAAGGTACCGTGTCTCAGTCTGAAGACTACAGTTATTTTTACAGAGTATATTTGCCAATGCTTGTTAGACTGCTTTTATCTGGTTCTGTTTTAAAATACAGTCCGTTTAAAATAAAGTAGGCCTAGCCCATAGATTTGTAAGAAAGAACTCCGCAAAGAGAAGGGCTATCACAATATGAAGTAATTATGATGCCCATAATGTTTCCAGGTTTGCTTCCATATAAATTGATGTGTGACCTTGCACAAATCATTTAACTTCTCTGCTACAGATGTCATCGGTAATTTGGGGGTAATATCACAAATGTTACAAAAATGTGAGGCTTCATAAAGCACTCCAAAAGACTCCTATGAAGGGATTATAGATGCATAAAGTGCATTATGATGACGAGAACTAATAATAAATTGTTGCTTGGCACTTTGTACACTAATTAGAAGTGCAACCTGCTCCGGAGTATTAGAGGAGTCGAAACTAAAATGAGGATTCTGTTGCTCATCCCATTGTGGATTATAAATAGGCTGATCACATAATTTTTGTCCAAATTGGGACATCTTTGATAGGGAAAGAGTGCACTAACCAGATGGGACACTCAGACGACAGGCATAAATTAGGACTGACCTAGGCAAATCGGGATGTAGAGTCACCCTCCTTGTACATCTACCCCTTCATTGTTTGGATACATGTAGCATCTTTTATAAAAGCTCAAGGTCCTCTCTGGGAAATTCCGAGCATGATGGTTGCCATTTGTGGAAGAGGCCATGATGGTATCAAAGCAAATACGAGGCAACTATGGACATTTTAACAGAAGCACAAGTCTAGTGGAGGAATATTATTGCACTCCCCACCCTCAACCCACACTTGGAAATGGAGCTCTCCTAGCTATGGAGCCTCTAATCATGTATTCATCTCACCCTCATTCTCAGGAAAGTCCCTGACCTAACAGATGCATTTACCGCATTAACATAATGCATTGGTTCTGCTCTCTGTATATAAAACTCTGGCATATTTGTGCTCTGGCTTATGCGAGTCACTTCACATTTCTGAGCTTCACTTACCCCATGTGAGAGTCCAAATGTTATCTAAGCTTCCTTATGGCTCTGGTAATGCTGGATTTTATGTTTTCTTTGTATGTAAGAATGAGAAAGAATATAAATGAAGAAATATATATATATATATATACTATATATTATATATATATATTCTGTTTTAGCTTGCAAACTCCTATAGGTTGAAGACATTGTTTTTCTCACTGCTTTTCCCCTCCCCCCAACAAACACACACACACATACAGACACACACACGGTATTCATCGTTATGTAGAAGCAGCAGCAAGGAGAAAAGGCAAGGCGGCAGGAAGTAGTGTTGGGGAGGTGAAAGGGCTGTATAAAAATGGAGGAAGGGAGGAAAAGGAGATTGGGAGGGGAGGGGAGGGAGGGAGGGGGGCAGAGCCAGGCACAGTGCAACGGACAGCAGGCATTGTCACACACATTCATGATTGCTAGTCATGGTTATGGGCTGTGAATGCAAGAAGAAAGACATGTCTTTAAAAGCCATTTCCATCTTACATTTTCAATCTGTAACAAAAGTTTAATAATATGCAGTCAATAATTTGCAAGATCATTAAATTCCTACAATAGAAGGAAAGAAGTTGTTAAGTCTTACAGACCTTCCTGGTGGCAATTCTCAAAAGAAAAAGTAATAGAAGTTGGTTACTAGGTGCAGCAATCTCTGAACTCAAGTTCAAAAGACAGCTCTCACCGGTATTCTCCCAGGATAACAATTGGGCTGGGGCAATTTGAGTCATGGGCTCGTTCAAATTAGAATGATCTTATTTTTGTTCCAAGAGCGCAGCTTGCCTGTAATGCAAAATCACAAGACATAGAAAATAATATATAATAATATGAGTGGATCCAAGAGATAAGTGTGTTTCATTTACTTGTTTCCAGGCTAACCATTCACTATTGTTTGAATAGAGCTGATAAACGCAGACTAATAAGCCTTGAACCGAAGACCCAAAGGTAGAGGACTGTTTGGGTGTTGAAGCATACTAATTAAGAAGCAGCAAAGTGGCCACATAAAATCTGAAGTCTTCCCCATATCACTAGCAGGATAATGTAGCGAACAACACTTTGAACTAAGTATCAGGAGACCCATACATTATACTTGGTTCCTTAATTTAGGCAAGAAGCATTTATTGAAGACCTACTATGTGCCAGACATTATGTCTTGTGTTAGGGAAATAAAAAGTAATGGGATTTGACTAAAGCATATAATGAATGGAATGGGGTGGGGAAAGGGAAAAAACTGGCAAGGGTACAAGTTAGTTGGTGCAGACCTTTGTTTAAGGAGTTGAGGGTTTATCCTGAGAGAAGCAAGATGTTACCAAATGATGTTTAAGCAGATAAGTGACAATTACTTTTGTATATTTGAAGATATTTCTCCAGCTAGAGTATAGAGGAGATATGGGGGTAAGGTCTCCTATTGTATGCCAGGAGGCCAACTGGTATGCGATGGCTGTGGTACAGGGCAAGAGATGATAATGGCCTGGACTAGTTCTCACAGATCTTGCTGAACAATTGGATGTTTGGGGAGGGTGGGGGCAGTAAGGGAGAAGAAGGGGTCAAGAATGATTCCCACGTTTCCAGTTTGGTCAACTGGCTTCAGTATGTGAAGCCACATAGAGAAATAGGGTACAGAGAAAGAAGAGAAGTTTCCTGGTTGAATGATGAGTTCAGTATTGGAAGTACTGATGCTCAGGTGTCTCTGAGACACTGAAATAGGGATGTTGAGTAGATATTCAGACCTAAGGAAAAAGTTTACAACCTAAAATGTAGATCTGGAAGCCATCCACGAAGGGATCATGTAAGCCATAAGAGTAGTTCAGATTACTGAAGAGCAGTGTGTAGATTGAGAAGAGAAAATAGGCTGGGTCACAGTCTGGAGAAGATCAGCATTTAAGAGATACGCAGAGGAAAACAAACCTGCAAAAGAAACGGAGAAGGAGCTAGAGAAGTAGGTGAGTGTGTTGTTATGGAAATCCAGAGAAAGGAGGGCTTCAAAAAGAAGTGAATCCAATGCTTCTGGGTACTTGGACAGGTCAATTTTCCTTTCTTGACGCTGCTATCATCTCTGTACAAGAATAAGACTGGACTGGATATACGTTAAAAGTCATCCCGGTTCTGATCTCCTGCTACTTCATAGGAGATCTGAAATGTCTCCCTTTATTTTGGCTAATGGGAGGAAGAGCATTCTTTCCAAGACTGACCCTTCAAGAAAAAGTCCTCGAGGCTTGCCATCAATCTAATCAAAGCTTTTACATCAAGTAACAACGACTACCGTGCAATAATAATATTAAAAAAAACTAGTAAGCTAACAGGAATAAAAGCAATGTATAAACAATAGCTATATGTTCCTGAGCACCTACTAAATGACAGGTATTGCCCTGATTTCTTTTTGTACTTTAAGTTACTCACTGCTTATAAAAAATAACTATCCCGGGATGCTTGGGTGGCTCAGTCGGTTAAGCGTCCGACTCTTGGTTTCGGCTCAGGTCGGGATCTCAGGGTGGTGAGACTGAGCCCCATGTCGGGCTCCATGCTCAGCATGGAATCTGCTTGAGGTCCTCTCTCTCTCAATAAATAAATAAATAAATCTTTAAAGAAAGAAATAATTATCCATATTTTACAAAGGTTAAAACCAAACTCTAGATAAAAGTTCACCAAAAGTTCACAGTGTTAGTTTGTGGTAGAGGTGAGATTTGAAACTAGGTCTACCTAATTCTAACTATTTCCATAGTATGAAATGTCCCAGAAACAGGACCTCCTCACTTCCTACATCTTTATCTGTTACGGAGAATATAAATACATTTTCCCTTTAACCTATTGTCTGGTCATAGCCAGTCAGAATTTCTAATAAAAAAAATCCAAGCCAACGGTGAGCGCTGTGAATTGTGCAAGACTGTTGAATCACAGATCTGTACTTCTGAAACAAATAACGCAACATATTTTAAGAAAAAAGAAAAAGAAGAAGATAACAGGAGAGGAAGAAAAGGGGAGTATGTCAGAGGGGGAGACGAACCATGAGAGATGATGGACTCTGAAAAACAAACTGAGGGTTCTAGAGGAGAGGGGGGTAGGGGGATGGGTTAGCCTGGTGATGGGTATTGAGGAGGGCACGTTCTGCATGGAGCACTGGGTGTTATGAACAAACAATGAATCATGGAACACTGCATCAAAAACTAATGATGTAATATATGGTGATTAACATAACAATAAAAAATTAAAAAAAAAATCCAAGCCAGTCAAAAAGTTACTCTTGTCTTAATATAAGGCTCTTCTATAAATTTGCCAACAAGTTATTGTTTTATTTTGAGGAGATTTTATTTATTTATTTATTTATTTATTTATTTATTTATTTATTTATTTAAAACAGAGAGAGAGAGAGAGAGAGAGAGAGAGAGAGAGAGAGAAAGAGCATGCACAAGCAGGGGGAGCAGGATTGGGAGAGGGAGAACAGGCTCCTCACTGAGCAGGGAGCCCGATGTGGGGCTTGATCCCAGGACCCTGGGATCATGACCTGAGCCGAAGGCAGATGCTTAACCGACTGAGCCACCCAGGTGCCCCAAATTGTTGTTTTATAAGATCCACAGCAGTTGGTATCCCGACAAAAGTGAGCACAAGCAATGGGGGAGGTATTATCTTCTAAATCTTTCAACAGTCAGGGGTTATTTGCCTTCTTCAGAGCATACTTTACACTCATTTGAAGTTCTTGCCTTTTCCCTAATCCTTCCATAACATGGATCTCTTCCTAAATGCCTGTGTCATTGGGTTCATTTTGAACATGTAAGAGAGCACTGAGGATGGATCAGAATAATAAAGGAGGAGGACAAAACCAGGAAATATGCCCCATAGAAGCCACTCTTACATAGGAAACAGCATGAAAATGATGCATAAAACTACTACCCAATATTCTGTGTAACGTACACACATATGTATGTGTGTTGTCCTAGGGGATATATTGAAGTGATAGAAGAGACTTTAGTTTATTATTTTATGCATTTCCAAAAATGGTAGAATTTTATGGGATTTTACATTTTCTTTTGTGTTTTTGTTTTTTAAACTAAAACTCTTTTTATTTTATATTTTTTAAAGATTTTATTTATTTATTTGACAGAGAGAGAGGGAGAACACACAAGCAGGCAGAGGGAAAGGGAGAAGCAGGCTCCAGGGAGCCCGACACAGGGCTCCATCCCAGGACCCTGGAATCGTGACCTGAGCCAAAGGCAGATGCTTAACCAACTGAGCCACCCAGGTGCCCCAAACTAAAACTCTTTTTAAACAATAATGACACCACCTAACAGGCCACCTCCAGCCAATTCCACATTCTATTCCTCCAAAACCATTTTTATGGTGTCATCAGTCTGCTGAATGTCCAAAATAAAACTCTTATCTTGATTTTTTTTTTTTTTGGAGCAAGCATCTCTAGGGATGTCAACTTCCACTCTGAGGGGTACCCTCCCACATGGGCGAGGGAGAATCTTTGCAATTTCTACTATATGACTGTCTTCCCCCACTTCTGACCATAGCAATTGATCAAGGGTGGACACATGATCCAGGGTATAGCAATTCATTCCTCTCTCCTGATTATTTGAAATTGGTATTCAAAGATATTCATCTCTGTTGATGGCTTGAACTGAGGAAGCAATAGCCTATAAGCAATAGGTTGGCTATGTTACACAGGAAGATGGAGAAAACGTAAGTCTGCCAAAAGGACATGAAGCAGGCAAAAAAGACAGAATTTTCAAAAAGCCTATGAGATATGAGGAGACGTCTTAAAGAAAGACAGTGGCCCAAGAGCAAGCACAAGGAAGACTACCCTGGTTCCTAATAGCATGCTCATTTTTGGTTCTCAACCTCCTTAAGGCTGAAATGTATCCTTGACCATGGTTCCCTGTAATAATGTTCCTTATATTTACTTACCCTTGTTTGAGTTGGCTTCTATCACTTTTTATCTGAAGCTCCTTGCCTAAGATAATGAATTACAACTTTTCTGCCTGGCCTACAGTAGAACAGCAACAATATGAATTTAGATGAAGGCTAACATACAAGGGGTATCTCAGAGATACAGACAGCTGAAGGAACTGATCTCAGATTTGTGATCTCCTCAACAACCTGTAGTCCTTTTTTACAATATATGTATTTCTACTGTTGCATGTTTAACAGTGGTCTTTGGCCATTTCCCCTTTGGGCTCGTTGAGGGGAAGATTAAGTCTGTGGACTCTCTTCTACATGTAAATCCATATCCTACAAGGAGGGGTTCAGTGAAAGCCTAAACATGCCTTTTTTGTACTTGTGTATACAAGTATACACAAGTATATACAAAGCTGGGTATTCTATTTTGTGGCTGTATCAGAGTATCCTAGAGGGTGCAGGAAACAGGAAGTCTTCTTTCATGGCCAAGAGAACCCATGAAATCACAATCAAAAGAAGGAAGGAAGGAAGGAAGGAAGGAAGGAAGGAAGGAAGAGGAAAGAAAGAAAGAAAGAAAGAGAAAGAAAGAGAGAGAGAAAGAGAGAAAGAGAGAAAGAGAGAAAGAGAGAAAGAAAGAAAGAAAGAAAGAAAGAAAGAAAGAAAGAAAGAAAGAAAGAAAGAAAGAAAGAAAGGGGCACCTGGGTGGCTCAGTCGGTTAAGCATCTGTCTTCAGCTCAGGTCATGATCCCAGGGTCCTGGGATGGAGACCCACGTCAGGCTCCCTGCTCAGCGGGGAGTCTACTTCTCCCTCTCCCTCTGCCTGCAGCTCTGCCTACTTGTGCTCTCTCTCTCTGTCAAACAAATAAATAAAATCTAAAAAAAAAAAGGAAGGAAGGAAAGAAGGAAGAAAGAAAGAAGGAAGAAAGAAAAAGGAAGAGAAAAGAAAGAAGAAAAGAAAAAAGAAAGAAAGAAAAGAAAAGAAGTAACAGCTGCTTCACTCAGATTGATTGCCTAGGTCAATGCTTAATTTCATTTATGTACATCATCAATAAAAGTGAGTTCTGACCCAGGGGCAATGATAGCTCTGAGATAAATGAGGTGTCTGCGTATGTGTGACTCATAACCTGTTAAGCCTTTCGGAAACAGAAAGCTAACTCTCTCAAATATAAATATTAGTAAAAGTATTTCCTCCAACTTTTTTCATTCATTTGAGATGCTGCGTTGGGATAACTGGGCTTTCAGTTAAGGCTCTTTAACTACTGTGCCTTGATGTTGATTTTCTGTGTATGTTTCTCTCTTCCATGTAAGACAATAATAAAATAGAAGAAAGAAAAATGAAAATAATCCCCGGAATAAAAAAAAAATGGAGTGACAAAGTAATAAAGTTTACTATGTCCCAGAGCCAAGTTCACTTTGGACTTCCTGCCCTTCAAATCTTTTTCATCTCCATGGGCCTTCACTGAATATAGAAGCCATTAATCAGACCTTAGCTCCTGGGTACCAGGAACAACGCAGTTTTGGCCCCCAGCCAGACAGAATACAATCTGACCTATATTGACCGATTGGTCTATTTGCCGCTCTCCATGCTGGAAATAACAGGGTCAGGTTGACTGTGACACGTGGGGGTGATCCACTGAAATTGACAATGGGGAAAACGGAGCCACTTCTTCCTCCCTTACCCTCCCCGGAAACCCTCCAGTGGGGCACAAAAAGGTGACAACTGGAAGAACTCAGGGCAGCAAAAGGACTGTGAGCAGACCAGACAATGTCTGTAGGAGCGTGCCTCATTCACGTCAGAGTCTGTCGGGTGTGTTAGAAGCAAGTGTCTGAGATAATATTTCACTTCGTCTTTCTATCTCTCCCACAGTGGGAGCTCGTCCTATGCGCCTTTGTCCCCAGGCTTGGTTGCCACAACCAAGTCCTTCAGTCAGGCTGGCACCACCAACCCCCCCTCCCCCCGGCACCACCAACCCCCTCCCCCCGCCTCTATTATTCTAGCGGCCTTCTGTGGGGTCTCCCTCTGCTGCAGTCAATCTTGTTTGCTATCACTATATTTCATCTTCCCCAGTGTCATTTTCTTTACATTTATCTCATCCGAAATCTCCTACAGCAGATTCTTCTCCGCCATTGAATCAAATTGAAATTCTTCCCCCTGCTTTCTTTCCCTAGACTGCCATCCCGCCCCCGCCCCACCCCCACCCCCACCCCCACCCCCACCCCCACCCCATCACTGCTTTTCTCATCCCGCTGTTTATAGTTTCACCATCAGACTTCCCCTTACAAACAGGTGCCCCGCTTATAGTAGAAATAGGGCAGGTGTGAACCAGAGGATGTCCGCGAGGCATTTCCATTCTTTTTTAAATCGCCATCTTTAAAAATAGAGGCTGAGCAGAAGGGAAGTGTCAAGGAGAAGGGACAGTCAAGGAGGCAAAGCACCGAGACAAACCCTGGCCCCCTTGAAGCCAGCTTCCAGACTTCCTATTGCTACCCGGCGAATGTCTCCCACCCTCTCCAGTGTTGCTATGGCCTCTGGGCAAAGACGGTGTTAGGAAATGCCAACTATAACCCATATTTCGAGTGTGCCACTCACTGACGCCTAATGGCCCTTGAGGCTGAGACTGGAGCCCTCTACCTTATGCATGAGGAAAGTAAGGGACTATCCGTCTCCGAACCGGATGCCCTTCCCCTTACTGGGCTCTCTTCTTAAAGGAGGTAACATGCAAGTGATCTATACTGATTACATCCCCTCCCCCACCCATCTTCTTCCTCTGCAGGGGAACTGTGTTAAGAAGGGAAGGTCATGAAGGTAAATTGTCTCCCTCTCAGTAGCGCCTATAGAGGTCTTTCCCTGGCTCGGAAATCAGGGAACAAAGGAACTCACAAATTCTTATCCGTAGCCACTTGGCCCCCACAAACACTCCTGTGGGTAAAATCAAAATACAATGATTACTTTTAAAATTGAAAATGTAAATGAATCTCCATTAAATGTAATTACTTATCATTTTAAATCTAAAATGTAATGTGTTGATAGAAAAAGAGATTTAAAAGGGCTATTGGAGGTTATTTGATCTTTAGTGGCCTGTAGAATATTCTCACCATTGCTTGCATTGTAAATCAGCGCGGCTGCTCTCTTCTGTAGCAATTCCTACTTCCCCACCAGATTATTCAAGTGCGGCATCTGGGGCCGATTGAACCCATCGGTTTCTCACTCTAGATTTTCCTCTGTCGAAGCAGCTGAAGGAAGTATTGCCTTCTCCAGCAGCTACATCAAACTACCGATGCATACTGAATTTAAAAATCAGGCAAAAGCACTAAAGAGATTTTCGTGTACTGCTGCTAAGTCCCACTTCCTGCGGTGCCTACTTATCAAGCTGGGCTGCTTTCTTGGGTGGGGGCTTAGGTCATTCTTTTTTTTTTTTTTTAATTTTATTTATTTATTTGACAGAGAGCGAGAGACAGTGAGAGAAGGAACACAAGCAGGGAGAGTGGAGAGGGAGAGGCAGGCTTCCCGTCAAGTAGGGAGCCCGATGCGGGGCTCGATCCCAGGACCCTGGGATCATGACCTGAGCCGAAGGCAGACGCTTAACAACTGAGCCACCCAGGCGCCCCGGCTTAGGTCATTCTTGTGCAGTATCTCATGGTTCTCTCTGCGAAAAAAGTGTCTTGTTTCATTCGGCCCGTGAAGACACTAGTTAAGGATGACACCCAGTTTTCTGGCTTTGGTAACAGCAAGGCAGTTCGCAGAGACAGGGAAACTCAGGCAGGAGAGAGAAACTCAGGCTGGAGGGTGCAAGAATCGCGTTTATTTTGAATGTGTTGAGTTCGAGCTCCCTGTGCAAATCCAAGCGCAGAGATTTGGGGCTCTGATAGGGCTCTAGGAATCATGAGCTAATTGGTAGGAATTGAAGCCACAGAGTGAAGTCATCCGGAAGATCAAATGCTTAGGAATATGACAGTTAGGATATAGTTTATATTGGCATAGGGAAATGAAACTCAAGGTTGTAAGGAGCAGTCAGAGATAGAAAACATTCTATAGAATTATGGAGCAAGAGTATTTCAAAAAGTAATGAAAAAGTAATCAATTGTGTCATGTGCCACAAAAGGATGGTTGGGAAGAGGAGTGATCTGGGTAGTCTATGCCTAGACAGTTTCCCCCATCTCCCTTAGCAAGGAAAGAAATGGCCCCATAGAACTTTTCTTGGTGACTTCATGGTGGATTCAAAGGATCATTGCTTTCTCTAATAAGAGCTTATAAACCACCACTTTCTTAACCCCTTCTAAATTCATGCACAACTCTGAACACATATCCACTGGTCTATAAAGGATCCATTTTCTTCTCCTTATTAACAATTGGAATGACAGTCCCCTATTCAAATCTTTTGGTATATTTTCCCATTCTCGATAACCAACAATCTTATCTATAAAATCTCTCAGAACCCTGGTGTGTGATACCTCTGGACCATGAGCTGTACATGTATTTAGAAGAAAGAAGCGTCCTTCAAAAAATTTTCTTCTCTTCCCCCTTCCCAATATTCCTTCTACCATTTTTATAAAAAGATTATTCCCTTCCACTAAAGGACATGAGCAAAATAGTTTGACTTTTAAAAAATCAAATGCCTTCAAGATAATCCAGTTAATTTGTCAGTAGAATAATGTCAGTGGGTTTCAAAACTCTAAAGGTAAAGTATATTCAAGTTCATTCCTAATAGCCTGCAGAGAACTATTGATACTCATGTTCTATTAGCTATAACAGGGACACATGCCTAATTCCATTCAAATTACATTGAAACTTCACTGCATCATATCTTCAGATAGCAGATTTTTATCATCATGCTTAATGCAATTAAATCTTCAAGCATTCTCATAAATTACTAGCTACAAGACCAGACTGCACCTTTACCTATAAAGCCTAAAGAAAGAGCAATCCAATTTTAAGGCAAAATTGCAGATTAACACAGTACTCACAGATGTGAATAAGAAGAGAAGCCAATATCTTTCTTGCCAGTTCCTTCTGAAGACTCTAGTTGCCACTTCTGAGAACTCACTCCTTCTTTCATACCCTTCTGCATGTACCAGAAAAACTGTCTCTCCTCATGCGACAATTTTCTTCCATTTCAGGGGTCTAAAGTCATAATTCTGGTTTCTACTGTTGTTAACTTTGGCTTGCTAAAATCCCCCAAATCCATCTCCCCCCACCCCCTCTGCTCGACCAATATCTACTCATCCCTTCCTCCCCCCTCCCTCTCTCCTCCCTTACATACGGTTGTCGGAAAATCACCACAAAGAGATCCAGCTGGATGAATCATCCTTTAGACACACAACCCTTCTCAGAGGCACAGATCTTTTGAAAGCTGGTGGGGACATCTGTCTCCACAGCAATTCAGGAGTTAATCCTCAACCAAATAACCCTGTGAAGTAATTTAGAAGTACAGGGTTCATTTTTTTTCTTCCAAAAACTGTAGGGGAAATGTGGAACACAGTGTCTACATATCACTATATTGAAAACTCCAGAGAGATCCCTCTGTTCTCCAAGCAGATGGAGATCCCACTCTATCAAAGGTTTTGTCTGTTGGCTCTTTTAATGAGGCTGGTGCTTCTGACTTAGGAGTAAAAAAGAGAAAGGTAAGAATTTTGCTGATTCACAGCTTTCCGGTATTTCTGCTGCTCTGGGCCTGTTTTTCGGGGCTCATATGTAGTTTAGTTTTATGTAGTTAGTCTCAAATGTAATCAAATTTGTATTCTCTGAACTTTCATGTTCCACTCTCAGATGACTAACTCTTTGAAAGTCATTTTTAGGATCTTGAATGATAAAATGCCTAACTCTCCTGATGGCACCAAATCCCAGAAAAATCTAAACGAGTTGAAAAGAATTCTACTTCGTTACAGATTCTATGGAAGACGAATAAAAGAGACTTTAAGTTATGCTCAGTAGGGAATTTAAATAGTGTCTTAAAATTAATCACAGAAGATTGTTTAAAGCCTTCAGATTTTTAAAAGTCAAATAAGAACGAAACATTGCACAAGTAATAAAGGCATCACGATTTTAATTCTAACTTTTAATATTTTCAGAAAAGAAGGTCCCAGACCAACCATTATATAAAAACATTCACCATGACTAATAATTCTGGTCATTAAAGATCAAAACTATTTTATATAAAAATGTTTAAAAACTACTTCGGGCTTTGACCCTGGATCATTTTGTATAATAATAAAACTAACTTGCATCTGTACAGCATTTGTGAAGGGCTTTCTTTTTTTCTCATTTTCCATGTACATAGATACTTGTGGATGAGTACAGATGTGGAATGAAAGCAGAGAGGCTATGTGACTTTGCTTAAGGTCATGCAAAAATTTCATAATATGGCAAGTTAAAAAATCCTCCTCTCACTCCCTCTTCAAAAGAGGAGTATGCTTCTTGGCCTCTTCTTTCCCTGAACCCTCAAAGGAGGGCCCAGCCTTGCCCCGGAGGTCTTCAGCAGTGGAGGATCAGAAGTAAAGGAAGATACAAACCATGAGAGTCTCTTAACTCTAGGAAACAAACCCAGGGATGTTGGAGGGGTGGGGGTGGGGGGATGAGGTCACTGGATGATGGGCATTAAGGAGGGCACATGATGTGATGAGCATGGTGTGTGAGATGCAACTGATGAATTACTGACCTCTACATTTGAAATGAATGATATACTATATGTTGGCTGATTGAATTTAAATTAAAAGGAAAGAAAGAAAGAAGGAAAGAAAGAAAGAAAGAAAGAAAGAAAGAAAGAAAGAAAGAAAGAAAGAAAGAAAGAAAGAAAGAAAGAAAGAAAGAAAAAGAAAGAAAGAAAGAAAGAAAGAAAGAAAGAAAGAAAGAAAAAGAAAAAGGGTAAAGGAAGATAAAAGGGAAACTATAACTGGTATTTTGAGCTGAAGGCTGAAGCTAATTTGCACGGAGTGGGAGAGTTGAGAGGAAATAGGTACAAGAAGAGCCAAGATATCAGACAAGTGTATAGGACAGGAAGTAACAAAGGTAATTTTAAGATCCATTTCTGGAGACTATGTGTCCCCTTAATAAGATTCAGGGGATACAAGTAAAGAGATGAATGATTGTAAAGTTGCTCTTGGTTGAATGGGCTGTGGTTTGGTGTACCCTACCATTGCTCCAAAACTATACCGTGTGGTTGCATGTCTCCAAATGCTTTTTAGTAATATATCTTTGGCCTTCACAATATTTTTTCCATCTTATCATAGTAACTCCATATCATGGAAGAAATCCCCAAAGAATTTCCATATAAATGGAAGAACTCCTCTTCTTTGTTGCCATATGATAATGACACCTTCTATTAGAGGTGACTGACTCAGAAGTCCAACGCGAGGGGATGAGAACTAGACTGGGAAGAGGGAAAGATTAAACTCATACTAGATGTGTCAGCACATCTGAATAACCCAACAACCCCTGTCAGATACAAGTAGTAAATTGATTTATGAAGCACTATCATTGGTTACTGGCACTAATCAATTAAGTAATACGCTGATTTATTTATACATTCTACTAAGTTTCTAAGTAACAATTCAGAAAAACTACATATGATACTTGCATTTAGGAGTTCCAAGTTGAAAGAGAAGAAGGTAAAGAGAGAGACACAGAGATAATTAAAATAACGCAATCTAATATACTTTATAGTAGAAGAACATATACATATGTGCTATAGGAGTTCAAAGCATAGCGAATTGAGTGAGTAAAATAAAGGAAGGCCTCACTGATGATGTATGAGCTGGGTCTTCAAAACCGAGTAGATAAGAAAATGATGGAGAGAGTATACTCTATAGAATCATGGCTCTGAACAGCTATGGTGGCATGGTGTGTTCTTAAAAAAGTTGCATATGACTGGAAAGTGTCTGCGTTATGGAGAAGGGTGGTAAAAACAAGGATAGTATTAATAATTTGCAAGATACAAAGCTGGAAAGTGGATTGAAACCAGATCAAGAAGAGTTGCAAAATTTTGCAAGTATATGCATATGCACATTTTCTTTAAAAAGGACTCATCATACTTTTCATAAATTGTCAAAGACCTTATGACCATCCAAAAAGTTCGTGGGTCATTGCTAGAGGAAAAGGAGAATATATATTCTTTTTTAACACATATATTTGTAAATTCCTTATATTGATGAATACACCATAAAGGTCGTTTTAGATCATTCCATATTTTTCCACAATATAATTTTAATCCTGCCTGGAATATACATATATAAATACATATACATATCTGTGTCATATTTTGTCCAATCTCTTAATGTTGAACATTATTATTCCCATTTTTCTGTAAATATGATAAACATCCTTATAACTAAAATCTTTGCAAGCATTTGTAACCATTTACTTATAATAAACTCCTGGAAATTTAATTGTTTGATCACATACTACATGCCCTTTTAAGGTCTTTGGTAAATACTGCCAAACCTCTCCCCAAAAAGATGGTGCTGATTTGAACTATTGCTTCCACTGTATACGGTGTCTCTGTGTACACTGGTCTGTAATCAAAAAAGGAAATTACACTTTTTCCACATTTGAATGTCCACTTGTGTTGTCACCAATTGGGTCCTTTGCCCTTTCTAGATTGGGGTGCTTTTCTATTACTTAAGGAATTGTAGGAGCTTACTTACACCTCTACTTACAATCTGAATTATTGGTCATTTTTGTTTGTGAATATTCACTCTAGTTTATTTGCCTTTCAGTTTGTTTTTGCAGTGGTTGACTTGCAGAAGTTGTAAGATTTCATTTAGACAGATCTATCAGTGTTACCCTTTATGAATTATGACTGTAGTACTTAGAAAGTCCAGAGCCATCCCATGATAATTTAAATATCTACCTATATTTTCTTCTAGAATTTAAAAGAAACCTTTGTCCTGTGGAATTAGGGTGGTATGATTTTCCAGGTGTCCCCACTGAGCTTCCTGAAACATCCAAACTAGACTCACCAACTTCAAATGTCTCTTTATCTCTCAGATTTATCTCTTACCACTTTTCCCTTGCTAACCACATCAGCATTCTCTCTAATCTTTGGACATGCCAAGCTCAATCCAACCAAAGGACCTTAATGTTTTGCTATTATCTGGACAGTGAGCATGGCTCACTCTTTTGCTTAGGTCAAAACTCCACTTAAGTGTTACCCACTTATTAAGCCTTTCCCTGAATACTCCATCTAAAATAAAATACTGGTCCAGCCCATCACACTGTCTCTTCAGTCTGCTTTATTTTTCTTTATACAATTTAATTCTACCTGAAAGCATATCATATATGTGTATGTGTATGTATGTGTGTATATATATACATATACTTGTTTATTGTTTTATTTAGCATCATATGTTTCACATGGGCAGATACTTTGTCTTCTTTTCTTTTTTAAAGATTTTATTTATTTAGAGAGAGAGAGAGAGCACATGAGCGTATGCCTTGGGGGAGGGGCCAAGGGAGAAGGAGAGAGAGAATCTCAGGCAGACTCCATGCTGAGCACAGAGCCTGACTTAGGGCTAGATCTCACAACCCTGAGATCATGACCTAAGCCTAAATCAAATGTCAGATGCTCAACCGACTGAGCCACCCTGGTGCCCTGATATTTTGTCTTCTTATTCAATCTCTGTATCCCCAGTACCTACAGAGTGATGGGTGAATAGGAAGAGATCAATAAATACTTGCTCAATAAAAACATTAGTAGCAAATATTCATACCTGTTTGTATCTTTGTGAAATGTCTAGTATGTTCCTCTGATTTATCCATCTATTTCAACACCAATTCCAAACTATGTAGCTTTATGATATATATTAAAATCTATACAATCTTTCTTATTCTTTCTAAATATGTCCATCTCTAGTCGACTGCATATATTCTTCCAAATGTACTTCATTTTTCCTATTTCCAAAAAAATGATATTTTAATTGGACTTCCATTAAATCATGAATTTATATGAGGAAAATTGACAACTAATATTTCTAACCATGAATAATTTTACACCTTTCCATTTACCTGATTCTTCCTTTATGTCCCTCATTAAAGTGTTACAGTGTTCTTTGTGTAAGTCTCATACATTTCACTTTTGTTTTATTTCTACAGATTAGATAGTTTTGTTATCATAAAGGGAATATTTCATTCTCATTATTTCCTACCTGGTTAAAAATTTAGTATAAAAATTTCAACATATATCTGTTTATGTTATATTTATTGTATAATTCAAATTTTATAACCTTATGCATATTTAATCTACTAAATCTATCAATGACTAGAACTTATAACAAATACACCATACTAATATAGTTCTGTCAGTTTATCCTTTCATTTCTAATAAATGTTTCTGTTTGTTTTTAGATGCTTTGTTTTGTTAATTGGTTGCAAAAGGTTAGTGGCTAGTACCAAGAGACTTTACCTTTTATAATTAGAAAGTCAATATCACTGTATTTTTGGTTTGTAACACTTTTTTTGGCTTCCTATATGGTTTAAAATACAAATGCATAAAACAATAATTATAAATCCAGTTAAAGGGCAAATGATGTAACAGGATATAATTTATAACAACAACATAAAGGGGAAGCAGAGATGTTTAGAAACAGAGTTAATGTATGACACTGAAGCAAAGTTCATATCAATTCAACATAGATTGTTGTAAGTTTAGGATGTTAACTGTAATTCGCTTGGTAACTAATAAGAAAATAACTAAAAAATATACAGAAGGGGCACCTGGGTGGCTCAGTCGATTAAGTGGCTGGCTCTTGATTTCACCTCAGGTCATGATCTCAGGGTCCTGGGATAGAGCCCTGTATCAGGCTCTGTGCTCAGTGGGGAGTTTGCTTGAGGATTCTTTCTCTCCCTCTCCCTCTGGCCCTCCCCCCACTCATGTGCTCACTCTCTCTCTCTAAAATAAATAAATTATATATATATACATATATAAAATACACACACACACACACACACACACACACAACAGAAAAGCAAATGGGAGGGGATCAGACACACTAGAGGGTGCCTTGGTGGCTCAGTTGGTTAAGCAACTGCCTTTGGCTCAGGTCAGGATCCTGGAGTTCCGGGATCAAGTCCCACATCAGGCTCCCTGCTGAGCAGGGAGTCTGCTTCTCCCTCTGACCCTACCCCCTCTTGGACTCTCTCTCTCTCTCTCTCACTCTCTCTCTCTCTCTCAAATAAATAAATAAAATCTTAAAAAAAAAAAAAAAAGAATGGCACACTAGAGAAAACCAAACATGAAAAAAGGCATTACTGGAGGAACCAAGAACCAAAAGCTATATAAGACATAATGAAGACAAATAGCAAAATGACAGAAGTAGGTTCTCCATTGTCAGTAATCACTTTAAATATAAATGAAATAAACTCACCAATTAAAAACAGAGATTGGCAGATTGGATACAAAAAAGTGATCCTTTCATTTATTTTGCTTTTCAGCTCTAGAGTTTCTTTTTGGTTCCTGTTTATAATTTCTGTCTTGATTAATATTATTTGTGTGTTCATACATTGTTCTCCTGGTTTCCCTTAGCTCTATGCCCATTATTTCTTTTAATATTTAAGCATACTTAAGACAGGTGACATAAAAGTCTTTGTCTAATAAATCCAATATTTTCTTGGGGCAATTTCCATTAATTTCCTTTTTTTCTGTGAATGTGCCATACTTTCTTGTTTCTTTGCAAGCTGCATAATTTTCTTGTTGGAAACTGGGCACTCTGAATAGTACAATGTGGTCATTCTGGATATCAAACTCTCCTTCCTCTCAGTGGTTTGTTATTGTTGCTATTTTTTGTTTTAGTTGTTTGTTTATTTAGTGCATTTTGAGAATTAATTGTATAAAGCATGTATTCTTTTTTGGGTGTGGCCTTTGAAGTCTCAGCTAACGACTGGACAGGGATTTCCTTAAGTGCCTAAAACCAAGACGTCTCCACATCTTGGCTTAGGAGATCTTTGTGTGTATTGATGCATACCTTTAGCGCTCAGCCACGCAGGTGACAACGCTGCCTTAGCCTGTACTTTCTGCTTGTGCAGAGCCTCAAGATTAGCAGATGTGAGAGCTCGGGGTCTACAGAGATCTTTCCTGAGCATGTGTAGCCTGGATATGCACGCATGTGTGTGGATTTCTAGATTTCCAGGAACAAGTTGGAGATTTTTAAAGCCTCTTATGTTTATCTTTACCTTCTCTCTCTCTTTTTTTTTTTGGTGAGCTTGTTGTTTGTCCCAAATCTTATCATAGCCTGAGGCAGTTGTGATTTTTAGCAATTGTTTTGAAAGATTTCATTTATTTATTTGAGAGAGAGAATGAGATAGAGCATGAGAGGGGGAGGGTCAGAGGGAGAAGCAGACGCTCTGCTCAGCAGGGAGCCCGACGCGGGACTGGAACCCGGGACTCCAGGATCATGACCTGAGCTGAAGGCAGTCGCTTAACCAACTGAGCCACCCAGGCACCCGAGGCAGTTGTGATTTTTAAACGATTTTTACTTCTTGTTTTAGACAAATACCCCCAGGGTAAAGGGTATCGGCCTGGACTGTCTATGTATCCAATCACATAAAGATAAGCCTAGTTGGAGGGGGGGCGGTTCTAGGAAACTGTCAGGTCAAATAATAACAATTCACTACAAATGGGGCTTTGAAAAAGCTTAAACTCAACTCTGACCACTCCAGGAACTGCTAGGCTGCTGATTTTCACCATGATTGTGGGCCATTTTTCTTTTTTTAAGATTTTATTCATTTATTTATTTATTTATTTATTTATTTGAGAGAGAAGGGGAGAGGGAGGGAGCTCGTGCATGCACGAGCAGGGGTAGGGACAGACTCCCCACTGAGTGCGGAGCCCGACGCAGGGCTCCATCCCACGACCCTGAGATCCTTACCTGAGCAGAAACCAAGAGTCTGACGCTCAACCAACTGAGCCACCCAGACACCCAGTGGGCCATTTTTCTTGATCCAGCACTCTCATGGTTGTTGCAAGCCTTTGATTAATTTCCAGAGTTCAGAAAAAGTTTATTTTGACAATCTTTGCCAGTATTCTTGTTACTTTTATGAAGGAGTAGGTATCAAGCTGTCTTTATTCCACCTTTCCCACTGATGTCGCTCCCCTTAATTTCCATTTAATTTCCAGCTGTGGCTGCATCTCAAAAATTTTGATATGTTGACGTTTATTTCTCATTTAGCTCAAAATATTTTTAATTTATAGTTTTTGCCATTTGTTTATAATTATATATCTTAATTCTAAATGTAAAAGTATTTCCTAGTTTTCTGATTTTTAATAGATCCAGCTCAATAGCACCATGATGAGAGAATATACTTTTTAAATTTCAAAATTCCATTGTTCCTTTGAGAGTTCAACTATCGTCTAATGTTCCCCAAGGCAATATGTCTTTATTTTCTTCTGGATGCACTTAATACTTGTTGTTTCTCTATTGTTATCATCAGCTTTACAGCCACCTAGATTTAGTTTAATTAGTATCTCTCTTGTTTTGTGTTCATAGGGCTCCTTGAACATAAAATATTGGATGAACCTCAAAATCGTGCTGAGAAAAGGATTACAGACACAAAAGAGTATATACTACATGATTCTATTTATATGAAACTTGAGGAAATACATATCCCCTCTATGGAGATGGACTTAAGATCACTGTTTATCTGAAGCCAAAGATGGATATTGACCAGAAAGGGAAACAAGGGTACCTTTTAGGATGATGAAAATGTTCTTTATTTTAAATGTGTTGGAGGGGGCGCCTGGGTGGCTCAGTCAGTTAAGCGTCTGCCTTCGGCTCAGGTCATGATCTCAGGGTCCTGGGATCGAGCCCCACATCGGGCTCCCTGCTCAGCGGGGGCCTGCTTCTCCCTCTCCCACTCCTGCTGCTTGTGTTCCCTCTCTCACTGTCTCTCTCTCTCTCTCTCTCTGTCAAATAAATAAATAAAATCTTTTAAAAAAATAAGTAAAAAAATAAATGTGGTGAAGGTCCCATAAAATGTTGTTTTAAGCCACTAAGTTTTGGGGTGGTTTATTACTTTGTAATAGGTAACATTTATAGACATTGGTATGTAGAAGCATAGTGATGTTGTAACAAAGCACTAAAAGGTGTTCCACTGTCTATGGGACCAGGAAGCAGGCAGAGGCTAAGAAAGCAGTCTGGAGTCTGTTAGCAAAGGTTTGAGGAATGTCAAACAGCTAGTGAAAACTGGAAAGGCAATGAAGAACTGTTATTTGAATCTGGGAAAAAGAGAATCCACATCGTAAAATAACAAAACAATTAGCAAGATGTCACCTAAGTAACCTTGGAGAATAGAAAATATACATAAATGAACTTACAGCTTGGGCTAAAGACACGTCTCAGCAGAATTTTGAGCATGACAGTTGGCTTCTTCTAGCTATGTATGACAAAGTACAGGAAAGAAAAGATGAATTTGTTGATTAGTTCCAATGGTTTTTTGGTGGAGTCTTTTAGGGTTTTCTATATATAATACGTCATCTGCAAATAGAGACAATTTTCCTTCTTCCTTTTTGGTTTGAATGATCTCTCTCTCTCTCTCATCTAATTTCTCTGGCTAAGACTTCTAGTACTATGTTGGATAAAAAGGCCAAGAATGGGCATCCTTATTTTTCCTGATCTTAGAAGAAATATTTTCACCATTGAGTATGATATTAGCTATGGGTTTGTCAAGTATGACCTTTCTTATGTTGAGGTACATTCCCCCATACCCAATTTATTCCATCTGTACCCACTTTGTTGAATTTCTTTTTAACATCAGTGGATGTTGGATTTTGTCAAATGCTTGTTTCTGCATCTATTGAGATGATCATATGATTCTTATCCTTCATTTTCTTAATGTGGTGTATTGCATTGATTGATTAGCATATGTTAAGCCACCCTTGCATCCCTGGAATAAATCCCACTTATTTGTGGTGTATGATCCTTTTAATGTACTGTTCAATTGAGTTTGCTAATATTTTGTTGAGGATTTTTGCATCTGTGCTTATCAGGGATATTGGACTGTAATTTTCTTTTCCTATAGTGTCCTTTTCTGGCTTTAGTATCAGGTTACTGTTGGGCTTGTAAACTGAGTTTGGGAGTGTTTCTTCCCCCTTTGATTTTTGGAAGAACTTAAGAAGAATTGGCATTAATTCTTCTTTAAGTGTTTGATAGAATTCACCAGTGAAGCTATTTGGTCCTAGGCTTTTCTTTGCCGGGAATTTGGTTTTTTTTTTTTTTTTAAGATTTTATTTATTTATTTGACAGAGAGAGAGAGAGAGAGAGCACAAGTAGGCAGAGTGGCAGGCAGAAGGAGAGGGAGAAGCAGGCTCTCCAATGAGCAGGGAGCCAGACGTGGGGCTCGATCCCAGGACCCTGGGGTCATGACCTGAGCCAAAGGCAGCCGCTCAACCAACTGAGCCCCGCAGGCGCCCCTTGGGTTATTGATTCAATCCCTTTATTAAGCATTGGTCTGTTCTAATTTTTTATTTCTTTATGATTCAATCTTAGATATGATGAAGGATAGGTAATTGGAAGAAAGACAGGCAGGGACAAGGGGACCCCACCCTAAGAGGAAACCACCCTTAAAAGGATTTTACACCACCCTGGAAGGATCCCTCCACCCTTTCCCACGTGGGAGATGGATGACAAAAACCTGATTGGGTGACAGGTGGAGGGAGGGTTAATCAGATTAAAACAGCCCGCCAACAAGGCCATCAAAACCGCTAGACTTAGAAACTCTGGTGGCAACTCTCTTGGGTCCCCTCCCTCTTTGGGAGCTTTTTACTATCTCTCAATAAATTTTGCTTTGCTGCCCACCACTCTTTGTCTGGTCTACCTCTTCATTCTTTGAAGCGGTTTGACCAAGAACCCTGGGCACTAAAGGAAAAAGAAATTCTGTAACAGATATGTTTCTAGAAATTTATCCATTTCTTCTAGAGTGTCTGGTTTGTTGACATGTAACAGTTCATACTTGTCTCATGATCCTTTGTATTTGTGTGGTATTAATTTTAATATTTCCTCTTTCATTTATAATTTTATTTATTTGAATCTTCTTTCTTGGTAAGAATAGCTAAAGATTTGTCTATTTTGTTTATCTTTGGACCTCCCTTTTTTTAAATGGAAGTGCCCATTGTAGGTATGCTAGCCTTAGCTTACCTTTGGATATATCTGAGGAAGGCAAATAACATGACTTTTTATCTGACAGGTCTTAGGATCAAGAAGAGCTGCACCTCCAGGAATATATTAGATGAACTACATGGAATGAGCCTAATCTGCATCTAGATCAGACTTAGATAATGAGATTAAGACTTTGAGGCTGAGCCAAATGTCATAACAAGATTTGAATATGGGAAGAAAGGATAAATTATCTTATACAAGGTGGGAATGTAAATAATTGTGCCTAGAAGAGAACTGGAGTAGATTGAAAACCATTGCCGAGATACATTACCGCTCCTGCTATCAATAGGTGGCATGTTTTCCCCCAGTGCTTTGAATGTGATCTTCCCTTATGAGTTATTTTGACCAATAGAATATAATAAATATAGCATTGTGTGAATTGCAGAGCCTAAGGCTAAAGAGAGGTCCTTGAAAATTTTGCCTTCAATCCCTTAAAATGCTGCCCTGAAACTGACATGCTCTTGAAAAAGACCAGAGTTAAAGACTGAAGAGAAAGTTCCGGCCATCCCAGATGTTCCAAATGAGTCAAGCCCCTTGACACCTTGTCAGCTGAATGCAGCCACTAGAGTGAGCCTCAGCAAGATCAGCAGAACAACCCAGTCACTCCACAGAATTGTAAAGATCATAAATAAGGCCTTGTTGTTTTAAACCACTAAGTTTTGGGGGTAGTGTGATACAGTATTGGTTTTCTACTGCTATTTAAAAATCACCCTAAAAATTAGCAACTTAATACAGCCAGCATTTATTGTATTACACAGTTCCTGAGAGGCTGGAGCCTTGGAGCAGCTTAGCTGAATTTCTGGCTCAAGGTCTCTTGTGAGGTCGGAGTCAAGCTGTTGGCCAGGGCTGCAGTTAATTCAGATGTTGGCTGGGACTGGAAAATCTGCTTCCAAACTCACTCACATGTTTGTTGGCAGGTCCCTGTTCTTTTCCGGCTGTTAGCCAGAGGCTTTGGTCCCTCACTCAGTGGGCCTCTCCACAGGCTAGTTCACAGCATGGCAGCTTGTTTTCCCCAGAGTAAGTGACCCAGGATGGACTGAGCACGGATGTGAGAGAACACACGAAATAGAAGCCACAGTCTTTTTTTTAACCTAATCTTGGAAGTGATGTATCATCAGTTTTGTTGGAGGCTATGGGTCACACAGACTAACTTTGGCACAATCTGGGCGGATACTGTGCAAGAGTTTGAAGGCCAGAAGGTAGGGATCATTTAGAGTCATCTTGGAGGCCGACTACCACACACAGCAATAGGGAACCAGAACAGATTTCGCAGAATTATTCTTAGTTTTGTTAGCTATGAGAATGACAGGGTGGTTTTCTCATAAAAAGTTCATACTTTTAGAAATGCATGCTGAAGACGGAGTATGTAAGAGCATGGGCCATAAGATTTCTTTAAAATACTTCAGCAAAAAGAGTAATAACAAAATGGATAGATAAAGCAAATGTGGCGATACCTTAAAAATTGTTGAATATGGGTGATGGGCAAAGGGAGTGCATTATCCTACCTGTGTAGGCTGGACATTTTTCCTATAAACCTTCAAAGTCAACGTTTACAATGTGCAGGACATGGAATCCTTTGCCACTTCTTGAACTTGGGGAGATGTTAAATAACAGCTTTAAAACATATGCGAGGGAAGAGCTACTTTTTCAAATTTCTTTTAAGTCGTGCAAGGGAAAGAAGAAGAAACAAAGGCCACTGAGAGAAGAAGATACTGAGGATGACTTTACTTTTGCCTTGGAATTGGGATCTGGTGCCCAAAGCTGAGAACAAAGAATGGTTAAACTCTTCACATCTGAAAGAGGCCTCAAGGCCCAATCAATAATTGGGGCCAGACCTCTCTCTCGGTTATTATAAAAAAGCTGCTGAACTGACTCTGTTAGCCTCAAGTGTCTCTGCAGGCCACTCCCAAAGTCTATAAAAATGGAAGGCTAATGAGCAGGCAAGCAAGCCAGCATGTAGTAAGCACCCTAATGGCAAGTTACAGCAGGTGTTCTCCCTCCTTCCTCTGCAGGATTAGGAGATAAGTATCTCACTGTTGGCATGATGCTTCCTCAGACCTGCCTGTGGCACTGGTAGGAGTGCAGTCGTGGGGGGGGGTGAAGAGCTTTGAAGAAAGCTTGACACGTCCCTCTCAGAGTTTGTGTGGGATCTGCAGACAAAGCTAGTGTTAGCCTGCTTCTCTGCTGTGAAGGCAGAGAGCTGGCTGGTACAGCCGGTGGAAGCAGCTCAAGGAAGGAATGTAGTGCGGCGTGCTTGCTACAAAGGGGAGGACCCTCACCCAAGAAACTCCCCAGTACTCCACAGCACTGGAGTGTGCAGAAATGAACCTCAGCAATCCCCTTAAATCCACATGAAGGAGTATGTGGTACAAGAGGGACAGAGGTGGTAGGGCTCTATAGGCAGATAAAAATTGAGGAAACATTTTACCCAGAGAAGGGGTTGGGGTGTGACTCTAACATATCATCAGCCAATATCAGGAGGCTCACTGAAGATTACACTGTATGGTTCCCCCCCCCCCGAAAAACCAAACAACATATCCGTGGTAGGCATTACCATCATTCTTCAATACCCAAATTCTTTCCACATCTGGCCACATGGAACAGTTTCCCACTGAAGCTGTGTGAGGTGGCCATGTGCTGTGATCTGACCAATGAAATGAGGCAGCAGCAGCATGTATCACTTCTACGTGGAAGTATTTCATCCCCAATGCTTGGTGCTCTAGCCTACCTTTTCCCCCACGGCAGTGAGTATAAAAGTATTTATTCATGGAGAGCCCATACTGATGGAAATATCCTGGAATGCCAAGTCAACATAGGGAAAAATATGAACTGAAGAGTCACCTAGATCCCAGAAGACTTTGAAAGATTAATTTTTGAAAGTTCTTTTTGTAAGCCCCTGAGGTTTTGGAGTTGTTTATTACTATAACGGAGCCTAGTGAATCCTGACTGTTACTCTGTCAATGAGGACACATTAGTCAAAGTCACCAGCAATTGACTAGAGACTAGCCATGTAAGATGATCCCTACTATCTCTCTCTCACTCTCTTTTTTAATTCAGAGACTCACTTTATATTTTTCATTAATTTATTTTATTTAAATTCAATTAGTTAACATACAGTGTATCATTAGTTTCAGAGGCAGAGTTCAGTAATTCATCAGTTGCATATCACACCCAGTGCTCATCACATCACGTGCGCTCCTTAGTGCCCATCGCCCGGTCACCCCATCCTCCCACCCACCTCCCCTCTGCAACTTTCAGTTTGTTTCCTAGAGTTAAGAGTCTGCTATAGTTTGTCTCCCTCTCTGACTTTGTCTTATTTTATTTTTCCCTCCCTTCCCCTATGAGTCTCTGTTTTGTTTCTTAAATTCCACATATGAGTGAAACCATATGATAATTGTCTTTCTCTGACTGACTTATTTCACTCAGCATAATACCCTCCAGTTCCATCTACATGGACGTGAATGGTAAGATTTCATCCTTTTTGATGGCTGAGTATTATTATATATATGTTGGCTGATAACTCTCTCTCTCTCTCTCTCTCTCTCTCTCTCTCTCTCTCTCTCTCTCTATATATATATATATATATATATACACCCCACATCTTTATCCATTCATCTGTTGATGGACATCTGGGGTCCTTCCATAGTTTGGCTATTGCGGACAATAGGGTGAAGGCGCCCCTTCAGATCACAACATTTGTGTCCTTTGGGTAAATACCCAGTTGTGCAATTGCTAGGTCTTACGGTAGCTCTATTTTTAACTTCTTGAGGAACCTCCATAGTGTTTTCCAGAGTGGCTGTACCAGTCAAGAAATGGGCAGAAGACAAGAACAGATATTTCTCCAAAGAAGACATACAAATGCCAACAGACACATGAAAAAGTGCTCCACATCACTCAGCATCAGGGAAATACAAATCAAAACCACAATGAGACACCACCTCACACCAGTCAGAAACGACAGATGTTGTTTAAAATTAACAGGTCAGGAAACAACAGATGTTGGCGAGGATGCAGAGAAAGGGGAACCCTCTTATACTGTTGGTGGAAATGCAAGCTGATACAGTCTACTATCTCTCTTATTCTCCCTTCTCTCTCCCAATCCTATAGGAGTTTTGCTTTAAAAAGGTAGAAGAAAAGGGGCACCTGGGTGGCTCAGTCATTAAGTGTCTGCCTTCGGCTCAGGTCCTCATCCCAGGGTCCTGGGATCGAGCCCCGCATTGGGCTCCCTGCTCCACAGGAAGCCTGCTTCTCCCTCTCCCACTCCCCCTGCTTGTGTTCCCTCTCTCACTGTCTCTCTCTCCCTTTCAAAAAATAAATAAAATCTTTAAAAAAAAAAGGTAGAAGAAAAGGTCAGGTTTCCCATCAGTGGTAGGACGTGTCTCCTGATATCGCTCTGAGGAAAGCTTTGAATCCAATGAGATTGAATATTGGAGTTTTTAAATGATATGATTTTTTAGAATGGAATCCTGCCATTTGCAATGATGTGGATGGAGCTAGAGAGTATTATATTAAGCAAAATAAGTCAGTCAGAGAAAGACAAATACCAAATGATCATAGGGGAAAAAAAGAGAGACGCAAAAACCAAGAAACAGACTCTTAACTCTAGAGAACAAACTGATGGTTTCCAGAGGGGAGGTGGGTGGGGGGAAGGGGGAAAATAGATGATGGGGATTAAGAAGTGCACTTGTGATGAGAATTTGGTGATGTATGGAAGTGATGAATCACTATATTGTACACTTGAAACTAACATAATACTGTATGTTAACAAACTGGGATTTTAATGAAAAACTTAAAAAATAAAAACTCATATATCTTAATGAATAAATAAATTACATGACTTTCTAAATAACTGAATGTGACCAGTGACCAGAAAGCTATGGCATCTGGTCAAGATAGTCTTAAGATATTTGTTACATAATATGGAAGGGATATCGGAAGTAGCAGAGTTGAAAGCAATGATGAGAGGGAAAGAAAGTTCCATAATTGTGAACCCACTAAGATCACACAGATCGAGGCCAGTAAACCAGTTACATCTCCTACAAATTGAAGAATACATGATATACAGAGAGTATGATTGATAACAATTACCTCTGTGCTGCTACCATCTGAAGATTAGGTGCCGTTTTGTTTTGTTTTGTTTGGCTTGGTTTGGTTTGGTTTGGGGTTTTTCGGCCATTTCTCTTCCAAAGACCAAATCCTTAGGATTCGTAGCTTTCCCTTTGCTAATTTCTCAAGTATTATAACAATACAGCCCCCAGTGAAGAACTTTCCTGTTGAAACCCCACAGTACCCAGCAGTGTTTCCTACACTGTGCCTACTTAAATAAATATTTGCTTATGGCAGATTTTACCAGAAGACAAGGGAGTCTCAGGATGCAAGCTATCTGTGGAGTTAGACAAATTACATGCACAGCATCTCACTTATTACTTATGCTTGACTAACTTAATGTAAATCCTCACTCAGTGTTTTCTGCTTTTAATACATGGTTCTTGTTCCAGATTTCCCTTTCAGCCTCATCTGTGGGTTTATACTGTCTTCTCTTGATCATGTAATCTTCTTTTTATTTACCAACCTATTTATCTCCTCTCCTAGGATGTTTGAGGAAGTACCATCCTTCCTGAGTGTTTACCCCTCACCACCGCCTGCCACCACCATTCCAGAAAAAATCCTCTTGACTCAGTGGCCTCCATGGCCTCAGTATGGAATATCCCTGAACTTGCTTCTTCCCCTTGAGACCTAGCTCAGCTCCCCTGAACTGTCTCTTCTCTATACCTCTATGTATTTCTTGTCCCTCTCTATCAGTCTTTCCAGCTAGAAATTCTACTGCCTCCTCAGATGCACACATACACACGGGCTCTGGTCCTATCCCAGCTGAGATTGCTCACAAAATGACACATGGTTTTAGGGCAATTGTTTACGGATCTCAGCAGATACTAAAAATCTCTCACTGTAGCTAATAAAAGATTGTATGGAACTTTTCAGTTTGCTTAGTCATTTCAGAGTCCAGTAGTTCTATTTATTCACAGAGATTAAAACATATTCTTAAATCCAGCATACTCTGAAGACTCCAGCTGTAATATAAAATAAATCTAAACTAAGTATTCACTTCCAAATACCTTGCAATTGTCATTTAACTCTGAATACCCTTATATTTCTACTTTATAAAACAATTCTAAACAATTTGTAAATATTGTGGTTTCAATGCAGTTTTAGTCACCTTACTTTCAGAGTTACTCATATAGCTTTAATAAGAATCACTGGCTTTAAAAAACGGCAAATCTAAACAACATTATATCTTATTTTTTCATTTGTTTTCCTTCCTCTTTGAAATTCTCTCCTTCCTCTATTTTGATGACCTGGGTATCTCTTCTCTACATGTGTGGTCACTTTTCAATTTCAGTGGGTTGTTTTTTCTCTATTCATCTCTTAAATGTTGATTTCTTTCAATGCTCCATATTGGCACCTCTTTTCACATTATAAGATTTCATGGGTGGCAAAGATACAGATGTAGTGATCCAAAGGGGCACATGCACCCCAATGTTTATAGCAACAATGTCCACAATAACCAAAATATAGAAAGAGCCTAGATGTTCATCAACAGATAAATGGATAAAGAAGATGTGGGGTGTGGGTGTGTGTACACACACACACACACACACACACACACACACACACACAATGGAATATTATGCAGCCATCAAAAAATGAAATCTTGCCATTTGCGATGACGTGGATGGAACTAGAGGGCATTATGCTAAGCAAAATAAGTCAATCAGAGAAAGACAAGTATCATATGATCTCACTGATATGAAGCATTTGAGAAACAAGACCAAGGATCATAAGGGAAGGGAGGGAAAAATGAAACAAGATGAAACCAGAGAAGGAGACAAACCATAAGAGACTCTTAATCTCAGGAAACAAACTGAGGGTTGCTGGAGTGGAGGGGGGTGGGAGGGGTGGGGTGGCTGGGTGATGGACACTGGGGAGGGTATGTGCTATGGTGAGCACTGTGAATTGTGTAAGACTGATGAGTCACAGACCTGTACCCCTGAAACAAATAATACATTATATGTTAATAAAAAAAAAGATTTCATGGGTGTTCCAACCACTCTTGTGACTATGTTTAGTATACATATACAATGAATCTGATGCTGGAAATAGATATGTAAACAAAATAAAGTCTTTCATTCAGTTTGTATTCTAGTTAGCGAAGGTACAAGTAAATATATCGATTGGCAATAAATGTTATAAAAAATACAGCAAGGGATCAAGATGCTATTTTACATAAGAGTGTCACTAAAGGCTTCAGCAAGATTGTAACATTGGGCTGGGACTTCAGTGAAATGACAAAGTGAGCCATGTAGGTATCTGGAAGATATATAATCCTGACATAGAGAACAGACAGTGCAAAGGCCCTGAGGCAAACACATGCCTGGCAGATTTAAAGAACATCAAGACCAGTATGGTGGGAGAAGAGTGAGTGAGAGGAGAGTATTAGATTAAGACAATGGAGTCGGGCCTTTAGAACCTTATAGGCCATCGTTAAGACTTGCCCTTTTACTCTGATTGAAATGGGGAGCCGTTTTATAATTTTCATCAGGGACATGGCAGGATATAGCTTATAATCTTTCACACATTTTTTAAAGACTTATTTCTTTATTTGAGAGAGAGAGCATGTGTGCTTGAGTGGGGAAAGAGGCAGAAGGAGAAGGAGAGGGAGAGTGTCTCAGGCAGACTCCCCGCTGAGTGCAGAGCCCAATGCGGGGGCTCAACCCCACGACCCTGAGATTATGACCTGAGCCGAAATCAAGAGTCAGATGCTTAACTGACTGAGCCACCTAGGTGCCCCATTACACTTTTTAAACATATAAACTGCATATATTTAAGGTATAAAACATGATTTGACATACATATGCAGAGTAAAATGATCACCACAATCAAGCTAATAAACATATCACTTCCTCACATGGTTACCATTTTGTATTTTCAGTACCTGAAATCTACTCTCTTAGCCCATTACTAGTATTCAATACAGTATTATTATTTTTTTGTTTGGTAAAGATTTTATTATTTATTCATTTGACAGAGAGAGACACAGCGAGAGAGGGAACACAAGCAGGGGGAGTGGGAGAGGGAGAAGCAGGCTTCCTGCCGAGCAGGGAGCCCGATGCGGGGCTCGATCCCAGGACCCGGGGATTACGACCTGAGCCAAAGGCAGACGCTTAACGACTGAGCCACCCAGTCGCCCCTCGATACGGTATTATTAATTGTAGTTTTCATGCCGTACATCAGATCCCTAGACTTGCTCATTTTACATAACTACAACACTGTGCTCTTTGACCAGCTCTCCTCATATCCCTCACCTCCTCACCCTAGGCAAACCATTCTACTCTCTGCTTCTGTGTATTCAACTTTTAAGATTTCCCATGTAAGTGAGAACATGCAGTTTTGTTTTTTCTTTCTGTACGTGGTTTCTTTCATAATGCCTAATGTCCTCCCGCTTCATCAATATGGCTTATGCTTTAAGAGTCACAGTGACTAGTTCATAATAGACTATGGTGGGGATTCAAAGCTGGCAGCAGAAGGACCAGTTGGGAAGCTGTTGCTATAATCCAGGCAAGAAACGGTGATGATTTGCACTAGGTTGGTAGCAGTGAAGTAGGGAAAAATTAGGAGGTTGAGAATAGATTTCAAACTTTGAGCTGACAGGATTGTTGTTTATTTGTTTGGATGAAGGTAAGGGCTCAAAGATGATGCTTCATTTTTTTGACCTGGCCAACTAATTAAGTCTATATCTGTATCTGGACCTCTAGATCCACATAAATATATATCCACTACCCACTGAATGACTTCCCCTAGTTGTCCCCAGGGCATCTCAGATTCAAAAGTAAATTCATCTTCCCCTAAGTTACTCTTTCTTTGAATAAGTTGCATGTCCCTCCACCCAAATGTCCATATGCCTTCTTCCTCACCCTCTCCCAATCTAATTATTCCTCAGGTCTTACTGAGAAGATAGACTATCTTCTATCTGTCCATTTCTCTCCACTCTCATTCCCTTTGCCGCCTTATTTCAAGTCCTCAACCGTTGCCTGGAATATTGTAGTATTTCCATAACTGATATTGCCACTATCAGTCTCAACCATTTGTAGTAGACTCATAGCACCCAGTATAGTGCCTAATAAAAAGTAAGTAATTAATTTTGTTGAATTGAATTCATATATGAACTCCTGGATGATGATTAATTATATATGTCAACTGGGGTAGGCCATGGTACCCAGATATTTGGTCAAACATTAGTCTAGATGTTGCTGTGGGGATATTTTTTAGATGAGATTAATATTTAAATAAGTGGACTTTGGGTAAAGCAGACTACCTTCCATAGTGTGAGTGGGCGAGTGAACCTCATTGAACAGATCAGTTGAAAGTCTTAAGAGCAAAAAGACTGCCATCCCCTGAGAAAGAGAGAATTCTGCCAGCCCAACTGCCTTTGGACTTGAACTGTACCATCAACCTCTTCTTGAGTCTATAGCTTGCCAACCTACCCTGCAGATTTGGTCTTGCCAACCTCCACAGTTGTATGAAGCCATTGTGTGTGTGTGTGTGTGTGTGTGTGTGTGTGTGTGTGTAGGAACCAATAGGAGATTATATATATATATATATATATATATATAAATAAAATGTATAGGTTTTGTTTCTCTGAAAAAACCTGACTAATACAGCCCGTGCATCAGGACATACAATTCCACTGACAGATCTAATAATATTTCATCCTACAGGCTGATGTTATTTAAAAGTAGTTATAATAATCTCTTACCCTGGGACTTAGCCAGTTGAAATTCAATTTGGAAACAGAAATTAAAGGAACCACAAAATTTGCCAGCACTTCATAGCACCAATCAGCAAGACACTTGCTCAGATTAGCAAGTCTCTTTCTTGAGCCTACTTCCCATCAGCCTCCCCAGTAGGGTCAATTAAACCCAACCCACTTGCTGACTCTGAAGCAAAAAGAATATATGACCTTAGATATATACCTTGGCAATGAAGCATCAAACCACCTCGAGCACAATCAATATTTCAAAAGTGTACCCTGCTTCTAGTAAATTCAGTTTTTGCCTTACTAGATGACATCAAGATCTCCCTTTATGGTCCAATTCTTGTATTTGGGTCATGGTTTTGCTTTTCAAGAGTCATCGCATCATAAATTTCTCTCTCTCTCTCTCTCTCTCTCTCTCTTTCTTTTTTTTTTTGGTGTTTTTGCCCCCAGATACTAGAGTTCTAAACTTGAATCATTTTTTGCCTTCAGCCAGTCTCTTCTGAGACTGTGGGTTTCTTACTTGGCAATCTATCTGCCTGATGTCTGTCTCTGGAACTCCTTGATGCCAGGTCTCCCTGAGTCTGCACTTCTTTACCTTATATTCCCTAGCCTAGTGGATTTATCTACTCTCAGTGTTCTCGATGTCCTTCTGTGCCTTCTGTCCATCTTACCACTTGCTGATTGTACCTCAGTTCTGACAGGTAGCATGATCGCTGCAAGTCAAGGAGCTGCCACTGGCTGTACGACAGCACCAACGCTATTAGGTGAAATGTGTTTGAGACGGTGGGCAATTTTGTCATGGGCGAGAGAGAGAAATTAATACACGTGACCCAGATTATAATGTTTTCAGATATATTTTATATATTAACATGGAAGTGTCAATGTACAGGTTGTACCTAATTTACCTCACCGTCACTGAAGAAAATGAGCTGAATAGAAGTGCTTCGTAGAGTTGGAAACCCAGAGAATCAACCTCCGAAAAATAAGTGGGTGAGGACAATAAGGCAAACCACCTGATTTGACAAACATGCTATATAGCAGATATACCAGAAGGCACAGCGTCAAGAAAATAGGGAGATAAAACTACAGATCCAAGGAATTCTGAAACATAAGACTGTACTAAAACCATTGAAGATTATGTCGAATAAGGACAATGAAAGAGACTGAAGGAGATGCTAAAAGTTGGAAAACTTTAAGTGGGCCGTTGAGAAATCCCGTTCCTGTGACCACATTTTTCTTCTCTTAATATTTAAATGTCCTTTCACCGAACAACTTGAAACCGCATCTTCCCTAGAGAAATAGCATAGTACTAGTGACTTAGAAGACTGATCTCTAAACATTTTTGACTACACTTCTAGATCAGTTTGTGACTTTTTTTTTTTTAAGTGATCTCTACCCGCGAGGTGGGGCTTGAACTCACGACCCTGTGATCAAGAGTCTCTTGCTTTACCGACTGAGCCAGCCAGGCGCCCCTATAATCCTAAAGCAGTTTTTAAAAGGTGCACTTAATATATGTATTCATATTTATAAGTTGTAGGCATAATAAGCAAGTATATCAAGAAACTTCAAAAAAAGCTTATAAATAAGTATGATTAAGTTTAGAGAAATGTTATCAAATATCACACGGAGACTTAATGATTTTAAACATTGCTGAAGTATTTGTAAGGATTTATGTTAATGTTCAAAGTGGGTAGTTTTTAAGGTTTTGCTAATCAATATAGCTTCATACTATCAATAGCTCATAGCTCAAGACACACTATACATTTGGAGTGGGATTCATTCATTGTTAATGATAGTGGATGTACATCTGCATTTCACATAGATTCCAGGAAAATTTAAAAATACATCTTGGCCACCTTCCAACCAGATCTGTTTGTACCACCATTTTTACTCTGTTTATGAGAAAACAACAGACGCTAGAGCTGTCAGCCCCATCTTTTCTTGTCAGTTTGTGCTTACATTTTAGTATCACGTATAACCAAAGTATTCTTAAATAAATAAACAACTTGCCCATTGAAAACTGCATAAAACCGGCACCTGGGTGGCTCAGTCATTTAAGTATCTGCCTTCGGCTCAGGTCATTATCCCCGAATCCTGGGATTGAGCCCCATGTCTGGGTATGGCTCCCTGCTTGGGGATGTCTGCTTCTCCCTCCGCCCCTCCCCCTGCTCATGCACTCACAGACGCGTGTGCACATGCGCACGTGTGTGCTCTCTCTCTCTCAAATAAATAAATAAAATCTTAAAAAAAAAAGAACTGCATAATGTAATCCACAAATGCACTAAAATGAGCACACGGAAATTGGAACCCACGGCAATACGCCAAAAGCAGCAAGGCATTACCACCTTCTCCTCTACAGAGGGAAATGCCCAGGCTTCTCTGAGACAGGTCATGTACTCAGTGTAGTATTTGACCATCTGACACGCAGATTGAGTGAGGGTGCCTATGTCAATCTATAGTACTAAATATTGGTACCCGTTAGCTTTTTTGTTTTCACTTAAATATGTAATTTATTATTAACTTCCAGAACCCAAGTGATCTTCTTGCACAGTTGCTAGTATGTATCCACCTTTTTTTTAAAAAAGTTTATGTATTTATTTTTTAGTAATCTCTGCACCCAATGTGGGGCTCGCACTCATTACCCTGAGATCGAGACTTGCATGCTCCTCCAACTGAGCCAGCCAGGTGCCGCATGCATGCATGAATCCACTTTTATGATCGTGAGTTTAGAGCATGGATTTACTCTGGCAGATCTGGGTTTCTATCTCGGTTCCACCACTTCCCAGCTCTGTGACCTCAGGCAGACACAACCTCACTAAGTCTCATTTTTCTCATATATAAAATGAAGATGTGACGATGTTTATTTCACAGGGTTGCGAGAATTAAATGAGATAATGGGTGTAGAACAATTGCGATCAAACTCAGCACATAATTAATACACAGCCTATTTTGTCCATTATTAGCAAGATTATTTTTCTAGGCTCAGAATCTCCAGAAATGCATCACTGCCTCGTAAATAATAGAATTGTCTCAGAGGACAGCCATTTGGGATGAGACTCTCTCCAAAACTGGCCATGCTTAAGGAATCAGTGAGCTCGCAGGGAATAAATCCTTTGGTTCCTGGAGAGAATATTTTCATTACTGTTAACTTTCTGGGATACCATACATTTCTCTGGCCTGTTTATTGTCTGATTGGCACTTCTCAGAGAGGTAAATTGATACCTACTTGCTTAATCTTACTCTTCATCTCTGCTTTCTCTTTCAAACAAAATTTTAAAGATTTGGCAAGAGTTAAGACACTAAGTAAATGAATTTCAGTCATTTTTTCCTATATATCAATTATAATTGATTGCACATTTTTTCTTGATAAACTTTCGAGTTGTGTTGCTCAGTAACACACACCACCAATGAAATTTGTGTTGCCCTTGCAATCTAATTTTTAAGTGCTAATATTTCTGTTGCCTCTTCATGACTTTCCCTGGTGCATTTCAGCAAAAATAACCCCAATGAAGGAAACACAACTCTTTTTCTACACAAGGCGTACATTAAATTATTCTGCCATCCTACAGTTTATTATTGTCAAATACTGTGTGTCCTGTTCTTGTACTGCTTATGATTCACTGGGATTTAGTCAGACAAAAGAGTGAACATCTTGCTCTCATGAATTGTTAAATTCATTTTGAAAACGAGTGAATTTGATCATGAGAGGCTATTCAGTTAGTTTCTCCCCTTTCAAACACCTACCTTACAAAGCAGGATTGCTATTTCTGTTCTTGCCTGGTCTCCAGGAGGGTCCTTGATGCTGATGTTTATCACCAATCCTACCTCAGGTATCACTAGGTCACAATACAAAGTTGTGGGAGCTTTTGATACAAAAGTAACAAAAAAGAAAGAAACAACCAGAAACATTTTACATTTTAGGGAAAACATCTCTTTGAGAGAGCTAACCATTCAGGAAGCGCTAACCTGTTCCCTCCAGCTCAGAAAAAATTTTGCCTACACTGGTTGAATATTCTCACCTCGTGTTATCAACACAAACGAAGTCTATTGATTAGCAATATCTTTGGATTAACAAGACTTCTCTTTAAATAAGTTAAACATCGGTGCCAACAAAGAGGGATTATGAACCATCCATGCATGAAGAAGGATTTAAAGCAGGTTGTTTCCTTCTTGACACTGGCGTAGAAGATGAATTATCTGGAAGAAAAGCATGACAGTTTTAATACAGGCAAATAAAATAGATAATTTTGGATCCGGTGGCATTTTAAGAAGCAGGTCATGCCTGCTTGGAATCCCACGGTGGGGGTCGGGGATGCGTTTAAGGCAGACTGAGGGCATTGGGTTTTATGTGGCTCTGAGGACACTGGTATGTGTCCCAAATCAAAGACCAAACTTGCTTGTCTCAGGAATTTACCTTGAACTGACCACTCGCCTCAGAAAAAGGGTGAAAAATAAGAGATTCATGATCCAAAACCAGGACCTAAGACTGAGTTGACCATTACATTCTGGGCTTGGCGGTTGACCTGGCTACTCATTCTGTCAATTGTCTTTAAAGGAAAATGCATTACAAACACTAAGCAACCAGCTTACAAAGGAACGATGGAGCCCACCCATTTCCTTAGGTTGAGGACGACCTCTGTACCCTGATCCTTTCTGGGAAGATATAAATGAACTCCTTGCTGGTATTCTAAAGGTGAAAATTTAAGATTATTGTACCCATTAAAAAACTCTATCGAAGCCATTAAAGTCGAAATTGTTCTCTATTCTGCCTGCTGAGATTTTCCAAGGAGTGTATGCAGAGCGGTCGAATATTCTTTGTAAATGTTTGGTCCACATGTCTCACATTGTTAGTCGCCTTGCTCTCCCTTCTAATGAATTGTAACCTGAGAGGCTGGGAGATTGAATCTGTCCCCATTCTGGGGACAAGCTAAGAAAGCCTGCTGAGAGCCTCTGGTACCGTGTATCATCTGGCTGTTTGAGGTAAAATATCAAAATAAATTGGTTCCCCAAAGAAAGATATCAAATGCATACTAAAAAACTCTTGCCGTCTGCCATTCCCATCAAACTCCCAGCAATGCTGCAATAAAAGTGACTGATTTGTATTCCCTTGTATCATCTTGCGTGTTCTCCCTCTCCACCCAGCCCATCTGGTGGGTTTCTGCAGACAGGACCCTGCACGGTTACTGTGAATGGAGCATGGCCTGTTGGGGAAGAAAATCAATTACCAGTTTCTTTTTCTCTTTCTATTGGAGGAAGACGTGCTTTGCTCCACTGAAGAAACCTTCCAGTAGATCACGTTGTAGCTTTCACTGCGTGAAGCTCTTTATAAGACTTAACCTATAACGCCTCTGTTTTCCTCCTTCAGCGCCGCCCTCATTCCCATTGCTCCTTTTTGTCCCTCTTGTATGCTCCCGGGCAATATCTCTTCAATATTTTAGGCACTTGCTTTATTTCTTTCGGTCTAGAAACACTGAACCATGTGTTAACATTTTACCGCAAACCTCTTTTTCCTCCTTTTCAGTAATAACTACAAAAGATTCTTCCCCACCCCGCTTGCACGCACCAAGTTTTGTTGGTTTTTATGTGTATGGGTAGTAAAGTCTGAATGACCCAAAGTACATTATGCCAATGGAGTCTTATATCATGATTTCAACGGTAATTCTCTTACTTTAGGACAAGAATGGATGTCTAACCAACTTGGTTTATGAAATTCCAGCTGTCTGTCAGTCTGTGCCTATGGACTTCGATCAGGGGCTGGATTTAAAGGGATAGCTCCACCGTGAACATTTTTTTTATTTTTTATTGTTATGTTAACCACCATACATTACATCATTAGTTCTTGATGTAGTGTTCCATGATTCATTGTTTGTGCATAACACCCAGTGCTCCATGCAGAACGTGCCCTCTTTAATACCCATCACCAGGCTAACCCATCCGCCCACCCCCCTCCCCTCTAGAACCCTCAGTTTGTTTCTCAGAGTCCATCGTCTCTCATGGTTCGTCTCCCCCTCCGGTTTCCCCCCCTTCATTCTCCCCCTCCTGCTATCTTCTTCTTTTTTTTCTTAACATATATTGCATTATTTGTTTCAGAGGTACAGATCTGTGTTTCAGCAGTCTTGCACAATTCACAGCGCTCACCATAGCACATACCCTCCCCAGTGTCTATCACCCAGCCGCCCCATCCCTCCCACCCCCCACCACTCCAGCAACCCTGTTTGTTTCCTGAGATTAAGAATTCCTCATGTCAGTGAGGTCATAGGATACATGTCTTTCTCTGATTGACTTATTTCGCTCAGCATAACACCCTCCAGTTCCATCCACGTGGTTGCAAATGGCAAGATCTCATTCCTTTTGATGGCTGCATGATATTCCATTGGATATATACACCACATCTTCTTTATCCATTCATCTGTCAATGGACATCTTGGCTCTTTCCACACTTTGGCTATTGTGGACATTGCTGCTATAAACATCGGGGTGCACGTACCCCTTTGGATCCCTACTAGCTGGATTTACACCCTGAACATTTCAGCAGAAGGGAGAAGTTGAATGACTGGGAAACTGGGAGATAGTCTTGATTATTTTTCAGCGGAAAGCTTTCTGTTTCACGGCTAAATGTTTTGATCCCAGCCTGAAGAGCTGCTCTCTCACTTGACTTTGAAAACAAAGGAATCCGTTCTTAATGGGTATGATTTTTCCTTTGAAGATGATGAAATTCTAGAACTAGACAGTGGCGATGCTTGTACAACATTACACTAAATGTACTAAATGCTGTCGAATTATACACTTTGAAATGGTGAATTTCATGTTCCGTATATTTTGCGACAATAAAAAAGGAAAGAATCTGGGGAAAAAAGAACAAGACAAAAATTACAAAGAAGACCAAGTCCCCCTTGGTGACCCCCCAACTGCCCTTTTCCTACTCATCTGCCAGCCTCTAGCCTTCCTTTCCCCAAGTGTATGATAATGCTTGCTCTGTCTATACAGAGATGCTTCTTTCTGTTTCTTTCAGGTCTGCCTTTCTGACTCTTTGCTGTATGTTGCTCAGATCAGATCTACATTGTCTCCTCAACCTTGCCAATAATTGCATAAATGCTCATTCTGTTTATAGCGTTGGAACATACGCACCCTTTGGATGCCAGTGTTTCTACTGAAAGTGGCTCTGTCTTTCCCAGAAAGCGATTGGTGTGGAACACAGTGGTGGAAACCAGGACTGTTGCATCGCATGCTCTTGTTAAAGAAGCATAGGGTTTGGAATCAAAGGAATCAACCCTCCGACTTAGTATATGCCATGGTAAAAGTGAATTATCATGAGCCTCAGGTTTGTCTATAAATATGGGATAACACCTGTCACAGAGGGGAGTTGTGACATTTAAAGATGAATATGTTTAAAGTGGTGTTACATACAAGACACATTCCATAAATATGAGCTCCATCTCCCGTGTCGTCTAGCTCTGTCACTAATTAAATGTGGAATCATCACCAAGTTCTTGAACTTTTTTAGCTTCCACTTTCTGTGAGTAAGATGAAGGAGAAGAACAATGGTTTAACAATAAGACAGAAGATGGGTAGATCTTGAACAACACCAAAAAGCTGCACCTCTCTAAAGTTCCTCTAGGTTATTTTCATTCTAGGTCATGCAGGACTCAGTAGTGTGTAGACCCCTATCCTTATCATTTCATGAAGAGTGGGTCCATTATGTAATTTTGTTCTATTTTATAGACTGCAACTGACAATTTCCAAAATTCACACAAAATCATATGCTATGATCTTGAATTATAAAAACAAATCGATTGAGCACATGCTTGTCTTACAAGGAGCAAACACTCAGAAAGATGGAGTTTCTTTTTATTTATTTTTTATAGATTTTTTTTTAAAGATTTATGTATTTACTTGAGAGAAAGAGAACATGTGTGAGTGGGGGGAGGGGCAGAGGGAGAGAATCTCAAGCAGACTCCCCACTAGGAGCATAGCTTGGTCCCATGACCCCTAAGATCATGACCTGAGCCAAAACCAAGAGTCGGACACTTAACCAACTGAGCCACCCAGGCACCCCCAGAAAGATAGAGCTTCTAAAGTGTTTTGAGTTTTTCTTGTTCAAGTCGGCCTACATAGCCTCATCTTAGGGAGTCTTTCAACAAACTAGTTTACTCTTTTTTTTTTTTTTGTCCCACTAGGTTGACAGAAAATGCACAATTTCACCATTATATATTTTGAAGTTCTTGGAATAAAAAAATATATGCGAGTTAACACTGAATGTCTTTTATGTAAATATTTTTGAGCCAGTAATATGTACTGGTTGCTTCTAATAAGTTACTTAAAAAGCCATTCTTTTGTCTACTCAACCATGGAAAAATTGAATCAACAAAAAATGTATGATTTGCCAAACATTGTGTGTTTCTTTGCCCTCGTGGACTTTGTGGTCTCATAGGGCACATAGATACTAACATGCCATACAAATTAATGTAAAATTATACTCTACGATATGCCACAAGTAAAGGTCCATGGTGCTCTGAAACTGTATAATATGGAGACGAACCTAAAGCCATGGATGTCAAGGAAGGGTTATTATTAGGTTATCGTTTCATAATGCCTCACAGAAGCCTTCACTTAATTTTTATATTCTAAGCTGGATAATGGTACTGCTGTTCATTCAGTCACCTACACTTGAATTTCACAATCGTCATTGATCTAACCTTCTTCCTAGACTGCGACTACCTTCAATCAATCACTATAGCCTATCCTTCTGGGCAGTATCTCACACCTCTTAGTTTTTCTTTCCATTTCTAGTGTTGTTCCCCATAATCATTAACTATTGCCCCTTTGTTGGACTATTAGCACAATGGTCAGTTTTAATGGGCCTGCTTCTGCCCTTTCCACTCTTCTAATCCTTTCTAATCACTGAGGCCAGAGTGACCTTTATTAAATCACCTCAGTGTCTATCCTAGCAATCTGTCCCTAACTCGGTGATTTTGATGTGTAAAGTGGCTGAAAACCACTGTCCCAACACACCTTTTTAGCCCTATTTCCCTCTGCTTCCCTACACATACACAGGACTACAGCAATTTCTGCCTTTTCCGTTTCTTCGTATAGACTCTGCTTAGAATGGCCTCTCCTCCTCACTTGTCTGTTAATGACAATCCTTTTATTTAAAAAAAGATTGTATTTATTTATTTGAGAGAGAGAGACAGTGAGTGGGGTGAAGGGGCAGAGGGAGAGGGAGAAGCAGAATCCCTGCTGAGCAGGGAGCCCGACGCAGGACTCGATCCCAGGACCCTGGGATCATGACCTGAGCCGAAGGCAGACGCTTAACCAACTGAGCCACCAAGGCACCCCTACAATCCTTGTTTTTGAAGGTTTCATTCAAGAGCCACTTCCTCCATTGGGCTTTGGGACTTCTCCCAAGCTGGAATTGATTTCCCACTCTTCCTGAGAGCTCCAGGAACATTTTGTTTATAGCACTTATGTGTTCTATTAGAATGTCTTGTCTCCTTTAGTAGACCATAATCACATAAAGGTTTTTTCTTAGATAATTTATACCCACTGTACTGCTTAGTTTAGTTCTTTGGGCAAAGTAGGTGGCCTAAGATATATTGGTTGAGAAAATGAGACAAGTTTCACCATTCTGCAAAGAGTAAAATTGCCTGTGAATGTACTGCTATCAGGACATCTCCCCCTTAAATACAAATGTTCTTGAAGTCTCCATTGGCAATTTCTGCTTTCCATAAATATAAATTTAGCTATAGATACTCAATATATAGATATATGAACCCACATTGCTTCAATATACACTCTTTTCATGAATAGAAAATCTATATAATTTTTTGTCATTCACTCACTTTTACTTCACAGTCTGACTTTTAATCCACCCATTTTCAAATAGCAAAGGAGATGAAATGCCTTCTCGATGTCGTGCTGTGAATCACTGAGAAAATAGCTTCAGAGCGGGAACTTCACTGCACTTTTTCAAGTAGACTTTCCAAAGGTCACTTCTAAAGTTTGATTATCTTTAACTCGTTTTCATCCAGTGAATTCGTTTACATTGTGGACTAAAATTCAAAAAAGAAAAAAAAAATGGTCCTGCTTTACAATTAGTGGAATGTTGCTTAAAACTTCAAAAATAGTCTGATTTACACAAAGACATAGGTCTCATTGGCTGGATGAAATCAAGTACCTTTTGACAAATAGGGCCCAAAGCCAATTAGTTTTCAAGAATAAGGGTAAAAGTGTCCCAGATTTACACAGAGATCACAGACTGTATCTATATTTCTGTAGATTTTTTATGTCTTAGAACTGATCAGGCATTTCATGTTTTGTAGGGTGAACATGAACGGACATGCAAATCTGCTTATCGTTCCAGAGTCTATAAAAAGTTTTACTAGCCTAGAAGAAGTTCTTCTTTTGAATTGAGAAAGATTTAAATAAAAATGAAAAATAGTCCTTATAACATTGAAGCTCTCTGCATTGAAGTTCTCTGTCTAGTTTTTTTGTCTTTTCCTCAGATTACCAATAGTCTTTGTCATGAAGGCTACATCCCTTTAGGGATTGTGAAATGGGTTGCATGTCTCTTCTGGAACCCTCTTTCTGTCTCCCCTCCTTGGTCTCTTTGTCTTCCTGCTGTTGTCTGACATACAAGGCCCTCTACTACGATAATCTTTTCCTTTCCTGCCCAGATTTAAACCACTTTCCCATGTCAAAATTTACCCCATTTCTTCAGGAGTCATGCAGGTAAGTGCTTCTCAAACTTTAATGTGCATGTGACTCACTGGTATTTTATTAAAATGCATATTCTCATTCAGTAGGACTCGGTTGGAGCTCACGATTCTACATTTCTAACCAACTCCTTAACGATACTCACATCTGCTAGTTTGGGGACAGCCCTTTGAATACCAGGGTTTTAGGTGACAGAAAAAAATTTCTATCAACTTCACTTTTATCATCTAATAATGGCTTCAAAAGCTTTACTCTGTTCAGAAAAATGTACGTTGTTAAATAAACCTTTAATAATTCACATGTAAATATGATATGGAATTTTTAAATACTACAGTAATATCCATGGGAGAAATGTTCAGAGGACAATCATCACTGAATGTCTCAAATCATGCAACAGAGTAGACAGACGCCTTGCTTAGAAAAACAACAAGGCCTACTAATTAGAGGACTCGGAAGCAGATATTAATTCCCCCACTTTGTGGATGAGGAAACTGAGTTCTAGTGATATTAACTGGTCTGAGGTCATGAAGATTGTAGTTGAAACAGAGAGGCTTTGAACACCGATTTTCTGACTGGAAAAATCTTTGCTCTTTCTACAATGTAACCCCACCTACCCAATAGCTAAAGAAATTTATCAGAGTCGTAGGCTGAAAAATCCTTCAGGGGATTTTAAGATTCTAAAAATTTAACTATCAGGTAGGTACGACAGGATTCTGGGGGGAGAGAAAACAACATTTGTTAACTCATTTTGTAATAATACACACACACACACACACATAATATTACTAAAAGCAAAAAAGTAAAACTTTGTATTCAAATAAATTTCTAAACTTTATATGCGGTGAAGTTGATTCAAAAAAGGTAGCAAGGAACATTCAAAACTCATAGCTGAATTTAAGTAAATAACCTGCTAAATGTAGTTCTGTTACTATTTTTAGAATTGTATGGACTTTTGTCCAACATTTTATTTCACCAGATTTTCTTATCAATTTGTAGCCTTCCATTATTTATTTATTTAAAGCTTGCCTCCTCTTCTCTGAGTGAAATTTTAATATACTCTCTCCTGAATTCTTACAATGTAATTTGGAATGAAATTCAAGGAACAATAATAGCAGTAGGATTCCAAGTCCAATGTACTACAGGCTGACCTTTAAAATAGAGTTCAGAATAATGATCCCCATTATCAGCTTTAGGGTTGAAAGAGACCAAGAAATAAATAAGATATAATGGAAAGGAAAAAAAAAAGTCTAGTTCATTTTATGGTGCCATTCCCATTTCTCTGTATTCAGTCAGCCACGGCTATTTCTTACAGCTGACTAAATAAAGCAAAACATAAGAACTAGCATCTTAAAACATATATAAAATTCAGTAATAATCATAGGCAGGAATATTCTTTAAATTGAAATGACTGCAATTTTATCGACATAGTTTTTCTCCAAAGTCAAAAATACCCATATTTTAAACCACTTTTCACATTCAGTCTGTCCTCCAATAGTTACAGGGCTCCATTAACGGGGAGACGAGGGGACATTTCCTTTCAAACTTATTATGTGACTTGGGTCAATGGTTCCACCATATCTTTATTGCATCCAGCTTATCGTCTCCTCTCCAGGGCAGGCTGTCATGCAAAAAATATTGAACTATGTCCAACGTGTAGAGAAGTTAACATGTCTAAAGCATGATCTGATACTTTGCAGAGATGATGCATTCCAAACCATAAAAAAGGTGGGCTCACCCTCGTCCTAGTACCTAACTAGAGATTGCGTGGGGACAGTTTCAGTTCCAACTCAGGCATAATTCATGATCTTTTGATAGGCTAATCATCCATAATGGGTCTGTTTTCTCTTCCGGCCATGACTTATCCTGGTCATCCTGGCCAGTTTCTCACTGCATTTGCTTGCTCCTTTGATTTCTCTAATTTGCAAGTGTGCCTGGTAATGCCCCACCAATAATTTTAGATCTCCCAGCCACTGAGTGGAGATGAACAACCTCAGCAATCACCAGGCATAATTTTAACTCCATGAGGTCCACACAGGGAAAATCAATGATCTAAACTCGAGAAATGATACAAAGCAAACCATAGGTTATTTCAATCAGACAAAGATACACATGCTATGTGACCTTTGTTCATTATACCAACGTGATACGATGAGTGTAGTCAAACATGCCCTATACTAGTCTGAAAATAAGATCCCTAAATGCCATAAAGTTTAGTTGTAGTATTTGTAGTTAAGCATACAATTGTCTGTTCTCATGTTTGAGATTGAGTCAGAAAGGGCTCTTTTTTTTCTGTGAGAATGGTAAAACGAACACATCTCCTAGTAAATGATCATGAAGGCAAGTAGAAAAGCCTACCAAACATACTCTCATACTGTTGCATGGAATCAGTGTTATTTGAAATACATTAGAACAGTGGCCTCTTAAACTATACAAAGTAATGTATATAGTAGTTTTATCAATGTAGCAAACTGACCTAACGCCAAACTCTGCTCTAAGGACATATAAATACTGAATAAAATGTAGCTATTTTTTTCAAGATTTTTATTTATCTATTTGAGAGAGAGAGCACAAGCAGGAGAGAGGAGCAGAGGGAGAGGGAGAAGCAGGCTCCCCACTGAGCAGGGAGCCTGACATGGGGCTCGAACCCAGGACCCTGGGATCATGACCTGAGCTGAAGCTAGACGCTTAACCGACTGAGCTACCCAGGCGCCCCATAGCTATTTTAATAATCATAATGAATCCTGAAAGAAAAACTCCCAGCTGACAGAAGTCTAAAAAGAACTCAAGCTCTCGCCTCCTCCCTCTTCAACAGACAGCCCCATTTTCTGGTGCAGTGTCAGCCATGTCCCTGAGACACCATGGTGAAAGTCAGAGAAAACAGATGTGGCCGTATTGGGCTTTTAACTCTGATAAAATAGATATTGTCACCATCAATGTCCTCTTCATTGACCTCAACTACATGGTCTACATGTTCCAGTATGATTCTACCCACAGCAAATTCAATGGCACAGTCAAGGCTGAGAACAGGAAACTTGTCATCAATGGAAAGCCCATCTCCATCTTCCAGGAGTGGGATCCCACTAACATCAAATGGGGTGATGCTGGTGGACTCCACAACCGGGGTCTTCACCACCATGGAGAAGACTGGGGTTCACTTTAAGAGTGGGGTAAAGATGGTCATCATCTCTGCCTCTTCTGCTGATGCCCCCTATGTTTGTGAGGGACATGAACCATGAGAAGTATGGCAACTCCCTCAAGATGGTCAGCAATGCCTCCTGCACCATCAACCGCTTGGCCCCTCTGACCAAGGTCATCCATGACAACTTTAGCATCGTGGGCCACAGCCCATGCCATCACTGCCATACCGAAGACCGTGGATGGCCCCTCTGGGAAGCTGTGGCATGATATCTGAGGGGCTGCCCAGGACATCATCCTGACTTCTACTGGTGCCACCAAGCCTGCAGGCAAGATCTTGGCTGAGCTGAACGGGAAGCTCACTGGCATGGTCTTCCATGTCCCCACCCCCAATGTGTCAGTCGTGGATCAGACCTGCTGCCTGGACAAAGCTGCCAAATAGAATAACATCAAGAAGGTGGTGAAGCAGGCATCGGAGGGCCCTCTCACAGGCATCCTGGGCCACACTGAGGACCAGGGAGTCTCCTGTGACTGTAACAGTGACACCCACTCTTCCACGGTCAATGCTGGGCCAGTCATTGCCTTCAGTGACCACTTTTTCAAGCTCATTTCCTTGTATGAAAATGAATTTGGCTACAGCAACCAGGTGGTGGACCTTATTGTCTACATGGCCTCCGAGGAGTAAGAGCCCCCTGGGTCACCAGCTGCAGCAAGAGCAAGAGGAAGAGATGGGCTTTCAGCTGCCAGGGAGTCCTTGCCTCAACTCATCCCCCAACATATACTGAGAATCTCCCGACCTTTACACGGTTTGCATCCCAGACTTCCTGAAGAAGGAGAGGGACCTGGGGAGCCCTACCATCAACAAAGCATACTGTGTCCAGCCAAAAAAAAAAAAAAAGTCAAAACCAGAGTGATAAGTAAATTAACTAGTATTATGGTGGTGTAAGGGCTCTCTGAATGACATATCTAACAAACATTCCAAAAGAAGAAGATAGGAAGTAGGGAGAAGCAGTAGTGAAAAGAGGGGAGAATTTAAGGAAGACATGAATAATCAGATCGAAAGAGCAAAGCTCCAACGGAGATAAATCAAACTAAAGTGACATGTGGAAACAAGGTAGGAAACCTGTAGAATAGCAAATGCAAAAGAAAAGATTACAAATAATCTGAGGAAGGATATATTCCCCCAATAAAATGGCAATCATATGGACAATAGATCTTGTATCAACAACACAGGCCAGAGACAGTGGACATCTATCATCCAACAGCTGAGGGAAAATAACTGCCTGCCTAGGGCCGCTAAATATTCAAGAGTGAATGTGAAAAAAGACATTTCAGACAAACACTGAATGAGTTTACCACTCACGAATGCTTAGTGAAAGCGTGACTAAAGATTATCCTAAAATGAGAAAATGTCTGAACCTTGAACAAAGTAATGGAAATGCAAAAGGGCAGTGGTGAACAAAGAAGTGGGCACAAATGTGAGGAAAGCTAATGAGGCATCACTTGTAAAACATATACTATGAGGAACACTTTGGGCAAGTTTAAAAACAAGCTGGGACCTCCACTTCCGGGAAGATGGAGATGGATTTTCCCTATTCCTCCTGCTAAGTACAACTGAAAATGCTGGACATTATATATAAAACAAACATATAAAGACCCTGGAAAGTGGAAAAGAAAGCAAGTCAGTTATGGACTTTTGGGACCAAGGAATGGTACACTGGTGAGCTCTCAGACAGAAAGATAGATACATGATAGAGAGACATAGAAATGGATATATCTCCATCCCATGAATATCAATAGGAGCAGACAAAAAAGCTTCAGTGAGACTTGTCTCCAGCCAAAGAACCAGGAACGGGAGACCTTAATAAGACAAAAATCTTTTAGACAACAACCAGTCTACTGCACTCAGACACCACAGAGAAACTGTAACCTGACTCCCACCCATGAAAGCAAAGGCCAAAGGGGGAACCTAGACACCCACTCTCACAAAGCTGTAACAAGGTTCTCCAACACCAATGATTAGGTGGTTCAGAGAAAGCCATATTAAAAGCAGGGACTTTTATCCCCCCTGCCTGGTAACAAATCCCACCCTCATGGTACCTTATGGGGAGCCTGAGCTTATGCCCCACCCACCATCAATGAGGCATTGTGCTCCCTCCCTGGTGGAGAGTCAGGACTTTTACAATTTTGTAGAGGAAATGAAGTGACACAATCCCATGGTGAAAGTGGAAACCACATGGCTGGAAGTCAAATCCTATCCAATAGAAATGAGTACACCCCACTCCAACGCCAGTGTCAGTGGAAACCAAGCTGGGACACTTTACTACCACTCCACCTTACAGTAATGAGGCAGCACTTCATTTTCCCCTGCCAGAGAAGTGTCAGAAGAAAGAGAAAGTCAACAAAAAAAAATGAAGATTTCTATAAGATCCAGAGCCTCCTAAGATAAGATGAAAATGCCCAGCTTTCAAAAGAAAATCATTCATCATACTAAGCACTAGAATGATCTCAAACAGAACGAGAAAAGACAATCAGTAGATGCCAAGGTCGAGATGAAAGAGATGTTAGAATTATCTGAAAGGAAAAAAATGGCACCCACATAAATGTATACCCAGCAAAAGTACCCTTCAGGAATAAAGAGAAACTCAGGCATTCTCAGATGAATGAAAAATGAAGAGAATTTGTTGCCAAGAAACATGCTCTAAAAGAATGGCCCAAAGAGAATTCGTTGCCAAGAAACATGCTCTAAAAGAATGGCCCAAAGAAGTTCTCTAAACAAAAGGAAGTGATAAAAGAGAGAACCTTGAAGCATCAAGAAAGAAGAAAGAACATGGCAAGCAAGAATATGGGTAAATACAATAGGCGTTTCTCTGAGTTTTCTAAATTATACTTGCTGGTTTTAAAAAAGTCTAACACTGGTGTGGTTTTAAATGTATGCAGAAGAAATATTTAGGACAAACTATATTATAAAAGGGGGAGGGAAATGAGACATAAAAGGAGGTAAGAGTTCTACACTTCGCTCAGAATGGTAAAATAAGGACACCAATAGAAACCTCAATCAAGGGGTGGTCTAGAAAATACCAGACTGTCTACAGGAGCCTATGGAAACATGATGGCTAAATGTATCGTAATCTCCTGGATGAGATCCTGAAATAGAAAAAGGACATTAGATTTAAAAAAACTGAGGAATCTGAATGAAGTAGACTTCAGTTTAAAATAACGTACGAATATTAGTTCATTAATTGTGGCAGATTGACCATACTAATGTTTATAATAGAGGTCTGAATATATGAAAACTCTACTATCTTTGCAATTTCTCTGTAAATGTAGAACTATTCTAAAATTAAAAGTTTCCTTTAAAAAATTGCTATACCATTAAAAAAAATTATGCTCAAGGACTGATTTCATTCACGCCATGTTCTCTGAATACAATGTGGTAATAGAACAATAAGAAAGAGACTATAAATATCTAAAATGATTATAGAGATTAGGGGCACCTGGGTGGCTCAGTCAGTCAAGCGTCCACCTCTTGATTTCAGCTCAAGTCGCAGTCTCGGAGTCCAGGGATCGAGCCCCGAGTCATGCTCTGTGCTCAGCAAGGAGTCTGCTTGAGGATTCTTTCCCTCTCCCTCTGCCCCTCCCCTCACTCGCTCTCTCTCTCTCTCTCTCTCTCTCTCAAATAAATAAATAAATATTTAAAAAATAAAATAAAATGATTATAGAGATTATAAAAATAAATAAGAACGGGGCACCTGGGTGGCTCAATCATTAAGCGTCTGCCTTCGGCTAGGTCATGATCCCAGGGTCCTGGGATCAAGCCCCACATCGGGCTCCCTGCTCAGCAGGAAGCCTGCTTCTCCCTCTCCCACTCCCCCTGCTTGTGTTCCCTCTCTCACTGTGTCTCTCTCTGTCAAATAAATAAATAAAATCTTTAAATAAATAAATAAATAAGAACTATGATGAAAGCACAAAATGATATTTAAAAATCAGATATGGAAAAATAAAAAAAATAGAATTTAATTTTTTCTAAATGGATGAGTCAAACAAATCATAATGGAAATGGTTATATAACTGTAATTGAATAATCACAAAAATACTACATATAGGAATTTACTATGCAGTTATAGTAATTAAAACAGTGTGATATTGGCAAAATGAAGCAATTAGGCTAATGAAATAGAATTAAGCCAAATGTATATGCATACATTTGTACGTATATGAAAATTTATCATATAACAGAGATGACATAAGAATTACTTAGGAGAGCACACGCTTTTCAATAAATGGCATTGGACCAATTGAGTGTGTGTGTGTGTATATATATATATATATGTATATAGTGTAAAATTAAAATCATGTATTTTTCTTCATATGAAGAAAAATAAAATTGGATCCCTACATCACATAATAATAAAAATCAATTACAGATGGATTTAAAGACCTAATATGAAAAAAAAAACTTTCAGACAAAATACAGGAGACTATCTTTATGATTTGGAAATGTCACTGGCTTTCTAACACAGGAACCCAAAGCTAAAACTACAAAGTAACAGATCAAAGTTTGAGTATGTAGTAATTTAAATTTTTCTGTATGACAAAAGACAGGGTTAAATTAGAAGATATGACTGGGGGAAGACATTTCCAATACATGTAAACCAAAAACACACTGGGGATCAAGAATCTATAAAGAACTCCTATATATATATTTTTTTTAAAGCAGTTAAAAGGTGGTCAAATACGGACAAGCAATTCACAGAGGAGAAATACGAACAGTCAATAAACATATGAAAGGATGTTCAATCTCAATAATAATCAAAGAAATACAAATTTAAATAAATATCTTTCACACCCAGCAAATGGATGAAACTTTAAATCTGACAGTGTAAATTTAGGCAAGGATACAGAAAAACAGGTTAGGTTCACTCAAATGCTGTGCGGCTGGAGTGCAGTTGTTAAAATAATTTTGGAAAGAACTTTATTTACAATGGAATTCTACTCAACAGTAAAATAAATGAACAAGGCCAACATGGATACATCTGAAAACAAAATGAATGATAAAACAAGTTACAAAATAATTCATATATAATAGTAAAATGCTTATAAGTTAAAAAAAAATCACACAACCAGGGTCCATCTTAAAAATAAAATAGCCAGTTATTGAACCAGCAAAAATGAATTTATTTGGAAATAATGTAGGAATTGCTGTCTTGGGCATGCAAATTAAGGCAAACCATAGTCCAGTTCAAAGAACTAAGGAGCAGAGCATGCTTTTATAGAGGAAAGGAGGAAGTTGAGAAGGGTCATTTTGAACAAAAGCTCACTGGAGGAGATGGAAAGTTCAGGGTAGTGGCAGTGTCTCATTGGCTAGGTTGTTGCTAAGCAGGGAGAAAAATCATTCTTCCTGCTAAGTGTGGAAAGAAAGCTGTGAGGAGTGGTACGTGAGTGAGAAACCTTCCTTCATGGCTTCCCAACTCCATTTTGAATTAGGTTTCCTGTATTAATTTTCACAACAGTAATATACTGTAAATGGTTTATGGAAACATTTTGCTGTATTAACATAAAATGAGACATGGAGGACACTAACTTTAAAATGGTGGTTATTCCAGGAAGGGAAGGCATATTGGAATAGGTTCAGGGTACAAAATGGGCTTCAACTGCAGCTATAAGTTTTATTCTTTAAAAAAGACTCAAGCAGATATGGCAAAATCTTAATATCGGTGAAGGTGGATGGTGGATTCTTAGTGTCCAGATTATTGGAAAGAACATAAAAGCTCTCCTAATCCCAACATCCAGAGTTTACCATCGTTAAACTTCTAACACATTTCTTAGAGCCTCTGTGCTTCTCCCTTGTTTTCTTATTCTGTGTGTGTGTGTGTGTGTGTGTGTGTGTGTGTGTGTGTAGTAAATCGGGATCATGAAGTTTTACATACTAATTTCTTCATCTAACATCATATAGTAAGCATTTGAGCACTTGATATATAGCCATTTCAATACCTTCCAGTTTTTCACTACTTATGTAAATAAGAAATGGCTGTTTCTGATGTGCATCTTTGGCCCCATCACTGAATATTTCTTAGGATAGATTTCTGATGTGGAATTACTTGGAGATTAATACTTTAAGGCTTTTGATACCTATTTTGCTATATTGCCTTTGAGAATATTTGGGTTAATTCACATTCCTATCAGTAAAATGAGTATCCACACTCATCACGGAGAATTAGTATTTTAAAAACATTAGTCAAATAAATATACCTCATTTTAATTTTCATTTCTTTGATTGCTAATTAGGTTGAGCATTATTATTATTACCTTGGCCAATTGTTTCTCTTCTTTTTTATGTCTGTATCAATTTTTTATTAGAATATTCATCTTTGTTTGGAGTTTTCTAGTCTCTTTCCATTGTCTTTATATTCCGGTTCTAACACCACATTGGGGTTAAAGTGTTTCTTTGATACATTTTTATATAAGCAAGTAATCTCTCTTTATTTTTGTTGTTCAAAAATTTCTTGGCTGTCTCATGTTTTAAAACTTCCAGATGAGTGTTAAAATCATTTTCTCAAGTTTCAAAAATCCCACTGGGATTTTGATCTGAATTACAATAAACTTACATCTGAATTTTGGAAAACTTGGCATGTTCATATTGTTTAGTCTCCCTATCCAGGAACATGTTATTCTTCTACGTTTATGTAAATCTTGTATCTCTCCCAGTAAAGTTTTGTCATTTTCCTCAGCCAATTTTTAATTGTTTGCTTCTGGGTATTTTGTACATTATGTTGCCATTTTCAGTGGTCTTGTTTCCCTGCTGTATTTCCTAACTAGTAGTTATCAATATGTAAGAAAGCTCTTTAGTCTGTTTGTTTCCTTTGTATTCGGGCATTTGACTAAACTCTCCTGTTAGTTCTAAGATTTTTAATGCAGAACCTCTTAGATTTTCTATGCAGATATTTCTTGTTGCATTGGCTGGAATTTCTGTGCCATAATTCTAACGATGAAGTATGCTTGCCTTGTTCTTAATTTTGATTATAATGTGTCCAGTGTCTCACTGTTACAGATGATGTTGCTTATTGTTTTCATCTCAATATCATAATATTAAGAGCCTATTTTTTCATGCGTAGGCTTTTAAAAAATTAATGCTTAGCTTCGTTTATCCAGAAATGGGTGTTGAAATATAGCAAATGCCCCTTTTGGCCATGTACTGAGATAGTCTAGTAACTCAGTTTTCTTTTGACCTCTGGGTATGATATAGTAAGAGATTTCCTAATGTTGTCAGGCTAACATTCTGGAATAAATGGTACTTGGTGATATTATTTTCTTTTTAATACTGGCCATATTTTATTGGCTTAGTTCTTTATGTCAGTTTTTTTTTTAATTTTAAGAGAATCAGTCTTTAATTTCTATGTGCTGTCTTTGGTAAGATTTTGTATCAGGGTCAGATTAACTTCAAAAAATGTGTTTAGGAGCCTTCCTTCTTTCGTCATGGTGTGATTTTTTTTTTTTAATTACCGGCTAATTACATATTCCATGAATATCTGAAAAAAAACATAAATAATCAGTCTGGGAATTTGAATAGAGCTTCTTATAAGCCGCAAGGAGGATTTTTGTCTCTCTTGTTCACTACTGTATTTCTACTATCTAGAACAGTTCCTGGCATAGAGTAGGTATTCAGCAAATATTTGTTGAATAAATGTATTGGATAGTATCCTCAGACCTTTTGTATAGTATTGTTTGGACGGTTTCTTTCTTTCTGAATTATTCTGTATTTTGCTCAATAAAGCTCTTTTAGTGTATCACTTAACACACACACACACACACACACACACACACACCCAAAAAACTGGTTTATTTTAGACAACCAAAGTATAGGTGTTACTAGAAAGATCATGTATTGTGCTTAAATTCCCCACTGATATTAAGAACAATTATCAAAATTTTCCAATATTATGTTTTAACAAGGCTATAAATTATGTTTTAAGAAAATTTTCAAGCTGACATTTCAAAGTTTCAGTGATAGACATAATGAATTGTTAGTCTCAATTTGAGATGGACATGTAGCTCATTCTCTTGGTAAAAAAGCTAAAAGCAATTTCTCTTCCAAGTCCCTTAATACTTTCCAGAACACATTACAGAACTAAAAGTCACTTAAAATAAGCTCTAGATGTCACTTGAAGTAAAACTATGTCACTGAAAATAAAATATCAAATTTAAGCATCATCGCTCAGATTATATAATCGTTTTCTTTTGCCTATATTACAACATCAGGGGTAATATGGGGATAGAGGAGCAAAAAATGTCTCAGGTTGGGATTGATCATAATATATATAGTTTTTAATCCCTTTCTTTTCAAACAAAGAGAAGAAATATGGTCTGATAATGTTAACTCAAATATGATTAATTTTAAAGAGCATGACCTCAGCAAAATACGATGGTAATTTTTATGTAGCGACTTCTGGATTACGGTGTCATAGATCAATGATCTGTGGTATATTTCACAAATACAACATACCACTTATTTATTTGACCCTGGATAATATGGTACTATTCCAAATGAAAGGAAGCTGTGATTGAACAGTATAGAGCAACCAAAAAATGAAATAAACCTACAATGCCCTCTGTTGATGAAATGTGTGACTACAGAATGCATGATCAGAAAGGAAAAATTCAACATATGTTTCTTAGTTCATTTTTGTATCAGTTTAAAGTAGTTTCTCTAAAATATGTCTTAATTTAATTTCATAAAATGAATGTTCCATTTTTATAGCAGTCAGCACAGAACTATAAAAATTAATAGAAAAAAATCAAAATAAAAATGATTAATGCAGTAGTTCCAGTCACATGGCTTTGAACAGGTATGATCTAGTCTGGCCTTGTTCCAGGAGAACAACAGTAGGGACAGAAGAACCATTTTTAGAGAATTTCAACTAAGGCAGAGTGGAAGAGGTAGATGGGTGGTCTTCTGAGCAAGTCAGATAGATCACTATTCTCTCCCTTATTTTCCCTAGTCTTCAAATATCAGCCAAGTCCTTACAACTGATGGAGTTCACCTGTGGCTTATGGGTGCAAGGATGGGTCGGTACCCTGAAACAAAATCTAAATCCCCTCCTCTAGAAGGTGTTACAGAGATTAATAGACATCCTTTGATACTCTTCTCCCTCTCCTTCTTAGTAACATGATCATAAATTTTGGTTGGGCATATTGGTACCCAGCATAAACACTATATTTCTTAGCCCCTTTGTGGTTAGATTTGACCATGTGTCTACATTCTGGCCAGTAAAATGAACGTGGTAGTAACATATGTAACTCCCAGGAAATGTCTTTAAAAGAGAGGACACATGTCCTTCTTCACCTTTTCCACCAGCCTGGTAAGCAAGGACTGTTCGGCAACCACTGGAATTTAGAACATATATGTTGAAGATGACAAATCAACAGAATATAACATTTCTGTTCCCAATACATTTATGAATCTCCCCTACTCACGCTGGACCGCCTGTCTCTTAATCAACTATTTCTTTGTTAAGTTATTAGTTTGCATCTTAGCTACACCTGAATCTAAACCTAAACGAAAATAAAAAGGAGTATTGGGTAAAAAATTCCAGAGACTATGACACCATCAAGCATTATGACAAGTTGCTTTATACCGATTATTTGCACAACCTTTACCACATTATTCAAATAAATTTGCATTAAATTTCCATTGAATGTGTTAAAGATACATTGCATAAACCTAGGGTAAATTTTATTGTTATAGAATGAAAACTATTGTAATGTTTTCTGGATACCAATTACCTTACTTCAGTGGTTATGTTGACTCATTTGTTAAGGAGCACTTCCTTGATGATTCAGGTTGTAGAATGTCCTTTTTTGTGCAAAGGATTATTCTGAGGAAACTCAGGTTTCATTCTACACTCATACTACTCTTCCTTCAAAATCAAATAGAAATGGGCTCACATCTTCCAGACACCAGGAGCTACTATACTTTGAGCTTAAGATGTATGACATTGTTACGAAGGTGATTAAATATGGTAGCATAACCCAAGAGAAGCTCCGGAGCAATGGCAGAATCTCCATAGCACAACTAAAGAGGCAAATGCTTCAATTACAACAACAATGTCTTAGTATCATTTGATATCCCCTCTGGCAATTTCACAACTAGAGAGAGGATGGGTTGCTTGTCAGTGAACCTGATGGTGAACACTGAAAGATTTAATGTGTATAGGAAACTGCTGCCAAGGTATCTCCATTTATTCATCTTTTCAACACAGGGACAGAAAATTAATAGCATAGACCATCTAACTCGTGATTCTTCTCTACTTCGGGATAAACATATTGAGGCAGTATGATGAAAGGACCCCAAATCAAGAGGCCTGGTTCCTAGTTAACTAATTCTGAGACCTTTTTTTTTTTTAAAGATTCTATTTACTTTTTTTTGAGAGAGTGAACAAGAGAGAACACGATTGGGGGGAGGGGCAAAAAGAGAGAGAGAAGTAGACTCCCCTGCTGAGCAGGGAGCCCGATGCGGGGCTCCATGCTGGGGCTCCATGCTGGAGCTTGATCCCAGAACCCCAGGATCGCGACCTGAGCCGAAGGCCGACGCTTAACTGACTGAGCCACCCAGGCGCCCCTAATTCTGAGACCTTGAGCAAAGCAATTAAATCACACGAGCTTCCTCTGCCGTAAAATAGGAATTACACTTGTCACGCCTACCACACAGGACTGTTGAGAAGGATTAAATGAAATCATGTAAATGAAGATACTTTGGAAATCATAGAGATGATAAACAAATGTAAGAGCATTACCTTCCTATCCAGATTACCAGAGAGAGCAAACTGTTTCCACGAATAAATTGCCCATGTAACAAAATACACTTACCTAACTTCCATCACCATAGAAAGCACAGTCAATGCTCCCACTATAATGTAAAAATCACATCTATTCAAACACCAGCCTTGGAAACACTCACCAAGTTGCCCACAAATATTTCATAATAATATCCAAATGGCTGAGGAATCTGGTATTTTCAAGTTTAATATTATATAACGTATACTTCAGGACTTGGGGAAAATTGCAGTAAAATTTATACACGATATCCTCAGTATACTTTTTTTGTCTCGATTCGATCCCCATACTCCCTACCTATTTTCTCATTTTACCACCTTCCACCAGCAGAACCCCATCAAATAACTAAGGTAATCTGAGTATTTAAAAAATCGATGTCATGTACATCTTGGCATAAACTAAAATCTCACAGGGCGCCTGGGTGGCTCAGTCAGTTAAACGTCTGCCTTCGTCTCGGGTCGTGAGCCCAGGGTCCTGGGATGCAGTCCCAAGTAATGGGGCTCCCTGCTCAGCGGGGAGCCTGCTTCTCCCTCTCCCCCCTGCTCATGCTCTCTCTCGCTATCTCCCTCTCAAATAAATAATTAAAATCTTTTTTAAAAAATAAAAAAATAAAAAAAGTCTCAAGAGGGAGAAGTATTTTAAGTTTTATCTCTAAAATGTGGAGTAAACAAACGCTTTCACAACCTCCTCCCCTAAGAATTTCAGCTCATTAGTAGGGGGATTAATCTTCTCCTGTGTGAAAACCGAAGTGGCAAAGGACCAGCCCATGGACTTTAAAACCACATTCTGTAAGCATATGAGATAAGCCTAATTCTGGTGGGAAATCAAGGGCAAAACATACTTTTTCCGTCATATCCCAACAATAAGATAGGCCTCTGTAATTCCTGTCTGAACCATGTAGCTTTACAAAATAGCACTTGTAAGACTGCAACAGTTTAGCTTGTTAACAGCAATTAAATAAGAAGCAGAGTACTGCTGCTTGTTTCCTAACTTTCCTTTATTCTGGATAATCTGAGCTGCGCCCCCCACACACACCTGTAAACTCTCACCACGCAACCATCCTTCTAAACCACATTTACTTGACTTGTTCCTTCCTAAAGGGCTTAATTTTTCCTGTTGCACCAAGAGGCAGTTATCCAATTCTTGAAACTATATCTGTATACTGGATCTCTATCAATGCCAACACCCTGCCTGTGTCTAATGCCTGCCATCACACTTCCTAATATCAAACATAACCTTTCTGAGATATTTTAAAAATTAATAGTATAATGGGGCACCTGGGTGACTCAGTCGGTGGGCATCTGCCTTCAGCTCAGGTCATGATCCAGGAGTCCCAGGATGGAGCCCCAGAGCTCCCCGCTCAGCTTCTGAGTCTGCTTCTCCCTCTACCCCTTCCCCCCACCCCTGCTCATGCTCTCTCTCTATCTCTCACTCTCTCTCTCTATCTCAAATAAATAAAATCTTTAAAAAAATAAAAAATAAAAATTAATAGTATTACTAAAATATCAATAATCTTTCACATTTCATAAAATTCAGCAAATCAGTAATATTTCACATTTTGCAAAGTTTCTGATAGTCACAGTACTTAAACAGTAACCAAAAGGATGAGATCTTCATTGAATACATTGATTTACAAAGGAATAGGTACTTGGGAAAGCATGTGTTCTACAGTGTCTTCAGGTTGAACTCATATTGTTAGGGGCCCAGAGAAGGAATAGTCATTAGCAGAGAGAAAGACCTGGAAGGCACCTTTCTTTTCTGCATATACAAATAGGAAAAGGCACCAACAAGAAAATGCAAATTTTTCCTTTTATCCACAATAGCTCGCAAAGATAACATATTTGTCAGAAACATCATTTCATAGCACAAATCAAGATTTTTGGGGGGGAAATAGAGTGGATTTTTGTTTGTGCTAACATAAAAAGCAAAATCATTACAAGGGGAGAGAAGTAGTAAAGAAGTTTAGAGATATGCTCATTAAATTAAATAAATTTGCTGCAGAGACCATTGAAACAATATTTTATAATTGAATAAGCATATTCCTGCCAGTGACCAAGATTACAAATTTTGAAACATTTGTAACTAATATTTTGAAAGCACAGCAATAAGCAACAATAATTATTAGGAACTTAACTTTTTCCCCAAAATAAGGAACTTTTAAAAAGATGATTTAATTATAGGCCAGAAACACAGAGAGAGTTTACAAAATATTTCAATAATAAAAAGTAATCTGTTTTCTGTGTACACAATAAGTTGGTCTTTGAACAGAAAGAAACTCAGAATCTGATTTTATGTTCTGTTTGTTTTAATGTAATAATTTCCAGTAAAGGATTCCTAAACCACCTTTATTTCTAATCCTATTATAGCTTTAGATAAATGTGTTTATACATATATAAATGTATGTTATATGATAATGTGAATCTTTCCATCTTATTTTTAAAATATAATTAACTTTATATGCATATTAAATAAGACAATGTGTAAGATGTGTTGAATTTATTATCTTAATAAAACTGTAATAATTTTTCTGATAAATTAAAATATAAATTATATCCATTATCTCATATGTATTCATTTCTAACTATTATACTTAGTCTAAACTCAACCATTTAATGCTACCAGAACCAACCATTAAAACTTCTTTCTGTGGGGCGCCTGGGTGGCTCAGTCGTTAAGCGTCTGCCTTCGGCTCGGGTCAATGATCCCAGGATCCTGGGATCGAGCCCGGCATCGGGCTCCCCGCTCCGCGGGAAGCCTGCTTCTCCCTCTCCCACTCCCCCTGCTTGTGTTCCCTCTCTCTCTCTGTGTCTCTCTGTCAAAGAAATAAAATAAAATCTTTAAAAAAAAACAAAAAACTTCTTCCCTTACAGGCTCTCTGCTCCTCCCCGTTCGACAGACAGCCGCATCTTCTGGTGCAGTGCCAGCCGCGTCCCCGAGACACAATGGTGAAGGTCGGAGTGAACGGATTCGCCCGTACTGGGCGCCTCGTCACCAGGGCTGCTTTTAACTCTGGCAAAGTGGTTATTGTCGCCATCAATGACCCCTTCATTGACCTCAACTACATGGTCTACATGTTCCAGTATGATTCCACCCATGGCAAATTTCACGGCACAGTCAGGGCTGAGAACGGCATGCTTGTCATCAATGTTAAGTCCATCTCCATCTTCCAGGAGTGAGATCCCACCAACATCAAATGGGGTGATGCTGGTGCTGAGTATGTTGTGGAGTCCACTGGGGTCTTCACCACCATGGAGAAGGCTGGGGCTCACTTGGAGGGCGGGGCCAAGAGGGTCATCATCTCTGCTCCCTCTGCCAATGCCCCCATGTCCGTGATGGGTGTGAACCATGAGAAGTATGACAACTCCCTCAAGATTGTCAGCAATGCCTCCTGCACCACCAACTGCTTGGCTCCTCTGGCCAAAGTCATCCATGACAACTTCGGCATCGTGGAGGGACTCATGACCACCGTCCATGCCATCACTGCCACCCAGAAGACCGTGGACGGCCCCTCTGGGAAGCTGTGGCATGACGGCCGAGGGGCTGCCCAGAACATCATCCCTGCTTCCACTGGCGCTGCCAAGACTGTGGGCAAGGTCATCCCTGAGCTGAACGGGAAGCTCACTGGCATGGCCTTCCGTGTCCCCACCCCCAACGTGTCCGTCGTGGATCTGACCTGCCCCTGGAGAAAGCTGCCGAATGCGACGACATCAAGAAGGTGGTGAAGCCGGCATCAAAAGGCCCCCTCAAGGGCATCCTGGGGTACACTGAGGACCAGGTTGTCTCTTGAGACTTTAACAGTGACACCCACTCCTCCACCTTCGATGCCGGGGCTGGCATCGCTCTCAACGACTACTTTGTCAAGCTCATTTCCTGGTATGACAATGAATTTGGCTACAGCAACCAGGTGGTGGACCTTATGGTCCACATGGCCTCCAAGGAGTAAGAGCCCCCTGGACCACCAGCCCCAGCAAAAGCAAGAGGAAGAGAGAGGCCCTCGGCTGCTGGGGAGTCCCTGCCCCAACTTATCCCCCAAAACACTGAGAATCTCCCGACCTCCACCGTTTCCATCCCAGACCCCCTGAAGAAGGGGAGGGGCTTAGGGAGCCCTACCTTGTCATGTACCATCAATAAAATATACTGTACCCAGCCAAAAAATAAACTTCTTTCTTACAGAGAAAACTAGAATCCAGGAAGTCAAGAACTGCCTGGCCCTTTTTTTTTTTCCACCATCATATATTTCATATTACTTATAAAATGTTCAAGTTACAATAAACATATGTATTAAAACTATCCAAAGACTTTATTTATCCTATCAACTTATAGCTGTTACAGAAATAAGGGACAAGAGTAAATGAAAAATTCTGTGTAGTGACCAATGTGTTATATACTTTTCTTGCTTAGAAATTGGTGTCCAGATAGCCAAAGAATATTTACTAATTAGCTCAATTCAATATGAATTTAAGGACATAAAGTTAACTAAAGACATGGAACTTAGAATTTAAGCCAACACATTAAGACCTAATGATCTTAGCATTATAAAAATTCCCAAGACTAAGCTTTTTAATATACCCATTATTGCAAATTCATTTAGTTCACAAAATTTTACATTTTAGTAATTTAAAACTGCTTGTGGAAACAATAATGACAATTTATTTGACCTATAAAACAAAGTAGGAAATTTAAATATTTTAAACCTTCATAAATTGAAGTCTTAAACTATCTAGAATATTATATCTTTATTATTTTTACACGGTGGTGAAATCAGGGAGAAGACAAAAAATTGTCATTAAACCAAAATTAAGTCACTGTGATTTGTCCGAAGTGTCATCTTCTTATTTGGAATATTACATGAACTATTTTCTGATACAATTCATAAAACTCTTTACTCTTGAAATCATCCCCAAAACAACGTGTCTCCTTTTTCTGCTATTTTGTTACCTAGTAACCTATGCCAATAGAAAATTTGGCATCTAATGAACAGGAGGTAACAAAATTGAAAGTTAATAATATGTGTGACATTCAATCCATAATTTGTTTTTGTTTTTCTGTTAGTTTCTCACAGGTGGAGAGACTCCATACTTTTTTTTAAGATTTATTTATTTATTTACTTATTGAGAGAGAGAGAGGGTGTGGGGAGGGGTAGAAGGAGAAAATCTTTCAAGCAGACACCTTGCTGAGTGCAGAGCTCGATGTGGGGCTCCATCTCATGACCCATGAGATCATGATCTGAGCCAAAACCAAGAGTCGGATGCCCAACCAACTGAGCCACCCAAGTGCCCCAGGACTCTATACTTTCAATTATTCCTACCAGTTGTCACATTTTAATTTATTTAATTTTTTTCCAGTTGCTGTATTTTATGTTTATTTTTGTTTTTTAAAGATTTTATTTACTTATTTGAGAGAGAGAGAGAGCACAGAGAGAGAGGGAGAAGCAGACTCCCCACCAAGCAGGGAGCCTGACACTGGGCTCAATCCCAGGACCCGGAGATCATGACCTGAACCGAAGACAGCCACTTAAACTGACTAAGACACCCAGGCGCCCCTCCAGTTGTAGTAATTTTTTAAAAGATTTTATTTATTTATTTGAGGGAGAGAGAGAGCACATGAAAGGGGGCAGGGTCAGAGGGAGAAGCAGACTCCCTGCCGAGCAGGGAGCCTGATGCGGGACTCGATCCTGGGACTCCAGGATCATGATCTGAGCCTAAGGCAGTCACTCAACCAACTGAGCCACCCAGGTGCCCTAGTTGTAGTATTTTAAAAGTCAGTTGTTAGTGGGTGATATCAACAAGATGGTGGAACAAGAAAACCCCAGGCCCCAGACCCTCTTTTCCCCCTGGGGATATCAAACAACTACAGATTGACTAAAATAACTTTATAGGCACAAACAATGAATCATGGAACACTACATCAAAAACTAATGATGTAATGTATGGTGATTAACATAACAATGACAAAAATTTAAAGGAATCACCCACTGGGTGAAGAACCTTGTACTAGAACTAGAGGGAAATAAACGTATTCATATAGCAACCCTCAAAAAAAAAATAAATAAAATAACTTTATTAACTCCGTAAACCAATGAAAGATCTATAGCAACTAACTGATTGCCCAATCAAAAAACAAACAAACAAACAAACAAACACGAAAACTAGTGGGAAATTTTGCAGCCTTTTTGCTCACTCTTGCCTCACCCCTCCCTGATGGGGGCATGCTTGAAAAATAGCAGCCCAATTCCTGGTTACATCCATCGGGCAGAAGCAGGGTGAAACTTGTTTACAAGGACTTGGTCTGTCCATGGGTTGTTGGAGTGACTGGTTTATGTCTTGCCTGACTCAAAGCTCACTTGAGGAACAGCAGACACTTTTGGATCTCAGTCTGGAAGTCATGCAAGACAACGGAGAGTATCTTGGCATGCAAACACTATAGGGAGGTGCAGGCCCACGAGCCAGAGATTCTAAGTAGAGGTATACAATAGAACTTCTAAGGCCCCAAGAAGCTTGCGTGAGACTTTTGGGGACATTGAGACATTTAAAAGCCCCTGGGAAATAAAAATTAAAAATTAAAAAAGCACACACACAGGCTCACAAAAACACACGCCCAGAGAAGACCCAGGGCTGATCCCAAGGCTAAGGGTCCCTCTAAATAGTGAAGGTCTTCTATGTCAGTCTTTAAAGACTGGAAAAGGTGGGCATTTTTCCAAATGCCCGATTCTCAGCAAGGTATCAAAAAGCATACAAAGAAACAAGAAAACACAGCCCATTCAAAGGAATAAAATAAATCTCCAGTAATCATTCCTAAAGAACATATGCATCAGACTTACTACACAAACATTTTAAAAGAACTATCTTAAATATGCTCAAAGAGCTAAAGGGGAGCATGGACAAAAACTACAGGAATTCAGGAAAAAGATACATAAACAAAATGAGAATATCAACAAAGATAGAAATAATAAAGTATCAGATTCTGGAGCTGTAAAATACAATAACTGAATTGAAAAATTTAGTAGAGGGGGATTCAAAAGAAGATTCAAACAGGGAGAATAAAGGATCAAAGTTAAAGACATTAGAAATTATTTTTTTAATTATTAACATATAATGTATTATTTGTTTCAGGGGTACAGGCCTGTGATTCATCAGTCTTACACAATTCACAGCACTCACCATAGCACATACCCTCCCCAGTGTCCATCATCCAGCCACCCCACCCCCACCCCCTCCACTCCAGCAACCCTCAGTTTGTTTCCTGAGATTGAGTCTCTTATGGTTTGTCTCCTTCTCTGGTTTCATCTTGTTTCATTTTTTCCTCCCTTCCCCTATGATCCTCTGCCTTGTTTCTCAAATTCCACAAATCAGTGAGATCATATGATACTTGTCTTTCTCTGATTGACTTATTTCGCTTAGCATAATACCTTCTAGTTCCATCCACGTCATTGCAAGGACATTAGAAATTATTGAGTCTGAGGAGTAAAAAGAAAAAAAGACTGATGAAAAGTGAACAAAGCCTAAAGGACCCATGGGACACAATGGAGTGAACCAATACACACATTAGGGAAATCCCAGAAGAGAGAGAGAGAAAGGCGAAGACAATTTATTTGAGGAAATAATGACAGAAAATTTCTCAAATTTAAGGTAATATGTGAATATACAAACCCAAGAATGTTAACAATTCCACTTAAGATATACCTAAAGAGTCCTACCCTGACACCATTATAATTAAACTACTGAAAGCCAAAGAAGGAATAGTGAAAATAGCAAGAGAAAAGTGACATATCATGTACAAGAAATCCCCAATAAGATTATGGGTGGATTTCCCAGCAGAGACCTCGCAGGCCAGAAGGCAGTGAGAAAGAAACTGTCAGCTGAGAATTCTACATCCAGCAAATACGTCTGTCAATAATAAGGGAGAAATTAAAACATTTCCAGACAAAATCAGAAAGAGTTCATTACAAATAGAAATGCTAAAGAGGGGCACCTGGGTGGCTCAGTCAATTAAGTGTCCAACTCCTGACTCTTGATTTCCACTCAGGTCATGCTCTCAGGGTCATGGGATCAGGCCCTGTGTCAGGCTCCACGCTGGGTGTGGCACGTGCTTGAGATTCTCTCTCTCCCTTTCTCTCCGCCCCCCCTAAAAAATAATATTAATAAGTAATGCTAAAAGAAATACTAAAAGGAGGGGCGCCTGGGTGGCTCAGTCGGTTAAGCGTCTGCCTTCAGCTCAGGTCATGATCCCAGGGTCCTGGGATCGAGTCCTGCATCGGGCTCCCTGCTCGGCGGGAAGCCTGCTTCTCCCTCTCCCACTCCCCCTGCTTGTGTTCCCTCTCTCTGTGTCTCTCTCTGTCAAATAAATAAAATCTTTAAACAAAAAAAAAAAGAAAAAGGACACTAGAGAGTAACTCAAAGCCATATGAAAATATAAAGACTTCTAGTAAAAGCAAATGCATGGGCAAATGTAAAAAAAAAAAAAAAAAACACAGTACTATAGCGATTTTGGTTTGTAACTCCACTTGCTATTTTCTACAAGATTTAGAGAGACAAAATCATAAAAAATAATTATAAATCTATGTAAGTGGGCATCCAATATATAAAAGATATAATTTGTGACATCAATAACATAAAGTGGAAGCAGGAAGCAGAATTGTAAAAGAGTGAAGTTTATGCATGTAATTGAAGTTAATTTGGTATCAAGACAGATAATCATAACTTTAGGATGTTATATGGAACCCCTATGATAACCACAATAAAATATCTATTGAATACACACAAAAGAAAATAAGAAAACAATCAAAATGCATCACTACAAAAAACTGAACTAAAGATAAAGGAGGTAAGCAGTCATGGAGAAAAGGAAGGACAAAAACACTAAAAGAGGTACAAAAAACAAAAAATAAATAAAGTGATAAAAGCAAATGCTTCCCCAACCAGTAATTACTTCACATGCAAATAGATTAAACAGCCCAATCAAAAGACATATATTGGCAGTATGGATTAAAAGCAGAACCCAAGTGTATGTTGTGTAAAAGGGAGTAATTTTAGGTATAACATGCAGAGATTGACAGTAAAAAGATGGAAAAAGATATTTCATGCACATAGTAATCAAAAGGGAGTGTAAAGTTAAGTTGTTGATTTTTTAAAAAGATTATTTATTGGGGCGCCTGGGTGGCTCAGTTGGTTAAGTGTCTGCCTTCGGCTCAGGTCATGATCCCAGGGTCCTGGGATCAAGCCCCACATCGGGCTCCCTGCTCCACGGGAAGCCTGCTTCTCCCTTTCCCACTACCTCTGCTTGTGTTCCCTCTCTCGCTGTGTCTCTCTCTGTCAAATAAATAAATAAAATATAAAATAAAATTTAAAAAGATTATTTATTAATTTATTTGAGAGAGCAGAGCAAGTGAGAACATGAGTTGAGGGGGAGGGGCAGCAGGAAAGGGTGAAGCAGGCTCCCCGCTGAGCAGGGAGCACAACGTGGGGCTCAGTCCCACCACCCTGGGATCATGACCTGAACCAAAGGCAGACACTTAACTGACTGAGCCACACAGGTGCCCCTAAGTTGTTGATTTAAGTCCTTTTTTTTTTAAGATTTATTTATTTATTTTGAGAGAGTGAGAATGAGAGAGAGAGAGAGCGCACATGAGAGGGGGGAGGGTCAGAGGGAGAAGCAGACTCCCCGCTGAGCAGGGAGCCCGATGTGGGACTCCATCCCGGGACTCCAGGATCATGACCTGAGCCGAAGGCAGTCGCCTAACCAACTGAGCCACCCAGGCGCCCCTTAAGTACTTTTTTAAAAAGAAAGCATTTAAACCTATCAATTTCCTGCTCAGCACTGATTTTGTTGCATCCCATAAATTTTAGTGTATTGTATTTTCATTTGCATTTGCATCAAGATAGTTTCTAATTTCCTTTCTAATTTCTTCTTTGATCCATTGGCTGTTTAAAAGTGTGTTGTTTAATTGCCACAGATTTGTGAATTGACCAGTTTTCCTTCTGCTGTTGATTTCCAGTTTCATCCGTTGTGACTGGAAAAGATACTTTGTATGATTCAATATTTTTACATTTATTAAGAATTGTTTTGAGCACCTGGGTGGCTCGGTTGGTTAAGCATCTGCCTTTGGCTCAGATCGTGATCCTAGGGTCCTGGGATCAAGCCCGGCATCGGGCTCCCTGCTCCGCGGGGAGCCTGCTTCTCCCTCTGCCTCTGACTCTCTGTCTCTCATGAATAAATAAATAAAATCTTTAAAAAAAAGACTTGTTTTGTGGCCTAACATATAGTCTATTCTGAAGAATGTTTTCACGTGAACTTGAGAGAAACATGCATTCAGCTATCTTTAGGAACAATAACAAAACTAGAAAAAGAACAAACTAAATTCGATGGTAGCAGAAAGATGAAAATAATAGATGTTAGGGCAGAAATAAAGGAAATAGAGAATATCAAAACAATAGGGGGAAAAAAAAACCCAAACTAAGAGTTGTTAATTTGAAGAGATCTAGATGACCCTGGGTTTGGTGATAACTTTTAGACATAACACCAAAGGACCTACTCATGAAAGAAAGCATTGATAAGTTGGATTTCCTTAAAATTAAACATTTCTGCTCTGTGAAAGACTTTGTCAAGAAAGTAAAAACACAAGCCACGGACTGGGGGCAAACATTTGCAAAAGACATAAAGGACTGTTATCTAAAACATACAAATAACCCATGTTCATAGCAGCATTATTTACAACAACCAAAAGGTAGAAGCAACATAGTGTCCATCGATGGATAAATGGGTAAAAAAATGTGGTATATATATACTGTGAAATATTATCCCGCCCTAAAAAGGAATAAAATTCTTACACATGCTGCAGTATGGATGAAACTTGAAGACATTATGTTAAGTGAAATAAGCCAGTCACAACATGACAAATATTGTGTCATTCTACTCCTATGAGGTAACTATTCTATCTAAATCTGTTAAAAACAGAAAGAAAAATGGTAGGTTCTAGGGGCTGAGTGGAGGGGAGAATAGGAATTTAGTGTTTAATGAGTATAGATTTTCAGTTGGGGAAGATGAAAAAGTTTTGGGCATGGATGGTGGTGATGGGTTGCACAACCATGTGAGTGTACTTAAAGCCACAGAAATGTGTCCCTAAAATTGTTTAAAATGTTAATTCTATGTCTCTATTTCATGTCTCAATGTCACCTCAAACTCAACATGTCCAACACCAAATTCATGATGACTAATCCTATACGTGGTTATTTCCTATCCATCTAGTTGAATAAGCCATAACGCCAGGAGCATTGCTCTCCTTTATATCCCATTTCCTGTGAGAAGCTCCTGTGCCACCATGTACTTCTTGCTACCACTTATCTCATCAGCACTTTTACATCCATTTCTGTGGGTGTTTGATTAATGTCCATCTCTCACACCACAGTGCACATTCCAGGTGAACAGAGACCTTATTTTCACTCATAATCATATCCCCAGAATATATTACAGTGTAAACACCCTTTACATGAGTGTTTATTACACACCTGTTGAATAAACAAATCTTTAAGCTTTGAACTCATTATTGGGAAATAAGTTGGATGTGCAAAATTTATAAATAATTCTTTTCTTTCCTATCTGTATGAAGATGTGAGTCATTCCCCCAAGCAGTTAGGGGTTGTAGTTTGCCACTCATGTTGACATTACCCGGGCCATTGCTTTTAGCTCTGAATTTTTAGTTCGGTGTCATCTTGGACATCTATCCAAATTTCTCGAACATTTCCTGTTGAGTACAATGATTCTTGTATCTGTTACCTCTCATTAATATTAATCCAAATATACTGTTCAATTCCTTGAGTGGAAAATATTAAATACTCGATGCTCACAAGTCAGCAAGTACAGGTAGAGGTCCTGAGGATGGGGATGGGGGAGTTTATCTCAGGACTCACCTCTGTGGATTCGAGTCCTGCTTTTTCTGCTAGTTTCAAATGAGCTTACTTAATACCTGTCTCTGTTTTTGCATTTCTGAAAGTAGACACAGTATTAAAAATACCTATAAGCACAAAATTATTGTGAGAATTATATGGGAGAATGTCTCTGGAATTACTTTTTAAGCTGTACAGTGACACAAATGTATATAATTAGCCCAATGTGAATAGGGTTAAAGTGAATCCTAAAACAGCAATGGGACTGTGGAGGCGGTTTCTGGCAAAGACTTATAGTTTGTGGGTAACTACTTTTCACAGTACATTTCCGTCTTGTTTCTGGACTTGTTTTTGAAACGAATAATGGAGTGGTTGCTGCAAGGACGAAGATAATTTAAAAGAGAAAAAAAGGAGGGACGAGCACTTTTAAAATCTTGTATTTAGCCGATGAATTTGGAGTCTATTTCTACCGTGTTTCAGCTTCCTGGAAATCCCGACCCCCCCGGGTGTCTCTCACCGCCCTCTCTAACGACCTGACACCGCAACCAAGCAGGCAGATGTAATGCCGCCTGCTTTTGGGTCTTAACGTCATCAGATTGTGACGTAGCGCCCTCACGTGGGTGCTCGATTGTGACGTCACACACCCTTTGCCGTATATAAAGCCGAAAGCGGCAGCGTCTTCCAGTTGCACCAGGCAGTGTGGGATGCTTAGACTCGTGGCCCGCGACATCGTGGCCAGGCGACTGGTGTCCCCCTGCTTCCCAGCTGCCAGCTGAGTGCCTCCGTGCCCGAGAAGAGAGAAAGAGGCGGAAGAGGAAACATGAGCGTGCTGTTGCTTCTACTGAGCGGCATTCTGTTTGCTTTTCTGTTTGTCTTCTGGAAAAGCCGCTTTCAGGTAAAGTGTGTAAGAGAAATTGGAATTAGATGAAGTGAGGTGGTTCATGGATGGGAGGTGTGTGTCTGAGAGAGTAGACCGATACTAAAATAGTAAAATAAGAGTAAGGGAAGGTCATTTCATTCTTCTCTCTTCTCTTCATTCTTCTCTTCTCCCCCAACGCTTCCTTCTTATTGCCCAATGACTGGGCAGCTGTGGTCTGCTGTAAAAAGCCCCAAGTCACTGAGTATGTGGTCAGCTTTTCACCCACTTGAAAAGTAGAGCTGAAAGTGCCCGCTCCACCACCACCTCCTGTTTTAGGAATCTATACCTTCTCTCTCTTTTCTAGCTTCTACTACCCCTTAGGTTTGTTTGCCTCTTTCTCCCCTGGTTTCAGTCATCTGTATGGCAGGTATTAGGGCTTTCACAAATAATTCAGGTCAAAATGTGGGTTTCCTGGTGATATTGAAAGCCGCAAGTGACTTCAGATCTTTAGTGATCCTTTTAGATAAGGATCAGGGTCCAGGTATAGACCTGCTTTTCTAAGAAATGTAAGCCAAAGATATGACATTTTGATATTTAAAGGCTACTTTCATATATATATTTTTTTCCAGTGTTTGGGAAGAGCGTATTTCCAAAATCAACGTTGTTGTTCAACAGATTTTCAATGTCTAATTCTTAGGGGAGGACAATCAGTTTATTTTGGTAACCAAGACTAAACATGTTAGTTGGCAGCACAGTAGACCCTTGAACAACATAGGTTTGAACTCCATGGGTCTTTACTTTCTCTCTTTTTTTGATACAGTCCTGCAAATGTATTTTCTCTTCCTTATTATTTTCTTAATAACATTTTCTTTTCTCTAGCTTACTTTATTGTAAAAATACAGTATATAATACATATGCAAGATATGTGTTAATCGAGTGTTTTCTGTAAGGCTTCTGGTCAAGAGTAGGCTATTAGTAGTTAAGTTTTGGGAGAGTCAAAAGTTATACATGGGTTTTTGACTGCACAGAGAATCGATGCCTTTAACCCCCCCCACCTTGTTCAAAGGTCAACTGTATTTGGAAATTGTTAAACTCAATAAACTACATGTGTATAATTTCCTTCCCTTACAGAGCAGCGTTGGTGAAATGTCATCAAATTCAACTTCTCTTGCACTAGTAAGACCAACCTCTTCTACTGGGTCAACTAACAGCGATACTGATAAGAGTCTTTCAGTCATCAGCCTCTCTCAGGATATCTTAATTAATTCCCCACACACCATAACCATACAGAAGCGAATACTGGTAAACCTCGGGATCGTGGAATACAAGCTGGCTGAACTGGAACATTTCCTAGTTACCAAGGGTTTAAATGGTGCATTAGTTAAAGGGAAATCTGACAAGCTTAGAGAATGTAATGACAACGGAGGCAATCATTAAAGGCACTTTGAGTGAATTCACTTGATTATATGTGTTTATACCAAATGAATTGTTTAAAAGGGGAGGGGATGCCAAGTCAGGTACAAAAACCAGACATTTATCAATTTGCTTTTACTGACATTTAAAGAATTGATTACATGTTTTATATACTTATACATTTATATATTTTATATATACAAGTTTGACAAGTTTATAAACATATATAAACATATTTATGTGTGTATGTATATATATATATATGTTTTACTGGGGAAGGAAGGAATACAGTAGAGAAAGAAATGGTTCCTCAGTTTTGCGTTAGAAAATAAGCTACAGCAAAAAGAATATAGTTGAGATATGGTAATTTCAATTTCACTCACATGTGAAAAACAGTTTTGGTATACAATATGCAAATGTCTTTTTGCATTAAAGTGAACGGGATTTGATGGAACTCTTTCTATTATACAGAATTCTCTCTTACTACTGTCAAATCTGTAATAAGAGCTATCATTGAGCACCTTAAAATATGCCAGGCACTGTTAAGATCTTGCTTTAGATACTTGTGAAGATAATCACACAAACTCTTTACTCTTTGTAGTCAGCTCTTGAAGGGGATTTCTTCCCCATCACCCTCCCCTCCATCAATTTGATGTTATTTCATTAAAAATATGCCTAAATCGTCCCTGAATCACAAGAATCACCTATAGAAAATGGCATGCGTTTTTCTATTTGGTGGAAAATTGACACCTCAGATAGCACCAAAATATAATGATAGAATGCATGTAATATGGATTAAAATGAAGAAAAAGTGTTTCTTTAGTCGGCCATCTATTTCAAGTATTTTATAAAACCCAGTGTAACTGAGGAATTAATCTGTTGAAGTTCACTAATGACATTTGACTTACCCTCGAAATCCTCAGAATCTCTAACACAAGTTTATTTTATATATATGTACATAGCTCACTGAAATTGTTCAGTTATAGGCTTATCTGTTTACCTACCTTCATGCCCCTTCTCCCCAAAATAAATTACCAGTATAAATTAAATACCTTAATCCCTTACTCCTTTAATCTTCAATCAAAAGGAAGAGGAAAAGGAATTTAAAATGTATCAGAAATTAAGGCTTAAAATGATTCCTTTTATTCCTCACTTGCTGAGAACAAAAAGCCAGAAGTAGTAGTATATGTGGTTCTTAAGCTTTTTTGAGTCACAGATCCCTTTGGTATTCTTATGAAAACTCTAGACTCTCTCCCTAGAAAATGCAAGTACACATTCACATAGAAAGATATTATGTATATTATGTATAATGTCGGTTTCATATGTTCTCTGAAGCCCAGGTTAAGGACCTTAAGAACAGCTGAGAAGTTTCTTAAATATTTGGGCAATGTTCACTATCCTAGGCTGTGATGTTTAAACCAGTGGTCAATAATATTATGCTTGTATAAGCCTATTAATGATATGTTTTCATTACCATTTTTTTTAGGAAACTGGGACATAGGACTTTCTAATTTGCCTTCCCTCAATCTTGACAAGTTTATCTCCTTTAAGTGTATAAATAAGTTATCATCTGTAAGCAGTAACTTACTCAAATAAGACAAATATCATTTTACTTGATCTATTAATGATTTATTACAATCATAAGATCTTAGATTTGATTGAAGCCATTTCCTCATTAGCATTTTGTCCCATGTTCTATTTGAAAATAAACCTAGATTTCAGAGAGTATAATGAACAACTCTTAATTTAGTGAAACACAGTAGAAATTAGGAGGGAGATATTTTCTTCCAAGTATAACCTAGGAAGACATTATATGGGGAAAGAAGTACTCGAAGCTTCTGGATTCCATTTTCTAGATTTATCATTTACTGGCCATAGAATCCTTATTTTTCTGCCTTATTTCACTATTTGTAAGTAAACATAACCACTACGTGCACATAGAAAAAGAGACCCATAAATATGTGAAAATTTTAGATATATTTGGATTAAAAGTATTAAACTACAGTGCTATAGACACAGTCCATTTTTTCATGTATGTGTAGCATTTCTAGTTAAATGAGGCCTTCAATTTTAACACTTTCTTTTAAATATACTGATTTATTTTCCCCAGCTCTATGGAAAAGAAAGATTATATACCAAGAAAATATAGATAAATAATATTTTTAAACTTGTATAATAGAAAATATAACAATTTTCTAAATAACTGGCTCAAAATAAAGTCTTTGGTGTATTAGAAAAATATGGTAATATTTACAAAAGTATTACTGTGACATAGAGACAGCTACATATGTGTTATACAGATAGATAATCTAAAAAGAAATATAATCACATTGTTAAATATTAGTAGATTCACATTATATTACATTCCTGCTTAAATGGGAAAAACTTATACTATCATGAACATAGTATATACATTTTTCTACTCAGTTAACATAAAATAAATAAAATTTTCCTCTGTTCTAAAATAATCACATTGTATGACCACGTATTTTAAAAAATTAGATCTCATTCTGGTTTTCTGCTGCCACTAACAGTAGGTATTTCATGGTCAGTCTCTTTTTTAGGATCTACCATATCTTTATATCTCTCCCCACGATGTCGTTCCAGGTATGGACCCCAGTTAGAAGCTGGTCTGCAGCAGCTTACAATGCGCTGAAAAGGAAAAAAAAAAACAAACAAACTTGTTTTAGACCATAAGTGTTACAGTCTGTAAACAAGCAAATATCAAACCATATTATTAAGTTTCTTTGCTAACCAAAATGAAATAAGAACCTAGAAAAGTAAAAAAAGTGATCATCAAAATTCTTAATACAGTATATTAAAAAAATGATACTCAGATTTAACTGTTACTAGAATTACACCAACTATGAAACCAAAATAACTGAGTATGTAAATGATTTTAAAAGAAAGTGTATGAGCCCATTTGAACAACAGAATCAATCCATGTATTTTCACTGAATTATCCGACATTTCTATGCTGCCCTTAGAGGGAGGGTTAGGTGAGGATTTAAACCAGTGTATACTTGGGAGGTTTCAAGAACTGAACAAAGGGAGCTCCAGGGTCAAACCACTGATCGGGGTGGGCTTGGGAAATTATTTATAATCTGACCCCTGAGATTTGTCTTTGTCATTGTCCTAGTGAGATGTCATAATCAACTCCATCTGCCTACACCTCCATGCAAGAGGGATCACTCAGGGTCTAGATTGGGTTTGAAATAATTTACCAGGCTTTTTCCAGTCTAAACACACTATGAGGACATGTATTATAACCAGACAATGTATTTAAAGATTATAGATATAAAACAAAAAGGTCCTTTGCTTTGTGTCATCTTCAGGGAAACTCAGTACAAGTATAAATATTACTTCTATGTGCTCAGCACACTCATAGGGCCTGAGGATATAGCAGCAAGCAACATAAAACTCTCCCTAAAGGAGCTTAGAGTCTAGTACGAGACACACAAATACACATATGGTGTAAAGCTATGCTATGCACATAGTAATCAGATGATTGTATCAGGTGTAGAAGTAGTCTAAAGGTTCATAACTCATATTACCACCATATGAGTAATCTTCATTTTGATAAGTGCTTTCTATAAAGTATAAATAATATAAATGTGCTTACTTGAAAGATATTTCCTTCAGCTTGAATTATTTTTATGACGGCCATAATTGGAATCCAGATAATGCAGAAAATAATCATACACCAACCTAGAGCAACCCCCCAGTCAGGGTATGGAATTTCGGCATAATTAGGCCTATGAAATTTCACGAGTGACCAGATCAAAATTGCCTGTGAAAGTAAAGTATGAAGAGACAATGCTAAAGATTAGACTTTATTGCCCTAACGATTTCAGTTGCACTAATTGTTAGGAATTTGATCCCTATCCTTAGAAATAATTTATCAAAAGCAATTAAAATGAAGATACACTCAAGCAACTAAGATAATCCCGTAACTAGCCAGAAGATAATACTAAATGAACTAAACTAAATAACCTGTATTTGGCTTTGAATAGATTCTTCCAAAATGAGCACCTCCATGTATTTATAAGAGACAAATGCTGGCCCAACATGTTTTTCAATAAACTACTTTATCATGAAATATTTCAGATTGAAAATAAAACAATATCTGAACATTTCCATGACTGAACTTTTAGGTTTCACTTATAATAGTATGGTTTTATTCTATGCTGTAAGCTAGCCAGCATATCAATTCATTCAAGGAGAATGTAAAGTACCCTTTAGTGAACATGCTTTGCTCCTTGCTTAGCAGTTGCTTCTATTATTTCTCTCTGCACAGAGCACCCCTTACTCCACACCAAAAACACAGACACATTCACAAGCTACTGGTACGTATTTGCTAAAGCACACTTCACTTCCAGCCTCTCTTTGAGAGAAAAACAAGCTCAATGTATGTTTGGGTAAAACAGTGAAATCTGAATCTTAACAAGGAAAACATTTAAAAGCCAAGTTAAAAAAAAAAAACTTTTTCAAAAACCTACTAGACATGTTGCAGCATTAAAACTAATTATTTAGAAACCCGTAAAGCAAACAAAACAAACAAAAACCAGAGTCACCTAGTAGTTTCTCTAAACTATTTAGCTGTCTATGTTTTACTAAAATCAGTGGGGAAATGGAATGTAAGAATATCAAATAGGTAAATTTTAATAGATTAATTTTATCTAATAGATTAATAATCAATTTAATAGATGAATTCTACTTAATTACAGTAATTTAAATGTAGTTCCCAATTACCATAATTTTTTTCCATAACTACAAGAGAATTGGATGAGGGATACTGGAGTATCCATGACTTCACATCACTTTATACAAAACAGACGATAATGTATATCATTTAATATATAATACTTTTGCATTTTAAATTAAATCCAGTTGTCAAAGCTATGTAATCAATAAAAACTAGCTGGCTAAAAAGTCTGGTGAGAGCTTCTTAATTGATAAAGGGTTTATTTTATTATGGAGAATTGTCAGAAGAGGAAAACAATATTTAGTACCACTGTCTAAATCATTTAGCTAGAATATGGAACATCCAAAATATTTTAATTCAGTACATCCAGTCCCAAACTGCTCCCTACTTGAAACTGACCTTATAAAATGTGAAAAAAAATAAAACTTAGCACCCTCTAAAACAAACATAATACTTCAGATGTGAAGCAAATTCTGGATCAAATTATTTAATGCCCTTTCCCAGGAAAAGCTTTGAAGCCTGGAGGCAATGAGAACCAAAACACATCCTCTGTGAAGCTTTGCCACTGCCCCACCTCCACCATTGCAGTAATTCTCCATCCTGTTAAGTGTTTATTTTGTCACTGACTGCCCTGAACTGTTATTTAACGATATCATGTATATATGCCGGGTCTCTCCAGTAGGCTATCTTTTGCTTTCCCTCAGTTCCTAAATAGCACCAATTGTTGAATTTAACATAAACTATTGCCTCTGTTGACAGTGGTTTCTTTTAGTAATTTCGGATAGTAAATCCCTCTCATGAAGAAAAAAAAATATGCATTAAAATCTGAGTGTTGTTTCTTAGCAATTAATATATTTAGATCACATTCCTTGCAGTCCACGTCTGGGTCTTCGCAGAGAGTTTAGGAACATTGTAGATGACTCAGCATATTTTTTAGGGGACCAGCAGATGAATGATTTATTTTTATTCAATTGATAACTTTTAAGTATGTAGGACCTTTATAGGAGCCTGTTCATTTTCTCAAATGGTAAATGTTTAAACCTATAGCCTCAAAAACAATACTGCAAAGGCATTTTAATTGAGGGAACTTGGCAGTCATAAAGCAAAATTTGAAAGTCATTAATTTATGAACTTAGTTTGCCTTATTGTCTCCGATATGAATTATTCTTCAAGTTTATCTTAGAAGTGGTCATATATATATCATTGATACCAAATTCATGGCATATTAATTACTTACAATCAGAAGAAGAGGTGTAATGACAAACCAGCAGGCTCTCCACCATAGCCAGAATATCCACCTTTTTGCTCCAATCATCATTTCTATATCTTCAATGAATCTGTTCCCACCTTACGAAAAAAAAAAAAAAAGAGTACATTCAGTCCTTGCTCACATTTTCCTCTATTAATAATTGTGGCCCCAAATTATCTTTCTGTCTAAACATTTTCTTATTCTACAGCAATGAAGTATACACCTTTTTTCCAGTATTATTATACTTTACAATTTTAGTAAACATAATGAAAAAGAATCACACTAAGTTATTTTAATAAAATGCGTAGATAATTCTATAGTTACTATTTACCATAAATCCAGATGATTCCTATTATTTCCAGTATAGCCGCAATCAAAATGCCCCATCCAGCACAGAAGTGGTCAATCAGATGAACCCAGTAAATTCCAGCCTACCAAAAAAAAAAAATACCAATTACATCTAAGTATATTTTTAATTATTTTTATGATTGATGAAGTCTTTAAATCAAATCTATTCATTTGATTTGAACATGTGCTCCTTGGTTTCACCTGTGCTAAGATGTGAAAAAGGAATATTTTCAAATGTAAACACAAATGTGGCTTTAAATATCTCAAAAAGGATGCACCTTTCATCCTATACTGAGTCACTGGAGAAAAAGCATTTAGAGTAGTTGATTATCAAAATGACATGCAGTGGCTGTGTGCTGTGTGGTAGCTATCAAAAGTCTAGTACGTATTGAACGTTTATAACTTTATTGTAATTGGAGAAATTGTCCAATAATGGGTCCCCACCCCTCTTCACAATATACTTAACTATCGAAATTGTGCTATACTGGGAAAAACTCTGGGCTAAAACTCAGAAAGCCTTGAGCTGAATCAGACTTGGACTTGTTCCTAAACATCCTCTTAAACCTTTGTTTTCCTCCTTTAGATTATAAAGCACGTTCCAACTAATGATTTGTCTATGAAAAAATACTATAGTAATACCTGAGTCACGCAGACGAGACCAAGGAGAAACAAAACCAAGCAGCAACCCAAAGTTATAGGAACCCTCATTTTCTTCATCACTTTGGGAAATAAATCTTGAATTGTTGTTGTAATTGTTTCTTCAGAAGGGGAAAAAAATGGCATGTCATATGTCAACTCATTTGCCAATAATTTTAAATCAAAGAATTCAACTTCTATTAATCAAATTTACAAATATATGTTGAAAATATACTCTGGGTCCTACTCCTTGCTTTAGTTATTTTTCCCTACATGAAGTGCTTTATTTTTTATTTCTTTTTAAATTTTATCTTCTTTAAATTCAATTAAATAACATATAATGTATTATTAGTTTCAGAGGTAGAGTTCAGGGATTCATCAGTTGCATATCACACCCAGTGCCTACCCCTTGCTTTTAAAACTCCATAGGGTCCTTTCTCTTGGCAGTCACCACTTGATGGGTTGGATAAAAACCAAATGCAGCTCTGTTTCTTTGTTGTTTTTGGTCTGTTTTACAAGGTTTTTCATCGCTAGTAACTACAGGGTAATAGATCCCTGAGGGCTGACGTAGTTTGAAAGAGGGTTATGGGAAAGGAAGAATTCTAGGAGAACTTTTAAATAAGGTGAATATTTGAATAAATGGCATGGAGACAGAAAGGCCTTCTAGGTTTAAGAAATAAATGTGTTCATGAAAGAGAGTACTGGCTGAAAGCAGAAGGTTATAGGGGTGAAAGAATTAAGATACAGGTTTAAAATTTTCAAGGGCTTTGTAAGTCAACCAGAGGAAGCCAGACTTTCTGCTGTACGTAGTCAACTATTAAAGTGTGTTATGTAAGAGTGATCTGATGAATAATGTTTCAGAATGTCTAGGTGTGTACCCTAGGGAAAACCCCTATGTGTACGTAGAGCCACGTGCAGGAACAGTCATTGCAATAGCGTGTGTAATTTGTCAGAATCGGAAATAATCCAACTGCCCATCATTATGGCAACACATTGTGAATTAAGTCGATCTATATGAGTATGTATCAACACAGATTCACAATACATGTAAAAAAACAACTGTCAGAATGATATGTGTGTTATGAAACTTCACATTTATGTGACAACATTTATATGTTATTTATGGATACATATATAACATATACAGACATGGACTGAGTAACACATAATCCATGGGGACAGTTAGTTCTAGGAAGGAAGAAATGTGAATTGTATATGGGAGAGAAAAAGAGGGGACTTCAATTTCATTTCTGAAGCAAACATAAGATATTAATGTCTGTTCCTTTTGGGTATCTACAACATAAGTACTTTGTACTTTTCCGTATTTAAAATCAAGTTAAAAAGAATTTTCAAATTCTAAGAGTGAAAGCTAATGGGGAAAACAAGGGTAAGAAAAGGATGTTTTTAAGTAGAGGAAACATGCGTAAAATATAAGAGGGATATGGTAACACTGGGAGTATTACTTACCAATGGATGCAAACTGAGAGTCGAGACCCAAAGTCAAAAGCATGAAGAAAAATAATATGGACCAAAATGGGCCACCTGGGAGTTGGGCTAACGCTTCTGGATAAGCAATGAATGCCAAATCAAAACCTAAGAAAAATGTATGAATTTCATTTAAATTAGTGGCCAAAAAGTTCACACATTTGGACATTTTCAAAATAAGATACTAGAAAAATTTCATTTTAATTTGCCGACGCAATCCATGATATACATTCTCGGGCAACTATTTCACTTGCACTTTTAAGAATATTTGACTTGGTTGCTCAATGAAGTGATAATGTGAGCATGTGATGTGAATTAAGCTAGTGAAATGAATTTTGTAAATGGTACATTTCTCGCATAAGAAATCTTAACTATTTAACGATTTTGTTTAACCTATTTCATTTTTTAGAGATTCACGAAGAATAACAGCTGTCTTAAACTCCAGAAACCTAAATTGTTATCTTAGCCTAGAAATTCTAGAAGAATTACACTATCAAGAAAGCTACGCTTATGGAACTACATTTTTAGTCTGCAGCCGTCTCTCCAAATGTTCACCCAGGGTCACTAGCTGTAGTGCCTAAATTTTAATTAGTATATGGCCACTTGCAAAATTGTATGTAACAAAACTAGAAGCTGAATCTTATTTTCTATTTGATGTATATTATCGTTAGAGGTGCTTTAAATTTTTTTTTTCAATTATATTATGTGATACTTGGTTGTTTGAAGTATTTTAAGTTTCTCCAGACTCCCAGAGGACTGACCTAAGATTCAGGAGAATTAGCTTCTAGCCTAGGCTCTGTCACTTCCTAATCATTTAATCTTCTGCAAGACATAACATTTCTGTGCATCAGTCCACTTCTCTGTAAATGAGGAGCTGGACACTAGATTATCTGTAAAGTCCCTTCTAGTCCTAACATTCTATTTTCCTGCATTAGTCTCTCCATCAAATGATATTGGCCATAAATAAAAATTTAATGAGGGATTCCTACTACTAAGAACCCTGGAATTCTTTTCCTAAGAATCTTAACCAGATAATTAAGCATCCCTAGCTAATGTCTTTAAAGTTAGGAAGTTCATTAATCAGATTCCTTTAAAGCCGGACATAGCTGGACACTCAAAGTTACCTGGGTTTCTATCTATATGATATTAATGTGTTTTAAAAATGCAGACCCAAAAAAAAAATTCAGACCCAAGGCTGCACTTGTACATGGAGGAATACACACACACACACACACACACATATACACTCATACAGTCATATATATATGAATACATACATGTATATGTGTGTATGTGTATAAATTAAATGAAGATAACACATGTAAAGGCATCCATGATGCCTGATACTTGTACAGTAAACAGTTCATATTAAGGACCAGACAAAATTCAGAAAATTATTTTCTTAAACAATTATTCCCTCATATAGTCCTGTTTATTCAGACCATCTAAGAATTATTACATCATTAAAGTAATCAAATTATATAAGATGCAATGAGAAAGAAAATGCAGCACCCTAAACCTTGCTTGAGTGCTTTAAGTAAATTGCTATAAAATATATTAGTGTTTCTTAAATGAGCTACACCGAATTAATTGAAGTTATTAACGTAGAGCATCACATACCTGATTTTACGACTTGAGCAACTTCCTTTCCGGATATATGAGCCATGTGTCCCAATATAGAAAAAATAGCAAATCCAGCGAACACACTAGTGAGGCAGTTTGTCAAACAAACTAAAATGGCATCTGAGAAGCAGTTGTTATTGAACTTATTGTAAGATGATAGAGCAACTAAGCCACCCCAAGCCACTGAAAGGGAGTAAAATATTTGAGTGGCAGCATCCTTCCAAACCTATAAGAGAAGATAATTTTATCTTTAAAAACATACACTTTAAACTTTTTACTACTACAAAAGATTTCACATATACAAATGAATAAATATGAATAATAATGAAGTAAACACCAGAACACCAAACCCACTGCTCAGCTTAAAAAATGAAATGTTACCAGTCTTTGGAAAACTCCCAGGGCCCCTTTCTGATTAGATCACCCTTCACCCTCCAGTGGTAACTGCTATCCTGACTTTTGGGTTTCTCATTTCCTCGTTTTTCCTTTAGATTTTTACCCTAGAAACATGTAAACCCAAGCAATACGGTGTTTAGCTTTTCATGTTATTGAGTTGATAGAAAAGTTTTCTAAATGCATGTAAACCTTATACACCTTGCCTTTTTTCATTCGGTATTGTATGAGAGTTATCCGTTATCAATTTGAACCATATGAAATTTTAATTTTGTGTCAAAACTGAAAAAATATAGACAAATCCATATGGTTTAGTTAAACATATGTAGTTTTGAACATTTTTTTCACTGCTGTATTGCCCCACGGTATATACCACAGATCATCCTCTATCCTGTTGAGGGACATTGAGGTGGTTCAATATTCTGCTATTAAAAATGTTGTAGCTATAAGTATTCCTGTGCATGTCTCCTCATACCGAGTTAAGGAACTGTGATGTCAAAGAGTATATGCATCTTCTCTTTTATGAAATAGTGCCATATTATTTTACCACTTTGGACTCTCACCAGCTAGGTGTGAGAGTTCCCATTCCTTCACGTTCTTGCCAATATTGGTCAGAATTTTTAATATTCTCCAATCTGGTGGCTGTCAAATGAGAGTTTTCATTACCCTAATTATTTATAAGGTTTAGTGTGTTTTTATGTCTTCGTATTCCACAGGTTTTTTTTCCCTGTGAAATTCCTGTTCAGGTCTTTTGCCAACTTCTTGTTTGGGTTATTTGTCTTCTTTGATCTCTAGAAATTCTTTATGTATGCTGGATTCTAATCCTTTGTCTACCATATATGTTATTTTTTCCTCCCAATTTGTGGCTTATTCTTATTCACCTCTTAACATCGTGACCTTTGATGAGCCAAAGATTTTATTGTGGTTTTAATGTGACTAAAGGTGCCCATCTTTGCTTTTATGTATTGTCCTTGATTTCTCTGACTTAAAAAGAAATCTTTAGCCAAAGATCACAGATACTGCCCTACATTTTCTTCTAAAAGATTTAAAGCTTTGTTCATATTGTTTTCAATTGGTCTGAAAAATTGATACAGTACATATTAAATTGGAAAGTCCAATTCATTTTCTTTTCTAAATGGAGTATCGGTTGTCTAAAGATAATCATGGATGTCAGTTATATCAATTAGCCAGTCCATCCTTTCCCCACATATCAAGTTCCAAATGTTCATGAATCTATTTCTGAGACCATTCTGTCCCACTGATCTGTAAATCTCTATCTACGCAAACCCCACATTATTTTAATTCCTATAGCATTATAATATTGTTTCATATCTGGTAGGACAAGTCTTCCTTCTTCAAAAACAGGGTTTTCTTGCCTTTTTCTCTTGCATGTAAATTTTACAATCCGTTCTCAACATCTAAGGAAAACTGTGCTTTCAAATCTGATTAAAATTCTATTGACTCTACATATCAGTTTGGGGACAATAGATACATATCCATTCTTAACAAGGACAGTACTAGGCAATTTTTGAAGAATAATGATATATTTAGAATCCCTTAGATCACCAGTTCTCTCATCCCGTGTTTGTTCGATTAGAGCCTCACGTAGCCGACCTCAACTCTTTAAGCAGCCTCCCACTCATTCCATCTAATCCTACCCTTTTACTAGTCTGCCTTTTACAATTTACCCCTCCTATATCTTTGCTAAAGGACAATAATCTTAGAAACTAAGCAAATCCATGTTAACAGTGAAAATCTGTAGATAGAACATTACAAAAGAAAAAACCTAATTGTATAGATTTCAAATAGATTGGCAAAGATTTGGGCAAAAGTGGTTTTGTTTTTTTTTTTAATTTTTAGTCCATTGAAAAACAGGACTGCTCAGTGAAAATCATCCATATAACGTGGCGACAAAGAGCTCTAACTCTGGAGTCAAAAAGAATGAAATTTATATCCAGTATCTCTTACTCTCCTTGACTTCAATGTATTTAACATTTTTAAGCCTGTTTTTCATCTGTAAAATGGAGATGATGATGATGATGATGATGATGATATATGTGTACTAGGAATGATGTGAGAATTGAGTAAGATAGCATATGTAAAGCAATTAGGATGCTCAATGGTAGCTGTTATTGTTATTATGGAAAATAATCATAAATTGATACTCGGTTTCTTTTATGGAACTTAAAAATTATAATTTCCCCTTTGAAAGGTATGTAATCTATTTCCAATTTCAATAGATATAAAAGTCATTGGGGAATAAAATTTACTAGGTCTTCAGAACACAGCTTGATGTTAGATTATTATTACATTATAATTGCTTCACAATGGCAGGCAGCCAGTAGAAAGCAAAGTGAGTGGATGGATAGATAGATGTTATTTCACTTATAACAAAATCATTACAAATTAAATGCTCTTATTTTTTAGGCACCTGTACATATTAAGGGATGAACAACATGCTTATGTTGATGTCTCAGCTGCTTTTATCTGATACATTTTGTATTCATATGTGAGTTAGGGGGAGCTGGAAATTGGTGTAGCAGGTCTGGATTCTATCAAAATGCTGCTGCAGACCATGATGTGTACCTAGGTTGCAAATAAAGTGAAGCAAAAGTCCAAACATAGTTCTAATCTCCGTATCTATCAATCTCATAGCTATATACAAAATTAGTAATTTAGGGATTAGAAAATCTTAATTCAAGATGCACAAACTGGCTGTGTAAACTTAACTAAATGGGACACTTCCCGGGTTTCAATTTCATCACTGTAAAATGAAGGAGTTAGTAAAATAATCATTGAAGACCAGAAGACCCTTCTAGCTATAAATTTGTATGGTTGCAACAAAGTTCAGATATTCAAAGAAAAGGAAAAATATATATATATTTATGATCCCATGCTCAGAATATGGATTGTGAGAAATACAAAAGGTCTAAGAAAAAAATTCTTATTACCAGCAGCAATACAGTACTAGTGGGGGGTACTGTATTTATTGGGGGTGAAGAGTAGGGAGGATTAAATTGTATGTTTCAAAGGGAGCTTTAGGTTTAGGTCTGATATGTTAAAGGTAATAGAGACATTGAAACAGACCAATATAAAATAATCATATAAATTTTTCAGGAACTATAAAGCTCAGGTGATCTGAGGCTTGGAAAAGTCACTTAAAGAATATCAAAGGGGCTTTTCACCTGTGCTCAAAGTTAAGAAGTTTAAAGAAAATGGAGGGTCCACTTCTTAGGGAAAATGTTGCATCCATAATAGTAGAGTATAATATAATAGCAATAATTGAAATCATTGTGTGCTCATACTTATATAACAGTTTACCATTTTGAAAGTGCATTAATTAATATTTTATCTTGTTTAACAACCTAACAGAGAGAAGATGATGAATCCCAACTTCCATTTTATTTGTTTCTTATGCATCATCAAAAATGGTCTTCAAGTTGGAAAGATATCAACAAACAAGGTTAAAAGATGTGAGGCCCAAGATAAACGAAGAAATGAACAAATGGCCTGTGGACACATCAAACTATATTAATCTCCAAGACTAAAATAATAAAAGTCCATAGTTCTAAAATAATTTAAGTCTGTTGCAGGTTAATTGCTGAGTGAAAATTATTTGGATACAGGAAACCAAAGGCCAGATACTGACATCTCAATTTTCAAAAAAGGTAAAGGATGGATTGCCATGACTAAAAAGTGATAAATTTGACTCGCTTACCAGAAAAATTCTACAACAAATAATTAAATATCCAGATTGTAGGGTGCCTGAGTGGTTCAGTGGGTTAGGCGTCTGACTCTTGATTTTGGCTCAGGTCATGATCTCAGGGTCATGAGATCAAGCCTGTGCCAGGCTCCATGCTCAGTGCAGAGTCTGCTTGAGATTCTCTCTCTCCATCTCCTTCTGCCCCTCCCCATACATGCGTTCTCTCTCTAAACAAGTAAAATCTTAAAAAAATAAATATCCAGATTGTAAGCATTTAGAAAATAGCAAATTGCTGGAAATTAGCATCAGTTCCTCAAAGAATACCATAGCAAACAAACGAATATCCATTTTGGATAGCACTGCTAGTATGGAAGATTATAGTAACAGTGTTTCTTGACTTCAACGTAAGACTTGGTGTTTTAGCTGGCCAGAAGCTTAATGTGTGCCAAGAATGTGATGTGATTACTGACAAAGTGAAACCATTCTTAGGCTGTGTGAATAGATGCATCCTATATAGAGTGCACTTAATCTATATGCTCTCTGCAGTCAAAAGTGTAGAAGATTTTATGTATCCATGATATACACAGCCATTATCTGGCGATAGACTAAAGTTAAAAGAGGGTTACCCAATTCATATTCATGGCACACATTTATGTTGACAAATAACAGTTTCATTTATGGAATGCTTCATTTCAAGTTTGTGGTTTAACTTCATAATCCAATAGGTACACTTTGATCTTAACTTGGGGGATATTAACTTTTGAAGACAACTAAAATGTATATTAGACCATTAGACTTTCACCTGTAATCTTGAAATCTATGAGTTTATCCAAGAAGTCTCACCGTCCTATTCATCAACTTGTAGGTAGGTATCCAAACAGGAAAGGTTCTTTCTCAGATTAATAGGCCCCAAATCCTTTTGGTCAAATAGAATCAGTTATATGAATAATATGACTTTTAAAGCCTTACTACTAAAAATGATTATCTCACTTCCAAAAGAAAAGCACTAGTGTCATGTTAAATGGCTACATTGGACTTCCTAGTGGACAGAAACACTAATAAATTTAACTCCATGTTCTTTTGAAAGCCACTACATTATGACACTCATATGCAACCAAGATTTTCAGTGTTTGCTTTTAAGGTTTACCTCCTCAGATAATTTGAAATCCAAATGAAGTCTTACCTCAGCTTCCCTAAGTTTTGTAAAATTTGACTGTGCTCCAATATAGTATGAAATGCCTTTCGAGGCACCCTCCAGAGTCGCCCCTCGGATTAGCAGGATGAGCAGGACAACATAGGGGAAAATAGCTGTAAAATATACCACCTACCAAGAAAAACAACCAGTGGTGGATAAGTTAAATTTTTAAGTCCTGTTATGTAACTGTATATGCACAAAGTTATTAGCCGGTTGACATTAGTAAAATAAAGTATTAAAGGATTTCATAAGCTATTAATAAACCTGGTGATACCAATACCAAAAATGGCATAATTTTCTCTTTCTCTTCTCCCCAATCTCAGATGATCCATTTTCAAAACACTCTGATGTATGAAGCAGTATTTCCTGGGTTCACATTGTAAATACACAGTACATCAGCAGGGGTAACTTGGAATCTAGGTAGAGTGCTTTCCTAAATATGTCTTTGTAAATGTCTGAAGGGACTGAATATCACTTCTTGGTAAATTACTACATTGAGGTAGAAAGGGAAATGCTTGTATACCTGCAATAGTTAGTATATATTCAGTCCCCAAGGAGAAGGAAAATAATCTCCTAGTAGATGTCCAAATCCCCTGGAAGCTGATTAAAGTGAATACTGAACACTTGGTATTATTATCCTTAGAGATACCATTAAAGGCATTTGGTAGCACACATAGCAGTGTACTTGTATCCTGGATAACATACGGTTCCAGATGAGCAGATTGCCTTTGAGGCCGGCTTTTCGTTAATATAGACAATTTCTTTGATCCATAGATGTCCTGTGTTTGATAATATGCCCAAGGAGACAATTTAAAGTCATCCAGAGACCAGTAAAAATTAATCGCCTAGGCAAATGGCCTTCAATGGATTATTTCAATATTAACGTCAAAAAGGAACCATGGGTCTCAAAAATGTGCAACTGAAAAATTATTTTGGAAAGTTTCCACTGACTTTGTGAGGTTCACAATATTTTTGTGATCTAACAGAATGTCTCATCATAATTTAGCATGAACTGAACGCGCTAGATATCATACCAGGAATACAAAGGTAGTATCCACAGTTATCCCGGTCTTCCATCTTTAAGGAGATTTCAGTCTAGTAGTTACCGTGAATATTCACTTTTCTGGGTACTGTACAACTGTTCATGGAGAAAATTTTATGTTGTTCCCTGAAATTGCCATGATGCTCTTGGGAAAGTTTAAAAAACAAAACAATAAAGGGGGAAAGTATAATGTTTTTCAGAAGAGGACTCTTCACTGAAAAAGAGGGTTCTGAGTCAATTCTGGCCAGCTTTAAGAGAACAACTACATATTTGATTTTTTTTTTCTCTCCCATTAAAGGAATCCCTACACTAACCTTATATAACGAGGATCTAGACTTGCCAAACCAAACATGGCAATATATAATTCCATCCTAGATGCTTACTTCTGTAATAGGACACACAATTTTAAAATATACACTCAAGTCTCCGAATGCTGTATTAGCTAGCAGGGTCCGACTTCTGATAAAGTTGACCTTTGAACAACACAGGTTTGAACTGTGTGGATCCACTTAGATGAGGATTTTTTTTTTTCAATAAATACAGTACTGCAAATGGATGTCCTCCAGTGATTTTCTTCATAGCATTTTCTTTTCTCTAGCTTACTTTAAAGATTTTATTTATTTAGTTAGTTAGTTATTTGAGAGACAGAGTGAGCATGAGCAGGGGAGAGCTGCAGAGAGAGAAGCAGGCTCCCAGCCAAGCAGGGAGCCTGACGCGGGGGTCCATCAAGACCCTGGGACCACGACCCTAGCCAAAGGCAGACGCCCAACCGACTCAGCCACCCAGGTGCCCCGCTAGCTTACTTTATTGTAAGAATAAGGTATATAATATATATAACATACTAAAATGGGTGTTAATTGACTTTAGGTTATCAGTAAGGTTTCTGGTCAACATCAGGCTGTTAGTAATTAAGTTGTGGGAGAGTCAAAAGTTATAGCTGGATTTTCAAGTGCAAGGGGGTTTTGGCACCCCTCACCCCCACGTTGTTCAAGGGTCAGCTGTAATTGCACAACCCTAGTACTAGTTTTGCTTGTTTTGTTGTATTTGTACCAATAGCAGGGATCTTATGTATTTTCCTACAGCTAGGCTGCCTACTTAGAAAGCTTTTCACACATTTGAATGTTCCCATTATAGAAAAAAACATGCCTCTGATTGTGCTTGACATTGAACTGCAATGAAATTGGAAAAGAGCTACATCACCATTTAATGTGTTTTCCAAATTACCTTGCCAGAAGACTTGATTCCTTTAAATAGCGCTGCGCCAACTATGAGCCAAGCCAGAAGAAGACAAAGTGCTAAATACCACACAATTACTCCAGTCTCATCCATTCCACTTGACCGCTGGAGTGCCACTTTACTGAAAACACACAAGCCTTTTTTATGAACACAGAATCACTTGTCTTCATACATTGAATTTTGTAATATCTATCATCCAAGGAGATGTTTCATGAGTGTTCTATCTTACTAATACATCAATGGCATGGGAGCCTTTTATCTTTTTAAAGATTTTATTTATTTATTTGAGAGAGAGAGAGAGAGAGTGAAAGAGAGAGCATGAGAGGGGGGAGGGTCAGAGGGAGAAGCTGACTCCCCGCTGAGCAGGGAGCCCAATGAAGGGCTCCATCCTGGGACTCCAGGAACATGACCTGAGCCGAAGGCAGACGCTTAACTGACTGAGCCACCCAGGCACCCCCATGTGAGCCTTTTATTGATACTATTGTACAGAGGGGCAAAAATAGTAGAGTAAAAAGCTAGGCTCTGAACTTTAGGGTTAACTGTAGCCAGTCCAAAGTTCCAAACCCCAGAATAAAAAGTCTACTAATTCCTTTAGCTATGATTTTTCCCTCTAATATTTCAAAGATCTTTTATGTAAAAAAAAAGAACCTTATCAGATTATTTCTTTTATTTGTTACAGTATTTTTCTCAAGGTAAAAAGATGAAGAAAACATCTAAAATTAAATTATTCATCATACTTATAGTTAGCATCAAACCTAAATGATCCAAATTTTTATGACTCTTTCAAAGGCTTTCTGTAAAAATCAATGATTTCTATTAGGGACATGCATAGATCTAGGATTTTAATTCTTAGCTTGGTGTTTGGGAACATTTTAAGATCCAATTTTTGAAAGGGTCCCACAGAGCATGAACATGTAGATGAGGAAGAGCTCATTACAGCAATAATCAAGGCAGTTTGGTAAGGGTAAAAGGTAGGTGTAAGTCAGAAGAGTAAAGAGTGATCAATTGAAGTTAATACAAATAAATATAACCCTGAATATCTATTTTATCATATAATGACAATTATAAGCAAACTGGATAATGAAGAATCGCAGCTTTAAATGGCAATTTTGCCCCCAATATTACTCATCACCCAACAGTTTATTATTCAAATTTGCTCATTATAGTCTAAAATTTGAGTATTTTATTCTTCAGAGCAATGCCCTAACTTATATATAATAAGCACGGAACAGAGCATTACTGACAGTATTGCGCTCATTTGATAAACAATTTACAAATGACAATTTGTTGACTAGAAGCTGATCCTTCAGGTTACTACTCCCCACACAGGCTAGGTAAGCATTTGAGTCCTATTAAGTATAATTTGCTCTGATTCCCCTTTTTTTCCTACCTGTATGAGGTAAGGAACAAACTGATTAATATTTTATTGTTATTTACAAGAACTTTTAAATAACATCTGTTTAAGAAGTAGATCATCTACGAACCATGAGAGACTATGGACTCTGAGGAACAAACTGAGGGTTCTGGAGGGGAGGGGGGGTGGGGGGATGGGTTAGCCTGGTGATGGGTATTAAAGAGGGCACATACTGAATGGAGCACCGGGTGTTACACACAAACAATGAATCATGGAACACTGCATCAAAAACTAATGATGTAATGTATGGTGATTAACACAATATAATAAAAAAACCAAAAAACCAAAAAGAAGTAGATCATCTAGCATACTTACTTCCAATATTGTTCACTGGGAAGCTGCCCTGGCTGATAAATTTCACTTCCATTGATGCAGTTTAAACTGTTGATGTCTACCCAGCTTTTATTCACTCGGATGATCTCCCCCGAATTTGTGCTGATATTACAATGAGTAACTAAAAATTATAAAACAAGAATACACACACAGACACGTACTTAGTTTTAGACAAGTACTTTCCTGGAAAAAAAAGTGTTGTGGTTTTTTTTTAAGATTTATTTACTCATTTGAGAGAGAGAGAGAGCATGTGAGCTGAGGGGCAGAGGGGGAGAAAGAGAAAAGCAGACTCCCCACTGAACGTGGAGTCTGATGCAGGGCTGGATCCCAGAACCCTGAGATCATGACCTGAGCCGAAACCAAGAGTCGGCTGCTCAACAGACTGAGCCATCCAGGTGCCCCTCCTGAAAAACAGTTTTAATGGTAAAATAATTAAACCATTTAGATTGTTACTTGGTGAGGGCAGAGGAGAAATCTTGCAAATGGAATAAGCCATGCACATTCAGCATCTTAAATCTTCTCTACTACCAAGCTAGGGGTGAGTAAATATCTGCCCTTTTAAACTATGATTATATGTATAATAATTACCGCTATAAAGTAACAGTCATTTCGAACAGGACTTAGTGCTCTAAGGAATTTTTAGTATGTGGACTTACTTAACCTATATAGATAAATGACACCTTTAAATCTCTAAGAAGCATTAAAGCTTTATTACTTTATTCTCTGATATACATAGACAATCCCAGTGGTAATAGTCTATAATATCAATACTACTTGATCCCAAAGATCAGCAACTTATTATGTGGATGATACTCACTGGCTCCTGAAACACAGTAGTACTATCTATCGCGGATAGTGCTTGTCTCTACCACTCTCCCACTTTCTTCCTTCTCTCCTGCCTAGTCCTAAGGATGGCTTGGCTTTACTGGTGGCCCTCAGAAATTAAAATCTTGCATTAATCAGTTTTCAAAGTTATCCCAAGTTATCCTGCTTTCATCAATAACCCTGGGCTCACTTTAAGATTTGATTTTTAAGTAATCAACGTGGGGCTCGAACTCACAACCCCGAGATCAAGAGTCACATGCTCTATAGACTGAGCCCGCCAGGTGCCCCACCCGTGGCTCGCTTTAAATTGCCCCTAAATTGGTTAGAAAATCATGTAATCCTTTAAGCTTATTAGAAAAAATAAAAGAATGATGCTTCGTTCACAATATTTTTAAGTAAATAAATGAAGTTTACCTATAGGCGATCTGCTACAGTTCTCATCTGCCCAATATGAGCAATTTTTCCATGGTAGTTCACTTCGAAAAGAAGCAAACATGTAGTAAAGACTATAGGCAATTATGACATTATAATAGATTGTCACAAAAATGGATATCAGGACCATTGTAATTCCCACACCTGGAAAAGAGAACAATTGAAATCAAAAACAAACAAGTGCAATTTCTTCTGCTAATTCATAAAAAAAAAAAGCTGCCTCTCAATTTCCACAAAATCTATTTGAAAATGAGAAGGCAGGTTCAAACATTGTCTTTTCTTTTTGGGGGGTGGGGGCAGGGGAGTGGGGAGGAAGGACTACTGTCTAAATAGCTTTCTTCCCAAATTTAAAATTATTTTGATGATTGGCTTTCTGAAACCATTTTTTTTTTTTTTTTAGTTAATTAGAAAATGGTACTAAGACCAAGGGCAGAAGACCTGTGTGGATCCATCAAGTTCACGTAAAGAATCGCCCATGGCCATCACTCTCTTATTATGTCTGAAAGTTCTTGTCAGAGTGGGTCCTGTTCTTAAAAACAAACAAACAAAGCTCATATCCTATTGACCCACTGACCACTACTTACATCTTCATCTATAAGCCAATATTTTGGCAAGTAGAAGATAAAGGCTCGGAGTTGACGTACAGGATTTCTAGCAGCGCATGTAAAGAAAAGTCAATAATCCAGTAACAATCTGAATTTAAACTTCCAAAGTTTCTTGAACGCCATAGTTTCAAGATGCAGTTCAGCATCCTGAATATAACCCATACGCTCAAGACTTGCTTTTGAGGTAGCTTCCTTCATATTCCCTCACAATGTTCTGTTCGCCTCACTCTAAATTTATATTTGGTGCTGTATTGAAGCTTTCACAGAGAGTTTGCAGCCACTAGCACACACCAAAAGAATATCTAATCTTCATACAGGAAGGCTGTTTGATGTTTAATAACAATCAAGGCACTCTGAAAAACTTCGCCAGTGTCCTATTAGGGAGTATCACAGAAAACATAGTGACCTGCCCTTCAACTTATCTAAATGAGGCATTGTAAAAGATACGCAAAGGCAAGAAGACAAAAGACTGCACATGAAGGAGCAAAAAGCCAGAGCCGCGAAGTTAATGCACAACCAGCCTATAACTATGTGCCACGGGACTGTAAAATGTGACTATAGGACAATAACGACCCCCTCCAGTATCCTCCCTAACCCCTTCTGTATCTTCGGCCCGAGAGAAACAGAAATCCAAATTACCATTTGGTCTTTCAATTCTCTGGCAAATATTCAGCAAAACAACATCTGCTGCTTTGCCTTTACCGTGTCCAAATACGAAACATTTTCCCGCCCCCTAGTGAGGACAGCTATAGACCCCAAGGGACCAGTACGCACAATAAGAAGAGCATTTGAACACTAACCTTGAAACAATGGGAGAATCCTCCAAACTGAAACTGGACCTAAGCTCGCAAATTGTCCCAGTGAACACTCCAGGAAAAACAGAGGTAAACCAGCCAGTGCCAGCATGATCGCATAAGGTATCAAGAAGGCACCTAGAAAATGCAAAATAGAAGCAAAGCACTATTATGTCCCAAAACGTTGATGGCACGTTGATAACCAGCGTAACATTTTGAAAGCATTCTGATAGAGTGGAGTAAGAGTACAAGGTTTAGGCCCCAGATTTACTAGTTTCTGTGAGAAAGTAGTCGATTCTCTAAACCTTCGTTTCCTCATCTGTGAAATGGGATTCTAGTATTACCTAAAGAGGTTGCTGTGGTTATTAAAAACAATAGCCTATAAAAAAGCAATCCAGAGGAGGTGAATGATCACAGGCTTTGGAGCCAGATACACCTAGGTTTATATCCTGACTCTACCATTTACTAGTTACGTGACCTGGGCCAATTTACCTAACCTCTTGGGACCTTGGGTTCCTCATAAATGGGGAGAGCAATACCAGCTCATCAGTCTATGGTAAGCGCTCAATTATAGAGCCTCTGTGAAGACACTGGGCAAAATGGCAGGCACACAGTATCTGTTCAAAGTTAGTTTCCCTCTTTTCTCCTTTCCAAATAGTCTATTTTTTTAAGACTTCGGGTGCGAATGCTGCATGTGGTTCAGAGTGGAAGTTATTGCAGCTAAGTGGATTATTCTCCAATTAGTCATAAGGGTCTTTCCTCAATGTCAATAAGAAATTTCTTGGTTTTGTTAAAAGATTCTGAAGTTTTGAGGTACACTCAAAGTTAACTTTCTGGGGCGCCTGGGTGGCTCAGTTAAGTGTCCGACTCTTAATTTCAGCTCAGGTCATGATCTCAGGGCTGTGGGATCAGTGTCGGGCTCCACCCTCTGCATGGAGTCTGCTTGAGATTCTCTCTCTCTCCCTCTGCCCCTCCCCCGCACCAGCACTCACACATGTGCGAGTGTTCTTTCTCTCTCAAAAAAAGCTAACTTTTTATTTTAAAAGGAAGGACTAATGCTCATACATTTAGATTATCCAGATCCCTTTTTGATTTTTTTTCCACCCACTTCTGGGACATAATAAATTGCTCGTGCGAACTTTGGCCAGATTGTAGGTGGAAGCAGGGACAGAATACTAAATTTATTGATCAAGTACTCTAGAAGTCTTAACAAAGTTTAATAAGAAAACGGGATCAGTAGATTAAAAAATAGGCTTTTGGATTACATACATTTCATTGACCCATGTGGCAAATGTTTCCCTCATGTATTTTTCATACTATGATATTGTAACGTCATACCTGGGAATTACATTTTTCCCAACCTTCAAAATATATTCCATTAAAAATAATAAGGCAATAAAATACTTGTTATGTACAAGTCACTAGTCACTAGAACATAGGGACAAATATGTTTTCGTAGATGTTGCAATGTACATACCATCACTACTATGACTAATAGAAGTTTTAGTCTTACCAATGATAAATATGAAGAAAAGTAATACAGACTATCCCTGTCTCAATACAACAGTAAGGTGAATCTTAATAGCCCATTATAAATAGTTGTTTTTTTTTTTTTTTTTTTCAAAAAAAAGATTATTTTCCTGAGTGGCATATATAGCTTTTTACCCATTATATTATTGTTTTTATTAACAACCGTAACTGGTAAATTGCTAACATAATATCCTGGGCCCAAATTGTTGACACTGCCGTCTTAGACCCTTTGGTTGTGTGATACTTCTCTTTCATAAACTGGTAAAAAGAATCTATAGATAAAATTGACTCTAGATTTTAGCCATAGTTTTCCAAACCTAACCATATTTAAAAATCTGATCTATTAACACTTGGCAAATCTGAGTTTCATGTTCCTCTCCTACACGTGGACAGGAGAGAAAGAAGCAATCAAAAGAGCCTAGATCATGCATTACCCAAATGATAGAATCTTTAAAAACTGAGAACTGATGTGATATATTAATTTTTAGAGGAAAAGGTGAGAGAGATAATAGCATACAATAAATAATAGCATTTTGGGGAGAGCTACGTTTCAAATTCTCTATTAAACCTAGGTTAATATAGTTCCTGGAAGTTTATGGCCACCACTGGACTGATGTACGATGGTAAGTCACAGGGAATTTCTGAACCTGTAGTTTTTCTGAACCTGAGCACTAGAGGCTGGAAAGAAGCCTGAATGCCGGGGCGCCTGGGTGGCTCAGTCGTTAAACGTCTGCCTTCGGCTCAGGTCATGATCCCAGAGTCCTGGGATCGAGTCCCACATCGGGCTCCCTGCTCAGCGGGAAGCCTGCTTCTCCCTCTCCCACTCCCCCTGCTTGTGTTCCCTCTCTCGCTGTGTCTCCCTCTGTGAAAGAAAGAAAAGAAAGAGAAAGAAAGAAGTTTGAATGCTCTTCGTTACACTAGACCTTAGGACTTGAACACTCAAAGGATTGTTGATTCCTAACTCATTTTCCAGTTCAAACTTAGACCCAACCCATGACTAAACAATGGAGGCTCCAGAGAGGAGAATTTATTGCCACCAACACTTAAAGTGTTTGATAAACAGAGCTTCTCTCTTAAGTCTCCACAGGCCAATATGAGTGTTCTAATGCAACCAATTAACAAGAACTATAAGATTGAAACATCACCACAAAAACCCTATTATACCAAGAAAAATAATTATAGTGGCACAGTTTCACTGGTTCCCAATTATGAAATCTAAGGGCATGTCACCTCTACACTTCTAATAGAACCTGTAATTACAAGTAAATAAAATATGGTGTAAGTGAAAAGTTGTTTCGACACTACTAGAGAATTGTGCAATTCATTTTGTTTCCCTTTGCATGTCACCTCAGAGTTATTTTTTTTTCTCCTTGTTCTAACTGAGTCTTCCTTAATGATCTCTGAGGTATAAACATTATCATTTTGCAAAAATTAAACACCTAGTCTTGAACTAAAGTCTGTTGCATTCTAGAAGGATCCTCTACATGGTCAATCCAATTTGATACTGCAGCTTAAAATACTAAACCTTTATTTCTTAATCTTCTCCTTCCACACTTGTATTTCCAAAATGTAATGCCTTATGCTACTTAAGCAACCAATGTATTTCAGCTTCACATTAGAAAGAGAATCCCCAGCCTCTTGCTTAGATTCAGCCATAAATAAAGCCAAACACAACTTGAGTCTGAACAGATTATCACATGAACGTGTATAAATGAAGAAAAGCAAGTCATAGTGGAAGATTACATTGGATCCTAAACCAGAGACTCAGAAGTGCTAAATGTACAACTTTTATCAAGTTTATACCTGAGGATTTTGCAAAGCCAGCTTCCTAACTTGAGCTAGCAACTCAGTCTAATGATGGATGCAGTATGCTTGTTTCCCATCCCCCTACTAACCCAAACTGTCATATACCTTTCCTCAGTTCTCAAAATAGCTTCAGAGGCCACACAGCACACCATTTAAACCGGAAGGGAAAGAAGTTGAGCTGGGGCGGGGTGGGGGGGAATACCTCCGCCATTGTTGTAGGTCAAATAGGGGAATCTCCACACATTCCCTAATCCCACTGCATATCCAACCATAGATAGAAGATAATCCGATTTTTTGGACCAGTTACCACGGTCCTGATTCTCATCAGTTTCACCAACATGGAAATTCTCAGACGAAGCCGTCACTTTCTGGAGAAGAGAAAATATCACGAGTTTGTCTTTCTACTATTAAAAATCCACAGAAGCATAATTTCACACACACACACACACACACACACACACACACACACACACACACATGAGAGAGAGAGAGAGAGGTGGGGGGAGAATGAACCCTGAAAGCCTTAGCCAAGGGAAACACTTTCCAAAGGTTGACGGGATTTCTGCTGATGGCCGCTTTTACTTTGCAACATTTACCCCTTAAAATGAAACAAAACAAAACAAAACAAAACAAAACCAAAAACCTCTTCAGGTGGGAATATTTACTACTTCTTTGGGTGAGATCATCCAAATTTTGCTAGAAAGATTACACGTGGTACCCAGCATGAAGGACAAATGAAGGTGCACAAATGAGACTTCGAAAATACCAAAGTCTTAAAGATGAATTAGGTAAAATCAACACTCTCGAGATTGCAGGAGATCTTTGAGAAGAAGGCTCCAATATAGCTTCTACTAAAACAAACAAACAAACAAAAAGAGTTTATAGACTCCTTTTCCTACAGGCTGATAGTTTGGGATGTTTGGAGTTAAAGCAAGTTTAACTTCTCTCCCTATCCTTGGCTGGAAGCCACAGAATAATATTCAGAGACAAACTGTCCTGTCCCACCAGGTGGAGTAGCGCTCTCTCCACCTCACAGGGAAGGGGTTCTCTCCCAACATGTTAGCTGCTCTGGGGTCTGGAGGGCTCCTCAGGTCAGATAAGGACAATGCATTTTCTCATTTCCCTCCAGCATATGGACACGGTCTGGAGAGGGACAAAAACCAGGATTTTGTGGGCACACCCAAGGCAGACGTTGAGGTGATCCATCCTAAGTCTTCTGGCTGCCCCGGGAAGAGTTGTTCTCCTTCCCCTCTATCCTATGGGGACATCTCAGGCACACTTGAAGGCAACAGAAGAGAAATGTGGAGAACAAGAAACAGCCGCCAAGGCAAAACCTGCGCCGGCCTCCCCTGAAGTGTTCCCTTCCCAGGCCCCCACACCTCCCACGGTTTCCAGACCCCTACCTCCTTCCCTCTGCACTTGAAGAAGCTCAGGCACTTCAACTTGTCCATGGTTGACTCACTCCCTCAGCTCGCTCCGACTCGTCTGGCAGTCTGGCTGAGCTCGACTGGTGGCAGGTGCACACTCCCCTGTTGCTACCTGCCTGAGTGAGCCACCTTGCCCAGGGGTGGGACCATTTATGGAGGGAGCTCTCCCCTCCCCCTTCAGGGCGCCCTGTCGTGTCACTTACCGGAAGGGACAGAAGTGAGGCTCTGGTTTTTCCCCAGGTAAACTGGCATGTAGCAATCCCCTGCCCCGGCCCCGGGAAAGGGCTGGGCTGTTCACGAGCGGAGCAGCCTGAGCCGAAGTGACTGACAGCCTTTGACTCAGGTGCCTTCGCAATCTCGCCTCCTTTCCCAGGTTCCCTGCTTCCTCCTAACCTCTTCTCTTAATCTGGTCTCTGTCCTGACGCCAAGTGCTGATCTCCACTGGCGCTGGGGTGGGGGTGGGGGTGTGAAGAGCACGGTCTGTGGGGCCCGTTCTGTTCCCCAACATTCTTCTGAACAGACCATATCGTCCTGGGCCCTGGGATGTCTCAAAGTTTTGCCCCTCACTCGAAAGCACATGATCCCCTGGGGCGAACGCTGCTCCCAGAGGGAAAGCACCCGAATTGGGCACCTCGAAAGGCAGCCACCTGAGATAAGGTTACTCAGCTGGCTCTGCCTGAAAAAGCAACTTTGAGCCGCTGTCTCAGGGACCTTTCTCAGCCTTCGGGACAGCATTGCCCTTTACAGGGATTGCTTTGTGTAGCATTTCAAAGAGGGCAAACAAAAACAAATTATCAAGTGGGTTTATGGGAAATTCTAACCCTAACAAAGGACTCCACTTTGCAAGAGTAAGACCTGGAAAGTAAACTACGAGGAAGCCTCCCAGGTTGGCCAGGGAGGAAAGAATTACTATAATGCTGGTTACCAATGTAGCACCTTTTCCTCAGAAAGCTCAAAGGATTTAATCTGACTCAGGTCAAAGATGGCAGTGGCTTTCTGAAACACAGTAGGAATCGGGGCACACAGAGGAACCAGCAGAGAGTCGAATTCTGTAGCATGTGTGCAGCTCCTTTTGTCTCCATCCACCGACATGAATTTCTCACTTGCAGAAGAAATACGCCCCGAGGAGTCTGGGCAGGTAAAGCAGAGAAAAGCACAGGAGGGAAGTGGGAAAGTAGTCATGAGAAAGCATTAATGAATTTCATCTGGCTTTGTTTGTGCACGTGCGTGTGTGTGTGTGTGCCTGCTAGTATTATATACACACAACTAGGTGTGACCTAAAGGCTAAAATGAAGGAATTATTAGCCTGTCTCAGACATAGAAGAAAGGAGAGGCAAAGGGACGTATAACGCTCTTTGTAAAAAGATGAGCTGAAAAGCGCATCTAGTCGCATTTGCCCCAACTATCAACATCTCATAGAAATTAAAGGGACCCACCAAGGGGCACTGGAAACAGATGGTGACTGTGGGAATAGAAAGAGAATAGGAGTCTTAGGGACAGATAGATTATGGGGATATCAAGGCAGGGGTAGGGAGCATGCAGAGGAAACAACTAGCAATTCCCCCAGCCTGTTACGCAGTAGAGAAGCATCTGACGACTTGGAGAGCTTAGAGCATCAGGGACATAACATTTAAAATAGAAGGTATTTGAGAGAAAATATTATTTGTTTGAGGGATATTTTCCCATTGTCATGCATCTCTTGCCATTCTCTGCCTCAAACTCCTAAGCTTGCCTGGCGTTTCCTGTGCAGGCACCTACATGCCGTTTCTCACCTCTGTGCCTTTGCTCCTGCTATTTCTTCTGGAAATTCCCACCCTCCTCATTTGACTAACTACTACTCATGCTCTAAGACTCTACTTAGGTGTCACCTCCTCCAGGTCTTTCCACATGGTTGCACCTCGATTATTACACACGGTTTGGATGCCTCTCCTCTATAGTCCTATGCTGCCCCATACTCACATTACATCGTGTGAAATTATTTGCTTACGGTCCTCTAGACTGCCGGTTCTCCAAGGGAGGGCAGGGTAACCGTCCTAATCATTCCTGTATTCCCAACACCTTGCACAAAACCTGACACAGACAGGCATTCAGTAAATGCTTATTAGGAAATTTGACTCAGAGAGGCCATCTAGTAACTCCGTGGTCCAGAAAGGGAAAGGACAACTGGTCTACGATCCATCCCCAAGAAATCATAAAATACCAGGACTGCATTTCCTTCTCTTTGGGTTCTGACTTAGTAACTGACAAATTGTGTTTGTGGATTTTTTTTTTTTTATTTATTTGAGACTCGAAAGAAGTATAGAAGTTGAGTGGGTGGGCACTCGGGTGGCTCAGCCAGTTAAGTGTCTGCCTTCAGCTCAGGTCATGATCTCAGGGTCCGGGGATCGAGCCCGGAATCAGGCTCCCTGCTCAGTGGGGCACCTGTTTCTCCCTCTACCCTACCCCCCTGTTCATGATTTCTCTCTCACTCTGTCTCTCTCAAATAAACAAATAAAATCTTTTTATTGAAAACGAAAAACAAGTTGAGTGGGTAGGGGCGCCTGGGTGTTGCAGTCAGTTAAGTGTCTGCTTTCCACTCAGGTCATGATCTCAGGGTCTTGGTATCAAGCCCCATGCCGGGCTCCCTGCTTGGCAGGGAGTCTGCTTCTCCCTCTCCCACTCCCCCTGCTTGTGCTCTCTCTCTCAGTCAAATAAATAAAATAAATAAATAAAATCTTTAAAAAAAAAGAAGTTGAGTGGGCATAAGAGAGAGGGAACTACATAAACCCAGTCACAGGGGTATGAATGAGCATGATGTAGGAAAATATGAGAAGAGTCTGGTATTCAATAGGATAATAATAAATAAGGTTGGAGAGAGAAAGTGTGCCTCAAAATTTAGGCCTAAGCCATGGTCTAGTAGGCAATAGTAAAGTGATTGTTAACTTGGGAATGACACATAGTACACTCTACTTCAGTTGTGCAAAAATACCTCAAAATTATAATTAATGATCTCCATGCACTGAGTTGTGCAATGCTGGACTTTTAACTATGGGTCAGCTCTTCCAGGACACCCACACCACAGCCATGAATCTGCTTAGCTGTAAAAAAAAAAAAAAAAAAAAAAGCACTGACAGCAATTTAAAGATTTATTTAGTAAGTCACCAGCAACTAAAGATCATCTTATAACTGTGATTTGGCCAAGAAAAAAAGTTAAGAACCAATCCAATAGTTGTATCCCACGTTCTTTGCCCCTAGTACTAAGAATCAATTTATGTCATCATTCACGGAAGTCCCTTCGATATTTTTAGTCACTAAAAATAAAGGAGACTCATTACCTAAAGCTTTCTTCCAGCTATTTGGATGTGAAAAGTTTGCACTAATCAGAAGGTCTTTGAACAATCTCAAAAACCCAATGTCTTATTGAGCAACCACACGGTTCTGTAACCCTCTCCCGGAAGAACCCCATTAAACTTCACCAGCTGAAAGCCTTAAGAAAAGGAACCCTACTAGTCTATCAACAGGAAAAAGAAATAAACATATATTTTTAAAATCTTATCATAGTAAATGTGTGTATATGAATTATCTCTTTTTAGGTCTATAGTTTCAGGGGCGCCTGGGTGGCACAGTCGGTTAAGCGTAAGACTCGTGGTTTTGGCTCAGATGGTGATTTCAGGGTGGTGACATCGAGCCCCGCATTGGGCTCTGTGCGGAGTCTACTTAAGACTCTCTCTCCCTCTCCCTCTGCCCCTCCCCACCATGCTCTCGCTCTCTCTAAAATAAATAAATAAATCGTAAAAACACCATTTAAAGTCTAGCTTCAGACATTAAACACTTGATTAAAAAATTAGACTCTGCCCGTAGTCAAAACAAATGAATAAGTAATTAATAAATTATTTCCTTAGAAAAGTGTCTTTCAGTTCTAGGAAGCAAGACTTAGGAAAGACCGATTGCATAGATGTCCTTGCTGCCAGCAGAGGAGGCAATGATTCTCTAGCTGGAGCAACTAGTGAAGAGACAGGAAATACACACTCCTGTCTTACAGAATACTCGAGGGTACCATGCCAGAGAAACTGGAAAGAAAACGATAGCTCTTGGTGAATAATTTCATGCGGGTGCTTTCTAACAGGAAAAGTTAATTTGTCACATTTCATAATTTTTTTTTTAAGTAGACTCCACACCCAGCACGGAGCCCGACTCAGGGCTCCAACTCAAAATCCTGAGATTAAGACCTGAGCTGAAGTCAAGAGTTGGTCGCCCAACCGAATGAGCCACCCAGGCGCCCCAAATTCCATCATTTTTACATTCACTGTGGCATACCATATACAGCTTTCCTTAAGTATTAAGTGTACAGCTCATAGGTGTACAACTTGATGAATTTGCACAAATATAGCATTCCCATGCATCTAGTTTCAAGTTCAAGAAACAATAGTGCCAGAACCTCAGAAGACCCCTCCTTACCATCTTCAAGGTTAACCACGATCTTGAATTTTTAACACCATAAATTAGTTGGGGCAGTTTTTGAACTTCATATAAATGCATATTACTGCATGTACACTTCTATGTCTGACTTCTTTGGGTTCAACATTATGTTCTGGAGATCCACCCACACTGTAGCATAGACCTATAGTTCATCTATCGTCATTCTACATGGTATTCCAATGTATGACTATACCACAATTTATTGATCTGTTTTACTGATGGGCATTTGGGCTGTTTCCAGATTGGAGCTATCTTGAAGAATGTGGCTCCGAACTTTCCTGTAACAAGGTCTTCTGTGTGTATTTCTGTTAGGCATAGACCTAGTATGGATCATAGGGTATACCCTATTTAGCTTTAACAGATGTTGCCAAACACTATTCCAAAGTGATTTTCCAATTTGCATTCTGTCTAGCACTACCATATCGATTTTAAAGGCCACATGGCATAGAATAGGTTTGTGGAAGGAAGAGAAGGGAGATGGAAGGAAGCGGGCGAGTGACGGGAAAAGAAGAGAAATACTTACTGGGCCAGGTACTGTGTTAAGTGAGCCACATTTCCGATCGCATTTGATTCTCATAGAACCACTTTGAGGTAGGAACACCCATTTTACAAACAAAGAAACAGAGGCCCCGAGAAGCTAAGTGACTTGCCCAAAGTTACACAACTAGTGACAGGTCTGATACTTGAACCCAGACTATCTGACTCTCCAGTCCATGCTCCCAAACCACCTTACTATAATAAGAACACGAGCACAAGACGTCAGAAAATGCGTTATCTGTGGAATTCCTGCCTCAGAGGACTTGGCACTCCATCAACAGGAACGATGACATGGAATAATTAGGCATCATTTGATCCCCTGTATCCAGGAGAACAGTCCACAGAAATGGAACTTTTTAATCTCATCTTTGGGAAGATTGAATAAGCTTTTCTGCATCGCCTCCTTGGAGAAGTCACGACTTAGACATTCATGATGGCTTCCCAGCTGAGTCTCACACTGTCAGTTTGCAAGGGTCACCATCGAGAGATTCGGATTCAGCTGATTCATAGTTAGGCTACTCAGTAGTGTTCAGGGTGAGGGTGGATTTCAGTAGCTAGAGCTTAGAAGCAAAGAAAGACATGCAATGCTCTTTCTGTAACAAACACATACGACTTGGAGCCTGTGGGACCAAACCCCATGCAATGCAGCTTTTTTTTTTTTAAATATCTTTAACCACACCAACCCTTTTCTTAAAAAAGATATTTATTTATTTATTTATTTATTTATTTGAGAGAGAGCGAGCCAGCACTCAACAGAGAGAGAGAGAGAGAGAGAGAGCATGAGCAGGGGGAGGGGCAGAGGGAGAGGGAGAAGCAGACCACCCGCTGAGCAGAGAGCCCACCATGGGGCTCCATCCCAGGACCTTGGGATCGTGTCCAGAGCTGAAGGCAGATGCTTAACCAACTGAACCACCCAGATGCCCCTAACCAAACCAATCCTTAATATAAGAGATACCTGAATCAAACCAGGCAATGGAGCTAATGTGAATTTTTTAAATATTTATTTATTTATTTATTTTGTGTGTGTGCATAAACAAATCAAGAATCTTCTCTCCTAGGACATATATGGCCTTTTTAGGCCAGATACATCAATATTCATTCTTTCCATTGCGCTGAGACATTGGTTGTGTAGCCACTACAGGTACTCTTTAAATTGTTAGCAACAATGAATAAACATTTTAATTTGACCTACTTATCTGATACTATTGTAATGGTGCATTAAAGGAGAGAAATATTTAGGTTTCACTCTTGATACACTGGTATTTCTCCCTTGGAAAGCATTGCTGTAAGTCATGCTTATTCTCAGTTTGCATTTATAATAATAAACTGTATCAGAACTGTATCAGAACTAGCTCTTAGACATTCAGGCCCTTTAGAGATCCAGGTGCCCAATTTTTTGCTTTCCCACCTAAGGAAATCATTCACTTCATATGAGCCACATAATCATTGCTTTTGTTAACTTCTTAAATAAAAGCAAGCATTAAAAAAAAATCATTTCAGTATGGGACCTAACTGAAATCTACATACTAAAATCCTTTGAGAAGATAAAATCAATTTAAAATAGTTATGTTAATACTATCTGTGTTCATGTGCAAAAATTTTCAGTATCTTATTCTAATTAAGAAAGATCAAATTGGGAGTTGCTACGTCTCAAGAACTGGAAAAGGAAGTATGACGAACAACACGGATCATGGTATAAAACACAGCATTCATTCTTTTCTTGCTTGGCTGAGGTCCTTTGATGTAAAAGTGAAGGGCGGTAGAATGTCTAATATGTGAGCCATGTAATGCAATTCTTTTCCTCCTTCACCAACACAGCGATGTTCTAGCTTCTTTTGCTAAAAGCTGACATCTGGAGGGCTAGCTGAGACCTTCTTCATCTATGCACTTTCTTTTATTGATGAATGTCATGGCAATTGATTTGTGTTTTATTACCATCAAACAATACCATCACTAACAACAATAATGTTACTGCTTCTTAGAATAATAACAATAACCACCACAACAGTAATAATATCAGCTACCCTTTGAGTAGCTGCCATACGCCATGTACTTCATGTACGTTCTTTTCAAACCTTACAACAATTCTACCAAATAGGTACTATTATTATCCCTAATTTTATAGATTAATAAACAGGCACAGAGGGGCAAAGTAACTTGTCCAGAGGTCATAGGTCTGGAAAATTCAGGGGCAGATATCCAAACACAGTTCTGTTACCAAAATCTGAGCTTTTCCCAGTGATCATACTGTGGGGTTTCTCTGCCTCACCTCAGCCTTTCTGGATTATTCTATAACTTCTTTCCCTCTTCCCAACGTTCCGCCCTCCTGCTGTTTACTTCTATGACACTTTCCTTTACCCCTTATCATGCCTAACCCAATCCTTCATGGAAATTATATTCCCATTCTAGACCTTCTCCCTCTTTTTGTTCCTCCTCTCTCAATCAGTCTCTCTTTAAAACACAAACACAGGTTAATCAGTATTCATCACCAGCCTGAGCAGACAACACCTTAACACCTGCCAGGTATCTCACTTCTCCAAGCTGGGGATCTCTTTCGGGAGACCATTGAAGAGAAGAGGGGTGACTCAGTGTATAAGCCAATTGGATCAGTTCCACAGGCTTCCTACAACTGAGATCAGTTTATGAGACCAGGACCAAGACCTCTGCCAATACCCATGGAAGGAAGGGCTTATGAATACAATGAAGTCCAGCACTATAACCTGTTTTCTAATGGTTATTAACAGCAATGGGGTTCAGCAACCAGTCACAGGGGGTCAGAATTTCAGGCTGCCCAAGACCCAGGGTCATTGGGATACTGTTGTTTTCAGGCTTAGGAGTGGTGATGCACCTGTTTTGTAATTACACAACCCCAGCTAATGCCTCAGTTACAGATTGACTCATTTGTTTAGATCTTTTGTGTCTAGAAATGAAGGGAGCTATATGATTAAGACTTACTGGGAAGTATTATTGAAAAGTGCAAGAAAAATGTAAACACTACCTCTTACATAATGTCTTTCTGTTAAGTCATTCTACCAATTTGAGTTGCTCATTCCAATGAGGCATACCAAGCGAAATAGGTGCAATGGGTATTAGTCTCATTTTTCTAAATAGTTAACAGAAAACCACTCAGGTTGCTGTTGCATAACTTCGTGATGCAAAAAAAGAAAAAAAAATCTGTGGGGCTAGAAAAATGGCAACATTTCCTGATGATATAGATACTAAATCCTATTACCTATTCTGACTAGCATGTCCTTTAGAAATGGAAAAAATAATCATATTGATATCCAGTTTATTGAACAGCGTTGTGTACACATGTAACTTTTTTTCTGATTACTGCCTTTAACCATGACGTGTTGAACCTCCATTTCCTGAACCTTAAAAACACCTCAGGAGTAAAACTGACACTATTTACAGATGACATGATATTATATATTTAAAAAAAACCCAAAAACTCCACAGCCCCCAGAATTGTTAGAACTAAAAAAATAATTCAGTAAAGTTGCAGGATAAAAAAATCAATATACAAAAATCTGTTACATTTCTATATACTCATGACAAACTATCAGAAAGAGAAATTAAGAAAAAAATTCCCAGCTACAATTACATCAAAAAGAATAAACTACCTAGGGATAAATTTAATCAGGGACATAAAAATTCTGTACACTGAAGGCTATAAGACATTGATAAAAGAAGTTGAAGAAGACACAAATAAATGGAAAGATATTTCGTGTTTATGGATTGGAAGAACGGACATTGTTAAAATGTCCATGCTACCCAAAGCAATCTACAGATTCAATGCAAACCCTGTCAAAATTCCCATGGCATATTTTCACAAGAAATAGAACAAACAATCCTAAAATTCGCAGGGAACCACAAAAGACCCTGAATTGCCAAAGTAATCTTGAGAATGAAAAACAAAGCTGGAGGCACCATAATCCCTGATCTTAAACCATATTACCAAGCTATAGTAATCAAAATAGTGTGGTATTGGTATAAAAATAGATGCAAAGATCAATAGAACAGAATAGAGAGTCCAGAAATAAACCCATGCATAAAATGGTCAATTGATTTATGACAAAGGAGGCAAGAATATACAATGGGGAAAGGACAGCCCTTTCAGTAAATGGTGTTGAGAAAACTGGACAACGACATGCAAAAGAATTAAACTCTTACACCATGTACAAAAATTAACTCAAAATAGATTGAAGGCTTGAATGTAAGACCTGCAACCAGAAAACTCTGAGAAGAAAATATAAGTGGTAAGCTCCTTGACGTCGGTCATGGTGATGATATTTTAAATATCAAATGACATCAAAAAGCAAAAGAAACAAAAGTAAAAATAAACAGGTGGGACCACATCAGACTAAAAAGCTCATGCACGGGGGCACCTGAGTGGCTCAGTCGGTTAAGCGTCTGCCTTCAGCTCAGGTCATGATCCCAGGGTCCTGGGATCGAGTCCCATGTCAGGCTCCCTGCTCAGGAGGAGCCTGCTTCTCCCTCTCCCACTCCCCCTGCTTGTGTTCCCTCTCTCGCTATGTCTCTTGCTGTCAAATAAATAAATAAAATCTTTAAAAATAAAATAGAATAAAAAAATAAAAAGCTCATGCACAGCAAAGGAAACCATCAACAAAACGAAAAGGCAACCTACCAACTGGGAGAAGATATTTGCAAACCGTACAACTGTTAAGGGGTTAATATCCAAAATATATAAGAACTGATACAACTCAATAACCAACAACCAACCACAGACAAACAATCCAATTTAAAAATGGTCAGAATATCTAAATAGACATCTTTCCACAGAAGACCTACAGATGGCCAACAGACACGTGATTAGATGCTCAGCATCACTACTCAGGGAAATGCAAATCGAAACCACAACAAGATATCACCTCACACCTGTTAAAATGGCAATCCTCAAAAAGACAAGAAATAAGTGTTGGTAAGGATGTGGAGAAAGGGAACTCTATGCACTCGTGGTGGAAATGTAAATTGGTACTACTTTCGAAAACAGTATGGAGTTGACTCAAAAAATAAAAATAAAAACGGAACTACCATATGATCCAGCAATTTCACTCCTGGGTATTTATCCAAAGACATTGAAAACACTAGCTCAAAAAGATATCTGTACCCCCATGTTCATTGTAGCATTATTTACAATAGCCAAGATTTGGAATCAATGTAAGTGTTCATTGATGGATAAATGGATAAAATGTAGTATTGGGGCATCTGGGTGGCCCAGTCAGTTAAGCTTCTGACTCTTGGTTTCTGCTCAGGTCGTGATCTCAGGGTTGTGAGATCGAGCCCCGTGTCAGGCTCCGTACTCAGCAAGGAGTCTGTTTGAGATTCTTTCTCCCTCTCCTTCTGCCCCTGCCCCTGCATGCACGCGCTCTCCCAGTCTCTCTCAAATAAATAAATAAATCTTAAAAAAAGAAAATGTGGTGTATATATATGCAATGGAATATTATGCAGCCATGAAAAGAATAAAATCATGCCATTTGTTACAAATGGACATGGAAGGGCCATGAAGACATTATGCTAAGTGAAATAAGTCAGGTAGAGAAAAACAAATCCTGTATAAGACATCATGAACTCACTTATATATGGCATCCTGAAAGCTCATAGATACAGAGAAGAGATTGGTGGCTGCTAGAAGTGGGGCATGCAGAGGAGAGGCAAAAAGAGTGAAGGGCATCAAAGGGTACAAATGTCCAGTTATAAAACTGAGAATTCATGGGGATATAATATGTAGCATGGTGACTATAGTTAATCATACTGCATTGCATATTTGAAAGCTGCTAGGGGAATATATCTTCGAAGTTCTTGTCACAAGAAGAAAACCTTTTAAACTATGTATGTTGACAGATATTAACCAGCCTTATGTGGTCATCACTTGGGAACATATACAAATATCGAGGTGTTATACTGTACGCCTGAAACTAACAGGTTATATACTAATTATACTTCAAAGAAAACAAGTGAAGGACACATGAGGAAAAAAATCTCCAACACCTCAGGCATATAACATTGCTTTCTGATCACCTTTAGGTATGAAAAAGTCCAAACTAGTCCACCCATTTTAAAACTCCAATTCACTGCCCGTTTCCCCTTCACTTTTTTGTCCCCCTCAGTAACAGCCAGACTTCAGCTTCAGGGACTTGGAGCGGTAAGGAAATACAACTGGCTCTTAATCCTCCCCCTCTCTTTACAGAGTCCCTTTCTCCTCTGCAGCTCTGCAGATGGGGCGAGCTCCTGGCATAATCTGCATTCAGCTGTCACTGCTTCTTTGACGATGAAAGCCTGGCCATCCGTGCACTCTGCCAGGTAGGGATCCAAATCCCAGGTGCGTCTGACAACTTCTGGAGCCATCTTCTGGACGTGTGGCTCCTCCTTGCACTCTCCTCTGACCTCCAGTTGCAACCTCTTCCAAGCTGACATCTGTAGTGCACTTGGAGCCTCTGACTCCTGGGAAAACCTTCACCCGCTGGCGGCCCTCTTGCGGAGCATCCTGGCAAGATGACTCCAGCCCGGCTGCTTTCGGTGGCATCGGCTTGACCAGTGGGAAACACATACATACTTTTTTTTTTAAGATTTTATTTATTTATTTGAGAGAGAGAGAATGAGAGAGAGAGAGCAGGAGAGGGGGGAAGGTCAGAGGGAGAAGCAGACTCCCCGCTGAGCAGGGAGCCCCATGCGGGACTCGATCCCGGGACTCCGGGATCATGACCTGAGCTGAAGGCAGCCGCTTAACCAACTGAGCCACCCAGGTGCCCCAACACATACATACTTTGCATGCCAAATTGAAAGTTCAGGCAGTTTCGCAGCTCTTTGTCTCTGCCCCGCCATCTCTCTTCGATTATTTTCTCCTGTTGCTCGAAGGAACATTGAGGGACAGATCAGATGGTCCACTAGATAAGCAGCGGTGGAAAGAAAAAAACGATAGGCCGGGGTCCTCTTTTTACCAAACCTGCAATTTCTGGCCAGCAGTTATCTTGGAGTCCTCTCTACTCTAACTTATCATTGGAACACTCCTCCTCTTCCTCTGTAAGAAGAAAGAGGACCTATGGCGGGAACCATTTCACAATCTCTACAAATATGAAATCATTATGTTGCATGTGTGAAACATAGCGTTATATGTCGATGATATCTCGATGAAAAAGAAATCTATTTTTTTAAAGATTTTATTTATTTGACAGAGAGAGAGAGAGAATGAGGGGTGAGGGGCAGAGGGAGAAGGAGGCTTCCCGCTGAGCAAGGAGCCCGATGCAGGGCTCGATCCCAGGACCCTGGGATCATGACCTGAGCTGAAAGCAGACGCTTCACCGACTGAGCCATCCAGGTGCCCCAATGAGAAAGAAATCTAAAGAAAAAGGGTAGAACTATAACACTTCACACATAGAGCTTTTTACATCTAACTCCTCATACGGTTCTCCTAACAATACTATAAAATAGGTAGCAAATATATCATTGTCTCCATCTTATGAAAGAATCTAAAACACAAGAAGCATATGATTCCCTCAAGATGTGGTTTCAAAGGTCCCCTGTGTGAGTGGCAGATCCAGAAACAAACTCTGGTTTCCTGATTCCCAGGCCCATGCCACGGGCTGAGCCCCACTCTAACACCGACCTCAGGGGCTCAGCCTTATATTTGCAGCTAGACTGACTTGGAGACACTGAGGACCTCTGTTGTGAAATCTCCTTGGGCAGGGTTGGTCCAAGACAGAGCAGCCTTATTCAGAATCTCATCCCACTGATGGAAGCCAAGTTCTGGAAAAGAAGGGGCTACTTGGTGCATCCACTACACTAGGTGCTGTAGGTAAGCTATGCATAATGAGCTTGCTGTCCTTCTCAGAGGAGTCGAAAAAGACAATGAAGAATCAATTGTGAATACAGATTTGAGTGCTTGGATGAGAGGAGTCGCTGGGGAGAGTTTCACAGGGGACTTAGGATAAGCCTTGACTGTAAGGATTAGTGCTTATGGGACAAGATTAACTGTAATCGGGCAAGAATGAGCATAAAGCAGCTCAAATACAAGTCTGACTAGAGCAAAAGATTTTGCATTGGGGAGGGAGAGTAGAAGAAACGGTCGACCCCATTCAGTAGAATTACCAGACTACAAAATTCACAGAGGGACCATGTCTTGTTCACCAGGGGATCTCCACTGCTTTGAAGGAGGCTTGGAGCACAATGGGCTCAATCAATAGTTACTGCTTGCTGAGCCTGAGCATAGAGATCTCGAATCTGGATTCTATGGAGGGGAGCCTGCAGAGTTAACATCAAGAACAGAACCACTTGAGCATTTTCCAAAGTGCCTTTAGAATTATTTCAAGGTTTATTTTGTATCCAGTCTTCATCAACCCGCATCCTTATTCTACCCAAGGAAATCTCAAAGTAAATACGAGCAAACCACCAGTCTCCGCCCATGAAATAAGGCCGAAGAATGACCAAAGTCGTGTTCATCTTTATTTCTTTGGCTGTCATTCAGCATAGAATTTATGATAATATTTATGTTATTTCTTGTGGTTTGAAAATCCAGATTCACATCCATCTGCATAGTTGATAGGACTGTACATTTGTATTAACTCCTGGAAAAGCAATGTGGCAGCATGTGTCAAAAATTTGAAGAATGTTCATATCCTTTGACCTGGTATTTCTTAATTCTAGCAATGGAGCCTAAGGAAACGAAGATGTAAACAAAAATTTAGCATAATCGAGAACAACTAATAACACACTGAGTCACTAAGCATTCGTGAATGTTTAAGTAAATTTTATGTTATTCAAGCAAGAAAATTTCTGTTGTAGAATAATGATATTTAAAAATGTGAACATATACCTAGAGAGATTGGAAAAAGACTGGAAAAATTATGCTAGAATATTATAGGGAGATTTCTCAAGGCAGTGAGAGTATTAATAATTTATATTCCAAATTATCATGTGTATTTTTTATAATCAGAGAAAAACTACACTCTCTGAGTTTATTTCATAATCTATCTTTGCTTTTTATCTTCTCCTACTTACTGCAGTGGCAAAAAAAAAAAAAAAAATGAAAAGGGACAGAGAAATGGAAGCAACAATAAATTCAAGGCAACTTAGGAACATACCAGGCGGTATTTAGGGACTATGCCTGAATACCCTAAGCGCATTCCCAGAGTAATCATGCAGATTCCTCCCTTCCTCTCATGTTCTTGCCCCAGGATGGCCGTCCATGCAAACTACAGGAATTTTTTTTTTTTTAAAGAAGAACAAAAACAAAAACAAAAAAACACAGTTCAATTCAGATGGTGCTCTGCTTTCTGATGTCCCAGGATGGGGAGAGAGGGGTATATGTCGCTCTGAGCCTGGAATCTCTTTGAATTCTAGTCTAAACCTCCATCCTTCTGCTTCCTGTCCTTCAAGTTGGTCTACAAGTTTTTAAAAAGAGAGGAAATAGAGGTCTTGACAATGTTTTCCATACTTCCTCCCAACTTCGCAGTAATTATGAATATTAGGAAATAGGGCTACTAACCCCAAATAGACAGGTCCCTGCTGGCTAACTTTCTGCTGACATCATCCAAGATAATGCCTGGGTAGCAGCAGGGAGGGTGGTTCTTCTCTGAACTCCATGCCCTATGGCCCCCAGTCTTTCCTCTTTCCTTCTCCCTTGGCTTCATCCTCTGCCCCATGTCTACTGCTCACACAGGCTCAGTCAGCCAGTTGAAGTGCAGAACTACTTACAGAGTGGGGCAATTTCAGGGTATAAACTATACACAGATTAGGTAAATTGCAGTTACACAGGCTTATTATTTAAATTAGCGCGACATGGCTTGTTAATTAGGCCCTTAAAGAGGCTGTTGTTCTAGATTTTTCTCCAAGGCTGGACAGCTCACACATTTGGCCTTCTTCTTCCATGACAGACTGGCAGGCCGACCACTCAGGGCTGAGGTAAAACTGCACCTTCTTTAAGTGCTCCAAAACGGGATAGCATATAGTATTTATTTTACCTGCTGATTATAAAAGTAATATTTTTGTTAAAAAAAAAATCACGGAATAAGAAAAGTATAAAGTAAAGCAAAAATTATCTGTAATACCTCCATCCAGGTATAACCACTATTACTTCATCATATGCTTTACATATATATGTGTATATATGTATGTATACATAAAATCAAATCAGTTTGATATTGTAAAAAAAAAAGTTTTGGATCCCATTTGCTGCACCTAGCATTATATTTTGAGCATGTTTTATGTGAACATCTCTTAAAATGGCTCCATAGCCTCCTATCATCTGGGTATGGCAATTTATTTGACCTGTTCTTGGTGATTAATAATTTTTCAAGTTTTCATTGCTATAAATGATGTTTAGATAAGCATCCATGTCTATAAGTTGTTAAGGATTATTTCCTCAAGATAGATTTTTTTTTTTAGACTTCTAGATTCCTAGAAGTGTGATGAGAAATCAGAAGGAATGATTGTTTTAAGCTTGAAGACGTATTTCCAAATTATCATCCAAAATTGTGCCAATTCACATTACCACCAGACGTATATCAGAGAACCTTGGTACTTCTTGGTACATGAAAACCTTGGGCCGGTATTTTCAGTATAGTTTGGGAACCCTGACCCAGTCCCAGATGCACAAGGGTCTTACTTATTTATTTGCATCCACATTTACTGCAACTTACTACCTAGAAACAGAAAGATTCTCTATGGATCTCCATAGATCTTTATAGATAATGACTTTCTGATATGGCCGTGAAGTCCAATTAGCGGTTTCATTATCTGAACTCTGAACTCTCACCAGAATGTAGTAAAAACTACAGGAACAACGTCCATGTGAAAATCTTTACCAGCTGCCAGTGTGATCTCAGATGACCAAAGAGTCCACCAAATAAACTTAAAATGCAATTCCCTAATATTTTGTGTATTAAGGTCCATTCACTTTAGTCAGTCCCCATAAAAGTTACATGGGAGAAGACTAACATTTCTTTGAGGGGTAATATTTGCCAGGGAGTGTATGCTTCTCATCTCCCATGCACAGTCTCATTTAATCATCACAAGGCTCTCAGGTGACATTCACGGTAGCCTGTTTTACTGATGAGGAAACTGAGGCTTCAAGAAGCTCATTAACTCTCCTCCAACCTCTAGGAAATGGCAGAGTGACAGATGAGCCCCAGGTCTGTCTGACACCATGACTGGAGCTGTCTCCACTTCACCACACGAAGTTCTGAGAGGTTAAGTTGAAACAGAGGTATCATCTCTTATGATCAATAATCTTCATCCTCCCCAAATATCTCACACAACATTTGGTTTCATTTCCAGCCAGAACCTTCTACCATGAACTATTACAACTACAGGAGTATTCTGAAGATGAGTCGATAAGCGATTGCAGAGCACATTAGCAGTCTATATACAACCACCTGACAGCACAACACAGCTATGTCAAGTACATGACCTTGAAGCCACCGTACAATGAAATGACTTAAACCCAGTGGCTCCAATTTTAATGTTATCTATTAGTCTATCTGTAGATGTTCACTTTCTTATTTTACACTACTGGGAGAGGATATGTATCCTCAGACACCCTTATTGTAATTCTTGCTGACGTCTAAGAGTCCCGCACAAATATCTGGGGATAGAATATGACTCTCTTTATGTCAAGGATTGAGTTACTAAATAAGAGATCAGAACTAATCTAATGTATGAATTAACTCCGTTCAGAGCATCTCCCTCCCTCCTCTTCCCTTAAAAGGAGTGGTTTGCTTTGCAAAGATCCATTTCTTGTTTCTTTGAGTAAATGACTAACCACTGGCATGAGAATCCTATAAACGTTTGGGAAACAGTCTTCGAGACAATTCTTTGTATCCACTGGAGCCATGTTGAGTACATTCAAGCTGTTGGAATTTACAAGATAACAGCCTAGTCACAGAACCGGTATTGTCCCAGATAAGCTCATGCAACAAGCCTTGTAAGGCGCTTTGTGATTATCACTCTCCAAGTCAGAGTTTCTCAACCGCAACACTGTTGACATTTGGGACCAGATGATTCTTGTTTGTTGGGAGGCGTTCCTGCTCATCGGAGCATGTTCAGCAGCATCCTTGGTCTCTACCTGGTAGATGCCAGAAGCAAGCCCTCACCGATGTCGTGACCATCAAAAATGTCTTTAGGCACTGTCAAATGTGCCTGGGGAAGAAGAGCCGTGGACAGAATCTCCCACACCCGGGAACTACTGCTCTCAGTGAAGTGTTCATAACTTCTTTGCACTGAGGTTGATGCTGGGCTTCTTGTTTCCACTCGAAGTTTGAGGTTAGCGTAAAGAAGAGAGAAGTGGCTTTTGAGAGGAAGATCTTTGAGGTCGGCAGAAGCAGTTAAGAGGGTAGGGGAGGGCGCCTGGGTGGCTCAGTTGGTTGAACGACTGCCTTCGGCTCAGGTCATGATCCTGGAGTCCCGGGATCGAGTCCCACGTCGGGCTCCCTGCTTAGCGGGGAGTCTGCTTCTCCCTCTGACCCTCTTCCCTCTCGTGCTTTCTATCTCTCATTCTCTCTCTCTCTGAAATAAATACATAAAATTTAAAAAAAAAAAAGAGGGTAGGGGATATATAAATAGATACAATGTTAACCTCACCCCTACTGGATCGTTTTAAAGAAGAATCAAGGAAGGTATTATTTGCATGATGAGATAGCACCTATTTATGGGAAATAGACTGGAATGGTTAAGAATTTAGTGTGGAGAATAAAATGGATCTTTCTGTGAATTCCAGCCCTGCCACTTCCTGGCTGAGTGAGTTTGGACAAATTTCTTAAACGTTCTGTCTCTCAGTTTCCTCATTTGTAAAATGGAGACAATACTAGAGCACTTGTTTCACTGGGTAGTTGTGATGATTCAATAATAGAATGTAAATAAAGTGCTCATCAGGGAAAAAAAAGAAAAGCACCTCAAAAAGGTAACTCCCTTTATGTAAACAGCAAAGAAAAACTCTTGGAAAGTTGTTTGGCTAGTTTTTTTCCACCTTGATGTTTTGATTTTGGAAATACAAAAAGTAAAGTGGTACTATATCTATTTGTCTGAGCTAATCCATGAAAACTTTCCTGAACAGTCTTTCTAATAATCGTCTGGTCTATATGGAATTTAGCTTTCTTATTCGTAACAGGAAAGCGATTCCCTGAATTTTAAATCCAAGCATGGTTATCCAAAACTAGACTAGGACAACGGTGAGAACCACTGTAGCTGCCCACAGGACCTGGAATTCGTCTGCACGCATGCACTGGGAACCAGAGTTCCAGCCACTCTGGAACCACTAAAGAAAAACTCTTGGAAAGTTGTTTGGCTAGTTTTTTTCCACCTTGATGTTTTGATTTTGGAAATACAAAAAGTAAAGTGGTACTATATCTATTTGTCTGAGCTAATCCATGAAAACTTTCCTGAACAGTCTTTCTAATAATCTTCCGGTCTATATGGAATTTAGTTTTCTTATTTGTAACAGGAAAGCAATTCACTGAATTTTAAATCCAAGCATGGTTATCAAAAACTAGACTAGGACAACGGTGAGAGCCACTATAGCTGCTCACAGGACCTGGAATTCATCTGCAGGCATGTACCCGGAACTAGAGTTCCAGCCACTCTGGAACCACTACAAGGATTATTCAAAACTTATAAAGTAAGAGACAGGCTGGCTGGATTTTGGCCAAAAAAATCATGTTAGACCTGTTTGGTTCATGTGTGATTGAATTGGCTTGTGACAAAACATACAATTAGGAGACCAAAACTTTGACCTCTTCTGTATCACTAAGAAAAATCCACCAACTGAACCGAAAACATGGAAGTCCAAGTTCAGGTACCTCCCCCTGAAATCACAACAAATTTAATATTGAAGGTTCAATTACAGAATAGGTGGTTATGCACTTGAAAGGTAGATAAAGAAGGACATTGATTTCCATGTGCATAGAGATTGAGCCGTCAAAAGTTCTCTTTCTTCGGGCTGCCTGGGTGGCTCTGTCCTTAAGTGTCTGCCTTCGGCTCAGGTCATGGTCTCAGGGTCCTGGGATCGAGCCCCACTTCGGGCTCCCTGCTTGGCAGGAAGTCCGCTTCTCCCTCTCCCCCTCCCCCTGCTTGTGTTCCCTCTCTCGCTGTGTCTCTCTCTGTCAAATAAATAAATTTTTTTTAAAAAAAAGTTCTCTTTCTTCAAGGCACCAAGTCTAAGACCCCTTGAGGGCCATGAGAAAAATGGGAAAAATGTTCTGGTTTTGTCCCAGCCTCCCTAAATCGCCCTTATGTTTCAGCGTCTTTATTAACTCAGCCAAGCACCTCAGTGCTTCAAGAAAGAATAGTGTCCTACTGGCAGAGTATATCTACGGTAAGCCTTAAACAACAGGCTTCTGCACAGACCTTGAAACTCAGCAGCTCTTGCTGATCGATGTAATGATTACAACTAAGGAAAATCTGAGATATTTCTCTAGCATTCGCCCCTCTTGCCAGCCTGGCTTAAATCTGTTCAGCTTCAAGGCGTGGTATAGATCTTTTTGGTTTCCTCCAGATTTGGACTAAGCCCTCATGAGGCCCATATGTTTCTTTCTACATTACTTCCACCTCCAAGAAATACAAGTCCAAAGCATAGAATCGAAATCATCAGTGATCCCACCCGCCAAAAATGTAGTGTTTGGTACACAAATAATTTCAAACATTTTCCTATGGAGATGTGTATTTTAGAATGATTTGATAGCGATCTAGCTAAATTCAAGAGACCAGATGAAACGAGGTCCCCACTCTTCCGCCATCTTGCCTAAAATCAGAGATGTGTATTTTAAACAAAGGATCACTTGATATATTTTTTTAAAGATTTTATTTATTTATTTGAGAGAGAGAGAATGAGAGAGAGAGCACATGAGAGGGGGGAGGGTCAGAGGGAGAAGCAGACTCCCTGCCGAACAGGAAGCCCGATGCGGGACTCGATCCCAGGACTCCAGGATCATGACCTGAGCCGAAGGCAGTCACTTAACCGACTGAGCCACCCAGGCGCCCTCACTTGATATATTTTTAACAAGTGTTTTTCCTTACCTATTATCTTACATGTGAATAGGTATATACAGATACATGTACATATAATAGAAGTACTATATATTTGTACAACATACTCATAAAGAAATGAACAAATTTTAAGTATATAGTTGGACGATTTCACAAAGTGAACATGCCTCATGTAATCATCATTCAGGTCAAGAAATAAAATATTACTGGCTTCCCTGTGCTTTGTGCTTCCTTGCAGCCACACTAACCATGCCAAAAGCAAAACACTATCCTGACTTCTTTCACCTTCCAACTACTTTTATGTTTCTTTGTATATGATCTTTGTATAAGTGGAATGGTAGCTATGCATTTGTTTTTGTATCTAGCTTCCTTTGTGTCTCGTTATATTTATAAGATTCCTCCAAGTGGTTGCATATGGCAGTAATCACTCTCCCTTATTATGGTACAGAAGTCCATTGTGTGAATATATAACAAGGTATTTATTCATTCTATACTTGATGAACATTGGAATGTTTCCAAGTCTTGGCTATTATGAACACTACTGCTAAGAATCTTCTTGTACATGTCTTTGGTACATTTATGTTCACATTTCTCTCATATCTAATTTAAAAGCAGAATTGCTGGATTACACAGGCTAGGGTAGCTTTAGTATAGAATGTCAAACCGTTTTCCAAAGTGGTTGTGTCAGTTTGCAATCCCCCCAGCAGTTCATGGGCATCGCAGCTGCTTTCCATCCTCGCCAAAACTTGTTATTACCTATCGCTTTCATTTTAGCCACTCACGTGGATGTGCATTTATGTTGCGATCGGTTTAACCCTTTTGCCTATTGGGTTGCTTATCTTTATTGATGTGTAGAAATTCTTTAGACATTCTGGTTACACCAACTTGGTTGGTTATGTGTGTTGTGAATATCTTCTCCCGATCTGCAGCCTGTTTTTTCACTCCCTCAACGATGCTTTTTGAGTAACACGTGTTCTTAATTTAATACACAATTTTATAGCATTGTCTTTTTTGTTCTGTTTAAGACATCTTTGCCCAAAGTCGGTAAAATATTCTCCTGTGTGTTTTTTCTGGAAGCTTTATTATTTTATCTTTCCCATTTAGATCGATAGTCCATCTGGAAATGATGTGTTTATGGTGTAATACAGAGGGGAGATTCCTTTATTCCTCTTGCTACCCAGTAGACCATGAATCCAGCACCGCTTATTGAAAAGGTCATCTTTCCCTGCTGTGCTACAGGGAAACCAAATAATCATATATGTGTAGGTTGGTTTCTGAACTCTCTGCCTCATTGCTCTATTTTGCTCATTTGGTGCCAATATCGTGCTATTGGCAGCCATTGCCAAGCATCTGCCTTGGGCTCAGGTCATGAAAAAAACAAATAAATAGAATAAAATAAAATAAGCATGTCAATTTCCACAAAACACCTGCTGCAGTTATACTTGAAACTGCTGTGGAACTTACAGATCAATGATAAAAAAATGGTATTTTTATAATAGTGCATAGTACTATAAATGCATGGTATATACCTCCATGTATCTAGGTCTTTTTAATATCTCTCAGGAATTTTTCAGAGTTTACTATGTATAGACCTGGTGTATATTCCATTTGATATTTCCTAGGTATTTAATATTTTTATGGTATTTTATTTTTTTAAAGATTTTATTTATTTGACAGAGAGAGACAGTGAGAGAGGGAACACAAGCAGGGGGAGTGGGAGAGGGAGAAGCAGGCTTCCCGCCGAGCAGGGAGCCCAATGTGGGGCTCGATCCCAGGACCCCAGGATCATGACCTGAGCCGAAGGCAAATGCATTAAGGACTGAGCCACACAGGTGCCCCTATGGTATTTTAAATGTGCCTTTTAAAATTTCACCTTCTATGATTATTTCAGACATACAAATGCAATTTTACATTTGATCTTGTGGCCAACAAACTTAATAATTTATTTATTAATTGCAATAGCTTGCTTATAGCTTCTTTTGCATTTTCTACACACATAGTCTTTCATCTGTGAATAATGAGATTTATTTTTTCCTTTCTAGTTCTTACACCATTTTTTCCTTATCTTCTTGCATTGGCTAGGACCTCTGGTACAATAATAAATGGGTATTTTTGTCTCATCCCCAATCTTGGTGTGTATTGAGGGAGACAGCCTTTCACATTTTACCCTTAGACATGTCTCCCATGGCTTTTGATATATACTTCTTTTTTTATCAAAGATTTTTTTTATTTATTGAGAGAGAGAATGGTAGAGAGAGAGCATGAGAGGAAGGAAGGTCAGAGGGAGAAGCAGACTCCCAGCCGAGCAGGGAGCCCGATGCGGGACTCAATCCCGGGACTCCAGGATCATGACCTGAGCCGAAGGCAGTCGCTTAACCACCTGAGCCACCCAGGCGCCCTTGATGTATACTTCTTATCAGATGAAACAAATTTCTCCTCTCTTTCTAGTTTGCTACAAGTGTTTTTTTAAGATTTTATTTATATATTTGAGAGAAAGAGAGATCAAGCACAAGCAAGGGGAGGGTCAGGGGAGAGAGAGAAGCAGGCTCCCCGCTGAGCAGGAAGCCCAACTCAGGACTCGATCCCAGGACCCTGAGATCATGACCTCAGCCGAAGGCAGACGCTTAACTGACTGAGCCACCCAGGCGCCCCAAGGTTTTTTTTATTTCGAATGGATTTTTCTCAGATGTGTTTTTCTGCATCTAGTGAGATAAAATATGAATTTCTCCTTGATTCTGTTAATGTGAATTACAGTCACTGATTTGCATTTCTGAAACACACGTAACCTATCTGGGGTATATTATCTTTTTAATATAGCACTGCATTTTATTTGACCGTATATTAGGATTTTCCATTATAGGAAATTTTAACATGTTGCAAATATCTAACCATTTCAATAAATATGGGTCTATTTTATCAGTTTTAATGATTAAATGCATTCCCGTAGTGATGCACTATCATGGAAGTTGTTTTCAAAATTTTACCATCATAAACAGCATTGCCCTGAACACTCTTGTGCATACATATATTTAACTTGTATCTGTTTCCCAAAGTACTAAGTAACCTTGTCTTTTTGGTTTCACTTGAACTCAGCAGCAGCTTTGTAAGTATCAACTGCCAAGAATCAGAATCCAGATTTCCTGGTAGCAGAAGCTCCTTAATATTATCTTGAGTTTGCCCCTACTGGCCCTGACTGAAGACATATCTACTCAAAGGACATAGGGTTTAGGAAGTGAAAAATCTAAACACTACAGTGCTAAAATTAAAGATAACCTGGGAAAACACTTTATGAAACAATTGAATGTGGTTTCAGGAAAACTGAAATTGATCATCACAAGAGCAAGGCAAATGAAGTCAGAAACACTAGATTCATATACCAATTACCAGCTATGTAATCTTAGGCAAATTAGTCCTTGCTGTAACCCCTGAGTTTCTTCACCAGTAAAATAGGAATATATTAACATTAGAGGATTGTTAAGAGGAGAAAATGAGCAGCTTGTACTACCGCATTTTTATAGAGCTGATATTCAGCGAATGGCAGTTCCTTTAGTTTCTCTGGAGTGAAGAGGCTGTTGAAGAAGGAGGAGAAGGAGAAGGAGAAGGAGGGGGAGGGGGAGGGGGAGGAGGAGGAGGAGGAGAAGGAGAAAAGGAGAAGGAGAAGGTGAAGAAGAAGGTGAAGAAGAAGAAGGTGAAGAAGAAGAAGAAGAAAGAAAGAGAGGAAGAAAGAATTGAGAAAGGATTTTCTACTTTTTCTTGGAGGAGGCTCAGAAAAAAAGAATGTCTTTTCCTACGTCAAGATCTTCCCTTTAACTTTAATACACATAAACAAATAGAACTTCTCATCCTTGAACACTGCCTGGAGTAAAAAGGATCTATATTATTAATGACACCATTTATTTGCATGGTCACCAAAATGTCCATGTAAATATCTTCTCCAAAGGACTGTGTATCTTGTCATGCAAGGTGAAAAAGGCAGGCTCAAGTCCTAGTTTAAAGATGACTAACTAGGATCAGAGTAGGTACTTATTAGTTATGAAACAATTGAGTCACACTCTCAGTCTACACCTTTTGATCTGAGGGTGGTGGCATAAAATTAGCAGAAAGCGCTTGGGGTATGATGCATTGGATAGTTATTTAAACTTGCTGGCGCTTATGCCAGAGACAGCTTACCTTTAATGGCAACCATAAGTCTTCTAGGACAATGGTTAGTGTGCTCATCTCTTTGTGTTTCCATTCCTGGTCCTGGTTTTTTCCTCTGGCGCTACAAAAGTTAGTGCACATCTTATTTACGTGACAGTCTTTTTCAACTTTTAAAAGTCAGTGCTCATTGTTCAGTGTACTTTTCAACCAAGATCATTATGTAAATCCAATTTACAGAAGAACAATCATCTTCAAGCACAGGTAGAACCTATTTTCAAGTAATAATTCATGATATCTGGTCTTATAGGATGAAGCCATTCCCACCTTTATCAAATAGTCCAAATCAATACTCCTGTAAAACAAGCAGCCAGTTAAAAAAAAAAAAAATTTAAAAGGGGGGGCACCCGGGGGACTCAGTCGGTGAAGCATCTGCCTTCGGCTCAGGTCATGATCATGGGATCTTGGGATCGAGCCCTGTGTTGGGCTCCCTGCTCAGTGGGGAGTCTCCTGCTCCCACCATGCTCTCACTCTCTCTCTCTCTCTCTCTCTCTCTCTCTCTCTCAAATAAATAAATAAATAAATAAAATCTTTAAATAAATAAATATATAACATGGTAAAATCAACCCTTTGCTAATCTTTTTGTATGGCATCAACATTTGAACGTCTGTACAATTTTTAAATACCTTAGTAAGTGCTGACTTAACAAAATGTTGGATTGATGATTGAAGGAAAGGAAAGGAGATGGTATAAATATCTTCCCCCTTCCTTTTTACTTATTTTTGCTAGAGAGCAAAAAGCCTTCCAGGATGCAGGAAAACTGCAGAACTAGCCTTGATGCTGGAAATGACTCTTCTCAAAGCCAAAAATGTTAGAGCTCTAAGAGAACTTTTAGATCACTGGCTCAATCCTCTTATTTTGCGATGAGGAAACCTAGTTACAGAGGGGGGAAATGATTTGGTTTAAGGTCATTCAACCAATTTACTGCTGTTTGCACCGTTCTTTTATTTTTTAAGTTTTTATTTAAATTCTGGTCAGTTAGCATACAGTGTCATGTGAGTTTCAGGCGCGCAATAGAGCGATTCAACGCTTCCATACGTCACCTGGTGCTCACCACGGCAAGTGCCTTCTACTTCCATCACCTATCCCACCCATCGCCCCCCCCACCTTCCTCCTGCAACCCTGAGCCCGCTCTCTAAAGTCAAGAGTCTGTTTCTTGGCCTGCCTCTCTCTCTCTTTTCTTTCCCCTTGCTCACCTGTTTTGTTTCTTAAATTCCACACCTGATTGAAATCACATGGCTCCTGTCTCCCTCTGGCTGACCCACTTCACCCAGCACAATACTCCCAGGCTCCATACATGTCGCAACGAATGGCAAGATCTCATTCCTTTCCACGGCCAAGCGATATTCCACGGTGTATGTACACCACATCTTCTCCATCCACTCGTCGGTCGCTGGACACCTGAGCTGCCTCCACAATCCAGCCACTGTAGACACTGCTGCCATAAACTTCGGGGTGCACGGATCCCCTCAAATTGGTATTTTTGTACTCTTTGGGTAAATAGCCAGCAGTGCAACCGCTGGACCATAGGGCAGCTCCATTTTTAACTTTCTGAGGAAGCTCCATATGGTTCTCCAGAGTAGCTGCACTGGTCTGCACTCCCACCAGCAGTGCAAGAGAGCTCCCTCCTCTCCACATCCTCACCAACACCCGCTACCTCCTGCCCCTTACGTTGTGGATTTTAGCCATTCTGACGGGTGTGAGGCTGAACTACTTTCTGTTGAAGGGAAAAAAAGAGCTGTTGTGAGATCTATACAAATCTGAGGGTTTTATATCTCAGCAAACACACACACACACACACACACACACACACACACACACACACACACACACACCTGACTTGACTTGGATAGCCTGGCTTTGGGTGACAAGTATACAGTGGACATGCTTCCTGGGAAACCTGACCGAAGAGACCATATTTACCACACTCAGCAGCAAAGTAGCTTGGACTGAAAGACTCCTGTGTTCAGAACTGTAGGAAAGACAGTTTGTGAACTTTCAAATCCACCAGTAAAGACTGACTACAATGTTAACTCATACATACTTCTCATTGCAAGGCTGCCTGGACTGTGAAAAACCACTGCCCCAAAGAAGAAACAATTTATAAATGTATTTATACATTTGTAATGTAAATGTAAATGTAAACCTTCCCAAATCCATTAAAACCCCTTCTCTGCCCATTGGGGTTGCACCAGCGGTGGCCATGTTCCTTTGTGACCCTAGCCCCTGCCTGTTACTCCCCAACCCCTTCCACAGATCCCAGCTCTCCTTGGCCTAAGGATGAGAGTGTCCCCCTGTTGCTCGTCTCTAAGAATCTCACCATTTTTTCTTGGTTCCCTTGAACTTGCTCACAACCCTATGAAGAGTTCCTTCATTACATTTCACTTAGAAAGCAAGTTGTGTGTATGTCCCATCTCTTGCCGAAATCCTGGCTGATACACAAGCCTCTCTACATTTTTCTCACAGAACACCTCAAATTGCATTGAGGTCTTATGCTGCATCCCGTAGGAAGGAAGAAATGGGCACATTATAGCCCCAAAGAGTTGGCTTCTGAAGATTCCTTCTTTGGAATCACTAGATATCCCTGTTTGCATATTTTCACCTTTAGTATATTGCCTGTGGCAGAAAGTAAACATCAAATATTTGCTTTCTAGAAACAGACAGGAAATTTGTAAATAACCAAGACCAACAGTTCTGCACATTGTAACAACAGGCTTCCATTTAAATAAGGCCTGAATGCAATGCACCAATCTCAACTTGTCAAAACTCCTTAAAATAGAATGCATGTGTAGCCACTTCCTCAAAGAAACATTTTTATCTTTTTTAAGATTTTATTTATATATTTGTCAGAGAGAGAAAGAGAAACAGAGCGAGCACAAGCAGAGGGAGAAGCCGTCTCCCTGCTGAGCAAGGAGCCCGATGCCGTGGGGAGTCTGCTTCTCCCCCTGCTTGTTCTTTCTCTCTCTCTCTGACAAATAAATAAAATCTTTTTTTAGAAAAAGTTGGAGGCCTGGAGTTGGCCATTGGGCATTTGAGTTTGGAGTTACATAGAGAGGTCTGGGATAGAGATAAATTCAGGAGCTGTTGACAGATAAATGAGATTTCAAGCCATAACATGAGATGAGATCATCAGAAGAGAGACAACACGGACCTTCAGTGTTGAGAGGTAGGGTAGATGAGGAAACACCAATAAAGACAATGAAGTAGGTCCTTCATTCAAAGTTAAAAAGAGTGGTGTCCTAGAAGCCAAGGTAATATAGTGTTCCAAAGAGGAGGGAGTAATCAACTGAGCAAATCCTGCTGATGGTCAAGTTAGATGAAGGCTGAGAAATGATCATTGGATTTAGACTGCGGAGTTTACTGGGAATATTGACAAGAAGAATTTCAGTTCATGGTGACAACAAAAGCCTGAGGAGAACTGGTTTAAAAGAGGATGGGACTGGAAGAAATAGAAACTGTGAATACTGGCAACTCTTTCAAGATTGGAACTGAAGTAGTGACAGATTAAGGAGCCTTCTCAGGACTTCAGGTTACAGACAGGGTTGCAAGATTCAGCACATAAAAATGCAGAACACCCAGTTAAGTTAGAATTTTTGACAAACAGTTCATTTCAGATAAATCTCAGACAAAATTTGAGATAGACTGTTCGTATAAGTATGTTTGATGCCATCTTTGGTATATACTTATACTAAAAATTATTCTTTGTTTATATAAAATTCTAATTTAACCGGGAATCTTGTATTTCATCTAACTACTCTAGGTACAGATACCTCTAGCAGGATTGATGTGAATTTAAAATTTCCAGCACTTCCAAACCTGTCTGGATCTCTGAAATGCTCCTGGCTTCCTGGGCCACTTCAGAGAACAAGGTAACTAGTGAGGTAATGTCAAGGTCCAGCACATCTAACTCTGTGGACAGAAAAAAACTGATTAATATTCTCTTCTCACCAGGCCCCCTGTGGAAAGGTTAAGCAAATAACACTGCCCAAAGCTGCTCTTTGGCAAGAAACTTAAGTGCATTCAATCATCCTTAGACGATCTCTAAGCCATTTACAAAAGGATACACAAGATAGTCTTTCCTATATAAAGCCATTCACCAAAATGGAAGACAGGGATGGTAGAGTAAGGTGGAAGAACATATTCATCCTATGATGGATGACTAAAGATGATTTAGGTTAATAAAGGGATATGGGCACGAAGCGATTTATTTAAATATCACATAGACAGTAAGTATTACAAAAATCAGTGGACATAAAAAGTTGCCTTGAGCAGCTACCACGAGCTGGCCATTGTGCAAAGCTGAGAGGCATATAAGACTGTATAAGACTCACACCCCTTACAAAGAGTTGAAAAGGAGTAAAAAGTTGAAAAATCGTCATAGTTCATACTATCTCTTTGACCTCGCTTCCTACCTTTCTCACTCCAATCCAGCCCACTGCGATGGCATGCTCCACTTCTGGGTCTTCGTACTTGCTGTTTCAACTGCCTGTCATATCCATCCTTCGGCTATCTCTGTGGCACGCTCCCTCGCCTCCTTCAGGACTTTGCTCAACTAGCACCTTCCAGAGAGGCTATCTATAACCACGTGATAGAAAATAACATCCATCACTATCTCTGTACTCTGCTTCATTTTCCCCCACAATACTTACTACCTTATGAAATTCTATCCATTTGCTTGTTGAATTGTTGATTACCTGTATCCTCCAATTGGAATGCTAACAACATCAAGTAGATCCTTGGTCTGTTTCAGTTCTTACTGTATCACCAGCACCAACAATGGTGCCTAGCACCAAGCAGGAGATTGGTATTTGTTGAATGAATGATACTGTCTAGCTTTTCTAGAAACTGTGCTAGGCAATTTAGATATATGAGCTCATTTAGCTTAATCCTCACTACAGTCCTGTGAAGTAGGTAGAATTCTTCTCATTTTCTTTTTTTAAAAAAAGAATTTATTTATTTATTTATTTATTTATTTATTTATTTATTTATTTGAAAGAGTGAGTGCACGGAGAAGCAGAGGGAGACAGACAAACAGGCTCCACACTGAGCGCAGAGCCAGACACAGAGCTCGATCCCAGGACCCTGAGGTCATGATCTGAGCCAAAATCAAGAGTTGGACATTTCGGGATGCCTGGATGGCTCAGTTGGTGGAGTATCCGCCTTAGGCTCAGGTCATGATCCCAGGGGCCTGGGATCGAGCCCCACATCGGGCTCCCTGCTCGGTGGGAAGCCTGTTTCTCCCTCTCCCACTCCCCCTGCTTGTGTTCCCTCTCTCGCTGTGTCTCTCTCTGTCAAATAAATAAATAAAATCGTAAAAAAAAGTTGGAGTCTTCACTGACTGAGCCACCCAGGCACACCTCTCAGTTTCGAGGTGAAGAAACTGAAACACAGCAGTTAAGTAAGTGTAGCAGGCAAAATAATGCCTCCCTCCCCAAGATGTCCACATCGTAATCTCAGAATGTACCTATGAACATATTATGTTACATGGCAAAGTATTAAGGGGTATAGAAGGAATTAAGGTTGCTAATCAGTTTGCCTTAAAATGGGGAAATTATCCTGGATTATCTCAGTGGGCCCACTGGTAAACAAGAGAGTCCTTAAAGGTAGAAGAGAGAGTCAGAATAAAAGTCAAAGTGATGATGTGAGAAGAACTCAACCTGCCATTGCTAGTTTTGCAGATGGAGGAAGGGGTGGCCATAAGCCAAGGAATATGGGCATCCTCTAGAGGCTGGAAAGGCAAGGGAATGGATTCTTTCCCAGAGGCTACAGAAAAGAATGACGCCCCACCAGCACCTTGATCTTAGCCCAGTGACACTCAAGCCACACTTCTGCCTTCCAGAACTGTAAAACAATAAATACATTTCTGTTGTTTTAAGTCACCACATTAGTGGCAATTTGTTACTGCAGCAATAGAAAACAAATATGCTGAGTTATCTAAGATCAACTAGTTTGTGATAAAGACATGTTTTAAACCCAGCTCTGACTCATATATTCCACATTGTTTCAGGCAGCACAAAATGCTATGGGAGTTCAGTGAAAATAGAAATCACTTCACTTGGAACCAGGGAATGAGGACAGTTTTCATGACAAAGTTAGAATTTGAACTGGGCCTTGAATGATTGGTAGGGCTTCAAATGGTGAATATATCAAAACAATCCAATGTCCACTCATCAAGGAATGAATAAACAAATTGTGGTATATTCATACAGTGGAATACTACTCAACAATAAAAGAAGAACCAATTACTGTATATAAAATAACATACATAAATCCAATAGACAATTCTGAAAAGAAAGAAACCAGATAAAACATAGTACACATTATATGGTTGTAATTATATGAAGTCCAAGAACAAGCAAAACTATATTGTTAGAAATCCAAAAGTGGTTTCTAGGAGGGAGGGAAACTAATTAGAAAAGGGCACAAAAGAACGTTCTAGGGCAATAAAAAAATGTTTTTATTTTGGGTAATAGTTAGATGGATGTCTAATTATGCATTTTGAATTTTCAAAATGCATAAATCTGAGCACTTAAAATTTCTTTAATTTATTGGGTGTTAATTATACCTTTTTTAAAAAGGTTAGTAGGAGAAACAAGATATGTGGCTCAAATTTAGAAAACAAAAAAATCATGCAATTGGCTTAGAGAAGTTCTCAATCCCAGTTGCACATTAGAATCACCTGGGGAGCCCGTAGACATACCTATGCCAGCCCCAACCCAGAGATTCCGACCGAATTGGTTTGGGATGAGCCCCAAGCATCAGTAGTCTTATAAGTTCCCCAGACAGTTCTTATATGAAGTCAGATTTGAGAACCAGGAGCTGAGGGCATAGATGATGTAAGAGAGATGAACTGTGAATGTCTTGGAATGCACTCGAAGGAGTTTTAGTTCACTTATATTGGGTATACAGATACAATAAAGGTTTTTGAACAGGAGGGGAAAAAATCAGAGCTGTGCATTAAGAACATTCATCTCAGGAGCAGTCCTGCCTCTGGGTCAAGTCTGAGGCAGTTTTTGCTGCCCTGAGACTTTGGTTTTGCAGAGGGTGGTTTTGTGCAGGTGACAGCTTTAGCCTGCCTTCCACATATGAATTCTTGATAACTTTCCAGAGCCAGGTGAAAAGAGGCCAGTGTTATACTAGGAGAAACCACTTGGAGATATGCCAGATCTCTGAGATATTTCCAATAGGGTCAATCGAAGAAACTTCTCTAAGGACTTCATTTAAAAGATTCATATGAGCTCCACTCGAGAGGAAAAGATGGTGGAGGAGTAGAGGACCCTATTCCAGCTGGTCCCTGGAATTGAGCTGGATATCTAACAGACCACTCTGAACACCCACAAAATCAGCCTGAGGTGTAAGAAGATAGATCTGGAACTCTACAGACTATCACAGGTGGTTGGTTTTGAGGTATGAAGCGGGGAGCCACGCTGGGGACTGGGCACACACTCGCAGACTGGTAGCAGCAGGGAAGGGACTTTAGGTCAGCCCCCAAGACTGAAACCTGGAGCAGCAGGGCTATGTGTGCAAACTGGGGGCGGCTGGCAGTTTTAGAAGCACAAAAGGCAGAGACGTGCCCCTGTGCCCCCACCTGGAGGCGAGGACTGGGAGCTCGGCTGAGGGGCACACAACCCAGAATGCTGCAATTTATAGCAGCACACACAGAAGCAGAGATAGTGTGGCCTGGAGAACTCACTGAAAAACAGACTGCTATCTCTCTGTTCTGAGGCAATGTGTTGGAAATGTTCTCTTCTGCTCTGACTCTCGAAAGAGACGTGGAAAGCTGCCAGGGAAAGCCACCAGAGAACAAAAGCCCCAAAAAACTGGTTTTGACTGAGCCCATTCCCCCTTCACAAGGGGCAGGGCAACTCTGCCCAAACAGGGTTGGCTGAGTAACAGCACGGCAGACCCCTCCCCCAGAAGACAGGCTGCAAGAAAAAGAGGCCAAGAACCCTAAGGTCCCTATAAAACAGGGGCGTCTTGCTTGGGTTGTGGTCAATAATTTGGGCTCTGTACATTCCCTCAACCACCCCTCAACAGAATGACTAGGAGGAGGAACCCCCAAAATAGGAAAGACTGAGAGATTATGAATTATGCCACAGATTTACAAATGGATACAGATACAACCAAGATATTGGAGATGGAATTCAGGGTAGCAATTGTGAAGACAATAACTAGAATGGAGAAATTGATTAATGGCAACATAGAGTCTCTAAGGGCAGAAATGAAAGCTGAACTGGCAGAACTTAAAAATGCTATCAATGAGATCCAATCTAATCTAGATAATCTAACAGCTAGGGTAACTGAGGCAGAAGAACGAATTAGTGATCTAGAAGACCAATTGATAGAAGAGAAGGATAAAGAGGAGGCCAGGGAAAAACAACTCAAAATCCATGAAAACAGAATCAGAGAAATAAGTGACACCATGAAACGTTTCAATGTCAGAATTATTGGGATCCCTGAGGGGGTGGAGAGAGAGAGAGAGAGGACTAGAAGATATATTTGAGCAAATCGTAGCTGAGAACTTCCATAATCTGGGGAATGAAACAAACATTCGTGTCCTAGAGGCAGAGAGGACCCCTCCCGAGAACAAGGAAAATGGGCCAACACCCCGGCATGTAATAGTAAAACTCGCAAATCTTAGAACCAAGGAAACCATCTTAAGGGCAGTTAGGGGGAAGAGATTCCTTACGTACAGAGGGAGGAACATCAGAATAATATCAGACCTATCCACAGAGACCTGGCAAGCCAGAAAGGGCTGGCAAGACATATTCAGGGTACTAAATGGGAAGAACATGCAGCCAAGAATACTTTATCCGGCAAGGCTGTCATTTAGAATGGATGGAGAGATGCAGAGTTTCCAAGACTGGCAGAAACTGAAAGAATGTGACCACTAAACTGGCCCTGCAAGAATTATTAAGGGGGGTTCTATAAAAGGAAAAAGACCCCAAGAGTGATATACAACAGAAATTTACAGGGACAATCTATAAAAACAAGGTCTTCACAGGCAACATGATGACAATAAATTCATATCTTTCAATAATCACTCTCAATGTGAATGGCCTAAATGCTCCCATAAAACGGCACAGAGTTGCAGATTGGATAAAAAGACAGGACCCATCCATATGCTATCTCCAAGAGACTCATTTTGAACCTAAAGATGCATCCAGACTGAAAGTGAAGGGATGGAGATCCATCTTCCATGCCAACGGCCCTCAAAAGAAAGCTGGGGTAGCAATTCTTATATCAGACAAATTAGATTTTAAGCTAAAGACTGAGTTAGAGACACAGGACACTATATCATTCTTAAAGTGTATTTCCAACAAGAAGATCTAACACTTGTAAATATCTATGCCCCCAACATGGAAGCAGCCAGCTACATAAGCCAAGTGTTAACCAAAATAAAGAGTCATGCTGATAATAGTACATTAATTGTAAGAGACCTCAATACTCCACTCTCAGCAATAGACAGATCATCTAAGCAGAAAATCAACAAAGAAACAAGAGCTTTGAATGACACACTGGACCAGATGGACCTCAGATATATACAGAACATTCCACCCTAAAACAACAGAATACTCATTCTTCTCGAGCGCACACAGAACTTTCTCCAGAATAGACCACATATGGGGTCACAAATCAGGTCTCAACCGATACCAAAAGATTGAAATTATTCCCTGCATATTCTCAGACCATAATGCTTTAAAACTGGAACTCAGGCACAAGAAAAAATTTGGCAGAAATTCAAACGCTTGGAAGCTAAAGACCACTCTGCTCAAGAATGTTTGGGTCAACCAGGAAATCAAAGAACTTAAACATTTCATGGAAACCACTGAGAATGAAAACACATTGGTCCAAAACCTATGGGATATTGCAAAGGCAGTCCTAAGGAGGAAATACATAGCCACCAAAGCCTCACTCAAAAAAATAGAAAAATCCCGAATTCACCAACTAACTTTACACCTTAAAGAACTAGAGAAAAAGCAACAAACGATGCCTAAGCCACACATTAGAAGAGAAAAAGAAAAACAAATCTGGGGGCATCACGTTGCCGGATTTCAAGCTATATTACAAAGCAGTGATCACCAAGACAGCATGGTACTGGCACAAAAACAGACATATAGACCAATGGAACAGGATAGAGATCCCAGATATGGACCTTCAACTCTGTGGTCAAATAATCTTCGACAAAGCAGGAAAAAAAATATGCAATGGAAAAAAGACAGTCTCTTCAATAAATGGTGCTGGGAAAATTGGACAGCTATATACAGAAGAATGAAACTCAACCATTCTCTAACACCATACCCAAAAATAAACTCAAAATGGATGAAAGACCTCAATGTGAGACAGGAATCTAACAAAATCCTAGAGGAGAACATAGGCAGTAACCTCTTCAACATCGGCCACAGCAACTTCTCTCAAGATACATCTCCAAAGGCTAGTGAAGCAAAAGCAAAAATGAACTTTTGGGACTTCGTCAAGATACAAAGCTTCTGCACAGCAAAGGAAACAGTCAACAAAATAAAGAGGCAACCCACAGAATGGGAGAAGATATTTGCAAATGACACTACAGACAAAGGACTGATTTCCAAGATTTATAAAGAACTTCTCAAACTCAACACCCAAAAAACAAATAATCACGTCAAAAAATGGGCAGAAGACATGAACAGACACTTCTCAAAGACATACAAATGGCTAACAGACACATGAAAAAAATGTTCATCATCATTAGCCATCAGGAAAACTCAAATCAAAACCACATTGAGATACCACCTTACACCAGTTAGAACGGCAAAAATTGACAAGGCAAGAAACAACAAATGTTGGAGAGGTTGTGGATAAAGGGAAACCCTCTTAACACTGTTTGTGGGAAAGCAAGTTGGTACAGCCACTTTGGAAAACAGTGTGGAGGTTCCTCAAAAAATTAAAAATAGAGCTACCCTATGACCCAGCAATGGCACTCCTGGGTATTGACCCCAAAGACATAGATGTAGTGAAAAGAAGGGCCATATGCACCCTAATGTTGATAGCAGCAATGTCCGCAATAGCCAAACTGTGGAAAGAGCTGAGATGCCCTTCAACAGATGAATGGATAAGGAAGATGTGGTCCATATATACGATGGAATATTAGCCATCAGAAAGGATGAATACCCAACTTTTACATCCACATGGATGGGACTGGAGGAGATTATGCTAAGTGAAATAAGTCAAGCAGAGAAAGACAATTATCATATGGTTTCACTTATATGTGGAATGTAAAGAATAGCATAGAGGACATTAGGAGAAGGAAGGGGAAAATGTAGGGGGGAAATCAGAGGGGGAGACTAACCATGAGAGACTATGGACTCTGAGAAACAAACTGATGGGTTAGCCCAGTGATGGGTATTAAGGAGGGCATGTACTGCATGGAGCACTGGGTGTTATATGAAAACAATGAATCATGGAACACTACATCAAAAACTAATGATGTACTGTATGGTAACTAACATAACATAATAAAATAAAATTACATTTAAAAAAAAAGAACACTCATCTCACATCTTTGTCCTCTGGAGAGTAGACCTGGAGGTGGAGAGGTGACACAGAAGTCTGGCCCAATGATCCGGACAACAAGCAATGTGAGGCAGAGCCCATGTGGTGGCTTTGCGAATGAAGGAGGGGGCAGATGCATGTCCTCAGCCATTCAGTTAGTGGTTATTCATCTGTCCAAAGAGAGATGGGTAGGGGTGCCTGGGTGGCTCAGTTGGTTAAGCCTCTGGGTCTTGACTTCGGCTCAGATCATGGTCTCAGGGTCATGGGATCGAGTGCCACGTCAGGCTCTACACTCAGCGGGGAGCCTGCTTGAGATTCTCTCTCTCCCTCTGCCCCTCCCCCCACTCATGTGAGCGTGCTCTCTCTCTAAAATAAATAAATTAATCTTTAAAAATAAATAAATACAGAGAGAATGGATGAATAGGTGAGATGGATGAATACATTCATTTACTCAATCAACATATATTTATTGAGCATTAATCTGGCAGTCTCTAGAAATAAAGTAGAGAAAAAGACAGATATGCCCTGCCCTCCCCAGACTTGCATTCTAATGGAAGGCACTAACATTTTAAAGGCCAGAGGTATTTTGGCTATATGGGAGAGGCAATGAAAGAGAGAGAGAAGATTTAAGGATGATTATGGATCAAAAGATGGAAGTCAATGGAAGGAAAGACTCCTTTCAGATAAAAGAAGGAAAGAAGAACAGGTTTGTTTTGTCTTGTTTTTACTTGTTTGCATTTGTGGTGTCTGTGGTATATCTAGGTAGGACTGTCTGCTAGATAATGGAAGACCTGGAGCTAAAGTTTAAGAGAGAGATCTAGGATAGAGACATGGATGTTAGAATCACTCAAGTCAGTGACGTTGGCTAATTGTGAAAGTAGATGGAAAGAAAAGGAAAGGAACAAAGACTAAGCCCTCAGGAATGCCCACTTCGGAGCTCACAAAAAATAGATAACATCAAATAAAGAGCAATAACTGGAAGAGTGTGATGATAGGGAAGCCAAGGGAGGGGATTAGTGGTGCAAAATGCTGCAAAGACACTGATAACTAGATTAGCCTGTTGAATTTGAAATTAAGGAAGTCATTGACAAAGTTGCTTTATTAGAATTGGGTGGGAGTAGAATTGAGATTAGAAGTCGTTGAGGGGTATGCAGCATTCAAAACCGGCCTTCACAGACCCCCTAGCCTCCCTCTCTGCTTCTGGAATGCCCTGGATCCTTTCCTCCATCTGCTCATGAAAGCTTCCAAGGTGAGTCTTCGAACCTGCAGGACAGAGATGTGAACATTGAATGAAAAGAGCACATTCCATCAGGCAAACTATCTCAGTTTAAATCCTGACTCTGCCACGTCTTAGCTGCATGATTTGCATATTTCACTGTTAGAAACAATGCTGTGGGGGAGTGACATCAGCAAAATGGCAGGATAGGAAGTTTTACTCAGGCACCTGCCGGCCCCAGCGGCCCCAGACAGCTCCCACGACACCAGGTTCCCAGCAGGCTCACATGAATCAAGAAACCCGCTCACCCTGGCTCCTGCCCACTCCAGCAGCCCCAAGCACCTCCCATGGCTCCAGGCAGCTTCCCCTGTAGAGCTCCCTGCAGGCTCCTGGGAACATAGGCCTCTCCTTACCCTGGCACCGGCGGACTCCAGCAGCCCCAGGTGGCTCCTGCAACCCCATATGATGTCCTTGGAACCAGGTTTCTGGTGAACCCAGCTCTGGGCTCACCCTGGGCCTACCTACTCTAGTGGCCCCTGGTACCTCCCAAGGCCCCAGGTGACTCGCACAGCAAGGATCCCTGCAGGATCCCAGGAATTCAGGCCCCCCCCTCACTCGGGTGCTTGCAGGCGCCAGAGGCTGCAGGCAGTTCGTTTGATACGAGGCCCCCAGCAAGTTCCCCCTGGTGTCTGCCTACTCCTGTGGCCCCGAGAACCTAACACGGCCCCAGACAGCTTCTACGGAAAGCTCCCTGTAGATTCCTGGGAACTCGGGCTTCGACCTCACCCTGGTTCCACACACCTCCCATGGCCGGCTGGCACTTGCATGACAGAGTTCCCTGCAGGCTCCTGGGAACACAAGCCCCTGTCTCTACCCACTGCCTTCCAGCTCCCAAGGCCCCAGTTGGTTCCCATGGCCCTAGGCAGTTCCTGTGGTCCCGGGTTCTCAGCAGGCTCCCACAAATCCCAATCCCTGGGTTACCCCAGTGCCTGCCAGCTCCAGTGGTCCCAGGCAGCTCCCATATGGCTCAAGGTGGCTTCAGCAGCTCCAGGCTCTCAGAGGTCCCCTGCGTTCAGGCTCCCAGCACACCTGGCTGTCAGCCAGCTCCAACAGTCCCAAGTAGCTCAGTGGCCGCAGTTGGCCCTTTCAGCTCCAAGCAGCTTCCTCAGCTCCAAGCTCCTAGAAAGTTCCTACGTGCCAAAGCCCCTCATCCACTGTCTCAAATGAACAAATAAAATCTTTAAAAAAATAAAATAAAATAAATAATAAATATGACTTCCCCTGGGAAGGCTTCCTTGACCTCTTAGGTAAGAATATGTTTTCATACTGCTTATGTAGCTCTTCTTCCAAGGGTTATTACAGTTGCAATTTTAAATTCATTTGTCTGATTATTTGATTACTATCTGGCATAAAGTAAATATTTAGTAGACATTTAGTGAGTAAATTAATGAATGGATGTTATCTTTGAAAAAAATATGAGCCATAACAAATCAATTTGCCTAAGTTCCTTTTAGCAACAAATAAGAAGACATTCTTACACAGTAATTATACTGTTCAAATTACCTCCCTAGAACCCCCTTTTGAGAAATGCCTTCAGAGCTTATGATGTATACTTTTAATTTATTCCTTCTTCAAGGGTAGAATTGAGTTTGGGCGAGAGCAAAAGTTATTAGTTATCAATTGTGCCTTACAGGCCCAAAGTATTAGAGAGGTGGCTACCCAAGAGGATAATACCATCTGGGTCCCAAACTAAACCATGTTCTTAAAGTGAAACATGATATTCTTATGTGGCTTATAACCTGTTTCTGAAGACGATTAGCAAAGGAGTTATACACATGATTTAACATTCCCAGGTGGCTGCCCAAGTTCCTGCACCACCCTATTTGAACAATCCTGAATATTGCATCTGATGCGCTTCTCCACTTCATTTGGAACCTGGGAGCTACATGCATGGTAAACATTTAGTATGTGTGGCAGTTCTTTGTATCTTGTTGATGCATTTGGAAAACGATTGTCCCTCCTATATTACCATCACCAAAATCATTCTTCCTGACCCCTGTCGTCTTCAAGTTACTCTAACTTAGAGGCAATGATATCATTGAAATAATAGTCACAAAGCATGGTTCTGCTGTAGAAACGGCAACCCCAAACCCCCTTCCGACAGCTTTCAAATATACCTGGGACTCCACAGGGAGTATTTCCCATGTACTCTTTAGTTAGCCTAGGGCGTTCACAAGTTCCCTTCCCTCTTCTCTCCTTGCTTGCTCTAACTCCTCTTGACCAAGTACCCTGTTACCACCAATGCCCCCAAGTCACAGCTATGCTGCTGACGTTCCGCAAAGGGGCCACTGAAGCTGATGCCTGACAGGCACTCTTCCCGGTTCCAGGGTTTACCCAGATCTCCAACAAGCCTGCCACTGTCCACTTTAGAGGGTGCTGATATCCACAACAAGGGCACTGCTCCTGTTGCCGAAACCATGGGCATGGCCTTCTGTCTTTTCAGCAGCCACTCGCACCACCTGACACAGAGCATTCTCATCTACCAGAGACTGGAATGAAAACAGCCCTTTTAGATTTTTCACAACACCACTGCAGCCTCTCAGGCTAAGTCCCAGGCAGGAGTCCAGAGGGGCTGGGCCAGAAGACACTACAGGGCATGTCCTGAGTTCAGAAGACTCTCTCCTCTCAAACCATGGCCCATGTGGTGATAGCTTCACTAGTGTATACTCAACTCCAAACTCATCAAGTCGTATACATTAAGTATCGACAACTTGTTGTATGTCAATCTTGCACCAATAAAGTGGTTTAGAAAATAAAATAAATAAAAATAAATAAAGTCTATTCTATCCCAGACTTCCTTTCAAATAAGCCCCTTGGTGGGCTTGTTCCCCCAGACCCACTGACCCGCCCAGACATATGTGAATTATCAGGAAAAAAAAAAAAAAAAAGACAATGTAAGCTTAAGCAAATATTTCTGCTCCATATCTAGAGTCATGTAATGGCATCCAAAAATTATTGTGTCCAAGTGAAGAAGAGAAAACATCTAATTAGTGAAATATAATGAATGAAATGTCCTTTCAGCATAAAACTTTAGTTTGAGGATGAAGGCAGTAATATACAGCCCACCTAAGCTCTATTAGGCTCTGGAACCAGAAGAATAATTAGTAGATTATTTATAGATGATAAAAATCAAGGCAACAAAACAAATGAAAGTCCACTTACATAAATCCACTAAAACTCTCTTTCACTTGTTCTCAGTTTTTATCTATTTAATAATATTCACTGTAAAAGAATATAAGTAATGTCCATTAAATTTGTTATCCCAAAGAACCCTTGTTATGGTTGTGTTCACATAAAAATCTACAGATACTACTAATAAAAGCTACTATTTATCGATTCAGCACACACTATTTGTGAAGCACTGTGTTGTGTGTGTGCATTATTTTATTTCCTTTTTACCAACCGCTGAGATAGGTTCTATGACCACTCCCAGGTTACAGATTAGGACACTGGAGCTTAGAAAAAAATAATCAACCTTCACAGGGACCGAAAGAAACCAGGAATCAAGCCCAGACAGTCCAAACACAGAACCTCTGCTTGTAACGACCTCCTCTCAAAGTTGCTGACTACTCTTGAGGCCTAAGGTGCAGGAGCAAAAGTCAATGAGCCCTTACACTGAGCAGCTAGGAATAAATGATGTCCAGACTCCCCCTGGCCTACTATGGTAGATTATCTTTTTGCAGAATCATGCTCCTACTGGAGACAACCATAAAAGACATATCACAAAATTATTTGAGGGCATCTGAGAGGCGCCAAGACAATTGAAACTTGAGGGATCAAGACCTCAGAGAAGGGAAGCACAGAGAAGTGAACTAACACTCTACAAGAGGCTTTTCCTTTTAGGGTGTTGGCCTATTCTAGGTATAGGTCGAGAGACTGATAAGGCACGGGGTTGTAGCTAAGAGGCAGAGAAGTCGACAAAGCTTTTGGCAAACTTGCAGGACCAGAAGAAAAAAAAAAATAGAGCTTGGGGTTGTCAAGGGAAACAAAACTTGAAGGACAAACATTCCAGACGGGAAAGGCAAAGAAAAGGGGGTCCCACACTGTGCCCTTTTCCATCTCGGGGATTTGCTGAAATCATCATCTCTGCAGTGCACCGGGCTGGGTAAGAAGCTAAGTAGAAAGCTGCTGAAAAGTGAGACCAAATTTTCAAGCCATTTCTTAGTCCTGCCTTCTCATGAAGTAGGAGAGGTCCTAAGTAAACACAACTGCTCTCAGATGAGCTTCGTAGGGAGTTAAACTCGAGGTCTGGAGCAAAATAAAGATAGACTGGGGCTCAAAAAAGAAATCCTGCAACTAAATTCAGTCCCTGATTGGATCAAGGTGAACTATCCTTAAACAATCTGCACACTAGAGAGTCGGGTGAACTCACTCTAGAGGAAGATAACATCATCCAGAGTCTCTCCAGTTTATCATATGCAATGTCAAAGCTATTTTTCACATATAGCATCCAGCAATCTCTCAAACATAATGTCCAGCATTCAATCAGGTAGTGGAGAAATAATCCCTTCCTAAAAGACAAAAGTTCGGGAAAAGGTGAAGGGCAGTGGAAAGATTTATATCTTGGTAAATATAAATTAACACTGACTATACAGAAAGTTAATAATAAAGTCTTGTGTGGCCAAAAATATATGTAGAGTTAAGATGCTTTACAACAACACAAAATATTAAAGAGGATCAATTAACTTCAACTACAATCAGGTCACAAGATTGTCAAGGGAAGGGTATTATCAAGGAGCAGGGAGCCTGCTTGAGATTCTCTCCCTTCCCTCTCCCTCTGTCCCCCACAAAAATAAATAAATAAAACTGATGTTCAAGTCTTTTATATTCTTACATTTTTTGTCTGCTTCTTTTATTGTTTATTGAGTAAATTATCTCCAATTACAAAAGTAGTTCCCTGCATTTCTTCAGTTCCTCCAGATTTCTGTTCTATATATCTTGAAGCAATGAGTATAAATTGGAACAACACTTGGAAAACTGACTGGCAGTATTTACTAAACTTGAGCACAATGCACACCTTATGATCCATCAATTTTGCTTTTAAGTATTTCCCCAATAAAAACGTGTACAAATGTGCAACCAAACACAAGGTAGAAATATATTCACAGTTGCTTATTCAGATAGCCTCAAATTAGAAATAATCCAAATATCTAGCAGCAATAGAGTGGATAAACAATTCGTGGTGTACTTATACAATGGAAAACTATTCAGCAATGAAAAGTCATAAACTGCTACACAAAACAACCATGTGTATAAATCTCATAAACATAATATTGAATCAGAGGAGCTAGACACAAAAGAATACATATTCTATGCTTCTATTTATATAAAGTTCAAAAAGCTTGTGAATGTAATCTAAAATGTTGGAAGTTCAAATTGATTAAATTTGGAGGTAGATAATGACTGGAAAAGGGTATGAGGGAGGCTTCAGGGCTCTGGTAATGTTTTATGTTTAAATTTGGATGGTGATTACCTAGGTGTGTTTACGTTGTAAAAATCCACCCAGCTGTACATGTATAATTTGTGCACTTTTTTTGTATGTTTGTTATACTTGGATATAAAAGTTTAGGGAAAAGAAAAACAAACTTTATCTCCAGACCTGACTGCCCTCCTGAGCTCTAGATATCTCTGTTAGGATGTTTCTTGGGTAACTCTTAACACATTCAAACCTGTATCCATCATCTTTCCTTTCTTCTTTCAAATATCTTCCTCCTACTTCCTTCTTTTAAATATTTTCCTGCCTGAGTGAATGGCATCCCTATCAATTCATTTACCTAAGGCAGAAGCTTGGGAATCCATTAACTCTCCTCTCTCATAACACCCCACACTGTGACATTCAATTTCTCAACAAATTCTTATTTCTAGAACCTATCCAGAGTCTTCTTTTTTCCATCCCCATTAGTTCTTTGCCCTACATTAAATTCTCAGCATTTCTCATTTAGACTCTCTCAAAAACCTCCTGAATGGATTTCTGGGCCTCCAATCATGTGGTCTCACTAATTCACTCTCCACACAGCCCAAGTGACATTTCTAGAACCCAAATCCGATCATACCACTTTCTTCCTTAAAATCCTTCAATAACTCTCCATTGCTTTCAGCACAATGCTAAAACACCTTAGCATTGCTTAAAAAGTACAACCCACTCCCTGCCTCTCTAGCTTCATCCTACAAGACTCTTCATGACCTTCTCCCACCAACCTCAGAACGCTCAAGCTACTTTCCTCTTTAGTTACAGTGAACTCTTATATGTTCCCCAAATTCACTCTTCTTTCTTCCTTTGTCTTCTTTACCTTTTAATTTGCTCTTCAGTTGAACTGGAACACCATCTCCCTTCAAAAACACACCATTCTCCCTTCTTCCAACTTTCAACTAATTCCTAATGTATCAAAAACTCAGCTCTTCCCGAAACCCTTTCTTTCTCCCCAGTCTGGATTAGGTGCCCATCTACCGGACTCCAAAGCCCTTCAGCATTTGCCATACTGTAGTGTTACCTAGGTTCACATGTCTGTCTTTCACCAAACTGAGCTCCTGGAGACCATATACAAATTTTGTCTTACAGATCAGTTACTCCCAACATCTAGGCCAGTGTCTGTTACATAACAGGTGCTGGATAAATGTTTGCTGTGCCTCTGCTACCCCCAGGCTTCTATCATGTATCCCTCTTTCCTAAGGGCCACGCTTTTTACTTTGAACTTTTCTGGGCATCTAAGTGGGAGATGTTGTGCTGTGATTTTATAGACATGTTGTGTTTAATCCTCTCAATGACGCTATGAGGTCAATTCTAATATTGGGTCTATTTTATAGTTAGTGAGCTGATGCTCAGAAAAGTTATGAAGCGTTCTTGACAAAAAAAGAAAAAAGAAACCTTCAATCTGATTAAACTTCTAGCTCTATCTACCAACTTCAGAAAATACAGAGAACAGAGGGACATGTTAAACTACACCTTAAGGATAAAATCAACAGAACCCAGACCAGGGACATTCCAAAGAATAAACAAATCAGTTCCTTCAATAGATAAATTTTAAGGAAAAGAAAAAAGAAAAAGAAACCAGAAGGAGAACCATAGATTAGATAGACATAGAAAATATATCAAACAATCATAATATGTGGATCTTATTTTGATCACAGCTCAAAGAAACAATGTATTTATTATACAATTCTACATTTGAATGATTGTTGGATGTGTGATGATACTAGGGAACTCCTGTAATTTTTCAGTATGCTAATTTTCTAAGTGTGAAACTATGGTTACATTTCTAAGAATTCTTATCCTTTAGAAAATCATACTAAAATATTTGCAGATGAAATGGAATGGTGTCTGGGTTTTGATTCAAAATAATAGGGGAGGGAGACAGCAGGTGGAGGTATTGATAATACAAAATCAGCCCATGTTTGATCATTATCAAAGCTGAGTAATGGGTAAATGGGAGATCGTAATATAATTATCTCCATTTTTGCATGTGTTTGAAATCCTCCATGATAAATTGTTTAAACAACAATAGCTAAATGAGGGATGCCTGGGTGGCTCAGTCGGTTGAGCGTCTGCCTTCGGCTCAGGTCATGATCCCAGGGTCCTGGGATCGAGTCCCACATTGGGCTCCTTGCTCGAGGGGGAGACTGCTTCTCCCTCCCCCCTGCTTGTGCTCTCTTTCTCTCTCTCTCTCTCTTTCTCAGACAAATAAATAAATTTTAAAAATCTTAAAAAAAACAATAGCTAAATGAAATTTAATACAGAATCTAGCTCTTCAGCAAACACATTTGGTTATCTGTATTTATAGCCATTTAATGCCCTTAGGATACTCTTCTTCCACCTAAATCGAAGTTTATAGACGTCAAGTACTAATGAATTACTTTCAGCTCTACAGGTCTAACAACTTGTCAATGAATTCAGAATTGCGGCCCAACTCATCTCAAATCTTGGGTCTTTAGCAGAGGAGTTCTGAACTTGCAAGTATTCATGTAAATTATTGTGAGTGAGTTGTGCAGCTCTTCAGTACCAGATGAACAAAGTGTTTAGATAAGAATTTCTACTGATATACATTTATGGAATCAATGAAGAGTCAGCTTTGACTGTGGGATAATGATAATTAAGACATTATCCCCATTCCTCTGCCAGCTTATAATATAGCAATGAAAACAAGAAATATACACAAATCGTCAGTAAACAAAGAGCTAGTATGTAGAATGGACCAGACATTTGTATACACTACAAAGTGATCTATACCATAAATCTAGTTACCATCCAACACCATAAAATTGAGCCCCTTTACCCATGTTACCCACCTTCCCAACCCCTTTTCCTTCTGGTAAGCAGCAATTTGTTTTCTGTATGATTTTGGTTTTATTTAGTTTTGTTTGTTCATTTGTTTTGTATTTAGATCCCACATATAAGTGAAATCATACAGTATTTGCCTTTCTTTATCCGACTTATTTCACTTAGTATAATACCCTCAAGGTCCATCCATGTTGTCACAAATGGCAAGATCTCAAGATCTCATTCTTTTTTATGGCTGAGTATTATTCCATTATATATATATATATATATATATATCCATTATATATCCATTATATGTATCCATTAGAATATTCCATCATATATGTGTGTGTATGTATGTGTGTATATATATATATATATATATATATATATCTCACATTTTCTTTATCCATTCATCCATTAATGGACACTCACATTGTATTCATATCTTGGCTACTGTAAATAATAAAAAAATAATGCTGCAATGAACATATGGGCTCAAATATCTTTTGGAATTACTGTTTTTGTATTCTTCAGATAAATACCCAGAATAAAAATATCTGGATCATATGGTAGTTCTATTTTTTAATTTTTTGAGGATACTCTATAATGTTTTCCATAGTAGGTGCACCAAATTATTTTTCCACCAACAATGTAAAAAGGCTCCCTTTTCTCCACGTCTTCCCAGCACTCGTTATTTCTTGTTGTTTTGATAATAACCATTTTACCAGGTGTAGAGTAATACCTCATTGTGGTTTTGACTTGCATTTCCCTGATAATGATGTTGAACATTTTTTGGAACATCTTTTCATATGTCTCTTGGCCATCTATATGTCTTTGGAAAAATATCTATTCAGATCCTCTGCCTATTTTTAAATTAAGTTGGTTTTGTTGTTGAGTTGTATGAGTTTTTCATATATTTTGGATATTAACCCCTTATTGGATATATGATTTGCAAACATCTTCTCCCATTCAGTAGGTTGCCTTTTTGTTTTGTTGAGGATTTCCTTCGCTGTGCAGAAGCTTTTTAGTTTGATGCAGTCCCATTTGCTTATTTTTGCTTTTGTTTTCCTGCCTTTGGAGTCAGATCCAAAAAAAAAAAAAAAAAACTCTAAGACCAATGTCAAGGACCTTACTGCCTGTGTTTTCTTTCTTCATTTATTTTGAGTTAATTATTGTATACAGTGTAAGATAGTAGTCTAGTTTCATTCTGTTGCATGTGGCTGTCCAGTTTTCCAGCACCATTTTTTTTTTAGTTTTTATTTAAATTGCAGTTAGTTAACATGCAGTGTGATATTAGTCTCAAGTGCACAGTTTAGTGATTCAACACTTCCATACAATACCTGGTGCTCATCACAAGGGCACTCCTTAATCCCCATCACGTATTTCACCCACTGCCCACCCCAACTATCAGTTTGTTCTCTATAGCTAAGATAAGGTTTCTTGGTTTGCCTCGCTCTCTCTTTTTCCCCTTTCGCTGGTTTGTTTTGCTTCTTAAATTCCACATAAGAGTAAGATCATATGGTCTTTGTTTTTCTCTGACTGACTTATTTTGCTTAGCATAATAATCTCTAGCTCTATCGACATCATTGCAAATGGCAGGATTTCATTCTTTTTTTATGGTCCAGCACCATTTACTGAAGACACTATCCTTTCCCCATTGTGTGTTCTGGGCTTTATCATAAATTAATTGACCATATATCTATGGCTTTATTTCCTGGCTATTCTGTTCCATTGATCTATGTGTCTGTTTCTGTGCTAGTACCGTACTGTTTTCATTACTACAGCTTTGTAGTCTAGACTGAAATCAGGGAGCGTGATATCTCCATGTTTGTTTTTCCTTCTCAAGATTGCTTTGGCTATTTGGGGCTTTTTGTGACTTGATACAAATTTTGGAATTATTAGTTCTAGTTCTGTCAAAAATGTCATTGGCATTTTGATAAGGATTGCATTTAATATGTAGATTGCTTTGGGTAGTATGGATATTTTAACAACATTAATTCTTCTAATCTATGAGCATGGAATATTTTTCCATTTATTTGTGTCTTCTTCATTTTTTTATTGGTGTTTTACAGTGTTCAGGGTACAGGTCGTTCATCTCCTTGGTTACATTTATTCCTAGGTATTTTATTCTTTGTGATACCATTGTAAATGGGATTATTACCTTAATTTCTCTTTCTTTTTTTTTTTTTTTAAAGATTTTATTTATTTATTAGAGAGAGAGAATGAGAGATAGAGAGCATGAGAGGGAAAAGGGTCAGAGGGAGAAGCAGACTCCCCGCCGAGCAGGAAGCCCGATGTGGGACTCGATCCCGGGACTCCAGGATCATGACCTGAGCCGAAGGCAGTCGCTTAACCAACTGAGCCACCCAGGCGCCCCTTAATTTCTCTTTCTGATAGTTGGTTATTAGTGTACTGAAATGCAACAGATTTCTGTATATTGATTTTGTATCCTGAAACTTTACTAAATTCATTTATTATTTCTAAAAGATTTTGGTGGAGTCTTTAGGTTTTTATATATAGGATACCATATCATCTGAAAAAGTGACAATTTTACTTCTTTCTTCCTTATTTGGATGACGTTTTTTCTTGCTAGACCACACCCCACCTCTCCTACCCATCTCCATGTGACCCCTTTGCCCCTGTTGTGGAGGCACTGTTCAACTAGCGTTTAGGCCATTTTTAGAGGGAATTGTTCCATATGTAGCTGTAGATTTTGTTGTGTTCATAAGAGGAGGCAAGTTGAGGATCTTTCTGTGCCACAATCTTGAAGCCTCCTCTCAAGGTAGGGGTGAAGGTTTTACACTAAATTACTATTTGCATTTTGATTAGGGAACTGTAGTTGAGAAGTGAAAAACAAGATAGGAACTATAAGTAATAACTGATCATACTACCCCAAACCACCTGGAAGAATTCTTCTAATGTGTTTCAAGCATCAGTAGTTACCAAATCAGTGTCCCTCTCCCTCTTCTGTCTCCACTGAGATAGAGCAAAAGGGCAGAAATGTTAAACCTTGATATCATAAGACTAAATCTCCACAACACATGGATTTTTCTTATAGCCCCATATACTTCTCAAGAGGCCAGTCCTCGTTTTGAGCACTCTTTTCCCCCAGAGTACCCTGGGAAACCTCTGGTGCCAGAAAAATAAATCCAGCCTATTGGTCACTAACTCAACATTCCTGCCTTAGTGTTTTGGGTTGGGGTCTAAGAACAAATAAATCTGCCCTCCTCTTGCCACAACTTCAAGGCCCACACCAACCCCAGAGGGCCTATGCAGAGACAATAAGAGCAGGCATTCTGGGATCAGATGAAATCATGTATTGAAATGTGGTTCAAAAAGCATAAAGTACCTTACAAAGTAATTAATTTCTGTCATGGACACCCAGAGCCTTCTAGGTAACACTGAAGATGGGCTAGCTAGCACATATTCATGTTAGATACATTATAAGTCAAACCAGGGAAGAATTTAGGTGAACATGTATGTACTTAGGTTTTCATAATCCATTCTTGTTACAAAATCACACAAAACCAAAGACCAGCTCCTTATTACTCAAGCATGGTCTATGGACCAGCAACACTGGCATCACCTTGGATCTTGTTATAAATGCAGAATTACAGTTCCCACTACAGACCTACTACATTAAAGTTCCAGAAGACCTGCTTAGCCTAGTAGACCATCTGCTGTAGTGCTTCTTAAACTTTAATGTGTACATGAACTACCTGGGTACTTACAAAAATTCAGTTACTGATTCCCCAGTAGGTCTGGGGTAAGGACTGGCATCTCTCCTAGGAGTGCTATTAAATATTCAAAAAGGTCTTTTATGTCACATAACACTGTAGAGTAAAAGCACCTTTAAGTTGCTGCCTCTCTGAGAAGTACCTTTTTTCTTTAAACCCTGGAGTAAGCTTACTGTTGGAATGTGCTTGAGACAAAACACCCAGGAAACCTTCCAATGACCATCTAGCAGACTGAGCAGAGAGCTGGATACCGGGGCTCAATCCTAGGACCCTGGGATCATGACCCAAGCCAAAGACAGATGCTTAACCAACTGAGCCACCCAGGTGCCCTCCAATGACCATTCTTTATGATCAAATTTGACCTGACAAATAGGCTGATAGGTGTAATTTTGGGGCCCCTTTAAAATACCCCAAGTAAAATGCAAATCAAAACCACCATGATAATCATCTTACACCTGTCAGAATGGCTAAAATCAAAAAGAGAAGAAATAACAAGCGTTGGTGAGGATGTGGAGAAAAATGAATCCTTGTGCACTATTGGTGGGAATGTAAATTGGTGCAGCCACTGTGGAAAATGGTACAGACGTTGCTCAAAAAATTAAAAATAGAAATACCTTATGACTCAATAATTCCACTACTGGGTATCTACATCCCAAAAAACAAAAACACTCATTTGAAAAGATATATGCACCCCTATGTTTATTGCAATATTATTTACAGTAGCCAAGATATGGAAGCAACCTAAGTGTCCATCAATAGAAGATGTGGTATATATATATACAATGGAGCATTAGACAGTCATAAAAAGGATGAGATGGTGCCATTTGCGACAACATGGATGGATCTGGAGGGTATGATGCTAAGCGATATAAGTCAGACTGAGAAAGAAAAATACCATATGATTTCACTCATATGTGGAATCTAAAAAACAAAACGAATAAACAAACAAAACAAAAAGCAGAATCAGACCCGTAAATACAGAGAACAAACTGATGGTTGCCAGAAGGGAGGGGGTGGGGGATGGGCAAAATGGGTGAAGGGGTGTGGGAGCTACAAGCTTCCAGCTATGGAATGAAGAAGTCATGGGGACGAAAGGCACAGCATGGGGAATATAGGCAGTGACATTATAATCATGTTGTATGGTGGCTGATGGTAGCTACACTTGTGGTGAGCAGAGTATGGTGTATAGACTTGTTGATCACTCTGTTGTACACCCGAAACTAATGTAACATTGTGTGTCAACTATGCTCAAATAATATTTTTTAATTAAAAAATTTTTTTATTAAAACTTGTAAAAATACCCCAAGTAGTGTACAATTCTCTGTCCATTCAGTTTACTTATTCATAATTTTACCAATAGGAATAACAGAGCCCCAAGGGGAGAAGAATCTGATTTGGGTGCTTAGGCAGACAAAAGTGTAATTAGCTGACGGACCACTGGCTGGAGCTCAAACCCTTAATATTGTCACGCTTTTTAGAATATTCTAACTGTGCTCTTTTAATTTCCTTTATCATAAATGTTCTTGGAAGAGTTCCAAAATTATTTAAGAATACTGGATACCAAGGAAAAACATAATATGCAATATGGATAAAATGCTGACAGCAGGAGCAATTTGAGACCTAACCTTTCAAAATTTAGAATTAAGTTTTCCCCTCACCCACGGTGGCCACACTGTCACTCTGGGTGGATCAGAGGCCAGTAGCAAAATCAGACCTTGCTATAATACAACAATTCCTGTAAGAAGTATGAGAAGCCTAATTATTTGATCCATGTTTTATTGATGTTATATAACTAGGGCTATCAATTTCCCTAAATGTCTCCAACAAACGAAATAGTCTTCAGCAAATGACGTCAAATCATGGGATAGGTAGATTTTTGCCATCTACCAAAGTAACACAAATACACATCTACGTAGCCAGCATGTGCAGATAGCTAAAGATTGTACCATTTCCAAGATAAATCTATTCCATTTTGTGCTGCTAGTGTTACATTCTAAACTTTATTACCACAGCTCACAGTGGAATGAGACAGACCAAATCCTCTAAACTTGGCTGTCACAGAGATCCAAAAGAACAGATCACCCTTTTGAATGTTAGTTCATGACACTTTCTAAAAATTAAAGATGTCTGTAGGCTTTAAAAAGTTGTGATTTATGAAAATGGTACGAGGTTTCTGGGGCGGTGGTGATGAAAATGCTCTAAATTTTATTGTGGTGCTGGTCTCAGAACTCTTGAATATTACTAAAATCTATTGGATGGTATACTCAAAATAAGGGAATTATATGATATGTGACTTATTTCTCAATAAAGCTGTTATTTATAAAATATTGTTACTCGAACATCTTCAATAATTCATCTATACATACAATGCCACAATTCCAAAATTCCTAAAACGGATAGTCTTTCCTAAGCCATATTTTGAAGGTAATTGAGGATAAAAAATATCAGGTCTTATCCCTTATTTCAGAGATAATTAAAATATGTTGAAATTAACTTTGAGAAAACTCATTAGAATATAAAATCTACATAAGAATAGATCCGCTAAGATTTATATGCCCAGAAATAAGTCACAAGGTTTGAAGCAGTTCAGCTGAAACTAACCCATAAATCAGAGCTTTTAGTCAGAATTTTGAAAGTTATTTTTATGGATCACAGAACATTAAAGTTTAGAAGGATCTCAAAGAAAGTCTAAATCCAATCCTTTCATTTTCTAATGAGAAAACTTAGGAGAGAAGAAAGAGAAGTGACTCATTAAAAGGGACACATAAATTCATCCGTAGAATAATCCAAGAACTTCCTGATGTTGATCTGAGGCTCCTGCTAAGGGAGTCGAATCCCAGCAACACAGAACATGGAAGTTTCCATTATCCTACAGTCATGAAATCAAACCAAAGATGGAGTTCCTGCCCGTGACTCCAATCATCTCATGTCACTTTTCTCTTGCTCCACAATTCTCCAAAACCTATGACCTCCATTCTGTTCCCCTCACATACCGTAGGACTTTTTGCACTTGCTGTTCCTTTGGTCCAGAACGCTCTTCTTTTGTTTTTGTTTTTGTTTCAAGTTTTTTTTTTTTTTAATTCTAGTTAGTTAATGTACAGTACAATATTGGTTTCAGGAGTAGAATTTAGTGATTCATCACTTACATACAACAGCCAGTGCTCATCACAAGTGCCCTCCTAATCCCCTTCACCCATGTAGCCCATCCCTCCCTACCGCCCACCTCCCCTCCAGCAACCCTCAATTTGTTCTCTATAGTTAAGAGTCGGTTTTTTTATTTGCCTCTGTCTCTTTTTTCCCCCTATGTTCATCCATTTTGTTTCTTAAATTCCACATATGAGCAAAATCATATGGTATCTGTCTTGCTCTGATAGACTTATTTTGCTTAGCATACTACTCTCTAGCTCCAACCACATTGTTGCAAATGGCAAGATTTCATTCTTTTTGATGGCTGAGTAATACACCATTGTGTGTGTGTGTGTGTGTGTGTGTGTGTGTGTGTGTGTGTGTGTGTGTGTGTGTGTGTACATTCATCAGTGGATGAACAATTGGGCTCTTTCCATAATTTGGCTATTGTTGATAATGCTGCTGTAAACATTGGGGTGCATGTGTCCCCTCTGAATCTGTATTTTTGTATCCTTTGGGTAAATACCTAGTAGTGCAATTGCTGGGTCGTAGGGTAGTTCTATTTTTAACTTTTTGAGGAACCTCCATACTGTTTTCCAGAGTGGCTGCATCAGCTTGCATTCCCACCAACAGTGTAGAAGGGTTCCACTTTCTCTGCATCCTCACCAACATCTGTTGTTTCCTGTGTTGCTCATTTTAGCCATTTTGACAGGTGTGAGGTGGTATCTCATCGTATTTTTGATTTGTATTTCCCTGATGATCAGTGATGTTGAGAACCTTCTCATGTGTCTGTTAGCCATCAAGATATCTTCTTTGGAGAAATGTATATTCATGTCTTCTGCCCATTTCTTAACTAGATTATTTATTTTGGGGGTGTGGAGTTTGATAAGTTCTTCATAAATTTTGGATACTAACCCTTTATCGGATATGTCATTTGCAAATATCTTCTCCCATTCTGTAGGTTGCCTTTTAGTTTTGTTGATGGTTTCCTTTGCTGTGCAGAAGTTTTTATCTTGATGAAGTCCCAGTAGTTCATTTTTGCTTTTGTTTCCTTTGCCTCCGGAGACGTGTCTAGTAAGAAGTTGCTACAGCTGAGGTCAAAGAGGTTGCTGCCTGTGTTCTCCTCTAGGAATTTATAATGCTCTTTCTCTGCATAAATCTTTGCATGACTGGCTCTTACCTATCCCACAGATCTGTTTAAGTGACAATTCTCTATTTTTTAAGAGATTTATTTATTTATGAGAGAGAGAGCGAGAGCACATGAGCATTGGGGCAAGGGGAGGGGCAGAAGAAAAGGGAGAGAAAGGATCTCAAGCGGACTCCCCACTGAGCACAGAGCAGGGAGCCCGATGTGGGGATCAATCTCACGACCCTGAGATCACGACCTGAGCCAAAACCAAGAGTTGGACGCTTAACCGACTGCATCACTCAGGCGCCCCTAAGTGACAATTCTTTAGAGAGCAGTTTCTTAAATACCCTGTTTACAGTAGCCATCTTCCACCACCACAAGCCAATCTTCCTCCGTCAAGCATTTACCTATTTCTTTTCATGGTTCTTGTCATCATTGTCAGGTTACATTTGTTTGTGCCTCTTTTTTTTAACATTAATGTAGCTTTTTCCTGCCAGACTATAGCTTTATCAGAGCAGAGTTCCTGGCACAAATCAGCTGCTTAATATATACATGTCAAAGGAACAAATAAATTTTGAAGTACTTCCTGAGTGGGTTCTTTATTGCCTGATGTCTAAATTCTGAAATGCCCTATTTCCATTTCCCAGGGACCAAGAATAGCCTCGCCAGAAAGTGAGTCATGAGTACCAGAGCTAGATCAGGTTGCCTTACCTGAAGTATCCCGAAATAAAAGATTCAGAGAGGTAAGCTAAAAGTCCTTAGAGAATCAAGCGTGATACACAGTGGTTAGTTGAAGTTGACAAGTCCAAAGGTCAGGAACAGCATCAAACATGGGGAACAAAGTCATGAATTGGGAATGGTGCCATAGGAATGGAATGGCAGGTAAATCCAGAGAGACGCATGGTAGTTCCTATGTGGGTTCTGAAAATGGGCCTTAACTTTCTTGGTTTGGGAGCGTATGATGTGTGAGTGGGTATGACTGGATTAAAGCTATAGGTTCAGAACTAAAATGAACCATAATTTTATTTTTTTAAAGACTTTATTTATCTGAGAGAGAGAGAGAGAGAGAGTGCACATGAGCCGGGGTGGGGGAGGGGCAGAGGGAGAGGGAGAAGCTGACTCCTCACTCAGCAGGGAGCCCGACTCGGGACTCGATCCCAGGACCCTGAGATCATGACCTGAGCCGAAGGCAGACGCTTCACCGACTGAGCCACCCAGGCACCCTTGAACCATAATTTTAAAAGGTTAATTTGCCCCCCTCCCCATTCCCACAGTGGATTAGTAGCGGTTCTATTAAAGTTAAGGAGAGTAGTTAGGATCATTTTACCTTTGGCAGCAGTTTGACGATAAAAGTTGCAGAAGGAGCGATAACCATATTTTATTCATCACTGCCTGTGTCACTGTGCTATGCACATATTAAATGCTGAATAAATATTTGCTAATTGAATAAATAATTGCATGAATGGACTGCTGTTCATCAGGGGCAATCAAGGCATGGGGAAGATACAAATTATAAATTGACTCAATCTTTGGAGTGATTTTTCCTTCTTTAAAGGTCAAGTTATACTCTGTAGTATATTTGGACGCTGCTTGCTCGCTGTGACTCACTCCTTGGCCTGTGCCATCTTTGGGCGTCTGCCCTCCTTTTCCATGTGAGACTCTTTCAGTCCTTCTATCCAGTTTTCTAAGAGGGTGTGGGACTTCCTCCTTCGAAAGTATGTTGATTCCTGGAGAAAGCATAAAGAACTGTGTAAATTATCCATAGACTTGACTAAGCTATGAAAGTAAACACTAGTTGTCCTTAAGCACAGTGAATACCAAATTTGAAATAACAAAATACCCTTTAAAGGCCTGTCTGTGTTAAAACAATGAATATTGTGTTTTCTTGCTCTCTCTCTGCTCTCTGTCTCTGCCTCTATGTCTCTGTCTCTCTCTGTGTGTCTCTGTCTCTCTCTCTCTTTCTTGAAGCTCTGTCCCTTGAAACACCGTCCAAGTGTTCCAGGTTACTGTCCCTTGGAAGTTGGGATAGAGCTCAGTTGTTTTTACTTGCTACCAGCACTTTTACTTACTACCAGCTCAGTTGTTCTTACTCACCACCAGAGAGAAATATAAAAATACTCATTTTCAATCTGTTTTCTTAAAATAGATCAGGTGCAATTCTCTTCTTTTTCTTTATCCAAACAAGTTTTTGGAATACATTCAAAAGGACTGGCAGTTTACACTCTTTACATAGACCTAGCTCAAACAGCCCCTACAGGCCTTAAGAGCCATGAAAAGGACCAGTCTCCTGGTAAAAATCATGGAGAGAAGTAAGCTAGCATGTGAGAAAGGGGAAGGGGAGATAATATACATTGATTGACCAGCTACTATGAGAAAGTTTCACATGTATTATCTCAATCTTCACAAATACTCAGTACCACGGGAACCACAATTCTTTCCATTTTACAAAGGAGAAACTGATGTTCAGAGAAGTTCATGTGGGACTTCCGTTTCCAGCCAAAGTAGAATAACAAGCATGGGATTGCCCTTCCCACTTAAAACAACCACAAAAACAAAAACAGACAAAATACCTGAAGACACAGTTTCTAGGACACTGGATATTAGTCAAGGAAGGATGGTGATAACGGAGATGAGAAACAAACAAGGGGAGCCCTGTGATTGTTCCAACTAACTATCTTGAGATATGTCTTCAGCTATGGTGTAGAGAGGGGGAACTGAGGCAAAGACAGTGGACTCCCTCGGTTTAAACAGATGCAGCTTTAAGTCCGGGGAGAGTAATGCAACCAAAGGTCACGGGCCAGACATCCAGAAAGGACAGAGCTGCCCAGAGAAGCCTGGAGATCCGCAGAGCACTCCTTCTCGTATATGGCAGAGTAGTTATTGATATATGTGTGTGAGGAAAATCACCAAGGCTGGGAAAGAGCCATCGGAAAAAAATTAGAAGAAACTGTTTGCTGCTCACACAGGGCTGGAAATAGTATCTATCCCCACCATCCAGACTGGAAAAACTCATAATTCATGAACACTGGGCAGAGTATACAGGAGGGTCATTCCTCAGTAGTGGGAAAGAAGGAGCCCTAGACTGAACAGTGATCCAGAACCACCTAACAAATCATTAAGCGAGACCCGAAAGGATAAAAATATTTCCAAGTGAGTTAACTGCATCATAGAACAAGGCTCGGGAATATTTATAGAAACACGAACTATCTAGCAGCCATCAAGGTGAAATCACAATGTCTGGCATCAAATCAAAGATTAACAACCATTCCGAGAGGCAGGAAACATGAGCCATAATGAGGAAAAGAATCCATCGAAACTGACCCAGAAGTGACACAAATGTTAGAATTAGCAGAGAAGGACATTAAAACATTTTTATAACTGAATTGGATATGCTCAGAAAGTTAAGGAGAGACACAGATGATATTTTTAAAAGATTCACATCAGACATCAAGAGATTAAAAACTCCAATGTGGGAAGTGAAAAGTGCACTGGATGGGATTAGCAAAATGGTACATTGCAGAAAAAACACGAGGGAATTAAAGGCCTAGCAATAAAAACTATCCAAAAGGAAACACAAAGAATAAAAACAAAAACAAAAAAATAAAGAAACGGAGCTACGGGGACAGCTTAATTAGCCTAATATACATGTTTGGAATCACAAAAAGAGGGGAGAGACATGAGTGGCAGAAAAACTGATGCTTCAAGAAAGAAACATTCCGAATGTGATGTAAAGTACAAACTCACAGGTACAAGAAATTCACTGAACTCCGCGCACAGGAAACATGAAGACGACATCAAGGCCCATTATGATCAAATCGCTTAAGAGCAATGATGAAGAGAAAAATCTTAAAAGTCGCCAGAGAAAAAAGACCTGTTATATACAGAGTAACAAAGGTAAAGATGACAGCGGATTTCTCGGATTTCTCGGGGAAACAAAACAAAAAAGAAATTGTGTGGCAGTATCTTCAAAGTATTGAAAGAAAAAAAAAAAATCGGTCCACCCAGAATCCTACACCTGGCAAAAATATCTTTGAAAAAGGAAGACAAATGAAGACACTCTCAGACATTCAAAAGCTGAAATAATTCATCACCAGGAGCCCCTCACTCCAAGAAGTGTTAAGGGGCCTCCTTTAGGCAGAAGGAAAAGCATACCAGATGGAAATTTGAATCTATGCAAACGAATGAAGTGACTGGAAATGGTAGCTACCTGGGAAGAAAGGAGATCTGTTCAAGATAATTGACTGTTGAAACAAAACGAACAACAATGTATCGAAGGGTTTAAAACATACCTAAAAGTAAAGTGCACAACACCAATAACAAAAAGGCCAGAAGAGGACAAATGGAGGTAGACTGTTGTAAGATTTTTATGGATATACATAAAATAGTATAATATTCTGGAAGGCAGACTGTGGTAAATCAAAGATATAAGCCAGAAATCTAAAACAACTGCTAAAATAACAAAACAAAGAGTTAAAAAGCCCCAAAAAAAGGAGATAAAAAATGAACCATAAAAGGGTACTCGATCAAAAGAGAAAGGCAGAAAAGGAGGAAAAAGGGAACAAAGAACAGACAGGACAAATAGAGAACAGAGAAGATGACAGACTCAAATCCGAGCCTATCAATAAGCCCATTAACTGTAAATAATCTGACACTCCGATTTAAAGGCAGACATCATCAGACTGGATTAAAAAAGCGAGTTCCAACTATATGCCGCTTACAAGAAATGCACCTTCAATATAAAAATACAAATAGGTTAAAAGGATCAGAAAAAAAAGAGTCCATGCTAAATGTTCAGAAGAAAACTGCGATGGTGGTATTACTTTTAGACAAAACACATTACAGAACAAAGAGCTTCATTTATTTGCTAAAGGTCACATACCTTACAATATTCTACCCAGGATTCAAGCCCTGATCTGTCTTATTTCAGTCACTGCTCTTAGCATCACATTATACCAGGGTGCCTTCTGTTAACTGTTTCTTGGCAACTTGTAGTTGAACACTGTCAAGAAAAGAATCACACACACATACACACACACACACACACACACACACACACACACACGCAGGTCCAAAGAACACCCAGGTAGGGGGTCAGAGGAAGGACTTCCTCCCTAATCCTTAACTGCTGCTGATTACTTGTATAAGCATATAAGCACGAGTGCGTTGCTTAACCTCTTTTGGCCAGGGGATCTCCCCCACCAAATCAGGATCTTGGATTGTATCGTTTCCAAGAACATGGGTGTAGCCATTGCCACAGCCAGAACTTGACCTGGTCTGAGACCTACCTTCCAATGGCACATGGCTTGGCACCAGATATCAACAAGACACTGCGTGCAGGAGACTGTGTAATGCATAAGAGGTTCATAGGAATTCAGAACACTGGGCAGTGGGGTGGGAGCTAGCAAAGTGTTGGAGGGAGGCAGGGGTCTGGAGATGTAATTGGAAAAGGCAAAGTTTATGTTCTTGGAAAGGGTCCTGCTAAGGTTGTACTGGGGCAATCCTAAATTCCGCTGTGCAGCAGGCCTGCTCCAGCCCAGATGATGACGCATTTCAAGTTCATTTCCTGACTCAGAGCCAGTCTCAGACTTGGATCAATGATCTCCCAACCCCCTTCAGTCCCAACAGGCATTTGAGAATGAGGCTGAGCATGTTGCAATATCCACGGAGAAAATTCAGCTACACATTGAATAACACTCTTGAAATATGTCACTGCATCTGACTTGGGCCATTTGAGTATTTTCTGGATATGTGTGCAACAGACGTCAGGCACATTCATTCAACGGACTATGTTTGCCTTAAGCACAGACACAGAGATAGTATTTTCAAGGTTTTTCCACAGAAAGGGCTGTTCAAACATAATATTTTGAAAAATCATTAGCCCTGCCTAGTGGATTCAGGTTTCTGTTCCAGGGACCATTTTCATTATGTCGAACAGTACACACTTTTGTTTCTTAGTTCTGGGAACAATCCACAATAGCTTTCTCTAAGGCAAGTCTTCCTCCGTCCATGGCTGCCTCTAGGTTCCTGGCGCTGCTTCTCAAAGGTACCTATTGTTACCTGTTCCTGCTCCTGGGTTTCTCATCTTCCAACTCTCCTAGAAAAAAGAAAAGGCAGCTGCATCTATTGTTTTTACCAGTTTTTCCTGGTATTACTTGGGGATAGATAGGGAGGAGGAGAAATAGTCATTGCGCCTCAGCTGCAAATCATATTAGCCCAGAATGACAGCCCAGCCAGGGACCTCGGAGTTTACCTGGTCCAACTCTCCTCATTGCAGAGAGGAAGGCCCAGAGAGGATTTGCCTGGAGTCCCACAGTGAGTTTGTAGTTGAGCTAGGACTAGAAATCGGGTTTCCCGGCACATCCAAAGTATATATTGATTTTCATCAGTTCGGCCTCACCGATGATACTTCATTTGTGAATTACCCGTTAGTAATTGATTCTGTGCCATTCATTTCTACAGGCCGAGACAAGTTTGGGCAATCAGACAGCGTGTGTACATGGATGTTCACAACAAAGACCCCACAATTACAAGCAACCTATACTTTGCCCCGAAGTTTATTAAGACTAGAGGACAATCAGGAAGATCCCAAAGTGTGAATATACATTGGTCCACACGGATCCTAATTTGAAGAAATAAAGAGGGTCTATTTCGAGAAGATGCACGCACCTCCATGAAAGGTGGCACCACATTTTTCAAAATAAAATCCGTGTTTGGGTCTGGCCGCACTTCACTTTCCATAATTCCAATTGATGTGCCTAGTCCCCAAAAGAACAGGTAAAATTAGGAAAAGTATGCAGAAGAAAAGTCTTATTTGGTGATTTTTAGGCTTTGGGTAACTACACATACACACACACGCACACAAATATGTGTGAGTATTTGCAACTCACGTTAAGTGAAAAATAAGAAACCAAATGAGGTCTACAGAACACACCCATTTATATAAATTGAAACATACATGCACAGAAAGTGAGATTCAGCATTTTACAAAAACAAAGTGATACATATCCGATGCATTAGAATGGCTGCCTATGGTCAGGGAAGGATAACAGAAGTGGAAAATGGAGGGAAAATGGAGTAAATACATGCTTACATAATACATACATACATACATACATACATACATACGAGAGCAAAATCGTGCAGGGATTAGTGGCTGTAACTGAAGTATATGATAAAGTCAACCCTCGGACTTTGAAGTCTACCAAAACACAACCTCTTTTGGATTCTCACTCTGGGAAAGTGATCCAGCGAGGAGCATTTGATTGTTCATTTTGTACAAAAAAGATGATAGGTTTTGGAGACAAAATGGAAATACTTGTAGAGTAGATATATTTGTAGAATTCTGGACCTATTAATTGCCTAGATTATATATGAGCGCATTACATTCCACTTGAGCATGACTCCAGTGTCGATCACCAGTACACAAGCAAATGATAGTTTTCTTAAAATTTAGAAAGTTAAATCTTTAACCAGCTACATATGTGTGTTTAATTTGATTGGGGAAGGAGGTTAGAAGTTTTTGTTGGTTTTGCCAGTTTATGCTTTAACTAATTTTAGTCTAATTTGGTCATCTGGGTCATTGTTTTCATTTTGTTTTTTTTTTTTTTCCAGTTGAGTGCTTGGCCACACTTCTGGTCCATATTGCATTAATAATGTGTTTCATTTTGAAGTTGTTAAATAGAGAACACATTTCCATTACAAGAATGTAATGGTGTAAATTTCCATTCTGGGTCTTGAAACACATCAGAAACTGTCTCCTCATACTTTGTTAATTAAAAAAGTAAACAGGTCTTTAGTGTAGACAATCTTCTTCCTTTCCCATAAGGAAATGCAACAATGCATTTCTTTTTCCTTTTCCAATAAGCAATGCAGTCTTATTGGCTAGCATTTGAACTCCCTTTGGTTCAGAGGGTACAGAGTTGAAACAGGACAAGAAGGCGGGGCCCACCCTAGCTACATTTGTGTTTTTAATTAGATTTCTTATGGACTCGAAGAAGGTGGGAAAGAAAAGGAAATATACATTGAGGTAAAGTTGTTGTTAAGCATCGGGGTTTTGAGGTCAAAAACTCCGGTCCAATCCCAGCTCTACCACTGGGTGATTCTGGGAAAATCACCTAACCTCTCTGAGCCTCTGTACCAGTTGGATGGAGATAATGATTGTGCCTGTCTCACAAGGTGGCTATAGGGATAGAGACGTTTACACACAGCACAGTGAAGCACTCAATACACAATAGCTCTTGCTAATGGAGTAGTAGTGATACTAGCAGCAGTAGTCGTTAAAGACAGTGATATTATCATAAACTCTCTGCCATAAACCAATAAATAGGGTCCAACATTCAACCTTGTAAATTGTAGGATTGCATTATTGCAAGACTAAACGTGATGACTAGGTGATTCGAGACAGCTAGCAGGTCTCCATTTTCAGGAGTCCAGTTGCACCAGTAAGATTCACCTGGCTCCCAGGGAAAGCTTGGCATCTCAGTGAAAGTTGTCCACTCCATTTCAATAGTTTTACTCATCTCTCAGTGCTTCCATGCCCACCTCAGAAAGCTAACCCGCCCCTAATTGAGAATGGATCAGGGTGGGCTATGGGAGTCAATCACCAATTGAATTATATTCCTGGTAATCATGAGATTTTGCCGTGGTAATAGAAAAAGTAAAATGTTTTCTATACTTTGTTTTATTTTCATACTGTGTACCCATTATTTTCATACCGTGTACCTAGTTTTTTGAATGTGGATAAATATTAAAGTTTTTCTGTCTATCCATGTATGCCATTGCTGTGTTTGGCTTATTGCTTCTAAGAGGGCAAGGACCTTTCTGTTACTTTTGATTTCTATAGCTCATCACCGACAGGCCTTAAGTGATGGTGGCAACGTTTTTCAGTGCAGTTGGGAGGGCTGTTAATAAATAAGATTGTAACAAATGCTGTAATATATGGTGATTAACATAACAATAAAAATTTAAAAAAATAAATAAATAAGATTGTTCCTTGCCCACAGTAGGGGTCAGAGGCTATAGTTTAAAAGATATCTATAGCTTTCTAATGCTTATAGGTTATTTGGAGTAAGACTTTCTTACCCACCCCCCCAGCCACCCGCACCAGATTTGCCAAGTTCATGAAGATGTTTTTCATCGCCTTGGCTGATTACATGGGTCAAAACAGAACAGAAACAAATCGACCCCACGCTGTAACAGGGAGACCCCTGTGGACCTCCAGAGACACGAAGAAGCCTAATAGGCTTGGTCCACGTTTTAGAGGTAAGATAACTAGATCTCAGTTGCTCCAAAGGTCTCCAGGCAACCTAATGCCCTTCTACAGAGGAGATTTCTCGAGGGTAGAAATGGAGTTCTCATTCGAATGACTACCACCTCTCAGGGCAATTCAAATACACAGCAGTGTAACATCTTTGCATTTAAAGGACTGACAGCACGTATGGGTGCATAGCAACGTGACCGACCAGTTTCAAGTTGAAGTCATCCCATCATTAGCAAATGTGCAAGCGCTGACAGAGATAGGTGGCTCATTAGTCATGGCCTGCATTGGCTTGTGTAAAATTTTGCCCCTCTCACACCACGTTAGCTACTGCTTAGTCTCAGTTCCTCTGTTGTTTCCATCTCCTCCTTCCAGACTCGCCTTTGGAACTGGTCAGTATCTGAGTATCTGAGCCACGGGGCGGCAAAGCTGAGTCCCTAGGGTCTTCGTTTTACAACAGTGAGCTCAGAAGGCCAAGGTGTGGCCTCAAGGTGTGGAGACACATTTTTCACGTGAGGCTTGTGGAAGCATTCCCCCAGACTTCTGGACCCAACCCATACGTTTCTTATATGCTTTTAGGCTTATACTAAGAGATTTATTGGTTGGCTATGTAGCTTTAATGAGTTGTGGGACTTTAAAAGCACCCCCCCACACACACACACACTCATACTCTCTCTCACACACACACTCTTTCTCTCTCTCTCTCTCTCTCTCTCTCTCACACACACACACACACACACATACATGCATGCATGCGCATGCACAGTGCACACACTTTTATTTAGAATCCATCTACAATACCAGTTTGCTTTTTGGTTAGATGGAGCCCTGTTGGTCATGTAGGTGAGGATGGAGATATGTTTTCCTTTTATCATTTGAAAGGCTTTCTCCCAATCAAAGTATTTACAAATTATCATCACCACCAGTAGTGGTTATTGGGAGCTCTGGGGTGAGTCATTAATCTGCAATATTTCCATCACCTCTGCACACTGCAATGATAAGGAACAAAACCCAATTCTCTGTAACTCACAGTCTGTAAACCCTAAACTAAGTTCCGAGAGCCTATAACATGGACACATATACTGTCTATATCTGGGGCTTATTAAGTGAAAACTGAAATGCTTGGCACTTGATTCATTGAAAAACCTTCACCTGTCGTTCTATGTTGAATTAGCGATGAAGTAATACACTTTGGTGCAATTTAATGGATAGAAGTGTATAAACTCGGGGCACCTGGGTGGCTCAGTCGTTAAGCGTCTGCCTTCGGCTCAGGTCATGATCTCAGGGTCCTGGGATCAAGCCCCGCATCGGGCTCCCTGCTCAGCGGGAAGCCTGCTTCTCCCTCTCCCACTCCCCCTGCTTGTGTTCCTGCTCTCGCTGTGTCTCTCTCTGTCAAATAAATAAATAAAATCTTAAAAAAAAAGAAGTGTATAACCTCTACACATCTAAATTAAAATGAAAGTATTTAACATTGTAGGCACTACTAAATAATCAACAGTATACACATATACGTCTTATTGACAATTTTATATTTCCTGTAAGTTCATAACATAAAACCTCTCAACTTGATTCCTTGCTATAAACTGAGCATTGTCTCTGATAATGACTGCACGTACATTATTGGGGATGAAAAGCTGAGATAAGCAGAAGTGATGATATAATTCCCATCTGTAGCTATGAATTGGTAGGTCTGAGTGTAATTTTATTGGCGGCAACAGGCACTCACATTGCAGTTACTCTGAACAATTGACCTGAAATATGGACAGGTGTCAAGGTCAGCATGAAAATAAAAAATGGGTTTGGTATGCTGTGTTGGTGTTACTGAGAGGAAGGGAGAAAGGAAGGAAGGGAAAAAGGAGGGAGGGAGGAAATTGCGTATCATTCATCTGGCATTTATTATCCATTGACTTATTTTAGTTATTTACCTTTTCCTTTTTTCTTGAGAATTTAATAGAATAGACAGGTGCAGGAGGAAAAAAATCTAACAAAAAACAGGAAACCTACTACCTACAATAGGACATTACTAACATTTTTGTCATTTTGGCCTTATGTTTCTTAAATAAAATAAATTGAGCATTGCATGTGACATTGAAGTGCTCTTTGTCCCCATCCCAAATTCTATTTCACTTCCCTCCATCCACACATATACACTCTCTAGGGGCCATCAACAACATGAGTTTAATGGGTGTCCTTCCTTTGCTTTTTTATTATAATCCATTTATATGCATATATATGTATTTACAAACAGTATCTAACATGTTCTTGTTTTAAACATTTACATAAATGCTACACATGACATATTCTGCTACCTACTTTTTTCACACAAAGCAATGAGAAACATCTAGCTCTATCATGTATTAACTATTTTATGATATTCTATTGCTGGGGAAAAAACGTTATTTTTTCTTATATTTCATTTTCTACTGATGGTCATTTAGGCAACTTTGATTTTTCTATATGGCATGCAGTGCTTCCCTCCACTGGGATGTAAACGCCATTAGAACAGGGATTTATATCTGCTTTGTTCAATGATAGAACCCCAGCAGAAGAACAGTGCCAGGTGTATACCCGGCACTCAATAAACAGGTGTCAAATGAATGACACAATGAACATTATTGTACATGCTTCCTTGAACGCATGGATAAGAGCCTATCTTGGGTATATACCTTGATACAGTAAAAGATCTATACTTGCTGGCAGTCAGTTGTAAGCAATTTGAGTTTTAGTAGGTATTGCTCCCTAATTACTCTCCTAATACACTTCCGCAAGTATTCCCTGTTCCTCACATTCTTACCAGCCTTTGGCATTATCAGATATTTTATTGATTTTTTTGCAATTCTGATGAATTATAAGCAGTTTCTTACTAAGGTTTTTAAATTTGAGTGGTTTTAAAAAAGATTTTATTTATTTATTTGAAATAGACAGAGAGAGAGAGAGAGCACAAGCAGGGGTGAAGGGCAGAGAGAGAGAGAGAAGCCGCCTCCCCCCTCCCAGCAGGGACCCCGAGGCCGGGCTCAGCCCCAGGACCCTGAGATCATGACCTGAGCCGAAGGCAGATGCTTAATCAACTGAGCCACCCAGGTGCCCCTGCATGGTTTTGTTTGGTTTTTTACTAGCAGTATGGTGGAGCATATTTTCATGTTTATTGACCAATTACATTTTCCTTTTCTTGAATTAAAAAAAGTAAAATAAATTTTCCAGCTTTATTGAGATATTAGAGACATATCACAGATGTAATTTAAGGTGTACAATGTGATGATTTGATACAACATAGTTTATTGGGAAAGGATTACCACAGTAAGGTCAGTTAACACCCCTATCCCCTTATGTAATTTATGTAATTACCATTTTTGTTGGAGATAACATTTAAGATCTACTCTCTTAACAACCTTGGAGTATATGATGTGTTATTATTAACTGTGGTCACCATGCTGTACGTTGGATCCACGGAACTTACTCATCTTATAATAGAGAGTTTATACCCTTCGACCAACATCTCTCCATTTCCCACCCCCACCCTGCCCCTGGCATCCACCATTCTACTTTCTATTTCTATGAGTTCAGGTTTTTAAGAGTCCACGTATAAGTGAGAACATACAGTATTTGTCTTTTTCTGTCTGACCTATCTCACTTAGCATGATACCCTCGAGGTCCATCCATGTTGTCACAAATAGCAGGATTTCCCTCTTTTTATAGCTGAATTGTATTCCATTTTGTGTGTGTCTGTGTGTGTGTGTGTATATATCACATTTTCTTTATCCACTTACCCAACGATGAATACTTAGGTTGTTTCCGTGTCATCACTATTGTAAATAATGATGCAATGAACGTGGGGGGGGGTGCAGACATCTCTTCAAAATAGTGTTTTCATTTCCTTCAAATAAATACCCAGAAGTAGGGTTGCTGGATCATAGGGCAGTTTTATTTTTAATTTTTTGAGGAACCTCCATATTGTTTTCCCTAGCGGCTTCAATTAAATTGAATTAAATTCAATTCAATTGAATTCCTAGCGTTTGCAAGGGATTCAGATCAGCATCTCCTCTAGAGCTTTGAACAAAGCGTTGAAGATCAGTAGTTTTCCAACAATCAAAATTGGTGCTCCAGGAAGAGGGAATGACTGAGGTTTGCGGTTCAGAAATAAATGGGTCATGACTGAAGAGCAAAGAATCCTGTTTGGCTGGGGAAAAAAGTACATATGCAAATGAGTAATAGAACATGAGCTTAGAGAATAGATGGGGATTCTATTGTGGAGGTCTTTGAAAACACGGCTGGGGATTTGGAGGCTAAATTAGGTGGAATCATTTGAGGACATAGAAAAAAAATGTCCCCTTGTGACCCCTTGTAACCTAAGACATCAGTGGTGTCTGTGGCAACAGAAGAGGATTTGAGTGGTGGCAGTATAAAGTTAATGTAAACAAGGATAAAAACTGTGAACCTGACGTCATTAGACACACAATAACACGAGATCTAGGGAACACTCCTTGCAACTTGAACAAGGTGGTTTTATGACCAATAGGAGGAAGTATTTCTTGACCCAGCAGGAAGTATGCATATGGGACCTATTATTGCAGTGGGATACGCAGAGAAAAAGAAAATAGAGATTCGTGATTTATAGGTCTCCTCCACCTTCCCCCATAAAATCCCTTAAACACCCAGCTGCAGAGATTTGCAGAGATTTACTTCAATTTACTCCTATAAGTTGTACTCCAGCCTCATCTCCAGGCCCGGAGTATACAAGCGACTCGTGTAAATGCTGAAAAGCCAGGAATCAAATTTAGCAGAAGCACCTAGGACTGACAGTAAGGCTCACTTGGCTCTGTCAACTACAGGTCTTCCAAAGCAATGCCCTTTACGGACGTATCCTGGACCACCCCCCACCACCACAAAGAATTCATGGTCCCTGGACAGCAACAGATCTTCTAAATCATAAAACCCCTTGACCTCCACAGTCAGAAGATCCTACCAAATTTCGAGAGAAATTAGAAAGATGAGTGGCCATTCACAAACCAACTTACAGAGACTTGAGTTGGCTGCTGACAGGTAACAGAAAGCCCAGATGGCTCCCTAGAGAAAAAAACCCCTCTCAGAAAGGACACAGATGACCAGAATTTCCCCCAGACACTCCTACAAATAATCAGTTCTGGGGCTGATAGAAACAATAGGAGAGACTCTCCTCCCTCAGGTGAGTCTAAAGTTGAATTGTGCACTCAAAAAGAAGGGGAGAGCATCTGAAGGCCTTTATTGAATGCTTTCTACAGACTTTTCAAAGGCAGACTGTACTAAACCCTGAAGTTCTGGAACATAGAAATCTTTTAATTTCTACCCTAGTAGCACATTTTCTTCCAGACAGAAAAAGCAAATTCAAAATAATGCGGTTGGGCACACTTGTAAGGCACTAAGCATTATAATGGAAACAGCTACCCAATTCTTTGAAGATAGCTTACAGGAATGCAGGAGGAAAAAAAGAGTTCAAATCAACAGCTCTTGATTTGCAACTTGAACCTTTAGAGAAACACAAGCCGAACTATCAGAGCAACTCAACGTCCACTCAGCCCCTTTCTTATTTGCCTCCAGACATTTACAGATATTATAAAAATCAGGATGTGAGAAGTGCAATCATTCTGCACTTAAGAAACAGAAGGTAAAATTTAAATAGTAATTACCTTAAACTTTTGATAAGCGGTAAATGTACCCCAAAACTCCTAGGAAAAACTGATTCTTTCTCTGTCCCTTGAAGATGTAAATCTCACCATGTCTTTGAAATGTAAACACTCCAGGGGGTAACTAAAACACTGCCCACAGTCACCTGAAACTGAAGGGAAAAAAGGGAGAAGGAAGCTTTTTAAAACACAAATTGCTATAAAGGCTCCCTTGCCCAAATCTAGGCCAAAGCCTCCATAAGGTTATCTGTTAAGGACAAATACAAATCTTAAAAGTCTTGGCCAAAAAGACTAGTAAAAAGCTTTAACCATATGAGGAGGTAACTTTACCTTGTTCCATCTGCCAGAGACACAATAATTTATAAACTAGTAAATTTTGTACTGTACCCGATTCATGGCTGAAGTTTTAGAATGGAAGCTATAGGGTCTGTTGGTGTATTTCATTCATATCAGATATATCATACTATATATGATATTTTTCTGCCTCCAGAGGGTATTACCAAAATTAATTTGTAAAGAGTTCTATTTAATTAGCTTATCGAATCAAGTATTTCTAAATCTCAGATATAATAGAAACTAACCCCAAACGTTTTTCAAGTTTATGTGATCCCAAATAATTTTCAGTAAATGAAATCTAGTTTAAGTTTGTTGATTTTAATTAATACAGGCATGTCATTAGAGTTATCAGCATTGATTCCAGTAGGTCATGTTATCTCTATTATAAAATTTATCATCAGGAAAGATAACAAAATAATGACTAATTGCTTTAATGTTTCATTAAATTTTCACGTGTGATCTAAGTATAACTGTTAAGAACAAATGAACAGAGTAGATGGACCTGTACCTCTGAAACAAATAATATATTATGGTAAAAAAAAAAAACAGGAAGGGAAAAATGAAGGGGGGAAATCGGAGGGGGAGATGAACTATCAGAGACTATGGACTCTGAGAAACAAACTGAGGGTTCTAGAGGGGAGGGGATGGGGGGACGGGATAGCCTGGTGATGGGTATTAAAGAGGGAATGTTCTGCGTGGAGCACTGGGTGTTATACACAAACAATGAATCATGGAACACTACATCAAAAACTAATTATGTAATGTATGGTGATTAACATAACATGATAAAATAAAATTTAAAAAAAAGAATAGATGGGGCATCTGGGTGGCTCAATCGTTAAGCATCTGTCTTCGGCTCAGGTTATGATCTCAGGGTCCTGGGATCGAGCCCCATATCGGGCTCCCCGCTCGGCAGGAAGCCTGTTTCTCCCTCTACCACTCCCCCTGCTCATATTCCTTCTCTCGCGGTCTCTCTCTCTGCCAAATAAATAAATAAAATCTTAAAAAAAAAGAATAGATGGAAATAAGATAGAGTTTTTAGGTAAACTTTTTAGAAGTGATTGCTTTATGATATGTTTACGTAGTTTCCCAAATCTCTTTGGTAATATAAACACTTAGAGTTTTGCTAAGTTAAGGCAAATGATGGGACTTCATTAAATAGCTGGGTCATTTTCAAATAAGATAAAATATAGAAACATTGATTATTGAACATAAGTTTATCCAATTTTGGTTTCTTATCACAGAGAAATTAAGATATTTGGATCTGTCAGTAAACATATCTGATCTGATAAATATTTTTTAAAAAACTGTACTATGAGAAAGCATAAGCTTCTAGAAATTATGAAAAACATTAATAAGTTTTCCAATCTAAACAATGTTGGCATAACAGTTCACAATGGCTTACTTAGTCTTCACTAGAAACTAAGTTTTCCAGGGGATAAAAATTCTACTATATTTCATTAAAACTACTAGAAATAAGGGAAACAATTCTGTATAAAAGGAAAGTAGAATGTATTTTTGGCTAAGAAAAGTATGAGGTATGGAAATGTTTATTTAAATTTAATTAATTTGGGGCACCTGAGTGGCTCAGTTGGTTAAGCGGCTGCCTGAGATCTTGCCCCATATTGGGGTCCCTGCTCAGTGGGAAACCCACTTCTCCCTCTCCCTCTGCTGCTCCCCCTGCTTGTGCTCTCTCACTTGTACTCTCTCTCTCAAATAAATTTAAAAAATAAAAACTAAAAATAAATAAATTCAATTAATTAACATATAGTGTATTATTAGTTTCAGAGGTAGAGTTCGGTGATTCATCAGTCTTATATAATACCCAGTGCTCATTACATCACATGCCCTCCTTAGTGTCCATCACCCAGTTACCCCATCCTTCCACCTCCGTCCCCTCCATGGAGATGTATTTTTAAGGGAAAAGAAAGTAAATTTTATCCTAAAGTGAAGCTGGTTATTTCAGAATGGAAAAGAAGAAGATAAAGGACAAACCATGAACATAGAAATTTGGTGGGGGAGAGAGAGAAAGAGAGATTGGGAATTTTACCTTGTGTAATCAAGCTGGCTAAAATTGAACTGTTACATATGAGTTTTTAAAATAAGCTTTACTATCAATCATGTACTCATGTAAAGCTGGAACTTAATTTTCTTCATGTGCTAAAAGGACAAAGTTTTCTTAGACTACTGATCTGCTCCTGATAAGAGATTGTGTAAGACTTTTCTTTACCTTTAAATAATCTACCTGGAAAACAAAGTTTCTGTGTTTTATCAAAACAATTTCCTGTGCTTCGTGTTGTCTTTGTTAGGTCTTTGATTACTAAGGAACTGAGGGCTTTTTATTAAAAAGAGATAAGTTCTTTTACAATTATGTAATTTTCTGTATTTGCCTGCAACATCTTTGTCACTTAGTTTAAATAAATAAATATTGTTTCGTAGTGACCTCTGATCCTATCTAATAAAATGTTTTAAAACCTTTTTGATATTTTTGACAAACTTCTTAAAATCAAATTCTAACTTTGGGACTTTGCAGAGGATCCTCGGATCATCTCAAAAGATTTCTTCTCTTTCCTTATAAAAAGGGAGATGTTAAACTCATTAGGCATATTTGATATGTTAAATTACATGGGAAACATTGTCAAGTAAGAAGTAATACTAAGCCTACTTTATGTGGTATATGTATAGGTATTTGTCATAAATGTTCCAGAAATTTATGAAATTCCTAGAAATAGGAGGTCCTGGTATAACGTTATCATTTATAATTCTAGTTATCTTGAAATGTGTGTCGCTGAAATAACTAAATTTCTTTGTCAACTGCATTGTAATGAACTCTAATTAGATTTTCACCATGCCATTTTTAACTCGTATATCTTTTACAGACAGTTTGTTTTATTTCAATGCTTTTGCAAAAGTGTTCCTATAAAACTGCTTCATCTTCAGAAAGATTAATGGAAAGGACTTTGAGAAGTACTCCAGAATACAGGTTTCCGATAGCTTTAAGATCATCAAACTGAACTGGGTAAGAATTTCCAGAACTAGTGGAAAAACTAGATTTAATTAGAATAAATATGAAGTACATGGGACTAAATGAACTGAGGAGGAGGATTATAATTTTTATGACTTTTCATTTGAAACATTGCATTTAAAAATATTTCATTTTTCCAGATTTAAGGAAAGCTTTTTACCTTTTCTCTTCAGCTATCTATAATTTACAACAATTTGGTAAATTACACCTTTGTAAGCAGAATTGAAACAATTACTTTTTTCCCCTACCACATACCTCCAGAATTTGAAAACTCTTAGCGGGTATTCTTATTTTTATGGCAATATAGTTATTTGCATAAATTTAGTGAGAATCTGTTCTCATAATGAGCACAACTGGAAACTTTGCTTACATAACTAAGGCTTTGACTGGAATGTCATATTTGAGAGAGATATACCTAAACTCAGATATGACCAGACAGCTTTAAGGAACTAATGTTAACTTTATGGATCCAATAAAGCCCCTTGGAAAAATCAGCCTAGTACCTTGCTTATAGGGTTCCCAGGTGAGTAAGAAAGGTCATTTTCTGGCAGGCACAGGAACCTCAGGGTATTTTAGGGGTCTCAGGAAGAGAGGAACTGACCCATATTTATAGGAGTTGTAGTTGAAGTGTGATGGTGAGTCCTTAGCTTGGCTTCTAGCCTCAAGAGGCTTTAAGAAGCCAATCTGAGATTCCTTATGAAAAGTTCCCACAAAGCAGATTCAAAAGAGCCTATATGGTCAATCACTATTCATGCTGCACTTACGTAAATAATCAGACCAAGTTTATTAAACTTCTGCTGAATTTTCAAACAAATTAGTCTTATTGCAGTTATTGTTAATAGACATGGGGAGTGATTTGATTTTGTTGTCTACCATAACCTATCTGGATCCTGAGTTCTTTTAGTTTCTCCAATATTTGGCTATAACTCCCAAACTAATGTTTCCAATGTTCTCCCACTTTTCTGATTTGGAGAACTAAAACTGCCCCTTTCCAGAAGCCACATAAGCTAAAGTAGAACAACTTGATATAAACTTCAGAGAAATCACTGCAACAGCTCATATATGGACACTCTTCATGCCTGTTGCTATGTAGCCACTCAGGAAGATCACCTGAGACATTCACACTACAAACCAGGAAAAATCTGTCAGATTGCCACTTCCTGCCCTCAGTCCATCTAAACCTGCTTCTAGGCTGGACATCTAGAAATCTCGACTGGCTGCCTTCAGAACTCAAACTAGAATTATAGTCTGCCCCAATCATTAACCATTGTTTTTCTTGTTTCCATAGAAATGTCTCTTACTAAATACCTGATTGTTTGCACAATATAGGCCTAACTTTAGGAGCCCACTTGCATCACTGCATCCTAAATAAATGTAAGTGTATTGACCTATTGTCAGGAACAAGAGACTGGCTCAATAATAAGGAGCAATCTACCAACTCAAGTTGTAGATGAAACTTCTCTGGGAAGTTTCAAGAGCAGGACTGAGGGACACTGGAATATGCCACCACAAAATATACCACTATGGCATACTGATTATTTTGAATTAAAGTTACTCGAGAAAACAGCCTGTGCAACAAAGATATTCTGACCTTCCTTTGTTCCCCTGAAAGCAGGAAATAAATTTCCCATATGAAGTTATCTTCCTTATACCAGGAAGGTAGAAGGCATCCTTATCACCAGAGATAAGGAATTCAAGGCCAAGAAGGCTGTGTAAACAAACCTTGTTAATATCTCACTAATTTACTACAACAAGCCAAAACTTATTTATCTTCTCGATTCTTCACAAACTTACTGTTTCTTTGTCTATAAAGTATAAAATGTGGTTGCTTTGGTCACTGTTTTGAGCCTCATATCTTGGGGCTCCCATACGTACAAAATTAATCTTGTTTTTTTTTTCCTGTTAATCTGTTTTATGTCAATTTATTGAAGGGAAGAAGGGAAAAGTTTTCCTTTCCTACAGCATAAGGCAGACAATTATATTTTCCCATAAAATCCATGGCATCATCAGGTAAGTCCACGAAAGAATGGGATATAAGGAGACCTTGAGCTGAGAAAGGGTTAAAAGGACATGGAAGCAGATGAAAATTTTAAAAATCAAGGAATAAGTAGTCAGCTGCATCTTGCCATAGACAAGAATGGATCCAGAAATAAATTGTCACTAGAAGAGCAGGAAACTAGCATCAGGAGAAAGAAAAGGAGCACATTAATCAATCCAGTAAGTCCCAACACTGACAATAGAATCAGTGGGAAAATAGCAGGGAATAAGCAGGAGTTAAAAAAAAAAAAAAAACACACACACACACACAGAAAATTTGAGGAAGTCACTTCATAGTGTTACTTCCAGTAAGAGTCTTGGGACAAATAATATTGCAGTTCTCCCCTTTCTTAGGCAAAGAATATAAAAACCTTTGAAAATACAAATTAGTCACAAAGCGCCTCAAGGGAGTGTGGGGAAGAAGAGAGGGCTAAGTCTCAGATATTTGTTTGCTTGTGAATGCAGATACATGAACTACTTTTCTCCTCCCTCAAAGACTGTCTTCCCGGATTAACAGCCATCTGCCACCTTCAAAGCAATGGTTCTCACGTATATTAAGAAAGAATGTGTTAGCGGAAGGAGGATTTCTCTAAGAGGTCTAGGAAAAGGAACCAAAAGAGGGATCTCCAACACCATCCAGTGTGGACACAGCCTGAACAAGAAGACTCAAGTATTTGGGTCCTTATTGTCAGCCTTATTCCTACAAAGGTGATAGAAGTAGAGATTTCTAGTTAGATGCTACAAAACCACTACAATCATTCAGCTAACTCCTCTTACTCTGTTCCATGTTCAAAAGCTAGGTCATCAGAGAAGCCATGTCAAGCTATCTACCTAAAGGTTACTCTCTGTGCTGCTTTGTTTTTCTTTACAGTACTTTTCATTATCACTTGTTCACTCTCTCTAACAGATAGAAGGTAAGTTCTATGAGGGCAAGAATTTCTGTCTGTCTTGTCCACTATTAAATCTCAAGCACCTTGAACAGTGCCTATAAATTTAAAAGACACTTAATAAATTTCTCTTGAGTATATGAATGAATGAATGAATGCCATCAGGAAATAGGGAAAATTACCTTATAATTTTTATAATCAGTAGCAGAATAGGAAAATAGAAGGTCTATGGGTGGACATATGGTGGCAATTATTATGTCCTACCACTCGAAATCAGTAGATGCCAATCTTCTTTCCGCCAGAATACACTTGACAGATAGGCAATATATCACATAGGCAATACCCAGCTCCCTACCTGTTACTTCATCCCTTTCTCATCTACTCAAGAAAATATATCAAAATACAAGTGAGGGAGGTACAGCAAAAGAAACAATTAACAAAGTAAAAAGGAAACCTACAGAAAGGGAGAAAATATTTGCAAACTATATACCTTATAAGGGGTTGATATATCCAGAATATATAAAGAACACCTACAACTCAACAACAACAATAACAATAAAATCCAATTTAAAAATGGACAAATAGACATTTCTCCAAAGAAAATATACAAATGGACAATAAGCATGTGAAAAGAGCTCATCATCATTAATCATCAGGGGAATGAAAATTAAACCACAAAGCAATATCACCTCAAACCCATTAGGAAAACCACTATTTTAAAAAAAATGAAAATAGCAAGTGTTGGCAAGGATGTTGAGAAATTGGAACTCTTACTGTAGGTGGGATTATAAATTTGTGCAGCTGCTATGGAAAACAGTATGGAAGTTCATTTAAAAATTAAAACTAGAACTATCATATGATCCAGAGATCCCATTTCTGGATATATATCAAAAAAGAATTGAAAACAGGTCTTTGAAAAGATTTTTGCACACCATGTGCATTGCAGCATTATCCGCAGTAGTGGAAAGGTGGAAGTAATCCAAATGTCCTTCAACAGATGAATGAATAAAGAAAATGTGGATATATATATATACACTTGTGGAACATTATTCAGCCTTAAAAATGAAGGAAATCCTGTCATATGCTACAACATGGGTGAACTTTAAGGACATTATGCTAAGTGAAATGAGCCAATCACAAAAAGACAAATACCACATGATCCCACTTGATATAAGGTATCTAAAGTAGCTACTCTCTTAGAAACTGCAGGTTGAATGGTGGTTTACAGGGGCTAGGGTTGGGGGGAATGGGTAGTTAGTTGCTCTTCAATGGATATAGTTTCCATTTTGCAAGATAGAAAAGTTCTAGGGATCTGTTGCCTAACAATGTGTATATAGTTAACACTGGTGTACAGTTTAAAAATGGTTCAGATGGTAAATTTTATGTTATGTGTTTCTAGCACAACAACCAAAAAATACAAGTGAGGGAAAGGGTGTTATTAATGGAGCAGTGTTGAACCTGCTGTAAATTAGTTCTTAAAATCATTTCCCATATTATCTCACTTGTATGTAAGTGGGGTGTAAAAAACAAAACAAACAAAAAGCAAACTCACAGATCCAGAGAACAGACTGGTGGTTGCCAGAAGGGGAAGGAGGAAGTGAAGTGGGTGAAGTGGAACAAAAAGGTCCAAGTGTCCAGTTATAAAATGAGTAAGTCACAAGGATGGAATGTACGGCATGGTGGTTGTAGTTACTAATACTGTATTGAATATTTGAAAGTTGCTAAGAGAGTAGATCTTCAAAGTCTTCATCACAAGGAAAAAAAAGAAAAAATTATAACTACATATGGTGATGGATGTTAACTAGACTTTTAATGGTGATCATTTTGCAACATATGAATATGAGATCATTATGTTGTGCACCTGAGACTAACACAATCTTATATGTCAATTATACTTCAATAAAAATAAAACAAGATAGGTCCACATGCCCCATTCCACTCCACATGTTGGCAGCCTCTGGCCTTCCTTATTCCTTTTTAGGCCAAGGATCTCTAGCTGCTTACTCAGATCAGTAATATAAGCTTTGGTTGGATCAGAAATAACATCCACGGGGAGCTTTAGGGAGATGGATTCTGAAGCCACTTCTATAAGAGGGAGGAAAAAACAATAGAAACAATAGAAGGCAGAAATAGTGGGAGTTGTCAAGTTCAAACCATAGAAAAACTTTCCATAATCCAGGGTTTTCTATACCCAGTGCTTTCTGTGGAATAGAGGCAGATTTTTTTAACCTAATCGTAGTGATCTTTGCCAAAAATTACTTCCAAAGAGAAAGAAATCACTCGCAAACTTCACAGATTTAACCGTATTTAGTAATAAGTGATTACAGTTAATATCTCCCGATTGTTTCTAACACCAGTGTGTTACCTCTGCTTTAAAACACCCAACCAGAGGATTGCTGGAGGGAAGGTGGGTGGGGTGATGGGGTAAGTGGGTGATAGGCCTTAAGGAGGGCACTTGTTTTAATGAGCACTGGGTGTAATATGCAACTAATGAATCACTAAATTCTACCTCTGAAACTAATAAAAAAAAAATACCCAAACAGCTTGGTCAGAGGAGCATTATATACAACATTTCTGGAAACAGGGAAAAAAATCACTTGAGAATAAGATAGTAGATAGTCAGCATGTTCATCTTTTGTTTTTTTCTTAAACCTATGGCATCACAGGTAGTATTTCGCACTGCCTAATTTTGTTTGGTCTGCAATTTTCTTTCCAGAGATGATCCCTAGTGAAATTGAATTTCTGACATTGTAATGAAATGTCTTTACTAGGAACATTAGATGAGATTTTATTTTATTTGCCCTCTTAAAACTCATGACATTTTACGTTGGGTTTTATATGTATTTTTAAAAACCTTTTAAAGACATCTCTTGAATTTGGGGCTTTAGCTTCTTAGAAGCAGTGCTTTCCTTTTCCTGGATTAAAAATGGAAACCTGTTCTTGGCAAGATTTCAGCAACTTTTTCTCTGTCCATCAGGAATTTTCTATAATAAAGTTCTAGTGTATAATGATAGCAAACCACTCTCCATATTTCTAATCTGATTTGGCATAAGTACCATGACAGCTCATGGTGGATATGCTCCTGGAAAATGCACAGAAGCCTGACTAAGAATTCTGGAAGATGTGTCTTTCTCAGGACACGCCAGTCCAACGCTTTCCTCACTCCCTTGTCCCTGTAGCAGTTCCACATATATGGGGTGATCACTGAGATTTGCTGAATTCTAGGATTTATGGACTGAGTTATTGTTTTGATATATGCCTGAAGTTCCCTGAACCAAGACTACATCTGGGCACAGATGCAAACAAATGGAAGAACATTCAGGCAGTAACTAGGCATTTTCATTTGCTAAACAGCTCTCAAAAAGCCCCTCATTCTTGTCAGCTGTATTACAAGTTGGCCTCTCTGAGGCTAACTGGAGAATCAGTGCACAAAGTCTTAAGTTAGGCCCTTCGTGTCTAGGAAGCACAGTTTAATTTCCATAGCAGCAGTAACTCTAAAATGAGGCCCCAAAATGCCCACATTATTTTAATTAGATTTTGTCAAAAACTCATCACAACCAGAAATACATATGCTCTCACATGAGATGGGAGCTGTGACTACCTTGTTGGTACAAAGTCCCTCATTTGGTGTGAGTGTTATGCGCCCAGTACTGTGTACTCACGGAGACTCAAGCCTCTTCCTGTAGGTTGAACTGTGGGAAATGTACATGACCTATGTGAGCCACACTGTTTCCTCCGAATAGAAATGGGAGGCAATAATAGCTATCTGCTAAAATTGTAAAGATTTCAAACAAAGTATGCAAAGGGCCACAAACAGTAGCTAATAGATAGTAGAAGCTTAATAAATGGTAACCCCGAAGCCATTTTGAAATGGCAGTGTGGCAAACATTTTAAGAAGAAAACCAGATTGGGAAGAAATTTTCTTACATTACTTACTTATACTTGGTAATACTTTATCATGGTTTCAAATTAAACAGACTTACTGAGATAACTCTGGCTGTTAAAATGCAATCTTTTCCAGTAATTGGTTAGAAAAAAAATGTGTTTCACTCCTTAGGCAAATACAAAGCTCTTATAAAATCTTTATTTTAAATCAACAGATGACTTAGCACTGATTTCTTTAAAGTTCAGTTCAGATGAATTAACATCTGAACTATCTACATAACACGCTATCGGAAAACATACCCACCAAGGCAATAAGATGGGGCAATTTTCCATTTTGCGATACGTTTAAGATTAATGTTTTCACATATTTCAGCCACTCTCCTTGTTTCAGGTTTGACCCGCCCTTGAAAGAAGATAGTGTGAACCGTCTTTAGTGGGCCTGCTTAGAGGAATGGCACTAGAGTTTCAGTTACAAAAGGCTAGAGTCAGATTGTCTTGAGATATCCAGGAGTAGAAAGAACCATAGAGCGAATATTAGCCAGAGTTCTTCAAGAGCTCTGAGACTGAGTCACAGGCATGCAAGATTGGTAAGTCCAGAGGACTGAGAACTCGGGAAAATGCCAAGAATCAGGAGCCAGGAAAAGATTGAGATAAAATAGAAGTTCATGAGTGAATTGAGAAAAAAATTGGCCATTACTATAAAAAGTAAAACGTACTTAAAATGGGATACTTGATGAGATTTGCTAACTTAAAGACATAACATTGGGGTAGACACCTTCAGAAAAGTTTCCACTCGGGGCTGCCTAGGTGGCTTTAGTAGGTTAAGTGTCTCTCTTCAGCTCAAGTCATGGTCTCGGGGTCCTGGGATCACCCTGCATGAGGCTCGCTGCTCAGCGGGGAGTCTGCTTGTCCCTCTCTCTCTCTCTGCCCCTCCCCCTGCTCATTCTCTCTGTCTCTCTCTCTCAAATAAATAAATAAAATCTTAAAAAAAAAAAAAGAAAAGAAAGAAAAGTTTCCCCTGTGAGACCATAGAAGAACTTTGGCCAGAATGCCCACCTAGCCATGTGGTTAGCTCAACTAGTTAAAGGTGGGCTAATAAAAGATTTGATTTTGCTTAACCAATAAACAATTTTCTTAAGTTGTTATTAGTTGAGCACATGTTATATGACAAGAAAGTGATACACATTACCCCATTTGGTCCTTACAACAACTTATGGGGTGAGTACTATTATTATCAGTACTTTAGAAACAAGAAAGATAGGAATCCGATAAGTTAAATAACTTGCCCAAGGTCACTGGATCCTAAGTGAGGAGTCAGGATTTGAGCCCTAGTTTGTCTGATTTCAAAACCCATGCTTTTTAGCTATTATGTAGGGTCAGTTTGCCTTTGAATCGCAGACTGAAAGCATAGCCGAGGGTGAGCTGTCTTACCAGTATGTATCATTAGCCTTAGCAGGATCTGAATGTGGGTGGCCCAGAGCAAATCCATCACCACCCGAGGAAAAAAAAACATAGCAATTAAGGCAAGGTCCTGATGATGGCCTTCTTGGGCACCTGTCTTTTTGGCTGCCAAATTTCACAACACAATGCCAACACTAAATTGTTATTTAAAGATCTATTTAATTGGTAATTTGGGATAGCTACCACCCAATATCTATTAAAAGCTGAGTGGAGAAAAACATACTTATTAAAGTTTATATGTATTTTTGTAAAGACATCGGACTTTCTGGGGGTTTTTTTCTTTTGTTTTGTTTTGTTTTTCATTACTTAGTGTTCTTTTAAGAGTAGATGAAACAGATAACTCTTCCTGGTCTTACAATCAGGAATAGTGGCATTTTTTTCAGGAAACATTTTGTTCATTTGTTTTGTTTTATTGCAAGTAGGTGATGGTGGGCACTGTGAACCAAATATCTCAATGGCTTTCAATCCTGACTATGCATTAGAAATACCTGGGAAGATTTTTTTAAATACTAATATTTGAACCCCCCCCCCAATTTTTATATATTCTGCCTCATTTGGCCCTGGGAATCAACATTTTAGGTCTCCCCAGGTGATTCTAATGCAGAGCCAGAGTTGGGAAACACCGATGCAGCTGATCAAGTTTAGACTTTCCTTCTTTGAAAAAATGTTTAAAAAGCTTAGAGTCAAAGCTCTGGTCCACTCATAGCCAGCAAGCACTCTGAGGTATGCATTGTTTTTATTAAACTCATTCCTGGTTCTGTTTTTTGGTTTTGTTTTTTGGAGGTTTTTTTTTGTTTTAAAGATTTTATTTATTTATTTATTTGACAGAGAGAGACACAGCGAGAGAGGGAACACAAGCAGGGGGAGTGGGAGAGGGAGAAGCAGGCTTCCTGCCGAGCAGAGAGCCCGATGCGGGGCTCGATCCCAGGACCCTGGGATCATGACCTGAGCCGAAGGCAGAGGCTTAATGACTGAGCCACCCAGGCACCCCTCCTGGTTCTGTTTTATGTTTCACCCTTGTTTTCCCTTTTAGTTTCTCACCTACTAACTAGAGGGGTTTTTTTAATGTCTCAATATTCTGTTTAAATGTAAACTATATGTTTCAGAATGTGTTAATGTATACAATCAAGATATTGTACTGAAAATTATGTTCACAAGTTATTTTTTTATTGTGGTATGACTGACATACAATAGTATATTAGCTTGAGGGGTACAACATAGTGACTCAACATTTGTATAGATTGTGAAGTGACCACTACAGTAAGTCTCGTTACCGGCTGTCACCATAAAAAGTGAATATAATAATATTATTAACTCTATTCCCCATGTTGTATGTTATATTCCTGACGTATTTATTTCATACCTGGAAGTTTGTACTTTTTGATCCCCTTTACCCATCTTGTCCCTCCAAGTCCCTTCCCCCTGGCAACCACCAATCTGTTCTCTGTATTTACAAGTTTGGGTTTTGTTTTGTTTTGCTTGATTGTTTTGTTTTTTAGATTACACATATAAATGAACTCACACACTATTTGTCTTTGACTTATTTCGCTTAGCATAATACCCTCAAGGTCCATCCATGTTGTTGCAAATAGTAAGATTTCATTATTTTTATGGCTAGGAAATATTCCATTGTGTATATATAAATATATACACACACCACATCTTCTTCATCCATTTATCCATCAATAGAAACTTAGATTGTTTCCATATCTTGGTTATTGTAAATAATGCTGCAATGAACATAGAGGTGCATATATCTTTTCAAATTAGTGTTTTTGTTTTCTTCAGGTAGATATCCAGTAGTGGAATTGCTAGTCATGTGGTGGTTCTATTTTTCATTTCTTGAGGAAAGTCCAGACTGTTTTCCATAGTGGCTGCACCAATTTACATACCCATTAACAGTGTAAAATGTTCCCATTTCTCTACATCCTCGACAACACTTGTTATTTCTTGTCTTTTTGATAGTCATTCTGACTAGCGTGAGGTGATATCTCATTGTGGTTTTCATTTGTATTTCCCTGAAAAGTGGTGATATCAAGCATTTTTTCATGTGTCTGTCAGCCATCTTCTTTGGAAAGATGCCTATGCACGTCTTCTGCATTTCTTAATTGGATTGTTAGGGGGTTTGTTTGTTATTGAAATATCTCCTCCCATTCATTTGTTGATTTCCTTCACTGTGCAGAAGCTTTTCAGTTTGATGTAGTGCTGTGTGTTTATTTTTGCTTTTGTTTTTCTTGACTTTGGAGTCAGATCCAAAAAAAATCAAAAGACCTATGTCAATGAGCTTACTACCTATGGTTTCTTCTAGTTTTATGATTTCAGGTCTTACATTTGAGTCTTTAATCTATTTTGAGTTAATTTTTGTATATGGTAGAAGATAGTTGTTCAGTTCCATTCTTTTGTGTGCAGCTGTCCAGTTTGCCCAACACCATTTGCTGAAAAGACCATCCTTTTCCCATTGTATACTCTTGCCTCTTTTGTCATAAAATAATTGTCCATGTATGCATGGGTTTATTTCTGGGCTATTTTCTCTGTTCTATTAATCTGTGTGTCTGTTTTTATGCCAATACCATACTGTTTTGATTACCATAGCCTATAATATAGTTTGAAAGCAGGAAGTGTGACACCTGTGACTTTGTTATTCTTACTCAAGATTTTTTTTTGTTTTTGGCTATTTGGGGTCTTTTGTGGTTCCATACAAATTTTAGAATTATTTGCTCCAATTCTGTGAAGCATGTCATTGGAATTTTCATAGGGATTGCATTGAATCTGTAGATTGCTTTGGGTACTATGGACATTTTAAAAATATTAATTCTTCCAATCCACGAGGATGGAATATATTTCGATTTGTTTGTGTCTTCTTCAATTTCTTTCTTCAATATCTTATAGTTTTCAGTGTACAGACTTTTCACCTCCTTGGTTAAATTTATTCCTAGATCTTCTATTTTTTTTTTGATGTAATTGTAAATGGGATTGTTATCCTAATTTGTCTTTCTGATAGTCTGCTATTAGTGTATAAAAATGCAACAGATTCTTGTGTATTGATTTGTAACCTACAACCTTACTAAATTTGTTTTACTTCTAACAGTTTTTGGTGGAGTCTTTAGGGTTTTCTATATATAGTATCATGTGATCTGCAAATAGTGACGGTTTTTTTTACTTCTTCCTTTCTTATTCAGATGCTTTTTATTTCTTTTCCTTCCCTAATTGCCATGGCTAGGACTTCCAGGGCTATGTTCAACACAAGTGGCAAGAGTGGATATCTTTGCCATGTTCCTGATCTTGGAGGAAAAGATTTCAGCTTTCCAACATTGAGTATGATGATAGTAGCCACAGGCTTGTTATATATGGCCTATATTATGTTGAGGTACATTTTCTCTGTACCCACTTTGTTGAGAGGTTTTTTTAAAGATTTTATTTATTCATTTGAGACAGAGAGAGACGGAGAACAATAGTAAGCATGAGCAGAGGGGTGGGGAGAGGCAGAGGGAGAAGCAGACTCCCCGCTAGAGAGGGTTAGAGAGGATGTGGAACAAAGGAACTCTTGTGCACTGTTGGTAGAAATGTAAACTAGTGGTGCAGCCACTATGGAAAACAGTATGGAGCTCCTCAAAAAATTAAAAATAAAAATACCATACAATTCAGTAATTCCATTGTTGAGTATTTACCCAAAGAAAATAAAAACATTTCTGATTTTATTTATTTCAGCCTTTTTTTGTTGCTGAGTCTAGCTAAAGATTTGCTAATTTTGTTTATGTTTTCAAAGAACCACCTCCTAGTTTCATTGATCTTTTCTATTGTCTGTTAACTTCTATTTCATTTATTTCTGCTCTGATATTATTTTTGTCCTCCCACTAACTTTGGGCTTCATTTATTCTTTTTTTCTAGTTCCTTTAAGTGTAAAGTTAAGTTGTTTGAGATTTCTCTTGTTTCTTGAGATTGGGCTATATTGCTATGAACTTTCATCAACTAACCTCTTTGGTGCATCCCATAGATTTTGGTATGTTATATTTCTGCTTTCATTTGTCTCTAGGTACTTTCTTTATTTCTCTAATTTATTCTATGACCCAGTAGCTGTTCAGTAACATTTTGTTTAGTCTCTATGTACTTGTAGTTTTTCCTGTTTTCTTCTTGTAATTGATTTCTAGTTTCATACCATTGTAATCAGAAAAGATGCTTGATATTATTTCAATCTTCTTGAATTTATTAAGACTTGTGTGTGGCCTAACATGTGATCCTGAAAAATGTTCTATGTGCACATGAGAAGAATGTGTATTGTGCTGCTGTTGGATGGACTGTTCTGTGTATGTTTAAGTCCATCTTATAAGGTATAATTCAAATCCAAATTTTCCTGATTGATTTTCTGTCTAGATGATCTACCCATGGATGTAAGTGGAGTGCGAATGTCCCCTACTATTATTATATTTCTGCCAATTTCTCCCTTTAGGTCTGTTAATATTTGCTTTGTACCTTTTGGTTCTCCTATGGTGGGTGTATATATATTTATAAATGTTATATCTTTTTGTTAGATTGGCACCTTTATCATTATGTAGTGTTCCTCTTTGTCTTCTATTACAGTCTTTGTTTAAAGTCTATTTTGTCTCATATGACAATACCTACAGCAGCTTTCTTTTTGTTTCTATTTGCATGGAATATCTTTTTCTATTCCTTCACTTTCAGTCTGTCTATGTTTTTACTTCTGAAGTGAGATCCCTGTAGGGAGAGTATAAATAAATGGGCCCTTTTTTTTAAATCCATTCAGCCACTCTGTGTCTTTTGATTGGAGAATTTAGTCCATTTACATTTAAGGTAATTGTTGATAAGTATGTACTTATTGACATTTTTTTAAAATTGTTTTCTGGCTCTTTTTATAGTTCTTTGTTCCTTTCTTCTCCTTCTCTCTTCCCTTGGAGTTTGATGATTTTCTCTAGTGTTATGTTTAGATTCCTTTCTCATTTTCTTTTGGTATCTATGGTAAGTTTTTGTTTTGTAGTTAACATGAGATACACATATATCATCCTATGTATATAGCAGTCTATTTTAAGTTAATAGCAATTTAAATTTGAACACATTCCCAAACTCTACATTTTTAGTCCCCCCAGGTTTGTTTTTGATGTCATATTTTACATCTCTTTTTAAATGTATCCCTTAACAAATTATTGAAGTTTTAGTTAATTTTACCACTTGTGTCTTTTAGCCTTCATAGTAGCTTTATAAGTGATTAATCCACTACTGTTACTATATATTTACCTCTTCCAGTAAGATTCTTAATTTCATATGTTTTCATTTACTTTTTCTTAAGATTTTTTATTTATTTATTTGACAGAGAGAGATAGCAAGAGCAGGAACACAAGCAGAGGGAGCGGGAGAGGGAGAAGCAGGCTTCCCGCCGAGCAGGCGGGATGTGGGGTTCGATCCCAGGACCCCAGGACCATGACCCGAGGCAAAGGCAGACGTACAACGACTGAGCCACCCAGGCGCCCCACATATGTTTTCTTAATTAGTGCCATTTCTTTTCAGTTTAAAGAGGTCCCTTAACATTTCTTGTAAGGCCAGTTTAGTAGTGATGAACTTGTTTAGCTTTTGTTTGTCTGGAACTCTTTATCTCTCCTTCAGCTCTGAATAATAACCTTGCTGGGTGAGTATTCTTGCTTGGAACTTTTTTCCATCTAGCACTTTGATTATGTCATGCCACTCTTTCTGGCTTGCAAAGTTTCTACTGAAAAAATCTGCTGATAGCCTTATGGGGGTTCCCTTGTATGTAATAAATTGTTTTTCTCTTACTACTTTTAAGACTTTCTCTTTATCTTTGACTTTTGAGATTTTAATTAATATGTCTCGGTGTAGACCTCTTTGGGTTCATCTTATTTGGAACTCTGGGCTTTCTGTACCTGGATGTCTGTTTCCTCTTCTAGGTTAAGGAAGTTTTCAGCCATCATTTCTTCAAATAAATATTCTGCCCCTTTCTCTTTCTTCTCCTTCTGGGACCCCTATAATGTGAGTGTTACTCCACTTGATGTTGTCTCATAGGTCCCTTAAGTTATCTTCACTTTTTAAAATTCCTTTTTTTTCCTGCTCTGAGTAAATTCAATGCTTTGTCTTCCAGCTCACTGATTCATTCTTCTGCTTCGTCCAGTAAGCTGTTAAACCCTTCTAGTGTACTTTTCAATTCAGTTATTGTATTCTTCAGCTCTGTGACTTCTGTTTGTTACTTTCTTATATTTTCTATCTGTTGAAGTTCTCATTGTGTTCATCCATTTTTCTTCCAAGTTCAGTGAGCATCTTTATGACTCTTTGAACTCTATATCAGGTAGATTATTTATCTCCATTTCATTAAGGTCTTTTTCTGAGGTTTTGTCTTGTTCTTTCATTTGGAACTTATGTCTCTGTTTCCTCATTTTGCTTGATGCTCTGTATTTGTTTCTATGTATTAGGTGAAAATCCTGTGTTGAAGGAGTGGCATTGTGTAAGTGATTAATCTTTTTTTTAAGATTTTATTTATTTATTTGAGAGAGAATGAAAGAGAGAGAGAGCACATGAGAGGGGGGAGGGTCAAAGGGAGAAGCAGATTCCCTGCTGAGCAGGGAGCCCAATGCGGGACTTGATCCCGGGACTCCAGGATCATGACCTGAGCCGAAGGCAGTCGCTTAACCGACTGAGCCACCCAGGTGCCCTGTGTAAGTGATTAATCTTATTGTTCAGCCTTGCCCTTGTTCTTGGAGGTCTCTTGAACCTTTGTGATTGCCTAAATTGCCCAATTTACTCTTGATATGCCCCTATTGTTGAGGGCATGTCAAGACCTGTCAGTGTTACAAGGGGAGGAATTTCATTTCGCATATAGTTTCAGGCCGAATGGAAACCAGACCCTCAGGCTGCAGCTTTTAAAAAGTATGCAAATACACAGTCCTGTGGGGCCGCAATTGTAATCTTTGCTGGCCTCTAGACCAGGAGATCTGGAGGTGTCCCTTGTACAACAGTTGCAAAAACCGAGGTTCCAGACAAATGTGTAAGTTCCTTTCTGGGAAGATCTCAAGCTGCAGCAAGGCCAAGGAGGTGCACAGGGATAGCGTCTTCCTGCTTCCATTCCCTAGAAGCACCTCTTTATTCTCTAGATGTGTGAGACACCTAAAGCCTCTCCCTCAAGCTGGAAGAACAGGCTAAGTAAATAGGACTTTTGCACAGGAAGACTGGGGTTATGTTTCAGTCTGCTGTCTGTGAAGTACCCTGGGGGTGATAGCCTGCCAAGAACTGTCTTTCCAATTGTTACATTCCCATGGAATGTTTGTGAGTTATGAAATATAGTTTAAGGAAGATATCATGTTCACTCTCAGTTTGTGCAAAATTTTAAGGCAATAAAGATCTACCCCTCCCCTTTGCACAAGTGATGTTCCAGGTAATGAAAATGTAAATAAATCTAAAAACTACTGGCTCAATTCAGTATTGATTCATTTTTCTGTTCTTTAATAACATGTAAAGAGCCATGTAGATTGTCAAATATGGCATGGTATATTGGACCAAACACTGGATTCAAGAAAGGAAATCTGGGGTTACTGAACTGTCTCTGCTAACTACATAACTCCATGATCTTTGACAAGTTCATTAACATCTCTGGGTCTCTGGGGTGTTTTTCACCTTAAAAAACACTTGGAAAGTGGTGAGAATTTGGATTAAATTCCTTTTCCCTCTACTAGCTCTAAAAATCTACAAGTATCAGAACTGATTTTGCCATTTTTGGATGTTTGGTCTTTTTTCTCTTCAATTACAATTAGTGGAATCAGATCATCTGTAATGACGACTTTATAGCTACTAGTCTTTTCATACAATAACATACATGATTACATTTTTAAATGCTTTCTAAAAATTCAAGGCAAGTGTTTATTGTACTGAATCAATAAATCCTTCAGAAAAGAATTTAATGTTAAAAAGTGTATCAAAGTACTGAAAAGGCCAAAGGTATCACCGGGGTATACAGATATAGTAACATAAGGAAGCTGTGAATACCTCCCACAGTTAGGGCAACTCTCAAGCTAGGTGGCCTTAGTAGGGGATTTCTTGATGAGAAAAATCCATAGCAGTGTTTTGAAAGGACAAGCCCTGGTCAGATAATAGGATAGGGTGATTATTTGAAGTAAATTCACCCCCTCCTCTCTAGCTTCATTGCTACCATCCTAGTTGAAATCACTATCATTTGTTGCCTAAACTAATTGAGTAGGCCCCTACCTGGTCTCCCTTCTTGTACATTTGCCCACAAACAAGTCATTCTCTATTTATGATCCAAACTTATATTTTTAAAAATAATCAGATTATGCAGCTTTGCTGCTTGATACTCTTAAATGGCTTCCCTCTGCACTTGAAAAATAAAATCTGGGGGTGCCTGGGTGGCTCACTTGGTTAAGTGTCTGCCTTTTGCTCAGGTCATGATCCCAGGGACCTGGGATTGAGCCCCATATCAGGCTTCCTGCTCAGTGAGGAGTCTGCTTCTCCCTCTCCCTCTGCCCCTCCCCCTGCTTGTGCTCACTCTCCCTCTCTCCCTCTCTCAAATAAATAAATAAAATCTTTTTAAAAAAGAAAAGAAAAACAAAATCCAAACTCTTTTCCATATCCTAGAAGGACCTGCATGACTCTACTTGTGCCTACCTCCCTGGCCTAATTTCACAGCATGTTCTTCTCCCTTGATCTCTGCATTCCAACCATACTGACCTTTTAGCTCCTCAGCTTCGCTATAATTCATTCTGCTACATTCTGTCTCTGCTTTATGGAATGATTCCCTTTCTTTCTTTATCTAGTGAACACCCATTCCTCAGATCTTAAGTTGAAGTCAGTTCCTCAAGAAAGCCTTCCCCAATTTGGTTGGTTCCCCTCCTGTGTGCTCTCAGGACAACGAAGCACTCTTTCCTCATAGCATGTGTGGCTATTTATAGCTATAAACTTGTTTGACCAAATCTGTCTTTCTCATTCGACAGCAACTTCCTAGAAGGCTGAACCAGACCCATCTTCTTCACTATTATACATCCTGCATGTAACCCATAGTAGGCAACCAACATATTTATGGTAGATTTTGAATGAATAAATTAATGGATTGCTTTAAGGCCAAGGTCTGGGTCTTATTCCCCAGTGCTTAGCAAAGCACTTGACATTTAGTAGGTATTCAATAAATGTTGATGAGAATACCAATGGTCCTGAAACCAAAGGAAGTTGGAGTATTTTTCTAGTTATACAATTGTCAGGCATCACCATAAATGTGTTTCTAGAAGCCTCTTTATTGATTTTGTTGGGGTGAGTAAAGGATGGCTTAGCGGAGCAGGTCTTACGATGCAGATTGTGAAGTCTAGGAGTTGAGCAAGACATTCTCATCTCTGAAAGTCTGCTCCCATTCCCCTCCCCAGCCCATAACCAGGTCTTAATTGCCTATGAATAGCAGCGCAAATGAAAGTGCTTACACTACAAGGCAAAAGAAAAAAAAAAGAATAAGAATAAGATTGTGACGATGTGTTTTTCCAATCAGAAGCATGGCAATGATATGCTACTTACTTATAAATTCCTTTTTAATTTATTTCTTTTTTCATGTCAAGATCAATAGGCTGATTTATGAGTTTATATCCGCTTATGAAATCACATCATTGAATCCATTTGTCCAAGTGCACCCTCTCCCCAGGGTTCCTTGCAACACCTTCTTAGAGATGCAAGGTTCTTTGTCAATTAAAAAAAAAAAGATGCAGACAATTTTGGAATACCAGAATTGCCAGTCTGCTGAGATATCTTTATATGTGAACTCAATTACATTTGGGTCATTAAAGCTGGTCGCAACAAAATTAATTCACGATAGTGATAATACTCACCTTTAACTTAATGCTTACCCTATTTCAGAAACTGAGTTAAGCGTTTTGCAATTATCATCTCTAATCCTTACAACAATCTTATGGGGTAGATATATTTATTTAGCTTAATGTTTACATATAGGAAACCTGAAGTGTAGAGATGCTCAAGTACTTTCTGAGTCACAATTTGAATGGGTTCTCTAGTTACAAACACAGAAAAGACACTGTTACTGCCAGTTCACTTACTGGGCCTGTGCTCATTTCTTGTTTAATAATTTGACTCCTGTCTCACCCTCCTCCCCTCCCAATCCATAAAACAATGCTTATTTTTGCCTCTCTTTGCCACTGCTTTGGTAACCCACCTCCCATGTGAAAGACTGTATCAAAGAATTATTCTGAACCATTCAGAGACGTGATCTCATCATGGATGGATTTTAATTTCATGTTTTTGTCCTGACAAGGCAGTAGATTATATGTAATATTCATGTCTCTTTCACAGTGAACCCTTTGGAAAAGAGAGAGAATAGTGTGGTTCAGTGAAAAGAGCTCATGTCTGGGATTCTAGCTCCCAGTCCTCCACAAACTAGGTGTATTATCTTAAACAAACCACTTAACTTCCCAGCTTCTCAATTTCAGATTTGAACAAGTTGAATCTCTTCTAACTCTAAACTGCTCTGGGTATATGATTTTTCCTGTAACTAAAATCCACCTTTGAAATTCAGTGAAAGAGATGTAAAATAAAGTCATTGTCAGCTTATTCTGGGCACTGAACAAAACAAAAACAAAAACAAAACAAGTTAGTGATCCTTTTCCATCCACGCAGCTCACTGAAGGACTAGAATTCAGAAATAACAGCCTCTCAATATAATAATAATAATAATACTCCTGTCTCCCTTTTTCTAACCATGGCATGATGCACCCTAATTACTTGGTAAGCATAGATATAGGACGGGACTCATATACAAGCAGTGTTCAGTACATACAAGTTCCTTAATAAATTTTGTTTAATGAACACATGGATATTGCTGAATCTTCCTAGCATACATGTCTACCTCATTCCCACCGGATCCAAATGTCATGTCTTCCAAATTCAAATTTGTTTGCCCTTAGATTTTCATTCACAGGGCCACAATCTATCCAAAAATTTGTCAGTGTCTCTATTCTACACAAAGGTTTATAAAGCCATGGTGAATGCAAATTTTGAGTGATCTAGCCTTAATAAACAAAACAGAAGTGAGCCTGAGTAAACAAGTATAATCTCCATAAGGATAATGTCTATGTCTATATTGTTCAACATTATACCCCACTACTTAGCACAGTATCTGAAACAGAGATTATCAGCAAATATTTGAGTGATTTTGTGCAGTATAGCTCTATCACCTGTGTTGCCATTGATCATCCAGATTGATTTGACATTGGGACGCCTGGGTGGCTCAGTCATTAAAGCGTCTGCCTTCGGCTCAGGTCATGATCCCAGGGTCCCGGGATTTCCCACATCGGACTCCCTGCTCAATGAGGAGTCTGCTTCTCCCTCTCCCTCTGCTGCTCCCCCTGCTTGCGCTCTCTCTCTCTGACAAATAAATAAAAATCTTTAAAAAAAAGATTGATTTGACATGTATAAGTAAGGAGAATATTACAATGAGTCAAATAAGAGAAATACAATGCGCTTTTAAAAATTGTACACAGACTTTCTACTCTATAGGGCAGAATCAGTGAACTTTTTCTATCAAGGGCCAGATAGTAAACATTTTGAGCTTTGTGGTTCATACAAGACACATAAGTTATTCATATATCTTAATGACTCAACTCTGCCATTGTAGCACCAAAGCAGCCATAGATGATAAATAATGAATGGACATGTCTGTGTTTCAATAAAACTTTATTCACAAGAACAAGAGGAAGTCTACTGTTGGCCTGTAGGCAGTAGTTCACTGATCCCTAGTATAGAGGAATTGGTAAAATAATTGTAACTTTGTAATCTAACACCTTTCATCTAGACTAGCTATTCTCAATATTATGGTCTCAGAATCTCTTTATACTCTCAAAAATTGTTGAGGACTCCAAAAAGCTTTTTGGTTTATATTGGTTATATCTGTCAATATTTACCATATTAGAAATTAAAATTGTGAAATTTTAAAATACATTTTTTAATTCACTTAAACAACAATAATAAACCAATTAGGTTTTAACATAAAAAATGTTTTCATGAAAAGTGACTATATTTTCAAAATAAAAAATTGTGAGAAGAATGGCATTGTTTCAGATTTTTGTGACTCTGTTAAAAGTTAATAGAAGACAGTAGGATTTTCATATCTGTCTTTGCATTCGATCAGCTGTTTGGCTGAAGTATATAAAGAACACCCAACCTTACACAGATATGTATGTGGAAATGGAAAGACATTTCAGTTCCCCTGGAAGGGACCCAGGTACCCCCAGGCCTCCTGAGACCACAGTTTGAGAACTGGTGTTTCAAACCTATAAAATGGCACATGGAAAAATAGGTAGGCAAATGGCTCTGAGCATGATTGTGTCTTAACTGCAGTATTTTCTCATAAAAATCTATTATTTCCTATCTCCTTCCTTACCTCTCACCAGCCCCATTACTAACAACACTAACATTGGCCCACCTCACTTATTAACAATACTTCAAGAGTTTTTACCCACAGCACAATTGGCCCTCTGAGATGACCTGGTAGAAAGCAGGAGAGCAAGATCCCTAAACAAGGGCTCCAAATCAGCAGTAGTGAAGGCTCTTGATCAACACGCAAGGATAGAAAAAGAGCTAAACAGCTAGAGATCAGAAAAGCCTGGAGTTTTGGGGGCGAGCAGGGGAAGGAATGGAAAACAAACTAACACTTATCGCTAGCACTATGATTTGTTTTATAAATGTGAGCTCATAACAACCACAAGAGAGAGGTATTATTATCCTAATTTTTTTTATTTATTTGAGAGAGTGAGCCCAAGTGGGGGAGGGGCACAGGGAGAGGGACAAGCAGATTCCCTGTTGAGCAGGGAGCCCATTGCAGGGCTTGATCCCAGGACCCTGAGATCATAACCTGAGCCGAAGCAGATGCTTAACCCACTGAGCCCCCCAGGCATCCCACTGTTTTCCCATTTTATTTTTACCTTTTTATTTTATTTTTTATTATTATGTTATGTTAGTCACCATACATTACATCATTAGTTTTTGGTGTAGTGATCCATGATTCATTGTTTGCATATAACCCCTGGTGCTCCAGGCAGAACGTGCCCTTCTTAATACCCATCACCAGGCTAACCCATCCCCCCTGCCCCCCTCCTCTCTAGAACCCTCAGTTTGTTTTTCAGAGTCCATCGTCTCTCAGACGAACCATGTTTTCTCATTTTAATAAGAGGAAAACTAATACTTACCATGCAAATGTATTTTAAGGATTAAAAGTAATATATGTGATGCATTCACCAAATATTAGCTATTCTATGTTATGCCTCTTAAGAAAGAGGCAACAAGAGGGCAAATGACTGTGTATCTAAGATGACATTCTAGTAAGTGGGGGAAGAATGACCTGTACTACCGGGGTCTGTCAGCCTTGCCCCACGCCACGCTGTAAAGCTACGAGACGCCAGCATGTCTGGCACTTCAAATTTTTCATACCTAACGCCTACCCTAAAGTAGTTCCCAATGGAAATATGGATGCAAATGGAACAGGTGAACCAGCAAGCCCAATAATGCAGTGAACTGCGCTGCCCCAGGTTGACAGTGTTTGAGTGTCCTGGGCAAAAGAGAATTTTAAGCCCATCACAGACAGAGATAATGACCTGGATCTGGAGACAAATTAAGGGTGGGCTCAAGCAAAAGCATAGAGTCAGGAATTAGGCAAAGGCTTGTCATTCCCAGGCACAGTGGCAGGTTTCTGACCATTTTCACTCATGTCCAGTATATCTCAAGAGTCTTGCTTGACTGATGAGTGATCACAGTCCTCTACAAGATGCCATGTCATTGCCTACGGAGCAGCTCACCACTGTAGTTTCAGTTCTGCCCTTCGCAAGTTAAGAAACCCTGCTAGAGTTACTTCTTCTCTAAGCCTCAGTTTCTTTGCTGGTAAAATATGAACAGTCACACCTCCCTTCCTATTTCATGATATTTAACAGAAGCATCAAATGAGACAAACTATGAAGTGCGATGTAAACATCAGGAAGTATCACCAGGATGGTTTAAAAAAAAAAAAAAGGACTATCTGCTCCCATCAACTCTTCAAAAGAAGGGAAACCTACAAACCCTCAGAGAAGGTACTCCAGAGCCATGGGGGTTGAAGGGACACACACACACACACACACACACACACACACATCTCTGCTCTTTTCAAAATGTACTGCCACTTTCAGGAGAGACTTGAAAGGCAGCTTTTGTGAAATAAACTGACCAGCTAGAAAGAGTCTACTCCAGGCTGTGCCAAAGAACTCATGGTCTCACTTAAAATACCGCATTCTGTCCTTTTCAACAAAAACCCCACACAGTTTGTCTTAAAGTGCACATCTCACTTTTACTACATTGAGAGAATATGACTTGGTACAGCTTTTTCTTTTTTTGTAAAGATTTATTTGAGAGATAGCACAAGCAGAGGGAGGCAGAGGGAAAGGGAGAGAGAAAATCTCCAGCAGACTCCCCACAGAGTGTGGAGTCTGACGCGGGGCTTGATCTCACCACCCCGAGATCATGACCTGAGCTGAAATCAAGAGTCCCATGCTTAACTGACTGAGCCACCCAGGCGCCCCAGCTTGGTACAGGTTTTAAACACTGATGAATTTTGTCTGTAGCCTCTCTGATTCACTCTCGTCTAGTTATCAGGTATCTTCTCTACTTCCACTCCTAAACTTCAGCTTCAAATCTAAACAGTGCTTAAAGGTAAACATACTGTGTGTATTTGAAATAACTGAAGAAAAAATGTCAGAGCATGCTCTATATGGTAAAATATAGAAAACAACAGAAAGAGAGAAAGAGCAAAAGAAGGAGAAAGAAAAAGAAAAAAGAAAAGAAAAGAAGGCGGGAAGGACGGAAAGAAAGACAAACCATTTAAACAACAACAAAACTTAAAGATTTAAATTCACCTATTAGAAAACAAAAGTCTTCATATTGGGTTGAAAATAAAAATCAAAATCAGGGGCACCTGGGTGGCTCAGTAGGTTAAACATCTGGCTCTTCATTTCAGCTCAGGTCGTGATCTTGGGGTCGTGAGATTTTGGCTCAGGTCACACTCTCAGGTCGTGAGATTCTCTCTCTCCCTCTCCCTCCGCTTCTTCCCCTGCTCGTGCTCTTTCTCTAAAACAAATAAATAAAATGTTAAAAGAAATCAGACAGTGGCAAAAATATGAATAATTATTAGATAAAAACATTTTCTAGGTTTTAAGCAGCATGCAAAGCACTGTATGTACACTAAACCATATAACCTTCATAACAGTCCATGAGCTGGGCTCAAGTGAATGACGAAGCAAGGGAAGGATTATGTAATTTGCCCAGGGCCACAATCAGTAAATGGTAGAGTCAGATTTTTAATTTCTGTCTTCTGTCAATGGATGGCAGCTACACCTGTGGTGAGCACAGCATAAGGTATAGACGTGTAAATCACTTTGTTGTACACCTGAAACTAATATAACATTGTGTGTCAACTGTACGTCAATAAAAAAAAGTAAATTTAAAAAATCATGTCTGTCAAATGCATAAGGATAAATAATATAAGAACAATAATGAGGTGATTTATTAGACATTGAACATTGTAACTTACACAATAAAAGTGCAACTTCCTTCTGATTGGACTGTGATAATTACCCCAAAGCACGAAACATACAGATCCCGTTCTGTAACCACAATGTAGTAAAAGTAGAAATCAACCAAAATTCCAGAAAATTGAATTATGAAAATAAGAAATACACTTCTGAGTAACTTATTGCTCAAAGAAGAAAATTAAAGATACTGTAATTACACCAATAACCCTGAAAAATAATTACCAGTGATTTAGAAATCCAGAGATTTTGAAAACAATATATCAAAAGTATGGAATATTCCCATAACTGTACTCACGATAATTCATAGCTATAAATATTCTTATTAAATATGAAGAATGAAAGCATACATTATTTAGACTATAACTCAAAAAGCTAGCAAAGGACAAAACAAATCCAAGGAAAACATAAATAAAGAATTAGTAAAGATTAAATCAGAAACTTATGATTTAGGGACCAGAAGAAATAACAAACACTACAAGAGGTAGTTCTGTGAAAATGCAATAAAATACATAAAGTGCTGGCTAGTCTGGCCAAGTGCAGTACAGAGAAGTAACAAATATATGAAGTAAAGAATGACAAAGGTAATGTGAACATAGCTATGGAAACAATTAAAAATGAAAAGATAACACATCTAGAAAAATTATGATAAATGCACAAGGAGAAACATAAAATTTTACCGAAAATATTAAACGTAATTTAATAAGTATAAATAAATTTAAATGTATACCTTATACCTTGTTCATGGACAGGAACCATAAACCCTTAAAATAATCTATACATTTAACATATCCCAATAAAAATATTAGGATATTTTTGGAACAAGCTAAGCTGCTTCTCAAGATCAAACACACACACACACACACACACACACACACACACACAGACGTGCGCACGCACACACACACAAGGACAGCCAGGAGAATACCCAAGATAATCCTCACCAGAGTGATCACTAGCCTTAGCAGATGTTTTTCAAGTGTGTTATGCATCTCCATAATTAAAACATTGTCACACAATGAATGAAGAGGCAGACACAGTCGTGAAACCTGAGAGTCTCAAAGTAGATGCTAATGACTCGGGAATTTAGTCTAGGACGTGATATTTAAAATCAGTGGGTGAATGGTGGAATGTCGACTATTTTGGAACAACTGATTAGCTGTTGGGGGAGACTATCTTCAACAGGAGAACCTAGTCCTACATGTTTACTTGGCTTTGGCAGCATAACTGGTGACTATGAATTCTCCCACCCCACAGCACTGGGTTGTCACAAGCCACCAAAAATGTACTGTGAACTAGAAGTTGTGTGGCATGGTCAAGGAACGGGTGGGAAGAGCCATGCCTAAGACACTACCCTGATTTCACTCAGACCGTAGGGGCTGTGACTGAATGGTTGTATTAGGGTTCTCCTGAGAAACGGAACCAATGGGAGATCATTATATGATATATATCATATGTATGATATAATCTAATAATATATATTAGATATAATCCAATAATATATATTAGATATAGATATCTATCTAGTATATCTTTTATATCTAATATATATCAGAAATGGGCTCACGCTATCGTAGAGGTGAGAAGTCCCATGATCTGTCATCTGCAAGCTGGACACCCAGGAAAGCCAGTGGTGTGATTCAGTCAGAGTCTGAAGGACTGAGAACCAGGAGAGCCAATGGTTTAAGTCCCAATCTGAGTCCAAAGACCTAAGAACAGGGAGCAAGCAATGATGCAGGGCAGGAGAAGATGGATGTTCCAGCTCATCCATAATAGTCATAATAAGCTAATTTCCCCCTCCCTCCTCCTTTTTGTTCTATTCTGGTCCTCAACTGATTGGCTGATACCCACCCATCATGGTAGTGAGGGTGAGGGTGAGGATGACCTCCTTTACAAAGTCTACCAACTCAAGTACTGATCTTTCCCAGAAACAGCCTCACAGACACACTCAGAAATAATGTTTTTCCAGCTACCTGGGCAACCCTTCATCCAGTCACGTTGACACATAAAATTAACCATCACAACGGCAGGCTAAAGCCTTCTGATACGATGGCTTTACGTCCCTTGTAGCACTTAGCACAGGACTGGGCATGGCCTACGAAATTCATAGTGGAATTACATCTAAACTGAACTTTAATCTCATCATTCAACCTAAGGCAAACTTCAAAACGATTGCGTCTAGGTCCAAAACTAGTTAGGAAAACTTGATTAAAAGCGGCAACTGGCTATTTGAATTCATTTGTCGAGCCCCACAAAACCTAGTATATATGTGAGTACACCCTTCTTTTCAGGGGAGAACTATGAAAATAGGGTTTAGACACTTGAGGGGTATCAGGAAGACTTGGATTAGAGAATTGTTTAGCTCTCTTCAACCTTGTCTTTATCCCGTTTTCATGAACAACTTTGTGACTTGGGTTCTGTTCAAGTGTTTCAGGGAGAAAAAGATAAAAGCTTTTGCACAGCGAAAGAAACAGTCAACAAAACCAAAAGACAACCAACAGAATGGGAGAAGATATTTGCAAATGACATATCAGATAAAGGGTTAGTACCCAAAATCTATAAAGAACTTCTTAAACTCAACACCCAAAGAACAAATGATCCCATCAAGAAATGGGCAGAAGACATGAACAGACATTTTTCCAAAGAAGACATCCAAATGGCCAACAGGCACATGAAAAAGTGCTCAACATCACTCGGCATCAGGGAAATCCAAATCAAAACCTCAATGAGATATCACCTCACACCAGTCAGAATGACTAAAATTAACAAGTCAGGAAACGACAGATGCTGGCACGGATGCGGAGAAAGGGGAACCCTCCTACACTGTTGGTGGGAATGCAAGCTGGTGCAGCCACTCTGGAAAACAGTATGGAGGTTCCTCAAAAAGTTGAAAATAGAGCTATCCTATGACCCAGCAATTGCACTACTGGGTATTTACCCCAAAGATACAAATGTAGGGCTCCGAAGGGGTACGTGCACCCCGATGTTTATAGCAGCAATGTCCACAATAGCCAAACTGTGGAAAGAGCCAAGATGTCCATCAACAGATGAATGGATAAAGAAGAGGTGGTATATATATACAATGGAATATTATGCAGCCATCAAAAGAATGAGATCTTGCCATTTGCAACAACGTGGATGGAACTGGAGGGTGTTATGCTGAGCGAAATAAGTCAATCAGAGAAAGCCATGTATCATATGACCTCACTGATATGAGAAATTCTTAATCTCAGGAAACAAACTGAGGGTTGCTGGAGTGGTGGGGGGTGGAAGGGATGGGGTGGCTGGGTGATAGACATTGGGGAGGGTATGTGCTATGGTGAGCGCTGTGAATTGTGCAAGACTGTTGAATCACAGATCTGTACTTCTGAAACAAATAATATAATATATGTTAAAAAAAAGGAAGAAGAAGAAGAAGAAGATAGCAGGAGGGGAAGAATGAAGGGGGGGAAATCGGAGGGGGAGATGAACCATGAGAGACGATGGACTCTGAAAAACAAACTGAGGGTTCTAGAGGGGAGAGAGGTGGGAGGATGGGTTAGTCTGGTGATGGGTCTTAAAGAGGGCACGTTCTGCATGGAGCACTGGGTGTTATACACAATGAATCATGGAACACTACATCAAAAACTAATGATGTAATGTATGCTGATTAACATAACAATAAAAAAATTTTTTTAAAGTATTGGTGATAACAAAGTTCAGCTACTTCGATGACCATGATAGTTATTCATCACTGAGTTGATAAACAGTACTATCCATGGCGAACCACCTCCTCAGCTAGATGGCCGAGGCTTACTTAAGTCACAATTTGGCTGTGTTAATAAGATTATACGGAGTTTCAAGTTGTAGGAAGGAGGGGATCACGTGGCATTTGATTCAAAATTGGTGATAACAAAAAATTAAAAATAGTTTCTTCCTGTCTTTTTTAGGCATTTTCTAATATCCCTTCTTCTAGAAGCTCCACACTACTGTGTTACCCCCACAGCCTCTCTCCAGCACTGAGCCAAAGTGGACTATTTCTGGTTCCCCTAATAAAACGGAGCGGCTGGTCTTAATCCAGTTAATCAGGGACCACATGTATTATTGAATGAAATCACACTGAAGTGTGACTAGTTTCCCTAGAGGTACACTCATTTTCCAAATATATGTCTCCCATCCCTAATTCAGGTAGTATGACAAACTAAAGTAGCAATGCAGTGGGAGGAAGGAGACAGAATCTAGGGCAGGAGATGAACCACAGGCAGGCTGGGCTTCCCTGAGAAGTTGTCTTGGAGCCTGTTCTCCTACTAAACTGTCCTGTTCTTCACAGCTGAACCTGAATAATTCCTAAACGTTCTAAGATTCTTTATAATGGCCCCCCAGTGAGTAAATAACATCTGGACTCCAGCCTCCAAGTAGAAGGTCAAGGATCAGTCCTCTTGTTTACAAGTGTCTTTCGTCAGTTGGTTATTTCAAAGTCCGGGCTCACCTGCATTTGTGCTAAGAGCTGCCTCACTAGTGTTAGCAATTCTCTTTCTTATTTCTAATTTTTTTTAACGTCTTTGGCCCCAGATAGTTGATTTCCTATGGCCCAGGTTTCAAAGGATCATATTTTTACATTCTGTAAAAAAGCAATGCTAGTAAAGCTAAAGCAAACAAATATTAAGAACAGAACGTGTGCAATGCAGAAAAGCTAGCTGAACAAATTCCTTTCTTCTCGTCTGGGTGGGAATGGGGGTAAAAAAAAAAAGGAGAGCAATGATATTTTGGTCTCAACAGCATGTCATTTCTTTGGAAAGAAGGAGGGGTCAAGGAAGCAAAAGCCACATTTGCTTTCTGTCGGGCAACTTGTGACTTTACTGATGTTGCTGTCCCCAGATGTCTGACAGCCCAGTCCCTTCGCTCTTGCTATTTCTCATAATGTGCTGCCCTCACTCAGTGACTACTATGAAAAAGATTGGATGATTGGGAACGTGCAGACAGCACATCATCAATCAAAAGCCGTTTTTGACTGGAAAAGAGTAGGTTGCCAATTCTCCGGGAAGCACATCTCAATAGGATGTGAATAATTCATTTATTCTTAAAAACCCTCTTGCACTTCCCTAAAATGTAGTTTATCTTGTCTTGGATATCTTCAAAAGCCAGCGTACTTCTGATCAACTTCTGATCCTGACCGCGTAACTTTATTTGTTTTTCTATTTAGCAGAGTCCAATTAAGCTTTTCTTTTTTCCCTCTGGTCAGTTCCTGCAGTAATCAAATATAGCTTGAAAAAATTCTACTCTAAGGAATCATTTTCTTGTTTTAGGAATCATTTTTTAAAATGAAGAACTTAGGGGAGCCTGGGTGGCTCAGTCATTAAGTGTCTGCCTTCGGCTCAGGTCATAATCCCAGGGTTCTGGGATCGAGCCCCACATTGGGCTCCCTGCTCGGCGGGAAGCCTGCTTCTCCCTCTCCCACTCCCTCTGCTTGCCTTCCCTCTCTCCCTATGTCTCTCTCTGTCAAATAAATAAATTAAATTAAATTAAATGAAGGACTTGTCCAGGGAGAGAGACTGACACTATTTTAGTGAAACTAGTAAAATAAAACAAAATCCTACTGCCCAAGATTAACAAGCTCAGGTTGATAGAAAGGTTCAAATAACCACTGATGAACCAAATATCAGCATATTAGAACTGTAAAGCATTGAGATTAATTCTGAAATATAAAATGATGAACCCTCTAGCCAAAATTTATCCCATTAATAAACTCCCATAATATATAGTTTAGTACAATGTAGATTATACTAATGTAACATAAAATATGTTATACTAATATAACATAATTTAGTATAATCTAGATCAGTATGATAGAGTATACTATAATATAACGTAGATTATCTCTAAACAAGTTTTTCCTCTCTCTGTCCCTCTACACACATGCACACGCATACACACCCCTGTATGATACTGAAAATTCACATTCAAAGCCACATGTTATTTCTTACTGAGTTTGAGAAAGCTTAAGGTCACAATACTTATAACAAAAATAGTTTCAGATCACAGTGGGCATTCAGGACCTTCGCCATTTCTGAAGGTAAATATTTCTCTCTAACTTATCAAGATGTAAAGTATTATGTCTTCCTATCTATGGATGTTCTCAAGTACAGGTAGTATGTTTTAGAAAAGACATTCTTCTTTATTCCTGAAATTGCCTCTTTTCTGATTCTAACTTAATCTGAATTGATTTTTTTAAAAGATTTTATTTATTTATTTGACAGAGAGAGACAGCGAGAGAGGGAACACAAGCAGGGGGAGAGGGAGAGAGAGAAGCAAGCTTCCCACTGAGCAGAAAGCCTGACATGGGGTTCGATCCCAGGACCCTGGGATCATGACCTGAGCCAAAGGCAGACGCTCAACCGACTGAGCCACCCAGGCGCCCCAATCTGAATTGATTTATGTGAAAGTCAGGTAAGCAGACATCCCGAGGTGAGAGCTATTTCAAGAAGAGGGCGGTGAGAAAACAGATTTAACAATTGAGTCAATAATCACAGAGATGCAAAAGTTGACATGAAATCGGGCTGAGAAAAGTTCTAATTTACTCTGAATTCTTTTCAAGGCCTTCTTGTATCATACAGCAATACATGACGGGTTTTTCTTGAACACAACATTGCATTTATTGTCAACAGTGTCAATTTCCAAAAACATATTAAGCCCATCAGAATGAGAAGAAACATGGTCAACAGCAAAGCAAACATTTTTGTCTCCATACTAAGCTAGACTTTCATTAAGAAATGCCCCCTTTGATTTAGCTGTGAATTAGACTTAATAGTCCATAGCTATCTAATCAAGGGCAAGAGACCTTGCTAAGAGTTGAACCAAGATGGGTTATGTGCTATGTTGGACCACTGAGGCAAAAATCTGAGATAATAGAGCACCAGGTTCCCACAACCATAGTATTTATTCTGTCTTCTTTGCCTCTGGAACAACATTTCTCCAGCTGAAGTTTAGTGGCACTCTGCTTAAGAGATATTCCTCAAAAGATGTGTCCTCTGGTCACCCATGGTTGCTTTTCCATGTCCTAGTCCCCGTTGGACGTTCACCATGCATACCAGCATATTTAAATTTCTAAGAATTCTTCCAGTAAAGAAACTTGTTTAGCCTAGCATTTGCCAAACCTATTTGACCACAGAAGTCAATATTTTTTTTTCTTGGGACACCAACTAACATCTCGTGGCATTATTATTTCAAGAAAGACCTTCGTAGCAGATGTTGTGACGCCCTCCTGATTCCACTTAAGGACTGAAGGGCTTATTCCCCAACTTCTAGGAATGCTGGCTGACTACACTCTGCTGCCAGTCCTCTCCAGAATTGTCATTAGCTAAAGAGAACTGCGTCTCCCAAGTTCATAACCTCTTCCCAGGGACCACATGGATTCACGACCAGTCAAGTCGCAAGTGGAAAGCCTTGACAGCTCATCACAATGTGGGGCAACTCTAAAGGAAGATCCCAGTTTCCAAGCTCACCTTGGCCTTGGCTGAGGCCTTTGTTGAGACTGTTTCCCAGCTCAACTTCCCTCTGCCACCACTCTTGGTTTCTTCCCTTCTTTTCTTATTTCCTTTCTTTCTTTTCTCTTCCCCTGCATAGTTGTTGATCCTGAGGGCACCGCTTAATAAACTTCCTGAATGCTTATCTCTATCTCAGAGTTTACTTTTGGAAGAGCCCAGCCTGCAAAACATTTCAGGACACTTAGGTCTAATGAAGACTATTGATGGAAGGAAAAAGGGAATGCACACTAAGTCGTGTGAAAAGAAACCATTCCAGACTTGGGAAGATTTCTAGAAACCAGAGAGTGAGCAGTGAACCTCCACTTATTTTATTTTAATCAGCACAGGATTGGAGTGCCCGTCGAGGAGGGCTAGGCTGTATGAGGAATCCATAAACACAGCTGGTTCCCTAGCATTTCTTGATTCTAAACCAGGAAAGTAGAAGCTGTGACAAAGGCCAAGTCAAAGTCAAACCTCTATATTTCTTTAATAAAAGTAATGTCTTGAGACTATAAAAAACTAATGCCTTTCTTCTCTAGTCACTCCTGGCTTAATAATCTTGGCTCCAGCTCAACTGAAGTAGTGAGTGTATATATGAAATTTATGTATAAATTTACATTTGTATTTGGATATATGTATTTAGGAATACTATCTATTTAAAATATGATTTATTAAGTATCAGGTATATATTAGATACAATTCCTGCCTCCAGGAGACCTATAATTTTGTTGAAAACAAAACTAGAGAATATAAAGCATTATGCTTTTTGGTTTAGATCAGCAGTTTCTGAATGGGGTGTCATGATCAGCTGTAAAGTGTGTCACAAATAATTTAGTACTAATAAAAATGTATCAGCACATGAAAATTACTTTTTAACAAATAAGAGCAATTTTTAAGGTAATTGCTTTAATAATATCACTCACTGAATCCAATATGCTTTCTTGAGTGGAAGAGAAAGAGAAAGTTATTGCTAGTTTATTAGAAATTGTTCATAATCCTCACTAAATCCATGGAAGTTTGTCTTATAAGTGAATTCATCAATCATCTGTGACACATGGGGGAAGACCTCTGGTTTAGACCATAAATGCAATAAATTTTCATAGACTGGGGAAATCAGTTTGGACTAGAGGCATATAGGAAGGATACTGAAATGATCTTTGCTCTGTTAAGAATCTAGCAAACCTGAAGGGGCTAACCATGGCCATAAATTGATATGTATAACTTGTACAAACCTGGATCTGTAGGCTTGAAATATGGAGTGGTTTGGTTTTACCACACTAAATTTGAGCATGGGTTTCTTCCGTATATAGTAAGATATTTAGCAAGACTTTTCATGTTGCCCTGTAATTGGCAACAAAACTTCAAAGATGGAGAATCTCTAAATATTTACACATTCTTACGAGACCCAACAACAGCTGGCTCCAAAACCTCTCATAAAATCTTACAATAAGTAGAAGAATTGACCACAAAACTACTAGCCGCTGCCCCAGACCTCTACTCCTTGGCCAATCCATAGAAGACCAGGGGAGTGGGAGGCGAGAGTAGATTAGAAGGACTGTCAACACTGACAGTTTACAATACTTTTTCCTTTTTTTCTCTATGTAGGAAAAAGTGAGAGTTACTACCTCCCAAACTAAAGTGGAGGGAAGAGCCAAGAGAATAAGGGCTCCCTGCAAGAAAACGAAGCTGTTACCTCATTTCCTAGCTGGATACTTGCCAAGCTGTGAACTCCAGACCCATCTCTGTGCATCCATAAGAATGGAGCGGACCTTGATGAAGGATTCTTGGGAGAGCCTGATGTATTTCTCTATGAATTGAAGTATATACACGAACACATAGGTGTTGCCTGCTTATTATCTAGAGATTTCTGAAGGTGAAGCTTTTCAAGAGTAGCTTGCAGCAGAGGAGTAAGAAAACACTTTTCCAGGGAAGAGACAAACCCCTGATGCTTGAAGGCCTGGAAGAGAACTTCAGTAGGGCCCATGGCCCAGCATGAGGAAAACAGAGATTATGCAAGGAGACAGAGAGCCGAGAAATGTAGTATCATGACCAGAGAAGTGAAGGGTGTGACCATAATAAGCAAGACCTTTTACAAGAGGCTCCTCTTTGGTAAAGGAAGCTAAGATGAGGCTAGACACTGCCCCCACCACCCCCAAGGAAATGATACCAACAGTCTAGGTAAACTGCTGCATCAGTGATGGCCACTGGTAGAAGATGGAACCAGATAAAGCCAGAGCAAATCCAGAGAGGCCTCTTTATCAACAGATGATCAGTTGTATAAGAAAAGGGTGCTTGGTTGACTCAGTCAGAAGAGTATGCAACTCTCAGGGTTTTGAGTTCAAGCCCCATGTTGGGTGTAGAGGTTACTTAAGATAAATAAATAAAACTTAAGAAGAAGAAGGAGGAGGAGGAGGAAAAGGAGGAGGAGGAGGAGGAGGAGGAGGAGGAGGAGGAGAAGAAGAAGAAGAAGAAGAAGAAGAAGAAGAAGAAGAAGAAGAAGAAGAAGAAGAAGAAGAAGAAGAAGAAGAAGAAGAAAGAAGAAGAATCCTGCCATCTCTCTTATTCCCCCTCTCAAACCCAATGCTAGAACAGTTTAGACCTTAAAAAGGAACAGGATCCCAACTCCTCTCTAGCCCTGCCCTTCCCTCCAACCACATTATGCCCACATGTCTTCTCTAAGTCTAATCCAAGCATAAGGCTAACCAGCAATGGATGAGGGAAGAATTTTATGGCAGACACAAGATTGAAGGGTTAAACTGAATTGGGCTGGGCTGTTGATTTTTAAAAAGTGCCCCAAAAGTTATGTAAATTCCCAGGAAATTGTTAAGAAAAAGGGAAGGAAGTGTCTACTGAACAGAATGAAATCAGTGTTAGGAAAGTGACAAAAACATTTCACATTTGTCCTCCATGGCATGACAACTGCCAAAACAAGTTATGAGTATGTTCTATGGTGGTTAGCATGGTGCAAGACATGCAAGAAATGCACATCACGGGACAACTGGGTGGAGCAGTCGATTGAGCATTGGACTCTTGGTTTCAGCTCAGGTCATGATCCCCGGGTCATGAGATCGAGCCCCACGTCGGGCACCCCGCTCAGTGCAGAGTCTGCTTAAGATTCTCTCTCTCCCTCTCCCTCTGCCCCTGACCCCCACACTCACGTGCACTCTTGCACCCTCTCTCTAAAATAAAGAAATAAATCTTTAAAAGAGAGAGAAAGAGAGCGAGAAATGGGGCATCTGGGTGGCTCAGTCAGTGAAATGTCTGCCTTCAGCTCGGGTCATGATCCCAGGGTCCTGGGATTGAGTTCCGCATCGGGCTCCCTGCTCAGAGGGGAGCCTGCTTCTCCCTCTGCCTGCCGCTCCCTCAGCTTGTGCTCTCTCTCTCTCTCTCTCAAATAAATAAAATCTTAAAAAAAGAAAAAATAAAATAAATAAAAAGAGCGAGAAATGTATAATACACATGGGTTGGTTGATAAAGAAGAGAGTGCTTAGCTAGAAGCAGGGCCCAAGACAGAGAGACTGTACTAGCAAGAGGTAATGCTCCTCAGTGAGACGTTTTGTTCCAGCAGAGAAGGAAGAGGAAGATGGGGGAGTCGTGGGAAGGGAGGAATAAAAGAGAAAATGAAAAATTATACAGGACAATGTAAATTGTGAAGACAGGTTAGGATGTGCTAAGGGTGATGCTGCAGGATGGAGGAGGCATTAATGAGGGGAATGAAAACCACAGAAGAGAATCAAACGAAGGAGGAGAACGGACAAAAAGATTGCATAGAGGCAGCACATATACGGTCACTTGTATACATTTCAGTAAAAGTGCAGATGAGCATATGCCTAATGAAAGCAAACAAAATGTTTAAAGGTATATATAACCTTTAAAAATTATTATAAGAAAAGAGAGCAAAGGCCTTATACAAACCCAATGGAATGTTGTCCATGAGAATTTTGGGGTTTACATAATGAGAACTAGAACAGATGGGGCACCTGGGTGACTCAGTCGGTTAAGCGTCTGCCTTCGGCTCAGGGCCTGATCCGGGTGTCCTGGGATCGAGCCCCCCATAGGGCTCCTTGCTCAATGGGGAACCTGCTTCTTCCTCTGCCTGCCACCCCCCTGCTTATGCACTCTCTCTCTCTCTCTTTCTGACAAATAAATAAATAAAATCTTAAAAAAATAATAAAACAGAGTAGGTCTGCTTACCTGGGGAGAAGGGGCAAGAATGGAAATCCCCCTCAAAGCTGCATATACTCAATGGCCTAGAAATTCCACCTCAAGGTGGAGTTTACCCTACAGATAGATCAGTTACAAAGATGTACATGCAAAATACAGAATGAACACGAGAGTACGATCATACATGATCTTGTGCAAAAAAATAAGAAAGGAAAGATGGCAAAGACATAGACCATAGGCCAATGAGAGAGACACGAGAGAGAGGTGGTGTGAACACCTGATTTGATAAAGGGCTGTGTCTTGCAGTTTGGGTTCCATTCCCCTCGCTGTGGGGTTTCACACTGCAGTGTTTCATACATGGAGTAAAGTGTGAATCTAATATACCATTTATGATGCTGTAGTCCTGAATTAATTACTGTCTCAAGAAAACCAATAACCCATAAAATCCAGAGAAAATGGGTCTTGCCTGCTTCTCATCTGTTCTGTTTCCCGCATAGAGAATTGTTTCTTTACGAATGGATGTCAGGGTTTGAGCAAATAAACTGGGAATAGTTACTGGGGCCCTAAATCATACGAACAGACCGTGGACCTCTGGCTCTGTCTATGCATGCCAAATCTCAATATTTGAAAATATCCGAATATTCAACTGTTTTCCACTCTTTACCCCAATGCTTTGCATAGATACAGAACACACGCCTTTATTGAGCACCAGATCCCCAGGCTGAGTCAGAGTGGGGAAACAAAAGAAATAGGAAATATTGATATCTGAGGAACTCAGAAGGTAACTCAGTGAGCCTAGGCCAAAGCCAGGCTCTCTATCCCTGAGGGACTCCGTAAGTGGTATCCCACACCTGCTTTTCCTAGATGGGAGATAACGCTGGTCATCTCTTAGCTCAGAAGCTAACCCAAGCCAAGTGATCATTTACCCAGCTCTCTCTCTGACCCTAAATATCACTTGAACCTCAAGGCCTATAGGGAAGTCTAAACCTTTGGTTATTTATCCTCTAGCTCTTTGCTATATAACCCTTGATCCGTAAAACAGTAGCACGGGTGCCTCTGCGGTGCCTTTAAGAAATGCAGAATCCCAGGCTTCTACCTCAAACCTATTGAATCAGAATTGGCATTTTGACAAGATCCCCAGGCGATTCATCCGTTAGCTCAACAACATAGGTTGTCAAACCTCACCGAATCAGAATCGCTCCCAGATATTCAGTCTCGGATTGCTGCGGGCACAGGCACTTTTTTAAAAATATTTTCGGGGCACCTGGGTGGCTCGGTCGGTTAAGCATCCAACTCTTGATGTCGGCTCAGGTCATGATCTCAGGGTCATGAGATCAAGCCCGGCAAAAGGCCCTGCTTGAGATTCTCTCTCCCTTTCCTTCCGACCCTCCCCCTCGCGTGTGCTCTCTCTCTCTCTCTCTCTCAAATAAATAAATAAATAAATCTTTAAAAAATATATTTTCAAAAGCTTCTCAGCTGATTCTAAGCTGCCTCCAGGACTGAGAATCGCGGCACGTTCCTGCTCACTTTACTCTGTGTTCCACACTTTGGGTGGCAATTCCGGGTGAAAAACAGCCTTTGCTCAGAAACAAGCAAATGTGTTTTTGCTATCGCTTTCATTCATTTGTAAAGTGTTCAGCGATTACTCCGTTCAAGGCACCATGGCAGCTGCAGAGAATATCACTGTAAACAAGAGTGACTCTGTCTCTGCTGTCATGGGCTTGGCATTCTATTGGGAGAGAAGGGGGAGAAATTCCTAGACAGTCAAATACAGGGTGAGGATGAGTCTTTTGGTAAAACTACCCTGTGATTAGAAAAGAGACACAGAGGTCACTAAACAATTATAGGGTCAACCTTTCCTCCAGATAAATATTTGTAATTGAAACACCCAAATGAGTACATCCTCTGTTGTCCTCGACTGTCAGAGATGAAATTAAGATTACTGTCCTCAGAAAAGATGTTGTGGACCAGACCCTTTATGCCGTGCTATCCGAAGCCAAATTTACTACCCTCCCTTGAAGGGTGACCTGAGTGTTTCAGGCCAGAAAGAAATAGCAATTTTGCCTCCTAAACAGCCAATCAGGATATTTAGCAGTCAAGAGCCATTTAAGAATTACAGTCAAACTTCTGTGCAGTCTTTACGCTGCTTTATCCTACTAATCACCAGATTGGCCATTGTGACTGAAATTGGCCAGTTCAGTTGACATATCCAAGTATCTGGTCTGTCACTTGGTCAAATAGAATTACCAAACAGAATTAACAGTGGATTTATTTGACTCCACGTTGTAGAAAAGATTATGAACTAAAAAAAAAAAAAAAAAAGTAAAATTCAAGTTACAAATAACCCCACTGCCACCCCTGATATTCACAAGTAAGCAGTTCAGTGAAGTCCAGGCATACCTCTGAGATATTGCAGGTTCCATTCCAGACCAGCACAATAAAGCAAGTCAAATTAATTTTTTGGTTTTCTAGGGCATATAAAAGTTATGTTTACACTATACTGTAGTCTATGAAGTGTGTAACAGCATTGTGTTGGGAGAAAAAAAAACAATGTAAATACCTTAATTTAAAAACGCCTTATTGCTAAAAAATGCTAACCACCATGTGAGCCTTCAGTGAGTGGTAATCACTGATCATAGATCACCATAACAAATATAAAAATAATGACAAAGTTTGAAATATAGTGAGAATTATCCAAATGTGATACAGAGACATAAAGTAAGCAAATGCAACTGGAAAAATGGCACCAATAGACGTCCTTGACACAGGGTTGCCACAAACCTTCAATTGGTAAAAATCTCGGTATCTGCTAAGCGCAGTGGTTAAAATCAAGGGCTTTAGAAGTAGAAAAAGGCAGATTCCAATTCTGGCCCTGCAAGTGAGCAGCTCTGTGGCCCTGAGCTCTTTGAGCCGTCGTTTGCTCGTCTCCAAAGTAGGAATAACCATAGTACTTACCTCCCGGAAGTGCTGTGAGGCGTAAAGGAGATCATTTATGTAAAGCTTGCAGCCCTATCTAGAGAAGAGTAACTCTCCATATAAAATGTTGTTGTCGTAGTTGTTAAAATTCTCTGAATACATGAGCTCCAGCCAATATTCAGCACCCTTAGTTGAAGATGTAATGGTCATATTTTTTTCTATTAGAGCCTCATTGTTTTACTAAACATATTTCTGTCTGTAGTGAAACATGTGAAATGTTTCACCAGCATCATTAGACAAGACGTCTGGAAAGAACTCCATTCAGGCTCTTTTTAAACTTAGTCTTTGGTTTTGGTTTTTTGTATGGCTCAGTGATCAATGATCATGTCACAAATGAGTCCCTGCTGAGAAACAATACTTCCTGGGTCTGGGGAGGCCATTAGTACCACATTTAGATCTTTATTTAAGTCATTATGCATCTCCCATGATGTATAGATTTCAACTTAAGTGCACTTGGCTACCAGAGCCCTTTGCTTAAATTAGCAAAGGATTGATTTAAAATACTAATAAAAGTAAATGTTATCTTAATGAGAGTCACAGGACTTATATAACAGCCTAAATCCTATATCCACAGAAACTTAGAACGAGAAACTGATTATGATCACAAATAGATATTAGCCATAGGTCAGACTTCCTTTCCTTTTTTTTTTTTTGTCTTGTGACCAGAATAGCTTCATATAAACAAATAATTCTTCTTCCTTATCTTCGTGTTCCTTCTGCCATATTAATTAAGATTTGACATGTCCCCGTATACTGTTTACAGCAAAACAAGATGAGTGAACTGATTCAAATCAAACAGCTGGCTTTTCACCCAAATCTCATGCCAAAGACAAACTGAGCTTTTGAGAGTTTGGAGATGTGAGTTTATTTACCCTTTACTCTTTTTTTTTTTTCACTTGCAAGTATCTTGGTATAATTTTCGTTTTATGCATTTTGTGGTTATTGGAAATGCAAGGGATTTGGAGAGTTTATTTGAGCTGGTGTAGTAGAAACTTTATGTAAGTCGTCTTCTTTTTTTTAAATTTACAGAAATGTGGATAGATCTACACATATTTTACAACACTATGATGTTTCAAATAGTCTTTGCCATAGCCCAACACAAAATACTCAATTACAGAAAAAGACAAAGACCAAAATAGGCACGAGTTTGGGACTATGGGCCCCTAAACTTTAACCCCGGCTATAAATAAGATTGTTTTAGAAAAAGGAGTCAATCTGTGGTCCTTACTCTCCAATGTTTTCCCACAACCACAAAATGAGAATAGGAAATTGGCTGGAATTATACTATTAACACTTTAGCTTCACATGTTGTATATGTGCATTTGAGGGGCCAGACACAAGTATCTCGAAACTTAAGGCAAATCATCCAAGATCTGTGCCTTCAAATGGTTTACCGTCTAAGGCTGGACAACCCAGAGAGGTCAGAGTTACAGTAATTTGGAAAACAGTGACAACCCAACTTGTCCCTCTCCGTCTTATTCTGGAATAGAGTGGAAATGTGATGCAAAGTTAGCTTGGCCATAGAGAGATCCTGTAACTCACAGAAGTCTTCTCCCACCTACATCCTGGATAAGCCATCATTGTCAATAACATTATCATCTTTGCCATCTTCACAATAGAACTTCAGGGATTATTATTCACATCTCAAAAGACGTACTTCTTCCGTGGCCCCAGCAGCTTTCTTAGGCCACTGTTCCTCAAAAGCCGATGTACTCAAAATCACCTCAAAATCCTGTTAAAAACACATATTTCTGGACCCCCACCCGCAAGGGTTTTCATTCAGTAGGTGTGGGGTGGAGCCCAAGATTCTGCATTCCTAACAAGTTCCCAGGTGATGCTGATGATGCTGGTTCACAGACCACAAACTGAGTAGCACTGATCTAAAACTCCCTTCACTTTCTAACGTTCTTTCTCCCTTCTGTCTATCACTTTCCCCCTTGTCAAGTAAAGCCTATCACTTTCATTTCAATTCCATTCCTATATCAATTATCTGCTGTATTAGAATTCACTTCAGCTGCAAGTGATAGAAAACCCAAAATAGTAGTGCTTTAAACAAGATAGAAAGAAGGTTCCTCTAAGATACACATAAGCAGCCCAGGACTGGTAGGTTATCAGCTCCATGAGCATTGGGTCCTAAATCCCTTCTATCTGGTTGTTCTTCCATTCCCAACATACTGCTTCCACCTCAGTCTCATAGGCCAAGAACTATAGTTCTAACCATTAGGTCCACATTCCAGCCAATAGGGGGAAAAATGATAGAAGGCAGACGCCTTCTTTTTAAGAACACTTTCTGGAGGGGCGCCTGGGTAGCTCAGTCAGGTAAGCATCTGACTCTTGATTTTGGCTCGGGTCTTGATCCTGGGGTCCTGGGATAGGGGGCCTGCTTCACCTTCTCCCTCTGCCCCTCCCCACCGACTCATGCTTTCTCTTGCTCACTCTCTCTCTCAAATAAATCAAATCTTTAAAAAAAAAAAAAAACTAAGGTTTTCTCTCTCCTCCAGCAACCCAAGATGCCGAAAGGGAAGAAGGCGAAGGGGAAGAAGGTGGCCCCGGCCCCTGCTGTCATGAAGAAGCAGGAGGCCAAGAAGGTGGTCAGTCCCCTGTTCGAGAAGAGGCCCAAGAATTTTGGCATCAGACAGGACATCCAGCCCAAAAGGGACCTCAACCGCTTTGTCCAATGGCCCCACTACATCCGGCTGTAACGGCAAAGGGCTATTCTCTATAAACGTCTAAAAGTGCCTCCTGCAATTAACCAGTTCACCCAGGCCTTGGACCACCAGACAGCTGCTCAACTGCTTAAGCTGGCCCACAAGTACAGACCAGAGACAAAGCAGGGGAAGAAGCAGAGATTGTTGGCCCGGGCCGAGAAGAAAGCTGCGGGCAAAGGGGATGTCCCCACTAAGAGGCCACCTGTCCTTCGAGCTGGGGTTAACACTGGCACCACCTTGGTGGAAAACAAGAAGGCTCAGCTGGTAGTGATTGCACATGATGTGGATCCCATTGAGCTGGTGGTTTTCCTGCCTGCCTTGTGCCATAAGATGGGGGTTCCCTACTGCCTACTTATCAAGGGGAAGGCCAGGCTGGGCCGTCTGGTCCACAGGAAGACCTGCACCACTGTCGCCTTCACACAGGTCAACTCGGAAGACAAAGGAGCCCTGGCAAAGCTGGTGGAGGCCATGAGGACCAACCGCAATGACAGATACGACGAGATCTGCCACCACTGGGGAGGCAACGTCCTGGGCCCGAAGTCTGTGGCTCACATCGCCAAGCTGGAAAAGGCAAAGGCTGAAGAACGGGCCACCAAACTGGGCTGAGTGGACGCTGTTGAATTTTCTGTACATAAAAGTAATAAAACATTGTGTTTCAACCAGTGTCAAAAAAAAAACAACAAACTAAGAAAACATGGCAAATAAGTAGTTGGCTATCAAAGGAGACAGCCTTACATCAGGAATCTTGTATTTTTGAATGCAGCCCTAAAGAGGCTTGCCTCTAAGAGGGACATTTGGCTCACTACGTGTCATAATAATTCTTGTTGCGAGGTATATGTAGAGAGAGGCACTTCGAAATAAGTGTGCTTAGCCATAAGTAAATATCTCACACAAATACACGCGAAATTAGATAATAAAGTCTTTCAAAAGAAATGTATATAACAAAGTAATTTGGCACACATAGCAAATTATCTTGTTTAACTTGTTTTTCAACTGTCTAGATGAAAACTAGAAAACTGTGGAAAACTATCTTGTTATTCAACTGCACTTGTCAATCCGCTTATTTTTTTAATGTATTACAGTCATTGCATCTTTGTATCCAGGAGTTCTTTCACTTAACTTTGGCCCGACATGATTGCTGCACCAAATATTAATAATAATAGCAAGAAGAAGACGGAGGAGGGGGAGGGAAAGAGGGGGAAGAAGGGAGAAGGGGAGGGGAGGGGAGGAGAGGAAGACAAGAATGGGCAAGGAAGAAATTTTGTTGGAAATTGGATTTTCCTGAGTTTCTTCTCAAAACTTTCCAATGCTGGTGAGGAAAATAGTATGGGAAAGACAGACTGTATGCACCTATAAAGCCTATGGTTTGATAGTAAACCCAATTTGTTTTGGGGCCCCTTGACTGCAGAGGTGAGACCCTGTAAATCTGTCAATCTAGATGGACCCAAACCATGGCTCAAAATGAATTTATGATCTCTGGCACCTGCTTGTTACAATTAGAAACCTTGCTTTCTGACCATCTCTGATCTCTGCATGTCTAATTTCTGACGCTTACCTGGCTTTTATCATGGAACTTAGCCTTCATCGGCCTTTTAGTCTCTGTTCTGATCTGGGCTTCTCCCTGCTTCGTGGATTTATATCAACCGTGATTTCACTCCTGAAGTCAAGTTCTTGACTTTGTAGTTAGACCTCATCTCCACTCCTACTTCCATTTCAGCATGGACGCTATCTGACCATACTGGATTCCTCAACTTCAGGCTCAATGGTACTCAACCCTGGCTGCACATTAGAATCATAAAGAAAGACTTAAATACTATCAACACCTGGGCCCTCCCCCTGCCCCAGTACTCTGATGTTAAGGGGGTCTAAGATGAGGCCAGGAACTGAGAGTTGTAAAAGCTCCCCGTGTGACTCTCATCAGCAGCCAGGCTTGAAAATTACCATTCTAGCTTCTTGTTCTGATGAAAATAACTATAAACTCTACCTAGGGAACCACTGTATTACCCTTTCCTAGCACCAGACCACCCTGCCTTCAGTGGTCCCATGAAACTCAGTAAACGCAGGTGCCAGCAACAATCATAATCCATTTATTTAAAAAAAAAAAATTGACAAGTGTTTACTCTTTTCTAAATGGTCAGAGAAAACTAGAATGTAGTCCCTTTCCTCCAGAGCCTCACGTGCTAGTGAAGGAGGCAGGGATGAGGCAAATAATTGTAGTGTTATGATAAGTGGCATGAATGAAAGACTATGGGAATATAGTAGAGGAAGCAATTATCTCTCTGAAGAAGACTTCCTGAAGCACAGTTGAGTCTTGAAGAGTAAATGGAAGTTTCCTGGGAAGGCAAGAGAAGATGATGGGATTCCAAGCAGAAGGGACAATCTAAGCAAAAACCCAAAAGATATTCTGTATAAATATACACGGATAGTTTATTTTAAGATTTTATTTATTTATTTTCACAGAGAGAGAGAGATAGTGAGAGCAGAAACACAAGCAGGGGGAGCGGCAGACAGAGGGAGAGGCAGGCTCCCCGCTGAGCAGGGAGCCCGATGTGGGGCTCGATCCCAGGACCCTGGGATCATGACCTGAGCCTACGGCAGATGCTTAACGACTAAGCCACCCAGGTGCCCCAATATACATGGATAGTTTAAAATTTTCATTGAAGAATAGCATGGGGGCGCCTGGGTGGCTCAGTCAGCCAACTGTCTGAGTCTTGATCTCAGCTCAGGTCATGATCTCAGGGTCATGGGAGTTTGCTTCCCCCACCCCCCACTTATGCATGCTCTCCCTCCCTCTCTCTCTCTCTCTAAAATAAATGAATAAATAAAATCTTTAAAAAATATAAAATAAAGAATAGCATGAATTCTAAGAAAAGTCTAAAACTTTGGAAGTATTTTATATGTTTTTTAGAAGAAAACCAAAGCAACCTCTTGTGACTGCAAAGTGCTCTATTATTTTGGAAACAAGACTACATCACCTTGATGGCCCTGCAAAAGAGAAGGGCTAATAAAACTATGATGGGAAAGACAAGGATTATCCTATGATATTTATTTTTAATGTCATTTCAGCTCGTTTGCGAATTCTCTTTTGGCCGATGCAAACAATTATAACACCCTTTAGGTTGGTTTGTCTTTCCGTGTGACTGGCTGTTAACCACATTGATGTATTTCTTCTTGGTTCTCCCCTCTCAGATCTGAGCTATTTATACTTGGGATTAACTGACTCCAGCATTCATCTAAAGATACAATCTTCTATCTTTAAGGTGCAGAGAGCCCCAGGACTTTAACATGGCTGAATATTCAAACTGCTTGCTTTGACGTGAACTGGTTCAACATTTTTATAATGTATTGGCCAGTTTGGCTCTGGAAACATGTGTCATCAGCAGTTACGTTGTCTTGTGACTTGGTCTTAATCTCTGAGAACCCCATGGAACACATTCTTACAAAATGGCCCAAGGCCCACCATTCAAAAGACCTCTGAGACAACAGTGAGGTTCATACCTTATACCCTTTCACATTTCTTCTTCAAAATCAAAATCCTTGCCAAACTTTCTCTGGGTTTTTTTTTTTTTAATCTTCCCACTAGACTTAGTGGTGTATTACATTCAAAAATCCCATGCTGAAAACTGAAAAGGGGGGTTTTTACAACCCAGAAATCTCATCGACAAGCCCCTTGTGTTAGGTTAGCATAAAATGAGCCAGACAAGGGAGGAGAGGAACTTCCTCCGTGGACCCAGAGTTAGGGGATGCTTGAGCAGAAATTACACCTAGGCTGATATCCAAACACAGTTATTATCCAGAGAGATGCTTTAGTGGCACAAAGGGTTAATGACAAAAAAAAAAAAAATTAGACGAGAAAAGGCGACAGAGTATTACAGGAATTAGGAAGCCTGTGGCTGGCTAAAGGAAAGAGGAGATTATGACAACCCAAGATTAATCAGGCCAGCTTTTAAAGCTGCAACTTATGGCCTAGCTTTCAAAGACATTAGAGGGGCCAGTGAAACAGACTGCTTTCAGTCTCTTCTTCCCAAATGTCTACCTGACCTTCACTTTCCTTTTATTGTACTCCGGTTCCTCAGGAAATTTCAATAGTAAACTGCCATTGAACCTATTTCAATAGAATTATTAATAGTTGACTTCATTGGTGGTATGCCTGTAATAAGGTGTGTTCAAATATTTTCCCCCAGGTGTAACAAAAGCTGTTTCCTTTCTTACTTACAGTTATTTGAATGGTAAATAAAGGGGATATCCCAAACGCCACAATAAACTTTAAACACTCTCAACCAACTCCTATATAGAATTTCCAGTACAATAGGGTAATATCCCAAACTCTTCACATAAGCATTAACCTCGTTTTTTTAATCTTCCTTACAGGATTTAACAATGTTTCAAAAATAAAGAAATATGAAATTCCAACCTTCTCGGGGCCAGCTTTAATTACATCGGTGTATTTAGGCTACCAAAGTTTTCGATGCTGAGAAGGGTGTAGGCAAATATTTTTACCAATAAATACAATAAATCAATAAAAAATACTGAAAACTTGTTTTACATAGAGTTTTATAACTTTCATAACGTTTAATCGACTTTATTTCCTTAGGACTACCCAGCAACCCTGTAAGTTGGGCCAGGCCTGTACTTTTTGTCCCTTTCATAGAGGTAACTCAGCCCAGAGACATTAAAGACTCCCTAGATCTGAGACTCTCTTATTTATGCTATAAGTCCAAGTGCTTCTGATGATCATGAAATCTTGAAAAATACTAAATTGAATCATTCATATAAGAATTTCAGCACAATGCTTGATGCCTAGTACGTACTCAATAAAAGCTGCTATCAATGACATGTACTTCTTATACCCTTGATTACTAAATTAATGACCTTGTCACTAAGATTCAAAAACTGGTGTTTCAGGGCGAGTTTAAGAGAAATACAAAAGCTTCCTAAGGATCTGACAGAGCAGTGCCCAACATCTGGTTGGAGACCAGATAATTTAATTGAGTGTGTTCGAATCCCATAAGAACAGACTAAAAAAAATCCATGCACCAGTCACGTCATCGAGTCGAAGTCTTTCCTCAGTGGTGTTATTTTTAGGAACCTATCCTAGGAGAAAAAAAAAATCCAAAATACAGGAAAATTTGTCTGTGCAATAATACTAATCACAAAATGATTAGTATATTATAAAAGCAAAATGTTGGGAGAACAGAGAAATGAGCTGTTGTGAGAGCATTAAGATAGTAAAAGGAATATATATCAGGGAAATTATTACTATGTTACAATTCTAATAAAAGCTCTATATAAAATTATACTCCCAGTATATTCTCATTTAGACATAATAAGATACATAGACAAAGAAAGAAGTATGCCAGAATATTAAGGATGGTTATTTATTGAGTTTTAGAATACCATAGCTTTCAATTTTTATGCTTTTTAAATCTCACAAATTTCTGCCAAACAGAGCAGAAAATAAATGCCAGCTCTTAAATAAATGAATAAGGCTAGTGGTCATCCAGTTTCCTGTTACAAAAAGGACTTTGCGTGTTCTATATCCATAACACAAAATATCTACATGGGCGATTCTCCTGGTTCTGTGATATTCGATATGACGATTGACCCAGGTAACCTCTTTGGGCTTTATTGAGGAGCAACCAGGTTTGATGTAAAATACTGTTCCAGTCTGAGTATTGCAAAGAGAGACACATGGAATATTCGGAGACTTGGCTAACCTTTTAAAATTTTTTAATCTAGCTATCTAGTGATGTTCAGATCTGCATCTACCATCTGAATTTTAGGGCTGTTGTGCTAAGCACACAGATGCTCTCTCAGTTGTCTGCCTTCTCGATTGCTCCCAATCAAGATCTGCTTCCACTAAAGCCAAAAGCAAAGCTAGTAAACGGCTGTTTACCCTATTGGGATAAGAAGAGGAAGAAGCTATGATCATGTCCTACGCACACTAGTGCTCGCCAGTTAGTGCTGCCTGACTCCAGAGTAAGTAAATTGAATGGAACCAAACGGAGCCATTGGAGGAAATTGCCTTCGGCTGATATTTTATATTGCTCTGTCTTGTCTTCAGGGTCTGTGAATAAGGTTAATTCAAATCTTAAGGCCAAGTTCAGGAGGGTGCCAGCTCATCAAAAAGTTCCCAGAGAAACCTGGGCAAACAAAAACCAGCACAGTTCAATCTGTATTACTAGCAAGCTGCAGTCCGCACCTCCTCGAAACTGGTTTCCTTAAAGTATGAAAAAGAAACTCCTTATCTATGTCCTTGCTGGATCTTCTGGGGGAAAGCCTCGGAGGAATCCACCGGTTGCATTTGTGAATTTGTAAAGTAGTGTGGCAGGAAGAGAGTTGGGTGCTTAGATTTAGGTGGGACCACTCAACAAAGTTTATAAAGAGATCACTGGAACCCAGTGATAAAAGAAATGGAACAGAGGATGGGACAAAAATAGCATATAGAATGGCTTAACACGTGTTGGCCCAGCAGCTGGAAGAGTCCTATGGATCCGGAGAATATTGCTACTCAGGAGCCTGCGGGCGTTCAGCCATTCTAACTTACTCTGTCTAGCATGGCTAAGAGAGGACTAGAGTTCTAGGCCAAGTTGCAAATGGAGGGTAAATAAAAAGGCAGAACAAGGGTGAAGATGGAACGCCTCAGTCAGCGAAGCAGAGAAAGACATGGGCGGCAAGCAGCTGGGAATTGGGTCATTCACATTACCTGAAGTATTTTTCTTCAAGGATGCCTCAGGGTTGGTTACACTCCCTAATGTATCTCATCCACCTTCATATAGCTGACACCTCAAGGGCCCTTACTTTACCTGTAGCAAAATACTTTTGTTTTATTCGCTCCAACTGGCCGGCATGTGATACTGTTCATGACTCAGCGCTATGGAGAGAAGTCAACGCCTTAAAAGAACCTTCTGGTGGTTACAGTGTGAGCGAACATGGCACAGGCTTGCAGCTGGGACACTCGGCAAATTAGCAGGGATCAGAGGCTAGGAGGTGCAGAACCTTAGATCTCATTCTGCATAGAATTTTTTTTTAATTTTTTTAAGATTTTATTTATTTATTTGTCAGAGAGAGAGAGAGTATGTGTGTGCACAAGCAGGGGGAGCGGCAGGCAGAGGGAGAGGGAGAAGCAGGCTCCCCACTGAGCAGAGAGCTGGGGGCTGCATCCCAGGACCCTGGGATCATGACCTGAGCTGAAGGCAGACGCTTAACAACTGAGCCACCCAGGCGTCCCTGCACAGAATATTTAGAGCATCTTTTTTTCTGAAGTAGTTGCTCTCTTTCAGTGACCACACCCAATTTTAGAAGCCATCAACCCTCTGTTATTTCTCCCCACAAAAGTGTGATGCTATCCTGTGTGACTCCTACAGTAGATGCATTCTCGGCACACCAAAAAAAAAAAAGCAAAGTCTGAATAAATATTCATAGAAATTAGTTTTATTAAACCTAAATGTGGGATTGATACTTCTCCCAGAATTAGACTCCTCTCTTTGGAGAAGCAGCAGAATCCACTCTGCTTCTAATAGGCAGTGTGATTCGGGCACATCACTTTGCATTACCAGGTGCCAGTTTCCCCATCGGTTAAAATGAGGGGATATGATGGGATGAGGTATGGTTATATGAATGAGCATATAGATGTGAAATAGCAAAATGGCATTCTGATTCTTCTTTGGTGACATCACCAAATAAAACGTGAGAGCTTTGAGTCAATGGCTCTTGCTCTCAAGTACGTAACCTATGGAAGAAGATTGTTATCCATGGTCTGACCCTTGACCCATCTCTGACCACTTCCAAACACGGACTCTATATTCAGTCAGATAGATCTAACTATAGGACACAGATACAGTGTCCCCATGAGAGGGGCCTACCCTAAAATTTATGGCTTCGAGGAGCAGAGGAAAATATGGGACCCCTGTGGACAGGGTCACTCCCAAGGAAAAGAGGAAGAAAGGGGTCTGGGTTACCTATGCCCGATCTCTCCTGGGTGGTTTGGCTGGAATGAAGATGGAATCAGTTAAGTGTCCTACCTTTGGATCTTCTGTTGAAAATCAATAGATGCAGGTTTTCAGCAACATGACTTCTGTTTGCCCACATACCTCAATTTTTTGGCTCCTAAACATTTCTTTCCATGTCTGATTGTCCCTATATTTTAAGGCTATAAATCCTTGTGAGTAAAGGGAACCGTTTGCCAAGCCAGAGAGTAGAAAGGAGGAGAGCATAAAAATCATGATGGCTTTTTGGTTCCAGGGCCTGCACTGAGTAGGGAGGATACATTCCAGCAGTCTTGCCCAGGAGATAATTTGCATTAGCAACTGGGCGATGACGTACAGAGATGTGTGGTCACAAAGCAGCTCAGCTCTGAGTCAGTTTTCAGTCCAGGCCTTATACATTTTTTCTAGTGAGTCAAGTGACTGTTTCACCAGCACCCTTCTGTTGGGGAAGGCATCTAGAATACTGCTGGCTTTCATTACACTTTTTTCCCAAAGGGACTTTGAAGATTTCCTCAAGTTGTCATAATTAGGTATCCACTTGTTAATCACTGTTTCTCTAGCACCAAATGCAGTGCCTGGTACAGAGGAAGTGCTCAAGATATGTTGAAGTTGGGGCGCCCGGGTGACTCAGTCGTTAAGCGTCTGCCTTCGGCTCAGGTCATGATCCCAGGGTCCTGGGATCGAGCCCCGCATCGGGCTCCCTGCTCCGCGGGAAGCCTGCTTCTCCCTCTCCCACTCCCCCTGCTTGTGTTCCCTCTCTCGCTGTGTCTCTCTCTGTCAGATAAATAAAATCTTAAAAAAAAAAAAAAAAAAGATTTGTTGAAGTTCCAAGTGAGGAAACTGACTTTCCAGAATGATGAGGTACAAGGGTAGCTCAGAGCAGAACCCGGGCCAGAACCCAGGCCACCAGCCACCCAATCTTTCCACATCGGCTTGCTAGTTAAGCAATTAAACTAAAAGCAAGAAACCGTCCCTAGTTTAAAATAAAGAACGTGACAATTCCTTAATACCTTTTAAAATTGTTCATGTTATTAAAAAAAATCCTTGCAAGCATAGTGACTTAGAAGGCAAGCCATAGTTTGAATATAGGCAGATATCCAAAGATAATGCTTGTTACTCCTGCCTAATAGTTAGGAGTCCAGTTCTCAAGGCAGGCTGCCTAGGTGCAAATCTGGGTTGAGCCACTAAACCGGTCCTGTGACCTTGTGCCAATTACTTAACCACTCTGAATTTCTTCATCTGTAAATGGAAGAAAAGTACCTACCTCGTAGGGTTGATGCAAGGATTAAAATAATGAACACATGTAAAGTACCTAGAACTATGTATGGTACATAATCAATGTAAGCTATCATTGTTATTATTGTTTTTGTTATTAGAGTTCATGATTCAATCTATAGGACTCTAGCAACTTCACATTTATTCTTCTTGTCTATTTGAAGTTTGAGGAGTACAGTGACTTAAGTGAGCCTCCTCATACTCATTTCTGACTAAAAGGTTGGAGACAATACTTCCGTACTGATGTTACAGGGTTTCATACGCGAGCCAAGGCATAGCAAACAGCCTTTCTTTCCATTATTTGTATGAATGTGGTCTTGGAAAGTGAGACATACTAGGTAGAGCTTGCCTGGTTGATAAAAATCCCATGTCTTCGGTCTTCTTAACTGCCGGCAGGGGAAACTCTAAAGGGGAAGGAGATTCAGCGCCTCGTCTTCTGGTTTGTTGTTTGAGGCAGGGGGTTTGTCTGGATGTCCACTTTGTGACAGTCGACCACACCCAAAAGTGAGAAGGACTGAGGTAATTTTGGCAGGTTCCCAGTGTTGAACCCAGGTGGATGAAAATGTAGCTTTCCTTTGCCTGATTAGTAGATAGGAAAGAGTGAGAAAATTCTAGGCGATGAAGAGATTACAGCAGGGTTTAGGACACGGGCTTATAAAACAATGGGAAATGACTGAAATTAGAACCAACAGGGGCCATGATGTATTTACCTGCCTGACTCTGATATCTGAATGGCTGAAGCCTAAGTGGAAGAAATCTCCAGTGAAGTCAACCTCATCTTTCTTATGGCTGATTCAAAGAGTACTTTTACCAGATTCTCAGAAAGGCTTTGAAACAAGACCAGATGTGGTTATCATGACTGAAATGTAGGAAACAGGGTGGCTTTGTTCCACCCAAAAATCCCTTGAGTGCATGTAAATTTCAACACCTGATCACACTCCTATATCACCACTGTGTTGAGAAGTAATTACTTCCTAGAAGGATGTATGGCTCACATCTCATATCCTTGTAGCTGCAACAAAGTTTCGTGGTTAGGCCCGGCTATTCTTCTCTGAAATAAAAACAGAAACTTCTTAGAGGATGATCAGCCAAGGGGATAACTACACCTTACTGATCATCATTGCCTTTTCAAAGATAGGAAACGACAACTGGGAAATGCTGTGCCTTTTCTTAGGCAACTGTTCCAAACTCCATTCTCCAAGATCTTTCTCTCAGCAGTCATAGGGGCTACTGAGTCTCGGGATAAGAATAGACAGGGAGGAACTTGGTTCAAGTCTTGGTTCTTCTGTTTACTGTTTGACCTTAAGCGGATAATTTACTTTATTTTCTGCCTGACTCTCCTTAAAATAAAAGAGTTGTTTTGGATAATTGCTGAGGTCCCTTGTAGTGTTTTATAAAATGGCCGATTGCTATTCAATCATTGTAACTACATTTATGGGTGTCTAAATTTTTAAAAGGACATTAAGATAGTGAAGTCTTCAGATCTCTGTGCTAGCCAATGGGGGAAGAAATTTGGTTGTAATGGTACCTCTTCAGCCGCTATCCAATCACTACATCTAGAAAGCTCCTTAAATGCAGAGGCAACACAGTGTAATGGAAAGCATATGGGATTTAGAGCTAAATTACCTGGCTTTGGATCTTGGCTCACTCATTGAGCATCTCCTAATTTTTTAAAAAGAATCAACAATAATAATAATAACACTTGGAAATCAAATTTGCTGAAGGTTAAGAAAGCAGGGAGACTTTTGCTTCTGTTTATGATGGAATGACTAGTACCAAACATGCCTTCCTGCTATTTAAAAAAAAAACTATAGGAGCGCCTGGGTGGCACAGTCAGTTAAGCGTCTGACTCTGGTGTCGGCTCTGGTTATGATCCCAGGGTCTTGAGATCGAGACCCACATCAGGCTCCATGCTCAGTGTGGGAGTCTGCTTGAGATTCTCTCTCCTTTTCCCTCTGCCCCTCCCACTTGTGTGCTGTCTTGCTCTCTCTCTCCCCCAAAATAAATGAATAAATCTTTTAAAAGTTTTTAAAAAAATAATTTAAAAAGCTATAAAACTGGGTATAATATAAAGCAACTGTTTTAAGGTTTTGGACACTGGCAGTGCAAGACTTTAATCACTGAGGAAAGGAAAACATACAAGGTGAGTCCCAAATTCATGTCAGTTCTCTGCCTTGGGACAATTTCCAGAACAAGACACGGAGCTATAAACATCAAGCAGACAATAACTGTCCTGCTGAGCTGAGGGAATAAATATTGGGGCTTAGGGAAGGATACCAGAGAGGAGGGAGCTGTACGGTAAGGCTCACAGGGTGACACTGTTGGGGTTTCTCAGAGGTCATTGACTAAGCGTTGGGCTATACCTGCGCCAGGCAAAACTGTGCAAGACCTAGCAGTAAGAGGCTGTTACAGGGTCAAAAGGGGAACAGAGATCCTAGAGGCTGCACAATGCCCAGAAACATTGGAATTCCCCCACAACCAGAGTGGAGAGTCCTCAATAAAATCCCCAACATTCAGCTAACACAACAGAAAAGCCATGTATTAGCAAAAGGACCATGCTATAGGATAAGAGCTACTCTAGACCTACCCTAAAAAAGCCTATAACCAAACTTCCACAAAAGCAAGGAAAACCGCCAGTAAAGTAAAAAAAAAAAAAAAAAAGCAACATACATAATAGATTCCTAACAATGTATCATCCAAAATGTTTAGCAGGACATCCAGATATTTTTTCAACAGGCAAAGAAGGAAATATGACTCTAAGTTGAGAAAAAAAGCAATCAATATGAAGAGATCCCAAATTAGTCCAGACTTTGGAATTAAGAGATAAGAATGTTAAAGCTGCTATTAACAATATATTTAAAGAGATAAGGAAGATATGCTTTGAATAAGAGAACAGGTTGAATAAGGGAACAGAATAAGTCTTATCAGAGAAATGAAGACAATGTAGAAGAACCAAATTAAGGTTCCAGAAATTTTAAGTAAAGGATCTGAAATGAAACAATTCATTAGAAGAGCTTTAAAAAAAAAAAAAACTGGTGTTAGTAGCAAAAGGGATCCGGGGAGTCTGAAGACAAATTCATAGAAATTTTCCAATCTGAAGCACAGAGAGAAAAATATTGAAAATTTCAACATTTAAATGCCTCAGTAACTTGTGAGATAATACAATTCTCTCAAACATACATGTAATTGGATCTCCAGAGACAAGGAGAGAGAGAATGAGGCCGAAAGATTTTTTTGAAGAATTAATGTTCATACTTTATTAAATTTGGTGAAAAACAACACTTCCAGGAGCTCAGCAAAACCCAGCAGGCTAATTATAATGAAAACCACACTCAAGCACATCATAGTCAAATAGCTAAAAATCAAAGATAGAAATTCTTAAAAGCAGCTGGAGAATAATGATATATTGCACACAAGAGAATAGCAACATGATATAAGGTCAATTTATAGTAAAACTAAATGTATTTCTATATACTAAGAATAAACAATTATAAAAATAAATTTTTACGTAACTCCACTTAATCTGCATAAAACACATCACGATCAATTTTCCAAAATATGTACTCGATCTACGCTGAAAATTATAAAACACTTTTGAAAGTAAAGAAAATTTAAATAAATGAAGAGATATGCCATGCTCATGATTAGAAGACTTAGATTTGTAAAGGTGTCAATTCTCCCCAAATTGACCTATAGATTCAATGCAATTTTAGTCAAAAGCTCAGCAAAATTCTTTGTGTTATGGACAAGCTTATGTTAACAATATGAAAATGCAAAGAATCTAAAATAGCCAAAGCAATCTTCAAAAGGTAAAGCAAAGTTGAAAGGCTTATACAACTTCATATCAAGTGTTACTATAAAAGCTACAGTAATCAGGATGGCGTGGTACTGGTGAAAAGATATCCAAGCAAGATCAATGGAATAGAGTCCAAAAATAGATTTATTCGTGCATGCTCAATTGAGTCTTCACAAAGGTTTCAAAGTAGTTCAATGTGGACATGATAGTCTTTTCAACAAATGGAACTGGATCACCTAGATATCCAAATGGGGAAAAAAATAAATCTTTACCTCACACCATATACACAAATTAACTTGAAATGGATCAGATGCCTGAACATAAAAGCTAAAGTTATAAAATTTCTAGAAGAATATATAAAAGAAAATCTTTGTGACCTTGATCTCTTAAGACAAAAACACACTCATCATAATAGAAACAATGTTAAGTTGGACTTCATGGAAATGAAGAACTTCTGCTTTTAAAAATACAGCAACAAAGAAAATAAAACTTCAAGTCCTAGATTAGAAAAAATATTCACTATATGTATTCAGTCATGCAGAATATACAAAGGACTCTTCTAACTCGAGATTAAGAAGACAACAACCTAATAAAAGGAGGGCATGCAAAAGACTTTGAACGCTTTGCAAAAGAAAATATATGGAAGACCAATGAACTCATGAAAAGATGCTCCACATCTTTAGTCTTCAAGAAAATGTAAATTAAAGCCCCCATCAGAATAACCCACCAGAATGGCCACTAAATAACAAACATTCTAGCCCACTAGAATAGCTAAAATTAAAATTAATATTAAGGGGGCACCTGGGTGGCTCAGTCGATTGAGCATCCAACTCTTGATTCTGGCACATCATGATCACTGGGTGGTGAGATCAAACCCCACATCAGGCTTCACACTGGGCATGGAGCCTGCTTAAGACTCTCTCTCTCCCTCTCCCTCTGCCCTCCCCGGCACCCGCTCACACACACGTTCTCTAACAAAAAATAAATTAATCAAATTAATATTAAATGTTGGTGAGACTGTGGAATTGTACTCATACATTGTAGGTAGACATGTAAAATGACACAACCTCTTCGAAAAAAGTTTTTGCAGTTTCTTATTGAATTAAATATACATCGGCCCTGTAATCCCAGCAATTCCATATCTAGGTGTTTTGTGTGTGACCACAAGAAGATTTTCATTTGTTCATAACAGTTTTATTTATAATATCTAAAACCTGGAAACACCCAAATGTTGATCAACAGAGAGAATAGATATATTGGGATATATTCTATAAGGAAATATAAATTAGAAAGCAATACAAAATGAACAATAAATAAAAGTGAACAGAAATTAAAAACAAGTTACTGATATACGCCATAGCACGGAGGAATTTCCAGACTCCAGATTAAATAAAACAATATTGTATGATTTCCTATGTATGAGGTTCTAGAAAAGGGTTAACTATTTTATAATGATAAAGACAGATTAGTGGCTGCCAGGAGGTAGGGGTTTCAATGAAGCTTTTGACTTCAAAAGGAGAGGAGGGAACTTTCTGGGATGCTGTTCCATTTCATATCTCAATAAGAGTAATGTTACTCAAGTGTACATATTTGCCAAAAGCATTGAACTGTACGCTTAAAATGGGTGCATTTTATTTGATGTCAATTTTACCTCAATAAAGTTGACTTAAGAAAGAAAAAGCATTCTAAATTTGAGAAGTATGTACTCTCCTCTCTCTTCCCTGGAGCAGCTTGAGCACATTTTGAAGCTGAAAAGTGATAGCTTTATTTGTTTGTTTTTTTTAAGATTTTATTTATTTGAGAGAGAATGAGAGAGAGAGAGCATGGGGGGAGGGTCAGAGGGAAAAGCAGACTTCTCGCTGAGCGGGAAGCCCGATGCGGGACTGGAGCCCGATGCGGGACTGGAGCCCGATGCGGGACTGGAGCCCGATGCGGGACTGGAGCCCGATGCGGGACTGGAGCCCGATGCGGGACTCGAGCCCGATGCGGGACTCGAGCCCGATGCGGGACTCGAGCCCGATGCGGGACTCGAGCCCGGGACTCCAGGATCATGACCTGAGCCGAAGGCAGTCGCTTAGCCAACGGAGCCACCCAGGCGCCCGGTGATAGCTTTATTTGTAAACAAACGTCAGCTTTTACCTTGGTGCCAAAGAGGAAGTAGTATACCATCCAGGTACTTGAGAAATGGGGTGAAATCTGTGTCAGTCAGAGAAGGAGCAAAGGATACTAAAGAAGCAGGAGAAAAACAAGAAAAGAGCAGGGTAGGGTAATAAAGATTTGCAGAGGGAAATTCAAGCATTTCCAGGCAAGATCACAGACCTAGAAGGGGTTACGCCTGTGCATAATCCATGAAGAAGATAATCTGAGGGCAGGGACAGGTAGGAGACAATCAGGAGGATATGGAGTCTGGAGCCACCTCACCAAATCTGTGTTCCATAACAGGCCTTGAGACCAGCCGAATTTGTATAAACCCTTTAAAGAGGTTCCTGAAGTGCCAAGAATCCCTTAGTTCATGCCTGTGGAGGAGTTCATACCTCAAGGAGAGAGGTAAATGAGGCTGAATTTACCGACTCAGAGCTCGAGGTGAACCCCACTAATATCTCTGACCTAATGATGAGAGAGAGGGCTGCTATTTGAACATAACGTTCGAAACAAAAATTGCAGAATTTCCTCCCCTCTTGACCGATGACTCCTGCTTTGTGACCCTGTGTAATTTACAAACCTTTTCACTGGAACATCTCCCAGCCCCAACAAATAAAGAGCTGGTCACCCTCCGATTCTTTCAGCTTCAAATGTATCCTATCTTGTAAATGACACTTTCTCTTCCTTCCCAGATCTCTGCTGCACTCTCTAGTGAGTTCCTTATTCTCAACAGCTACATGAGATGAAAAGAAAGATATTAAAATCCTATTGGCCATGTATTAGCGATTCCTTTACAGTGTCTCCAGGGATATTGGGAGGGGTATTGAAATGTGATAGGAAAAGAGGCTGAAATGTCTGGTTCACGTGAGGTTTTAGGGATTTTCTGACTTTCTGTGACACTCAAACTCCCCGGCCTCTATATACGATTCTATATACAATTGGCAATTTCACGGGATACGTTCTTGGCATGTTCTTCCTGGTGAAGCAACTAGGGATGATGTTTGACAGTATAGCAATGGGGTCGTTCAGCCATGGGAAAGAGCCTGAGCTGGAGCCCAGGTTCAAATTCTGACTCTGCCACTCTGCCATTCATACCAGCTATGCAACCTGAATAAGTCAATTAATGTCTCTGAATCTCAGTTTTGTCCTCTCTAGAGGGAAATGATACTTAGTTCAAAGTGCTGTTATGATGATTAAATGAAGTAATGTCCAATGCATGAAACAGTGCCTCTCACAGGGTAAGCACTTTGGCAAGATGGCCTATTGTTATTTATTATGAGTTCTTACCCTTCTTGACTTCTTGGGAGCATTTTGTCCTATAATCCTATTTTATCCTACCCTATCCACTTCCTGAATTTCCAGACTCCCCTCCCTCATCTAAATCACTTATCATGGGGCACCTGGGTGGCTCAGTCGGTTAAGCGTCTGCCTTCGGCTCAGGTCATGATCCCAGAGCCCTGGGATTGAGCGCCTCGTGTGGGCTCTCCACTCAGCAGGGAGTCTTCTTCTCCCTCTCCATCTGCCCCTCCCCCCTCCCCGCCTGGCTCATGTTCTCTCTCTCTCAAATAAATAAAAAAAACTTTTTCTTAAAAAAAATCACATAACATGATGCCTTGCACGTAAGCAAGCCTTCAGCCAATGGTACTTACTACTAAATCTCAGTATTATTAAATTGGATTTCTGAACATGTGGTACAAAATAGACATTAGGTTATTAGTGGCTTAGAGACACCTCATGTGACCATGTTTTTCCAAGTAAGAATGTGGAAATCTCAGATATTTCTTTGAGGACCGAGTCAAAGACCCTGAGTCTTTAATTCAGAATCTAGGCCTAAAAGTAGAGTTTCTCTGAGCCTGGACTGCATAGCTCTGAGCTTTGATGAATGGTCAGCAAAAGAAAAGTTCTTTCCCTACCTTTTATCTCAAAGCAAGTTTCCATGTTAATCCCTGTTGATCTCTCTCACTGTGACTCACTCGTGTTCACTGACGTCTTACTCTTTGCCTCATCTAGTCATGTCTTGACCTGCTCCTTTGCTCTCATGGATATCCCTTCACACCGTATTCTTGGCATCTGTCTTCTTCCCCCAGCAATAGATACAACTCTCTTACATCAAACTGTATTTTCCATCCTTTCTAAATTGCTCTCATCTAACAGTTTTCCTGCCCAAATCTTACTATGCCCAGTTCAGGTCTCTTGTGGATTCTGGATCATGCTAAGTGCTGGAGAGATTATGGCAAATGAAATGTCTAAGGAAGCCCTTGTCCACGGAGAGTTTACAATTTCTTTAGGGAAATGGCACAAACATGACAGAAGAATTCCATAGACAAGAACCGATTCAGCACCTTCGGGGTACAGGATACTTTAGCCGCCCCCCCCACCTTAAGGAGACAGAATGGACCCAACAACAAAAGCGAAGCAACATCACTTACATAGCGTCAAGTCCAGAGCAATATTATTGATTCAGAGTGCAGGAACAATCAACACTAAGGGTGACTGATCAGGGAATACTTCCTGGAGGAAGTGGAGCCTAATTTGAACTTGAAAGAAGGTATAGTTTAGGGAAAGAGCAAATAGGAGGAGAGCGTGTTGGGCATTCCAGACTGGGGAGCAGTGTGAACAACAAAGGTGTGGTGTCCGGAATGTTGTAGGTTGTCTGTAGACAATGAGTGCTCTATTGAGCAGCAGCTGAGAGGTAAGATTTTACATGGCCTTGAACGTGTATCTAAGGAGCTGATATTTGATCTATGGCTGTGTTAGACAGAGCCCTAGGGCTCTTCAGAAGGGGTCTCACGTTTGAAAATTCAATTGGTGCAGGTCAGGGAAAGGGAAGGTGACAAGTAAGGAAGCTAAGCAGGCAGAGATTTAGGCCTTCCATTTCCATGGAAAACTGATCCCACTTTTTCGGTTTGATATATTGAGAGATCATGTAAGATTTTATTTTGAAGAAAGTCTTTGGCTGCTTAAAAAGTTGAAAATCTGTGTTGTAGATAATAAATGTCAATGAAGAGTTTTGAGCATAGGATATTAGAATTAGGACCCTAGAAGAGTTTATGTCATCCAGTATGTAACCAAAGCAGGAATCCTACTTAAACATCCCGTGACAATGTAAAAACTATTCCTGTGACAGAAAAACCACAATTTTGCATGACTTTTCATCCCACTATTGGACACCTCTAATTCAGGAGATCATAACATGGAATCCACAGATCCCTTAGAGATACCATGAACATTGATGGGGGAAAAAAATATGTGTCTTTATTTTCCCTAATCGCTACTTGAAATCGACCCTTTCTTCTATTATGAATGTAGGCCGCAAATCTTAGTAGTATGATTATCGATAACCAGAAAACTCAGATAATTCCAAACCACTTTAAAATCATTGCAGATATCTTCAATTTTTTAAGATTCTAAGAATTACATTTCTTTTTTTAAAAAGATTTTATTTATTTATTAGAGAGGAGACTGCGCATAAGCAGGGGAGAGGGGCAGAGAGAGAGGGAAAAGCAGACTCCCCACTGATGTAGGACTCGATCCCAGAACGCTGGGATCATGACCTGAGCCAAAGGCAGACGCTTAACTGGCTGAGCCACCCAGGCTACCAAGAATTACAATCGACATAATTACATTTCAATATAATTCATCCATTTCCTATGTAATCTTATGCATTTTATTTTCCACACTTAAAAGCATTATTCTGAGAAGAGTTCATAGGCTTTGCCAGATTTTCAAAAGGGTCTGAGGCACAAGATAATGTTATGAAACTGTATTATGTTTATGAAGTTGTTTTCCGTTGATCCAGAATTATCTCCCTCTCATGTTTTCCCGTTGTTCCCACATTTCTTCTCTACAGCTATATAGAATAAGTCCAATGCTATTTCCACATGACGGTCTATCAAATATTTGAAAACAGCTATCATGTGAATAGGCTTATCCTCTGAAGCTAATCATCCCACATTTCTCATCTGGCCCTCAGAAGATAGGCTAGTGGGTCCCTTTGTCATTCTGGCCCACTTCAACAACATGCTCCACATGACCCATCTTCTTCCTATCTTCCTCTTAAAGCATGGTTGTTGTACCTGAACAAACATCTAGACAGGCAAGTTTTTTTGCGGGGGGGGGGCAAAGGAAGAGGGAGAGAGAGAATCTTAAACAGGCTCCACACCCAGCGCAGAAGCCAACATGGGGCTCTATCTCACAACCTTGAAATCATAACCTGAGCCAAAATCAAAAGTCAGATACTGAGCCACCCAGGTGTCCCTAGATAGGCAAGTTTTAAAGGCAGGACCTGGAGTCTGTCTCAATAATCTCAGTACTTCCTATTCTTCCCCCCCCGCCTCATTATAATAACTTCAGTCAATGAACTGAGATATAACCAGATGTGGCCATTTACCCTTCCCAAGTATGAATACCCTGGGACCCAGATAAAGTAAATCAATTTGAGGCAGTACACCAAAGTGGTTAAGTGGGGCTAGGCAGGTCTGCTTTTGCTTTTACATCTTATTTCTTCTGTGTGTTATTAGCTAGGTAACTTTGGGAAAACCATTTGATCTGTGAAATTCTATTTTCTCATCCGTAAAACGGATGAAATAAGAGTACTTATTGCATAAATGTGTATTAATTAAACAAGGTCACACATACAAAGTGCTCAGCCGAATGTCTGGTGTACGCTTATATCAGTCAAAATAAGAGAAACCTTACCCTCCTCCTATGTCAGCTGAGCCCTGGGCAGCTCCTTCTAATCTCCATTCACTGTGGTTTCACTTCCTCTTTCTGGATCCATAATTTAAAGGTGTTCCCCACAAACTCTCACTTTTCTCATTGCGCGGCTTGGTAAAGACCCACCTCCTCCCTAGAGGCTCACTCTCCTGAATCCCTATAGGAATTTTTAAAAAATAAGCCACTAAGACTGAAAGTGATCGGTTTCGGTGGAAATGTGCTCCCAGTGGTTTTTAGCTTTAAGAGGTTAGGGCTATCTCCTAAATGATGAACTTCCTCTTATTTTGTCAGTATGAAATCAACCCTTTAAATCTACTTACTGAAACTGTTTATCAGTCTATTTCTCCCTTTCCATAAAAAGAGTCCTAGCGAAGTTATGGGAAGGACAATAGAGGAAAACCTCCCTTAGAAACATGAAACGGGGCAGATAAGGAAAGCTACACAAAAGTATTTTCAGCCTGTATCACTTCAGGTAACAAGTTTGCTAAATTTGAATTCCACCGTACAAAATACTACACCATTTCATTTGCTGAAAACTTCCTTCAGACTTCATCCCATGTTCTCTTGGTATTGGGTCCCAGGGTCTACATGGAAATCCTGTAATCCATGGGGTTATCCTCACGGGGCTTTGTTTATTTCCACATACCGGGTTTGCTCTTCCAAAGAGAACTGTCATAATCATTGTATTCTCTCCTAGGTTGCATAGCTTCTGCAATGCCTGACACGGTCCTGAGGGCATCCTCCATGTTCAGCAAAGCTTTGAATAGCCCCTATAATCAATCAACCAATAATTCAACGTCCCCTCTGGGCTAAGGCTTGGTTAGGTGTCGAGGGGAGGGTACAAAAGTCCCTAACCTCCCAAATGCTTCCAGTTTCATTAAGGAAAAGAAACAAGGGAAATAAAATATAAAAAACAAATATTATACGTAACGTAGGCAGTTTTCTTTCCAACCTGAGTTATGTCTGTGGGATTTCTCTGCAAGTCCTAAATGTAAGTCAAATTCTAATTAAAGTGAAGATCTTTATATCCCTTTCTACCAAAAATGCTTTCTCTCGCTCACTCTCTTGTGAGCTGTCACATCCTCACGTGTTCCCTCCCTCTCTCCCTCTCCCCCTCTCCCCCTTCCCCTCCCTCCCTTTCCCCCTCCCTCCCTCGCTCTCTCTCCCCTCCTCCCTCTCCCTCCCCCACCCCACACACACAGGCATATGCTCTCTCCTTAGATCCTCCTCTGTCTCCTAACTTCAACTCATCCAAATAACAAGTAGCTCTGATATATCATAAAATAAGTCTACGGTGTGCACCCTTTCAAATTGTTCCCATTTTTTTACCACTCCTATTGAAACACACATCCCTCTTAGTGTGTAAAATTCAGTGAGACAGTAAATTGGAGAATTGAAAATTTTACTTCTAGGGGACACCCGACTGGACTGGCTCAGTCGGCGGAGCGTGCGACTCTTGATCTCTGGTCAAGAGTTCAAGCCCCACGTTGGGCGTGGAGCCTACTTGAAAACAATTTTTAAATGGGGCTCTGGATGGTGCAGTCAGTTTGGCATGGACTCTTGGTTTCAGCTCAGGTCGTGATCTCAGGGTCATGGGATCGGGCCACATGGGCTCCCCCGATCAGCGCAGAGTCTGCTTGAGACTCTCTCTCCATCTCCTTCGGCCCCTCCCCCAAAGCACACTTGCTCTCCCTCTCTAAAATACATAAATCCTTTAAAAAAATTTAAAAATGATAAATAAAATTCTACTTACATATCTTAAGAGCCACTTGTCTTCTTAAATAGTCTTATTAATTCAAACAAATGAATCTGATACTTTTGGAGAAGACTTATTAGAGCCTTTCAAATCCCATCATCGAGGGGCGTCCCCCTTAGGCAGGACCATCCCAATTCCTCTTCTAGGTTGTGTCTTACTTGAGGATTATTAGCCAGGGCTATGTTTAGTCTTCTCTATGGGTTGCATCATTAAGCACAATGTACGATTGTGCTGATATAGGCATTTATCCATAAAACTTTGGACCCATTGGATGCTAAATAAATGGTTTTTAAATATAGACTAAATGACTTGAGCTATTGCATATGAACAAAATAAGCTTTTAGCAAACACAAGCAGCAGCACACATAAGCAGAAGATTGAGGGACAAGGAGTCTCAAAAGTTGTATGTTACCCCGTAAGGTTCAGGAGGCATTTGGAATATTCCTTCTAGTCACCCAGGGATGACTTCTTGAGAAAGGTAGGCCTCTCAGGAGCGGCAGACTTACAGACTGAAGAGCCCTGGGAACATTCCAGGCATATGGTGCAGCTTGGGAAGAAGGCTCAGGGGTGAAAGTAACATATTTGGGTTTGAAAAAAAAAAAAAAAAGAGGAAACATTTTGCCAAACATGTTTTTCCCCTCAGTGTTCAAAGTAAAAAAAGGAAATGCAATCCATATGGTTTGGATTCATTTGTGCTCAATTATGAAGAGCTTCAAGACATTTTCTAACCTCTTAAGTTTTTAGGCCCTCTTTCTCCCTGAAGAACAGGAAGTCTTAATTTTCCTAGCTTAAGGGAACTTGAAAACTAAACGATTTATGTTGGACTTAAATATGAGAGTTCATGAGTTTAAATTCAGACAGACTTGGTAGAATCCAAAGTCCAAACTGTTGCCAGTGATGTTTTCTCTACTCAAAATCCTCGGTGTGGTATCTTTCAGAGCAATTCTGATTTGGTTTTCACCTTTAAATGGAGGAGAACGTACTTCGAAACAAGAAAATACAGGGGGTTCAGAATTTATAACTGGGTTACTGATGGCTCCAACCCAGTTGTACATCTGAACAAATTACCGCCATATGCTAGCTTGGCCTGGTTTTTTTCATTTCTTACATCTTCAGGGGGAAAAAAAAAAAGCTCAGAATATGTTAGTAAACAAGCATACCATTTGATTTTAAGCCTTATGTGATCACTTTGATCCAAGAAAACTCTTCCACACAGAAATAGCCTTTTTACTGACTTTCCTCTGACATGTCCCAATTTTTAAATTTTCATTTTGTTCACCACTAAGAATTGCCATATACATTGAAATACAGAGTTCATTATTTCTGCTATAAATTCTACGAAGGGCCCTATTTTAGGAAAGTAATAAAGAGGGAGAAATCAATCAAAGTGGAGACTCAGACCAATGATGGGACCACAAAGACATCACTCAGTTTGTTTTGTTTTTGCCACAATACTCGACCCTAGTTCTTGAGCTTCAGCTGATCTCTAAACAGATATTTGGCTTTCTAATTTGTTCCTACATCGCCTCAATTTCCATTCTGTTATGACCCATTCCAATGTGGAATCTGAAGTCAGCAACATGCTAGTCAACTTGGGACATCATGACCACAGGAAATACGGCGGCCTATTCCTTCTGTGTGAAACGTACCATTGTCAAAACTATACTTTTCGCTGGCTCCTCAGTCACTCCCATGTTCAAACAAAGAACTTTAATTTCAAGTTTCCAGACCCTTGAACTGGTACGATTCACTCGTCCCAAAACGGACCATTTTTCTTCCCTTTCCCATTAGAGTAGCTGGGTCCGACTGTTCTTTCTGTCTAGTATCATTCTACTTGTCTAAAATTAGGCAGCAGGAATGCTTAGATGTAGGCATCTTGGCACCCAGACATTCTTTCATAATTAAGTCAACTGCCACAGTTCACCACGAGTGTTAGCTGCTTACATTGGCCAAAGGGACTGTTTTCTTAGAACAGTCATAGCTCTGCCTTTTTAGTGGGCCTGAGCTTGCTGGGGGGAGGGGCCCCTTGCAGCAGAGTCTGGTTGTGGTCAAAGGGAGAATGGCCAGTATTAAAGGAAAGGTAACTAGGGGCGCCTGGGTGGCTCAGTCGGTTAAGCATCTGACTCTTGATTTCAGCTCAGGTCCTGAGCTCAGGGTCATGAGCTCGAGCCCCGCGTCATGGAGCCTGCTTAAGATTCTCTCTCTTCCTCTCCTCTGCCCCTCCCTCCCTGCCCTTTCACTCTAAACAAATACAAAGAAAGGTAACTAGATCGATGGCTTTGCCCTGAACCAAGGTGAGTGGTCATAATATCTCAATGGAGTAGAAGTACATAAAGCACTGTTAAAACATGGTTTAATTCATTTAATTCCAGGAACAACACTGAGAGGTATTTCCCGTTTTTATCTCCAGTTTAGCAATGAGGAAATGGAAGCTCAGAGTGGGGCAGTTGCCTGCTCAGGTTGCATTGTTGGTAAGGTATAGATGTGGGAATCAAGTCCAGTGTTCTTTTTTTGTTGTTGTTCTACAAGACACCTGCAGTGACGATTGGTTCCAGGTGTTTTGAGGGGTGACACAGTAAAAAAAAAAAAAAAAAAAAAAAGAAAGGCCTTACTCCTTTTTCCACTCCTTTCCTTCGGGACATGGTTCTCTTTTGCTAGATGTAAGGTTTTCCTTTCCTTAGTGAAATATTCCACATCTTAAAGACTTTTTCATGCTTTTGGAACAAACGCTTCCCAAGAGTTGTGTATTTGTCTATCTCATACTCGGTTGTAGGTAGAATTTAGCTTAAAGGGTCACGTTGCTTATGAGGAAGATAAATGAGGGGTAGCAACCACAAGGCCTGAAAAGCACTACTGAATGTGCCATTTTAGGAGTCCTTATGGTATATCTCAATGAGAAGTAATTATAGAAAAAGAAATGCACAAGGGGATATTTGGAACCTCAAATCTTTTGGGTTTTTTTTTTTTTTTTTTTTCAGTTCCCAGAACTACAGAACATCATCCTCCTGCTTGGCCCCAGTGGAGCTCTTAAGTGGAGGGAAGGGGGCAAAAATCTTTGGATGGGATTCTCAAGGATGACCTAGTTCAATCCATGCTTGTAAAATAGGCGAGGGAATGTGGTGTAATGGTTAAACCACAGGCTAGCTATGATCAGATCCAAGGTTAAGTCCAGTCTCCAGCACTTCGGAGCTGTATGGACTTGAACAAGTTATTTAACCTCTGGGTTTCTTCACCTACAAAGTATGGATCATAATAGTAACTAACTCATAGGATGTTTGTATTAAATAAGATACTATGTGTATATGTGTACGTGTATTTACATATATGATGAAATAAAGTGGTCCCGGTTGAGCTAGAAGAGAGATAGTGGTCAAGGATCACCCAGGTTATCACCTGTTATAAGTGATTGGTATAGGAGAAGACCTGGGGGGATGATAAATTTAGGAAACATTGGAAGGTATAAAGCAAAGAAAAGGAGTTTTTTTTTTGGTTTTTTTTTTTTTTTGCTTCAGTGTTGCTGAGGGTAGTCCAATCTGCTGTTTATTTATAGAATCTTGAATTAAGAAGAAACTTGACAGGACATTTAAATTCATCCTTTCTCAAGAAAGGGCCACACCCAACCCAGCCCAGAAGCCTGACAGTTGAACAACTGGTTATTTTATTGCAACTCCGAGGTCAGAAAGAGCCCTTTAAGTTAGGAAATATAATAATTATTCACTTAGATAACATTCCTGAATTCCTACTATGTGTGTAGTGCTGAGGGAACAAGGTGTGGGGGGCAGAGGGTCAGTCACAGTTCCAACATCCAAGAAACTCACATACGGGTTGCCAAGATAGATGTCTAAACAGGTATTTATGATGCAACGAGGAAGTACCATAATGCAGGTATATGCAAAAGAGAGAACAAGTAATAATGGATGAGTTAGGGAAGCATTCACTGAGAAGGTGAGATTTGAGTTAAGTCTTACAGGATGGAGAAAAGTTCAACTAGAGGTCAGAAGCAGGTAGGCAGAAGAGACCGTGACGTACAGAACAAAGCCAAAAACAGCAAACTTGTAGATCTGCAAGTATTTCAGGAGGGTTGGAGTGTAGAGTGGAAGATGGGGGTAGGGAATGGTAGGGGGTGAAGCCGAGGAGCTAGGCGGGAGGCAAATCACGAAGAGTTTTTTGTTTTTGTTTTTGTTTTTGTTTTTTTTCTTTTTAAGCATGCCAAGAGGGTTAGCATTGACCCTGAAGACACCGAAGTGTTTTAAATGCAGGGGGTACATAACCAAATTTGTGTTTTAGATCAACCACTCTGGTTGCAGTGTGGAGAATGGATTGTGATCTGGATTGCGGCGGACAAGTAGAGCAGCATAAAGCACTGCCCAGGTGCAAAGGCTTCTTATCTTATCGGAAGGGCAGAAAGGGGGTAGAGAAGCAGTCTCAGGAAGCACACCAGTAAATTATCAAAGCCCTGTAGGTGTGAATGCAAATCACATCTGTTTTATCTAACTTCCCTTAAGTAACCAGAACAAGTAGGTGGCCGGAGCGTCAACCATTTTGGTTTATCAAACATGATTAATAGTGTATTTCTTCCCTGAAGTACACACACCCCAGGTCACAGAACTCAAAAACAAGACAGGATTAATGTGCCATGGGTTCTCACTTTTGACATAATGCAAGCCATTGTGTTCGGTTCCTCACCAATATGGCTTACACGACAGAGCTAGGGTGCAAAGACTTTCATATTCTTCCCTTGGGAATCTCCTTTTACTCATCTACTGTTGACCTCAAGAGTAAAGGAGGTAAGGCAGACCAAAGCACCGGTATTTCCAGAGTGCCTCCTGGGGGCCCAGCCCTCATCAGTGCTGGCAGAAGTTAAGGGGCTGATGAGGGTGTGGGTGGAGGGTACGGGACCATAAGATAGACTCATTGCCCTCAAGAAGCTCACACTCTAGCTGGGAAGGCATACCTGAGATACAACCAGTAACCCATAACAAGGGAGTGAAAAACTCGATGTCAGCTGGAAGTGTCCCAGTAGCCTAGGGGAAGCCTGAGCTCAGCATGGGCTGACAAATCCAAGGAAGGCTTCCCGGAGGGAAACCTCGTTCTTTACCATACTTCTTGCTGCTCCAGGGCTGAGTGGTTCTCTAGCTGCGTACAGCACACTGGGCTTGCACTCTAAAGAGCTTAGTTCAAGATTTAGCTCTGCCACTTACTAACGGTGTAAACATTAATCACAGGCTTTCCAAATCTCAACTTCCTTGTACATACGTGAAAGGCAAAAAATTACCTACCCCACTCAATCCGCGGGATTTTTATAAATATGAGACAATACACATGAAGGCAGTTTGCAGAGTGTAAATGTTACAGAACCTGGCCTGGATTGCCCGATGGAAGAACCAAGCGGCACCCGGAGATCTTGGAGGACAGGAGGTTTATTTAACACCTCAGCGAGGTCAGAGGACAGTGGTCTCCAAAGGTCTGAGCCCCGAGCACAAAGGGGGCAATTTATACACTTCTGCTTCCGCATACTTGGCATTTCTGGCACCTGCACGAAGCAGGGCAGGGAGAAGAGCCCGGAAGAGCCCCTAGGTAGGGGCTGGGACTCCTTTGCAGGCTCGGTGGGCTATCTTAGGACACGGATTTTCCTTATCATAAACACTACTCAAATATACACCCTTATTGTGGTTCATGGAAACAGCAGACACTCCATTCTGCCATTTACTACGTGTGCAACCTTCAGGTAGCCACAGCTTTCCCCTGACGTTCTCTCTAGGGCTGTAAAGATGAAAAAGCTTACCAAAAGCCATCCATCCGCTCATCTATAAATGTTTATTGATCATCTACTCTCTGCCAGGCACTGAGCTAGAAGCTCGGTATGAAGAGATTGTCCCATTTTCAAGGAACTGCCAATCTAGTTGGAGATAGAGCCTAAGAAACATATAAATATAATAAAATAAGACTCCCTTTTATGGGGGTATGTATGCATGGAATGCAGCAAAGCTTGGAAAAGTAAGCCTTAACAATAACTAAAGGGAGTCAGAGAAAAGAGTCACAACGTATTAAGTTCCAATCAAGGCTTCTCAAAAGAGAAAGGATCTGCCCAGGGGCCAAGGGGTGGGGTAGGAGAGCTCACCCAGCTACAGTGTATAGGATAAGAAGAGTCTGGGCCGAAGATGAAGTTCCAAAATTCCAGAGATAGACAGAAATAAAAGAGATTCTAAAGGAGACTGAGAAAAAGGTAGAACACAAAGTAAAGAGCAGTATCATGACATCCCAAAAAGGGAGAGTGGTCAAGAGTCAAAGAAGATGAAATCATTACATTGTACACCTGAAGCTAATATAATACTGTATGTTGATTATACTTGAGTGAATGAATGAATACATACATACATACATACATACATAACTTTTTTAAAGAGTCAAATAAAAGGAGACTTGAAAAATATCCCCTGAATTTTGCAGCAAGGGGTCATTGGAGACCGTGACAAGATCTTGTTAGCAAAATAGGTTGTGCTGGGTTCCATATTGAAGAGGGTTAGAAAGTGAGTGGGAACTGAGGAAGTGGGGGTTGCAGGTGTAGTATACTGTTATTCTACAAATTTTGCCAGTAAAAATAGCTAAAGATAGGAAGTCATGTAGAGGGATGTAGGATTCGGAGAAGTGTTGGTTTATTGTTTTGGTTTTTGGAGGTCACAGAGACTTAAGCATAATATCTCCAAGGCAAGTATCAAAGGGAGAGGGCCATTGAGAATATAGGGGAAATAAAAGACACTTAATAGATCGAGGTTTACTGGAGGCAAGGGTATAAATAAGAATGCAGGAAGAAAGGGGGCGCCTGGGCGGCTCAGTCAGTTAAGTGTCTGCTTTGGCTCCAGTCATGATCCCAGGGTCCTGGGATCGAGTCCCGCATCGGGCTCCCTGCTCAGCAGGGAGTCTGCTTCTCCCTCTCCCCCTGCCCCTCCCTCTGCTCGCGTGTGCACGCGTGTACACGCTCTCTCTCTTTCTCTCTGTTAAATAAATAAATAAAATCTTTTAAAAAGAAGAATGCAGGAAGAAAGTTTTATTTTTGACAGAAGAGATACCTCTTCACCTGACGTCGGCTGGAGGCAGGTGAAGCTGAGTGCAGAATAACTGTTCGTGTCGTCCCCACCATATGCATGTGCTGTTCTCTCTGTTCCAGATGCTCTTTTCCCCTTATCATGAGGCCAAATCCTTCCTCGTCTCTCAGACTTCTGCCCAACTGTCACTTCGGCAAGGAAGCCTTGTACGCCTCAGCGACAAGACTTGGTCCCCCTGTTGTATGCTTGCATAGCACTCTTTCCTTCTCCCTCCCGGCACTTTTGACAGTTTGAAAAATGCATTCATTAATGTGATCATTTGACTATCTGTTTCACCCACCAGACTGGGATCTCAGTGAGGAAAGAAGTCAAGCCTTTTTTTTTTTTTTTTTTGCTCACTTTATTATCTCCAGTATGTAGTACATACAGTAGGTATTTAATGAATACATATTAAATCATCTTAAATGTATAGAATTAATTGCACTAGGTGCTGACAAAATAGGAAATCCCTTTTTTGTTTCCTATAAGGGAATGTCAGTCTAGCAGAGAAGATAAGCCCCATATCCAAATGATTCCAAAGCAGAAAGAGCACTAGGTTCAAATAACACTTCCTCTATAAGATGGAACACTCAGCCTGCCCAGAATCAATCACAACTTCCTCTTAACTTTCACTGTACTTTTCTTGTACTGATATTCTAGTACGATCTTCGGTTTGCAATTTATTAGCTTAGTTGCCCAGTCGTCCTGTCCATTCTGTGCATTTCTCTTCTGTTCAAATCAATACAGAATCAGGCGCCTTCAACTGAGAATCCTAATACATGTGATCATTTTCACTGAAACATGGAGCCATTTGGCTCAGTCATTCCACAGCTAGGTTTTCTCTGTCTTTTTTTTTTTAATTAAATGCACTTTGGGGACACATTTAATATAAACTTTTTTTAAGATTTTATTATTTATTTATTTGTGAGAGAGAGAGCGGGGGAGGAGCAAAGGGGGAAGGAGGGGGAGAGAATCTCAAGTAGACTCTACACCCAGCGTGGGGCTTGATCTCATGACCCTGAGATCACGACCAGAGCCAAAACCAACAATGGGACGCTTAACCAACTGAGCCACCCAGGCGCCCCGATAGAAATTTTGGAAATTGGTGAAAAATGGATTTTTTGGGCCTTTGCTTTTGCCGATCTAATGGCATATTTGATTTTTGCCAGATATTTAGGCAATTCAACAGCTCACTTTGCTTCAAGAATGGGCTGTCTGGCTGGCATAGTTACAGTGGCTTAAGATTATGCTGCTGTCATGACAGATTTGATTATTTCTTTTTTCTTTTCTTTAAAATAAAGATACCACCATAAAGATAGCACAAAAGCAGCTAGACTTTCCTGTGTGGGGTTTCTTTTGCTGGTTCAAATGAGTTATGACTTCCCATAATGGCACAAATTTTAGCATACTTTGAGGCAATTAGGAAAAGCAACAAAGAAGCGTCTAGGAATCCTGAAAGATCTCTCCAAAGCCCTAGGATCCAAAAAAGGCATTTATCGTGCTTCTGGGAAATATTTCGGGGTATTTTGGGAAGCCCTGGGCTAGAAATGGGGAATTTGCAACATCTGGCTGGGAAGCCCAAGTATAACATGGTATTCAGCACCTCCTGTCTTTGGCAAAATCATTGCAGAACTTTGTCATTGCCAACAATTTCTTTGGCGTCTTCGAGTCAACTTTTGTGAATGTCGCATTGCTATTTAGTCGGATATGGTCTAGTCTGGTGCATAAAATACCGCCAGTGGGGCCTAGGAGGTAGTATGTGTATTTTCACCCAAATTGCCAAAAAATGGTATAGAGCATGACAGCTCTATAACTTAGAGCCAAAATAGCCAGGAACGTCTGATTTCATCTAAACTATGTAAAAAATGTTCCCCCCTTACATTCCATTTTTCGAACCTGATAAAGAAAGAGCATGGGCTTTGAAGTCAGACACATGTGGGATCAAATTCTAGTTCAACCACTTAGAGCCACCTTCGGGGCATCTGATTCCTTAGTTTCTTTATCTGCCAAATGGGAAACATGCCACTTTCCTCATAGGATTTTTGTAAGGATTAAGTAAAATAACACATGAAAGGCCCTGGAACACAGTGTCTGGCTCATAGGACACACTCTTGAAATATTACTGTTCTTTCATTTTTTTTTTTTTAATAGCGGGAATGTCATTTAAAGCTTTATTTTCCATTTACTTTTATACCAGAATGAATTTTATTTTGGGAGTAGCCGATTTTGTTCTTTTGTTAGGAAATGAACTATCTTTTGGAAAATGGGTTCACATTTCATAGGGCAGAACTCTAATGCATATGACTTTGCAGTCTCGAAAATCATCAAATGAGGACTTCTATCTCTTAGAAGAGCAAACAGACCATAGACAAGACCCAGATTTGGGAAGTATATAAATACAAACTACTTCTGTTGCTTTGTCAGCACATTACCAGAAAATAGCACAGAAACATACTTGAGGAGCAGTCTAGCAAAATGGCCTGGAGAGTTTTATTATAAGAAGGATCTCCTTGCATTTAAGAAACAAAACGAAAAAAGGAAAAAGAGAGAGAGGGAGACCAACCAAGAAACAGACTCTTAACTCTAGAGAACAGACTGATGGTTACAGGAGGGGAGATGGGGGGGGGATGGGGAAATAGCTGATGGGGATTAAAGAGGGCACTTGTCCTGATGAGCCCAGGGCAATGTATGGAACTGTTGAATCACTATATTGTACACCTGAAACTAATGTAACACTGTATGTTAACTAACTGGAATTAAAATTTTTAAAAATTTGGGGTAATTTACATTTAAGAATAAATTATCAATTTGAAAAAAAAAAAGGATCGCCTCATGATCAAGTGATATTCTGGGAAAAAACAGAGGTCTGAACACAAAATTAGGTTTGGGAGAAATTGACTAATGCTTTAAAAAAATGGAGATTTAATATTTTTCTTAAGATTTTCTAAGCATTTTTCTTTGCATTGAATAGTAAAATCGTTTGAAGATATTTGGGTGTCAGTTTTTAATACAATCTTAGTATTTTACATTTCTAATTCTGAAGCAGGTTGAAATAAATATGATCACAATCTGAAATTTTCTACATGGACTTTTATTGCTGCTCACCTTGATTTAGTTTACGGTTTTAGAAACGTATATTTTTTTAATTTGAGGATAGTGCCATGGCTGATAATAAAAGAATATTAATCCATTTAGACTTTTATTATGACTTGCACTTTTATTTACATGTTTTTTTCTTTCCTTCTTTTTTTAGTAATTAGGAAGAAGAGATAAGATATTTATTGGAAAAAGTTATATTAGGAACACTTTACCAGTTCTGATGGTCCCTTTTAGCAAGGTGATCTTAGTCTACTAGGGACCTTTTTCGGAACCCTTTACTTATGCTGTCAGTGGAGAGATGGAAGGATACACTTGACTGGTAAATTTGGGAAGAATAACTGGGCATGATTGGCTGATTCATTTCTCCTCTTGGGGGTAAGCCTTCCTACAGATAGCATAAGTTCTCTACACCGTGCGTGGAACTTGAACTCACAACCCCAAGATCAAGAGTCGCATGCTCCACCGACTGAGCCAGCCAGGCACCCCATCCAGTTCTGTCAAAGACTGAACGAATATATTTGCTTAATTCTGGAGATTAGTGAACATATCCACTTGGATACCAGCCCTAAAGACAAACGTTCACATCGGACCTTCCCTATAATAAAGGTGATATCTGGGTGCCCATCTTTGTTTTCTTTTGCAAAAATATCTATAACCTGGCATAGAAAAGAGGTGGTCTTTATTGGGTGCCTTTTCTCCCTTTCCCTGGAGAGCACAACATGTAAGAAAAATGTTTTTTCTAAATATTAATAAATAATCCTAACCTAAAGTCTTATAGATGTGAAGTAGCATGTTACATTTTTAATATTTGCTCTTTTAGCATGTGTTGCAACATCATATCTACTAATTTTCTCCACATTTATTGGCAGAAAATTGGGATTTGAAACTTGAATGTTCCTCACAATGACTAATGTTAACCCTTTACTTAGTGAATTATGGGAAGAAACCCAAATCACTGAAACAGCTGAGGAAAGGTTAGTATACAAGAAAAATTAATGTTCACAATTTGGAAAGAGTCTGGAATAGCATATGATACCTGGCATCCAAAAACAATTCTCCATTTCATGATTAAAGGAATATTTTTGAACCATAACCAAACACAAATGCAGCGTTAAATAGAATTCAGATGGTCACCTTTCAACCTTAAAGGGAGTAAAAAGGCAATGTTTTACTTTTTTTAATTACTGGGAAAATAAAGACAGTCAATGAGATGGAAATGCTTGAAAATGTTTAGTGAGTTCTTTAGCACTGGGCATTAAACTAGTTAACAGCCACTGCCCAGTATTTTGCAAATGCCAAAGTCCAAGTTCCTAGCTCACCATATTCTGATATTGCCACCAGAGGTATACGTGATTTTATTTCTTGTATTGTATACTGTGGATAGGACTTAAGAGTGGTGACGATAAAGTACAATGCCTGTCTCTAATAAACATGGCAGAACAAATATGATCAGATTACTATTGTCTTCTTAAAGTAGCACATCATGTATTTACAGTGATGCTGCCATCCAACAAAAGATACTTGGACTCCTCTTTGCAATTGATGAACAACCACAACCGAGTGCACAAATCTTAAGTATGCAAATAAATTAATTTTACGTATGTGTACATCCTTGGAATCAGGACCCAGAACAAGACGTAGGACATTTCAAAAAGTTCAGAAAGCTCCTCTGAATGCTCACTACCAGTCATTACTCTTTCCAGAAAGAAACCATTTTTCTAAGCAGTATAAACATAGACTAGTTTTGACAATTTTTGAACTTTATATAAACAGAGGCATACATTATGTGTTCCTGTGTATTCTGGCTTCTTTTGCTCAGCATTGTGGGGGTTTTTTATTGTAACAATTGATTTATTTTATTTCTGTCTCACATTGTGTTTTATCTTTATTTTACAAATCAGCTCCTCCTTCCCCGCCGCTTTCCTTATCTTTTTACGATTTGAGCAGTTCATTCATCACCCCCCCCTTGTTGATTTGGAAACTACTGTATTCCCCACCCGCTACTGGTAGCTAACTTCCTTTTTCTGTCACTTTCTCTACTGTTATGGGAAAATGAGTTTCCAAATATTTTTCCTTCAGTCAGATTCTCTTGGCTTATTGTTTTCCCCTCCATCTCAATGAGACTCGGAATGCTTTTACATTTTACCTCTAAGTACCCAACTGCTAGATTTTGCTAGGATAGTTTAGTATTTTGAATTTCAGACTGTTGTAGGTTTTTCCCTGCAGGTATTTCTTTCCCATTGTAAGAGTTTTTGCCCTAGCACTCTGCCTCCCCCACCCACAGTGCACGCATGTTCAGCATGATTCTTACAGTAATCCACATTCTTGTGTTTATTGCTATATAATATTGCATTGTATGAATATCCCACAGTTTTTGTATGCATTCTACTCCTGAAGGATGTTTGGACTGTTTCTAATATGGAGCTATTATGAATAATACCAGTATGCATATTATTGTACACATTTTCTTATGGGCATAGCATTCCTTATGCAAAAGTGGAGTTGTCAATTTATATAAACGTATTTAGCTTGTAAAAAAAAATACTACCAACCCAGAAGCACTAAAGCAGGGTCTTGAACAGATATTTGTATACCCATGTTCATAGCAACATTATTTACAAGAGCCAACGGGTAGAAGCAACTTCATTGTTCATCGACAGATGAATGGATAAACAAAATGTCATATACATGCAATGGCATATTAGCCAGCCTTAAAAAGAAATTCTGACATGAAACAACATGTATGAACCTTAAGAATATTACGCTAAATGAAATAAGCCAATCACAAAAAGACAAATACTGTATTATTCCACTTTTATGAAGTAACTAGATAGAGTAGTCAACTTCATAGAGACAGAACATAGAATGTTAGTTGCCAGGGGCTGGCAGGAGGGAGTCATGGAGAGTTGTTTAATGGTACAGAGTTTCAGTTTTGCCAGATGAAAAGAGTTCTGGGGATGGATGGTGGAGACAGGTGCACAAGAACATGAATGTGCTTAATATCATGGAGGAGTACACTTAAAAATGGTTAAGATAGTAAATTTTATGTTGTGTGTCTTTTACCATGATTAAAAATCTTTTTTAAGATTTTTATTTATTTGAAAGAGAGAGAGCACGAGCAGGGGGAGGTTAAGGGGGAAGGGCAGAGGGAGAGGGAGAAGACCCCGTGATGAGCAGGGAGCCCAACTCAGGGCTCCATCCCAGAACCCCGGGATCATGACCAGAGCTGAAGGCAGACACCTAACAAACTGAGCCACCCAGGTGCCCCCAAAATTTTTTTAAGTACTATCAAATGCTTTTCAAATGTAATTGTAGTAGTTTATACTTCTATCAGTAAAATAGGAGAGTTCTAATTCCACGTTCTCACCAAGACTTTGTATCATTCATCCATTTAATTTTAACTATGATAGCAAGTGCGTACTAGTATTCCATTATGGTTTTATTTTGCATTTTCCTACTGAATAACGATGGTAAGCATCCTCGAATATTGTTTATCAGTTATCTGGATACCTTCTTTTGTCAAGTGACTGTTCATCTCTTTTGCCCAAGTCTTTTTTTGGTTTGTCTTCCTTTTTTTTTTTTTCCTTTTGACTTGTAGGAGTACTTTATATATTCCAGATATACATTGTTTGTCAGATTGATATGTTACAAATATCTTCTCCCACACTGTAGTTTGGCTTTTCACTAACTTAATGGTATCATTCGATGAATAGTTCTCATAGCATATTCTTTTGAGTTTCCTAAATAGGAAAATTTTCATATAATACAGGGTGAGGGGATTTGATCACCAGAAAAAAAATTTTCATCTTTAAAGCTGAGATGATGATGATGATGTTGATAATGATGTTAATGATGATAACCACCACCCACCCCAAGTCTAATCAAGGTGATATAAGGACTGTCTGTGAGGTCAACACATAGATAAGGGTGGAAGGAAGTTATTGTAAGTAGTAGACTTAGAAATTGCCTTAGCAGGAACTAATCTTTCATGTGTAACTGGTTTATATATCTTGGTTTCCTCCTTGGAGCCGAGAGGGATCTTAAGGGGGCATAACTGTGTCACACAGTAATAAATTTGATGAAGAATATTAGTAAAGTAACAACCTAGCCATGTGCAACCATGTGGAGTTTAAAACTATTCAAGGTCATAAAATAACATCCATGTATGAGTATATGTGCATGCATGTGCAAAAGGAAAAAGGAAAAGTAGAAACTGTCCCCTAAGACAATCCCAAAGGACAAATTCTAAAAACGATTTGGATCAGGGCAGACCAATGAACTATGTATACAGTTTTCCAAAGGGATAACATTCATTTGGATGTATGTCTCATTACATTTTAGTCATAAATACAGTTGGGCAAATATCCACTAGGACCCTTGGACATGGATGAACACTCATGGCCTTTGTGAGGAGCGTTACCTCACCTTTTGCCCGCCCCCACCCACTCAAAAGATATTGCAATTTTCAAACCAGAAATGGAGTGAAATGATGTCCTGATCCTAAAAGGAACTTAGGCATAGCCCTAGCTTCCAAAATGTCACAGCTATTGACTGTTAAATCTTCTAAGAACCATCATGGAAGTTCATAGGTTGATCCAAGTTTAGACTTGAGTTAATACACAAAACTATCTTCCTTGTTTCTTTTTCTTCTTCTCTTTCTGTTTGGCTTTCATTCATTTACTAAGGGAATTCATAAAGTAAAATAGATTGTAATTGTTGCGTATTGTATAGAGAAATGGGCCTGTTTAGGCCAAACACAAAAACAAGTCTCAGTAAAAAGCCAAGGAGCCCTTGTGAGCAAGACAAAGCCTGCACATGCATTCTTACTATGAGCAAATATAAACATCTTTTTGAGTACTAGTTTTCCAGGTACTGGGATAAGTTCTTCATATTAATTATCTCATATTACCCTTACAACATTATGAGTCAGACACTGTGATCCTCTCCAATTTATAGTTGGAAGAACTGAAATATGTGGAGGTTAAGTAACTTACCAGAGTAAGTAACAAGGATAGCATATGGTAGAACCAGAACTTAAACCTGATCTGTCTGACCTCAGAGCTACAATACTCCATTGCTTCCACCACCAGAGCCTACCTAACATGAATACTCTAAGGGGCTTGAATGTCAACTAGTTTATTTAGTCGAATGTGCTAGTCCCATGTATATTGGCCAGAGTTCTTTGGTATAGACAACTGAATCCCCTCCAGCTAGTTTTAAGGAGAAAGAGATTTAGTAAAATAGTTCGGGTGCCCCCATAGAATCTCTGGGAGTGCCAGGAACCAAGCTTGGATGCCAAATAGCCAGGAGCAGTGATTTAGCAATGAGAAAAGCCCAACCATGCCTCAGAGTGGTTACAGAAAAGGACTCCTGCTGTGATCTCCTATTTTGCTTGAGCCTGAGCCACAGACTCTGCCACTGCTGTTTGAGAAAGAAGCAGATGTTCCAGATCTCTGCTTGACACATCTGTCTCCCCAAATGCAGTTTCTACACAACCAGGTTGTATAGATGCCAGCCCTCTAGCTGCAAGGCAATCTGAAAAACGAAATTTTAGCTTCTCGGGCACCAAGTACAGAAAGACAAGCTAGCGGGGAGATAACATGCATGTTGGTGACTTAACCTAGGGTATCATTGATATAGGTAACGGATAGTTTCACTTTGGCGTTCTTCTGGCAGTAACCTTTTGGTACGTGATAGGTTAGTGACTACATTGGGTATTTCAGGTCAGGAAGATTGAATGATAATTTTAAACGGAAATGCTGACCTTCCTTAAATAAATGCACATAGAGGACCCAAACTGCCTAAACACAGACCCAGACCTAAGAGTTATATTCTGAATCCCTATCTCTCCATCTCCAGATCTATATCTGTGTATATGGTACTTATACCCAGCAGCCAGGGGAAAAAAAAAAAAAAAAAACAAGAAAACCGGAAGCCATTCTCAATTTATTGCTCTTTTCTGCCTTCGTCTCAACAAATCAGTTACCAGGACCTGTGATCTCTGCCTCCTAAATCTTTCTCAAAATATCTCTCCTTTTCATCATTGCTGTTTCTGCATTGGAGTTCATGTGAAAATTACACCATCTCTCATGGCACAGTCTATTCGCTGTGGTTGGAATGCTCTTTATTCTGCAGCCCAACGTGAAAACTCACCCTTCAAAGCCAAATTTGGGAGTCATCTTCCTTTACACCTTCCCTACGTTATCAGATTCCCAAATTCTCTGGTCATACTTCTAGTGTAGCATCAATAATATTCTTTTTTGTTGGTGCCGTTCCTGAGTCCATCTCTCTCAACTAGACTCCAGGTTATTGGTGGGCAAAAATCGTCTTCTTATTCCTGTCCGTATCTATGGCACCTAGACTTCTGTCATATACATAATAGACAGGAACTGTCTACTGAATCAATCTAAGTCCATATAGGGGATACGATCTTATCCATACTCTGATTTTGATTTATCATTCTGCAGCAGGGTTGTATTACTAGTCCATTTTCACTATTGCCATTATTAGATTCAACCCGTTTATTGTATTATTTTTAAATGTGGTAAAATGCACAGAATCTAAAATTTACCATCTCTACCCTTTGTAAGTGTACAATTCAGTAGTTGTTAAGTATATTCGTGTTGTTATGCAACCAGCCTTCAGAAGTTTTCATCTTGCAAAACTGAAACTCTATGCTCATTAAGAAACAATTCTCCAGGGCGCCTCGGTGGCTCAGTTGGTTAAGCGACTGCCTTCGGCTCAGGTCATGACCCTGGAGTCCCGGAATCGAGTCCCGCATCGGGCTCCCTGCTCAGCAGGGAGTCTGCTTCTCCCTCTGACCCTCTTCCCTCTCGTGCTTTCTATCTCTCATTCTCTCTCTCTCTCTCTCAAATAAATAAATAAAATCTTTAAAAAAAAAAAAAGAAACAATTCTCCATTCCTCCCTCCCTGCAGTCCCTGGCTACCACCATTCTATTTTTGTTTCTATGAATTTGACTACTCCACATACCTTATATAAGTGGAACCATTGAGAAGTCATCTTTTTGTGACTCCACTGCTTTGTTTTAAACTTTTAAAATGTGCGACGCCTGGGTGGTTCAGTTGGTTAAGCATCTGCCTTTGGCTCAGGTCATGATCCAGGGTCCTGAGATCAAACCCCTCATCGAGCCCCCTGCCCCAGCCCCGCATCGGGCTCCCTGCTCCGCGGGAAGCCTGCTTCTCCCTCTGCCCCTCCCCCCGGCTTGTGTGCTCTCTTTCTCTCTCAAATAAATAAATAAAATCTTTTTCAAAAATTAAAAAAAAAACCTCCTAAAATATTACACGACCAATTGACATCAGAGTAGAAAAGCTTTGAGGTGGAAGTGTTCTTATTTTAATAATTTCTTCACTCACAGAAGGGTTCATCTTATAAGGACATCTCCAAGCTGATCAGAAATCTCTGTTTCCTGTATTTGAGGAGCTAATTTGCATTTTCTTATTGTACATTTTCAGATCCCTTGGAGGAAAGACAAGATAGCATTTGGCATTGCCTAGGAGAAGAAATTCCAGTTAAGGGCTGTAAGCTTTTCAGTGTGTGCTGTACAGTGGGAAAAGACAAACAAGTGTCAGAAAAGACAGTAAGCAAATTAAAGAAATACCAGAAACATGAAGGCAACTGATCTAAGGAGAATGGCATCTGTTTCATTCACTCTTGTCAAATGATTGGGCTAACTAAAAGCTAAACATAAGATTGCCGAAAGTTGTCCTAGGGGGAAAGAATTACCAATGGGAAATTTTTGATGTTGAAATTTTCAGAATTTAATGCCGTGAATGACTAGCTGTATACGATATCAAACCATCGAAATTAAAATGACAAATTCAAGCCATCTTCCATTCGTTGTCTATTTTTTTTTTTTGTATTGTTCAAGTCTCATCTTGTTCACAATAAAATCCGAAGTCCTTACAGTGGCCTGCAAGGCTTTATGTAAACTGGCTTCTGTCAGTGAATTTCTTCATTCCCTGTTCAGCCTTCACCAGCCATAGTGATCTACACACTGTTTCTTAAATACTTTGAGCAGACTTCAGGGCCTGTGCCTCTATCTGGAAAGCTTAACCCCAAGACATTCTCTTGACTTGCCTTTTTACTTCTTTTAGGTCTCCACTCAGTGTCTCTTCCTCAAAGAGGCTTCCCTTAGCCATCGTTCATAAAAGAGTATCCCACCTCTGTCATTTTCTATCCCCTTACTTGGTTTTATTGTTTTTCATAGAAGCTATCATTATCTGGTACTTTTAAATATTTCTTGTTGCCACCCCCTACGAGAGTGAAAAATCTATGAAGTTCACTGATTTCATCTAATTTGCTTATACCTGTATCTCCAGGATCTAGCACAGTGCTTGACGCATAGTGGATATCAAATAAATATTCACCGAACTGATATATACTTTTTTAAATTACTTTTATTTTTGAACTGATATATAGATATATATATATATATTCAGGATTTTATTTTTAAGTAATATCTCACACCCAATGTGGGGCTCAACTTACAACCCCGAGATAAAGAGTCGAATGCTCTACCGACTGAGCCAGCCAGGTGCCCCATTGCACTGATCCATACTTTAAAGTCTCATTTGCCAAGTCTTTATGTGACGGGTGGAAGCACAGTCTCCATGCTATAAATGAATAAAAATTAGATTCTTGGGGCGCCTGGATGGCTCAGTCATTAAGCGTCTGCCTTCAGTTCAGGTCATGATCCCAGAGTCCTGGAATCAAGCCCTGCGTCAGGCTCCCTGCTCGGCGAGGAGCTTGCTTCTCCCTCTCCCTCTGCCCTGCCCCCCCATACCGCTCATTCCCTCTCTCTCTCTCTCTGTCTCAAATAAATAAAAAAAAATTAGATTCTGTCCTCTAACCAGCTATAAATACAAAATCTCTGTCACCCCTCCTTACCTGAATGTGGGTGTTCTCCAAGTATGGTTTCCAAGTCAACAACATCAGCATCATCTGGGAACTTGTTAGTAGTTCCCAAATGAATCAGAAATTCTGGGGCCTAGGCCCAGCAATCGGTATTTTAACAAGCTCTCCAGGTGATGCTTAAAGAACCATCAGTCTAAGTCTTTTTCCACAAGTGAAATCTCTAAGAAGTATATGCTTAGAAAGGAATCTTCCTAAAGGTAAAGATGAAAAAGTGTACATGAATAAAACCAAAGTCCATAAAAGACAAGAATAGAAAGATAACTGCTGCCTTTTCTAGATTTTGTTTTGTTTGATATTAGCAGAACAGCTTTTTTTTTTTTTTTGCCTTATTAGATCTGAGTTACTATAGCTTGATGTGGATGTCATTTAAGATGATCCTTATATCTGCCTCCTCACAATGAACCTAAGTATCTACTATTGAGCCTGAAGTTGAGCATTTCTCTTCATAAAAACCTCTTGATTCTAACTTATTTTTACTTTTTTCAGAAACATTAAAAACACTTCTAGGATATATCCCTATATTCTGAATAATGACATGTGAGCTCAGTGGTCATCATTTCCAAAACTAAATGTTGCAACTTGATAACCATTGAGCATAAAGGCCAAGATCTCATTGGACCAAACTGGAAACAGAAAGGACAGACATCCGGAATGGGAGTGGGTGGGCTCTCGACATCGGTGACCATTCCATTAGGAAAAAGTGCCAACCATTCTTAAAATCTCTCTTTGGTTTTGACATTTTTTCCAGCATTATTAGGACATTTGAATCAAATAGCATTTGCAAGATCTTAGAAAACTATAAAGCACTTCCCCTTAAGGTCAGGAACACGGCAGGGATGTCCACTATCACCACTGTTATTCAACATAGTACTAGAAGTCCTAGCCACAGCAATCAGACAACAAAAAGAAATAAAAGGCATCTGAATCGGCAAAGAAGTCAAACTCTCACTCTTTGCAGATGATATGATACTTTATGTGGAAAACCCAAAAGACTCCACTCCAAAACTGCTAGAACTCATACAGGAATTCAGTGAAGTGGCAGGATATAAAATCAATGCACAGAAATCAGTGGCATTCCTATACACCAACAACAAGACAGAAGAAAGAGAAATTAAGGAGTCGATCCCATTTACAATTGCACCCAAAACCATAAGCTACCTAGAAATAAATCTAACCAAAGAGGCAAAGAATCTATACTCAGAAAACTGTAAGATACTCATGAATGAAATTGAGGAAGACACAAAGAAATGGAAAACGTTCCATGCTCATGGATTGGAAGAACAAATATTGTGAAGATGTCAATGCTACCTAGAACAATCTACACATTCAATGCAATCCCTATCAAAATACCATCCACTTTCTTCAAAGAAATGGAGCAAATAATCCTAAAATTTGTATGGAACCAGAAAAGACCCCAAATAGCCAGAGGAATGTTGAAAAAGAAAAGTAAAGCTGGTGGCATCACAATTCTGGACTTCAAGCTCTATTACAAAGCTGTCATCATCAAGACAGTATGGTACTGGCACAAAAACAGACACATCGATCAATGGAACAGAATAGAGAGCCCAGAAATGGACCCTCAACTCTATGGTCAACTAATCTTCGACAAAGCAAGAAAGAATGTCCAATGGAAAACAGACGGTCTCTTCAACAAATGGTGTTGGGAAAATTGGACAGCCACATGCAGAACAGTGAAACTGGACCATTTCCTTACACCACACACAAAAATAGACTCCAAATGGTTGAAAGCCCTAAATGTGAGACAGGAGTCCATCAAAATCCTAAAGGAGAACACAGGCAGCAACCTCTTTGACCTCAGCCACAGCAACTCCTTCCTAGAAATATTGCCAAAGGCAAGGGAAACGAGGGCAAAAATGAACTATTGGGACTTCATCAAGATAAAAAGCTTTTCCACAGCAAAGGAAACGGTCCACAAAACCAAAAGATAACCGACAGAATGGGAGAAGATATTTGCAAATGACATATCAGATAAAGGGCTAGTATCCAAAATCTATAAAGAACTTATCAAACTCAACACCCAAAGAACAAATAATCCAATCAAGAAATGGGCAGAAGACATGAACAGACATTTTTCCAAAGAAGACATCCAAATGGCCAACAGACACATGAAAAAGTGCTCAACATCACTTGGCATCAGGGAAATCCAAATCAAAACCTCAATGAGCTACCACCTCACACCAGTCAGAATGGCTAAAATGAACAAGTCAGGACACGACAGATGTTGGCGGGGAGGCAGAGAAAGGGGAACCCTCCTACACTGTTGGTGGGAATGCAAGCTGGTGCAGCCACTCTGGAAAACAGTATGGAGGTTCCTCAAAAAGCTGAAAATAGAGCTACCCTACGACCCAGCAATTGCACTGCTGGGTATTTACCCTGAAGATGCAAATGTGGTGATCCGAAGGGGTACGTGCACCCCAATGTTTATAGCAGCAATGTCCACAATAGCCAAACTATGGAAAGAGCCAAGATGTCCATCGACAGATGAATAGATAAAGAAGATGTGGTATATACATACATACATACATACACAATGGAATATTATGCAGCCATCAAAAAACCAAAATCTTGCCATTTGCAATGACGTGGATAGAACTAGAGGGTATTATGCTAAGCGAAATAAGTCAATCATATGATCTCACTGATATGAGGAATTCTTAATCTCAGGAAACAAACTGAGGGTTGCTGGAGTGGTGGGGGTGGGAGGGATGGGGTGGCTGGGTGATAGACATTGGGGAGGGTATGTGCTATGGTGAGCTCTGTGAATTGTGTAAGACTGATGAATCACAAACCTGTACCTCTGAAACAAATAATACATTACATGTTAGGGGCGCCTGGGTGGCTCAGTTGGTTAAGCAACTTCCTTCGGCTCAAGTCATGATCCTGGAGTCCCGGGATCGAGTCCCGCATCGGGCTTCCTGCTCAGCAGGGAGTCTGCTTCTCCCTCTGACCCTCTTCACTCTCGTGCTCTCTGTCTCTCATTCTCTCTCTCTCTCAAATAAATAAATAAAATCTTTTAAAAAAATACATTATATGTTAAAAAGAAGAAGAAGAAGAAGATAGTAGGAAGGGAAAAATGAAGAGGGGGGGAATCAGAGGAGGGAGACGAACCATGAGAGACTGTGGACTCTGAGAAACAAACTGAGGGTTCTAGAGGGGAGGGGGTGGGGGATGGGTTAGCCCAGTGATGGGTATTAAGGAGGGCACGTACTGCAAGGAGCACTGGGTGTTATATGCAAACAATGAATCACGGAACACTACATCAAAAACTAATGATGTAATGTATGGTGATTAACATAACATAATAAAATAAAATTTAAAAAAAGAAAACTATAAAGTGCTATGTAAGTGATACAAACAGTAGCTAATCATTAATCAGATACCTTTGTGTGCCAGGCACTATGCAAAGCACTTTACATACATTATCATATTCTCCCAGCAATCCTTCAAGGTAGGTATTATTATCTTCATTTTACGAATGAGGTTAGGTAACCTGCCCAAGGCCATATAATGAATAACTAGTACAGATGAAATATGAACTAAGATCCCTCATATTTAAAATCCTATGCTGCTAACCACTACACTCATTGACTTGGTGTCACTTTCACCACATCCATAACTATATCTACATGTATATATTTAAATATCAAATGAGGCACATTCTTATTGTAGAAATTAAAACATAAAAGAAGAATTTAAAACGAAGCGTTAAACTCCCCTGTGCCATCATCCAATGGCAATCCCATTTTTATTAATATTTGAAATGAGCAAAATTCTGTGTTTGCTTCAACAGGAATATTTTCCTACTGAAAGGTCAGGAGAAATATTCCAAAAATATCTGCCCATTTTAATAGCTCCCGTATTAAAAAAAGAGAGATCTGTTTTAATTACAACGAATGGAAGAGTTATTACATTTCTTAAAAATGATTCGGCAAAGCACACTTCAATTTTTAAAGCAAACATTTGCACTATTAAGATAGTACCAAATCAACTTGTTACTTGCAAAACGAATGCTTCAGTTAGTTGAACTGTCATTGTGGACACAGCGCAATATCTCTGTCTTCTCAGGCAGTTATGATTCCTCCTTTGTCAGCTCCTCTATGTGATAAATTAGTCAGAAGCCTGGCAATCCATCCAGATTTGCTTCGTCCTCCAGCAGGACAGGTGTATTTATTTAACAACTTTTTCACAGTAGCACAGATTTTTTATTTTTAGGCTGCTGAAAAAAAGAATGATTCTACAATTGTCTTTTTTTAAGGTTTTATTTATTTATTTATTTGAGAGGGAGAGAAATAGCGAGAGAGAGCACGAGCAGGGGTGGGGGGGAAGAGGGAGAAGCAGACCTCCCCCGCAGAGCAGAGAGCCCGACGCGGAGCTCGATCCCAGGACGCTGGGGTCATGATTTGAGCCGAAGGCAGACACTTAACTGACTGAGCCACCCAGGTACCTCTGACATATATATCTTTAAAAAAAAAATTCTTTTTAAGATTTTATTTATTTATTTGACAGAGAGAGACACAGTGAGAGAGGGAACACAGGCAGAGGGAGCGGGAGCGGGAGAGGGAGAAGCAGGCTTCCCACCGAGCAGGGAGCCCGACACGGGGCTCGATCCCAGAACCCTGGGATCATGACCCGAGCTGAAGGCAGATGCTTAACCGACTGAGCCACCCAGGCACCCCTCTACAATTGTGCTTAATGAATGCTGGCTTGATCCTAAGTTGAAGGACTCTTACTGTATCTCCATTTCCATGCCCACTACACTGATACTGCCCTAAGACTCACAATAACACAGCAGAGAATGAATTGGGTGAAACACTGTCTTCTTTCTTCTCCACTCTTTTGGGCAATTCCTGCTCAGTAAGTTCCAAGCTGGGTCAGTGACATTTAGTTACTCTTTGCTGCTTTTCTCTGCCAATTAGAAGAGAAGGGATGCTGCCACCATCAACATTTGACTGCAGTAAATGAATGCCTTAGCTCACAGATATTGGGACCCGTGCCTTCACTCTTTCCACTCAGCTTTTGTACTCACTTTCCCAAAAGCCGGCTCCAAAACCGAATGTGTTCTCACTGAGTCATCCTGTTGCGATGCTACTCAGAGCTTCTCGATGATCCCATTTTGATCTTTCTTTGTCCAGAGGCAATAGGACTCTGACTCATTGCTGGGGGAGTTAGTATTCTAGCTGAGGACCACCTGAGCACATATTCACCTGTCTGTGACATTTGTTATGGCTACATCAGGACGGCTCTATTCAGTGTGAACAGAGACAGTGCCAGACTCTTAGGATAAAAACCTATCAGCCTGAGTATTAGTATGGCAGTTGGAGGTAGCCTGTTCTTACAGCCCCTCCCACCAAGATTTCTGCAGTTAAATACAGAAATTTTAGACTCCAAGAGTATGGATGGAAGTCAGGCAGAGGCACTCCACCAACTAGGCTGTCTACTAATTCATCATCCCTTTGGTTTCTCCCCACTCCCACCTGGATACTTTCCAGTAATAGACACTCTCCCTTTTGCATTGCAAAAGTGTTTTGTATCCACTTGGAGAATCCAGATCCAAACATTAATTGAAATTCCCCCCAGGTACGCATATGTAATGTGTTACAGTAGAATGGATGGAATGAGCTAGAAGTCAGAGATGATATTTGGGTAACGACTTTGAATCTGTATAAAATATTAACCATATTTCCACAAGGTAAAGCTGAAGGGGCCAGAGATGGCTTCAGCGTAATCAGACATACCCAGGCACACCAGAGATGAGAAGAAAGAAAGAAGAAAAAAAAAGCAAAAACAAAACCCTCCAAAACCAAAACAAGGCTTTCTTGAGCACTTTTGTAAGCCGATCGAGTAGGAGTCATGGAAATTGTATAAAGGCTAGTGGGGTACCAGCCAGGGAGGTCCAGGCAGCCTGCCATTCAAGGTTAGGGGGAAGATGCCAAATGTATTCAAGTGCTGGCTCATCTACGAGCACCTGCCACACTTCTGCTTCTATCCGGTGTACACTGCAAGACAAAGCAAGACATTGGAAAGTTCCAATGTCAGTGGTCAGGACGTTAGCCTTGAGAAAGAGAACTGTCTCTATTGCTATGTCTTGATATAATAGAATCGCAAAAGGAAAAGGTGGAAAAGTCTCTTGTTTCAAAAAGACACTCTACTTAACATCCAGGACAGGTCTAGGAAGGTGCCTCATTGATACCATAAGTGTAAAGACCTGTGAGTACATAGGAACGTTGTTGTTTGACGTTACCCAGGCCTGGCTGTCTGCCAGTATTAGCAAAGGGATGTATAGTTGTGGTCACGAAAGTCAGGAAAAGACAGAGACGGCCAAGAGAAGGAGAAAACCAGCAGTTACAGGAGAATGACCATTTGTTCCAATACGGACAAGAGAAAAGAAAACTCCTGAGCAGCCGTATTCTATGAGATGTGTGGCTTCGGGCAAGGTGGTAAGCCCTCTGAGCTTCAGTTTCTCATGAATAAAAGGAGAGCTTCCCTCACACTATCCAAACAGTACTGTGATCTGACTCATTTATGGTCCTCTGTGAAAATATTGCCCCTGGAATGGTAAGGTACTTTTGTTCTTCCTGGAACCCATGAAGTTGTACTTCCAACTATTTCTGTAACTACAAAGGAAGGAAGCAGATCAGTCTCATGTAGACCTTCCCTCCTCCCAACACCAGCCACAACAAACACAGAAATGCATACCGAACTATGCCTGGGGTAGAAGTGTTTACTGGATACACAAACCACATTCTTTGCAGAGGCACACGCTGCCCAGGTTTGGTTCTAGCACCTTCTGTTCACATGCTATCTTTTACTTTTTGTGCTGTCTTCCTATCATGATTGAGAGCAGTCTAAAGGTGACTGGGAGGGACGCCTGGGTGACTCAGTCTGTTAAGGGTCTGCCTTTGGCTCAGGTCATGATCCCAGGGTCTTGGGATCGAGTCCGTGTCCAGCTCCTTGCTCAGCAGGGAGCCTGCTTCTCCCTCTCCCTCTGTTGTTCCCCCTGCTTGTGCTCTCTCTCTCTCTCTCTCAATCTGACAAATAAATAAAATCTTTTTTAAAAAAATAAATAAAGGTGACTGGGAAGTAATTGGAGGTTTGAGGGTCATTTACCTGGAAAGCATGGACACAAGAGAATACCCAAGAGAGAAAACTGAGAAGAGGGAAATACAATCCCTAGAGAAAGAAACATTTTCACAATGATATGAACCAGAGTCCATCTAGACCCCAGCTTCCAACCTCTGCACCCACTTCTCCTTTCCTAATATCTAGTACCCTCTTGAAGTGACTGACACAGTCTTCTTTCTCACTTAAAAATAAATAAATAAATAAATAAATGATTGCAAGTGACAGAGGCCATCATGTTAATAAAATTATGTTTTAAGTAAATGATTTACAACCTTCAGCCACTTAAAAATTGTTGGTAACCAATGACTTGTAATGCCTGTCATAGATGCAGTCCATTAGGATATGGTCATTGAAAATTGTGACCAGTTTCTGGGCATCCTGCCTGTACCACATATTTTAACATGATAACATATGTTGCAATGTCTCCAATATACACGTGAGCAGCTTGAGGTCAATATTCACAATATCCATCCTTGTATTATCTTCAGTGACTAGTATACAAAGTAGGTAGCTAATCAGTATTTATTTCATCCCTCATCTACAAGTGAGTTGAGCAATAGAAGCTAGTAGAAACTGTGTCTGGAGACTGCTCTGTGGGAGTTCGCTTGATGGCATTCTGTTGACCATCCTCTGAGGCCGACCAGAGAACAATGACAAGTGGAAGGCAATTGTAAATATACTAGAAACAAAATCATTTTCTTTGAAAGAAATGTTCTTTCTGTAAAATTTTCTCCATTTGGTGGGATGAGGTGTATTCTTCTATAGAACTTGGAGATACTGCACATTATAATTGTAGCCTCCAAGTTGTGTGGGTGGCTTTTATTATTCTACCCTGAAGAGCAACTATTACATGAATAGGCCTAAAATGGAGTTTTGAATTTTGTTAAGAGTAATAAGACTGTAACTGCTGCACAAAATTAGCTAATTTTGTTTTTAGGGAAACCTAGTGCAGCTCCACAGAAGAGCTTTCTCTAGGTCCTCAGCAGGATGTCTATTTAAAATAATGTCTATTTAGGATATTTTCCATCAATGAAAGCATAAACTAATTCCATAATTATCAGTTTAAGTTTCTCTTGGGGGTAGTTATACTCTGAAGGTTAAAAAAAACACCCTCTATTTTTAAAAAATGCTTTCTTTTTCCATTTTGGAAATAATTCTAGCGCTAGCCATCATGTTTCAAAAAGAAAGGATTTTTTAGAAGCATTTTGATACATGTAACAATGTAAATGCTTGTCATTAATTTAACACAAATTGTTCACCACAGCTGGAGATCATGGACAAAAACAAAGAAGAAACTCTCTTGGTAATTTCCTGTCACATTTCAGTTAGTCTGTATCCATCTTGAGACACTAAGGGCAGGGATGGAATGAGGGGATGGTTTAGAGTGAAGATTGGTGACATTAACAGGAGAATTTCGATCAAAACAGACACCAGTATGAGTTGAGAACTGGGGTTAAACTGTTACATGTGGATTGCCTCATTGGGGAGCCTGGGTGAGAGTCCTGGATAGACCTACTTCTATGAGCCCAAACTTTTCAGAGGTGAAAATAAACACTCACCAACTCAACAGGATACACGTTCCCCAAACCCAAGCTGGAAGAATCATCTATCTGATATTGATTAAATTCATCTGCTAGGTAATGACCGTTTCATTTTTTCAAGGGTAACTCACAAGGATTAATGAAGATTATGTTTTTCAGCCATCTGTTCTTTATTTTGTATGTTTACGTATTATCTTGGTTTGCATTTTTATTTATTTATTATTTTTTTAGTTTAAATTTTAGTTAACACACAGGGCAATCTTGGTTTCTGAAGTAGAATTCAGTGATTCATCACTTACATACCACACCCAGTGCTCATGACAAGTGCCCTCTTTAACACCCATCACCCATCTGGCCCATGCCCCACCCACCTCCCTCCATCGACCCTCAGTTTGTTCTCTACTGTTAAGAGTCTTTTATGATTTGTTTCCCTTTTTCCCTTTCCCGTATGTTCATCTGTTTTCTTTCTTAAATTCCATATATGAGTGAAATTATATGGTATTTGTCTTTCTCCAACTGACTTGTTGCATTTAGCATAATACACTCTAGCTCCATCCATGTCATTGCAAATGGCAAGATTTCATTCTTTGTGATGGCTGAGTAATATTCTGGTGTGTGTGTGTGTGTGTGTGTGTGTCTACACACACCACTTCTTCTTTATCCATTCATCAGTTGATGGACATTTGGGCTCTCTCCATAGTTTGGCTATTTTGGACATTGCTGCTATAAACATTGGGGAGCACGTGTCTCTTCGAGTCACTATGTTTCTATCCTTTGGGTCAATACCCAGTAGTTCAATTGCCGGGTTGTAAGGTAGTTCTATTTTTAACTTTTTGAGGAACCTCCATACTGTTCTCCAGAGCAGCCACCAGTTCTTTAGATAAGGAACACCAGTACGTCACAGCATGCAAACAATTGAGCTAATTTGACATCCCCTAGAAACTATCTCTTTCCTTTTAACATTTGAGCACTTACTGTATGTAGGCACTGTGGTAGGCCCTGGGGATACCCTCTTCCTCCACATAAGGGAGAGTGAAAAAACACCAGGAGGAAGTGAGAGAAGAGGAGAAGGAGGAATATATATTATAACAATTCCAGCTTTCAAGACTGTCGGAAAAAAATACAAGATGCCCATTTAAATTTAAATTTCAGGTGAACAATTTTACTGTTAAATATGTCCAGTGTAATATTTGGGACATATGTGTATGTTTGTTTACTAAATCTGGCAACCCTAAAAATAGGTTCATACATCTAAACCCTTCCATAGAAGCGTGGAAAAATACAGTGGGAGCACTCAGAAGGAAACATCAAACTCTCCAGTGTGTTGTCCATCCAGAAAGAATGATCACAAAGATGGAGGAAAGGAATGGAGAAGATTAAAGGTGAGCCCACATGTCAAAGCAGCCACCAGCCTACAATCAGTCAGGCAAAAGCTCCAGAACAAATAATATTGTGCCAATAGATGCCAATAAAACGCCTCCAAAAATAAGAGATCAAGAAGGGCTATTGACACCTGAGAACAGATACAAAAATCTTGTTTTGGTGTAATATATTTGTAGTGTTTGTGGCCATGGCGGGGGGGGGGGGGGGGGGGGGGCGGCAGGTAAAAATTCATTACGGAGTAAACAGATAAGATTAGCCTCAAAGAGTCATTGCCTGAACTGGTACCATTGTTTTTTTAAGGAGTGTCAGAAGAGCTGGCATCACGGACTAGAAGGGAGACCTGATCTTTCCCATGGTCATATATAAGGAATTTAAGAAGAATTCCAGGTACCCTAGCTAAAGATCTGGATTAAAACCCTGGTTCCACCAACATACAATGTCCACAATTGTATGTTTTTGTATTATAAAAACATTAGTCATATGATCTTGAGAAAGCCACACACCTCTCTTAATCTCAGCTTCCTTGGCTGTAAAATATGACTAGTAATCATGATGATGACATGGCATAGGTATATGGAAGCTCCTACCACAAGTCTTAACATGGAATAAATTTCAATGATGACCCTCCATTACCACCACTACCCCACCCCCCTTACCCATACCATCATATGGCTGGGACAAGACACGGTCCGGGAGATGATATATTGGAATAGCACTTCAGCAAAGCTGACCGCGTTACAAAACAACAGACTTCACTCTTCGAGAGCAAGGCTCTCCATATCAACAGAAGGAAGTGTGCCAACTTGACAAATTCCAATACGGAGAAAACTTCCTTCCTGAAAGCATGACAGGAGAAACTAGTCCTTATAGAACTGGTTATGGGACTTTCAAGTACTTATGACTAAACTTTTTCTGTCTCTTAAGGAAGCACCATTTAGCGTAACTGTGACCAGAGGGCTTACCAGTAAAGAGTGGTTGGTTTCCCAGTACCAGGTTAATCACTCCACCAGGAGACAGCTCAAGAGGCAACCCAGGCTTCTCCTATGAGGGACCTCTCCAAGACATGAATCATTGAGAGCAAAGACTACTAAAAAACCGACTTCCCACTAGGCACATTTTTTAATGTTTTACTTATATTAACTGCTAATCATTTTACATTTGAGGAAAATTAAGGTTCAGAGAGGTCAAATAACTTACATTAAGTTTCCACAGAGATAGGATATAAATCTAGGCAGTATGGCTCCAGGGTCCACACTCAATTTCTGTACCATAGCTGCCCATGTGACTATAACCATTCCATACCTGAGCACTCTGCTTAGCATGAAAAAGTAAAATATACTTCTCACTCTCAAAAACTTTATAATTTTTTATTGTTTTAAGATTCTTTTATTTATTTATAATTTAATTAAAAAAAAAAAAAACATGCAAAAGAAACAGACTATGCCATAGGTCCAGGCACGATTAAATGCCAAAGTGAGTGGTTTGGGCAGCAAGTGTGGTAGGAATTCAGAGGAAATGAGAAAGAACTTCATAGAAGAGACTGATCTTAAAGGAACCATGTTTTGTGCCTGATCGACATTTCTAAAATGGCTCTCCTCTCACAATTTGGCTCTCTTAATGATTGATGTCATTTACTGAACCATTGATTGAACAACCAAGATGAGCATCATTGCCGGAATGATCAATTTGCTGTAATGAAGCCTGGATTCCTCATCAGAGCTATACATTTCCATTCTTCTCCAAGGTCCTGGCACATCTTTATAAAGCTCGTGCTTTCTATTGTTTGATTTTACTTAATAAGCTTTATCTGGGACTTTTCTTGGCTGATAATCAATACCTTCCTCCCAATAACTTCAAAGATCTATATAACCAGATAAATCTTGGCAGTCTATATAGTTCATGACAAAGTTTTATGTACCATGTTTTTTTGTAAATTTATATGTGGTTAGAAGCAATATTTGTAATTCAATTTGTACTTTGTTAAAGCAAAGGAAGGATTTCTGCACAGCGCTTCCTACCTACCTATGGCATATTAGAATGACAATTGCTTAGCTGCCATCTTGTGGCAAACAACACACACTGTAAAAAAAAAAAAAAGTATTCAACATTTCAGAGTAAGAGTCAAAATTTCCATTTTAATGTCCTCTTAATGGATGGTTTTGTATCCCTTTCACCTGTCTTTCAGTAAAGCAATTTTTCTATTTTTTTCTGGTCTGACATTTGTTGGACGCCAGAGTCATTTCAATATTTATACTTCAGTAGTTCTTTAATGATACCAGTTATGCTTTACATGAAAAAAAAGATGTTCCACGGGTTGGATGAATGTCTATAAACGCACAAGAATTTAATATTGCCCTATTTTGAGACAAATTATAAAGAAGTAGTTGAATGTGACACACACACACAGAAGTTTTTTTAAATCTCAGCACTGTACTTCATTCTGAAAGACTGCCCATTAGAGACAGTAAAATGAAATCTACCTTTACATTTGATTACCAGTTAGCTCCCTCACTATTCCTAAAGTTGGTCAATTCAACTTTCGAGGCTTATTTGTGTTGAGAACAGCTTGGTTCCCACCTCCAGCACACTTGGATTTGCCCTTGGGTATGCTTACTTATTCCAGCCTTTAAGTTAGGACTTACATAAAGTTTAGGCCTTATATATAACCTTGGCTAGAGAATGTATGAAGAAAAATTTGTTTCAGAATCAATTTTGCTTTGTTATCTGTATTGCTGTGCAACCAAGGAAGTCAATAACCATTACTAATTAAGTGTACTGGACTCAAACTAATCTAGGTTTGTATCCTGAATCCTAGCTTTCCCTTTTAATAGCTGTCTGTCCCTGAGTAAGTCACTTCACATTTTTGTGCCTTAACTTCCACAAATTTAAAATGGGGATCATAATGGCATCTTCCTCAGAGGGCTGTTGAGAGGATTAAATGCGTTAACACGTGCACGTTCTTTGAATGGTGCCAAACAGTAAATATTCCAAAAATATGAGCTAACATGACTTACTATTTATTTTTTTATTGTTCTATATCATATATTGTTAAACAACATTATTATTGTTTATACCTCTTTTTTTCCTCCCTAATGCTAGGTCACTCTGCTAATGTCCGACTCTCAGTGTTCAACCATCTTCCTCTCTTAATTGGTTTGGCAAATATTTATTGAGTCCTTAACATGTGCTATACATAATTCTAGGTACTGAAGCTATGAGATCTGCCTTTTTCAAGATGGACAACATCTCCTTCTCACGAATCTCACAACTGAGAAGGTATTGGATGGCAAACAGATTCACGAACAGCATAATTTCAGAAAATAATATGTACCAGAAAAAATAGGATGGAGCAATGTAATAAAGAGTAACTGAAGATGTAAAGGCCCAAAAGCAGTAGTCTAAATTGTCTACAAAGTCAGAGGAATAAAAACTTAGTGAGAGGAAACGAAGTTAGAGAAGTGGGTATGAACCAGAGAACAGGACTATGCAGGGCATGGTAAGGACTTTAGAAGTTATCCTAAGTACAGTGGGAATCCATCAGAAGGTTTTAAAGCAGGGAGTTACAAGATCAAATATATGTTTGCTTAAAAAAATTTTTTTTCTATTCCATCAACTTAAAAGCTGAGAGGACTTGTCTTCAGAGAATGAGGCAGATGTGTAGATAGAAACAAATTTGAGGGGCTCCTGGGTGGCTGACGGTGAAGCGTCTGCCTTCAGCTCAGGTCATGATCTCAGGGTCCTGGGATCCAGCCCCACATCGGGCTCCTTGCTTCGTGGGGAGCATGCTTCTCCCTCTCCCTCTGCCCCTCTACCTGCTTGTGCTCTGTCTCTCTGTCTCTCTCTCTCAAATAAATAAATAAAATCTTTTAAAAAAGAAACAAACAAATGTGAGAGATAACAAGACAATCCCTTCCTCAAGATGGGGTGCATTTTGGGGTGCCTGGGTGGCTCAGTCATTAAGCGTCTACCTTAGGCTCAGGTCATGATCCCAGGGTCCTGGGTTCGAGCCCTGCATCGGGCTCCCTGCTCTGCGGGAAGCCTGCTTCTCCCTCTCCCACTCCCCCTGCTTGTGTTCCCACTCTCACTGTGTCTCTCTCTGTCAAATAAATAAATAAAAATCTTTAAAAAAAAAAAAAAAAAAGGTGGGTTGCATTTACACCCGTGGGTTCCATGAGATACCTCTTTATAACAAATCCTCCCTTTGTTTGTTAAGATATTTCTGATTGTTTTCTGTTGATTTCTAACCAACCAAAACCCTTCTACCTATTTCACTCTTCTACCTCTAAACTTGCACAATCCCTTCTTCTATGCCTTTCTCAGAATACTGAGCTCACCTTTATTTCCCTTAGAATCATCTGACCGGGGGTAGGGGGGGGAAACTATGGTTTTCTAATATCCAAATTCACAGAATCTGAGTCTACAGTCTCTTGACAATGCTCTTGTGTATCATCTTGTCTTTTACTGTGACAGAACTAGGAGCCAAAAAATTAACAAAAATAGGACACATTGAGGTGCTGCAGACTGTGGGAAACTAATTAAATGTCAAGTTATGGGAATAGACCCTGCCAGACAAAAGAAACATGGTCTCGAAGGAAGTACAATAAGAGTCATACGGCAGGGGCGCCTAGGTAGCTCAGTCAGTTGACCATCTGCCTTCAGCTCTGGTCATGGTCCCAGGGTCCAGGATCGAGCCCCGCATGGGGCTCCCTGCTCAGCGGGGAGCCTGCTTCTCCCTCTCCCTCTGCCGCTCCCCCTGCTTGTGCTTGTGCTTTCTCTCTCTCTCTCAAATAAATAAAATCTTTATTTAAAAAAAGAGTCATATGGCATGGACAAGCTGTTGACATAGTGATAGCAGTGGACAGAAGAATTTCCCAACGAGTGTACAGAGCATAAGCACAAAGAATTTAGGAGCACAGTATTCAAAGATCTAAGCTGAGGACAATCCGGTAGCTGGTAAGAGGGCTTCAATCACAGGAATGTAGCTTGGAGTTAAAACCGGCAAGAACATGGCAGGGTCCCCATCCCTCAAACCTTGGTGACTTATCAGTACAGAAAAGTCTCAGGGACCAGCTAGAGACCCAGTCACTTGAACAAAGATAAAAAGATGGAGAAGAACTACGAGCAAGTTTGCCTTGATATTAAAGTCCTCCCGTCTTCTGTTGCAACTCCGAGTATTTGTCCTAAAGAAGGAGGTGTGGGTGAACATGGGATCGGTAGGGGTTGGAGATCAAAGACCCCAGAGGTAGGACACCCTGTATTGCCTTCATGTATGAATTACCCATTGGTCCAGAGAGTAGTTTAAAGTGGTAAGTACTCAGCTTATTTGTCTCTTCAACTACTGTTCTCCTTGGAAAATGTCAGATTTTTGAAATGCAGACCTATTCTCTAACAACTCAAGTGAGACCCCCCCCCAAAAAAAAATAGCTTCTCGGAGGCACTAAACACTTCCTATTTGATAATGTTTTTGGTCTTGAGTCATGGAAACAAATGCCTTTAGAGCAGAGCGAAAGAGAGAGAAGGCATGTGTGCACAGGAAATCGGGCAGGTCACCAAGCACATGACTGGCCGAGCAGCTAACTGCATAATAAAGCAGTTCCGCGTCACATCACGGAGAAAGTGCATTTTTACAGCCCTATCTTCCCAATCTAAAGAGACCCTGGGTAAAGGGAAGCAAATACATGGCCTCCAAGAAAAAGCAAAGGCTGATGTGAGCTTGCGAGGCCCAAATGAATGTTAATACTTACCTCTCAAAACGCGCTGCTCCAGTCAAGCAAGGAAACTTCATGATCTTTGGTGGAGCTTTCTAGCTTCAGATGAAAAGAAAGATGTATTTTTCGAATGAGTCATTACCTTTCTGGACCAGAGAAAATCTTCCTGATCTTAAGATGGTTGGGCTTCTTCTTTCCTGGGTCTTTGAGAAAGGGATTGAAATGTGCTATGAAATGCTGTTTTTATTTTCAATGATGCCTCATGCAAAATCGCTGATAGTGCCTAAACAAATATCACCAAAGTCAGAACAGAATCTAGATCTTCCATTACCCTGCAGTTGAAGAGAGTCAGAGATGATGAACTATCTCAACCACGTGAGCTAAATGTTTCCTGCCTGAATACTGCAGAATTTTGAGGACTCTCACTTTACACTCTGGCTAGGGTCAACACTTCCAAAGAATCCTCACTTTGTGGTTCTTCCATTAAAAAGCCTTGTTAATCACATCAGGCTACGTCCTTGATTTCAGTGTCGTATTTCTATCGCACTCACTCGAAAATCACCAATAACAAATAAATGGAGCCGAATGCTTCTAGAGAGATGACACACGGCAGTGGAAATCAGTGCTAATCCAAATTCATGAACATGGCTTGGAAATCCTATTACATACTCCATCTCTCATTCCACTGAGGCATTATTCCAAACCTCTTCTGTCTTCTTCGGGGCCCCTAATCAGGGCCAGCTACATAATCTGCAAAGCCCAGAGCAAAATGAAAATGCAGGGCCCCTTGTGCAGAAAAGGAAGATGCAGCATTTTGCTTTCTTCTGCTGTCTCTGTCTCAATTCGTCCTGGTGTTCCTTGAATTACTATATAATGCTGTGTACTTCCTCAGGTGTGGGGATACTCCTGGGACAAATGTAGACCCTCAGAGTTACCAAGGCCCCTGGCCCACCACTTAAGGAATGGGATGGGCACACCTGACCCCCACCCTCAACATTCTCATACCCAGGTCTCTGCCCAGAGGGCGGCAGCAGCACCGGGCAGGGGCAGGGGAGTGGTCAGCCAAGAATCAGTCCTGGGGAGGTGGGGGGGCAGCAGGAGGTAAAACCACGCATGGGCTGAGGCATGCCCAATCCAATGATCCAAGACCGGAGCAAATGCTCCATTTTCCCATCAGACTTCACTGAACAAAACAAATTCAAAGGCAAAATGTGTAAGAACTTCAAGACGGCAGTCACGGAGTATTAAATCCCAAGTGGGGAGCCCGCTTCTGAGTGACTGCATAGGTCACTCTCCACTGACACAGGCCACGCCCCTAATGCACCTCTGCCCGACCACAAAGAAGATAGAGACCTAGAGGCATGAATGTCTTCACCTTCCTAATCTCCCATTTACAAACATAGCAATATCCTATACCCATTCTTTTTTTCATCACTTCATCAAAGGAGATAGGCTTCCTACCTGTCAAAGCTAATGCATTCAGGTGTGCTCTGTATCCCAGCTCCCATTATTGCTTCATCTGATACTTTCCTCTCTCAAGTGTATTGACTCTCTCCTGATCTTCAACATCTGCCTCTTTTTTGGCTCTTTCCTTCAGGTTATAAGTATACTCAAATCTTTATTTACCACCTCTTAAAAACTCTCTGCTGACCCTGAGTAGCCCTCTAACTATCTCATTTCCTTAATGATCCACCCAACCAAGGCTGTAGAAATAGTCATCTGTCTTCAAACTGTACCCTGAATCCGACCTCCTTTAACCACCTCCATCATTCCCCAGTCCAAACCAGAATCATCTCTTAAACTACTGCAATGCTTCACCAAATAGTCCATCTGCTTCAAATTCTTGCCCTTCTAGAATGCGTTCTCCACAAAGCGGTCACAGGGATTGTTCACAACACAAGATGAATGCTATCATTCTTCCACTCCAAACCCATGGCAGAAACCATCTATGGGGTACTTTGTGCGTACGGAGGGTTTTCATTTTTATGTAGTCTCATTTATCAGTCTTTTCCTTTGTGGTTTCTTCCATTAATTTATACTCAGAAAGTTCCTTCTCAGCTAGAGTTAAATAAATATTTCCCTTTATTTGTTTCTGGTCTTTAAAACACTTCTGCTTCTCATATTTAAATATTTCATGAATTTGATGTAAGAAAGATAATGGGGGAATAAATTTATTTTCCAAATATTTAAACTTACTGAGTAATCCTTCTATCCCCCCCCCCGACTAATTTGGTATCTTTTTAAGATTTATTTATTTATTTCAGAGAGAGAGAGCGCACACACACATGTGAGCACAAGCAGGGGGAGAGGCAGGGAGAGAGAATCTCCAGCAGACTCCCTGATGAGCGCAGAGGTCAACGTGGGGCTCAATCTCACGACCCTAAAATCAGGACCTGAGCCAAAATCGAAAGTCAGAAGCTCAACCGACTGAGCCACCCAGGCACCCCTCCCCGACTAATTTGTAAGATCATATTGGTCACATTCTAAATTCTTTATAAAGTCAAGTTGCTGGTGGTGATTGCAGTGGTAATGGTCGTGGCTGTTTTCCTGCTGGACAGTTTTGTTCCATTGATCCAGATATTGACTCTTGAACCAGCTCCACATTTTCTTGGCTATTGCAGTTTGGAGGGAGGCAGGGGATGAAGTGAGAATATGCAATGTGACAAGGCTTCTCTAATTACTCTTCCTTTTCCAAATTTGCTTGGCTAGTCTCACTGTTTATTCCTCCAACTGATCCTTAGACTCTCTCCATAATATTCCAATATAAATTCTTCAGGAGGTTGAAATAAAAGTTACATTGGACTCATAAATCATTTAGCAAATAATTTAACAATTTAAAACTATTCGGTGTTGCTGTCCAGAATTAAGATCTGCCTCTACATTTGTCTTCTTTCATGGCTCTCAATTTTTTTGCTTTTCTTTACAGAAATCCCAAGTCTTTGGTGGTGAGTTTATTTCTAGGTTTGTTTGGGGTTGTTTTTTTTTTCCGGATCTTGGAAAATGAACTTTCCTGATCATATTGTCTAATCAGGTTTTATAATTTAAATACAAGCTGTTGATTTTGTATGTATATATGTCCATCTTATTTTTATTCATTTTTATTTAACAATTTTTCAGTTGAACTCCATGGGATTCTTCAGGGAACAATCATGCCATCTGCCAGTAATGAAAACACTTTCACCTTATTTTCAATAGCTATAGTTGTCATTTGTGTTTCATGATGTACTGTTCTTACTAGATCTTCCATAATATGATAATAATAGTAACAATAGTAACAATAAATGGTAATAATAACAACAGCAGCAGCAGAGATAGAGGCATTCTTATATTATTTGGCATTAATGACTTTAATATTTTGCCTTCGGAATCACTGCTATAAGTATTCTGGCCTCATCATTTATTATTCCCATACCAACACATTTTCATCATAAGCCAACAAGTCTATTAACTAAGGACAGCAATATATAGTACGTATGTTTGTCAGACAATAAAATTCACATTTTAAGTGAAAAATTCAGTTATTTTTAGTATATTCACAAAGCCATGCAATGATGAACACTAATTCCAGAATATTTTCATCATCCTCATAAGAAATCCCAGACACGGGGTGCCTGAGTGGCTCAGTCCGTTGAGCCTCCGACTCTTGGTTTTGGCTCAGGTCGTGATCTCAAGGGGGTGAGATCAAGCCCCACATCAGGCTCCACACTCAGCAGGGAGTCTGCTTTTCTCTCTCTCTCTCTCCCTCTTCCCACTCATGCTCACTCTCTCTAAAATAAATAAATACATCTTTAAAAAAAAGAAGAAATCCCATACACATTGGCAGTCTCTCCCAATTCCCCTCTCACCCCATCCCTGCAACCACTGATCCATTCTCTGTCTCTATGGATTTTCCTATTCTGGACAATTTGTATAAATACAATCAGATGTTATGAGGCCTTTTGTTTCCACCTTTTTTCACTTGGCATGTTTACAATTTTCATCAATATTATAGAATGTATCAGTACTGCTATCTTTTTATTGCTGAATAATAATACACTATATGGTTTTACCAAATTTTATTTATTCATCCATTGATGGATATTTGGGTTGTTTCCACTTGTTGGTGATTATGAGCAATGTTGCTATCAACATTCATGTACAAGTTTTTGTATGACTGTATGTTTTAAATTCTCTTGGGTGTATGCTTAGGAATGAAATTGCTGGGTCATTTGTACCCAGCATGTATATGTGTATATATATATATATATATATATATATATATATATATATATATATATATATATACATGTATTCTATATACATATACATATACACATGTATATGTATATACATACAAAATCAACAGCTTGTATTTAAATTATAAAACCTGATTAGACAATTAACTCAATATTTCACTTGTTGAGGAAGTGACAAATTGTTTTCCATAGCAGCTACACCGTTTTCCATGTGTCAGCATTCACAAATTCAGGAGCGATTCAGCAACATATGAGCATTCCAGTTTCTCTGCATCATTGCCAACACCTATTACTGTGTTTCACTACAGATATCCTAGGGGGTGTGAACTGGTGTCTCATTTTGGTTTTGATTTGTATTTCCCTAATAATGAATGATATTGCACACCATGTGGTATGTTTCATGATCAATAGTGTATCATCTTTGGGGAAATGTCGATTAATCATCTCGCCCACTTTTTAATTGAGTTATTTGTCTTTTTGTTGTTCAGTTTTAAATGTTCTTTACATACTCCAGATACATGTCTCTTATCACATATATAATTTGAAAACATGTTCTCCTGTCCTGTGGGTTGTCTTTTCACTTTCTTGATCCTGTTTTCTTTTTTTAAAATGTTCTTTTTTTTAAATTTCAATGAAGTCCAACTTATCAATTTTTTGTTGTTGTTCCTTACGTTCATGACATCATGTCTGAGACTCCATTGCCATATCAAAGGTCATGAAGTTTTATGTCTAAGATTTTTTCTAACAGTTTTATAGCTTGGAGCTCTACATTTAAATGTTTGGTCCATTTTGAGTACATTTCTGTGTATGGCGTGATGTAGGGGTCCAATTTCATTGTTTTGCATGTGGATATACGGTTGTTCCAGTGCCATTTGTTGGAACAGCTATCTTTTGCCCATTAAATTGTTTTTGCACCCTGGTTAGTAAATCAGTATGAATGTGGGGGCTTGTTTCTATACTCTCAATTCTATTCCAATGTCCTATATGTCTATTATTATCTAGTACTACACTACCTCAATTATCATGGCTTTGTATTAAATTTCAAAATGGGGAACTGTGAGTTCTCCCACCTGGTTCTTCTTTTTAATGTTTATTTTGGCTATTCTGGGTTCCTAACATTTCCATACAAATTTTAGAATCAGTTTATCAATTTCTGCAAAAACAGTAGGTATGATTTGGGGAAGGTTGTATTAAATTATTAAATCAATTTGAGGAGTTGTGTCATTTTGGCAATATTAAATCCTTCAATCCATGAGCATGACATACCTTTCCATTTATTTAGGTTCTCTTTAATTTCTTTCACTGATGTTTGGTATTTGTCAGTTACAAGTCTTGAACCTACTTGGCTAATTTATTAAGTATTCTTTCTGATGCTATTGTAAATGGAGTTTTCTTAATTTTATTTTCAGGTTGTTAATTGCTATCATAGACAAATATAATTGATTTTTGTATATTGATCTTGGGTCCTAAAATCTTGATGAAGTTTTGTTGTTATTGTTGTTGTTTTGGTTTTATTAGAGACTTAGTGAATTCCTCAAGATTTTGTAAGGTCATGCTCACTGTAAGTAAAATAGATTTCCTCCTCTCTTTACAATCTGGATGCTTTTTCTTTCTTTTTCTTGCCCAATTTTTCTTGCTAGAACCGCCAGTAAAATAAAGGTGGTAAGAGTGGACATCCTTGTCTTGTTCCTGATATTAGGGGCAATCCTCTCAGTCTCTTATCATTAAGTACAAAGTTAGCTGTGGGAATTTTGTAATTGCCCTTTATTAGGTTCAGGGAGTGCCCTTGTATGCCTAGTTTTTGTCATGAAAGGATTTAAGTTTTGTCAAGTGCTCTTTCTGTATCTATTGAGATGCTCATGAGATTTTTATCTTTTATTCTATTTATGTGGCATGTTCCATTGATTTGGGAATATTAAACCAATCATCCAGTCATTGGATTGGTGTGTAAGCCTCATATAATTATTATATTATGTCATATTATATATAACCACATAAAACATAACTGTATGTAATATAAAATATATATAATCCTTATATGTTTCTGGATCCAGTTTGCTAGTATATTGTTGAGGATTTTTGTGTCTATATTCATAAGGGATGTTACTCAGTATTTTTTTTCATGTGATTTTGCTATCTGGATAATACTGGACTTATAGAATGAGTTGACACACTCTCCATTCTTCTATTTTTGAAAGAGTTTGTGAAGGATTAGTGTTAATTCTTCCTTAAACATTTGATAGGAATCACCAGTGAAGCCATCTGTTTCTGGGCTTTTCTTTGTGGAAAGTTTTTGATTTCTAATTCAGTTACTTTATTTGCTATAGGTTTATACACATTTTCTATTTATTCTTGAGTTAGTTTCAATAGTTTGTGTCTCAGAAAATGTCCATTTCATTGAAGTTATCTAATTTCTTGGCTTAAAATCGTTTAGTATTCCCTTATAACCTTTTCTATTTCTGAAAGGTCAGTGGGAATTTCCCCTTTCATTCTTGGTTTGGGTAATTCCTGTACTTTTATTTTTATTGGTCAGTATATCGAAAGTTCTGTCAGTATTGTTGATCTTTCAATCAAGTTTTGGTTTCTTTGATTTTCTCTCTTGTTTTTTATTCTCTATTTCCTTTATTTCTATTCATAACCATCCTTCTGTTTATTTTGGATTTAGTTTGTTCTTCTTTTTCTAGCTTCCGAAGGTGAATGCTTAGGTTGGGTTATTGATTTATAGGTAAGTTTCCCTCTAAGGTCTACTTTAGCAAAGTCCCATAGGTTTTGGTGTATTGTTTTTAATTTTTAATTTACCTCAAAGTAATTTCAAATTTCCCTTGTGCTTTCTATTGTGACCCACTGGTTACTTAGAAGTGTGTTGTTTAATTTTTACACATTTGTGAACAGCCCAAACTTCCTTTTGCTATTGATTCGTAATTTCACTCCACTGTGATTAGAGAACATTGTATTATATCAAAAATTGAAATTTATTGTGGTTTGCTTTATGGATCCCTCTGCAGGTTTGCTGCTATTTGTTGGTGGTGATGTGTCTACATATTTACTGACATTTCTAAACTAATTCTGCAAAATCTGTATTTTTTATCATGAGCAGCCACTGAAGACTCTGGTTAGCTTAGGAGTCCACTAATGATTGGACAAAGATTTCATTAAGCATTTGGACCAGTAAGTCTCCTTGTATTTGCCAGGGACTCTGTGTGGATGTTGAGGAACAGTATCAACACTCCATCAGGCAGTTTTGAATTCTGCTTTAGCTTTTGTTCCCTCCTTAGATAGAACCTCAAGATCAGCCAGAGTTGAAATCTTAATGGCTTCTCAAGTCTTTCCTGAGCATGTGCACAGCTGCATACAGCCTTGGGCATGCACATAGCCTTCTAAATTTCCAGGATTGTGTCAAAGCTTTTCAAAGCCCCTATCGATCTCGTTCCCCAGCTTTCTTTTTTAAACCTTGTGGTTAGTCTATTGTTTCCCTCAACCGTTATCCACAACCTCAGGCAGCTGCGAAGTTAATTACTTCCCTGTAATTGGTTTCAGCGATTACCCCGGAGGAAAAGGCTTTTCACCACAGGGTTAGCTCTGGGTCAGGTCAAGTAAAGATAATTCTTGAAACTGGGGTTATCCTTGGAACTGTCAGACAATTCACATAATAGCAATTTGCTGAAAGGGGAGTTTTGAAGAATTCCAACCCCGGTCCGACTCCTCAATGACTGTTAACGCGGCTGGTTTTCACCATGAAACGGGCTTTGGGATTTCAAAGCTAATGAGGAAGATTAGACAAGGGGCATAAGAGTAGGGCATGTTAATATGCCATGTTAACAGGATATTACAGGTGTAATACATTTCCGGAAGGTGCCCATATCATAAATGTGCACCCCAATAATTTTAATTTCATCTCAACAGATACAGAAAAAGCATTTGACAAAATTCAACATCTGTTTATGATAAAAACTCAACAAGGTGGGTAAAAGAGGGAACATACCTCAACATAACAAAGGCTTATATGACAAGCCCCCAGCTAATATCATACTCCAGAGTAAAAAGCTGAAATCTTTTCCTCTAAGATCAAGAACAAGACAAGGATCCCCTCTTTTATCCAACATAGTCCTGGAAATTCTAGCCATAGCAGTTAGGAAAGAAAAGGAAATAAAAGGCCTCCAAATTGAAAAGAAAGAAGTAAAACTGTCACTATTTGCAGATGACACTATATAGAGACAACCCTAAAGGCTCTGCCAAAAAATTGTTAGAGCTAATAAATTAATTCAGTAAAGTTATGGGATCCAAAATTAATATACGACAATCTGCTGTGTTTTTATACATTAATAAACTATCAGAAAGAGAAATCAAGAAGGCAATCCCGTTTACAATTGCATCAAAAAGAATAAAATACTAAAAAAAAGAATAAAAATTTTGCAACTTCCTGTGCTTTCAGCTGCCCCCACCCCCACCCCCACCCCCGGTTCTGCCAGTTCTGTTAGTACTCCAAGTGAGGTGAGAAAGAAACTATTCCCTCAGGTAGCTCTCTAAATAGCCAGAACCTTGGGAGCACATTTCACTATTCTCTTCATCCACCCACCATCCCTTGAGGGAGAAGCCAGAAATGAAGCTGAGGTACACCTGCCAAGGGGGAGATAATTGTGGCAGCATGAAGCAGCTTTTGTCCATTTCAGTGCAACTGTTTCAACTTTGCATTCACCTAGGGTAATACAATTTCCGGGTTGCTTTCTGGAGTTTTCATAAAGGTATTATGGTTCATGTGTTGTTGTTAAGTTGAGGTCTCTATAAGGAAACAAAAGCAAGGATGTCTTATTCCCCCATCTTGCTGGTATTACCAACATGTTGGTGCTTTTTAGTTAAGATTTTATTTATTTGAGAGAGAGAGAGCACAAGGAGGGGGAGAGGCAGAGGGAGAGGGAGAAGCAGGCTCCTGCTGAACAGACAGCCCGACGTGGGGCTCGATCCCAAGACCCCAGGATAATGATCCGAGCTGAAGGCAGACACCCAACCGACTGAGCCACCCAGGTGCCTCCATGTTGGTGTTTTTATTAGTCTATATTAAAGGTATGATTAATTTAGGGTGAAATTACATCAGTATGAGTGTCTTTTATACTCTGAAAATAGAGAATGCCTTTCCATTTATCAATAGTTATTTTTTTGTGGCTATCATTAATATTTTAAAGTTGTCTTATAAAGTTCATGCACGGGCTGCCTGGGTGGCTCAGTTGGTTAAATGACTGCCTTCGGCTCAGGTCATGATCCTGGAGTCCCGGGATAAAGTCCTACTTCGGGCTCCCTGCTGAGCAGGGAGCCTGCTCCTCCCTCTGACCCTCCTCCCTCTCATGCTCTCTCTCTCTCTGTCATGCGCTCTCTCTCTCTCTCATGCTCTCTCTCTCAAATAAATTAATAAAATCCTTTTAAATAAAGTTCATGCAGCCTTGTTAAATTAATTCTTAGGCATTTAATTTTTGTTGTCGTTGTCTTTATCGTAAATGAGATTTGTTTTCCATTATACATTTTAGCTGGTTGTTGTTTGTTTTACTTCATCAGAAGTTTAGTGACTTTTGTATGCTGATTCATTGTCCAGCCACCTTACTCAATTCTCTCTTATTTGTTAAATTTCAAAATTTCCAAGTACTCATTTTTTCCTTTTTTTTAGAGAACTTTGAGCAGCATTATGAACATTGGAATTCAAGTTTTTCTAAAACTATTAAGCTTTTTTAAAGATTTTATTTATTTATTTGACAGAGACACAGCGAGAGAGGGAACACAAGCAGGGGGAGTGGGAGAGGGAGAAACAGACCTCCCGCCGAGGAGGGAGCCCGATGCGGGGCTCGATCCCAGGACCTTGGGTCGTGACCCAAGCCAAAGGCAGATGCTTAATGACTGAGCCACCCAGGCGCCCCTAAAACTATTCAGGTTTTTAATAAGAACATTTCAGATCTACTCCTTCATCAAATTTCAAGTATATAATATAGTATTAAGTTTTTATTTTAATCCCAGTCAGCTAACGTACAGTGTTACGTTAGTTTCAGGTGTACAATAGAGTGATTGAACAATTCTGTACATCACCAGGTGCTCATCATCACAAGTGCCCTCCTTAATCCCCATCAGCTATTTCCCTCACCCCCCCACCCACCTCCCTTCTGGTAACCATCAGTGTGTTCTCTATAGTCAAGAGTCTGTTAGTTGCTTTGTCTGTCTGTCTGTCTCTCTTTTTCACTCTTATTTTTTCCCTTTGCTTGTTTGTTTTCGTTCTTAAATTCCATATATGAGTGAAATGATGTGATCTTTTTCTCTGACTTATTTCGCTTAGCATTATACTCTCTAATTCCATCCATGGCATTCTTTTTTATGGCCAAAAAATAAACCATTGTGTATATATACCACATCTTCTTTATCCAATCATCAACTGATAGACACCTGGGCTGCTTCCGTATCTTGGCTATTGTAAACAATGCTGCTATGAACATAGGGGTACATGTATCTCTTTGAATTAGCGTTCTTGTATTCTTTGGGTATACCCAGTAATGCGATTGCTGGATCATATGTAGCTCTATTTTCAACATTTTGAGGAACCTCCACGCTGTTTTCCACAGTGGCTGCACCAGTTTGCATTCCCACCAACAGTGTAAGAGTGTTCCCCTTTCTCCACATCCTCACCAACACCTATCGTTTCTTGCGTTGTTGATTTTAGACATTCTGACAGGTGTGACGTGATGTCTCATTGTAGTTTTGATTTATGTTTTCCTGATGATAAGTGATGATGAGCATCTTTTCATGTGTCTGTTGGCCATCTGTATGTCTTTGTGGAGAAATGTCTATTCATGTCTTCTGCCCATTTTTTTTAAGTAGGCTCCACATCCAGTGTGGAGCCCAACAGAGGGCTTAAACTCACAACCCTGAGATCGAGACCTGAGCTGAGATCAAGAGTTGGATGCTTAACTGACTGAGCCACATAGGCACTCCTCTTCTGCCCATTTTTTAATTGGATTATTCATTTTTGGGGTGTTGAGTTTTATAAGTTCTTTATATATTTTGGATACTAACCCTTTATCAGATATGTTATTTGCAAATATCTTCTCCTATTCCATAGGTTGTCTTTTAGTTTTGTTGATTGTTTCCTTAACTGTGCCGAAGCTTTTTATTTTGATGTAGTCCCAATACTTTATTTTTGCTTTTGTTTCCCTTGCCTCAGGAGACTATCTAGAAAGTTGCTACAGCCAGTGTCAAAGAGGTTACTGCCTGTGTTCTCTTCTAGGATTTTTATGGCTTCAGGTCTCACATTTAGGTCTTTAATATAATATAGTATTATTGACTATAGAATATAGATTAAATCCCTAGGTCTTTAATATATAATATTTAATTAGATCTTCATTTAGATCTTTAATATAATATAGTATTATTAACTATAGTCTGTAGATTAGGTCCCTAGAACTTATTCATCTTTCATTTGAAAGTTTATACCCTTTGAACAACGTATGCCCATTTCTCCCACTCCCCAGCCTCTGGCAATCACTATTTTTCTCTGTTTCAATGAGTTTGGCTTTTTTTAAGATTCCACATTTAAATAGATCATACAGTATTTGTCTTTCTCTCTCTGGCTTATTTCACTTAACAAGATGGGTGTTAATTTGATTGTGGATTGATGTGATTCATAATATATGCATATATCAAATCATTATGTTGTGAACTTTAAGTATACACATTATTATCTTGTCAGTTATAAAAAGCAGGGAGAAAAAGCACACCAAAGCTATTAAGTATTCCCATTTATTTTTTTCCTATGTCCTATATTACTTGTTTCCTTAGGATGTTGGTTCTTAGTGTTGTTGAATTTGGTTCCTCTTTTTCATGCCATTTCTTTTCCTCAAAGGTTTAGTCACTTCTTAATTGTCTGTTTATATTTGTAGATGCAACTCTAAACTAAATTAAAGTAATTGCTAGAGTGTATTTCCTCAGCCTAACTGAGAACCCTTGTCCTCTTGTTCTATTAATACAAATTTCAATTGTAGGAGCCAGCATTCCAATCGCTGTGATGTAGAGAGGAAAGGGTTTATGCATCTGGCAGGCTTTCCTAAGGAATGTAAAAGTAGTTTATTTTCTACATGGGGGTTTCCCATCCACTTGGATCTTAAACATTACCTAGAGTAACCCTTCTTCTCTGAAATCCATACTTATTCTGAGTTTTTCACATCTCAATGCCCTCTTTAGAGAACTGTATGTATGGCATTAGCCTGTAAGCATATTCCTGAATCATTCCTTCTCAGAACCAGGCCTGGCACAGGTGTTCTACTCTAAAATTAACTAATTGACCCATTATCCATGAACTCTTCTTTTTTCCAGCCTGAACTTCCTTTGATCTTGGGGCTATTTGGAGTTCTGAGGATAATGAACTTTTACATGTCTACTTATCCACCGCTTTGGGGTGGCTGGATGTGAAGCTTCAATGTACTATATTGCTTCTCTATTTCCATCCAATTTCTACCTTCCAAATATCCCTCTCCAGTGATTGCATATCTCCTGGGTTTCCAGGGCAATAGATTTTATTTTTGTATTCCACTTTTCACTGCATTGGGATATGAGGATAGTCTATAAATGGGTGAGTTCAAGAAATACACTGGAACGGGAAATCTTGCCATCTTACCTTACCATCTGATCATCATCAGAATACTTTAGAAAACAGACTTATGGTTAGTGTTGATCTCAATAGAAACAAATTTTAGCATCTTATACAGATCACCTAAATTTATTGTATTTTTTAGATTGGATTTTTTTATTTATTTTTTAAGATTTTATTTGTCAGAGAGAGAGAGAGAGAGCACAAGCAGAGGGACCAGCAGGCAGAGGGAGAAGCAGGCTCCCCGCCGAGCAGGGAGCCCGATGCGGGACTCGATCCTGCGACTCTGGGATCATGACCTGAGCCAAAGGCAGTCACTTAACCAACTGAGCCACCCAGGTGCCCCTAGATTTTATTTATTTGTTTGAGAGAGAGAGAGAGAGAGAGAACAGAGGGAGAGAGCACACAAGCTTGGGGAAGGGGCAGAGGGAGAAGCAGGCTCCCTGCTGAGCAGGGAGCCTATCACAGGGTTGGATCCCAGGGCCTTGGGATCATGACCTGAGCCAAAGGCAGAGGCTTAACCAACTGAGCCACCCAGGCGCCCTTATTTTAATCAAGAATGAGGTGAAAGCAGTTTCTTTTCCATGGTGGGGATCACCAAAACATAGTTAAAGAACATTTTTAAAAGCAGTGGCCGCTCAGGTTGGCTGAAAAAAACACATAAACTTATAGGATGGGGTAAGCCAAAGTTTAGAGCAGATAAATTTGAGAAAAGCTTTAAATTTTCATATTTCAAGCAATATATATCTTCTTGAACTTTTGGTCTGAATATAAATTCATATATATTTTGTGGTGGTCACTGTGGCAAATTATTCCAAAAAAGAAAATAATAATAATAATAATAATAATAATAATAATAACCTAATCCCTTTGGCATGGCAATTCCATTCTTAAAAATGTATTATAAAAGGAATATGTAAAAACTTAACTACAAGGAATATGTAAAAATTTAATTACAAGAATGTCAACCATAGTATTATTTATTAAAGTAAAACATTGAAAAGAATATTGATTTAATAATTAGATAATTATTTTGTTTTTTTCTTTAACCTTAATAAACTTCAGTTTTTATAGCAGTTTCATAGTCACAGCAAAATTAATCAGAACATATAGAGATTTCCTGGGTTAGAAACACTGCTGTGTAGAATACCACAATCATGGGTAAGACATTCTATAAGTTCATGGATGACAGTTTTGGCAGAAGCATTTCATGCAAGGAAGGAAAATCCGTATCTACAGTGTCTATTCCAGTAAGAACAAAACATTGCCCCTTCCACCATGGAAGCAGTCCAGTATAATCAATCTGCCACCAGATAACTGGCTGATTACCCCAAGGAATGATGCCATGTCAAGATTCATCATTGGTCTCTGCTGGTGGCACTCGGCACTCAGCACTCAGCAGTGGCCTTAGCCAGGTTGTCTTTGGTAAGCAAAAGTCCATGTTGCTAAACCTATGAATAATCTTCATCCCTGCCACCATGGCTACTTTATTTATGAGTCCATTGGGTAACGGCAGGGGTGGCTAAGGAAAGAGGCTGACTGGTATCCGCAAAAAGGGTCACCCCATCTATTTGATTATTAAAATTCTCCTCTGTTGAGTCCATACTTTGGTGAAGACTCATATGGGACTCAAATATTTTCACATTTTCTGTGTATTCAGAGAGTTCTACCCATATATCTCTTTCCCAAATTGCCTTATCACCAATTTTCCAATCATGTTCCTTCCAAGTCCCTGGACAAATTCAGCTAAACCACTGGCCACAGACAATAAATTGGTATACAATTACACATCTGGTCATTTCTTCTTCTAAACAAAGGGAACAACCAAGTGTTCTACATCAAGTTCTTCCCAGTGGGAAAATTTCCCTTCACCACTATCCTTCAGGAATGTCCCAGAGAGGTGTTGCAGTGGTACAGCTGTTAGGTGGTGCCTGAATATTATACAGAACCCTCTGCCAGTCAGGCCCAAACCTTCTGTTCCTCTGTCAACTGAGCCTAAGGAACTCCCCACGAGGCCACAGGTGCAGAATGGAAGAGAGAAGGTTGTGTAACAGGAATGTGGACCCATGACATTTGGACGACTTGTTCATGTGACTTACTTATACCGTCAGGGCCTGCTTGGATCCAATGAGGTATACAATAATTCTGTTTGGTGATGGACTTCTGCTATGCACATCCAACTTTATGGCTGGGTGGCTCAGATAACACTTAGTTCATGATGGGCAGCTCAGATCATACAGTAACCATTGTGACCAATGGCTAAATGTTTGATCCCTACTAAGGCCCAGTGGCAGGCCCGGGACAGTTTCTCAAAAGCGGCAAAGGTAGATGCAGAGAATGGCAGGGCTTTGCTCCCAAGTCCTAAGGGCCCATGCTACATATTGATTCTTCTGGATCATAGGACTGGTGTGGCAGAGCAGCTTGCTCAGCAGCCCAGACCTGTTGCAGAGCCTGGTCTTGCTCTAAGCCTCACTCAAAACGAGCAACTTTTCGGATCACTCAGTAAGTGGGCCAGAACAACACGCCCAAATAAGAAATATGTTGCCTCCAAAATCAAATGAGGCCTACTAGAAATTGTGCCTCTTTCTTGGTTTTGGGAGGGGTCAAATGCAATGACTTATCTTTTGTCTTAGAAGGTATGTGTCTGCATATCTCATACCACTGAACCCCTAGAAATCTCACTGAAAGAAAAGACCCCTGAACTTTTGTTGGATTTATTGATCATGCTCTGACATGCAAAAGTCTTACAAATAAGTCTACAGTAGTTACTGTCTGCTGAAAGCAAACTGTTTCTGGTACTCTTTACTGAAAGATAGAGAGAAAAAAGTACTTTCCAGATTAAAAGTTGCATACCAGGCACTAGGGGATGTGTTAATTTGCTCAAGAAATAACACCACATCTGGTAGCTGCATTTGGAGTCACCTCCTGGTTAGGCTTTCATAATCTACTGTTATTCTCCAAGATGTATCCAGCTTCTGTGTAGACCAAACATGGGAGCTGAATGGGGACATGTTGGGAATCACCACCCCTGCTTCTTTCAAGTCCTTGTTGTGGCACTAATCTCTGCAATCCCTCAAGAATGCAGTATTGCTTTTAGTATGCTATTTTCCTAGGTAGAGGTGGTTCTAGTGCCTTCCACTTGGCCTTTCCCACCATAATAGCCCTCACCCCCAGGTCAGGGAACCAGTGTGAGGATTCTGCCAGCTGTTGAGCATATCTATTCAAATCATGCATTCTGGAACTAGAGGAATAACCACAGGCTGGGTGTGGTGACACACTGGGCGCATTGCAAGATAGACTGGAACTCAAACCAAAAACACTCCATTGATCACCTGACCTCCATAAGTCTTTACACTGTCTGGTGGACCCCAGTGACTTTGGATCTCTGTGAAACAAGTGTCAGTTTATAGCCAGTGTCTCATAGTCAGATTATTTCGCTTTCTCCAATGCACAGTGACCCTGGTAAAAGACCATAGCTACTTTCAGGGAAGGCTCAGAGAAAGATTGACAGTATATTACAAATGTATACTGTAGTATGCAGAGATCCTCCCTCAAGGAACATGGCCTTCTTTTCCTTCTGGGCTGGGTCTGCAAACTGACTTAAAACTAGGAATTAATGGGGGAAGAGTGTCATGACTTTTTGTTTTTATGATTCAGGTTAGACATTTGTTCCCTTGAACTAGAACTTTTCTGCTCATGCAGATTAAGAAGCCGGTAAGCTGCCTACGTATTTCACTTCAGACCATTCTGATTGCTGCTTTGACTCTGCCATCCGTTATGGTAACTATACCTACACTTGGCCCCTGCCACCTCAGAATCTGAATACTACCACTGCATTTCGGTTTCCCAGTTGAAAAATGCAGTTGCCACTGTAAACTCTGGCCTAAGGAGAAGAATGAGCACAGAGTTCTTCAAGAATTCCAGGGCTGCCCTTACAGATTTATTTCTTACTCTATTGGTTATTTCTTACTCTATTGTGTCTTCTGGACCCTCCCACAGTGGGTGAGTAGGTCTAAAATGACAAATCCACCTTAAAATTCCAATGTCCCTAAGCCTTTGAATCCTTTCCTCTACATTAAACCAAAGCAGGTCCAGCATTTCTAATTTACTCATTTTGGTCTACCTTTTGGTCCGTGGTTCAGCCAACCAACCAAAGAGCCTCTTCTTTATTTGAGCCTCTTCTAACTCCCCCAAGCTGCAACATTAAATGCAGAATCTGATTAGTGAGCAAATATCAATAAATTTGGCCTGATCCAACTTTATGTTTCTTCCACTACTATCCCACACCCTTAATACTTACTCCCACACATCTTCCCCAGATTTCTGTCTGCATAAGTTAGAAAACTCAAGTAGCTCTTTTGGAGTGTATATACCTCCTCACTGGTGAAACTTTAGGGGTCTCACCTTTAGGGGCCTGCTGGAACTTGAATCCTGTTATAGATCTAAAAGCAAAGATGGGTGATGGTGTGGGTCCTGAGGAGACTCAGAATTCTTTTGCATGGCAACTACCTTAGAAGAGACCATTATCATTTTCTCAGGCAATGCAGGATTAATCCTCTGAAGTGGGGTTAGAAAGGCTGCCACCGCTGGGGGTAGAGAGGCCTTTCTCTACTGGCAAGGAATACTCATCAGAATGTAGGGGCTCAATGTTCTCAGCTTCATTAGGGTCTCCCCACACATCCCCATTTCAACTTAGAGGATCCTGTTCTTTCCCAATCAATGCCCTCACTTTAACCACAGACACCCAGTGCCCTGGGAGTTCAATTTACATTGTAATTCAGCCAATTGTAAAAGGAGATTCTGCATTTGATTTTCAACAATCTCAATCCTGAGGCTACAAAAGATAAAGATTTACTTCAAGGCACACACAGAAGCTTGCACGTGATTTATGCAGGACTTGAACTGGAAATTCAAATCTCTGAGCTCATCTTTTTCTTTTTTTTTTTAAAGGTTTTATTTATTTATTTGACAGAGAGAGACACAGCGAGAGAGGGAACACAAGCAGGGGAAGTGGGAGAGGGAGAAGCAGGCTTCCTGCAGAGCAGGGAGCCCGACGCGGGAATCAATCCCAGGACCCTGGGATCATGACCTGAGCCAAAGGCAGACGCTTAACAGCTGAGCCACCCAGGCGCCCCGAGTTCATCCTTTTCTTTCCCCACTTTGTCCAGCAACATTAGGAGCAATGAGTCAATCTCTTTACTACTAGAAATAGTCATTTAAAACTAATCAGATGAGAGAGCCAATTCAGAAAACTCATCCTTAAAATTCTGTTCCTCTAGAACCACTCTCTGGACCAAAATCTATAGTAGTCCGCTGGGGCTGCCATAACAAAATCTTATAGACTTGGTGGTTTAAACAACAGAAATTTATTTTCTCATAGCTCTGGAGGCGGTAAGTCCAAGATCGGGGTGCCAAGGTGGTGGAGTTCTGATGAGAGCTCTCTTCTTGGCTTGTAGACAGCTGTCTTTCCACTGTGTGTTCACCGGACTTTTTTATGTAGAGGGAGAAACAGGTATTTATTTACCTCTCCTTAGAAGGCACCCAGTCTTTTTGGGTTGAGATTCCATCCCTATGACTTCATCTAACCTTAAATATTTCCTAAAAGCTCTGTCTCCAAATATAATCACATTTCATTTCAACATATGAATTTTAGGGAGACACAATTCAGGACAGAACAATAGATATTATACCCAGAGAGAACATTTCAAATTATTATCTACAAATATTTCAAGTTGTTAAGACATCAAGAAACACTCTTGATTTTTTTGTTATGGGAATGATCACTTCAGTGATAATGAATGTAGAGTAAGCAGGGATTCATTATTCAAAGAGAAGGCTAGCACTGGGAATTTAGGGGGTTGGCAATGGTCTGGTGGTTCCGACTTTTCAGGCAAACAGAGCTATGTCAATTGTATCTCATTGGTGTATTGAGCTTGGAGATTTGGGGGAAGAGGCACTTAGCAAAGGGGCCTTTTGAGAAAAAAGGAAATTTAGTACTAGACCCTATTCTTCTAAGAAGTTCAAAGTTATTACGGTCTATCTTATGCACTGAGGTGTCGCTTCCTAGTGTCATCAATCAAGAAGCTACATCAGCCCTACTACCTATTTCCTCTCCCAACCAGGAATACTTGTTCTTACTGAGAAGGAGTTTGAACTGTGATACAGCTGCACAGAGGAGCTTCATTTAAGAAAGGAGAGGACTGGGTCCTGGTACGACATGTTTTTTCTGCTAGATATCTTCTGATCCCTCCTTCTCTATGGAGATGCCCAAACTAATGAAGATGCTTTTGAGACCTTGTCTACTGGGGCATGCTTCAGGTATAGGTGAGTGTAACACTGGGGAGAGAGGCTTCCTTTTTCTTTCTCCTACACTCTATCCGATCACTTAGGCGTAGATCACTTAGAAACTCCCTGAAGTGGACAGGAGTCTGCACCAGACTACCAAGCCGTCTGTTCTCGTGTGCACCAACTGATAAATAATGCAGCAGCAACCACTGCAGAAAGTGGGCCAGTGGTCTTACCAGATTTTCCAATATTTTCCCCCACTAGGCAACAATAACCAGGTGTAATCTCTTGGATTGCTTAAAGCTCTGAGGATTTGGGACTTATCATAGGAAAAGAGGACCTAAAAGGGGAGAAAGACTATTTTCTAGTAACCCAAAGAGGAGTTTGGGGTCAGAATATTTTAAATATTAAAAGAAATATACCACGGGGTGATGAAGGCTATGTCCAATAGATAATAATAGATGAAAAGAGAGAGAAATATGGATACTGATAAAGAGATAAAAAATAAATAGTATATACGCATATATGTAATACATTAATATATTATAATAAGATAATATATATATATCTGTGTCTACATGTACAGCTGTAACCTTACCCCATGCTACTAACAGTGATTATCTCCAAGGCTAATTTTTAATCTACATAGTTACATTTTTCAATAATGAAAAAATATTGATTAATAAGAAATACATACCAATTATTTCTAATTTTGAAAAGAATTCTCTCGTCCCAGAAGAATTTTCTTTCTGAGAATGTTAACCCTTCGTCGGTAATATGTTTGGGCAAGTGAGCATGAATGTATAGAAGGCTAGTCAACTCAGCTATATGCCACTGGTCTTTTGCAGGGCGAGTGATTATTTTTAGTGATGGCCTGCGAATTTCTGTTCTTTTATGTGCATTATTGCTGATGTAGTTCATCTATGAATTAACAAATAATTGTTACACTTTCCTTACTACCTTAACCCTTTCTTGTTTCGGTCAACACATGTGGTTAATTCAACTTGTCAAGTTTGGATTTTTCTTTTGTTGATATGTGAGGCCACCAAACAGTTTCCCACTGTGGGGTCCTTATGGGGGAAAAAGAAGAAAAGTCAAAATACAGTGTGCTTTCCTTCAGAATTTCTTTCATTTAGATACAGGCTGCAAAAGGTCAGAAAAAAAAAAGGGATTTTTCCAAGACATTCTATTTAGTAGACTTCATTTAGGGACATAAAATATAGGAAGAATTAATACTTCCCTTTCCATAATAAAAATGCATATTCCTTCTGCAAATTGCAAGAGATTAATTTCTCTGGTAATCCCATATAATCTCATTTCTCAGAGCTGAAGTTTTTTTTGTTGCTCAAAAGAAATATTTGAGGTGACTGTCTTGCTTTGTGTATGGGGTAGTGGGGGCAGCAAGGGGTAGTGGTTACCTCATGCAATTCTCTACAGCATGGAGCACAAGAAAAGGGCAGTGGAGAATAAGAGAGAAAGCCTCATCCATCTGCCTCTTCCCCTTTTCTCCATGGGTGCAAATAAGCCACCTGCCCAGAGTTCTTGGACTGCTGTGGTTGGGGTGTGCAAGCAATGAGGTTTGGAGGGAAGGGTTAAGGACTCTGCAAGACCATCTCTGAAATATTGCTTGGTAGCTTAGGATCCATATTTAAACTACTAAATACTGCTGTTGGGATTACTCAGATCAGCTGTTAGAGCCAAATTTCAAGATTAGGGACTCATTTGTGCCTCAGTGTCCTCATTTGCAAAATGAGAATAATTGAGTCATTGTGGGAATAAAATGGGATAATTCATAAAAATATGTGTAATAGTATACAGCATATAATGCTCACCTAATAGGAGCTATTGCTGTTATTATTAAGAGGCTCCTGGGCATTGTGTAGGTGAGGTGCATAAAGGAAGGCCCATAGAAAAAGGAAGGAGATTAGGTAATACCTGGAAATATGGCCAAATGAGAAGACCAGTTTCATTTGCTGTCTGAAAAAACTTACCTGAAATGTACATTTGTAAAGAGAAAAGAGGACATTTATACCTTTGTACATTTCTGCAGTCCGAGTTCGCATGTTCATGCACCACCTTTTTGACTGACATTTCTTCTTAGTCCCCAAAAAGTCCAAGTCTCAAAGAACCACTCAGGGCTCAATACTGGCCTCCTATGGAAGTGGAATCCAGGCTTAACATCCCAAGAACTAATGAAACAATTCTCTTTACTAAGGGGGCTCCCAGGGAAGGGGGGGTTGTATTGTAATTAGTATAATAAATATTACTGTGGTAAAGGAATTGACATGAGCAGAATGATAATGGCTGAGTAGGTGTTCATCATTTGAATGAAGGATCCTAGGGGTGGGAATGATTGAAGGGGTGTTCAGGAAGACAGAGTTGTGTGAACAAAAGCAGAGGGGCATGAAAGAACATTAGGCCTTAAAAAAGCAGTAAGTCCTTTTGTGATGCTTGAACATAGAGTATAAGAGAGAGATGGCAGAGACAGAAAAAACCAGGAGAGCTGGGGAGGATCAGATCTCTTATAGTCTTGCTGATAGCAATCTGGACTTTCCTTTCATAATTACTGAGAAATTATAGTTGAAGACTCAAGAGAGAGAGACTTAGAAGAGTCCATGAAGAAGCCAGATAAGGAATGATGGGGACTGAAACAATAAAGTATCAGTAGGGATTGTAAGGAGGATACACATACAACAAAAGGTAAGAATCTATAAATTAAAAAAAAGTAAGTATAGGGTTGCTGGGTGGCTCAGTCGGTGAAGCATCCCACTCAATTTCAGTTCAGGTCATGATCTCAGGGTCGTGAGACTGAGCCCTGCATCGGGCTCCATGCTCAGTGTGGAGTCTGCTTGGGATTCTCTCCCTCTCCCTCTGCCCCTCCTCCCCACTCTCTCTCTCAAATAAATAAGTCTTTTTAAAAAAAAAAAAGTAAGTACACATGATCTTCCGATTAAAGATTTTATTTATATGCAGTGTTTTACAAAATTATTTAAAATGTCAAGTTAGAGTCGGTTACATATTTAGCTATTTATTTTGTTGATAATAATAGATTACATGAAATTAGGCATTTCCCAGAAAGTGGGGTGAGAGAATTCTTTAATCTATAGCCCTGGAACCTGGCAGACACACAAAGTCTTTGAAACTTTTATTTCTATCTCAGAGGTCAGCATTGGTCTAGGAAGGTCCTAGATAACCTGGTATAATGTGGGGCTGGTGCAGAATAAAATGTCTAACTTCTAAAATTAGGACTCATACTCTAAGTAAACTCTAGGTAACTCAGTCAGTTTTAGGTACTTCTCCGACAGGAGTTCCAATAGTGTGGAAAAGGAGATCCATGGACCAGCGATTGATTTAAGAGAGTGCCACAGAATCCTATAAAATCTGAAAGAAACAGAAGCCCTAGGTATAGGTTCAGACTACCCCATGGTCTCTACCTTCAAAGATACATGGCACTGCCCTGACAGGTAGGTTTTTTTGTGTGACACCAAAATTGTCATTTGCTGGATCTCTTTGTCTCCCTGGGTATCAAAACTCCATTCTGGCATAATTTTTTCCCATGCCTGTTAAAGGTTTATTACAAACTAAAGAGTTAAAGAAGCCCTCCAGATATTTTGGGAAGCAACCCAGAACCAAAGCATCAATAACAAAAGTCAAGTCAACTTCCTATATATCAAAGCACCAAAAGGTCAAGGATGTAAAAAGTGACCTTTACATCTTATAACACGACACAGTGTTTAGTTATTGTTTTCAAAAAATTGTCAGAGAACATAGAAATCTTCAAACAATAGTTAAAACGGATAGAAAGTTCTAAAGAGCATATATTCAGAGTTTAGTGAACACTCAAATATTTGTTAATCTCAAATCTATGTTATTATATATTGTACTTGCTCTAACTATAAAAATAAGATAAATGCAGTACAGGTGATCTAATCTACATCCCTAGCCCTACTTGATATGTAGCTATATCTTCAATATCAACCTGTGCTCAAATAAAATGTAAAAGGTTATTATTTATAATATTTTTAAGTAGAAGGCATATGCCTAGAGCCTGAATAATTCAATACCAATACTGTAGTATACTTCACTTCGAAATGCTCATGTTTCTTAGCATGATGTCTTGTAAATAATGCAATGAGTTAAAAAAAAAAAACTGGCCTTGCTTCGAGAGGAAAGCCTGATGAAAATAGATATAAAAACCAATTAAAAAAACAAACCAATTTCAGCATCTGTCAAGGAGAAATCTGAAACCCCAAATCACCAGTCACAATTTGCTGTTAATTATCATTTGAGATAACCCCTCAGTGACTTCTAGGTTATGGTTCTGTCCTCCCAATGACAGTCTTGTACCCAGAAACTGAAGGAAACCGGGCAATTCCTGAAAGTCACTGGGTAACACTTTGAGTCATATTTGGCTTCCTGTTCTAGAAGAGTGAGAAAAGATTACATTAAGGGAGAAACTTACTCCTTGACTAAAGGCATTAAACGATCCTTCAAGGGGCCCTCGAACCAAGTAGCCGTGTTGTGAACATGTATTCCACTCTCGTGTTTAAGACACAAAGGTCTCCATTTCTCTAAGGGAACTGTTTTTTCGGCATGACACACTCTCTCGCTTGCCTTGGAGCCAAGTAATTGGAACCCTAAACACACGGCGGAGCTTCTGTTGGAACCGGTTACCAACAAAACAATACAGAAAGGGATTAATGCAGCTGTTGGTGAATCCCAGAAGGATGGCAAAAGGAAGTGCCAGGTCAATGACTGCTATAACTTCACAGCTATGAATGACACCCATCCAGGCCAGAGCATCCAGGAAGGTCAGAACATGGAAAGGAAGCCAACAGATGATGAACGCCAGAACGACAGCCGCTGCCATCTTGAGGACTTGGTCGCGAGTTATTCTGTTCTTCCCGTAGCTATTGGTCTTCAGTAAGTGCTTTCTGATTCCAAAATAGCATGTGGCTATGAATATTAAAGGGATAATAAAACCAAGGATATTTTTCATTAAGGCAATCCCAGCCGACCATTGGGCATATTTCTCAGGGGGGAAGGCCATAATGCAGGCGTTCACTCCCAAATACTCAATGGTTCGGACATCTCGGAAATAGAATGTTGGCAATGAGGACAGACAAGCCATACACCAAACAAGGGGAACAATATAAGACGCTTGCCAGGGATTTCTTCTCTGAGACAGAAAGGGATAGATAACAGACTGGTACCTATCAACGCTCATGCAGGTGATAAAAAAAATGCTTGCGAACATGTTCAGGGTCAGGAAAGAACCAAACACTTTGCACATCACAGGTCCAAAGAGCCAGTCATATCTGTAAGAATAATAGGTTGCCCAGAGAGGAAGAGTAGCCAAAAGCAGCAAATCAGCCACAGCCAGGTTGAAGATGTAAATGCTGGAAACCTTTTTAGGACCCTTTTGACAACAGAACAGCGTAACCACAATAGTATTGACAAGAAATCCAATCACAAAAATAATATAGTAGAGGATGGGAATTGCATCTAAATGCTTATCTGATGGCTTATGTGAGCAGTTAGAGGTCGACTCGTTGCCAATGATGTTCACAAGTCCGAAGTGAAGGCTGTTGGTGATGTTTTTGCTGATGGTGGCCAGGGTGACGTTCTTCATATTGCAAGCTCAGTAGCTTCTACTTCTTATGCCTTCTGTGGAAATTAAATAAAAAAAAAAAAAATGGAACTCCCAGAACACATATGGAGTGTAGGACATTATTAAATCATTAGCATTTTGAAAGTTTGTCGAAAGCAAAAAAAAAAAAAAAAGAAAGAAAAAAGAAAAGGTGGGTGAATATAGAAAACACTGGAAAGCCCAACCATGCCTTGTGAAATAAGAGTGGATTTTGTTCCTTGAAGAAGAAAAAGGAATTTCCTCAACAGTACCAAGCAGGTAAGACATTTCAGCCTCAGGGACTGAAAATGCTGAACAAAACTCCTTTTTGCCCATCATTTCTATCATCTTTTCAAAAAGCTTAAAGGAAATCAATAGTTCAAAAGGTTAGCCTGGGTAAGAAATAGGGGAAACAAATAAGAAGGAGTCAAGAAATAAGAAAAATTAACATTTCAAAAACACTTGAGCACATATCTCAGGCTGTATACTTTCTAGAAACCACACCGCTGCCCGCTATTGCATAGAGAAATGCCTTATTCAAGTAACTAATTATGTACAAATCATTACAGCTATGGAAAATATAAGTAACATAAGCTATGGAAAAAATAAGTTAGGGCACAAAAGACTGAAAGAGAATATGCAAAAGGAACATACTGAGATGGGGGATAAGGTTGGTTTTTACTAATTTAACACGAATTCCTTTACTTCTACTTTTCCATTGTTTTTATAATAACAATATCATTAACAGGGAGCTCCGGAGTAGGTACGTATTTCTAAAAGCCCCCTGAACATTTTAATAGAGACTATTAGTTTTCGATCTAGATGTTTAATCTGCTTAAAAGGAAATTCATTTTCTTTTTCAATTAGGAAAAGAACAAGAAAAAAAAATAGCCAAATCTGATTTAGAGTCAAGTAGAAATAGTTTTGGTTGCTCAATGAAATAAGAATTGAACATCAATGATGAATCATGAGCTAATTGTATCATTTTTCCTTTGCTATCATTTCAGTTTAAACACAATAAAATAGGAACAGTGCTACATGGCTCTCAAATGTTATAATCGGTGCTCAGGTTTTTCTGATACTGGGTTTTGTTGTTGTTGTTGTTGTTGTTGTTGTTGTTTTAGGAGCAGCATTGCTTTAAAACAAAAGAAAATTAGCTGAAGATAAACACAGTAAAGGAAAGACTATTATTTTTGATAGTTTCAAAATACATCTAAACTACTCAATAAGAACCACAATCACCAAAGAATCTCCTAGTAAACAGCAAAGTTATCATTTTTGTCTAAAGCTCACTCTCTCCCCATCTTAACCTAACAAAGTAACATGAAAGAATCTCAAATAAACCCACTTGCAGACTTACTGGTCGTTGGAGTTTAAAAGTTAGTTATCATAAATCAGCTTGCCTAGTTCCTACGTGCACCCCTGTAAGAGAAACAGCGGGGAAAGAATTTAGGAGGTTTGCAAAAATACAGTGTTAAAATACAGGAAAAAGGGAAAGTTCATCCATAAAAAAAAAAACCACTTTCACTTAATGTATGTTCTACTCTCCAGATACAGTATATAGAAATTGTGCAGACCTACCTTAAAAATTCAGGCTGAAGAATGCTTTTAATGCTTTTAAGTCTGTGCTTATTCGTTCCCTTAGACTCGGGGACGTAATAGCACGAGATCTCTGGTTTCCTTCTTATATGTTCGGTCTGTCCACTGGGAGCCTTCAACCTACATAATTCTAGGGCTGACTTACGAACACTTGCCAGCCGTTTTCAGAGAGGTTTTTTTTTTCTTTTTTTGGCTGCAAAACATTAATCTGAAATTCTCACTGTCTCCAATCATAACAGCTCATTCAAATAAATCTCAAACCAAAAAATGAAGTTTCCACCAATGTGTTGGAGAATTTTGAAATCGGTGGCTTACTTTAAAAGAAGAATATAATTATTTGCAGAATCTTCTCTTTCCTTTTCCCTGATACTGACACTCTAAGGCGAGTTAAGGAGTGGGGAATAGAGAACGTATTCTGGTAGCAGCACCTTTGTCCACCAACGTCTGTTACCACCGTCATTACTTTTTGAGATTTTTTTACCTCTGTTCATTAAAGAACAGTAGTGACTTTACTCAAAGTCTAAACTTTCTCAAACTTCTCCCTTGCTTCAAGCAATTTTTGTTGGCTGGTTGCTGGAGAGGTGGTGATAGGAGGGATATAATTTTCATGGCTTCGGAAAGAGGTATTAGCAAATAGCGTCTCCTTTCATAGGTCCCTGTCCTGTTTGTGGTTTCAACACAAAGCACACAAAGGTGAAGAAGGATCAAGCAACCACCACGGTTCAGATCACTGTAGGTCTTTCTTTTTGGTGGGGGTGGGGGTGACCAAACTTAGAAATCATTCCCACAGCCACAAGAGTGACAAAAGAAAGATCGATCGGGACAGGTGACGGCAGTGAGACTCACAGCCAACAATAAACTCGAAGTGCCAAACACTGTGCTGAGTGCTCAGTAATTTCAGAGCGAGCCAATGGAATGTACTGGCCGGTACAGGGCCTCTAGGATACAACTGCCAGGCTCCACAAGCTCAGCTATACCCACTTCCTTATCCTACGACCTTGGCCAAGTTACTTTTCTTCACCATGTCTCAGTTTTCCCATCTGAGAAATGGGGATGATGTTGATTACCTACAACACAGAGTTCTGAAAATTAAATGAGCTAATACATTTAAAAGTGCCTGAAACCATGCTTCACATATGGTAGATGCAATGATAAAGTCTTGCTATTACCTCCATTTTCCAAATCGGGAAGCTAGGGCTCACAGAGTTTAAATGACTTTCCTGAGGTCACACAGCTATTAAATGGAGGACATCTGAATTTTAACCGAGGCAATCTCATGACAGAATCCATGCTCTTAACCTCCACGTTAAAGGAGGGAGCCCTCGCTGGCCCTTTCCTCTCTTTCTTTGTCCTGGCAAAAAGAAAACGTTCGGCATTTACAAAAAACCACAGCCGATCATTCACAAGCTGTCACAAAAACACCAAAGGAGGGGAAAAGAGTTTGAAGGATTGTTATGTGGGAGAACAAATTTTTCTTAATTTTATTCCCATTATTGCGGCCAATCCTGTGGCACATGGGACCAGAAAGAAGAGATCACGCTTCCCTGAAAAATATTAGTAGGATTCAGAGGTTTGCACACCACCATCTTGGTGACTTTCGGTTAGACTGAGTTTGCGCATTGAGGAAATGCTCCTAAGATACATACACGCCATTGTATTACATTTCAAAATATTTGTTTCCTGTGCTCTGGACAGATTCAGGTGGAGGCTCTGTCCAAATGATGGAGCACTGATGTCTGGGAAACAAATGAGCGGGCACATATGGTTATCGGCAGGAGAGATGAAATGGGAACCGGTTTCACTCTTTGTTTAAGCCTAGTTTCTCCCTCCATTTCTAGTGTTTGTTTTTGCCACATACAGGGGAATTTTCCAGGCCAGAGCCCCCTGAGTGGTCACGATGGGTCAGGTTCCCACCCTGCTCTATTTCTAGCCCCCTCTAGGGCCCGTTGCAAAGAAACAGCCAGGAGGTAAGCCATAAACATTTGAGAACAAACTGCAGGCTCGCCTCTGGGAGACCTAGCCTTGAACACCCCTGAGGAGCAGGGGACCTTGTCTAGAGCTTTTGTCCTTCATTACAGTTAAGTTCTGACGTAAATAAAGTTTAAAGAGGCACACATTTCCCAGAAGATTAAAAGAACATTTACTCGACTTCCTCATAATTTTAGAAGCAAAAATTTTCACAACTCAAAGAAAAGCTTTGTAACTGCAGGGAATTAAGGGAAAAAGTTTTTTTTTTTTTTTTAAGAGTAACAGTAATATCGACACCACTTGAAGCAAGAAATACGGCATATTATTGATTCAGCAAAGAACTCCCAAGTTAAACCAACAATGTAAATACACTTGAGAGTCAAATAAATGTCAGCCGTAGGAAGCAATACAACACAAAAAAAATCCACTCTCCTGGGGCCAGGGGCTAATTTTTCTGCTGGAAGATTGACTTTAAAAGCCTCAGGTCATTTGAATAAATTATGCAGCTCTTCAGGGCAAGTGCAGCTTGGCTAGCAGAATTAAACAATGGTAAATCACTTTAATTTTTTTCTAGTGAATACCTATTATTTATCATGAGATTACTTAACAGTAAAATTTAAACGACCAGATTAAGAAAAAAAGATGTTCTTGAGAGGACTTTCTCCTCCGCTAGAAGTATGCGGGGTTCAGAAAAAAAATGTTATTTGTCCCTCCCACGCCCACTCAGAAACACAGATGAGGCTTTGAAAGCGAACAAGAATTATTAAACGCAAAAGTCAGGATATAATGCCCTGGTTCTAAAGGTGAGGATTAGAGGTGCGGATCATAGAATAATTAAATGTGTGGGAGCAATCTTTTTCAGTTTAAGTTTTTCGGGGTCATTTTAATTTCCCCCAACCCAGCCACCTGAGTCCCTATCCAGACCAACAGCATTTCCATTTCTCCCAAGTTCTACAAACGTGCACTCACATGCGTGCACACACACACACACAGATACCCACATACATCCTAAACACCAATCTTTTTCAATTCACTTACCCATAGGGAAGCCTTACTTTAATTGCCACTGTATTTTTCCAAACCTGGGTATCCCTGAAAGGAGGATAGTTAAGACGATTGCTCATTATTGTATGTCTTTCCAGATTCTCTGTGCATCTTTATAGTTTCCAATATGATGAGAACAAGAATATCAGGACAAAAGCAAGTGAAAAAGAGCTAACAATCAGATTATTCATTTTGCAGAAACCAGCCTAAAAATTCAGTAAAATGGCCAATATGAGTGATTATTTGCATCAAATTAACTGTCTGTTTAGGCATCATATAGAGAGTAACTGAGAGGGATATTAAATCAGTTAACAAGGTGGAATCCATGTGATGAAATGAGTAGATGTCTGATTCAGTACATTCCTGAGACCAGTTGTTTCCAGCTGAATCTGGTCCCAAGAACATAAGGAGAAGGAAGGGTTCCAATTTCCCTTTACCCCAAAGGCATCTGCAGGCCTGAGCATCATGTTCAGACCAGGATCTCACAGAAGGCACCTGAGTTCTACCCAAATAGCATCTCAATGCTATGTAACCCAACTGGTGGAAAAATAAAAAATTGATAATTGTCTTTATTTTTGGTTCACATTCATTTAACTGATCTGGCATTTCCCCCTACTTATCTGACTCAATTAATTAGGTAGGGTATTATAATATGCCACTCCAAAATATGCCACTTTGGCATAAGGATTATTTTGAGCTAGAGACAATTGAGCAGAAACAGATATAAGAAAAACTCTCTGCCCTCTTCCTATTTGCCTGAAAGCAGGATATGAATTTATAAATGTGTCTTTCTTTCCTTTACCCTAAAAGATGGAACTCTTAATGCCGGGCAGAGCTCTAGACTCTTATCAGCCCAGAGATGGACACCAAGAGGAATCTACATAACAAACCTTACTAAATATTCCTATCTTCTATTAGTTTTCTCCATATATTTACCTCCCTACAGTTTGCCACTCTAAAAGCCTAGACCCCTTTTCTTTTGTCCCTTCTCTATAAATTTGTTGTTCTTTTGTTAAGACGCTATATGAGCCCTAAGTTCTGACCACCACTTTGAGTTACTCATCACTGAGTTTTCCCATGTGTATGCATAATGCACATGTTAATCAACTCTGGCTCTATTGAATCTGTCTTTTGTCAGTTAATTTCACACTGCCAGCTACTGGACCTAAGAGGGTAGAGGAATTTTGTCCTTGCTGACAATTATCTGAAATGGCCAATTAATTAAATACACCAAACCAGCCAGTTGTCTTATCAATATTTTAACACCACTGTTAGGTAATGAGGATGTTTTGGGAGAGTTGTTGTCAGACTGGCTCTCATTAGGCAGTCGGTCAACAAATCATTAATCTAGAGTGGGGTCCATAGGCTTGAAGTCCAGAACAAGAACTTTCTCAAATAGCCCAGGCTTTCAGCAATTGACTCATGCCAACAAAATTCTCACAAATCTGGGGATGCCAGGGTGGCTCAGTTGGTTAAGCGTCTGACTCTTGATTTTCGCTCAGGTCATGATCCCAGGGTCATGAGTTCGAGCCCTGAATCAGGTTCTGTGCTGAGCACAGAGTCTGCCTGAGATTCTCTCCCTCTCCCTCTCCCTTTGTCCCTCCCCCGACTCATGCTCGCTCTCTGTCTTTAAAATAAATAAATAAATAAATAAAATCTTTAAAAAAATTCTCACAAATCTGATATACCACCTTGACCGCTACTGTATTGTTTTATAATAAGGATATACTACGTTTCAATGACCGTAAAGCTTGTGTTCCTTATTTAAAGCACCCTCTCCATCTCCTTCCCAATACCAATAGAGGAAATCTGGTTTGGTGACTATGCTATCAGACCAAGAAAACTGGTAACTGGGAGCATATTTCACTTCAGCTCTAGGAAATTCTATAGCAGGGATAATCATTCTAGAAGCCAGATTGATGAATCCCCCAAATCATTCTCTCCAATAGTTTTGCCTCTCTGAGCCTTAATTTCTAGTTGCCACCCAATTTTATTGATACTCTATTTTATAATAGAGTATCTATAATAACTTAGAAGCTATAGTCAAGTCCCTGCTCCAGGCAGCCTAGAAGCGTTTGTTTGATTAATTCAAATAAGACAAACTCTCAAAGTTGGAGAATGGGGGTGGGGAAAAGCAATGCCTCATTGTTTGTGTCTACAGCAAAGAGAGAGGGAAGGGGGCAAAAGAACATCTCTCAAAAACTAGCCATAAGTTCAGAGGAAATAATAAAAACAAAAGGTTATTTAGCTTTATTTGAGGGACTCATCTGCTCAAACTCTTCCTGAGGCCCCTAAAAAGACAGAAAAATAACAACACATTGTACAGCTTTGTTTGTTTGTTTGTTTGTTTCACAGAGAGAGAACATGCGCACAGCAGGGGGAGGGGCAAAGGGAAGGAGAGGGAGAGAGAATCTGAAGCAGACTCTGCACTGAGTGTGGAACCTGATGCAGGACTAGACCCCACGACCCTGAGATCATGACCTGAGCTGAAACCAAGAGCACGAGGCTCAACCGACCGAGCCACCCAGGGGCCCCTGTACAACTTTGGATACCTTTTGCTTTGGGAGTATAAAACAATTTAAGATTAGAAGATAGAGCTGATGACAGGAAGTCAAGTGACAGGAAGTTTTTGAAGGATTATAGGGCTTTTACTCCAAGGAAATGAAAAACAGGATACTTATCACTTGGAATTCTGAGACTGCTTGAGATTTTAGGTATTGACCCTACCAGTATTTGGATTCATGGTGTTCAATACGGATTTGTAAAATCTACAACCAAAAGGAGAATTTTTACTGTAAATAATTTGCAGTGCATCCCCACAGAAAATAGCTCATGTTCAGATATCTGGAAGTTGATACAATTCCATACAATTATGTTGTATCTTATTTCACTATTAACAATCCTATTTCATATTGGTCCTATTTTATATTGGTCACACAGTCAAAATTATTCACCTTTTTTAAAATTGAGATATAATTCACATACCATAAAATATACCCATTTAAAATGTACACTTCAGTGGTCTTTAGCATATTCACAAAGTTGTGCGACTATCACCACTATATAAGTCCAGAACAGTTTCATTACCTCTAAAAGAAACCTAATACCCAGGGCGCCTGGGTGGCTCAGTTGGTTAAGCGACTGCCTTTGGCTCAGGTCATGATCCTGGAGTCCCGGGATGGAGTCCCGCATCGGGCTCCCTCCTCGGCAGGGAGTCTGCTTCTCCCTCTGACCCTCTTCCCTTTCATGCTCTCTATCTCTCATTCTCTCTCTCTCTCAAATAAATAAATAAAATCTTAAAAAAAAAAAAAAGAAACCTAATACCCATTAGCAGCCACTCTCCTTTCCCCTCTCCCAGCCTCTATTCTCCTCTTAAGCTTAAAAGATGAACTGTAGCTTAGAAATTCCACAAGACATTGTCTAGAGAAAAAGATAAATCGAAACATAAATGAATGAACTTTAAGAACAATCTTGCATACTATTTTCATTGTGCTTTAGTTATTTTCAATGGCACGAATCTGTGGCCCCACAGATTGCAGTAAACTCAACACTCATTCAGTAAACATTTAGTCCTGTTAGTGTAAGTCTACTTCCCCCTGACTGTATACATTCTTGTTGAGCCATTTGTACTAAACTCCCAGTCAGGTTTCTTTGGCGTTAATGCAAAAAATAAATGTCATGTAAATAGCCTCTGGCGTTGATTCTATCTGAAGGTCCCCTACCTCTTTGTGAAGAGAAGCCACTTTTCATTTCCCCAGACATGAAGTCCCCAGGGGTTGTCAGGGAGATGCTGACATCAAAGACTGAATAGAGTAGGGAAGGGGTACCGGGCACTATGCTGGGCACTCAAATGCATCATATAAACCTCTCAACAATCCTGAGAGACAGTTGTTATCCTTGTTTCACAAATAAGGAGAGGAGAAATTCAGACATTGAAGCACACAGAGGTTAAATAACTCGCCCAAGATCAAACAGCTTGTAAAGTATGAAACTCAGGCTCAAACCCCAGGCATGATGTTCACTGCACCATTCTGGTAAATATGAGGCACAAGATGAATTCCTTTCCCCAATTCAAGAGGGCCTTCTAAGCATTCTGGGAGTTTCTGGGTTAAAGTCAATCAGTACAATGCTTTTAAAAATTAGCAGGATAACTCAGGAAATGAGAATAATTGACAAATATAATATACTCAGAGCAAATCTCACAGGTAAAATGTTGTAAAGAGAAGATTTTTCTTTACTGACTCTTAACTCAAAAGTCAATGCCTATAGCTGAGACGGAGTCAATAAGGTGAAAAGAGCTTGAATTGCAACAGTTTAGAGCTTTGTTTATATAACTTAATTGACTGTACCAATCTTTTTGGAGTGCTGGGAAAGCTTTCTGACGAAATCTAAAACTGTGTACGTATATAAAATAAAATGACAATGAATACATAACTTGTCCTATACTTTCAAAATAAATGTATATTTTTCCCATCAGATTGTAAATTTTTATTTTTTCCCCTCAAATTTTGCCAAATACTCTGAGAAGCTCCAGGCACTCTGTAAGACTTAGGATGAATAATAGAGTAGAAAAAAATGTGAGTTCTATTCCGTATCCAGCTAGCTAACCTACCTAAAATGCCTTCCCACTGTTCAAGACAGCAAACTCCAGGACAGTAGAGGAGACAGGTGAGGAGGATCCAAGCTCATTGCTCTGGTTGTTAAAAAGTAAATCTCTGAGAATAAAAAATTGAATCGGGCCAGTAGGTCAATTATGGCAGTTCGGTGCTTGTTTGGAGGTTTGAGCATGAAAGCTAGAGAAGAGAATGGTCCTCCTTTCTCTGGGAAGGAAGTACATGGAAAATGAAAGAATGGAAGGATCATCCCCTTTACCAGCCATTTGGACCAAATACAGTCAGTTACTGGAAAAGTTGGATTTAACATTTGACAATGCTAGCCCTCTGGGTGCTCATGAGGATATGACTGACATTAGCCACACCATCTTTAGAGCCTGAGCTTCCCTGAGACACTCGTTTTTTTAATAAACACCTTCTCGAGGCCTACCATGAACCAGGCCTTGGGCCAGGTGCTGAAAATACAGAGATAAATAAAATGTGCCTGCTAGTTTCCAGGAGCTTCCGGTCTCATTTATTTCAAAGAAATAAACTTTTTATAACAATTTCTTTCTTTCTTTGACTTTGCGAATATGAGCAAGCCTTAGGGGGAGTTCTTAGGATAAGGAGAAGGAAGTGAAAGCAGAATCTTTCAGAGTCTACTGTAGACCAGTGGCTGTTGGAAGACTAATACTGGTAATATATTGTCCATTTGTCAGAGTTGCTCTCTCTCTCCCCTTCCTTCTCACAGCCATTCCTCTCCCCCTCTCTCATTTCTCCTCCAGCAATTCATTTTTGCATTTTGTCGTTGTTACCATTTTTGTAACTTGCATTGGACAGACTGCAATGAAAAATATATTTTTCCACATGTTACATATTCAAAGTAATAGGCATGCCGTGGCCATCACTGGTCTCAAGGACCAGACAGCTCAGATGATTAGATATACAACACAGGGATCATGTGGACAGATCAAGGCAATAATGTGGCTGACTGTCACAGAGGCTGACCTGGAAGGAACAGTACAGTCGTGGTACAGGTTTATAGGAACTTAGGTATTGTATCGCTCCAAATAGACTTAAGCGTCCAACCGCTGATGGCTTTACATTCACAGATTAAAAATAAAGAAGATTTCAAAATATGTGACACGAAACATAGTGTTAACGATTTTGAGGACCTCAGTCTGTTCTCACCCATATTTAGTCATAGAGCACAGCAGTTCAAAATGCAAGCCCTGGAGTCAGATGCACCTAAATTGGGTCCCTGTTCTACTATTTACTAGCTGTGTGACATTAGATAAGTTACTTCACATCTCTGAGCTCCAGCTTCTTTGTCTGGGCTATTATAAGGATTAAATGAGACAATGCGTAATAAAGCATTTAGTACGGTAAGTGGAATATAGTACATTCAATGAATAGTTTCCATTTGGATTAAACCACCGTGATTACTTGTCAAAAGTAAGTAAGCCAGGGGTGCCTGGGTGGCTCAGTCGGTGAAGCATCTGCCTTCGGCTCAGGTCATGATCCCAGAGTCCTGGGATTGAGCCCCGCATCGGGCTCTCTGCTCGGCGGGGAATCTGCTTCTCCCTCTCCCACTCCCTCTTGCTCTCTCTCTCTCAAATAAATAAATACAAATCTTAAAAAAAAAAAAGTAAGTAAGCCAAATAAATCAGTGGTGCACTAGACTATTCTGTTGTTGCTTTATACCAAAACAAGGTAGATATAGTTTTGCATAAGATACATGGCAGCATAAATAAAATATTTTCTGGAGACTAAGTGATATATGTTCACATTTCTGCAAACATAGAGTAGGAAGAAGAGCAGTACCTCCTCACAAGTAATTGTGGATTGTGGGAAATAACGTAGATAGAGAGTACATAGAGCAGACACAAAGTAAGTGGTAACATTTAAGCACGTTGTTGTTATTATTGATGTTGTTGTTATGATGCTTAAAACGAATAATAACAAGTATTATTAACTAAACATAAGCAACATTACTAACAATTACCTAAAACTGCCTAAAGAGCTCTAATCCCACTCTTCAACTTCTAAACAAAGTTATGAACTCAAGTGTGGCTTAGCAATGACTAGCAAAGAATTTAGAATGAAAGACACAGCTTATGTAGACAAACTGTACACATCAAATAATGTCACTCCTCTGTTCAAATGTTTCCAGTGTCTTCTCCTCCTTTAACGTGGCTTACAAGGCCTTCCATGATATAAACTGCATCCCTCCCCCAACCCACATACACACCAGCATCACCACTACTCCAAAGACCTCAGTTCCTACCTCTTTCTTCCAGTTTGCTCCACTCCAGTCACACGGGCTTCCTTGGTACACCTCCTACTCCCCAAGCACGCTCGGCCCTCAAGGCCTTCACAAATGCTATCCCTGACTGATGAATTCTCTTTCCCCAGATAGCCACGTCACTACTCTCTCACTTCTTTTTAGATCTCTGCTCAAATGTCATCTTATTAATGAGGCTTTCCCATCCCTTTCTAACTAAAAGATCCCCCATATCCTGCTCTATCTTACATCGTAGCCATTATCACCATCTGACAAAGCATTCACACACACACACACACAAACACACACACACACAATCACATTTTGTTTACTGACTTTCTTCTCAGACCAGAAAGTAATCTCTGTTAACAGGAAATTTGCCTCTGGTTCACTGATGGGTCTTTAGGTCTCAGAGCCAAATTTGACACAAACTAGGGACTCAATAAATACTTGTTGAAGGAACGACTGTCACTTAGACAAATAAATCTGTCCTTTAATTGGAAGTGTTTTTCGTTAGTTTGAAACAAAGGACCACCTGATAGAAAATTCTCGTATCAGTTACACCTAGGCTTCTGACAACTCTCGATTCAAAAATGTACCCCGAATATGGATTTCATGAAACTGGTATGGATCTAAAGTTTTCCTTCCTACTTGTTATCATTGTTGTCGTTCCTAGGCTCAGAATAATACCACCTGTTATGACAAACATTTGTCATCATTGGGATTTATATTAACATTTCAAAGTCTATTTGAAGTCCTGTTATTGAAATGCAATCTGCAGCTCTCCTTTGCAAAGTAAATTCATCAGCTGCAGGGCACAGAGCTTTATTTGTGCTATTCAAATTTTAGAAAATTTCATACCAAGTACAATATTCAAACTAGATTTTTATTATTTAACTACTAATAAAATAAATGAAACCTAATACTATGAACTGTTCAGCAAAATTCCTAATTGTTCTTACTAAGGAAAATTGCTATTTAAGTCCCAGGGCAGAATTCAACCAAACCATTTCTAAACTACAATATACATTTCTTCTGATGGTGAATATAAAAATGAAGTTCCTCCATCAACTCACTTATCCACTCATTTAAAAACCATTTCTTGGGCATCTATTGTTATATGTTAGACACTGTACCAAGCTCTAAGAGTGTGATACAAAAATGACTGAGATCTCAGCCCTTAGAAGAAAGTCTAAATTGATTGAGGGAGATTAATACAAATATCAGCATTCAACATGCATACAAAATGTGGAAGGAACACTAAGTCTGTTGAGGCAAAAATTTCGAACAGGGAGTAACCATGAGGCAGGTCATGAAGGATTGGTAGGCTAAACAGACAGAAAAAAAGGGAAGAAAAGAATTTAAACAGAGGGCGCCTGGGTGGCTCAGTCGGTTAAGCGTCTGCCTTCAGCTCAGGTCATGATCCCAGGGTCCTGGGATCAAGTCCCGCATCGGGCTCCTTGCTCAGCGAGGAGTCTGCTTCTCCCTCTGTCTGCCGCTCCCCCTGCTTGTGCTCTCTCTCTCTCTCTCATTCTCTCTCACTCTCAAATAAATAAATAAAATCCTTTAGGGGCGCCTGGGTGGCTCAGTTGGTTAAGCGACTGCCTTCGGCTCAGGTCATGATCCTGGAGTCCCGGGATCGAGTCCCGCATAGGGCTCCCTGCTCAGCAGGGGGTCTGCTTCTCCCTCTGAACTTCCTCTCTCTCATGCTCTCTACCATTCTCTCTCTCTCTCTCTCAATAAATAAATAAAATCTTTAAAAAAAATAAATAAAATAAAATCCCTTAAAAAAAGAATTTAAACAGAAGGATACAAAGGTGGGGAGGCACAAACTGAGATGGACTTTTGAGGGAATGAAAAGATATTTGGCAGAACAGGGCTTAGGCCATTGTTCGTCAGACTGAGATCTGATTATCAACTGCATGGCTCATTAAAAACTCCAATTCCTAAAGGCCACTGCCAGACTTCAAGATATGGCCCAAGGACCTGAAGTCTTTAGTGAGCTTCTGACCTGACTCTGATGCACACTAAATGTAAGAAGCTGGTGTATGGCAGGGAGAGAATGGAAAGTAAGTGTAGAGCACAATAAAAATATATGTCGGGGCACCTGGGTGGCTCAGTCGGTTAAGCCACCCACTCTTGATTTCAGCTCAGGTCATGATTGCAGTCGTGAAATCGAATCCCCTGTCAGGCTCCATGCTGGGTGTGGAACCTACTTAGGATTCTCTCTCTCCCCCTGCCCCTCCCCACCCCCTGGTTGCACTCTCTCTTCTCTCTAAATATCTATATATATCTCAGAGCATTATTAAAAAGGGCCTTTATAGGGGCACCTGGGTGGCTCAGTTGGTTAAGTGACTGCCTTCGGCTCAGGTCGTGGTCCTGGAGTGCTGGGATCGAGTCCCACATCAGACTCCCTGCTCAGTGGGGAGTCTGCTTCTCCCTCTGACCCTACCCCCTCTCGTGCACTCTCTCTCAGTCTCTCTCTCTCAAATAAATAAAATCTTTTTCTAGAAAAAGGGCCTTTATAACCCCACTTTGGAGTTTAGATTTAATCTGCTCATTTTTTAAAAGATTTTATTTTTAGGTAATCTCTACACCCAACATGGGGCCCGAACTCACAACCCCAAGATCAAGAGTCTCATGCTCCACCCCCTGAGCCACCCAGGTGACCCTCATCTGCTCATAATGAGGAAGTTTTAGGTAGAAAACTGGCACAATTAGGTCCTTTTTAAAAAGAAATGTTTGGACAACAATGGGCAGAATGAGTAGGTATGAAAGAACTTAAGGCTATACATCCTATTAGGATGTTTGGGTAAAAGTTCACACTCTATATTCCTCACCAACCTTAAATATGACTCGAAATTCATCATAAAAGAAGACCTTGAAAAAAACTATGGTCATGGCATGTACAGAATCTGTTGTTCGGTTTGAAGGAAAGGTTGGTTAGGTGAATAATCCACTTGCTATTGTTTCCTAAAAACGCCTGACATTTTCTCCTATTACGTTGCAATCTATAGAAAAGCAGTGTTTATCTGTGGAAATAAACTGATTTTAGTTTGCCTCTGGATTGATTTTGTGAACACAGTTGATCAAATCCCTTCGTAATTTTTCTGAATTACCTCAAGCTTACCATATTCCTAACCAAATATCCATGTGTAACTAACTTTCATTCCTCCTGAATTTCTGAAGCTTCATGTATCCTATCTGTGTGAAGGTATGTCTGTAAAGTGTGAGAGAAACCGTTTACTTTTCCCCTCTAAGTTGATCCAGTTCTACCAGCTAAAGTTCTCAGACTTTGTATATGAGGTTCCTTTGAAAGAGTATTGTTCAGGGCAACGTTACTCAATAAAAGAGGTAACCGTAGTGGTTACTTCTATTCACACAAACGTGTGTAAACATTTTATTATGACAATTAATTGAGACATTAGTACTCCTGCTAATAATAACTGTGTTAATAATAGTTACCGTTTCTTCAGTACTTATTATGTGTTAGGAACTGTACTAAGGAAGCATGTTACAAGTATCATTATCTCTCTCATTTATCCCTCATAACAACACTTTGAGGTAAGAACTATAAGTCCCACCTTACAGGAATTGAAACAATTTGGCCAATGTCCCTCAGCTGATATATGACAAACACAAGATTGGCATTCATGTCTGCTTACCTCAAGAAAACGACATTCTTGACTCCCTTGTTCTACCATCTTGGCTCAGTTTAATTGTATCTAGTTTTCTTTCTGGGTTTATTACTGTCACCATGCTTCTTCTATTCCATTGCGCTAAGATATCAAAAGATCCTATGAATCTGACTTACGAAGGTTCAGGGATTAGAGATTTCCCTTGAGACTCATTTTAGCTCATTATGAGTTATTTTCCATAAATATATGCAAATTTCAATTTCCTATAAGTGTCCTAAACTACTTCATATATGTGTTCTTTCTCTAGGGATACCCTATGCCAAAAGTGAAAGCCTGCTCCTCCTCCCTTTAAATCGCTGATAAGATGGAGAGTTCTCTAAAGGAATCATAGTCCACACTGATAGCATCTCAGATTCAGAATATTAGGGAAAGGGATAGTAGATTTTGGATGAAAGTCTTAGCTATAGGGATACTGAGTATCCAGTTTTCCTCATCAAAATAGTAATAGTAAAAATACTTTACATTAGGGGCGCCTGGTTGGCTCAGTCAGTAGGGTGTCCAACTCTTGATTTCGGCTCAGGTCATTGTCTCAGGGTCTACGGGATCAAGCCCCACATCGGGCTCCCCACTCAGCAGGGAGTCTGCTTGAGATTCTCTCTCTCCCTCTCCCTTGGCCCCTCCCCCCACTTGCACTCACTCTCTCTATATAAAATAAATAAATCTTTTTTAAAAATACTTTACAGGGCGCCCGGGTGGCTCAGTTGGTTAAGTGACTGCCTTCGGCTCAGGTCATGATCCTGGAGTCCCAGGATCGAGTCCTGCATCGGGCTCCCTGCTCGGCGGAGAGCCTGCTTCTCCCTCTCCCTCTGCCCCTGCTCATGTTCCCTCTCTCGCTGTGTCTCTCTCTGTCAAATAAATAAATAAAATCTCTTTTAAAAAATACTTTACATTAATGTTTACCAACCTTTGTCACATCTGTTATCTTATTCAATCCTTACAAAAACCAAGTGGGTTATTATTTCAATTGTTACATAGAAATTAATACTCAAGAGCAGTTAAGTGATTCAGTCAAGATCTTATGGCCTGTAAGGCTCCTGTCCCTATTCCAGTTTTCAACCAGCCTCTTTGGTATTTCTGCACAATGTAATTTTTTACAAAGAATATGATAGACAATTCACATGAAGGGAAAGAATAATAGCTGTTATTCCTTAAATCAGTCCCCAAGTCAGGTATTTTACATGCCACATATATGACTGTCAAAAAAACCTTACACAGTAGGTATTATTATACTCATTTTTCAGCTGCAATACCAAAACTAGTAACTGGCAGAGCTGAAATTTAAAACTAGATCTGTTTGGCTCCAAAGCCCATGGTCTTTCCACTAAGTGAAAAGAGTAAATGAACACCAAAAAAGTGTTCATACTTCCAAAATCAAATAAATTCCAATTAAAACAATCTTGGATTTCCATTTTTTTCAGCTTAATAAAATAGTCAAAAAAAGAAAACTTTGAACTGATGAGATTTTACTAATCAATGATGGGATTAAGAGCTGCCAATATGATCATACTTAGCAAAACTCAATTATTCCACTCTTAGTCATGTGTCCCAGAAAAGCAATTAATCAGAAACAAGAAGATACATGTAGAAGGCTATTTGGCATAATGCACAAAAATTGGAAACCGCTGAGTTTTTCAATATGATATTACTACTATAGTATCAATATAGTGAAATGTGATTACTGAGAAGCTATGTAGGAAATAGAAAAATGTTTAAGTATTTAGTTAAAATAGCATAACCCAAAATTGGGTCTACTGGGTAGCCACCTGAAAAAATAATACCAAATCAAGTTGGATCCTTAATTCTCAGTTTATACCAAAACAAATTCCAGATGAATCAAAAATTTAAACATAAGAAGCAAAAATATAAAAACAGTAATGAAGGGCATTTCTAAGCATAATGCAAAATCCAGGAGCCATCAAATGAAAAGCTAATAAATTTAACTACCTAAATGTTTCTAAAATTCTACAAAGCACTGAGTGATGTATGGAATTGTTGACTTACTACATTGTACACCTGAAACTATATGACACTGTAAAAAAATAAATAAACTAATGGAAGAATTTTTAAAATAAATAAATAAAATAAAAATCTGCATAGCAAGAAAATTCAGTTAGGATGTCAAAAGAAAATTACTGTGAAAATGGATATATGCAAGGCACATGACAAACCGCTAATTTCCTTAATATATAAAGAGCTCCTACAAATCAATAAGAAAAAGATAAACCAACAGAAACATGGGGCAAAGACATGACCAGAGAATTCATAGAAAAAGGAAAAATAGGGCCACCTGGATGGCTCATTCGTTAAGCATCTGCCTTTGGCTCGGATCATGATCCCAGGGTCCTGGGATCGAGCCCCGCATCGGGCTCCCCACTTGGCGGGAAGCCTGCTACTCCCTCTCCCACTCCCCATGCTTGTGTTCCCTCTCTCGCTGTGCCTCTCTCTGTCAAATATAAATAAATAAAATCTTTAAAAAAAAGGGAAAAATAAATGGCAAATGAGAAAAATGGTCAAATTCACTCTTAATTAGGAATCCCAAATCAAAACTACACTGAGATACCATCTCTCAAACATACTGGGAGATTTTTTTAAATCATTGATAATATACTACATTAGTAAGAACATACCTAATTGGTCACTCACATACATTGATAGTGAGAGCCTAATTTGGTACAATTTCTATAAAGGAAGATTTAGCAATGATGTCTATCTCCTTTGCACCAAGAACTTATCCTATGAATTTATTTACATATATGTGCAAAGAAGTACAAGGATACTTATTACAGTATTGTTTCTAACAAAAGCATTGAAAAGAACCTAAGTACTCATCTGTAGGGGAGTGTTAAAAGATAAGATATTCATATAATGAAATATTATGCACCAGTTAAAAAGAACAGAGAGGCACTGTATGTTGCAATGTGAAACAATTTCCAAGATAAATTATTAACTGAAAAACACATGCTACAGATACTTTTTTTTAAGAGAGGGAGAGAGAGAGAGAGAGAAGGGGGTGAGGGAGAGAGAAAATCTTAAGCAGTTTCCACACCTAGTACAGAGCCCAACATGGGGCTCGATCTCATGACCCTGAGATCACGACCTGAGCCAAAAATCAAGAGTCAGACGCTTAACTGACTGAGCCACCCAGGCGCCCTGGTACAAGTCTCTGGTCTGGCATGTAAGGACTTGGAAATTTTCACTCCATCCTAACAACAAGTAAAAAGCTGAACAAACTGAAAAATAAACTTTTCTTAGATCTGTCAGAGAAGTGAGGGGAAATACTGCCCCCAAAATTGCAGCAGCAGACAGACAGATACAGAGAATCACAACTCACTGGAGCAGATACCCACAAGCAGAAAACCCCAAGAGAACCAGTACCCGGGGCAGGAAAACTTAAACTATAAGTGACAAATTGCTGGAGGCTCAGTGTGGATATGTCTGAGAGTTAACAACTCCAGAGAGAACCAAGTCATAGGGAGGTCTCCACATTTTTTGTGAGTTTTACCACTAGGAGTTCTACCAGGTTCTCACAGTGAATATCAAAGAAAGATCCCTTTGTGCTTCCCTCAGTGGGAGGGAAAATGAAATACACCAGAGTATTTTGTTGTTGTTTTTAACGGGGCCTGGCCTCAAAAGAAACAATTTATCAGAGTCCAACCTCCTAGGGTTTTATCAGAGCATAACTGACCTGGAGGAGGAGAAATACTCAACTCCAGTCCCCTCTAGCCATCCCGTCCCATCTGAGAAGGATACAACTGAGAAACACATAGAACATTGACAGCCCAGGAGCCCTGGCTAGCTAAAAGACTGATACCTAATCATAGAGCTATAGAATGCTTCCTCTTCCCCCCACACCTTACCACCACATCACTAAAGATCTATTTATCAGATTTTCTTTTGCACCATATATTATATCCAGCTTTCAACAAAAGATTACAAGGCCTACTAAAAAACAAACAACAACAACAACAAAAAAACGCAGCATGAAGAAACAGAGCAAGCACCAGAACTAGGTTCAGTTATGGCAGGAATGTTGAAATTATCAGACTGGGAATTGAAAGCAACTCTGATTAATATGCTAAGAGCTCGAATTCAAAATGTAGACAACATGTAAGAATAGATGGGCAATGTAAGCAGAAAGGTGGAAATTCTAAGGACCAAAAAGAAATGGGAGAGATCAAAAACACTGTAACAAAAATGAAGAATGCCTTTGATGGGCTTGTTAGTAGAGTGAACACAGCTGAGGAAATAATTTCTGAGCTCAAAGCTATGTCAGTAGAAGCCTCCAAAACTGAAAAGCAAAGGGAAAAAAGACTGGAAAAAAAAAAAAAAACCAGAAAATAATATCCAAGATTAGTGGGGCAACTATAAAAGGTATAACATGCATAATGGGACTATCAGAAGGAGAAGAAAGGAACAAAAGAAATATTTGAAGAAATCAGACTGAGAATTTTCCCCCACTTAATGTCCGACACCATACCACAGATCCAGGAAGCTCAGAAAACACCAGGGAGGATAAATGCAAAGACAAACACCAAAGAAAACACTATACTGAGTCAGATCTTATTCAACCTTCAGAAAATCAAAGACAAAGAAAAAATCTTGAAAGAAATGAGAGGGAAACCCCTTTAACAATAGAGAAGCAAAAATAAGTATTATGTCTGATTTCTCAGAGCCATACGAACAAGAAGAGAGTGGAATGAAGTATTTAAAGTGTTGAGAGAAAACAAACCACCAACCTAGAATTCTGTACCCTGCAAAATTACCCTTCAAAAACGAACGAGAAATAAGGACTGTCTCAGACAAGCCAAACTGAAGGAATTTCTTGCCAGAAAACCTGTCCTGCAAAAATGTTAGAAGTTCATCGAGAAGGAAAGTGATATGTCAGAAATTCAGATCTACATAAAAAGGCAAAAGCACTGGAGAAGGAATAATTGATGCTAAAATAAAAACTTTTTTATTCTTAATTGATCTAATAGATAATAGCTTATTCGAGATAATAAGAGCAACAATGTATTAGATTATATATGTTTATGTATAAGCGAAATAAATGACAGCAATTATGTAAGGGAGAGGAGGGAGGAATTGGATTATTTTGTTATTACAAGGTGCACGCCCTACCCATGAAGTGGTACAGTATGATTTGAAAGTGGACTTGGATTAGGTGTAAGTGTATATGACAAACTCTTAGGTAACCACTAAAAAAAAGTAAAGAAAGAAGTATAACTGGGGCACCTGGGTGACTCAGTCAGTTGAGTGTCTGCCTTCGGCTCAGGTCATCATCCCGGGGTCCTGGGATCGAGCCCCACGTTGGGTTCCCCGCTCAGCTGGGAGTCTGCTTTTCCCTCTCCCTGTGCTCCTCCCCCCTGCTCACATGCTCACTCTCTCTCTCTCATAAATAAATAAAATTTTTTTAAAAAGAAGTATAACTGATATGCTAAGAAAGGAGAGAGAAATGGAATCATACAAAATGCTTAATTAGAGCTACACAGAAAAAGAGTGGAAGACAAAAACAGAAACAAGGAACAAAGGCAACTAACAGAAAACAAAACAAATATGGGAGAAATTAATCCAACCATATTAATAGATTGCATACCATGTAATTTATCTATTTAAGTGAACAAGTCAATGTTTTGGGGTATGTTATATTGTTATTATTTTTAATTTTGGTAAAATATATATAACATAAAATTTGACATTTAAAAAATACATGTATTCAACAATCTTGCACAATTACGTGTATTCTATTATGCTACAATTACTATAAAAGGTAGATTTTTTTAATTTTAAAAATAGAAATAAAAGGTAGATATTTATACAAAAATGCTTTTAAAAATATAGAATGTCTCTGAAAGAAATTGCGACAATCGTTGCTTCTAAGAAGTGGCACTTGGGGATTGAGTAAAGAATGGAAGGGAAAATAATTTCTCATGTATTCTTCTGTGCTGTTTTCATGGTTTATCATGTTAATATATCTTATTCACAAAAACCAAAAAATTAGAAAAAAATAAATGTATCCAGTATATTACATAATTGGCATTTTTTTTATTGCTTTCACTTTTTACACTAATGTCCAAATCACTAATAACTCAGGGTTCTCTTTCCCACTTAGAACCCTGATGAAACTTCAGAATCTTTCTTAACACAGTGTTTCAGACTTTTACAACCACTGAACCAAAGCAACTCCCAGTGAAAAATATAATTGAAATTATGTAAAGAGATGTACCCACTGAAACTATGTTGCATTAGAGATCTCTCTATATACAAGTCTTTCCCGGCGACTTGGCTATTACATTAAACAATATATCTTTTCAAATAGTACTTTCCCAGAAAATATAATTAAAACAAAGATGAATAAATATGCTAAATATGAACCATGTTGCTACAGTTTTCTGATTGTGTGTTTACACTTCTTTGCCAGATTAAAGACAAGAAAAACAGCATTTAAGGACTTATATACTTACCCATATGTGGAATATTCCAAACTATGTACCATTTCAACATATCCTGGCAGGTTATCTAACAATGCTGCAACATTTTTAAAGCAATCCGACTGCCAAGTCTCACAGTGTGGGATCCAGATGTGGAAGGTATTTGGAAGCGTGTATTTGCTTCTAGGCAAACCCAGGATCAGTCCATGTGAATGAATTCCAACCTCCTCACCCCTGGAGTGTGGGTTAGTAACCATGACTGGTACGCATTGTTGGTGGCTCTGGAACAAGAATGATCCTATCTCGCATTTGCCACCAGCCAAAAACTTGCAGCGAGCCTTTCTTGGCAGGGAGTCATTTTCAATCTAAGTGAAATGCTCAAGTCCATGGCATTTCTTTATCAAAGCCAGTAGCAGTTAGAGTTTTGCAACCTCCAATGTGCACGTGCGTGTCCAAGGACGCACGTACGCACTCACGTTCCCTTGCTCTAACCCCAGCCTCCCCTTAGGAGAAGCAGAGAGGGAATGCTTTTCTCAGACGTCATGGGCTAGAATTAAAATTTCCTTGACATGATTTTTCATCTAAAAATCTGCCAGTATTATACCCAGAAGGAAAAGGCCTGTTGCATAATTCAACAATGGGTGTGGCTTCAGTTTTCTCATCTGTAAAATGAAATAACCTTATTGGACAATCTCTTTTGATCCTATCTAGTTCAGACTTTCCTAAATAATAAGAAGCATTTAAATATAAAGAACTTTTCACAGAACATAGGAGCGATATTCAATCCCCATTAACAATTCATGTACCTTGAGGCTGGGATGCAAGGCCTAACTGGCTCATCTCTCTTTCTTGAGGTCTCTTTCAACTCCAAGATTCTATTGGCACTTGAGGTGTCAGTTTTGTAAACTAATATATCTGCATTTTTTTTTAGAACACTGAACACGAACAACTCATTCGAACTGAACACTTCAGCCCTTGCTCCAGCCAACAAAACATGAATAGAAATCTAGGTATTTATATTAACAGTGGTAAACACTGAAGCTGTCTGCTGACAGGAATGTGTCCATACATTCCTAATAAAAGCAAACAGAGCTTCACCATGAGACAATAGCAAAATTTCTATCCCTGCCTCATCCAGATCAGGAATTACATGGAAACCTTTGGCATCCTTGAGAGTCAGATTGATACCAGCACTCCCAGGGCCACCTACATCCAGAAAGTAATATAAAATAATTCAGAGAAAAAACAGTTTGTCTGACAGGATCAAAATTCACAACTCGTCTCCATTGTGGGAGGTGACAAAACAGCCTTTCTTTAAAATTTTATTTATTTATTTGAGAGGGAGAGAGCGAGAGCGCGAGAGCGCGCACCGGGGAAGGAGCAGAGAGAGAGAGAGAGAGCGAGAAGCAGCCTTTGCGCTGAGCGTGGAGCTGGAGGCAGAGCTCGATCTCATGACCCTGAGATCATAACCTGAGCTGAAATCAAGAGTGGGGGGCTTAACCAACTGAGCCACACAGGCGCCCCAAGATAAAATAGCTTTAAAGGAAGAATGATGAGGTTCAGCTTCCAGATCTACCACTTAGCAACTGCATCGTCCTGGATAAGGTATCTAATCTCTCTATGCTTCAATTTCCTCATTAATTCTCTGGGGATAATAATACCTCATTCTTCAGATTAATGTTCTTGCAACACTGAAGGCACTCAAGAAGTAGCAGTTATTATAACAATCAATGTGTCCTTCTGGACTCTAGATCACATCTTGTCCTACCTTAGCAAGTCTCTGGATTCCACTCAAGCCTCTCTCTCTCTCCCTCTGTCTTCCTGCCCTTTTCCCTTCCCCTTCCCTCCCCACCCCATCTGAGTTTTTGCAACCTACTCAGTTTAGGGAATATTTTGTAAATCGCTTCTACTTTGCTAAATCATGAAGCCTAACCCCTCTGGCCAGTCCATGGCCCCAGACTGACACTAACAGAGAAGTCCAAAATGTCTTCTATACTGCTCCTTCCATCTGAGATGAGTGCATGCTATTTTATTTTTTAATTTTAATTCCAGTATAGCTTGTTATCTTATTTTCAATCACTATTCTGATTGCCGGTCCCTAAACAATGTAAAGATGTATCAGTCAGAACACAAACATTTATGCAAGAAACCTAAGATTGGGTAGGGCATTTCTCCTAATGAGTGAGTCTATCAGCTGCACCAATAGAAACCAGATCGGATGCCTAGAACAAAGATTAAAACTTACAAATTGTGTGTCAGAAAACATCTGCCTTTCCTCCAGCATCAAATCTTTTGTGGCAAAAGAGGTATTTATAAACCTGAATTCCACAGTTTTATTTGGAATTGTAGACTTTGGTTTTGGAAAGTTGGAAGGATGTTACGTGAGGAGCTTTGCAAATGCAAGCTTCATAGAGAGGAGGAAAAAACCCTCTTCTAAAATCTTGCCCTCTTCCAAAGAATCTCTGTACACATTCTAGAAATCAGTTGAATAGAGCAAAGCCACTATTTTTTAGTTTAGATTTTTTTTTTTAGAAGTATGCCTAAAGACGATGACAGGATTTTCAAATGAACATGATGCAGAAACTAGCTGACAACTACACCTCTCTCGGGGACTCTGCCATTGCTTTATAAAGAGAACGCTGAAAAGCTGGTGGGGAGATTCTACTCTGGTTCACAGGGGGATAGGTAACATCAGCCACACCTAAAACTCCATGAAAGCTGGATAATCTGTAGCTAGAAAATGTTTAAATGTGTTCTGAGTACAATTCCAATTTAGGATATATATGTAGCAAGTATTTTGTTTCTGGTCTGTTACTGACCATTGACAGACTACCTCTTTTTCTTTTATGTTTATAGCAGCTTTATTTTATTTTATTTTTTGAGTATAGTTGACACACAACGTTAACGTTAGTTTCAGGTATACAACTCAGTGATTTGACAAGTTTTATACCTTATGTTCTGCTCACCACAAACGTAGCTCCCATCTGTCCCATTACAGCATTATAACACTATCATTGACTGTATTCCTTTTGCTGAGCCTACTGTCCCCATGATTTATTCATTCCGCAACTGGAAGCCCGTGTCTCCCACGTCCCTTCACCCATATTGCCCGACCCCCGACCCCCCTGTCCCCTCTGGCAACCAACAGTTTGTTCTCTGTATTTAGAGGTCTGATACTCTACCACATATGAATACAGTATATAGTTCCATTCCTTTAGGGTTTTTAAAAAATAGTTTATTTCAATACTGTTTTCAGTGTAGAGATCTAGAACATGTTTTGCTGAATTTATCTTATACATATCATGTTTTTATGCTATTGTAAATGGTTATTTGAAATTTCATTTTTCAATTGTTTATTTCTAGTATATAGAAATACAATTGATTTTTTTCTGTTGGCCTTATATTCAACACTCTTGTTAAATTTACTTAGGATTTCGGTAGGGTTTTAAAATATATCTATTCTATGAGTATTTCTATGTATGCAATCCTGTTTTCTGTAAATAATGAGTACACTTCTTGTTTTTAATTTTATGTCTTTTGTTTTTCTGGCCTTACTGGCCTGGCTAGGCCATCAAGTACAATATTAAATAAGAATAGTGAGGGCACACATACTTGCCTTACTTCCAGTCTTAGAGGGAAAAAGCATTGTCTTTCAAGATTAGGCAAGATGTTAGCTAAAGTGGTTGGGGTTGTTTTTTTTTGTTTTGTCTTATTTTGCTTTAAATGCTTTTTATCTTGTGGAAGAAGATCCCTTCTATTCCTGAACAACAGAGAGTATTCATCATGACTGTGTACTGAATTTTGTGAAATGCTTATTCTGCACCTTTTCTGAGCACAATGAGTTTTTACTCTTTGATTAGTTTCATATGGTAAACGGAATTGATTTTTTTTATTCTGGTAAAAGACATATAACATAAAATTTACCATTTTGACCATTTTTAACTGTACAATTTAGTGACATTAAGCATGTTCACATTGTTGTTCAACCATCATGACCATCCACATTCAGAACTTTTTCATCTTCACAAGCTAAAATTCTGTACCTGTCCAGCATTAACTGTCCACTCTTCCTCTACCTAATCCCTAGCAACCACTATTCTACTTCACGTCTCTTCGAATTTGACTATTGTAGGCACCTCATATGTAGAATCATAAAATATTTATCCTTTTGTGCCTGGCTTGTTTCACATGGCATAATGCCTCTGAGGTTCAATCCATTTTGTAGCATTTGTCAAAATTTCCTTCCCTTTTTAAAACTGAATAATATTCCATTGTATGTATATACCACATTTTGTTTCTCCATTCATCTATTGGTAAACATTTCCATTGTTTCCATCTTCTGGCTATTGTGAATAATGTTACTATGAACACGCGTATACAAATATCTATTCGAATCTCTGCCTTCAAGTCTTTTGGGCATATGCTCAGAAGTGAAATTGCTTAATCATATGGTAATTTTATTTTTAATTTTTTTGAGGAATCAGCACAATATTGTTTTCCACAATGGCTGCACCATTTCACACTCCCACCAATGCACAAGCATTCTAGTTTCACCACATCCTCACCAACACTTGTGTTCTATTTTTACGACAATAGCCATCCTAATGGGTGAGAAGTGGTGTCTTAGGGTTTTGATTTGCTTTTCCCCTGGTGTTAGTGATGCCGAGCATTATTTCATGGACTTTTTTGGTCATCTGCATATCTTTGGAAAAATGACTGCTCAAGTCCTTTCCCACTTTTAAATTGGGTTGTTTGGCTTTCTGTTGCTTAGTTGTAAGTCTTCTTTATACTGATATTAATCCCTTATCAGACATATGATTTGCAAATACTTTCTCCCATTCCATGAGTTGTCTTTTCACTTTGTTGATAATGGCCTTTGATGCACAAAAGTCTTAATTTTGATGAAGTCCAATTTATCTATGTGTTGTTCTGTTACCTATGCTTTTGGTGTCATATCCAAGAAATCACTGCCAAATCCAATGTCTTAAAGCTTTTCCCTATGTTTTCTTCAAGGAGTTATATAGTTTTACCTGTTAAATTTAGTTCTTCGGTCCATTGTGAATTAATTTTTATATATGGTATAAGGTAAGGTTCCAAGCTCTTTTTTTCATATGGATAACCAATTTTCCCATCAGTGTTGTTGAAACAATTGTCCTTTCCCTATTGAGCGGTCTTGAAATTTTTGTCAAAACTCATTTGACCATATATGTGAACACTTATTTCTGGGCTTTTTAGTCTAATCCATTGGTCTGTATTCTGTATTTTATACCAGTACCACACTGTTTTGGTTACTGTGGCCATGTAGCATATTTCGAAATCAGAAAATATGAGACTTCCAACTTGTTTTCTTTTAAGATTATTTTGGCTATTTTGGCTCCCTTGAGATTCTACATAAATTCTAAGATGGACTTTTTCACTTTTGCAAACAAAACAAAACATTGTTGCAAATCTGGTAGGGATTGCATTGAATCTGTAGAGCAATTTGGGTACTAATGAAGTCTTAACAATATGGTGTCTTTCCACTTATTTGTGCCTTCTTCAATTTCTTTCAGCAACATTTTGTACATTTCAGTGTACAAGTCTTTCGCCTGCTTGCTTAAGGTCATTCCTAAGGATTTGATTTTTTTTATGCTATTGTAAATGAAATTGTTTTGAAATTTCCTCTTCAGATTCCTCATTGATTGTTAGTGTATAAAAATGCCACCGATTTTTTTGCATTTTGTATCCTCAGTTTTTCTGAAATTGTTTATTAGTTCTACGGTTTTTTTGTATGTGGACTCATTAGGTTTTTCTTCATATAAGATCATGTCATCTGTAAAGAGATACAATTTGACTTCTTCATTTCCAATTTGGATGCCCTTTATGTCTTTCTTTTGCTCTGGCTAGAACTTCCAATACAATGTTGACAAAAAGTTGTGGAAGCAAGCATCCTTGCCTTGTTCCTGATCTTAGAGGAAGATCTTTTAGTCTTTCACAATTGAGTATGACGTCAGCTGTGGGGTTTTTTATATGCTGTCTTTATTACAAGGAGGTATATTTTATCTGTTCCTAGTCTGTTGAGCTTTTTTTAATTATAAAAGGACGTTGAATTTTCTCAAATGCTTTTTCTGCATTGATTGAGATGATTGTGTGGGGTTTTCTTTCCTTCCTTCCTTATTTTTTTTAAGATTTTATTTATTTATTTGTCAGAGAGAGAGAACGCACAAGCAGGGGGAACTGCAGACAGAGGGAGAGGGAGAAGCAGGCTCTCTGCTGATGAGGGACCCCGATGCAAGACTCGATCCCAGGACCCTAGGATCATGACCTGAGCCAAAGGCAGATGCTTAACCAACTGAGCCACCCAGGCATCCCATTTCCTTCCTTCTGTTAATGTGGCATATCACATTCATTGATTTTTGTATGTTGAACCATACTTGTGTCCTAAAAATACCACTTGGTCATGTTGTGTAACACTTTACTTTTTTTTATTTTTTTCAGAGTAGGGGGAACAGGGAGAGGGAGGGAGAGAATCTCAAGCAGGCTCCACATCCAGCATAGAGTCTTACATGGAGCTTAATCTCACGACCCTGAGATCATGACCTGAGATGAAATCAAGAGTCGGATGCTCAACCGACTGAACCACCCAGGCACCCCAGAGAGAGAATCCCATGTTGTATAATCCTTTAAAAGTGCTGTTGAATTTGCTTTGCTAGTATGTTGTTAAAGAATTTTGCATCAATATTCATAAAGGATATTGGTCTGTAGGGTTTTTTTATAGCATATTTGTCTGGCTTTAATATCAGCATAATGCTGACCTCATAGAATGAGTTTAGGAAGTGTTCCCTCCTCTTCAAATTTTTGGAAACTTTTGAGAAGGATTTTGGTGTTAGTTCTTTAAATATTTGGTAGAATTCACTAGTGAAGCCGCTAGTCCAGGGCCTTTTTTGGAACACTTGATTCCTAATCCATCTCTTTACTAATTATAGATCTATTCATATTTTTTATTTCTTTATGAGTTAGTCTCGGAAGGTTGCATGTTCCTAGAAATGTGTCCATTTCACTTACATCATCCAGTTTGTTGGCATACATTTGTTTATAGTATCAATAGTAATTTTCTCACTTTCTGATTTTAGTTAATTTGAATCTTCTCTCTTTTGTTCTTTGTCATTTTAGCTAAAAGTTTGTCAATATTGTTGATCTTTTCCAAGAACCAACTGTTGGTTTTATTTATTTATTTATTTATTAAAGATTTTATTTATTTATTTGACAGAGAGATAGAGAGCACAAGTAGGCAGAGAGGCAGGCAGAGGGAGAGGGAGAAACAAGCTCCTTGCTGAGCAGGGAGCCTGACATGGGGCTCTATCCCAGGATTCTGGGATCATGACCCGAGCCAAAGGCAGACGCTTGACCAACTGAGCCACCCAGATGCCCCTGCTTTATTTATTTTTATGTTGTTTTTTTCATTCACTATTTTATCCGTGTTCTAAATTTTATTATTTCCTTCCTTTTATAGCTTTGAGTTTAAGCTACTGATTTGAGAAGTTTCTTCTTCTTTTTAATGTTAACATTTATAATCATAAATTTTCTTCTGGAAACTGCTTTCACGACATCTCATGAGTTTGGGTATGTTGTGTTTTCATTTTCATTTTTCTCAATATATTTTCTAATTTAACTTGCGATTTGTTCTTCAACCCATTGGTTGTTTAAAAGTTAAATTGATAATTTTTCCAATGAAAAACTAACCTAGAATTCCTGGAGGTAAATTCCACTTGACTATGATACATTATACGTACATATGGCTAGATTCTATTTGATAATATCCTTTAAGAATTTTTACACCTATATTCGTGAGATATATCGTTCTGAGGCTTCACTTATTCTAATGTCTTTGAGTTTTTTTTCTTTGTTACTTTATGCTTTTTCAATTGAGGTATAATTGATATACAACAAGTATACATATTTAAATTATAAAAAATGGTACATTTTGATATATGTATATATTTGTGAAACCATCACCACAATCACAAATGTTACCTGAAAATGTTTCTATGTTCACTTCTGTGATTTTACCTTCATGCCTTGCCCTAGTCTTTCTCATCCTCAAGCTACAGCTGATCCATTTTCTATTACTATTGATTAGCTTGCATTTTTATAATTATAATTTTATAATTTTATATAAATAGATTCATAAAATATGTAATTTTTGTCTGGCTTCTTTTACTCAGTATGCATATTTATTCATCCATATTACTGCATATATTGATAGTGTATTTCTTTTATGGCCAAATAATATTCCATTGTATTGGTATACCACAAACTGTATGTCCATTCCCTGTTCATGGACAGTTAGGTTGTTTCCACTTCTGACTATCAAAAATAACACTGTTATGAACATTAGTGTACATGTTTTTGTGTGGATATATGCTTTTGTTTCTCTTGGATTGGTATGGCTGGATAATAGGTATGTGTATAATTACCTTTTTAAGAAACTGCCAAACAATTCTCAAAAGTGGTTGTATCATTTTCCACTTCCACAGGAAGTATTTGAGAATTTTACTTTCTCTACATCTTCACCCCTTGGTATGGTCAACCATGCTAATACATGGGCAGTGATAACTCATTTGGGTTTTAATTTGCATTTCCCCAATGAATAATGAAGTTGAGCACCCTTTTATGTGGTTGTCATCTGTATATCTTCTTTACTAGTGTGTCTGCTCAAATGTTTGATTCTTTTTTAAAATCAGATTGTTCATTTTCTTATTACTGTGCTTTGAAAATTCTTTATAGATTCTGAGTAAAGTATTCCACCAAAGACTCCAGGAGACCACCAATGAGGATCTTGAGAGCTTGTTTTCCTTTTTTTTTTTTAAAGATTTTATTTATTTATTTATTTGACACAGAGAGAGGGACAGCGAGAGAGGGAACACAAGCAGGGGGAGTGGGAGAGGGAGAAGCAGGCTTCCCGCGGAGCAGGGAGCCCGATGCGGGGCTCGATCCCAGGACCCTGGGATCATGACCCGAGCCGAAGGCAGATGCTTAACAACTGAGCCACCCAGGCGCCCCGAGAGCTTGTTTTCTGTATGGCTCCCTCTTCTCCAGCACTCTGCCTTGCAAATTAGTCAGATCAGCATCTCCAACTCTAATCTCTGTCTCTTCAACTCAGCAAGATGATGCCCTGCTCTGTTTGGGAGCCCCCCCCCCCACACACACACAGCGTGAGGAAAGTACATTCAGGCAGAAAGGCTGACCTTGTTTGTTTTCCTTCTTTTGAGGCTCACTGTCCCATAGTGCATATTCCTCAGTATATGAAAATGATTAATTCATATATTTTCTCTAGTCTTCTATTTGTTTACAGAAGCAGGAGAGGTCTGGACCAGAGTGTGTGTCATCACCAGAAGTGTAAACTTGTTCCACCTATTTTCTTTTATCCCTTCTCTCTAACACCACTTCATTTTCAAGGCCAAAGTTTTAGCTACCCCTTTAATCTTCTGCACATTCCAGCATTTCCATTAGTCCATGAGGTCTTATCCTTTTGCCTCCTCCTTCCTCACCCCATCCCCTTTGGAATTATTTTCCCACTTGTGTATATAAACGCACTTTCCCAATGCATTCGTATGTATGGTTTAAGAGTTTTCTGCAACTGGACAATTAGAGATCAGGGGTCTCTTCTTTTTTTAAAGAGATTTTATTTATTTATTTTGAGAGAGAGAGAGCTGGGAGAGGGGCACAGGGACACATGGAGAGAGAATCTCAAGCCGACTCCCCACTGAGCATGGAGCCTGATGTGGGGCTCGATCTCACGACCCTGAGATCATGACCTGAGCCAAAACCAAGAGTCAGACGCTTAACCGACTGAGCCACCCAGGCGCACCAGCTGTCTCTTCTTTTCCCCTTTGCCCCACTTTTTATCTCAAGTGAGTGATTTAAATCTCACAACTTTTAGTCTAGCTTCAACTGATAATTTGCTCTACATTTCATTATACTTTATAATTGTGAACTTTCAGTTATTCCTAATCTTCTCATGAAATATTTCTTTATGCATATATTGTCTACTGCTGTTTTTCAAGACGTCTCTTTTTGAAGAATGTTTTCCTCACTTGAAATTCCACATCACTTGCTGATATCTCTTATTTTGAGACAGTCATTTTAGACATGTTCACCAAGTAAAGTAAAAAAAAAAAATCTGTGTTTATAATTTCTAAGCTCCCTTTTTCAATGGGTAAGTACTTCACTTACCTTTTGCTTATGAAGTTTCAGTGGATTCCCTGATGAATTGTGACATTGATAACAATATGCACTCTGCTGGTAGAAACCAGAAATAACAAAGAGAAAGGAAATAACATCTTTAGCCTCATCTCTTAGATTATGGCCTAACTCATAGTAAGCACTCAATAAATGTTATCAACTTGTTTTATTGTTATTATTAGATATTTATTATTATTGCTAGCAATATGCTAATCCACAGTGTTTCCTCTATTATTTATTTTTCTGATTCCATTTTGTGCATAGCCATGGAAAAAGTCAAACAGATCTGCATTTGAAGTTAGTTAGTACTTGCTTTTGCTCACAGAGCTTTAAAATGGGATTAAAACATGCATTACAAGATTTTTGTGTGTCTAGCGTGAGGCTCAGCACATAGTAGGCATTGAAGAAATGTTTGTCAAAATTTTTAAACATAAGTTTCCCCCCCCAAAACGTCTAGACATTTTTCTACTATCTTTCCTTCCATCTTTCCTTCAGAACAAGTAAACAGAAATTCCACTGTGTAGTCCTCATTCTTCTTTCCGGACAATTTCAACTTCTTCAGCGCCTCATCTTTCTTTCTTTGCATCTTCAACTCTAGCTAGATGAATAGGGGATGGGGAAACTAAATCAATACTCATGATTTCATTTATTTTCACAATTGCTACTGTAATGTATGCAGTAAAAGGAAAATAAACAAAATAGCCTGGAGTATGAAGAAATGGCAAGAAGTTTGATGTAGTTGGAGTAGGGATGCAAGGAATGGGGCAGTAAGTGGTTTAAAAATGTCTGTAGCAATATAAGGGGATCAAATTCCGAGTGGTTTCATATTCCAAGCTGTTTCGTATTTTAACCCGTGGGAGAGCATTCCCCAAAATGTGTTTCAGGTAACACTAACTTGAGAGGGTTTTAATAAACATCCTGTGAAAAAAATTCCATGAGCAAATACATGTGGGAAAATGCTGTATCAAATGGCAAGAGAAGGACTTCTCAGAGCCTTGAATATAATAATATATGAATCTCTTAGAAGAAAACATAGTGTGCAGTTATTTGACCTCAGAATTCTTTACTTTAGGTGGATTGTGCAGTACTGCCCTTCATCAGAACAACAGACCTTCTATGTAGGGGAATGACACAGATTAATTTTAAGAAGATAACTCTGTCATGGTGAGGCTGACTTGTAAAGGAGAGAGTTTGATTCATAGATCGGTGAGGGGGGCTATTATAACAGCCTGGACTGGTGATGGCCTGAACTAAAGTAATGGCCCAAGTGTAGAGCAACCAGCGATCTTTCAAAAGTGGTAGAAGTGTAAGATGATTGAAGAGAAAGCGTTACAATATTTTCAGGTTTTCAGTTTGGACCAACAGATCAATAGTGATATCATTAACAAGAATAGGAAAGAAAGGAGAAATGGCTAAGTGGGGAAAGATAATTAAATAATGAGTGACTCACAAACCTGTATATACAACCCCAACCTGTATTTCCAGTCCAGATTTATATTTTCAACTGTCCTTCTGATAATCTACAGACACTTCAACCTTAGCATGTTATAAACCGACTTCATCCACATAAGGAATAATCTATTCCTTCAGGGGTCCTACATATTCAGGGCATTATCTTCATCCTGCTTACTTAACCAACTTCGTCCAAATAGAGAATATTCTATCCCTTCAGGGGTCCTGTATATATTCTACTTTCTTATGTCTCTGGGGGATGTTCTTTCCTGGAATAAAACCTAACAGACTCTGGCTGCTCTAGGAAGTCCTAGATCCTAGATACCTTTTGGAAGAAGTCCCCCTCTCTCGGTGACTGTCCAACATGGGTCCATGTTACCTTATAGTCATCACCGAACTTCCTACAAAAAAGTTCTCAGTACATCAAGATTCTTAAACATGAGTTGAAATCTCATTGGAGCCATCTGTGGGCCTGTGCTCACCATCTTGGAAGATATGTCTCACTAATCAAAGTTACTCTAACCTTCTGAGCCTAGGGCTGCTTGGAAATCAGCAAGTTCTACCCTCCTGATGAGATTAAAAGATCTCTCTATCCATGCAAGAACTTCTAAGTGGGCAGATTCCCTGAGGCCCAGAACTAATATCTGTACATCATGAGCTCTGGAATATCCTCTGATAAAGTGGATCTTCTCTTAGGAAGGTCAGGTACTCTTAGAAGGTCCATGGACAGACTGAAAGAGACTTGAAATTCCTGGAATAACTTATGAAAATTAAAATATGTGTGGAAAATGTATAATTTTCTCAGAAGAACATCCATAGTTCTCATCAGATTCTCACCAGGGACCATGATCCTTATAAGACTGATATTTATGAAAGCTAGGTAGCTAAGAGCTTCGCTCTGTCCTGAAATATCACATCTTAGGTCAAACTAAAATACTTTCAAAGTAACACTTGAGAAATCTTAGCTAAGAGATTACAGATTTGGGTTATTCTTGAGTGTGAGGTGCAGGAGGTACGCTATAACAATCCCATATTTTACTTTCAGTTAACAGCTCATCCATACTTTCTTAAATAGAAATCAGAACCAACTTTTCAGATACTATTTCAAGGTACTACTTTTTGTCTTTAGATCCTTTTCATCTAAAATTGGTGTCAGGTAAGCTTCGTATCACAATGTCCTCCGATTGCTCTCCCGAAATTGAGGTTTTTCCCTCCCCCCTTATTACTAGTGCGGTGCCATGCCAAATCAAGTACTTAATAAATATTTGTTGAATGATTAACAGTTTATAAACTTCTTACTGTTTTCCTGTTATTTTAGATTGTTTACTTTCTTGCCCTGGTGAGTCTCACCATTTTCCTACCTTAAAATACTTTCGAACATGATATGCTTCTATAGCTAACTTACTATAGCAGTACCATATACATTTGTGATCTGGATTCATGGATCCACACGCGTCAATTATGGGAAGTTAGAATTTCAAAAAGGCTATGTGTAATTCTCAGCGGCTTTGTTGTGCCCCCTAGAGGCTTGTGTCTCCCAACAACACAACCTACTGAAAACACCCTCAGTTTTTTTAATAAGTTTCTTTGTTTTGGAAGGCAAGTCTCGTTTTTGATAGCTGTTCAGACTTCCTTGTCTTCTTTAAATTATTTCCCATTCAGCTCTGTCTTCCCCTGTAAAGATAATTCCTAAATGCTCAGCTAAAATAGAGTAATGCCATCCTCTCTACTGTATTGAGGTGAATTTCCAATAGCTTCGTAGTAGAGTATCGTTACTAATACTACTATTAATCTCATCACATAATGCAACACTTGAAACGTTTCTAAGTCTAAAGAGACTATTTGTGATGGAGAGGAGAGCAAGCCAGGAGAGCAGCTACCCAACCAGAGGCTTAGCCTGGAAGTGTCATGGTCTTTTAGCTTCAGTTTACAATGACTCAGATTCCCAAGCATTCCACACATGACATATATTTCTTTTCCTCTCTGAAATAAACAATGTATGTTTCAAAGCGAGATCCTCTAGCCCCCACACTCAGCTTTGAAGAATATAGTAATCAAATGTGGATAAAAGACAGAAAGAACGAGGGGAATTGTTTGTTTCCATATAAATAATTGCCTCTCTGAGCACAACTAGAAATTTTCATGGCTTTGTTTTGTCTTCTGTCTGCCTCCTGTAGCAGGAATGAGAAGAAAAGACAAAATCTGTGAGTGCAGTCGTTGGTTGACTGGATGACATGCCAACAGCACACGTCCCGATTGTTGAAGGTGAACAGATGGGGTGCTCATGATCATCCAGGGTGGGCTCCACATCTTCCACCTGGGAACATTAAAACCTGCAGGTAGAAAAATAGTAGCTGTTTTTGAGAAATTTTTACTGTGTTTCTAATTGTTGCTAACATCCAAGGTATTGAAACAAAATTAGACCCATGAAATAAGTATCTTTTTAGGCACCAGTCCTGTTTTCACAAATTGTCTCTGAATGAGTGTCATCTATGAAGTGTGACATTTAGTTTGGGGGATCCAAATGAGATAAACCATTTGTCACTTACTATCTATTCCTGATGAAATGAAACACAGGCCAGGCATATGGTCGTTTATTCAGCATTCATATTTGCATCATGATGGCAATATATTGCATCCCCCCTCCACATACCCCAACACAATGCAGTTATGTATCCATAGGTAATATACGGTAACTTCGCTTTAATGCTCTCTTGTAGGTACTAACAAGACAGTTCCATCTGGGATCACGTTCAACAAAGTCCACTTAACTATTGTCCTGAAATAGCATCATTTTTGGCAGCTTGAATACTGAAACATCTTCACAAAAAGTACCAGGGCAGCAAAGCCAATCGCTGGATATCTGGGGAGGCAGAATGGTTGAGCAGGAGTTCTGGTGTCAGAGCGAAGGGTGTTCAAATTCATACTCCGTCCCTCACTAGCTATCAAAATTTGGGCAAGTTGCCAAATCTCCTTGAGCCTTAGTTACGTTATGCATTTAAAAATACCAACCATGTAAGAATAAAGAACATAACATATGTAAAGCACCTAGCACCATTTCGTACACACAACGGAAACAAGAAAGACAGTACCTCCCCTTCATTTTCCTTTGGGCCATCAGATCAAAATACAAACCTGTGTTGATGTACTTGCAAAGTGCAAATGTATTTTTCAATATGCATAAGTTAAGATGATTTGTCTACTTGTTGGGGCGCCTGGGTGGCTTCAGTGGGTTAAACACCTGCCTTCGGCTCTGGTTCTGATCTCAGTGTCCTGGGATCAAGCCCCGCATCAGGCTTCCTGCTCAGCGGTGAGCCTGCCTCTCCCTCCTCCCTCTGTGATCTCTCTCACTCTCTCTCAAATAAATAAATAAATCCTTAAAAAAAAAAAGATGATTTGTCTGCTTGCATCACTGAATGTGAATATTAGGGACCCTTAAAGATTCTAAAAAGGGAGTGATATAATCACAGAGATTTTATTTGCGAATCAGGAGGCTTTTTATTAAAACAATATCCAAGGTTGCTGCCTGAGAACCAGGGGCGGTCCTGCTGCAGCCACAGCTCTTCCAGCAGCCTGACCATGTCGTCTCATTTAGTAGAGCAGCCGCCGCCCCCGCACAACAACAACAACAACTGAGAGGAAGGTGAACAGCCTTTGCCCCCGCCAGCCGGCCTCAACAGTTCCTGGGTGGAGCTACCCATGAACAGCAGCAATGGCAATGATAATGGCAATGGGGAAAATGGGGGGCTAGAACATGTACCTTCCTCATCCTCTATCCACAATGGAGACATGGAGAAGATTCTTTTGGATGCACAACATGAATCAGGACAGAGTAGTTCAAGAGCCGGCTCTCACTGTGACAGCCCTTCCCCACAAGAAGATGGGCGGATTATGTTTGATGTGGAGATGCACACCAGCAGGGACCATAGCTCCCAGTCAGAAGAAGTTCCAGAAGGAGAGAAAGAAGTTGATGCTTCGAAGAAAAGCGTCGACTGGGTGTCTGACTGGTCCAGTAGACCTGAAAACGTTCCACCTGAGGAGTTCCACTTCAGACACCCCAAACGCTCCGTCTCTTTAAGCATGAGGAAAAGTGGGACCATGAAGAAAGGGGGTATTTTCTCCGCAGAATTCCTTAAGGTGTTCATTCCGTCTCTCTTCCTCTCTCATGTTTTGGCTTTGGGCCTAGGCATCTATATCGGAAAGCGACTGAGCACGCTTTCTGCCAGCACCTACTGAAGGGAAGAACAGCCCTGGAGAAGTGGAAAAGCGTGTGACCTGTGAAGTGGTGTATTGTCACAGTAGTTTATTTGAACTTGAGACCATTGTAAGCATGACCCAGCCTACCACCCTGTTTTTACATATCCAAGTTCCAGTAACTCTCAAACCCAGTATTTTATTCAAACTCTGTTGAGGCATTTTACTAACCTCATTCCCTTTTTGGCCCGTAAGACACTTTAGAATTTCCTAACAGAGTTTACTGTTATTTAGAAATTTGCAAGGGCTTCTTTTCCGCAAATGCCACCAGCAGATTATAATTTTGTCAACAATGCTATCGTCTCCTTTTAGTGCCACCAGACTTAGACCTGCATCATTCATGGTATAAATTTTACTCTGGCAAGATAACTACCATCTCTCTCTTCAAATGAGATCAGGTTAGCAAATGATAGAACAGCTTTGTTGTTTTGTTTTGTTTTGTTTTTCTCAAGGCAAAGCAAACTTCCCTGAGCTTGAATTTATAGTTATTTAAAAAGAAAACAAGCAAAAAAAAAAAAAAAAAAAAAACAAGACACAAGAAAAAAAATATCCTGGGCAATAAAAAATTATTTTAAACAAACAAACAAACAAAAAACAATATCCAAGGAGGAAGGAACAATTCTGTGATTATATAACTGAGTGGGGTTAATTGTAGAAGAGAAGCAACAATCCTACTTTAATGCCATGTCTAACATAAATTATTGCTTTAAGGTTTTAGCATTTGAATCCCAAAAGCCTCAAAACTGCAAGTCTTTTTCATGAAAGTTTCTTTATTAATAACAAAAATAATAATAGCCAGTATTCACTGAGTGTTTATAATAAGGCAAGTACTGAGTTAAGTGCTCTACATGAATTATTTTTTGTAATTTTTCCAACAGTCTTGTGAGATATGCATGATCTACATTTTGCATGTTTCCTCAAGTCATCAAAGGCTAGGATTTAAAACAGAGTAGTACTGGGGTACCTGGGTGGCTCTGTCAGTTAAATGACCGACTCTTGATTTCAGCTTGGGTCATGATCTCAGGGTTGTGAGATCGAGCCCCACGTCAGGCTCTGTGCTGGGCATGGAGCCTGCTTCAGATTCTCTCTCTCCCTCTGCCCCTCCCCCCTAAAAATTAAAAATAAATAAAATAAAATAGGGTAGTATTAACAGTTCTGACTATAATACTTTGACACATTACCACTCACTTTTGCAGGATCTCTAGTACTGAAAATCTCATCTCAATATTTGTGACTATTTCTGATAATAAAATTTATTATGTGCCAGGCATTATTTTAAATACTTCACGTTCATTATATCTTATCATCTTTGCTATTTCCTGAGGAAATAAACGTTCTTATCCCAATGTCACAGAGAAAGAAATTCTAATAGAAGGCAAGATCAAAATTAAACCCAAATGTGCTTGACACCTAAGCACCTCTTCCTAAGCACTACACTTTGTCTTTAAACAAAATTTTTAATTTTGTTTTTTAAGATTTTATTTATTTGACAGAGAGCGACACAGCGAGAGAGGGAACACCAGCAGGGGGAGCGGGAGAGGGAGAAGCGGGCTCCCCGCTTAGCAGGGAGCCCGATGTGGGACTCGATCCTAGGACCCTGGGATCATGACCCGAGCTGAAGGCAGACGCTTAACGACTGAGACACCCAGGCGCCCCATATTTTATTTATTTATTTGTCATCGAGGAGAGCACCAGCAAGGGGAGCAGGAGAGAGAGAAGCAGGCTCCCCGCTGAGCAAGGAGCCCAATGCAGGATTCGATCCCAGGACCCTGGGATCATGACCTGAGCCGAAAGCAGAGGCTGACCGACTGAGCCATCCAGGCGTCCCCACACTTTGTCCTTAGAAATGTGTTTGTGGCTGTTAGAAAGGGGAGCGGAGGTGATAAAATCACATTGTTGATTGCCCATCTCTCAAAGGATCTGTATACAAAAGAGACAAAGAACATCACATAGCCAAGGACAATAACCAAAAGCATGGCCCAAACATACACAAGCAGTATCAACAAACTAAATCTGTGTGAGCTAAAGCTAAAAATCATGTTAAAGACCAAAAAGAGGGCGCCTGGGTGGCTCAGTTGGTTAAGTGACTGCCTTCGGCTCAGGTCATGATCCTGGAGTCCCTGGATCGAGTCCCTCATCGGGCTCCCTGCTCGGCAGAGAGTCTGCTTCTCCCTCTGACCCTTCCCCCTCTCATGTGCGCTCTCTCTCTCTCTCTCTCTCTCTCTCTCTCTCTCATTCTCTCTGTCTCAAATAAATAAATAAAATCTTAAAAAAATAAAAAAGACCAAAAAGAATCTCTTTAATTTGTTTAGCTACATCTGAGACAAAAAGAACAAAAATCAGCAAGGTAACTGCTTGGAGCAAATGATACAATATTACCAAATGACCAAAAGTAAGCAGTGTGACTCCACTTTTCTTCTTCCTTTTCCATCAAAGAGACAAGCCTTCAACTTGAAAAGGAGAAATGTGGTTGAAAGGGCATTCTAAGATACATAGTAAGAGAACTCTGTGCTACTTTAAATTAGGTAAAATGTGGGCACCTGGCTGGCTCAGTCAGTAGGGCGTGCAATTCTTGGTCTCAGGGCTCTGGGTTTGAGCCCCACATTGCATGTAGAGGTTACTTGATAAAATAAGTATATATATATATGTTTAGTGGAATGTATGGATTCAAAAGAATTCCATCTCAATGTGACAAAAATCTTATGTATATAAACATAGGACTATTCTGGAAATCTCTCAATTTGATTGAACAAGCATACGTGTACCAGGCATGCTACTGAAATGTTTGGCAATACAAAAGATAAATAAAACAGTCTCTTCCCTCTTCGGCTCATGATCTGATTGAGATATTTTCAAAACGATAAAGCAATGTGCAACATATAATAGGTTAAAATTGCTAGTTTTGAGTCAGGGGAGAGAGAGATCAATTCCTCCCATAAAATCTCAAGAGGGCTTATTGTGAATGTCTTACTTAATCTGGACTTTCAAAATGAATAAGATTTCGACAAGGAGAAATGGGGCGGAAGGATATCCTAAGTTGATGAGAATGGCCCAGTCATGTCATTGGAGTATTGGAGTGGAACAGCGTGCGGTTTACTTAGGGAAGTGTAAATGGTATGGTTTTGGAGAAAGCAAGATAAATGACAGAGATTATACAGGTCACTAAGATAGTAAAATAGGGATTTATCTTTTATTCATCACTGTATATCCAGCATGGGGCCTGGTAAAGATTAGTACCCAATAAATAAAATAAAGGACAAGAAATACGAATTTGAATATAGACAAACATTGCCTCAATTTTCAAAACCAGAGAAAAGTTGGATTACAGAACAATTATTAACAGACTGGTTTTCAAACACTTAAAAATAAAAGTAGTACTCATGAGGAACCAGCATGGATTTATGAGCAGCTAACCCCACTAGAGTGTCCTCACTTTTTCTTTCCCAACTTTTTCTTTTGAAAAATTACAGCTCTAGAAAATTTGGAAGAATAAATTCGATGAACATACATTTATACTTCACTTAGCTTCTCCAGGTATTAATATTTTGCCACATTTGCACTAGCCCTCTCTCCCTCCCCCTTCCCTTTTCCCTCTCTCTCTCCCTTAATCCCTTTTATTCCTGGTTTTGCCTTCCACGGTTTCAATCAACAGCAGGCCAGAAGCAGATGATCCTCCTTCCAACATAGAATCAGAAAGTCAATAGCAGCCTAACGCTATGTAACAAGGTCTATCATTCCCCTCACTTCTCATCACGTAGGCATTTTATCACCTCACATCATCCCAGGCAGGAGAAAGGTGAGTACACTAAGATAAAATATTCTGAGAGCGAGACCACATTCACATAGCTTTTGTTACAGTTTGTTGTTATAATTGTTCTATTTTATTATTAGTTGCTATTTATTTCTCACTGTGCCCAATTTACAAATTAAACTTTATCGTAGCTATGTAAAACATAGTAACACAGTAAACACAGTATAAAACACAGTTTAAAAAAACAGTATAAAAACAGTTCCGTATTAGTTGTGGTTTCAGGCATCCGCTGGGGGGGTGTCTTGGAATGTATCCCCCAGAGATAAGGGGGGAACTACTGTATATACACAAATATGTGTGTGTGTGTGTGTGTGTGTATGTATATATACAAAAAAATGGTTTACATATATGTAAAGTTTTCTCCTTTTTCTGAACCATTTGAAAGTAAGTTTCAGATATCACTTCCTTTTAAAATAAGGTTGCTAACCTAGTATTAACAAATATAATGTATCTGGGCTTTCAAAAGCAAAATATTTGCTGAAATAAATATTGGCAAAATATTTCTTTTATTGTTTTGAGGGTTTTTTTGCAAAATATTTCTGAATAGCTTCATGAATTAAATGGAAAAATGAGTCAAATGATATGAACAGGTGAGTTCAGTTAATTAAATTAACATGCTGAAGAGTGTTGATTAATGGATCAGTTTCACCCTGGAGGGAGGTCACTAGCACTGTCCTACAAGGTTCTTCTGTACTTACTGCAGTCGAAGTAAACAGTCTATCTCCCACTGACAGTTTATCCCTGGATAATATCTAATTCAACTCTTTCCAGCTATAGTTCATACAAATCACATTTAGGATTTTTAAAAATATATTTATTCTTGCCCACCCCCAGAGATTCGGACTTAGTATGACTGGGGAAGGGCTCCAGATATCTGTGGCAAGACATCTATAACTAGAATCATTGATTTAGGGTAACTATCCTCATTTGATTAAATCTCTAGCAGATATCCCTACCTCGTTGCAGGTAATTTAGATCTAAAAATCTTCAGACACTTATAATACAAAAAATTGCCTGAGCACAGTGTTTATCCACCTGAATGAAATAGATTTGCCAATTTCAGGTCATCTTATTCAACCTGCAGCTACAGTTTCAATTAAGACTAAAAAAAATTCATAGTTGTACATTCTAGACAAGGTAGAGGCCCTTTTTTTTTTTACATCTTCTAATGGCTAAGATCTTAATCCTGGAATGTGGCTAAATTGGGCCTCAAAACATAAAAATTATAATGTGTAAGCTCTTCCTCTGAGTTTTAGTATCAGATATTTGAAAGAGACCTATATTTTATAATAAGCATCCCCATTTTCAAGGCTTTTAGGCATTTTACTTTCTACATATAAGAAGAAAATATGTTTGAGCTTTTTTTTTTTTCCAAATAAGCTTTAAATACTGATGGTGGGGCTTGAACTCACAACCCTGAGATCAAAAGTTGCACAGCTCTACCAACTGAGCCAGCCAGGAACCCCTAGAAGAAAATATGTTAATAGAGGACCATACACTAAGGAGGGACATCATGGACTCATATAGGAAGAATCTTTTCTGAGTCGAGATTTGTCTCCTAAATAAGAAATATAAGTTAGGGCTTTTGTCTTCTCCTAAGGACCATATTGTTTTTAAAGATCTGACTACAGTTTGAAAATCCTTTAATCTCTATGAACTCTTTGTAAATTATAAGATAATAATCAGATGACTTCAATGTTGTGGTGGGTGGGAGGTTATCAAGACCTTGAACATGGGCTCTCTATGGACTGGGAGGTTGATTTCCCTATAAATCCGTCATCTAGGGCTTGCTGTATAAATCAGAATGAGACGAGAAAAAAAGAATTTCTCAATTTAATACTTTTAAAAGACAGTTTATGGAATAAATCTGGAACAAATTGCACACTTATCTGTATGCATCAGGTCAGTATTGTTGGATTACAACTTGCTTTTCCCTGCCAGGGTAAAGAAAAGTAGGCCACAGTGGGAATAAATTGTGTAAACAAAACAAAACAAAATCTTAAATCTATTATGCTATTGAGAAAGGGAAGTTATGTTAACAAGAATATGTGAAAAGTAGTTTTCATTCACAGATAACTTTTCAATTTTGTTTATAAAAATTTAAGAAAACTATCACCCCTACTTCTGAAGACTGATAATAACTAACACCTACCAAATGCTTGATATTTGCCAGGTGCTCTTATAATTACTTTGGATCTGGGATTTTTAACCTTGACTACAAATTAGAATCATCTGGGGAGCTATAAAATTCCAGATGACCAGGCCTCAATGGAAACCAATTAAATTAGAATATTGGAGGGTGATGTCAGTCCAAGCATTAGTACTTTTTTTAAGTTCACCAGGTGATTGCAATATGCTGAGGTTGAGAACTATTGTTTCTGATACATCAACTTATTTAAGCTTTATAACAGCCTCTTGATGTGGGGTGCTTTTTATTACCATCACTCTCACTCTTACCATTTCTTAATTACAAGTGAAAAGACTATGACAGAAAAATGTGAAGTTAATGTCCCAAGGCCATCAGCTCCTAAGTGACATGAATGAATGTCACACTGAATTCAGGCAGTGTGACTCTATTATGCTATTATTATATCATTGCCACCCTAATTAAAAACCACAGATTACCACAATTTGTCAACCTTCAAAGTACCGATCATAAATGTTGCTTTAGGGACACCTGGGTGGCTCAGTAGGTTAAGCAGCTGCCTTCAGCTCAGGTCATGATCCCGGGGTCCCAGAATCGAGCCCCGCATCAGGCTCCCTACTCAGTGGAGGGCCTGCTTCTCCCTCTCCCTCTGCCTGCCGCTCTGCCTACTTGTGCTCTCTATTTCTCTGTCAAATAAATAAATAAAATAAAATAAGACCTAAATGTGAGACCAGAAACCATTAAAAAAATCATAGAAGAGAACAACAAAAAAATAAATAAATAAATGTTGCTTTAGTAGCCCTTACACAATAATAATTTGTTTTGTTCAAAGTTAAATGTAGAGAAAATAACGTCTGCTGAGAAGATTCCTATTTGCCAACATTATAATACAACCAAACTGTCTGGTTTTTAAAGCATGTCCCTGTTGCCATCCAGCAGTGTTGGGCCCTCACTCTTTAATGCAGTCTCACACCGAGTGCTATAGAGTTCCTATTTTTAAAACACTGCAGAAAAGTTGTATTTATAGAAGATTGAAGCGAGATCCATTCTTCTAGACATTCTATGTGATAGCCTTCAATTAAGTGAATCCAGATGAAAGCTTATTATTTAGCCAATGTTATTTTAGTCCCATGCAGAATTCTCTTCACTGTAGTATTTAAAGATTCCATATTTATGTGCTAACATAACTAGTTAATGTTTTTCTCACTGCAAGCTGCTTCAAAATTGGTGAGGCAGGATTATAAATAAATGATCAGACATGCTGCTTATATGTCAGTGACTCAAGTGAAAGCCTACAAGGATGATTATGAATCACATGAATTTAGAAGGTATATCTAAAATGCTGTGTCACAGAACCTGAACCGAAAACAACATTCAAAGATTTCAGCAATATGCTGAAGCAAATAAGATTAAAATTTAACAAAAGTATATTTAGTATCTTGCACTGGTTTGAACAAAAACACAAGACAGAGTATAACACTTTGAGTCAAGTCACCCTATATTCGGACAGAACGGGCTGTTACGAAGTTCCTTCTTATATTGAAATGACGCCACATCTTGTAATTTTCATCCAACTGTCTTGGCTTTTTCTACTCAAGAGCACAAAAAAAAATGCCAAATGACTTGGCAAGACTGCATATCATACTGAATGACAACAAATCTTTGAATATTTGAATAATATATTGCTTTCGGGGAAGCAATATAACACAGTAATTAAGAACCTGAGATCAGGGCGCCTGGGTGGCTCAGTTGGTTAGTGACTGCCTTCGGCTCAGGTCATGATCCTGGAGTCCCAGGATGGAATGCCACATTGGGCTCCCTGCTCAGTGGAGAGTCTGCTTCTCCCTCTGACCCTCCCCCTTCTCATGCTCTCATTCTCTCTCTCTCAAATAAATAAATAAAATCTTAAAAAAAAAAAAAAAGAATCTGAGATCAGGCAGGTCTCAGTAGGATAACCAACCATCCCAGCTTGCCCATGAATGAACGATTTCCTGGGATACAATACTTTTGGCACATAAGATGTGGTCAAGCCCCATTAAAAAGCCCAGACACCAAAAGCCCAAGTCAGCTTCCCTGGCTAGCAGTATTCTTTGAATATTGTCTTACGTTGATGTATGACATCAGCCAGAAGGGTAACTTGCCCCCGAGGAAGATGGAAGCTTCAGGAGTGGAACCCTCTCAGGCTTCACCCTATCCCTCTCTTCCTTTGACTGGTTCTGACTTGTATCCTTTTGCTCTAACAAAACTGTAATCGTAAGTATGGTATTTGTGTGCATTCTGTGAGTCATTCTAGTGAATTATTAAAGCTGAGAATGGTCATGGGAACCCCCAAATCTGTAGGCCTCGGGATTCCTGAACTTGTGGCTGGTGTCTGAAGTTTGGGCAACCTTTGGGCACTGTTCCCTCAATTTGTACAGGTCTGTTTATTCTTTATACGCCCTGTAACAGAGTTTCAAAATACAAAATGCAAACATTGACAAAATAAAGAAGAAAAATTGACAAATTCACAAACATCATTGTGGAATATTTTGAATACTATAATACATCTCTCAAAATAGCTCAATGGAACAAGCAAGAAAAATCTATAAAGAGATAGAAAACCTAAAAAACACAATTAACAAATTTGACCTAATATATAGATTTTATGTGAAAAGAAATTAGTTTACATTGCATACAAACTACAATAGGATATACAGTTGACCCTTGAACAACAGGGGTTTAAACTGCATGGGTCCATTTATACATGGATTTTTTACAGTACCATACTGCAAATGTATTTTCTCTTCCTTACAATTTTCTTAATAACATCTTTTTTCTCTAGCTTACTTTATCATAAGAATATGGTATACAATATATATAACATAGAAAATATGTGTTAATCAACTGTTTCATTATTGGTTAAGTCTTCCAGCCAACAGCAGGCTATCAGTAGTTAACTGGAAACTCAAAAGTTATATGCAGATTTTTGACTGCATGGGGGGTTGGCACCCCAACCCCCACACTGCTCAAGGGTCAAATGTACATTGTTTTTAAGTACACATGGACTGTTTTTTGAAATCGAACAAATGTGATTATAAAATGAACCTCAGCCAATATAAAATGCTTGAAATCATTCAGAATATATTCTTTGAACACAGTGCAATTAGAATAAAAACAATAAAAAGCTTAACTAGAATACCACCAAATGTTTGGAAATTAGGGAATACATCTCTAAATATCTCATGGGTCAAGATAGAGTCAGAATGGAAATTAGAAAATATTTTAACTGGAAGGATAATAAAAATATGAGAAAAAGTTTGAGGTATGCAGCTAAAGCAGTGTTTAGAAAGAAATATATAGCTTTATTTTCTTAAGATTTTATTTTTAAGTAATCTCTACACCCAGCACAGTGCTCAAACCCACGACCCTGAGATTAAGAGTCAGATCCTCTACTGACCCAGCCAACCAGGCACCCCAGAAATATATAGCTTTAAATGTATACATTAGAAAAGAAGAAAGACTGAACTTTAAATTATCTAAGTTACCATCTCAAGATAGTAGCAAAAGCACTAAATTAACCATAAAATAAAATAGAAGGAAATAAATAATAAAGATAAGAACAGAGATGAATAAAACAGAAAAAGTATATGCGAGAGAAGAGATCAATAAAATCTCAAGTTCAATCTTTAAAGGAATAATGAATTTATATACTTTAGGCTGAGCAAGGGAAAAAAAAGAAACACAAATTACCCATGTCACAATAGGAATGGGAGAAACTAATACAGAAACCAGACATTAAAAGCATAAGGGGACACTTCTAATTCCAGGATTCCAGCATGTGGGGGAATAAAAACATAACTGGTAAAAAAAAAAAAAAATTCTTTTAAAAAACAATCATTTAGTCTCTAGAAATTGTACTAAGGATATACATCAAATGGAGAAGCATTCATTCAGGAGAATCTACCAAATATCAATGAGAACAGTGAGAGTCTGTAGCACTTGAGGCACAACCCACTGCCTTCCTCCCCCTTCCCAGATCTGCCTGGCAGAAGCTCTACACAGAAAAATGTGGCCAAGAAGATGGGTCTCTGTCTCCTCACAGCTCCCAGTCAAGGGCTTACAGTATGCCCCGGGAGAAGCAGGCCACCAGCATTTCTCACCCTCTCCAACTCTAAGTTGAAGAGGCCAAATCTGGTAAGTGTAGCTGAGAGGCTGGGGGCTCCAACACTCCAAGCAGACCCCAATCATGGGCAGAAACTCTAACCTAGGCATGGCAGGCCAATAATACTGGATTAGGGTAGAAAGACTTAATATTGTTAACATATCCATACTACCCAAAATGAACTAACAGCAGGTTCAACACAATCCCTATCAGAACCTCAATAGTTGGGGGTGCCTGGGGGCTCAGGTGGCTAAGCGTCTGCCTTTGGCTCAGGTCATGATCCCAGGACCATGGGATTGAGCCCCACATCGGGCTCCTTGCTCAGCGGGGAGCCTGCTTCTCCCTCTCCCTCTGTCTGCCGCTCCCCCTGCTTGTGTTCTCTCTCTTCTGTCAAATAAATGAATAAAATCTTTAAAAAAAAAAAAAACCAATAGCCTTTTTGTAAAAATGGAAAAGATGTCCTCAAATTCATATGGAATTCCAAGGGGCCCTGAAAAACCAAAACAATATTGAAAAAGAAGAATAAAGTCAGAGGACTTACACTTCTCAAATTAAAAGCTAACTACAAACCTATAGTAATCAAAACTGTGTGCTGCTGGCATAAGGACAGATATACAGAAATATGTGCAGAAATAAACCCGTACATCTATGGCCAATTAGCTTTTGGCAAGGTTGGCACATCCACTCAATGGGGAAAGAACAGTCTCTTTACAACTGGATGTCCACATGCAAAAGAATGATTTAAGACCCCTATCTCACCCCATATATAAAAATTAACTCAAACTGGGGCACCTGGGTGGCTCAGATGGTTGAGCGTCTGCCTTTGGCTCAGGTCATGATCCCAGGGTCCTGGGATCGAGCCCCACATCAGGCTCCCTGCTCAGCGGGAAGTCTGCTTTTCCCTCTCCCTCTGCTGCTCCCCCTGCTTGTGCTCTCTCGCTCTCTCTGTCAAATAAATAAATAAAATCTTAAAATAATTAAATGTAAATGTAAAACTGAAACCATAAAAGTCTTAGAAGCAAACATGTGGGTGAAAATTCATGACCTTGGATTGGGCAAGGAATTTTTAGATATGACCTCAAAAACATGAGCAACAAGAGAAAAGAAATAGATAAACTGCACTTCATCAAAATTAAAACCTTTTCTATATCAAAGTATATTATAAAGAGAGTGAGAAGACAAATGTACAGAATGGGAAAATACATGCAAATCATATATCTGACAAAAGATTATCAGAACCCATAACAAACTTCTACAACTCGACAACAAAAAAACCAAACAACCCAAATAAAAAATGGGAAAAAAACTTAGACATTTCTCCAGAGAAGACATTCAAATGATTAAGAAAAGATGCTCAATAGATTTAGTCATTGGAGAAATGCAAATCAAAACCACAATGAGATCCCACTTCACACCTATTAGGATGGCTACAATAAAAATTACAGAAAATAACAGGTATTGGCAAGGATACGGAGAAATTGGAACATTTATACGTTACTGGTAGGGATGTAAGATGGTGCAACCACTGTGGAAAACAGTTCGGTGGTTTCTCAAAAATCTAAACATAGAATTACCATACGACCTAGCAATGCCACTACTAAGTATATACCCAAAAGAACTGAAATCGGGACTCAAACAAACATTTGTATGTCAATGTTCATAGCAGTATTATTCACAATAGCCAAAAGATGGAAACAACCTGAGTGTTCATCAACAGATGAATAAACAAAATGTGGTATTCTTGTAGTCCAACGATAAAATATTTTTCAGTCAAAAAGGAAAGAATAAAGTTCTAATACATGTTTCAATACGAATGAGCCTTGAAAATACAAACATTTTTTAAATAAATTTAAAAAGGCCTAAATAACTAAAAAGACATCCTATATTAATGGACTGGAATGCTTAATACTGTTAAGATACTACCCAAATTCATCTACAGTGTCAATAAAATCCCTATCAAAATCCTACCTCCCTTCCTTGCGGAAATTAAAAAGCTGATCCTAAAGTTCATATGGAAATTCTAGGGCTCAAAATAGCCAAAAATATCTTGAAGAAGAACAAAGCTGGAGGACTTACACTTTCTGATGTCAAAACTTACTACAAAGCTATAGTAATCAAGACAGTATGGTACTGGCATAAAGATAAACATGAAGTCAATGAAACAGAATTGGGAGCCAAGAAATAAACCCTTAGTTTTATAATTGGTTTTTTGACAATGGTGCCAAAATACCTCAATGATAAAAGAATCATCTTCCAACAAATGATGCTGGTCCAACTGGATGTCCACATGCAAAAAAACGAACCATATACAAACAGTAATTAACAATCAATCAAAGCCATAGATGTAAGGAGATGAAACTATAAAATTCTTTTTTTTAATTTTATTTTATTAGGTTAATCTCCATACATTACATCATTAGTTTTTGATGTAGTGTTCCACGATTCATTGTTTATGTATAACACCCAGTGCTCCATTCAATATGTGTCCTCTTTAATACCCATCACCAGACTAATCCATTCCCCCACCCCCCTCCCCTCTAGAACCTTCAGTTTGTTTCTCAGAGTGAAACTATAAAATTCTTACCAGAGGGCACCTGGGTGGCTCAGTCAGTTAAGTGTCTGCCTTTGGTCCAGGTCATGATCTTGGGGTCCTGGGATTGAGCCCCACATCTGGCTCCCTGCTCAGCAGGGGGTCTGCTTCTCCCTCTCCCTCTGCCCCCCCACTTGTGCTCTCTCAACATAAATAAAATTTTTAAAATATAAATAAATTAAATTAAAAAAATAAATTTTAAATAAATAAAATTTAAATAAATAATTTTAAATAAATAAATAAAATTTAAAAAAATAAAAGAATTCTTACCAGAAAACATAGATGTAAATCATCATAAGTGTGCACTGGGCAAAGATTTTCCAAATATGACACCAGAAGTTGAAGCAAAGGAAAAATAAATTGAACACTTAAAATTCAATAAAAAGATAAATAACTCAACTAAAAATTGCCAAAAGATCTGAATAGACATTTCTCCAAAGAAGGTATACAAATGATCAACAAGCCCATGAAAAGATAATCCACATCATTAACCATCTGGAGAATGCAAATCATATGCACAATGAGATACCATTTTACCCACAGGGTAATGACTATAAACAAAAAGACATAATACCAAGTTTCAGCAAGTACGTGGAGAAATTGGGGCCCCCATACACTGCTAATTGCATTATAAAATGGTGCAGCCCCTTAATGACACTTAAAACTTAGAACAGGGGCGCCTGGGTGGCTCAGTCAGTTGGTCGTCTGCCTTCTGCTCAAGTCATGATACTGGGCTCCTGAGATCCAGCCCCGCATCAGGCTCCCTGCTCAGCGGGAAGCCTGCTTCTCCCTCTCCCTCTGCCTGTCGCTCCCCCTGCTTGTGCTCTCTTTCTCTATCAAATAGATAAATAAAATCTTTAAAACTTACAACAGTAAGGTAAATAAATAAATGTCACAATATCTCTAAGTCAAGGATTTTAGGGTACTAACACACAGTAAGTCCATCATTCTGTTTCATTTCCATTGTTGTCAAGTATCTCCAGCTATGCCTTTTATCTGGCTCTTTATTTATCTCCACTGCTATTGTTCTTCAATCCTCCTTTCCTCTTTGCACCCTATAATAGACTGAGGTAAGAATTTCAGTTCCAGTTCTGCTACTCTCTCTCTTTTTTTTTAAGATTTTATTTATTTGTCAGAGAGAGAGAGCACAAGCAGAGAGAGCCGCAGGCAGAAGGAGAAGCAGGCTCTCCCTGCTGAGCAAGGAGCCCATTGCGGGGCTCGATCACAATCATGACCTGAGCCGAAGGCAGACGCTTAAGCAACTGAACCACCCAGGCGTCCCACTCTCTATCTAACTTTAGACAAATTGTATATTTCCTCTGAATCTCACTTTATTTATAAGGAAAATGAGAATAAAATCTATCTTCCCTTATCTATCTCCTAGGCTTATTTTGAAAATCGAATATAAATGTATATGACAATGTCTTATACATTCTAAACCAACGAATTTAAGTCATTATTAGATGTGAGAAATGTGCTAGCAATAATGTAGAACTGAGGCATGTTTTTATCAGAAGTTGTACTGATTGCATAAAAATGTGTGTTCTCTGTTATTGTTAGTTAGGTTAATGGGTAATTTTATCATTTTCTTCTTAAATGAAAACACAATTTACATTTTTACATATGCAGTCCTCAACTGATTTTTTCCTGCCTGTGGATCAGTGAGCTTTGATAGACAAATCAGTTACCATTCTTGATCTATAAAATACATCAGCAAGTAAAAGTGAATTTTTTCCTAAATGTTCAAAATGTATCTATTATCTTTCTGAAAGGTGCTTCCTTCAGCTTCTTCATAGTCTAAGATTCTACTGAGTCTTCCTGCCCATTCTCTCCATTAATATGTGTACTATTTCAGTGTTACCAAAAACATGTAAATTAAAAGTTTTCAAAGACAGCAGAAGCACTCCCATTGAAAGCATCAGAACAAAGGAAGAAAAATGAACTGTCCCTGAGAAAAACTATCTCCCACCATATTCTCTGCCAATATCACAATGACTTGGTGGTTTCACTGTCAAAATTCAAGAATTATATTGGCATATAATTATAATGATCTAAAAGGCAAAGCAGGGGCGCCTGGGTGGCTCAGTTGGTTAAGCGACTGCCTTCGGCTCAGGTCATGATCCTGGAGTCCCGGGATCGAGTCCCACGTTGGGCTCCCTGCTCAGCAGGGAGTCTGCTTCTCCCTCTGACCCTCTTCCCTCTCATGTGCTCTCTATCTCTCATTCTCTCTCTCTCTCAAATAAATAAATAAAATCTTTTAAAAAAATAAAACTAAAAGGCAAAGCATTGAAAAGGAGCTGTTGAGATTCAGAGATACTCTGAGGTTTCCAAGTGCAGCTTGCCTTGATGCCATTTATGTTTCAAGTTTTAAGTGAGTCTGCCTGAAGGAGTACCTTAGGGAGAGTTAAAGAGGAAGAAAGACCCAAGTACGTCCATTTTTTTCTGCCTAGCAAAGTCTTATATTTTACAGCTACCTTCTGTATATGGTGCTCAAGATGAACCACCTAAGAGAGTTAAATGTGGACTTTCCAATTTATGATCAATGATCTGACTTAGAGATAGAAAAGAGGTGGCAGCTCAAGAGCTCTGTTTATAGGGATACACTGTCACAAAGGAGTTTTTAAGTACAGAAAAAGACTAATTTTAATATATATGTGGATCTTGAAGAACAAATAAAGAATAGAGGACAAATATCAATATGACCTAAGGGTAGGGATGAGTTTCTTAAAGCACAAACCAGAAGATTGATAAAATTTGACATTTAAAGGAATGTACTTCAAAAAAACTATAAATACAGAAAAACAATCAATAGACTGAGAAAGGATATTTGAAATATACGTGTCTGAAAAATTAGTATACAGAATATATGAAGAGCATGTACAAATGAATCAGAAAAAGTCAAACAACCATAGGAAAAGCAGTAAAAAATTACAGGCAGGCAATTCAAATGAGAGGAATATTAAAAATAAAATAAACACATGAAAAGATACTCAATCTCACTACCAGAGAAATACAACATGGTTCATGAAAAGTGCCTGTTAGGAAGGGATGTGTGTATGCATTTTCTCAGCATGTCCTTTTTTATCATTATTTGGTCTGTATATTTTTGTTTATTCTTTATTATTTTAATAACAGCTTTGTTGAGATACAATTCACATGCAATCAAATTCACTGTATTAAAGTGTACAATGCAGTGAATTTTAGTACACTTACAGAGTTGTGCAAGCATCATCACTATCTAATTTCAGAATATTTTTAGCACCCCAAAAAGAAATACCACACCCATTAGTAGTCACTCCCTATCTTGCTGCCACCCTTAGCCCATGGCAACCAGTAAACTACTTTCTTTCTGTACGAATTTGCCTATTCTGGAAATTGCATGTAAATATAATCTCACATTATGTATCTGACTTTTGTATCTGACTTTTTCACATAGCAAATTGTATTCAACTTTGCAGCATGTATCATGACTTCATTCCTTTTTATTATCAACCAATATTTGATTTATGGATGTGCCACATTTTATTGATCTGCTTATCAGTTGATGGACATTTGGCTAGTTTCCAATATTAAAAATTTATCTTTGATTTTTTTTTTTTAATAAATGTCCCTGGGTTAAAAGCTGCTCTCAGTGACCAAGTTCTGAGTCAGGTCAAATAAACTCTGTGACGGTGTTTTCAGAAATCTTCCAGACAGGTCAAATAATTACAATTAATACCACAGAAATAAAAAAGATCATAAGGCACTAGTATGAATAATTATACACCAACAAATTGGGTAACCAAGAAGAAATGGATAAACTCCTAGAAACATACAATGCACCAAGACTGAATTATGAAGAAATAGAAAACCTAAACAAAACAATAGTAAGTAAAGAGACTGACTCAGTAATCAAAAATTTCCCAGCAAAGAAAAATCCAAGACCAGATTCCTTCAGTGATGAATTCTATGTAACAAATGTGTATCAATCCTTCTCAAACTCTTCCCCAAAACTGAAGATTAAGGAACACTCCCAAACTTATTTTATAAGGCCAGAATTACCCTCACACCAAAGCTAGACAAAGTATACCACAAGAAAAGAAAATTATAGACCAATATACCTGAAGGACATAGATGTAAAAATTCTCCATAAAAATACTAGCAAATTGAATTCAAGAGCACATTAAAAGGATCACACACCATGATCAAGTGAAATTTATCCCAGGGATGCAAGAATGATTCGACATATACACATCAACAAATATGATACGTCATATTAACAGAATGAAAGATAAAAGTTATATGATCATCTCAAAAGACACACAAAAATTATTTGACAAAATTCAACATCCTTTCATGATAAAAACTTTCAAATTAGGTATAGGAAGGAATGTACCTCAACAAAATAAAGGTCACATATGACACGCCCACAGCTAACATCATATTCAAAAGCAGAAAACTTTTCCTGTAAGATCAGAACAAGATCAGGGTGCCCATTTTCACCACTTCTACTCAACATAGTACTGGAAGTCCTAGCCAGAGCAATTAGGCAAGAAAAAAAAATACATCCAAATCATAAAGGAAGAAGTAAAATTATTTCTGTCTGCAGGTGACATAGTCTTCTCTATAAAAATGTAAAAAAGTCCCCTAAAAAACTTTTAAAACTAATAAAGGAATTCAGTGAAGTTTCATGATACAAAATCAAATTACAAAAATTAGTAGCAGTTCCATATACTAGCAACAAACTATCTGAAAAATAAAATAAGAAAATTCCATTTATAATAGCACCAAAAAGAATAAAATACTTAGGAATACATTTAACCAAGGAGGAGAAAGATTTGTACACTGAAACTATAAAACATTAATGAAAGAAATTGAAGAAGACACAAATAAATAGAAAAAATATTCCACATTCATGCATTCGAAGAATTAATATTGTTAAAATGTCCATTCTACCCAAACTGATCTATAGACTCAATACAATTCCTATCGAAATTCTAAAGGTATTTTTCACAGAGATAGAAAAAGCAATACTAAAATTGATATGGAACCACAAAAGACCCCAAATTGCCAGAGCAATCCTGAGAAAGAACAAAACTGGAGGTCTCACACTTGCTGATTTCAAATTATATTACAAAGCCACAGTAATCAGAACGATATGATACTGGCATAAAAATAGACATATGGACCAGTGGAACAAAATAGAGAGCCCAGAAATAAACTCCTGCATATACCGTCAACTAATCTATGACAAGGGCACGAGAATACACAATAGGAAAAGCATAGTTTCTTCAATAAATGGTGTTGAACTAACTGAATATCTACATGCAAAATAATGAAAATGGACCCTTATCTTACACCACACACAAAAAAAAGCTCAAAATTGATTCGAGACTTAAATGTAAGCCCTGAAGCCATAAAACTTCTAAAAGAAAACATAGTGAAAAAGCTTCTTGACATTGGTCTTGGCAATAATTTTTTTGGATTTGACACCAAAAACATGAGCAACAAAAGTGAAAACAAGTGGGACCACATCAAACTTAAAGCTTCTGCACAGCAAAGGAAACTATCAACAAAATGAAGAGGCAACCTATGGAATGGGAGAAAACATTTGCAAACCATACATCCGACAAGAGGTTAATATCCAAAATATATACAAACTAAATACAACTCAATAGCCAAGAAAAACAACCAGATAAACATAGGCAAAAAAACCTGAATAGACATTTTTCCAAAGGGGACATACAAATGGCCATCAGGTATATGAAAAGATGATCGGTATCACTAATCATCAGGGAAATGCAAATAAAAACCACAATGAGATATTACCACATAGCTGTTAGGACAGCTATTTTCAAAATGTCAAGAGAGAACAATCATTGACAAGTGTGTCTCATTCCATTGGTGCGAATGTTACACCCCATTGGTACAAATGTTGATTGGTAAAATCATTATGGAAAACTGTATTGAGGTTCCTTACAAAATTAAAAGCAGAACTACCACATGACCAGCAAACCCCCTTCTGATTATAGAGGAACTATCTGCACTCCTAGGTTTATTGTAGCATTACTCACAGTAGCCAAGATATATAAACAACTTGTCTGTTGACAGATTAATGGATAAAGAAAATGTGGTGTATTTTCTTTGTATACCACATTTCTCACATGCCACATTTTCCTTATCCATTAATCTGTCAACAGACACTTAAGTTGTTTGTAGATAGTTTATAATGTTTATATATAATGTATGTGATATATAACAATATATACACATATATAATGGAATATTACTCAGCCTTAAATAAGAAGGAAATTCTGCTATTTGCAACAACATGGATTAACACTGAGATCATTATAGTAAGTGAAATAAGCTAGAGACTGAAAAGCAAATATCACACAATCTCATTTATATATCAAATATTTTGTTTAAATTGAACTCATAGTAACAGAGTAGAATAGTGGTTACCAGAGACTGGAGGGTGAGTGAGGGGAGATATTGACCAAAGTGCACAAACTTTCACTTATAAGATGAATAAGTTCTGGGGATCTAATGTACACCATGGTGAATATAGCCAATAATTTGTTAAGGAGTAGATCTCAAGTGCCCTTAGCACAAAAATGATAGCTCTGTGACGTGATACATATGCTAATTAGCTTGATTGTGGTGATTATTTCACAAGTATACATACACCAAAATGGCACATTGTGCACCTTAAATATATACAATTTTTATTTGTTAATCATACTTTAATAAAGCTGGATAAATAAATTCTGTAAAAGGGGAAGAAAAGACATATATAAGGCAGACTTCATTAAAATCCACATTACCAGGCCAAAATTCAGTCTCAGTAACAGGTTATCTCTGTTGGCAGCTTAGGTTCATTCTAGCCTGGCACCCATAGGTGACCTTGGCCTGCAAAGGTAAAACTCAAAGCTTTAGCTGATGTTGTAAATGTAATTCCCATTCCCAATGAGATAAAGTGCTGTGGACTGAATGTGTCCCTCAAAAATTCGTATGTTGAAGCCTAATCTCCAAGGTGATAGCATTGGAGATGGGGCTGTTTGGGAAGTAATTAGGTCATGAGGGTGGAGTCCTCATGATTGGGATTAGTGCTCTTATAGGAAGAGACATGGGAGAGCCTGCTTCCTCTCTCTCTGTTCCTCGCCATGTGAAGATATCAGAAGACAGCATCTACAAACCAGGAAGTGGGCCCTCACCAAACACCAGATCTGCCAACACCTTGACTTTGGACTTCCCAGGCTGTGGAACTGTGAAAAATAAATGTTGCGGAAGCTACCCAGTGTATGGTATTTTTGTTAGAGCAGCCCAAACTGATTAAGACAGCAAACTTTCATCAATTCTGGAATATAGCTCTTCGTCACTCTAAACACTTGACAAGAAACAGTTTATTTAAAAGGTACACATTGTAAAACCTACCTGAATGTGTAAATCAGAACAACTGTCTGCACCACTGAGCAAGGACCACTCCATAGAAATGGAAAACTCAGCATGGCTGGCCTAGCATTGATTGTTTATAGCATCATTCAGTGTCAAATGATTGATTATTAAGAGCCAAACCTGTTTTGTACACTGTACATTATCATCACACAGAGTATGGTATCAGTAAGAATAACCTGGCCTTGGCAAAATTGGGGGTGACATTTGGGAATATGAATGCTGGGGTTGTGGTACTCTTTTGAGGTAATTATCCTGTTCTGGCCTGCAATGAAAAGAAAACATTCATTAGGGCAAGCGCTAGTTTGGCCTCAAAGGAAAAGCTATTCCTGATGTCAATCATACAGGCTCCAGGTGAGTAAAGAAAATAACTCTGCTTCTCCTCATTTGAATTTTTATTGTATTTCCAGGCAAGAAGTGTCCAAGATACTGTCTGACATTTGAAAAAAGTTCTGGAGCTAGGTCAGAAGTAAGTAAGATCTCTTCTTAGGGTTCCCTGAAAGAAGGGATATATTGAACTGAATAATAATGGTAATGACATCTATGGAAACCTATGTACTTGCTACATGCTGATCCAAGTGACTTAGGTTCCAACAAACCTATGAGATAAGTACTGTGTTACCTTCACATGACTAATAGAAATGATTCATGAAAAGATTAAATTAACTGTCCCAAGTCACAAAGCTCATAAAGATTAGAGTTGGGAATAGAATCCAGACAGATGGGCCTTAGAAATTGTGATATTTCACCATGACACTGTACTTATTTTAGTAAAGCAAGCTATTCCATGACACTCAGGTTTTCTGGCTTCACAACACTCTATTTTTATTTCTCTTTTGTTACTCTAGGATCATAAGTAAAGTCGTGCTTTGTTCTGCCAAACCAGGTTGAATCAGATGATTAAAAGGAGAATGGGACCGCACTGCCTACACGATGGCGGCAGTGATAATTAGTGACAGATGCCAAGGGGAAATGAAAAACTCAGAAAGATTTTTAGGAGGTTCTCCTTTTTTTCGGCAACTGTAGTGGTCTTAAGGAAGGATGGTTCTATTTATAGAATTTTTATCTCTCCAGTCAGTGCCTTGAAACATCTCCTCTAAGAATCCAATGTCTACCTGTTAAAATAGGCCTGATATATTTATTCAGACTAAGATTTTAGTGATGGACTTTTATACCATTTTAAAAGAGGTCCAAAGATGGGGAAGGGACAATGCTTCACTTAAAGAAATGAATCTTTGGAGCTCAGCTGAAGATACTGCAATGGACCCCTCAAATCATACCTCTTAGGCACCAGACTGCAAGTCCTATGGGTGAGGCTATCTCTTAGTGCAGGAAACACACAAATCTAGAAGAAAGGAAACCTTCTGATGACATACACAATACTGTGAGTTACAAATGCTTCCAGAATGGTGGAATAAACCTTAATATTATGATCAAAAGGGACTTGCCCATTCAACAGAAGTTATTAACCAAATGCATGCCCCCAGATCACCTGGAATGCTTTTGAAAATACACATGTGTTGATGGTCCAATTCATTGATTCATTGTTGATTATATAACCATACTGAAGAGTGTGGATTATTGGATATTAACCTAGATGGAAGTCACTAGCTCTGTGCCATAGGGCTTTGAAAATTGTCACAGTCATTATTAATATTCTCTAATAAAGGCTCAGAGCTTCAGGTTTCCTTGAACAGTGTCCAATTCTGCTTTCTCTGAATATAATTTGCAGCAATATTTTCTATTATGATATGCACATCACAATTAACTGTGATAACTTTTTAGAATGTACATGCTCAGGGATTCTAAGTTAATAGCAATAAGATTTGTGAAAACTCCAACAATGATTCTAATGCATGCCTCACAATTGAAAATTAGTTCATTATCACAAAATGTCATATGCACTCTTTATTTTATCAGGCATTACCATTTTGAGTTTATTTTGTATATGGCATATAAAACTGGTCCAGTTTCATTCTTTTGCATGTAGCTGTCCAAATTTCCCAACACCATGTACTGAAGAGACTGTTCCCCATTGTATATTCATGTCTACTTTGTCATATATTAATTGGCCATATAAGCATGGATTTATTTCTGGGCTCTGTATCTGTTCCATTGATCTATGTGTCTGTTTTTGTGCCAGCAGCATATGCTTTTGATTACTATAGCTTTCTAGTATAGTTTGAAATCTGGAGTTGTGATACCTCCAGCTTTATTCTTCTCTCTTGAGATTGCTGTGACTATTTGGGGTCTTTTGTGGTTCCATACAAATTTTAGGATTATTTGTTCAAGTTCTGTGAAAAAAGCTATTGATATTTTGATAGGGATTGCGTTGAATCTGTAGATTACTTTGGGCAGTATCGACATTTTTTTAAAAGATTTATTTATTTATTTGAGAGAGCGGGAATGAGGGTACATGAGAGGGGGGAGGGTTAGAGGGAGAAGCAGGCTCCTCGCTGAGCAGGGAGCCCGATGCGGGACTCGATCCCAGGACTCCAGGATCATGACCTGAGCCGAAGGCAGTCGCTTAACCAACTGAGCCACCCAGGTGCCCGGGAAGTATCGACATTTTAATGATATTAATTCTTCCAAATCATGGGAATGGTATACCTTTCCATTTATTTGTGTCTTCAATTTCTCTCATCAATGTCTTATAGTTTCCAGAATACAGATCTTTACTTCCTTAATTTATTTATTTTTTAAATTATTTTTTATTTATTAAATTAATTTATTAAATTTATTAAATTTATTCCTATGTATTTTATTCTTTCTGATGCAATTGTAAGTGGGATTGTTTTCTTAATTTATCTTTCTCCTAATATATTATTAGTATATAGAAACCCAACAGATTTCTGTATATTAATTTTGTATCCTATAATTTTACCCAATTCATTTATTAGTTTGAATAGTTTTTTGGTGCAGTCTTTAGGGTTTTCTATTTTTAGTATCATATCATCTACAAATAGTGACAGTTTTAATTCATCCTTTGGATGCCTTTTTATTTCTTTTTCTTGTCAGATTGCTGTGGCTAGTAATATGTTCAATAAAAGTGGTGAGAGTGGCATCATTGTCTTGTTTCTGATCTTAGAGGAGAAGCTTTTAGCTTTTCATCATTGAGTATGATGTTAGCTGTGGATTTGTCATATATGGCCTTTATTATGTTGACGTACATTCCTGCTATATCCACCACTTTGTTATGAGTTCTTATCATGAATGGATGTTGAATTTTGTGAAATGCTTTTTCTGCATCTATTGACATGATATGATATGATTTTATCCTACATTTTGCTAATGTGGTATATCACCTTGATTGATTTATAGATATTGAATCATTCTTGCATCCTTGAAATAAATATCATATGGTTATGATGAATTATCCCTTTAATGCATTGTTTTGTTCTGTGCTAATATTTTGTTGAGGATTTTTGCATCATATTCATCAGGAATATTGGCCTGCAACTTTCTTATTTAGTAGTGTCTTTTTCTGGTTTTAGTATCAGGGTAATACTGGCATTGTAGAATGCATTTGGAAGCATTCCTTCCTCTTTGAATTTTTAGAGTAGTTTGAGAGGGATAGGTATTAACTTCTCTTTAAATGTTTGTTAGAATTCATCTGTGAAGCCATCTGGTTCTGGACTTTGTTGGGAATTTTTTTTATTACTGAATCAATTTCGTTGCTAGTCATCAGTTTATTCAGATTTTCTGTTTCATCCTGATTCAGTCTTGAAAGATTGTGGTTTTAGCAATTTATCTATTTCTTCTAGGTTGTCCAATATGTTGGCATATAGTTTTTATATATATAATTTATAAAAATATAATTTTTCATAGTAGTCTCTTTGTGTTTCTGTGGTGTCAATTGTACCTTCCTTTTCATTTCTGATTTTATTTGAGTTCTCTCTCCTTATTTTTCTTGATGAGTCTGGCTAAAGCTATATCAATTGTGTTTATCATTTCAAAGAACCAGCTCTTAGATTGATTGATCTTTTATATTGTTTCCTTAGTCTCTATTTCATTTCTTTCCACTCTGATCTTTATTATTTCCTTCTACTAACTTTGGGTTTGGTTCGTTCTTCATTTTCTAGTTCCTTTAGGCGTAAGGTTGGATTGTTTATTTGAGATTTTTCTTGTTTCTTGAGGTAGACTTGTATAGCTATAAGCTTCCTGCTTAGAACTGTTTTTGCTGTGTCCCAAAGATTTTGGAACGTTGTGTTTCCATTTTCATTTGTCTCAAGGTGTTTCTCTGTTTCCTTTTTGATTTCTTTGTTGACCCATTGGTTGTTTAGTAGAATGTTGTTTAAGACTCAATGTGTTTATGCCAAGTGTTTTTTCCAGTTTTTTTCCTTGTAATTGATTTCTAGTTTCATAGTGTTGCTGTCAGAAAAGATGCTTGATACGGTTTCAATCTTCTTAAATTTATTGAGACTTGTTTTGTGGCCAAACATGATCTATCTTGGAGAATGTTCCATGTGCACTTGAGAAGAATGTGTATTCTGCTGTTTATAGATAGAATGTTCTGTATATATCTGTCAGGTCCATCTGGTCTAATATGTTATTCAAAGACACTGTTTCCTTATTGATTTTTTGTCTGGATGATCTATTCATTGATATAAGTGGGGTGTAAAATTCCCTACTATTTTTACATTACTGGCAATTTCTCCCCTTGTGTCTGTTAATATTTGCTTTATAGATTTAGGTGCCCTATGTTGTGTGCATAAATATTTATAATTATTATATCCTCTTGTTGGATTGATCCCTTTATCATTATGTAATGCCCTTTTTTGTCTTGTGTTATAGTCTTTGTTTTAAAGTTCATTTTGTCTGATATAAGTATTTTTTACCCCAGTTATTTTGTACTTCCATTTGTATGGAATATCTTCCTTCATCTTTTCACTTTCAGTCTGTATGTGTTTTTAGGTCTGAATTGAGTCTCTTGTAGATAGCATATAAATGGGTCTTTCTAAAATCCACTTGGTCATCCTATGTCTTTTGAAGGAGCATGTGGTCCACTTGCATTTAAAGTAATTATTGGTAAGTATGTACTTATTGCCATTTTATTAATTGTTTTCTGGATGTTTTTGTAGTTCTTCTCTGTTCCTTTCTTCTCTTGTTCTCTTCCCTTGTGATTTGATGGCTTTCTTTGCTGTTATGCTTGGATCCCTTTCTCTTTATTTTTTTGTTTATCTAGCATAGATTTTTGGTTTGTGGATATCATGGGGTTCATATATAACACCCTATGTATATACCAGTCTATTTTAAGTCAATGGTTGCTTAAATTTAAATACATTGTAAACGCACTACACTTTTACTCCCCCTTCCACATGTTATGTATTTGATGACATATTTTATATCTTTTTGTTTTGTGCATCCCTTAACTAATTATTGCAGGTATAATTGGACTATTTTTGTCTTTTAACTTTCATACCAATTTTATAAATGATTGATGTTTTAACTTTATTATATGTATGCTTTTACTAGTAAATTTTTTTTGTAATATTCTTATTTCAATATATGGCCTTTTCTGCTTAAAGAAGTCCCTTTGACTTGTAAGGCTGGTTTCTTGTAAGGCTGGTTTAGTAGTAATGAACTCCTTTAATTTCTGTTTGACTGGGACATTGTTTATCTCTCCTTCGATTCTGAGAGATAACTTTCCCATGTAGAGTATCCTTGGGTGTAGGTTTTTTTCCTTTCAGCACTTCAAATATATCATGCCACTCCCTTCTGGCTTACAAAGTTTCTGCTGAAAAATCAGCTGAGAGTTTTATGGGGTTTCCCTTGTATATAACTATTTTTTTTCTTCTGCTGCTTTTAAGATTCCCTCTTTATCTTTAATTTCTGACATTTTAATTATTATGTGTCTTAATGTGGACCTCTTTGGGTTCATTCTGTTTGGAGCTATCTTTGCTTCCTGGACCTGGATATCTGTTTCCTTCCCCAGGGTAGAGAAGCTTTCAGCTATTATTTCTTCACATGAGTTTTCTGCCCTTTTTTCTCTCTCCTCCTTCTGGGACTTCTGTAATGCAAATGTTAATATGCTTGTTGTTGTCCCAGAAGTCCCTTAATCTATCCTCAGTTTTTTAAATTCTTTTTTCTTTTTACTTTTCAGCTTGGATAATTTCTACTATACTGTCTTCCAGATCACTGATCTGCTCTACTGCATCCTCAGATCTGCTGTTGAGTCCCTCTAGTATATCCTCCAATTCAGTTATTGTATTTTTCAGCTCCGATTGTTTCTGTTTTATATTTTCTCTTTGTTGAAGTTCTCACGGGTTCATCCACTCTTCTCTTATGTCTAGTGAGCATCTTTATGACCATTACTTTGAACTCTTTATTGTATATCTCTGTTTCATTTAGTTCTTAGATTTTATCTGGTTTTGAATTCTCAATATGTTTGGAACATATTCCTTGGTCTCTGCATTTTGCTTGACTCTCTGTGTTTGTTTCTGCCTGTTAGGTAGGTCAGCTGCATCTCCTGGTCTTGAAGGTGGTGGCCTTATGTAGAAGGAATTCTGTGGGGCCCAGTAGCACAATCCCCCACAGTCACCAGAACCAGGTGTTCCAGGTGTGTTCCCAGTGTGGTCTGCATGCACTCTCCTGTTGTGACTGGGTCACTGCTACAGGCATGCTAGTTGGTGGGGCTGGCCTCCAATGCAGCTGGCTAAGAGGCCTGGCTATAGCAGCTGCAGGCATGCTGGTGGGTGGGGTTAGCCCCTCACCACAGTGTGGATGCCTGTGACTTTTGCAGGTGCCCCACTGTGACTTTTGCAGGTGCACTTCTGGCTGGGGCTGGCTCCCCCTTTTCCCTGGAGCAATAGTCACTTTAGAGGGGTGTCAGGCCCAGCCAGGGCAGCCCAATGAGTGTGATGGCATAGTACTTTAGTGGAATGCCAATCCTGACCAAGGCTACCCACCAGGAACCGCTTTAGAAGGATACCTGCCAGGGCAAAACTCTACTTCTGAAACTAATAATACACTATATGTTAATTAATTGAATTTAAATAAAATAAAATTTAAAAAAATAAAGTGTGCCAAGGAATTTAATAGTTCTCCAAAGACAATACAGAAATGGCTGATAAGAACATGAAAAAAAACCTCAATATCTTTAGTCATTTATGAAATACAAATCAAAACCACAAAAAGATACCACTTCACACCTACTAGAATGGCTATAATTAAAAGAAAAAAAAACAATAACAAGTGCTGATGAGGATGCAAAGTAGAGAACTCTTATACATTGCTGGTGGGAATGTAAAATAGTATAATCACTCTACAAGCTCGTTTGGTAATTTCTTTAAAGGTTCATATGTTCCAGCCACTCCACTCCTAGATATTTCCCCAAGAGACAGGAAAACTTACATTCACAAAAAAATTTCACATGAATATTTATAACACCCTTATTCGTATTCACCAAAATTGAAAACAGTCCAAATGTCCTTCACATGGTCAATGGACCAACTGTGGTATATCCAGACAATGGACTACTACTCAGCAGTTAATAGTAGCAAATTATTGATACACTCAAGAACAGGAAGAAAGTCTGTGCTAAAAGCACAGAAAGCACTGTGCTAAAAGAAACTGGACTTATAATGCTACATATTGTAGCCCTTTATGTGACATTCTAGAAAAGAAAATACTATAGGGACAGAGTGGTTAGTGTTGGGGAAAAGGTTGATTATGAATGAGCTCCACAAGGGAATTTGGTGGGTGGGTTATAGAACTGTTCTGTAGTTTTGTTGTGGTGGTAATAACATAACTCTATTTTGCAATACTCACAGAACTTTACACAAAAAGGAGAAAACTTTACCATACATGATTTTTTTTTTTAATTTTTAAGAGAGACTTAGGAAGCATAACAACCGACTGTAAAATATCAACCTGTTATTGGATCCTAATTTAAACAACTATATAAAAATTATGAGCCATCAGGGGAAATTTGAATACTTGCTGGCTATTGCATGATATTAAGGAATTGGTGTTACTTTTAAAAGTGTGATTATGATATTGTAGTTATGTTTTATTTTAGCTCTTATCTTACATAAATACTGAAATATATACAGGTTAAATATGATATTAAAGATGTGCTTCAAAATAATGGAGGTATGGGGCGCCTGGATGGTTCAGTCAGTTAAGCATCTGCCTTCTGCTCAGGTCATGATCTCAGGGTCTTGGGATTGAGTCCCACGTCGGGCTTCCTGCTCGGTGGAGAGCCTGCTTCTCCCTCTCCTTCTGCCCCTCCCCCCATTTGTGCTCTCTCTCATTCTCTCTCTCAAATAAATAAATAAAATCTTTAAAAAAAATAATAATGGATGTATGGTGAGTGGGTGGGGTTCAAATGAAACAAGATTGATTATATAAGTTGATTGTTACATTGAAGCTTAGGATCAATACATGGGTATTTATTATAATAGCCCCTATACTTTTGTATCTATTTGAATTGTTCCAGTAAAAACATTTTTTAGATTTTATTTATTTTAGAGAGAGAGTGCAAGTGAGGGGAGAGGCAGAGGGAGAGGGAGAGAGAGAATCTCAAGCTGACTCTAAGTGCAGAACCCCGCGCAGGACTTGATCTCACGACCCTGACCTGAGATCATGACCTGAGCTGAAATCAAGAGTCGGTTGCTTAATCAATTGAGCCACCCAGGTGCCCCATAGCAGAAACATTTTTAAAAATTTTGCTCAGCTTTTTAAGTATGTGTTAATGTGTTGAAAACAGGGATAAGGATAGAAATTGTTCTTGATAAAAAAAAATAAGCAGACTTACTTTTTAAAAATGAGAACCTGGGGCTCCTGTGTAGCTCAGTCGGTTAAGCATCTGCCTTCGGCTCAGCTCATGATCCCAGGGTCCTGGGATGAGCCCCCCATGGGGCTCCCTGCTCAGTGGGGAGCCTGCTTCTCCCTCTCGCTCTGCGGCTCCCCCTGCTTGTGTTCTCTTGCTCTCAGTCAAAGAAAGAAAGAAAGAAAGAAAGAAAGAAAGAAAGAAAGAAAGAAAGAAAGAAAGAAAGAAAGAAAGAAAGAAAGAAAGAAAGTTAGTAAATAAGTAAGTAACTTGAGCCCTATGTGGGGCTGGTGCTCAGTGCAGAGTCGGCTTCAGATTCTCTTTCCCTCCCCCTCTGCCCCTCCCCTGCCCCCCTCTCGAATGCACATGCTCATGCTCTCATGCTGTCTCTCTCTAAAATAAATAAATTTTAAAAAATGAGAGCCAGCAACTATATCCACATTTTGCTTGAGCTGATAATAGGTAAATAATCAACATAAGTCTTTTTTGCTGTGAAAGGAAGAGAGAAAATCTTCCAGCGGAGAAAGAAGAAAAGGCAAATTATTATTGTGTAATGACAGCTTGGCAAACTTAATTTGATTGCCTGCCTGCAGGAAGAGGAACTAGATAGCTGGTTGGGGGACAGAGGTTATAGCGAAATTTTCACTGTATAGCCTCTTGTGCTCTTTGAACTTTGAACTATAAGAAAGCATTACTTGTTCAAAATTAAATAAAATTTCAAAAATGAAGAGCAAAAATAAGTCAGAGGCAGGAGGCATCACAACCAAGTAAATTAAATATGCTGATGTCCTCCTCTTATATAGAATGTAATAGAAAACTTTATTCTTAAAATTGACATTTAAGAATTATAGATACAAATATGGTATTATTGTTTTAAATAGGAATGAGGGCTCTTAACATAGTGATATAAAGAGCAAGAGGAAACAAAAATATTCAAAAATATTAAACACATAGTAGAAAACTAAGATTTTTTTTTTAAAAGAGGGAAAGGAAACATTAACCGAAATAAAATTTCAGAAGCACAGCTAATTGTAATAATTATGAAAATAAAAGCAAAAAGAAATTATTTAAACTTCTTTATTAAAGTCAAAGAAATGCAGATTGGATCAAAACCATCAACCCAATAAAAGGATTCATAAAAGAGATACACATTAAATAAAGGGAATTAGGATAAAACTGTATCTATATCTACGTCTTTATCTACATTTACATCCAAATCTATATCTATCTGCAACCATACATACATGAGAATAAACCAAAAATATTTAAACAAGCCAAATGAAAGTTTTGTCGTATACTAAATATTAAATGTGTTTGGGTTATGTAGAGGGTTTTCTCTTCTGTATCATTTTTATGTCCGTTTATTTTTTTTAAAGATTTTATTTATTTATTTGAGAGAGAGAGAGAATGAGAGAGAGAGAGCACGAATGGGAAGAGGGTCAGAGGGAAAAGCCGACTCCCCGCCGAGCAGGGAGCCCGATGTGGGACTCGATCCCGGGACTCCAGAATCATGACCTGAGCCGAAGGCAGTCGCTTAACCAACTGAGCCACCCAGGCGCCCATTTTGTGGCTGTTTATTTTAACACCAACACCACATGTATCATTGTAGCTTTGGGAATTTTGTTTGGAATTATATTAAATATATACATCGATATCTTTTGTTAGAGAATGGGCATCAGCACAATATTGTCTTCCCACCCAAAACATACAAACTGTATTTATTCATGTTTCTTTCAGTGTACATTCATAAAGTCTAATAGCTTTCTTTATAAAACTTCCTGCACATTTCTTGCTACATTTATTGCTCTGGTGAATAGAATTTTTCCCATTATATGTGCTTATTTATTATTGTAGATAGATAATAAAACCTAATTTTGCCCTATATTTTGCAACTGGAAACATTACTGAATTCTCTTGTTTATTTTTCCAGTAATTTTTCAGATGGTTTTCTTGGTTTTACTAGGGAGCAATTTTACAATTGTAAATAATGATAATTTTGTGTTCTTTTTTTAAAATTTTTTAATTTAAATTTAATTAATTAACATATAGTGTATTATCAGTTTTCAGAGGTAGCATTCAGTGATTCATCAATTGCATAAAACACCCAGTGCTCATTACATCCCATGCCTTCCTTAATGCCCATCACCCAGTTACCCCATCCCCTACCTACCTCCCCTCCAAGCAACCCTCAGTTTGTTTCCTATGATTAAGAGTCTCTTGTGGTTTGTCTCCCTCTCTGATTGTCTTGTTTTATTGTGTTCTTCTTTCTGATATGTATACTTTTCTCTCCTTTTGTCACATTAGCTAAAACTTCCAGTATAATGAGAAAAAAATGAAATAGTGATAACAGATTTTAGTGGAACTGTCTTAATTTTTCACTATCAGATATAAAGTTAGGTATTGACTAGAGAAAAATCTTATAATATTATGTAAATATACTTGTATTCCTAGCCTAGAGTTTAGGATCTTTTGCTTCTTTAAATTCAGAAACAGATGTAAATTTTCTTTTCTTTTTTTTTTTTAAGATTTTATTTAGTTATTTGACAGAGAGAGACACAGCGAGAGAGGGAACACAAGCAGGGGCAGAGAGAGAGAGGGAGAAGCAGGCCTCCCGCCGAGCAGAGCCGGATGCGGGGCTCGATCCCAGGACCCTGGGATCATGACCTGAACCGAAGTCAGACACTTAACGACTGAGCCACCCAGGCACCCCAGGAACAGATGTAAATTTTCAATTGACTCTCTTTTTAATACATTTTTATATAATTGTGATAAATGTTATTAATAGATTTCCTAACTGAAATACCAGTGCCCTTCATAAATACAGTCTCCTCAGGGCGCCTGGGTGGCTCAGTTGGTTAAGCGACTGCCTTCGGCTCAGGTCATGATCCTGGAGTCCCGGGATCGAGTCCCACATCGGGCTCCCTGCTCAGCAGAGAGTCTGCTTCTCCTTCTCACCCTCCTCCCTCTCATGCTCTCTGTCTCTCATTCTCTCTCTCAAATAAATAAATAAAATCTTTAAAAAAAAAAAAAAAATACAGTCTCCTCAGTCACATGTGTTATGTTCTTAAAGTAACACTGGAAACCATTCGTTCTAAATCATTTGGGATTTTTCCATATACTCTCATAAATAAGATAGGTATGTTGTTTAGTTCTGCTATCTTTGTTAGATTTCACTAACAGGGTTATGCTAACTTTGTAGGCATAAATTAAGAAGCTTTGAATCTTGTTCTTAACCCTGAAAGTGCTTATTTAAGAGAGGAATTGTTCCGTGGAAGTTTAGGAGGGCTGGGGGAAAGCTGTAAACTTGTGTCAGTCTTTTATGAACATAGTAACTTGACAGCTTTTCAGTATTGTAAATGTATTATTGGTTTGTTCATGATTTTCGTTATTGAGACAGCACTGAGGGTTTATATTTGCTTAGAACAATATATTTGTTTAATTTCACCAAGATTTTCAGATTTTAAAATCTTTTCAGAAATACTTACCTCGGGGCACCTGGCTGGCTCAGTTGGGTGAGCATGGGACTCTTGATCTCAGGGTCGTGAGTTTGCGCCCCACGATGGGCGTAGAGCCTACTTTAAAGAAATAAATAAAATGGGGTGCTTGGATGGCTCAGTCATTAAGCGTTGGCCTTTGGCTCAGGTCATGATCCCAGGGTCCTGGGGTCAAGTCCCGCATCAGGCTCCCTACTCTGCGGGAAGCCTGCTTCTCCCTCTCCCACTCCCCCTGCTTGTGTTCCCTCTCTCGCTGTGTCTCTCTCTGTCAAATAAATAAATAAAATCTTTTAAAAAAAATAATAAAATAAAATACCTATATTTTTGTCCCAATGGTAATTCCTAATCTTAAAAGTTTCTTCTTTTGCTTGATTTGATCTGCTTAAACCTTGTATGAATGTGTGTGCATGTGTTTCCATACAAATGACTTTTGGATTTTTCTAATCTTAACAACACTTCTGTTTCCTAATTTATAATTTCCAAGTTTATCTCGTTAACACTCTTTTTCCTGCATTCCATACATTTGTTTTGTTGTTCTTCTCACTTCATGAGTTGAGTGCTTTATTCATTTATTTTCCTTCCTCTTCTGATTGAATCATTTATAAGTATGAATTTGAGTTTGGCTTTCATGTTTTCCATAAATTGTGATATGCTGAGTTCTCATTATTGATATTTTCTAATCACTATAATCTGTAATTGCAGTTACAATTTTTTCCGTAATTTGAGGTTTATATATAAATGAGCAGTTTTCATGTCTAATTTGTTGGGCGATGGAAGAGTAAAAAGGAAGGTGTGGGTTATATAATTTATTGCATGGTGAACAGAGAATGTGGGGGGCATAAAATGTGCTTTTTAGAATGTACAGAGGTTTTATTTGAAAACTACGGTATCATCTGACTTTGTAAATGTCCCATGGACATTTAAAACTTAGATTTAGTCCATGTAGCATATTAATTATGCCACATTAATACATTATTATGTACCGCATAATAGCACACTAACTATAATATGGCATATTACATATATTAATCAGAACCTTTTTATTTATATTTCATTTTACTATCTTCAATGTGCATCCAGGCTGGATGGCTAGGGAAAAAACATAAATTGTTGCCCACCAGTATGTAGTTAGTAATCAAAACCACCTAGGTAAAAGATATGTATAGGAGAACTTGGGTCGAGCGTCTGCCTTCGGCTCAGGTCATGATCCCAGAGTCCTGGGATCGAGCCCCACATCGGGCTCCCTGCTCAGTGGGGAGTCTGCTTCTCCCTTTTCCTCTGCCTCTCCTTCAGCTTGTGCTCACTCCTGGTCTCTCTCTTGCTCACTCTCTAATAAATAAAATCTTTAAAAAAAGATGTGTATAAATATGGTTACTGCAACATTTGTTTATAATAGCAAAATACTGGAAACAACCTAAGTGCCAAGAACAGGGAAAATGGCTAAATATGCTATATTCAAAGTATCTGCTTAAATAAGCCACAGCATTTCCATACTGATAAACTAAACAAACTACAGCATATCACTACATAGGGCTTATGAAGAATAAGTTAGATCTGTGTGGAATTGGGGTGCCTGAGTGGTTCAGTTGGTTAAGCATCTGCCTTTGGCTCAGGTCATGATCCCAGAGTCCTGGGATTGAGCCCCATGCCAGGCTCCTTGCTCATTGGGGAGTCTGCTTCTCCCTCTGCCTCTTTCTCTCAAATAAATAAAAAATCTTAAAAAAAAGTGGATCTATGTGTACTAACATCAAAATACATATGACATAATTGAGAGAAAAAGAGTAATTTGCCTAATTATATATATATAATACCATTTATTGTACACATATAAACATAATACTGCAGATTTTCTATGGAAATATATATATTGTTAAGGATAATCACCAAATTGATAAATGTAGTCACCTCTAGGGAGAGAGAACAGTATCAGATTTTAGAGTGATGCCAAAAGGACTTTAGCCTTATCTTCAATGTTTGAATTTTGCCTCACTTGTAATATTAAAATTAATTTTAATGTTAAATAATACATTGGTTAATAAATATTTTTAATTCCTTATGTTTAATTGAAGTACAGTTGACACATAATATTACATTAGTTGCAGGTGTACAACATAGTGATTCGACAAGTCTATACATTATGAAATTGCTCACCAAGATAACTGTAGTCACCATCTGTCACCACACAAATTTATTTAACAGTATTATTGACTATATCCCTTATGCTGTACTTTTCATCCCATGACTTATTTGTTTTGGTACAAACTAGAGGTTTGTACCTGTTAAATGCCTTCAGGGGCGCCTGGGTGGCTCACTTGCTTAAGTGTCTGACTCTTGACCTCAGCTCAGGTCTTGATGTCAGGGTTGTGAGTTCAAGCCTCACACTGGGCTCCATGCTGAGCTGCCCATCTCCCTACCAACATACAGTGTAATATTAGTTTCGGCTGTAGGATTTAATGATTCATCATTTTCACACAACACCCAGTGCTCATCACAAGTGCCCTTCTTAATCCCCATCACCTATTTAACCCATCCCCCCTGCCCACCTCCCCTCTGATAACCATTAGTTTGTTCTCTATAGTTGAGAGCCTATTTCTTGGTTTGTCTCTCTTTTTTTTTCCCCTTTGTTCATTTGTTTCTTAAACTCCATATACGAGTGAAATCAAATATTGTCTTTCTCTGACTGGCTTATTTCACTTAGCATAAAACCCTCTAGGTCCATGAATGTTGTTGCAAATAGCGATATATTATTTTTCATGGCTGAGTAATATTCCATTGTGTGTCTATATACCACATCTTCTTTATTCATTCATCTATTGAAGACACTTAGTTTGCTTCCGTTATCTTGGGTATTGTAAATAATGCTGCAATAAACATAGGGGTTCATATATTTTTTTCAAATATATGTTTTTGTTTTCTTTGGGTATATACCCAGAAGTAGAATTACTGGATTATATGGTATTTCTATTTTTAATTTTTTGAGAATACTCCATAATGTTTTCTATAGTGGCTGCACCAACTTACATTCCCACCAACAGTGCTCTAGGGTTTCCTTTTCTCTACATTCTTGCCAACACTTGTTATTTCGTATCTGTTTGACACTAGCCATTCTCAGTGGTGTGAAGTGATACCTCATTGTGGTGTTAACTTGCATTTCTCTAATGATTAGTGATGTCAAACATCTTTTCATGTGTCTGTTGGCCATTTGTATGTCTTCTTTGGAAAAATGTCTACTCAGGTCCTCTGCCCATTTTTTAATCCGATTGTTTTTCTGTGTGTGTTGAGTTGTATGAGCTCTTTATATATTTTGGATATTAACCCCTTACTGGATATACGATTTTCCAACATCTTCTAAAATTCAGGAGGTTGCCTTTTCATTGTGTTGATGGTTTCCTTTGCTGTGCAGTAGCTTTTTAGTTTAGTGTAGTCCCAATTGTTTAATTTTGCTTTTGTTGCCCTTGCCTGAGGAGACAGATCCAAAAAAATATTGCTAAGACCTATGTATAAGAGTGTACTGCCTATGTCTTCTTTTAGGAGTTTTATGGTTTCAGTCTTACATTTAGGCCTTTAATCTATTTTGAGTTTATTCGTATGTATGGTGTAAGAAAGCGGTCCAGTTTCATTCCTTTGCATGTAGCTGTCCAGTTTTCCCGATACCATTCATTGAAGAGACTGTTTTTTCTCCATTGTATATTCTTGCCTCCATTTTTGTAGATTATGGTCAATAAATATTTTTTAAATTTTGACAAAAATCCAACACCTTTCATGATAACAATACTCACAAAACTGAAAATAGAAGAGGCCTTCCTCAACCTGATAAAGGGCATCTATGAAAAACCACAGCTAATGTCATACTTAAAGGTGAAAAACTAAAAACAGTCAAATAAATTCAAATTAATACCAATATTTTTGCTTGCAAAATTAACATGATTTTAAAGTATGATACCCTATGTTTGTAAGGGCAAGAGATATACAGGCACTTTAATACCTTGCTGGGGGAATGGAAACAAATACAGTCTTTCTCTTCTAATTATGTCAGTTAAAATAATCACACAGTTTGATCCATCAATTCCATTTCTGGAATTACCTAAAGGAAACAATTAGAGACATGTCTAAAAATGTAAGTGCCTAGATATTTATCGCAGTTTTATTTATAATAATAAATTAAGAAATCACCAAATATCTACACTTGTGGATAAGTTAAGTGAAACATAGTACACTAATATAATGTACCTATATAGAGCCGTTAGAAAATAATGTTTCTGAAGACTTTTTAATGACATATAAAAATATTCATGATGTCTTTAGTGAAAAATTAGGTTACAAAATATATGCATATTACCCTAATTCTATTTACATAAGAGAGAGACGGAGAAAAAGACTAGAGTGATGATACTGATTATCTTTAGAATTACATATTTATTTTATTTTATTCTGTTTGCTCTTCTATGTTTTCCAAATTGTCTAAAGTGAACATGTATTAACTTTCTAATGAAAACAAACATGTTAATTCTAAAAACCAATTTCTCCTAGAAGAACAAAAACCAAAAGTCTTGAAAATGTTCATACACTTTGACCCAATTGACCCAACAGTTCAACATCTAAGAATATGCCCCAATCAGAATTTAGGATCTGCTTATCTAATCAGAGTAGACCCACAGTGATTTATGTACAAGGTTGATTGTTACAGCATTAGCTTATAATGGAAATTTAGGTCTAACAATTTATGGTCTAAGAATTTAAGGTCTAACCATTTAAGGTCTACATTTAAGGTCTAACAATACAGTACTGATTGAATTAATTATATTTTATCTTCTTTATAAATGCCAAGGAATTGTTACAAGCCATGTTGTGGAAAATATTCAATGCCATTGAAAATCATTTCCCTCACATTAAGTGAAAAACTAGGTTCTGAACAATATATAGAGAACAAAACCATGAATGTAAAAAAAAGTTGACATTCAATAAAGTTAGGTTGCTAACTACATATAAATGTGAATGTTTTCAAGCTAAAACCACACTGGATTAGGAATAGAGGAGAAACACCATTTTACTTCCAGAACTGCCTAGCACATAAGAAGTATTCTGTCGTCTTTGTCAAATCAGATTGTTTTCCATTCTTCTTCTCCCATCCCCATGTGCTACTTTATAGAGTTTGGGAGTTTCTCATCTCTATTTCTCAGAGGATTTAAGGCTGAGTTGGGGGCGGCACTCCCTGAAGAGGTTTAACCTGTAAGGGACTCATTTATCATGGAATAAGGATTTCAGAGGGCAAATTAGAAAAGATTGGAGTGGGGTCAGCCATGGAAAGTTCAGTGTAGGTGGAAAAGTACAGCATAGTGAAAAGAGAGCTGGATATTTGCATTTGGTACAATGGCGGAAGATAAGAATAAAATTCACGGTGGGGCTGACTGATTTAAGTTTTAAGTCTCAACAGGATGAGGGCTGTCAAAGACCTAACCAGGTTAGTATATTGTCATCTTTGGACAGCATTCAAATGGAATGCTGCAAAGTTCTGGGTTTTCCTCAAGGTAAAGCCACAACCCTACCACGATGTAAGAGGCCTCAGTTGAAACCTAGTGGAACTGTAGAAATTGCACCATTTGAAAAAGACACTGACAATGAGATCTTGAAACATAGGAAGATGTATAAGAGAAGATAGTGTCACAAAGGACAAGGAAGAAGAACTTCAAGGAAAGAGTGACTGACTGTCAAAAACTACAGAAGTTGTCTTGAATTTGGGCTAAAACTAGGCCACAGAAATAAGAACAGCAAAACTAGTTACTAATATAAAATAAAAGTTCAGAACTCTAAAGACCAAGGTATCACATCTATAATTCCACTAAAACGGTGAATTCCCAAGATAGTAAAGTCAGAAAGATGTGTTTTGTGTTGTTTTTATGATTTTCCTATCTGTTTGAACCAAAGGCCTATCCAAAAGAGCAAATACAATTGTCAACCTTTTTCAGAGGTTTGAAATTATTTGTATTTTTAAATGTGCTTAGTCTCATTTTTTCACTGAAGGTCAAACAAATAAAAGTCAGGCACTGACAAGGTTGAATTGTCCCATCTTGTAAGCAAACCTTTGCCTGGAATTTTACTTTGGCAAGCCCGAAGGTCTTCTTTTGCAAAGTCTTGGGTCCCCTTTCTAAAGAAGAGAGGGTCATCCTGAGTATGTTTCTCCCACGGTCATTTATTTCCTCTCAAGCCAACTGGATGCTTCTCTGTCAGAGAGCTCTGTATTTCCATCCAAAGGAATTATAAACACATTGGAGGGGTAAAGCAGATGTTGCTTTGTATAAATGCAGATGTTACTTAAAATCAATGTGCTTGTAATAATCCTAACTTTCATCTGCATTCTCAAATTCTGGATTGCAATTATTGAAAGTCCCATCAGAGATCACTTTTTTCCTTTTATCATGGCCTTTCTACTTCTGCTGTTAATTTTGCTATTTCCCATCGAATGCTAAGATTTGGACTGATAGACTTTTTATATGAAAAAAGGCTAACTCTTTAATCTTTAGCTAGCAAAGTTTAGCATCAACCTTGAAAATAATTACATATAGATTATATCATTACAGATACAGATTAGCCCTCAGTCCTCACACTTCCTGTATCTATCCTTTCCAAAGAGATTCATCTCCAATTCTATCATGACTTTAATATTTGTTCTTTGCACAACATAAAATGTCTGTCTTCATTTGGCCACCTGGTCCTGACCTTCCTCTTTAGTCTGATCCTGGCATCTACTTCACAGGCATCTTATGTCCCTACCAAAGGAAGCTACTTAAAGCTCCACAAATATGATATCATCTCTCATGCCTCCAACTTTAAACCAACTATTTTCTCAACCACAAATGCTCTTTCCCCAGATCTTCACCTGACTAATCTATACTGTTTTACTCAAAGTTGGCCAAGGTATCCTTGGAAGTCTCCCCCACCACACACAGACCAAGCTGAATTGGGTACCTCTATCTTGTATCCCCCCATGTGATCCTATTGCGTGTGTCATACTGCATTGGCATTTTTTAACCCACTCAATTGAGGTACTATTTACAGAAAATAAAATACACTTTTTAAATATACAATTTGATGAGTTTTGACAAGTGTATATGTCTGTGTAATCAACACCTTGACCAAGATATAAAACATTTCCATCAGCAAAGAAAATCCTCTCATGCTCAAGTCCCTTTGCAGTCGATCCCACCCACGTGGGCAGGCACTAATCTTATTTCTGTAAACATAGTTTTTATTATTCTAGAACTTAGTGTAAATGAAATCGCATAGTATGTGCTGTATTTGACATTGGCTTCTTTTGTTTAGCATGCTGTTTTTAAGACATCCATATTGTTGCATGACTGATGGTTCATTCCTTCATATTGCTTCAGGGATATACCATGCTTTGTTTATCCATTTGCTTATTGATGGAAATTTGGTTTGTTCCCAGTTTGAGGCTATTATAAAAAACTGCTATCAACATTTGCACACAAATCTTTGTACAGATATATGTTTTTATTTCTCTAGAACAAATAACTAGGAAGAGAATTGGTTGTGTCATATGGTAGATCTATGCTTCATTTTATAAGAAACTGCCAAACTGTTTTACAAAATGTGTTCCATTGTACATTTCCACCAGCAGAGTATGAGTGCCTTATATCTGAAACAATACTTGGTATGGTCAGATTTTTCACTTTTGCCATTCTAATTAGTATGAAGGGTTATCTCGTTGTGGTTATAATTTTCATTTGCTTGATGACTAACAAAGTTCGACATCTTTTCATCTGCACTGGAATGTTTGGAGAATCAGCACGTCGTCTCTGAAAAAAATCCGATGTTGGAATCAAAACTCCACGTTTGAATTCCAGATCTGCTATTTGCAGTTGTTTAATCTCGGGCCATTATTCAACAAGTTTGAGCCACAGTCAATTTATCTGTAAAATGGGGATAATGCTATCACGCAGGTAGATAATGTATGTGAGGTGCCTCGCACAGTGACTTTTACGTAGTAGATCTTAATAAATGGTAATTACGATTATTATTCTTTAAGATTTTATTTACTTATTTGACAGAGCGAGAGAGCACAAGCAGGGGGGAGCAGGGGGAGAAGCAGGCTGCCCGCTGAGCAGGGAGCCCGCTGCTGCGGGGCTCTATCCCAGGACCCCAGGATCATGACCTGAGCCGAAGGCAGATGCTTAACAACTGAGCCACCCAGGCGCCCCTGTGATTATTATTCTTGAAACCGGTTTAGAACCCTTACCAGTTTTCCTTCCCAGGACGCAGTCAAAGCTGCAGGAAGCTATAAGCCTTACCTATCCTCACGTTATTGCACCTCAGGGACTTGCTCAATAGTCCCCCATCCCTTGATTTCCTCTACAGTTTTCAAACTTGGAATTTCTGATGATTTCCCCAGCTACTGTCCCATTGCCTCACTAACATGTAAGTTCCCCAAGGAAAGTAATACACCTGTATTATACACCTCTGTATCCTCAGGGACTAGAATAATGCCTTAAGTCCTTGCCGAATGAAGAATGGAACAAATACCTGCATCCTCCCTCTCTGCCTCACTTCTATGGCATTGGTTGATCTGCCTGGCTTTCGATTTTAATTTCTCTCAGAAGGCATAAGATGCTTTCTTTTGTAATTGCCCAAGGATAAGTCCTGTCTCACCACCACCCAGCCTCGAAACTCTAAACGCTGCATGCTAGCCTAAATCAGCCTCCTAGGTTTGTGCTTATCTGGAAGGAGGTAAGATCTGTAGCCACAAATCTCTGATCACCCAGTTGACGGTATCTTTTGCTCATTCCTATCACTGGACTGCTGACCTAAGTAATTCCATCCACAGGCTGTAGTACCATTTATTTTCCGTGTGACTTTTGGCAAGTTACTTAATCCCTCTAAGCATCAAATGTTTCCTATTTAATGCAGGGAAAATAATTAGGTGAGGCATATAAATAGCTTAGTGTAGTTCCCAGGTCCTGAGTAAGCTTTCAGTGAGTGTCAGGGATGACTTCTCTGAAGAAGAAATGTTTGAGCTGAGATTTGAAAGATGAGTAGGAGTTAGCCAAGAAAAGAGTGGAGGAAGAACACTACAGGCAGTGGGGAACAGAATGTGCAGAAATAAGTTTGGGGTGACTCTTCCCCGGTGTAGCCTTCTACTAGTGCAAAGTAACGTTTGACAATGGGTAGTTGTGTTGCCTATCCTAAAAGAGTTTCTTCAAATTAAGATGAAAATAGCCATAGTATCTGGCATGATATTTGTGAAGCAAGCCCTAATCCAGCACACCTGAATCAAACCAGTTAGAAGTATTAAACACTTGGGGCGCCCAGCTGTCTCAGTTGGTGGAGCATGTGATTCTTGATCTCCAGGTCATGAGTTTGAGCTTCACATCAGGCATAGAGTTTACTTAAAAAAAAAAAAAAGTATTAGACATTTACTAACAATGTCAGTGGAGTCCAGTCCCCTGAGAACACTTCAGTAGAGCTTGACTTGGTAGTGCTTTATTTTTTCTTCAAAGATTTTATTTATTTGTTTGACAGAGAGAGAGGGAGAGAGCAAGCACAAGCAGGGGGAGTGGGAGAGGGAGAAGCAGGCTTCCCACCGAGCAGGGAGCCCGATGCGGGCGGGGCTCGATCCCAGGAACCAGGGATCATGACCTGAGCCGAAGGCAGATGCTTAACCCACTGAGCTACCCTGGCGCCCCTGACTTGGTAGTACTTTAAAAAACCTAAAGCTCTCCATTACCAATTGCCTCTATTTCTTCTTAGTTCCAGCCTCTTTGGGCCAGAGATTCACAGTCACTTCCTGAAAAACCCACAGATGTTTATCTAAATCTGTTACCAGTACAAACAGGATCTCACAGCAGACACCAGCCTTCTTGCCATCATTAGGCCAGGGCTCCTGGGATCTTAGTGATATATTCTCATATGTGAAGGTCAGAGAGTTTCCCTAAATCACATGCATGACCACAATATCTGTCTAGTGCTAGAGCCCACACATTTGCCCAATGGTCCTATTCCAAAGAACTAATTTCATGGCCAAGGTCCTTCACGAGTATTTAGATACCAACTCTTCATGAGAACCGTTACCATGCCATAGGAAGGTCATTTTCTTCTGTTATCTAGATTATAATGAAGTCATCATTTGAGAATGACAGCACTTCAGACGATTTCTTACCTCCTGTACGGCACTTTTAGGAGTCTCCATAAAATTAGATCTCTGAAGTGTCTAACCTTGTCAATATCTGGAGAGATGGCAAGTGGAAAATGGTCTTCCACAAGCACTTTGGTAACGCGAATGTTCTGTAGTGCCATTTGGCACGTGCAAAGTCCCAGTTTTCTTCCAGAAATTAATCAAAACATTCATGTACAACCTCCTGTTCCAAGCAGGAGTTCTAGCAAAAGAACTGAACCCCTGAAGATTTTACAGAATTTTACTCTCTGTAGATGGGAAAACCTTGCTCAGAGAACACAACATAGGTTTGCAAAACGAATCAGTGAACACAAGGGTGAATGAATACATGTATGGGTGGATGGATCGATGAATGGAACAAAGGAAAAATAATTGGGCTGTAACTATAACCTGAAATGTTTAAGTCATCTATAAATTCAAGGTATTTTTGAGCCCATATTATAAGCAGGCACTATCACAAGTACTTTATATGTATTATCTCATTTAATCCTCACCACTACCAAATGAACTAAATGCTGGTACTAGTTATACAGCTAAGGAAACTGAGGCTCAGAAAGTAATTTTCTCAGTCACACAGATAATAAGCAGCAAAACCAGCGCAGGATCCCAGGCATTTTGGCGATAGGCCCTCATTTCTTCATTTCTAGTTAAACCCCCTCTGGTGCATAATACATTTGCAAGCATGTATTAATTTATTAAGAGGAGGTATTATATCTAAATATGACCACATGATAGGGTGAGAGAGGTACTTAATTTTGAGGGGAAATGTAGAAGCAAAGAAAAATTTTAAAAACATAAAATTATTCCTATGAGAAATGGTCTTCAATGATATTCAGAGGCTCAGACTTTGGGATCCTTACAAACTTGGGTTCAAATTCCAGGTCTGTTACTAATTCGGCTTTGCAACCTTGAGCAAATTAGCAAATCTCTCTGTATTTCAGTTTCCTCGACTGTAAAATGTGGGTGACATTTTACCTGGGTGGCTCAGTCGGTTAAGCGTCTGCCTTCGGCTCAGGTCATGATCCCGGGGTCCTGGGATCCAGCCCAGAGTTGGGCTCCCTGCTCAGCGGGGAGCCTGCTTCTCGCTCTCCCTCTGCCTCTGCCTCTTCCCCTGCTCCTGCTCTCTCTCCCACTCTTTCTCTCAAATAAATAAATACAATCTTAAAAAAAAAAAACAAAACCCACATTATCGTGGCAGTTGAGAAGATTAGATAACCCAAATAAAGCCCATAATGCTGTATCTAGGACATAGCAAGAACTCAGTCATGTTAGCTATTATTGTTAGTAGTAGTATCCTAATGGCCCAACTGTACAATAAAAATGGAAATGGCAAATTGACATTTCAAGGTATCTATCATATTTGGCACAGTGTTGACATGCCCTAAAATGCAGACCAAATGAAGATGAATTCGACTACAAGGAGGATAAAAAGCAAACTGATCCAGATCATCTAATGAGGATGGAAATATTTTCATTCATAAGTAAACAGACAATAACAGTATGTGCTATTTCTGAAAACAAAACCAAAAAAAAAAAAGTGGCAGATGAAAATTCAGCATATTTCTCCAAAGCCCATTGATTTGTTAAGGAGCCATCATCCCTTGAAGGTCTATCTTCTCATCCCCCAAGGACTATGAAAGCTTGATTACCAAGAAGGCTGGGATGCAAAATGTCATCTACAACAACACACATAATGCAAACATCCCACCTGAACTTAAAAGGTGGCTCGTCACCTATGAACCGTCCTAAACAAGAACGCCGGCTATGTCCGGGCAAGGGCCGCTCCATCCCCTTCCCCAGTCTTAACCTGACTCTGGCATTGAACTAAAGTACCGTTTGCTGCTTACACGGCAAGTTTAGTTTGAGATTTTTCACACGGAACATCTCACAGGGAGAACTGGGGAGAATTCTTCTGCTTATATTGTTTCAGGTGCCACAGAAAATCAGCGAATTCACAACACACCCGGCAGTACGGCAGCTTGCGTCAGGCAGGCAGCCGGAGCCAGACAACAGGATCCAGAGCCAGAGACAGCAATGGGTGGAGGGCAGGTCACGAGCCGATCAGGCGGCCTCTTAGGAGCAAGTGTGAGCATGATCGGGATAAGCAGTGAGTCACGGCAAAATAGGCAAATTGGAAGCCCTCGGGGGTCAAGCAAGTAGCCTCCTTCAGGAACAGAGGAAGGAGGGGCGGGGGAGGGGGGAGACTGGGGGGACACGGGGTGAAGGGTGGGGAACAGGGGTAAAAGCTGAAAACCAAGAGCCGAACAGGAACAAATTACAAATGGAGAATGCAGTCGCATTGCGTCAGAATCGAGTGGACTTTGGCAGCTAAGGCAGCTCGCCGTTCCAGCTTCAGCTGTGCTCCCCCCCCCACCCGCCACGTGAATCTGGCCTGGGGGGTTGCAGCGGAGGCCGCCGACACAGCTGGCTAAGAGCGTGGGGGTGAGGAGCTGAAAACAGTTCCTTGCAAAGAAAGAGCAGGTTTTGCTTATAAAGGAAAGTCGGAATGTGCTAAAGGAGGTATTGGAATATGAATGAGGTATCCGGGTATTTAAATGCCCCCAAAGAAAATCACTCAATAGCAAGAATGCCTAAGCTTAAAAAGATTTCACAGAACACAAGCACACACTTCAGTAAATGAGTTAATAAACCATATAGCTAAACATGCATGGCATTTTCGATTCATGCCTCATCTCCTACTCTTTTTAAAGGGCAGAGAGCTGTTTAACAACCCTCCAGTGTTCCAGGCAGCAACCAGGCTCTCAACTATTAATGGCAAAGCTGCCAAAAGCCAGACATACCTGGGAATAGATGTAAAGGTTTCGTTTGTTCACCTTCAACATTACACTAGTTCTCACTCAGGACCTCTGAACACATGACTGGAAATTTTTTAAACACACAGTTACTGGTGTGAAGAGGTTTCTGAAAACATACAAAGCATACATTCAACAAGAAAGTCCACCTGAAAATCCTGTGAGGGCAAAACTGGATTGGAACATTACAGCACGCCTGTTCCTTTTTACAAAGACCAAAGCAAGTTCAAAGACTCAGAAACCTTCTTGAAAATGATACAAATGTTATGGCTAATTAGGTTTTATCTTGCATGCCAAATCCAACAGATTGGTAGTCGCTTCCTGAAACCCTGTCGGATACCTGATCAAATTAGTAATAACTGCTGTGGCCTGGGGACGCGGGGGGAGTAGATATTCACCATTGTTTAAATGTCTGTTTTGCTTTGCGTCTCATATCTTCTATCCTAGAGGTGCAAACCCACGGCTTGTGCGCTAGGTTCACACTGAAAGAAAGATAGGCTTTGGCCCTCACGGGATTTTTTTAAATTCGTTGCCAATATCGGGAAATGAGAGATTTCACCTTTGTTAGGAAGGATTTGAAGTTTCTTTTAAAAATGGAAATTTCTAGCAATTTTAGGCCTGTCTTTCCAAACGGCAACTGTCACTGGAGCTGAGTAGGGCCTGCTTCCTGTAGATGCGATGCATCACTCTCTTCAATCTACCTTCTTTTCACTCACGGACAGTGCCTGTCTGGCCTCTGTAGGATATGTGTTTCTGACCCTCTACCTGTACCTCTGCATTGTTGTTGCTTAATCAAGCTCCTCCACATTAATGAGGACTTCGAGGTTCACTGTTTCCTTTTTTACTTCAATTCTGTCATTAAACGAGGATGACCTTAACTCCTTGGCCTCACAGTTGCTGGACTTGCTCAGCTGCAAGACGGATCACCTCCACTTTGGCAATCCACTCTTCAGCAACAGAAATGTTCTACCCACAAAAATTTGGGGGGCGCCTGGCTGGCTCAGTCAGTAGGGCATGCGACTCTTGATCTTGGGGTCATGAGTTCGAGCCCCACATTGGGGGTAGAGATTACATTAAAAAATAAGGGAGGCGCCTGGGTGGCTCAGTCGGTGAAGTGTCTGCCTTGGGCTCAGGTCAGGATCTCGGGGTCCTGGGATTGAGCTGGTGACAGGCTCCCTGCTCAGCGGGGACTTTGCTCCTCCCTCTGTATGCCCCATCCCCTGCTTCTGCTCTCTCTCAAATAAGTAAATTAATAATCTTTAAAAGATTAAATAAAAGAAAATTTTAATGCCAATATTCTACTTTTCTGTTTTCGTGTTTGGTTTTGTTTTACCATAACCTCATATTGGTACAGATGTTTCTCCCTTTATTTCTAAGAAATCTACCATCACTTCTCAGCCAGATGTTTAGTCCCTTGACCTTTCCCTGATTTTCAGTATCTGTCAGTCCCTTTCTGGTCTACTTTGTTCCCATGGCCCATCCTGTCCCTGCCTCTCTTGAAATTAGTTTCATGGTATTTTTGTCCCTTTGTCATTTTCTCAACCCCGCTCATCAAACCACGTCCCTAAGTCCATCCAACCATTCAGCTTCTCCAGGGTGATGAATGCTGCTGGATAAAATCACACCACAGACCCGTGATCTCCAGGCTCAGTGAACCTTCTGTCCCTAAATATCACCCTCTCCTATTCCCCTCAATAGGGGAATGCTTCATAGCTGCCACTCCCCTCAAACGATAAAGACTGCTTCCTCTTACCTCACTTTCAGAGGCAACTTTTGCTTTCTGTTCCCTGAGAAAATCAAGGCTGTCAGACGAGAGCTTCCTCAGCTTGCTCCTTCTCCACCTATGGAATTACTTGAGTTTCCACACATTCTGACCTCATGTCTCAGTGGGACAAATGTTCCTCCACCATTTGAGACTGATCCTTCCCCCCCGGATGCCCATCTCCTTGACATCAGCCCATTCTCCTCTTCCTGAAGGCCTGACTTTATCCCATCACTTCTACCCCTTTTCTCTCTTACCTTTGATAATTCTCTGTGCCGACTTACTCTTTCCTCTCAAAATATGAATGTGCTCGAGTGTTTTCCATCTAAAAAACAATCCTCCCTCAACCTCAACTACCCTTCTGGCTGCAATCCTATTTACTGCCACTCTTGTCCCACCAAATTTCCTGAAGAGCAGTCTCTAATTCCTCACTTTCCATCACTCCTCCAGCTACTGATTTTTGGTTTGTATCATTACCTCTTCATTGAAACTTTTTTAAAGGTCACCAATAACCTCCATACTTCCAATTTGAGTAAGCATTTTTTTTGCCCTTATTTTGTTTGACGTCTGAAGCATTTGCCCAGTGTTGACTGTTCCCTCTGCCTCCAAACTCCCTCCTTGCCATCGATGGTTTTGCTTCTACCTGTATGGCTGTGTCCTATAACACTTTGGAAAGCACTGCTTTTGCTTCTCAACTAAATGTTGTCATTACCCAGGACTCGGATCTCAGCTCTATGCTCTCCCCATATTACATACACTCACTTACATAAACCTTCAACTAGTACCTGTCAGCTGCAGCATCCAGTCCAGCCATCTCTCTCAAGCTCAAAACCCACTCATCCAAGTGTGTCCTGAATATTTCTATTTGGATCCTCTAAAGGTCCTGCAAATTCCACATGTCTCAAACTGAACTTCTCCCTCTCCTGCTTTCCCTGTCCATTAATGACATCAATATCTATCTAGTCTTTCAAGCGAGAGATTTGTGAGTCTTTCGGAAGGTCCGTTCCCCTCTTCTTCACCCAATTCTTATAACTACAGATTTTAAATCTTTTTTTTTTAAAGATTTATGTATTCATTTTAGAGAGAGCATGAACAGGGAGAGGGGCAGAGGGAAAGGGAGAGTATCCCAAGCAGACTCCATGCTGAGCACGAAACCTGGCATTGGGCTCAATCCCACGACCCTGAGATTGTGACCGGAGCCAAAACCAAGAGCTGGGTTCTCAACTGACTGAGCCACCAAGGTGCCCCATAATGAGATTTTAAATGTAAGCAGTGCAAAGAAGAAACAGTGAAGACACCATCTTGGCAATAAGAGAAACAAGATCACCCTGTGAGACCTGGTCATAGTTTGGCCCTAGGGAATCTATTCTCCCATAGAGCTCCCATTTGAAATTGCTGAAATACAATCTGATCATATCACTTCCCTTCAGTGACTCCCCATAGATTTCAGAATAAAGGTAAGGCACTAATATAGAGCACAGGCCCTTCCTGAACCAATCCTTATCAACCTTGCTAGTCTCATTTCCCACCTCTCCTCTGTGTGCCCTCCATGCATTAGCCACACTGAACTGCTTGCACTTTCCTGAATGTATTACACTATTTGATATCTGTACTTTTAGTCATGCTGTTCCCTCTGCCTAGAATTAGCCCACATTTCTAATCCTTTACTTTTTTTCCCGTCTGGCTAGCTAACTCTTAACGTTTCCTTCAAGACTTAACGCAAACATAAATTTCTTCAGGAAGATTTCCCTGACTCTTGAATAGTTGCAGAATTTGCCACCCCAAAATATGCCTCTTGGGCATGAGGATTATTTAGGCTGATTGTTTTTAAGAAATGGCAGACACAGTAAGAAGCTCTGAAAACTGAGTAGAAGTTACCATTTTGTAAGAGAAATTAACATTTACAAGGGAAATCTCCATTTATAAGGGTGTCTTTCTGACTATACCAGAGAGAGGAAGATGGCTCTAAATCTCTAGAAACTCTTTATCAATGGAGAAGACAAAGACAACAACCTAAATCTGCATAACAGCTATACCCTTGTTTACTGGGCTTTTCCTGGAAACCTCCCATAACTGGACCCCCCCACCCCCTGCCGCCGCCCCATCATTTTCTCTTGTCTTTAGCTTGTGACGGTGTATAAGGGGATGGCTTGGGCCGTTTGAGGGAGTGGCTCAGGTTTCCTGGGCATGTCCCATTTACACAGGAGATATACATGTTATTGAACTTCTGTTTGTGTTTTTCTCCTGTTAATCTTTTTATTACAGAGGAATCTCAGCCCAGAACCTAGAAAGATAAAGGGAAAATCACTTTTCCTCCCCTCCACACTCCTTTTCTGCACCCCTAGTATTCAATGTGTATCTTTATCATAGCACCTGATCACACTGACATGCATATCTATTTACTTGTGTGATTTTTCTATCAAGCAGTAAAGTCCCAAAAGCAGGGATTGATTGATTGATTGATTGATTGATTATTTATTTATTTATTTGTGTATTTATTATTCCTGTCTCTCTATTGCCTGGTACATTACTTAGTATGTAGTACACACTAAATTAATATTTGATAAATAAAAAATGAAGGAACAATGAATGGAAAGTTAATTAGGTAATAGAAGAGACTAAAAGTCCAGGCTGCTATGATTTCCTTTTTAACACTTACTTCAAACTTATATTTTCATCAGGGGCTTTTATTGCAGTTATGTACTTACGGGAGGTGATTGAGGATTTGTAAGAATTCGTGCCTCTGGTCACCTTTGTGTTACTTTGTCATGAGTAAGTTAGACTGTACTTTGCATCATTGAAGTGCTGCCTGGCTAGATGCTGGTGGGTCCTGTCAGGGTAACTAGGCTGCATTATGTCACCAAGGAGTTCTCTTTTACTTGCCAAACCTCTACTGTCTTACAAAGAATGTCTATGTAAACAGCGCCCCAGCCACTACGCCTCTGGGACTCTTCTGCCACCGCTCTGGCTGCCCGTGCCTCATCTTGCTCATACTTCTTGCCGTCTACAACTGCTACTTTAATAGAATGAGCCAATCAGGGTCCCCAAGCAAGGTGAGAAAATTTTCCCAGAAGAACAAAATAATTGTTAAGTCACAGGCTTTGTGGATCAGAATTGCTTCTAACCTTACTCAAAGCCTCCTTTTGTGCCTAGAACAAATTTAAATAGTTGTGCTTTTGTTCCCTCTACTACAAGCTCCCCCCATACTCCACCTCCAAAATCAACACCTTCTTGCCAGTGAATAGCCTAATTCAGACCTCTCTTTCCTCTTTGATGCATGGGTCAGGAGGTACACTCTGCTCCCTTCCTGCCTGTTCCAAGGCTGGCGTGTCCTGTCCGATTCTGCTACAAGCCCTCCATAGGATGAGAATGTGGTGTCCCTCTAGGGAGGGAAGCTCACCACTATGATGCAACCAGTAAGGACTATAAAAAAGGGGCCGTGGATGACGCCTCTGAGCTGGCCCTTGTGACACAGGTGAGCCTCATCAGCCCACAGTAGGCACAAGCTACACATCCCCAAGCTAGTGACTCAACCCCTCAAAGTATCTTGGCTTATCATTTTGAATTACCTTGGATGTGGTACCTTCTTATACTTATTTCCATGCTTTTAACTGTAGCACAAGTATTTTTAGAAGATGTTGCTTCTCTGGTATAAAAAAAAAAAAATTTAGGAATCCTGCTGCCCTAATAGTCATATCTACTATTTCCATAAATATCATTAACACTTTTGCCTGTACTTTTCAAAGCCAGTACGTTCTCCCACCTACCTCCCCTTTTACAATCTTTGGTTAGACCACATTGCGTTGATGTTCTTTTAAGCCCGGATTATTTAATGCCCTCAAGATGTGCAGAGTTGCAAATGTCAAGGATGAGCAAAACATCCCTGCTGACATAACTTCATATCAATACTTTATTTTTTTTTAAAGATTTTATTTATTTATTTGACAGAGACAGCGAGAGCAGGAACACAAGCCGGGGGGTGGGAGAGGGAGAAGCAGGCTCCCCAGTTTAGCAGGGAGCCCGATGCGGGGCTCGATCCCAGGACCCTGGGATCATAACATGAGCCGAAGGCAGACGCTTAACAACTGAGCCACCCAGGTGCCCCATATCAACACTGTAAATGATCTTTTTAAACAAACCAAATTACTCTAGTAATCATGAAATCTTTCTTTTCGCATTTTCAAATCTCTTTCTCCAAACTTTTGAATTAATCTCCACTCAGATATTAAACATTCCCATGAGTCTTCAAAATTCTCAAATATCACCAGTCTCTTCACAAAGCCAGTCAATTACATTCGAGCCATAGGGAAACTTTTTTTTAACGAGTATCTGTAAATATTCTCTCAAATGTTCCTGAATATATTTAGAGCTAGATAATTCAAATTGAAACATGCAGCCTATTAAAACTCAATGCTTTTCACATTAAATTCAGGCCATGACCAAATCACCAAGCTTGCTAATTAGATTTTCTGTGTTTGATCAAGCTAGAGAGTTCAAACCTTAGTGCTAACTAAATTGTCAGAATTTGTTCCCTTTTTAACAATTTGATTGATGTGAGAAATTTAAATCTGATCAGAAACATTAGTTCTGGGGGCGCCTGGGTGACTCAGTTAAGCGACTGCCTTCGGCTCAGGTCATGATCTCAGGGTCCTGGGATGGAGCCCCCACCTTGGGCTCCCTGCTCAGCGGGGAGCCTGCTTCTCCCTTTCCTCCCTGGCTCATGCTCTCTGTTGCTATCTCCACCTCTCTCTCAAATAAATAAGTAAAATCTTAAAAAAAAAAAAAAAAGTTCTGAAAACTCTCCATTTTATGTTTTCCATGTAGTAAAAATCACGTGTCTCCTCTTTAGGCAGAAGTAACTAAAGTGGCTGCCCAAATCATCTGACCCCCAAGTTTGCCTTAGCAAAGAGAAGTGCTTTTCAAAGCTTCCAGTTCCTGTACCTACGTCTGAGCATTGGTGGGACTGTGTCACTGGAGGAAAGGCATAGGAGAGGGATTGTCCTGAGCTGTTGCATGTCAACCACTGGGTCTGGCTCAGGACTTCATCGGTACCTTGCTGCCTTTCCAACTGGCAGATTAAGATGAATAGGAGAACATCCACACAGCCACGACTTCCACTCCACCTGCTGCTGCTGACAGATTATTTATTAATGCCTTCACATGACATGTTTGGCATTAGGGCTGAGATGTGACAAGCGATCTCCTGCATGCCGATGACCAACTTCAGCTGAGTGACAAACATTTTATAATTTCTATATTCCTTTGGGAACTCGCTAGGAAAATATGCCCCCCACCCCAGAATTTTATTTTGATAATAAGATGCTTTCTTGGGTAAGGTCACTTAAACTATTTGAAAACTAGGAGTAATTTAGTAATGCTTTCTAAATGTTGGCTTCCCGGATTCACTTGTATCATATGGAGCATATTTATTTGGAGCAGCATGTATTTGAATGGACCCAAAGCGAATGGTATATAATTTAACCCTTGGTCCATTTTTATGCTACAAAACACCAGAGCTTGAATAATTGCATAAATCATTAGTTAAAAGAAGCATTTCTCCCTAGTCAGTTATTAAAACAAGAACTTCCAGAAAGGCACTAAGAGCATATGTTGCTGCCTTCATAATATCCCAGGAAGGAAGACTAGAACCACTCTGAGAAGAGTAGAGCCAGAGCAAAGAAAATTAGGGCTTGGCACCAAACACAGCCACCAAATGTAGGGCAGTATATCAGTCCCAGAAAAAAAGGAAAGGGTATGGTCATCCTAGAGGCTCTGAGTTGAGAGCAAATCATACTCTGTCCCCTGCACTCCTGCTTCCATGTACATCCACATCCAGGTGGGACCAATTCAAAGGAAAGGTGTTATCACCATCTGTACCCTAAAGAAATGGAGAAGGGCTCTACTGACTCGTAGCCTCATGGCCTTGGGGGGAGGCTTAGGAAGCTTCATCTGTCACAACTTCTAGATGATCCACATGTAGGGGGTCCACAGGCCTTGCTTTAAGTAGCACTGCCTCAGAGAATAATAAAACTATCATCATCATAGAATCCTAGAGCTGGAAGGCCTCCAGAGGCTATCAAATCATTTCCAACAGTCAGAGTAGACAAAAAATGGTGTGGACCACCTCTGGGAGACAGTAAGCTGCCTATCACAGAAGGCATTCCAGCGGAAACTCAGTAACTCCTTAGGAATATTGTAGTGGAATTTCAAACACCACATGGGGAAGTTAACTAGGTGATCTTTAGGACAATTTCAATAGAGATTATATTATCTCTAGCTCTGGGAAAAGACAGAAATCCCATTCCCAGAAGTAGAAATAATACTAAGATAAGTTCCAACTTATCAGATCATGGGAGTGATGTTTAAAAAAACAGTTTAAATGCAAACTAAAACAATGCCAAATGTTCTGAGAAATGAAACTATGTACTCGGAGTCCATGGAGAGAGTCTAGAGGGCAGAGGTTGCTTGGTCTAACTTGAAAGGGCAAGAGAAGATAAGCTACTATGGATGAGTACTTCTGACCTATAGCTGATGAGCTTGCTATTAGTGTTTGATATTCATCCTTTCCTGCTTTTATCATGGGGCAGAGGTTAGAAAACAGGATGGCGATGAGAAAGAGAAGAAGGAGTGGGAGCAGGGAAGAATAACATTGTATTCTTCAAGTATCCAAGTTTCACGGAGGGGCGGGCATGATAAGGAGCAAGATGTCTGAAAAGGCTCCTGGCCGGGGATGGGGGGGGAGGGTGATAACAAAAGAAAGGTTGGGAAACACTGCTTTATATCGAGGAGTGAGATTGCAGTGTATGTGTATATTCAACTTATATGTCCTGCCAAAGAGTTTTCCAGAATGGGTACATTTTTTAAAGTACCAGAGGCTATTCTAACGTATCCCCAGGGGTTGAGGACGACTCACTCTGCTACACAGTTCATGGTAGGCAGAACAAACAGTATCACCAGTCTGAACATTTGGGTCAATAAGGTCCTGTCTCTCATCTTCCTTGGTCACCACCACAGTCCCTAATCAGCAGCTTCTCCCTCAAATTTGGGAACAAATTCTGTCAAGAAGGATATAAAGAGCTCTAGGTGATTTCATCAATAAATAAATATCGAGTCGTCCTAACTACAAATTCTAACGCTGACTCTGTGCCCCAGTTATTAACAGCTGCTCTAAGGCTCCTTGTTGGGTATCTTTTTGTCCACCCTCTGGGACCTCTTTTGCTGAACCCATGCTTTCTATGTCAACAGCCTGCCTTGACTACACCTATCCGTCACTGCCTATTCTGAAAACCACACTCCTAGAAGCTTAGCTAAGGAAAGAACAAGAGAAAAGCATTCTCCAAAAGCGATGCTTTTTCAACATATCTAAGGTGCTATATTGACATGGTTGTTTTTAATACTTGTGGTACAGAGAAAGCAGTCAATAAGTGTTGTCTTAAAAAAAAAAAAATGTGCACTCCCCTACCAGCCAATATCATAGCCACTCTCATACAAGCCCACCCTTTGGCTTCCTCCCTCTCAGGTTAGAAATAAGGCAGTCCCTTGCACCTCCTCCTTCCCAGCCGGGCTTATTTTTATCACCAGAAGCTGGGTCTTCCCTCCAGCACCCGCCCCCTTCCAGACATCTCAGGTTCTAGCCTCACCTGAGTGTAGTTAAACCTACTTGTGTCCCAAGGTGTCCTGTTGGTGAAAAGATCAAAGGCTCCCTGCACTTCCTGAGTCTCTGACCAGTTCTATCAGGAAAATGCTGTCCCCTTACTGAATCATAATTTATATTCTTAATCTGCAGGTTGTGAATATTTCTTTTGATCCTTCCTACGCTCCTTACTTTCTAGACATGCCTACATTTAGGGAATCAAATGATACCCTCGAATATCACAATTGTAAAATCTTTATTTAAAAAAAGAAGCGGTTTTTGCTTTCCCGTTGCATTTAGAAGGCTACTAAGCTCTGGCAGACGTTGAACTGAAACAGCATTTTGGGGGCAGTAACTGGAAAAACCAAATTTTCCTTCACCGCTGGCTGCCTCACTAAATCCGGGCTACAGAAATAATAGTAGGGGTTGGGGGGGGCGCAGAAGGGGCCTCTGTAGCTCAGATAGCCATTGCTACCAGCTTAGCAGGACTCTAGTTAGAGCAGTCATTTAGCATCTGCCGTGACTCAACAACCTAAGGAAGAAACGTAAACTTTGTTAGCTTCCATTATGCCCTAGGGCACAGATTAATCCTCTTAAACATTTTTATACTTCCAGAGCCTCTGGATCAAGTAGAAGGACAGTGATTCCCTGGAAAGAAAATATTGGCTCAGAGTAGGGAGAATGGAAAAAACAGGTTCACTTCTTTAAAAAGTTGTAATTATGTATTTTTCAATCGAGTAAAAATGAATCATGATCTCCCTCTAGTGAACAAAAGGAGAGTAGCCACCAGAGTATCTTCTTGAGTTCCTTTTTTTTTTTCTTTTCAACAGGCTGTTTTTAAGTATAAAATGTTCATATTTATCCTTAGCAACTAAACACAGATGCACACACACACACACGGTATATGTATATATCTTTGTTTCTTTATGACCAGAGCATAAGACTGTGCTTGGAGCAAGGATCAGAACACAAAGTATGGATGCCATAATTTGGAGACCAGCTACATAGGCACTAATTGCTTTATAGCTAAGCATAGGGGCCTCATAAAATATTAAAATCTTGGGGACTGGAAAACTTCATGTTTGGTAAACTGGTGTCTAAAACAAGAGGAAATCTGATTTTCTTAAGGTTGGACTAAATGAATTTACACTGATAAATAAGCTGTGAAATGCCTAGAATCAGATTATATTACAGATTTCCTTTTCATTTCTCTTATATCCACTAAGTCCTTTCTATTGAACAGTGTTTTCTTCTTCTCCCTATTGTTCTAAAATTTATGTTTTTAATGTTCTGTGTTGTTTGCCCTTAACTTAAGAATCATACTCATGGGCCAGCATTACTTTGGTCCCAAAGCCAGACAAAGACCTCACCAAAAAGGGGAATGACTGACCAATATCCCTGATGAACATGGATGCAAATATTCTCACCAAGATACTAGCTAATAGGATCCACCAGTACCATAAAAGGAGTTTCACCACGAACAAGTGGGATTTATTCCTGGGCTAAAAGGGTGGTTCAACATCCACAAATCAATCAATGTGATGCACCACATTAAAAAAGAAAGAACAAGAACCATAACATCCTCTAGATGCAGAAAAAGCATTTGACAAAATACTGCATCCATTCCTGATAAAAACTCTCTGCAGTGTAGGGATAGAAGAAACATACCTCAATATCATAAAAGCCATATACGAAAAACCCATACCTAACATCATCCTCAATGGGAAAAAACTGAGAGCTTTTCCCCTAAGGTCAGGAACACCACAGGGGGGTCCTCTCTCACTGCTGTTGTTCAACATAGTACTGAAAATCCTAGCCTCAGCAATCAGACAAAAAAAAAAAAAAAAAAGAAAGAAAGAAAGAAAAGGCATCCAAAATTGGCAAAGAAGTCAAACTTCCACTTTTCGCGGACAACATGATAGTCTATGTAGAAAACCCAAAAGACTCCACCCAAAAATTGCTAGAACGGATACAGGAGTTCATCAAAGTCACAGGATATAAAATCAATGCACAGAAGTCAGCACTAACAATGAGGCAGAAGAAAGAGAAATCAAGGAATCGATCCCATTTACAATTGCACCAAAAACCATAAGAGACCTAGGAATAAACCTAACCAAAGAGGGAAAGGATCTGTACTCTGAAAACTATAGATTGCTTGTGAAAGAAATTGGGGAAGACACAAAGAAATGGAAAAACATTCCACACTCATGCATTGGAAGAACAAATACTGTTAAAATGTCTTACCTACCCAAAGGAACCTACACATTCAAAGCAATCTCTATCAAAATACCATCAACATTTTTCACAGAGCTGGAAAAAACAATCCTGAAATTTGTATGGAACCAAAAAGACCCCGAATAGCCAAAGGAATGCTGAAAAAGAAAACCAAAGCTGGAGGCATCACAATTCCAGACTTCAAGCTGTATTACAAAGCTGTAGTGACCAAGACAGTATGGTACTGGCACAAAAACAGACACATAGATCAGTGGAACAGAATAGAGAACCCAGGAATGGACCCTCAACTCTATGATCAAGTAATCTTCGACAAAGCAGGAAAGGATACCCAATGGAGAAAAGACAGTCTCTTCAACAAATGGTGTTGGGAAAATTGGACAGCCACATGCAGAAGAATGAAACTGGACTGTTTCCTTACAGCATACACAAAAATAAACTCAAAATGGATGAAAGACCTAAGTATGAGACAGGAATCCATCAAAATCCTGGAAGAGAACACAGGCCACAACCTCTCTGACCTCGGCCGCAGAAACTTCTTGCTAGACATGTCTCCAGAGACAAGGGAAACAAAAGCAAAAATGAACTATTGGGACTTCATCAAGATAAAAAGCTTTTGCACAGCAAAGGAAACAGTCAACAAAACTAAAAGGCAACCGACAGAATGGGAGAAGATATTTGCAAATGTCTTATCGGATAAAGGACTAGTATCCAAGATCTATAAAGAACTTATCAAACTCAACACCCAAAAAAAACAAAAATCCAAGTCAAGAAATGGGCAGAAGATATGAACAGACATTTCTCCAAAGAAGACATCCAGATGGCCAACAGACACACGAAAAAATGCTCAACATCACTTGGTATCAGGGAAATACAAATCAAAGCTACAATGAGATACCACCACGTACCAGTCAGAATGGCTAAAATTAACAACTCAGGAAACAACGGATGTTGGTGAGGATGCAGAGAAAGGGGAACCCTCTCACACTGTTGGTGGGGATGCAAACTGGTGCAGCCACTCTGGAAAAGAGTATGGAGGTTCCTCAAAAAGTTAAAAATAGAGCTACCCCCAACCTAGCAATTGTACTACTCGGTATTTATCCAAAGGATACAAACATAGTGATTCGAAGGGGCACATGCACCCCAATGTTTATAGCAGCAATGTCCACAATAGCCAAAATATGGAAAGAGCCCAGATGTCCACTGACAGATGAATGGATAAAGAAGATGTGGTATGTACTTGTGTGTTTGTATACAATGGAATATTACTCAGCCATCAAAAAGAATGAAATCTTGCCATTTTCAGCAAGGTGGATGGAGCTAGAGGGTATTATGCTAAGCAAAATAAGTCAGTCAGAGAAATGATTTCACTCATATGTGGAACTTAAGAAACAAAATAGATGAACATAGGGGAAAGGAAGGAAAAATAAAGTACAATGAAAATTGAGAGGAAGGCAAACCATAAGAGACTCTGAACTCTAGGAAACAAACTGAGGGTTGCTGGAGGGGAGGTGGGTGGGGGAAGGATAATTGGGTGATGGGCATTAAGGAGGGCACTTGGTGTAATGAGCACTCGGTGTTATATGCAACTAATGAATCACTAAATTCTACCTCTGAAGCTAATTAAATAAATTAATTAAATAAATAAGAATCATACTCATGTATATTTACTTTTCTTAATTTCTTTCTTTTTAAGATTTTATTCATTTATTTGATAGAGAGAGAGCGAGAGAGCACAAGCAGGGAAAGTGGCAGCAGGAGAGGGAGAAGCAGACTTCCCACTGAGCAGGGAGCCCAACACTGGCCTCCATCCCAGGACCCTGGGACCATGAGCTGAGATGAAGGTAGATGCTTAATGAACTGAGCCACCTAGGCGCCCTACTTTTTTAATTTCTTAAAGATATTAGTAACTGTAGCTTCTCCCTAATAAAACTAGAAGTTCAGCATGTTCTTAAATTAATTTGGTCACCTGTCATCTCCATTATGTTAATATGGCCTATAATTTTAATTATGGATTTTGATGAATATATGTTCACTTTTTCTTCTCTTTAGTTCTGAAATTATTTTTATTTTACTTTTAAGGCATCAAAAACTTAGCAAAGAAATTTGGTCATCCAAAGTTGCTATATTTCTAGAACTATCATTTGGATTTGTTTCTATTTTTATTTGAGTACTTCTTCTGTTCCAGTTTCAATTTGTGTTCTTGTATAACAAACCCCCTAAGGCCTAGTTACCCAAAGACCATTTTTATTATTCCCTCACATTTGAATAACAATTTAGCTAGATAAAAAGTCTAGGCTCAAAGTTCTTTTCCTCACTATTTAAAAAAATAATAGCTCCATTGCTTCCTTGAGTCCAGAATACCATTCCAAAGTTAGATATCAATCTAAACTTGATGCTTTTATTGTTGATCTATTCTTTCTTGCTCATTTGTAGACTGATTGGCTTTTTAAAAAATCAGTACACTTTACTTTTTAGAGCAGTTTTCTCTAAAAATTGAGCAAAATGTACAGAGTTCTCATATATCCCAACATCCCCACTCACCCACCCACCAATATACATGCACATACAGTTTCCCCTACTATTAATATCTTACAATAATGTTGTGCATATGTTATAAATGATGAGGCAATATTGATACATTATTATTAACAAAAGTTCATAGTTTATATTAGGGTTCACTCTTGTCTTAAACGTTCTATGGGTTTAGATATATTATCCACCATTCCAGTACCATACAGAATAGTTTCACTGCCCTAAAAATCTCCTGTGCCCCATCTAATTCATCCCTCCTTCCCTTTCCCCATTGCCATCATCATCACTGTCACCATGATTATCAGTATCATCATCCTCACCAGCATCGCCATCGTCATCACCATCATCACCATAAACATCATCTTCATCATTATTACCATCACCTACACAATTACGAACATCATCTGCATAATCAAAAGAATCTTCATAATAATCAAAACCATCATCTTTATCACCAGCAGCAGCAGCAGCAGCAGATCACCATCATTATTCACATCATCATCTTCACCATCATTGACATGATCATCAACATCATTGTCATCTTCACTATAACCATGGTCATCCTCATCATCATCACCCCTCACCATCATCTTCATTATCATTGTCACCTTCTGTTACGGACTAAATTATGCCCCCCAAATTCATATGTTGAAGCTCTAACCCCTAGTGTGACTGTATTTGGAGATAGGGCCTTGAGGAGGTAACGTTAAATGCAGTCATCAAGATAGGGCTCTATTCCTATTGGATTTGTGTCTTTACAAGAAGAGAAAGAGACAACAGAGCTCACTATTCTCTGCTCATACACAGAGAAAAGGTCATGTGAGGACATAATGAGAAGGTGTCCATCTGCAAGCTAAGAAGAGAGATCTCACCAGAAACCAACCCTACCAGCACTTTCATTTTAGACTACCAGTGTCCAGAACTGTTAGAAAATAAATTTCTGCTGTTTAAGCCACCCAGTCTGTGGTATTTTGTTATGACAGCCCAGGCTGTCATCACAACCATCTTTATCATCTAAAGAACCCCAGCTGTCACTTTCATCATCAGCACCATCACTATTTTTACCTTCACCATAATCATAATCACCACCATCATCAATCACCCTTAGCATCATCTTCATTATCACCAACATCATTACTGAATTATGACCATATTTATCATCTATGTTAATACCATTTTCATCATCTTCTGTGTTATTACCATTTTCTACATCATCATTATCAATTACCATCATCTTCATATTAATCATCATCACCATCCTCATCCTCACCATTATCAGCAGTTATCATCACAATCAGCATTATCTTCATCTCCATAATTATCACCATCATCACCATTATCACCAATGTCACCAAAATCATCATCATCACTATCATCATCATCACATCACCATCTTCATACTGCTCATAAGATTCGACATCATCAGATTCTTATCATCAAAATCATCAATATCATGATCTTTACCATAATCACCAACATTATTTTCCCCATATTTCTCACCACCAATGGCTATCATCACCACCAATGTGTACATTGCCATCATTTCATCATCTTTACCATCATCCTCATTATCTTCACCATCCTTATCATCATCACCAATAAAGTCACTATCATCAACAACAGCATCATCTCTATCACTGTGATTATCACCATGTCCACCACCATCTTCATCTTCAACATCATTGCTATTATCATTTCCTCATCACCATCATCATAACCTTAATCATCAATGTAACCATCACCATCATCCTCACCATTAACATTACCATCATCACTGCTGTCATCATCTTCATCATCACCATTCTCATCACAATTATCAGCACCGTCACCAACATCTACAATATCTTCATCATCACCATCGTTGCCCTCATTACCAGCATAATGAACATCATCATTACCATCATCATCACTTTCACCGTTTCCATATTCCTCACATAAGCATCACGATTATCTTCCTATTCAGCATTACCATCATTTTCATCATTTTTGCACTCATCCCCATCATCATAATAGAATCCAAATCATTATCTTTATCTCACTATCATCATCAGCTTCTTTTTTATCTTCATCATCATCATCACGTCATCATCTTAATTATCATTTGCACTATCCTCATAACCATGACCATCACAATCATTGCTGTTATCATCACAGTTGTCACAATTATCATCATCACCATCATCAACCTCATAATCATCATTATAATCATCATTTTTATTATTACCACCATCATTTTCAATGTCCTCATTATCATTAGCTTTACTATTATGAACATCATCATCATTTCATCATTACCACCATCTTTGTCTTCTTCATCATAGCCATCATCTTCATTATATTATCTTTACCATTAAAACCACTAGCATCATCATCTTTATCATGAACATGTCATCATCATCATTCATACTCTTCAATACCCTTATTATCATCACAATCATCTTCATCACCATCTCATGACCATCATAATGATAATTGTTATTACAATCCAATGGTTATTACAATTCTGTATATGTTATTACAATATACAATACAATTGTTAATACACTTGTTATTACAATTACATCACCATCTCATGACCATCGTAATGATAATTGTTATTACAATTACAATTGCTATCACAATTGTTATTACAATACATCCACAATATCTCCATCACCACCATAGTCACCATCATCTTCACGGCATCATCCTTATTCTCATCACTGTTCTCATCATTTTCATCACTACCATTGTCTTCAGCAGCTTTGCATTCATCATCACCATCATCATCACTATCCCACTATTTTCAATCTTAACCACAATAACCATCATCATCTTCATCATCATCATTCTTTGTATTCTCTTCATCATCACCACTATCATCATCATCGTCGTCATCACAACTATCATCATCATCATGATTATCACCATCATCTTAATTATTTCTATCATCATCATCATCATTACTATCATTATTCTCACCATCATCAATATTTTCCTTGTCATTACAATTAACATTACCATCATCTTCATCTTCATCATCACCATCATCCTTTTTTACCCTTTTCTTTACCATTATCATCACCATCATATCCATCATCCTCATGTATATTATCACCATCATCAGCAGCATCTTCAGTATCATATTGCCACCATCATCACCTTTACCACAATTAGCATTATCATTGTCAACCCTATCATTGTGATTGTGTCCATCATTTTCATATTCATCATCATCACCTACATCATCACCATTATCACTCTCATCATTCTCACCAGCCTTGTCAGCATATTCATTAATATTCATCACAGTCTGGGGTGCCTGGGTGGCTCAGTCTGCTGAGCGTCTGCCTTCGGCTCAGGTCATGATCGCGGGGTCCTGGGATCGAGCCCGACATCTGGCTCCCTGCTCAGCGGGAAGCCTGCTTCTCCCTCTCCCTCTGCCACTCCCCTCCACTCATGCTCTGTCTCTTGCTTCCTCTCTCTAAGAAAAAAAAAAAATATTCATCACAGTCACTATTATTGCCAGCAGCAGCAGCAACTTCTTCACTCTCTTCATCCCATCATAATCACCATCATAATCCTTACTATAATCTTTATCGTTACCAGATATGCAGAAGATAAATCAATTACAGAGGAAAACTTGGCAGACAAAGGTACCAAAGTCAGAGTAGTTGCATAGGTTAGTGGAACAACAAATTTTTCTTAGTTCTTTAAGATCTTGTACAAATTTATATAGTGGGCAACCATCTTTTTTTTTTAAGATTTTATTTATTTATTTGAGAGAGAGAGAGAATGAGAGATAGAGAGCACGAGAGGGAAGAGCTTCAGAGGGAGAAGCAGACCCCCCGCTGAGCAGGGAGCCCGATGCGGGACTCGATCCTGGGACTCCAGGACCATGACCTGAGCCGAAGGCAGTCGCTCAACCAACTGAGCCACCCAGGCGCCCTGGGCAACCATCTTTATCAAATTTAATTTCCTTCTTTATTGGAAACACAGGAGTATTACATGGTAAGTGCCTTTTGAAAATTATCCCTTCTTTTATTCTCTTTTATAATTGTTTGTATTCCTTCTAATTGAGCTCTTGACAAAGGATATTGTTTTATACATGGCTATGGCTTATCCCTTTGGTAAAATATCTTTATCAGCACTAGAGTTTGGATGTAACAGGTATCATTATTCCCTAAGGCCCAAAACAATGTATTGATTTGTTTCAACTTAGGATGCTTTCCTACCATGCTCTGAGACTGAAACTCTACCATATCTCCTTTCTTTTGGTGGACACATAGTAACCATTTCTGGTACTGCCTTCAGAGGAGCTCCACAGCCACTCCATTTGGAGAACAGAATATGATAGCCTTTAAGTTGCACAGCTGGACTCTGACCAGTTGGTGTACAGAAGAATCAGGAGAAAGTAAGAAAACATGTTCATCAGTCAGAGGACCTGTCAATGTGGGGACATGGATGAAATGGAAAAAATAAGAAAAGGTAAAGTGAAAAGGCTGATCCAGCATACCAACATCCTATATTGATCTATCACCAAATAGAATGTGAGAAATTCCTGAGAAAATTGCAGAATAAGTAGCACCAGTATCCCCAGTTCCCAACTCAGATTCCATAAATCTGTGCATTTTAAGCCATTTATCAAGTATTCCCTAGCTTTCTGGGCTTTCCTGTTTATGTCATTCTTGCATCCTCTAGACTCTCTTTCTATAATCCCCCTTCTAATATCCTGACTTCTGGCAATACTGATGTACATTTTCCCTTCTTCTTTTGTCCCTTTCATAGGTTGTCCAGAGTGAAGGTTATTCCCTGTAGCAAATAGTTCTGAGCAACTGACAGAGCAGTTTTTTCAATTTCTTCATTTTTTCTTTGTCTTCTCTGGAGTTTACCAAAATAGAGTAGCTGCACCTAAGATTTGAGTAATAGTCTGCCCTTGCCTTCCCATAGCATTTTCCCTAATATGAATTTAGAGAACAGCAAAGGGCCAAGACAAAGGTGGTTGGGATCAGAGGGTGAATTTCACCTGCCCTTAGATCCGGGCCTACAAACATAGAGAAAACATCTGCAAATCACTGATGAAATCAGTGGGGCATTCACCCACCTTCTTGTGACACCACTGCAACTTCCACCAGCTTACCTTTGATGGAAAGGCTTCACCTGTGATCATTACCAACCCTTCCCAATGGGTCTCCAAAGTCCTTCATTCTTTCATACTTGTGGGGTGACAGTAAATGTCTTCCCTTGTCACCATAACACTGGATGTGATCTTCCAGACTCTGAAGTGTTTGCTAGAGTACCTGAAGAGCCTTCGGAGAGCAGGATTCCATGCAGCTGCCAAGTGCAGAATTCGAGGAAGTAGCCAGTGCACAACACCATGCATGCGGTTGTAAACTGCAAACACTCTGCTTCTGGGTCCCAGGGAAGAGATGACATGAGTATTATCAGCTAGCAAGAAAGGAATGTGCATTACCTGGGTGTATGGGGTAGCTTCTCAATGACATCACCTTTGCTGCTGATCCAGCTAGGAAGGCCTGGGTTTTTATTTTATTTTATCTTAGATTTATTCATTTATTTGAGAGTGTGTGTGTGCAAGCAGGGGGAGGGGTAGAGGGGGAGGGAGAGGGACAAGCAGACTCCACGCTGAGCACAGAGCCCAACACAGGGCTCAATCCCACAACCCTGGGATTACAGCCTAAGCCAAAATCAAGAGTGAGACACTTAACTGATGGAGCCACCCAGGTACCCCAGGCCTGGGTTTTTTTCACATTGACAAGAAAAATGTAAACTACATAGCACTTTGGTCTGATTACCCATATTGACATTCATCAGTTTAACACCTTCTGTGTTTGCCTTTTTCCAAGTAACCAGCGAAACTACTGCTCATATGTATCCAAGTTCTCAATTATTCTCAGATCATGTCCCTTTATCATATCTGCTTTTCTAACTGCATGGACGATAAGGGACTCTCAGAGGTATAATCTGGGATAAGATGTAACGTGGACATAGGGCCAGGCCATGAGGCACACGAACATTCATCTTCAAATAGCCGCTGTTGTACAGAGAACACAGTGCAGACAAACTCAGCAGATTTCATCACTGATGAAGCCAACAGCCAGCACTGACACCACAGATACCCTGAAGATATTTTGCCACCTTTTTTTTTTTTTTTTTTTGCTTTCCAGATGCCTGTCACCTGAGTCCCTCCCCCAAACCCTCCAGGTTATGCACCTGCATCTGTCCAGCCCAACCCCAGCGTTAGCCTCCGCTGCTCTCTGCATGCCTGGGGGAAAGTATGCAGCAATAGGAGAGCATGCCAAAAGCCAGGGCCTCCACAGCTGCCAGTGAGCTCATAGTTGGCCGTGGCCGCTGCTGCCTGCCCTGACCCCCATCACTACATGGGTGTCTGCAACTGGATCCTGCCATTACACAGGCATTTGCAGCTGGCCCCTACAGCTGAATGTGCACACACCACTGGCTCCAGCCACCATGGCTGTCTGCCTGGGTCTCTGGCCACCAGAACTGGAGGCGCTGCCAAAGGCAGCGGCCCTTGTAGCCACTGCAGACCCCATGGTGCTTGCAAAGGACCATTCAGTTGTTGAGGCTGTGTTCCACGGCATCCTGAGCCAAAGAGGCATCATACCCGATTAGCCCTGGTGATGTCACAGCCCCTGCACTAGGTGTGCCCCACACCAGTGGACCAGAGGGTACAGCAGAGACCAGCATAACCCACCCAAAGGCAAAAGGCTTCACGTATGGAAGTCAGTCCATAAAGTCTGGAATAGGTAACTGCTTACTCAAATGCACAGACACCTACACAAAGCCACAAGGATGACAAAGGATCAGGGAAACATGTCTCCACTGAAGGAACACAGTAAACCTCCAGTAACTAACCCCCCACAACAAATGGAGATCCAGCAATTTCCCTGCAGTGAGTTCAAAATAATTGTTCTAAAGATGCTCAAAGATGTACAAGAGAACACAAATGAACAATTTAATGATATCAGGAAAACAGTACAGGAATAAAATGAGAAGTTCAACAAAGAGAAAACATCAAAAGGAAACACATTTGTGAACTGAATACAATGACTGGACTGAAGAATTCGAAAGAGAGCTTCAACAACAGACTTGAATAAGCAGAAGAATCATTGAGCTAGAAGACAAATCAATTGAACTTATCCAGTTAGAGGAGTAAAAAGAAGGAAAGAATGAAAATGCAAGAAGAAAGTCTATGGGACTTATGGAATACCATAAACAGAAATATTATCCATATCACTGGAGTCCCCAGAAGGAGAAGAGAGGGAGAAAGTGGTAGAAAGCTTATTTAAAGAAATAAAGGCTGGGGCGCCTGGGTGGCTCAGCTGGTTAAGCATCTGCCTTCGGCTCGGGTCATGATCTCAGGGTCCTGGGATTAAGCCCAGCATCAGGCTCCCTGCTCAGTGCAAAGTCTGCTTCTCTCCCTCTCTCTTCCTCTCCCTCTGCCCCTCCCCCCACTCATGCTCTCTCTCTCTCTCTCTCTCTCTCTCTCTCAAATAAATAAATAAAATCTTAAAAAAAATGGCTGATATATCCAACATAAAAGCATCTAAATATATAAAGCAAATATTAACAGACCTAAAGGGAGAAATAGAGAGCAACATAATAATAGTAGGGGACTTTAATACCCTACTTTCATCAATGAATAGTTCATCCAGACAGAAAATCAATAAGGAAGCAGTGGCTTTGAATGACACATTAGGTGAGATGGACTTAACAGACATATACAGAAAACTGATCCAAAAGCAACAGGATACACAATGCGCATTCTTCTCAAACAGACATGGGACATTCTCCAGGATAGATTATATCTTAGGCCACAAAACAAGTCTTAGTAAATATAAGAAGATTGAAATTATATCAAGCATGTTTTCTGACCACAACAGTGTGGAACTAGAAATCAATTACAAGAAGAAAACTGGAAAATTCACAAGTACGTGGAGATTAAACCACGTGCTATTGAACATCCAATGGGTCAAAGAAGAAATCAAGGAAATCAAAAATATCTTGAGACAAATGAAAATGGAAATACAACATACCAAAACTTATTGGATGCAGCAAAAACAGTTCTAAGAGAAAAGTTCATAGGGATAAATGCCTACATCAGAAAACAAGAAAGATCTTGGGGTGCCTGGGTGGCTCAGTCGTTAAGCATCTGCCTTGGGCTCAGGTCATGATCCCAGGGTCCTGGGATTGAGCCCCACATCCGGCTCCCTGCTCAGCAGGAAGCCTGCTTCTCCCTCTCCCACTGCCCCTGCTTGTGTTCCCTCTCTCGCTGTGTCTCTCTCTATCAAATGAATAAAATATTTTAAAAAACAAAAAAACAAAAAACAAGAAAGATCTCAAATAAACAACCTAACTTTACGCCTCAAGCCCTAGAAAAAGGAGAGTGAATGGAGCCCAAAGTTAGCAGATGGAAGATCAGAGTGGAAATAAATGATATAGAGACTAAAAATACAATAGAAAAGATCAATGAAACAAAGAGCCAGTTTTTTATTTTTATTTATTTTTTTAAAAGATTTTATCTATTTATTTGACAGAGAGAGAGACAGCGAGAGAAGGAACACAAGCAGGGGGGAGTGGGAGAGGGAGAAGCAGGTTTCCCGATGAGCAGGGCTCGATCCCAGGACCTCGGGATCATGATCTGAGCTGAAGGCAGATGCTTAACGACTGAGCCACCCAGGCGCCCCAAGGACCAGTTTTTTAAAAGATAAACAAAACTGACAAACCTTTAGCTAGACCCACCAAGAAAAAAAGAGGACTCAAATAAATAAAATCAGAAATGAAAGAGATGTTACAACTGGTACCACAGAAGTACAAAAGGCCATAGAAGACTACAAAGGAGGATAATTATACCATAATTATACCAATAATTATACCAACAAATTGGATGAATTCATAGAAACATACAATCTACCAAGAGTAAATCATGAAGAAATAAAAAATCTGAACATACTGATGACTAATAAGGAGATTGAAATGGTCAAAGATAGGAACCCTATAAAGGCAGAAAGTGAAGTATTCCTCCATTGGCCTGCATACAGTGGTAAGGGCACATGTGAAAACACAGGGTAATGAACACTGTGTTTAGGAACAAACTGAGAGACATGGTAAATAAAGTGCTGACCTGCATATGAAGAAAGACTTCCTTGATTTTAATAGTAATCCTGCTAAAACAGTTTAGAGAAAATCCCCCACCCTGATCAAGTTCCTCATCCCCTACCTTTGATGTGTAAATCCTTGGCCTGCCTTTAGCAAGAATTCTCCTAATTGGGGCACCTGGCTGGCTCAGTCAGTAGAAAATGTATGTGACTCTTGATCTTGGGGTTGTAAGTTCAAGCCCCACATTGGGTGTAGAGATTACTTAAAAATAAATTCTTAAGGGGCGCCTGGGTGGCTCAGTCGTTAAGCATCTGCCTTCGGCTCAGATCATGATCCCAGGGTCCTGGGATCTGAGCCCCGTGTTGGCTCCCTGCTCTGCGGGAAGCCTGCTTCTCCCTCTCCCACTCCCCCTGCTTCTGTTCCCTTTCTCGCTGTGTCTCTCTCTGTGAAATAAATAAAATCTTACCAAAAAAAAAAATCTTAAAAAAAAAAGAGTTCTCCTACCCTCCTCTGTAATTTTCCACCTACTGATCCCCTCACTTGGCTGTGAGGTTCCACTTGGCCTTGTTATATGTGGAGATGAGCCTGATCTCTCTCCCCTATTGCAACAGGGAAGGCTTCTTTGGGATGACATTTGAACAGAAGATGCTGGATTAGAGAGAGTAATTCACTTTTTCTGTTAATAGTATTTTTTCACTTGAGATTTTTCTGGTTCTTTGTATGACAAGTGATTTATGATTGATTGTATCCTGGACATGTGGGTATTATGTTCTGAGTATCTGGATCATACTTACATGTTATACTTTAGCAAACAGTTCAGATTTAGCCCTCAGGTCATGGCGTACTTTCGTGGGCTGTGTTTCGAATGATAATTGGGATTTCAGAGGCCTTGAAAAGCTATTCTGTTCTGCTTTACTTATGTGTTACTCAGAGGCCAACCTGAATACCTAAGCAGGATTTCAACTTCTTGTACAGGTTAGTTGGGGGTTTTGCCCAGGATGAGATATATATTTAAAAATTCCTTTTTCCAACTCCTTCCTTGACTTTCTAGTTTGGAGGGGTTGAAATATCACCTCATCAAGCTTGCCCAGCTCTGTCTCCTAGATATCACCTCATTAGTGGAAAGGGAATGTTGCCTCCCAACTACCAACTGGGGCAAGGTGTACTAGCAATTTTTAAATATCAAGGAATTTAATGTTGAAAAACTTCCACTCTGTGCTTCTCTAGTAGGAAAAAAGACACAGATGTTCATTCAGCATCTTAGCAAAACCACCAAGAAATTCAGCTAAGGTAGACTTGTTGAGTGGAATCTGAGCAGGAGGGCAGAAATGTGTAAATAAGGAGAGTATCCTGGGATCTGTGCTTTATTAGAACAGAGACCAGAAATGCTATCCACAGGATCAAAACCAATGAAGTATGATGGCAAGGAAAAGGGACGTGTTCCTATTTCAGATTATATAACAAAGTTAAATAAACTGAGCCATCAGTATATGTGACATTCATCCACAAGATCTCTTTTTTGCTGAGTAACTATTCGATAAATAAACTAAATGTTAAAAAATAATGAAATGATATTTTTATACACGTGGATGAGTTATTTCCCCATATGGTGGCCTGGGTAAGTGCATTTTCATTAGAAAATTCATTCCTAATTCATGGGTATTGTGTAATTTTTGTGATAAGCTTTTTATTTTTTTATTTTTATTTTTATTACGATTTTATTTATTCATTTGAGAGAGAGGGAGAGAGCACAAGTGTGGGGAGGGGCAGAGGGAGAGCCTGAGCAGGGAGCCTGATGCGGGACTCGATCCCAGGACCCCAGAATCATGACCTGAGCCAAAAGCAGATGCTTCCAACTGAGCCACCCAGGTGCCCCATGTGATAAGCTTTTAAAATAAAAAACTCAATAATAAGAGAAAAAAATACATTGATGACGATTAAGGAAAACATTCAAGAAAGCACTTTCCTATACCATATACAAAAAAAAAAAATGAGGTTACTGTCACTACTAAATGTTGCCACATATTCCACACTATAAAAATTTAAATCTCAATAGAAAACATTATCTTTTTTTCTCTCCTTTTAAAAAAAATTTTTATTGTTATGTTAATCACCATACAGTACATCATTAGTTTCTGATGTAGTGTTCCATGATTCATTGTTTGTGTATAACACCCAGTGCTCCATGCGGAGTGTGCCCTCTTTAATACCCATCACCAGGCTAACCCATCCTCCCACCCCCCTCCCTTCTAGAACCCTCAGTTTGGTTTTCAGAGTCCATCGTCTCTCATGGTTCATCTCCCCCTCCGATTTCCCCTGCTTCATTCTTCCCCTCCTGTTATCTCCTCCTTTTTTTTTTTTTAACATATATTGTATTATTTGTTTCAGAGGTACAGATCTGTGATTCAGTCTTGCACAATTCACAGAGCTCACCATAGCACATACCCTTCCCCAATGTCTATCACCCAGCCGCCCCATCCCTCCCACCCCCCCACCACTCCAGCATCCTTCCATTTGTTTCCTGAGATTAAGAATTCCTCATATCAGTGAGGTCATATGATACATGTCTTTCTCTGATTGACTTATTTCACTCAGCATAACACCCTCCAGTTCTATCCACGTCACTGCAAATGGCAAGATCTCATTCCTTTTGATGGCTGCATAATGTTCCATTGTGTATATATACCACATCTTCTTTATCCATTCATCTGTCGATGGACATCTTGGCTCTTTCAACAGTTTGGCTATTGTGAACATTGCTGCTATAAACATCGGGGTGCACGTACCCCTTCGGATCCCTATGTAGAAAACATTATCTTAACAAAAATAACTAAGATAACAAGGGTCAATAATTTCTTTAAAAGCACTTATGTTTATATTTAGGAGAGTTACAGTACTTAAAGATGGTACAAGAATCAAAATTGCTTTTCAAAAGAATTTGTTTCCTAGGGGCACCTGGGTGGCTCAGTCAGTTAAGCGTCTGCCTTCCGCTCAGGTTACGATCCCGGGGTCCTGGGATTGAGCCCCTGTTCAGTGGAGAGCCTGCTTCTTCCTCTCCCTCTACCTCTTCCCCACTCGTGCTCTCTCACTCTCGCTTCTATCTCAAATAAAATCTTTAAAAAAAATGTGTTTCGGGCGCCTGGGTGGCTCAGTTGGTTAAGCGACTGTCTTCGGCTCAGGTCATGATCCTGGAGTTCCAGGATCAAGTCCCGCATCGGGCTCCCTGCTCAGCAGGGAGTCTGCTTCTCCCTCTGACCCTCCCTCCTCTCATGTGCTCTCTCTCTCTCTCTCTCATTCTCTTTCTCAAATAAATAAATAAAATCTTTAAAAAAAATTAAAAAATGTGTTTCCTATATTACTGTAGTGAGACAAAAAGATATGCCCACATTCTAATCCCCAGAATCTGTGACTCCTTTATATAGCAAAAGATGTGATTAAGTTAAAGATCTTAAGAGGAGATACTTATTCTGGATTATCTGGGTGAGCTTTGAATGCGATTGCCTTGCGAAAGAGACAAAGAGATGTAGAGGGAGTTTACAGACACAAAGGGGGAAGGCAATGTAAAAATGGAAGGAGGGAGATGCTGCCCAGGAATGTTAATAGCCATTATTAGAAGCTGGTGGAGTCAAGGAAGAGATTGTGTCCTAGAGCCTCCAGAGGGAGTGTGGCCCTGCCAACACTTTGATTTTGGACTTCTGTACTCCAGAACTCTGAGAGATAACTTTTCGTTGTTTTAAGACACCCAGTTTATAATTTGTTATGGCGGCCCTAGGAAACTAATACAATTATCCTTACATAACCTTATTGTTTTCTCTTTGCCTCCTACATGAGTTTCACATTCCCCATGGAGTTTCCCATTATTGAGATACTGTCTGAAAAAGGAGCATAAGATGGTGAGCTCACAAAGGAAAGCAGAAGAGCCAGCAGTCTTATTACCTAACATTTTACCATACTTGGCTACAGCTATGCAATATGTGCACATTAATGATCACCAATGGCTAGAAGATGCCGTAAACTTTAGTCGAAGTTTTGCCTTTGACCATTCGATTCTCTTCAAGGAGAATCAAGCCATAGGGTTAAGAATGGAACCATGAAGCTCAGTTTTATACATTTATTTCTGCTTCTTTCCTTAAAGTTAGAGCCAAGTGATGATCCTGGAGCAAAAGGTCCCTCCCCCCCAACAGAGGTTGCCGGAGTCTAGCTCCAGCGGGGGAAGGGTCCTTGAAGGAAAGGACGGCGTAGGCGAGTGAGGAGACACGGACACAGGATCAGGTTGCAAGCATCTCCCGCCCGATAGCCTCGGAGGGACTCTTTTTATTCATTAGCGTTTTCTTGTTTTTCCATTCTTCCATGTGATCTTACTTTTTTTACATTTTATCGCAATCATTTCGGATTTAGAAAACAGAGCGTGACCTATGAAGGTTATCTACTTTCTCCAAAGGCAGCTTACAATGGGTGCACCCTATCTTATCAAAGTACTTATTCCATTTCTATATGTCTCTTGTCCTTGCTCCATAGACACCACGGAGGATCACTCCTTTCCCAGAGGCTGTCAGATGATGCCCGCACCCTTTTTTCCTTTAATCTTATACTATTGTTTAAGTTGTTTATGTCCTCATTATCAACTCCACTATAAGGAATGGGAGGAGTAGGGGCAAGGAAGTTATCCTACACCAGGGGCTTGCCTCGAGGGGCATACCAAAGGTGGCCTCCTTTTTGTATACAACATAGGGAGGTTCCTGTACTGTGGAATGTCATGAGAGTTTTCTAATGTTTCAGAGGTGCCTGAGGAATCTCATCAATAGGAATTTTTACTGGGCCTGGATCCAACAGCTCCCTTACAGATTGGAGGACATTGGATATTTTTACTTCTTGGCCCATTGTCGGCCTTTTTGGAATCAGTTTTATTATGATTGCTTGCATAGGCATAACTAAATTTATAAATCATTTTATCATGAAACCCCAGAATTGATTATAAAGATTGCCACAAATAAAATGAAAGGAAGTAGCAGGAGCCAGCTGTGGAGTCTCCTGATTTTTCAGGATTGTCCCTCATACTTGGACTTTGTCAAACAGCATGAGTAGCTTGGCTCACGCCAAGAGGTAGTGATGGAGGAGGAGGTCCTTGAACAAAGATGACCGTGGTGGGTGATGATGGTTTACCATTTATTCCAGGTAAAGGAATTGGAAGAGGAGGAACAACTCCTTTGGGTAGGGGTGGCACTGGTAGAGATGATGGTGGGCATGGCCCTCTATCTGCCTATAGAGGCAGTAGAAGAGGTCCTGAAATTTATGAGTAACTGGACAGCCAATGTTCCTTAATAGAAATAATCTAATGTTGAAATGCTTGCAGTAAAATATGCAATAGACATTTGTGGGTTTTTTTAGAGATGATACACTACTTATTAATTTATCAATCTTCAAGGACTTAGTACCTGCAAGAGACTTGTACAGATATTTAATAAGCATTTTTAACTCTACACAATGAGGGTCCTTCTGCTAACACTCTAATGCTAGAAGAGTTGGCATCCTCATCTAAAACTTTGTGAAACAGTACTCCAAAATAATGAGAAATTAGATTTCATGGTGAACATATGCAAAGAAGTATTCTATCTGGCCTGGGCCTGTTAGACTACTTTGTTCAAATATGGATAATACAAGGTTATGGTTTGATCCCCTTGGGAGCTAATTAGCTTTACACAAAGAGTCTGTCTCAGAGTACCAATGATCTAGCTATCTTATAACAATGTAAGCAACATCCATTTGTATAGTAATATATGCTTATCAAAGTTTTTACATCTATGATCCCTTTTGAGCCTTATTATAACCTTGTGATATAGGTAGGGCAAGTAGTTTTATCTCATTACTTATAGACGAGACACTGAGACTCCAAAAGCCTAAGTGATTGGACAAAGGTCACAAATTTAGTGTGAAACATGATTAGGACTTAATGAAGTTCTTCACACACCTAATTCAGTTCCCTCTCTATTATAGCAGACTACCTCCTCATACCTGCAAGTCATTTGTCATGAGCTGAAGACAGAACCTAGGTGAATGCCCTAACATGGAGAGTGAAAAAAGGGAGAGTAACCAACTTCTTGGGGGGGGGGGAAGCAAAGTAGGACAGAAAAGAAATTGTCAAATATTACAGATACAGTAAAGAAAAGTGAGCCTACAAAAAGGCCACCAGATTGGGCCACTTGGAGTTCACTGTAGAGTTTTTTGTTAAGTTTTCAGTAGAATGGTAGAAACAGACCAATTCAAGCAACAAAAACCTATTGAGGATCCACTATGTTAAGATACAATCTTCACATTCTGAATATTCCCTCCAAATATGAGCTGTCTTTAGACGAGTACTTAATCAGTTATAAAGTGTAGACCACCTAACAAAGATTTTAAGTATCATGAGAACTCTCCTCAAAGAGAATGTAGGTGGGAATATAAAGTTGACAGGTTTTGAAATGATGGTAGTCAAGATTATAGAGGTCTACACAAGCTTTGGGGATCATTAAAATAATTGAAGATTTTCTTCATGAAAGGAAATGTCCTGATGGTTAATTTTATGTGTCAACATGACTGGGCAACAGGGTGCCCAGATATCTGGCTAAACATTATTCTGGGTGTTTCTGTGAGGGTGTTATTAGATGAGATTAACATTTGAATTGGTAAATTGAGTAACAGATTGCCCTCCCTAATGGGAGCAGGCCTAAGCCAATCAATTGGGCCTAAATATAACAAGGCCTAAATATAACAAAAGTGCTGGTCTTCCAACCAGTAAGAAAGAATTCTTACTGCCTAACTGCCTTTGAACTGGAACACTGGCATTTTTCCCGAGTCCATTTAGGACTCATACTCAAACATTGGCTCTTCCTGGGTTTCAATCATGCTGGCCTTCCAACCAGAACGACATCATTGGTTTTCATGATTCTAAGGCTTAGATCTAATTAGATCAGATTAGATCAGATTAGATCTAAAGCAATGGCTCTTCTATGCCTGCAGCTTGCCAACTCACCTTGTAGATCTTGAGACTTGCTGCTACCATAATCATGTGAGCCACTTTGTTACTTTATATTATGTATATTATATATTATATGTTATATATAAAGTATATATACATATTTATATAAAATATGCATATTTACATATAAATGTATGTTATATATTATATGTAAAATCTATTCATATTTATATACGAATATATTATGTATATATAATATATACATGTGTGTATATATAATATATACATAAAATCTCTGTCCTGTTGGTTCCATTTCTCCAGAACCCAGAGTCATATAAAAGTGGATCCAATTTTTCAAATTAGAATGAAAATTTTCTCTCAAAAATAATTTTGCTTGTATAATATATTCTATCACAAAATATGTAGAGAAACTTAAGAAACTAATGTTTTAGTCTTTTCTACACATGGAAATGATTTGTCTTGGAAAATCAAATTTGTAGAGTTATTTAAACTAAAATTTTAATTTATGAGAAAGTCTGTTTCTGATCCTATTTTCCTTCTATTTAACTAGATATTTTCCAAATTATAACTCATCTTGACATGATACAATATATATGTAGTTTCATTACCTGTGTTCAGTTTTGCTGGAATTCTGTTTTAAGCTCTTTGATCTTTTCTTCCGGCATCTTGTTTTGAGCTTGGGTTCAGGCGATGAATTTTTCATTTATCTACAATGATCATCACCATAAATGCACACTTAGTAATATAGCTTCCAGAAAACTTTAAACAATATTATGTATTAAATAAATGGAATACCCTTTGCTTCTTTAATTTCTGGGCCTTCACTCATGACTATTTTCATGACAATTAAATACCCCTCTGTTGGGGTGGGGCTAGTGCTGGTGGTGGTAGTGGTAGTAATGATGAACTATGCTCTCAAACTAAGGCAAACAAAAGCATTTTTACTCCTGAAAAAAAATACTATAAAACATTTTTTAAATGTGTGAGCCACATTTTTCTTCATATATCATGGGCATTTTTTGTTTTGCTATTCAAAATTAGATCTTAATAATTTCATCCTAAATGGGGAAAAACTAAGAACTTTCCCTCTACAATCAGGAACAAGACTGGAGTGTTCACTTGCCCCGCTTTTATTCAACATAGCACTGGAAGCCCAAGCCACAACAATCAGACAACAAAAAGAAATAAAAGGCATCCAAATTGGCAAGGAAGAAGTAAAACTTTCACTATTTGTGGAGGACATGATACTCTCTATAGAAAACCCAAAAGACTCTGCCAAAAATGAAGGGGGGAAATCGGAGGGGGAGACTATGGACTCTGAGAAACAAACTGAGGGTTCTAGATGGGGGGGAGGGGGGGATGGGTTAGCCTGGTGATGGGTATTAAAGAGGGCATGTATTGAATGGAGCACTGGGTGTTATATGTAAACAATGAACCATGGAACACTACATCAAAAACTAATGATGTAATGTATGGTGATTAACATAACATAATGAAATAAAATTTAAGAAAAAAATTTTTTAAATGTGGCATTACAAAAAAGACTCCACCAAAAAACTGCTAGAATTGATCAGCAAATTCAGTAAAGTCACAGGATACAAAATCAACGTACAGAAATCTGTCGCACTTCTATACACCAATAATGAAGCAGCAGAAAGAGAAATTAAGAAAACAATCCTATTGGGCGCCTGGGTGGCTCAGTTGGTTGAGTGACTGCCTTCGGCTCAGGTCATGATCCTGGAGTCCCGGGATCGAGTCCCACATTGGGCTTCCTGCTCAGCAGGGAGTCTGCTTCTCCCTCTGACCCTCTTCCCTCTCGTGCTTTCTATCTCTCATTCTCTCTCTCTCTCTCAAATAAATAAATAAAATCTTAAAAAAAAAAAAAGAAAATCCTATTTACAATTGCACCAAAAACCATAAGATTCCAAGGAATAAACCTAACCAAAGAGGTGGAAGATCTGTACTCTGAAAACTATAAAACACTGATGAAAGAAATTGAAGATGACATAAAGAAATGGAAAGATATTCCATGCTCATGGATTGGAAGAACAAATAGTTAAAATGTCTATACTACCCAAAGCAATTTATACATTTAATGCAATCCCTAGCAAAATACCACCACCAGCATTTTTCACAGAGGTAGAACAAACAATCCTAAAATTTGTACAGAACCATAAAAGACCCCGAATAACCAAAGCAATCATGAAAAAAAGAAAAGCAAAGCTGGAGGCATCACAATTGCACACTTCAAATTAGATTACAAAGCTGTAGTGATCAAAACAGCATGGTACTGGCACAAAAAAATAGACACATAGATCAATAGAACAGAATAGAAAACCCAGAAGTGAACCCACAATTATATGGTCGATTAATCTTCAATAAAGGAGGCAAGAATATACAATAGGGAAAAGGACAGTCTCTTCAACAAACGGTGCTGGGAAAACTGGACAGCTACATGCAAAAGAATGAAACTGGACCACTTACACCATATACAAATATAAATTCAAAATGGATTAAAGACCTAAATGTGAGACCTGAAACTATAGAAATTCTAGAAGAGAACACAGGCAGTAACTTCTTTGACATTGGCCGTAGCAACTTCTTTCTAGATATGACTCCTGAGGCAAGGGAAAGAAGAGCAAAAGTAATTTATACTGTTTTTTAATGTTATACACCATATATTTAAGTTTAATAAATTAGAAAATGAAGTATAAAAATAAGATGTCAGATAATTCAACTTCTTAAATATATTTAATCTTGAAATGAGATCGCACTTCTAGAACATTCAAGTTGATTCACATTAATACAAATTAGAATCTTTCTACTGCATCCTTAATTGCTTAGCATTCTAAAAGATGTGCTCCACCAAATCAGACAGTAGAATGACACACATCATAAAGGCATTCTCCTTGAGACAGTAAATCAAAACACTTGTATAAAATGTTACAAGGGAATGTGAGAGGTTAAAATATGGTACTCATCCAGAGAGACCGTCTAAATGGTGGACATTCTTCTGCTGTGTCCTGCCACAACCCCTACCTCAGTCAAGCCTCTAAACAAGACCAAACAAACCTATTTAGTGTGAACTCTGGTTGGTCCAGCTAAAGAAACGTCATATTTACATTTTATTTCCCCTTTGTTGCAATGTCATCTCAAATCATTTTAGAAGGCTATACAACAATGCTACTCCTGTTTCTAAAAGTGATATATCTTCTTGTCTGGAATTGTCTTTAGCTTAAATGGAACAATAAGTTCTTTCACTGTTAATCAATATTCATTCTCAGAGTATATTTTACCTTTAGAAATTACAAAAGGCATTCAGATCCAAGTCTGAAGGAAGAGTGCATGAACAATCTGGATAATAATAACGGTTAGGGTCAAACCTAAAATACTACTTATTAATTGTTTTCTCCATTCGTATCTGAGTCCTGGAAAACGTCCCACAGTGTCTAATCTAAATCTCTAGTATCTTTAAATTCCAATCCCTCCCCAAAGACTTTGATCAATCAATGATCTGATACTCTATTTTTTTCTTAAAGTAATCTCTACACCCAGCGTGGGGCTTAAACTCTCGACCCTGAGATCAAGAGTTACATGCTCTACCTACTGAGCCAGCCAGGCTCATACTCTTTACGAATCTTTCACTGAAAGATGTGAGCTTGTTTGACTTCACTACTCTCCATGCTAAGATTTCTCTGAATCCAGGGGCACCTGGCTGGCTCAGTCGGAAGAGCATGGGAGTTCAAGCCCCATGCTAGGTATAGAGATTACTAAAAAAAAAAATTAAACTTCAAGATTTCTCTGAATCCACATTCCCATCCCTTCTCCTAAAATCAGCTTCTCTGTGTGTGCTTCTGAGCATGTGCCTATACAAGATAATGTCCACAATTTCCTTCTGTAAATGGTTCATTGCTGCATTTGCAGAGAGGCATGTGATCTCTCTGCTTGTAATTTAAAGTTAACCCCACTTAGAATTCAAATCACACAAGTCTAAAGTATGTGAGCGGGAAGATGCCTTCTTAGAAGTCCACTAATCTTATCCTCTACTTCTAACAATGAAGAAGCCAAGACCCAAGGAGTGTGACTTACTTAAAGCCACAGCCAATTAGGAGCAAAGCTGAGATCAGGTCTTACTGCTTATCATTCTACAGCTGAGTTTCAAGGGTGTTAGAACTTACCAAATAGGTTAATATTTCCAATCCCCCAGGCTCATGATCTCTCATGATCATCGTAATGAACGATTAGAGAGACTGAGTGTACGTGGACACAGTGCTAACCAGATATTAACAGAGGAAGTTCAGTGCGAGGCCTACTTTGAAAAAGGAGCCTATGTGCAGAAGGGGTAGCACAGAATCAAAATACAACTGAGCTGACTTACTTACCTTTCAGAAGTGTGACGTCAGTGTCTGCTCCTCGTCTAGGCTTGAACTCTGAGTCCACACCACGGCAAGGGCAGCACATACTGTCGATCACACTCTTCGGTTTTCTTCTAAAACTGTGAGCTGAAAAGGGAAGACATTATTTTTGATTACCCTTGCTGCGGATACAAACAATTTCTCTAAGTAAAGATTCTGCATGAGAAGAGAAAAATACGCCAGTCTTTTACTAGCCCTGTAACAGGAACCCTTCCAGCCACCGCACACCCTTGGGAGAAATAAGCCTAGACTTAAAGATGGTCTGGGCTTTATACGCTGCAAACCCTCTGTGATGTCATCAGCTGTGACCATTTGGTGACTTCACACTGTAATTTGCTGGGATTCAGTGGCCAGAGATACTGATCAACCTTTCTGCTTACTTAAGCTACTGTCCCTGAGGTTAATGAAATAAATATCCTGTTAGCCCTATATCCACGGATATAGAAATGTTCCCCACTTGCTACTTAATGATTCCAGTGAGGGATGAATATCCTGGCACTAGGTGGCAAGGGACAGTTTGGATTTTGTATAGCACTGTCACTCAAGTAGCTGTGAACAGCCTATATAAAACTGGATTGAAGGACGCCTGGGTGGCTTAGTCGGTTGAACATCTGCCTTCGGCTCAGGTCATCATCCCAGGGTCCTGAGATTGAGTCCCGTGTCAGGCTCCTTGCTCAGTGGGGAGCCTGCTTCTCCCTCTGCCTGCTGCTCCCCCTGCTTGTACGCTTTCTCTCTGACAAATAAAATCTTAAAAAAATAAAACTGGACTGAGTCACTTAAGATGCTAAGCAAGGAACAATTTATACACATATTCAAGAAAGATCCAATTTATAGAAGCATACATGTTTAGTACACATGGCTAGAGCCTCAATTTATTCAAAGTGGCAAAGGTCTTGAACCATATCTTGATTACATAAACCATCAAGGTAATCCTGGCCCTAAACCTGACCACTTGCATATTGCCAAAATACAACACAGCACCTGTTGCATCAAAACTGGAGGGAAAATGACTATTGGTTAGGGGCTAAAAGATTTAACAGAGTAGGGCGCCTGGGTGGCTCAGTTGGTTAAGCGACTGCCTTCGGCTCAGGTCATGATCCTGGAGTCCCGGGATCGAGTCCCGCATCGGGCTCCCCGCTCAACGGGGAGTCTGCTTCTCCCTCTGACCCTCTCCCCTCTCATGCTCTATCTCATTCTCTCTCTCAAATAAATAAATAAAATCTTTAAAAAAAAAAAAAAGATTTAACAGAGTAACAGCAGTAAGAGGTACAGGATATTCCCTCTCGTTGCAGCTCTCTTCCTCAGATCTCCACAGGGCTCTCTCCCTACTTCTTTCATCTCTTATGTCACCTTCTCAATGAGGTGTCCAATCCACCTGAAGGTGCAAATCCCCACAGCCACCCCATGCCCTACCCCCCTCTCCTGCTTGCATGTGCAGGAAAGCTCGGATCATTATCCCTTATGATATATATGTGTCTCTTTGGTCTTATTTTTTCATTCTCCCCCACTAGAATGTGAGCCACCTGTGAGCAGGATTTTTTTAAAAAGATTTTTATTAGTTATTTGACAGAGAGCACAGGTAGGCAGAGTGGCAGGCAGAGGGAGAGGGAGAAGCAGGCTCTCCGCTGAGCAGGGAGCCCGACACAGGACTAGATCTCAGGACCCTGGGATCATGACCTGAGCCAAAGGCAGATGCTTTTTTTAATTTTATTTTATTATGTTATGTTAGTCACCATACAGTACATCATTAGCTTTTGATGTGGTGATCCACGATTCATTGTTTTCGTATAGCACCCAGTGCTCCATGCAGTACGTGCCCTCTTTAATACCCATCACTGGGCTAACCCATCCCCCCACCGCCCTCCCCTCTAGAACCCTCAGATTGTTTCTCATAGTCCACAGTCTCTCATGGTTTGTCTTTCCCTCCAATTTCCCCCCCCCTTCATTTTTCCCTTCCTTCTCCTAATGTCCTCCATGCTATTCCTTATGTTCCACAAATAAGTGAAACCATATGATAACTGACTTTCTCTGCTTGACTTATTTCACTTAGCCTAATCTCCTCCAGTCCCATCCATGTTGATGTAAAAGTTGGGTATTCATCCTTTCTGATGGCTGAGTAATATTCCATTGTATATATGGACCACATCTTCTTTATCCATTCATCTGTTGGAGGGCATCCCGGCTCTTTCCACAGTTTGGCTATTGCGGACATTGCTGCTATGAACATTGGGGTGCATATGGCCCTTCTTTTCACTACATCTGTGTCTTTGGGGTCAACACCCAGGAGTGCAATTGCTGGGTCATAGGGTAGCTCTATTTTTAATTTTTTGAGGCACCTCCCCACTGTTTTCCAAAGTGGCTGTACCAACTTGCATTCCCACCAATAGTGTAAGAGGGTTCCCCTTTCTCCACAACCTCTCCAACATTTGTTGTTTCTTGCCTTGTCAATTTTTGCCATTCTAACTGGTGTAAGGTGGTATCTCAATGTGGTTTTGATTTGATTTTCCCTGATGACAAATATTTTTTCATGTGTCTGTTAGCCATTTGTATGTCTTCTTTAGAGAAGTGTCTGTTCATGTCTTCTGCCCATTTTTTGACTTGATTATTTGTTTTTTGGGTGTTGAGTTTGAGAAGTTCTTTGTAGATCTTGGATACCAGCCCTTTATCTGTAGAGTCATTTGCAAATATCTTCTCCCATTCTGTGGGTTGGCTCTTTGTTTTGTTGACTGTTTCCCCGGAAGGCAGATACTTAACCAACTGAGCCACCCAGGTGCCCCTGAGCTGGGATGTTTTTTTCAACAACAATCAGCTTAAACAATATTCAACATTTTGCCGGGGTGGGGGGGGTTGCTTTTTTGTTTTGTTTTGTTTTGCTTCAGTATTTTAAAACATATTGCAGATATATGATTTCACACATAAATCTTAAGCAATACAAACCATACATTCTACTATAACAAACACTCTAACAGATAAGGGCTTTAAAAGACCCAAATATTATCATTGCATCTAAGAAATTATAATTACAGTCAACCCTTGAACAAAATAGGTTTGAACTACATGGGTCCACTTATACACAGATTTTTTTTTTCGAAACAGCACAGTATTGTAAATGTATTTTCTCTTCCTTATGACTTTCTTAATATGACTTTCTCTTCCCTAACTTACTTTATTGTAAGAATATAGCATATAATACATATACAAAATATGTATTTATGTTACTGGTAAGGCTTCTGGTCAACAGTAGGCTATTAGTAGTTAAGTTTTGGGGGAGTCAAAAGTTATACTTGGATTTTTGATTGCATGAGGGAGTCAGTACCCCTAATTCCCCTCATTGTTCAAGGGTCAACTATATTGCCTAATACCACATGAAAATACCCATGTACAATATTCCTGGTTGACCTAAATATGTCTCTCAAATTTGATTTGTTCTTATTAGGATCCAAACAAGGATCATCCACAGAATTGGCTGAATAATGATGTAATCCTCTTTTCATCTATAACATCCCCTTAACCCTTTTTATTTGCCATTTCTCTGATGAAAATATTGGATCATTTGTCCTGTAGAATTACTCACATTCTGGATTTTTCTGGAGGCATCCTTGTCCTGAACAAATTCCATTATAATCAGAATATCTCGTAGTGAGATCTATAGACTTGGTTAGATTCAGGCTAGATTATCTTAGCAAGAATGTTTTATACTTGATGCTTTGTACTCCTATTACATCATATCAGAACACACATGATATCTGTTTCACACACTGCTGATATAAGCATTGGTCAGGGGGCACCTGGGTGGCTCAGTCAGCTAAGCGTCTGCTTTCAGCTTAGGTCATGATCCTGGAGTTCTGGGATTGAGCCCAGCATCGGGCTCCCTGCTCAGCAGGGAGTCTGCTTCTCCCTCTGCCCCTCACCCTGCTACAGCTCTCTCTCACTCTGTCTCTCTCTCAAATAAATAAATAAAATAAAAATAAAGATTGGTCAGTGGGTCATATTATTCTTACCGTGATTCACCCACATTATAAAATTTCCCATCGTTCTTTTACTTAAATTTTACTAGATTTGCATGGCTTACTCTTTTATTATTGATATGAAATTCATACTCTACATAATTTATCATTTTAAAGTATACGAGTCATTGCTTTTTAAGTTTGTTCACAAAATTGTGCACCCATCACCACAATCAATTTTAGAATATTTTCATCATCCCCAAAATAAAGTCCATACCCATTAGCAGTCATTCCCCATTCCCCCAACCCCCAGCCCCTGACAACTTCTAATCTACTTTTTTTCTCTATGGATTTACCTCTTCTGGACATTTCTTGTGAATAGGATCATGCAATATGTATTCTTTTGTGTCTGCCTTTTTAAAAGTACTATATTTTCAAGGTTAATCCATGTTGTATCATGTATCCATACTTCATTCCATGCAATGACGAAATAAAAATCCATGGTATGGATATAGTACATTTTATTTAAATGTTCATCAGTTGATGGACATTTGGGTCATTTCTCCCTTTTAGCTTTATGAATAATGCTGCTATGAACATCATGTACAAGTTTTTGTTTGAATATCTGTTTTCAGTTCTCTGTTATTTATACCCAGGAGTGGAATTGCCGATCACGTAGTCACTCTATGTTTAGCTTTTCATGGAATTGCCAAATGGCTTTCCCAGGTGTCCACACCATTTACATTCCCACTAGCAGGGTATGTGAGATCCAGTTCTTGACATCCTCACTGCAAATTGCTATTTTCCATTTTATTTTTAATATAGCCATCTTGCTAAGTAGGAAGTGGTATCTCCATGTTGTTTTAAATTGTATTTTCCCAATGACTAATGATGTTGATCATCTTTTCTTGTGCTCATTGGTCATTAGCATGGAGGGACCAATGGATTTGCAGCATGAGAGCCCCATGTGTGTGAATCCATCTTGTGAAACCCTGGTTCACAATGGCAAAGCCAGTGAGTCTCTTCGTACCTCAGTTTCCCGACACAATGAGTAGTAACCGAATCTGTGTCTGTCCAGGGAAGGGGGACAGAAAAAAGGCTTTGGCTTGGATCTCTGCGTGAGGAAATGGCCCTTACTCCCTAAAGGGAAGGACAGGAAACACAGGGAGAAATCCAGAGGGGCAGCTGAGATCCAGAGGCCAGGGATGGGTCAGGTAATTCAAATTCCACTCTGCCTGGTGGGGAAGGTGAGGCAGAGCATTCACCCCTCCCTCCACCCTCTGGGAGTGGAAGGCAGCAGGGTTTTGTGAGATTTCCTGTGTTGACCTGAAATGCAAAAAGGCAGCTGCCTGACCAGGACAAAACCCCTCAGGGTCCTCTTTGTCTTCCTTCCACCCAAACAATTAGGGAATGGGTGAGAAAAAGGGGCTGTGAGTCAGAGCTTGAGCCGGGCTGGGAGCAGCCAGACGGCAGGCGGTCTTGAGGGGACTATGCAGGTGTTGGCAGGGGTGACTTCAGTTTTCCCTTGAAATATGTCTGAATTCCTCTATTTGTGAACATGTTTTTTAATAATAATCAAGAAAGGACTGCATTTGTCAATGGAAATAAGGAGAGTCAACAAAAATATCTTCACAGTTGACTGTTCAGTAACCAAATAGCTGGAGGACCCATGAACCTGGGGAGCTCCTTCGACGACTGTTTAAAAAGATCTTTATTTGCATCCATCTCTCTGTCTCTCTCCTTAGGTTACAACCTGCTGGGAGGATCCACGCACCCAATGAACACCCCTCATGACTGAGTGGCCGCATCACCTGTTAGGTTCGTGTTCCTCCCGTCATCTACACGTGTCTCCATTATGGGAGCATTCTTTTGCAAGAGCAACGTGTTCCTCTTTCAATAGTTAGGAAGAAATAAATCAAGACGGCGGTCAGGCAGGAGAACCCTGCCAGTCGCTGTGATTCCTTCGGACCCAGCACATCCCCATCCACCTAGGCGGTGTGGACACCGCCTGCAGCAGCCCCGGACCCACGCAAGGAGCGCTGGCTCCCCAGCAGGTCCTTGGCAGAGGGCGGGAGGGAGGTGACGGGGCGGAAGGAGCGCCTGCTCCCCCGGATGCCGACTCTCACCTGGGGAGGGAGCAATTAAAGTTTTCATAACCTCAGGCATAAGAATGATGCAAACTTGTAACATCGTTTGGAAGTGTACTTATTTAAACTTCTTTTCCCTCTAAGTAGTTTTGCGACTGTTGAACGGTACATTTTCGATTTGTTTCAGCACATTCATCGTCTTGCCGGCAGGGACCCTACAAGGGGACAAATTGATTTTCCGGAGCAAACGGCAAAACACGGCTTTCCGCTCTGACTTTCCCAAGTCCACCTCTCTCCGCCCCTTCTTGCACCTGGGACCTTCTGAGGCTGTCCCACCCCTCCCTTGGGCGGGGCCAACACCGAGGAACCCGGATTCTCACCCCCTCCCCCAAGACCCCGTACCTCCAGCCCCCGCCGGCTCCGTAGAATAGGAGGAGACGCCGACGCGGGGGGGAGGGGCTGCGGCCTAGCCGGGGCCTCGAGGGCGCTGCTTTACGACTGAGATGGGCTGGGGTCGCAGTCCCACCGTCTCCCCCGGCGTGAGCGCCGGAGCTCACCTGGTTTTTCCCGCAGGCCCGCGGCCTCCGTCAGGTGGGTCCCTTGGCCTTTGTCCCTTTGCCTTTCCTTTCCTTTCTGGGACGGGAGGGGGCCCGGGGCCAGGGGCCGGGTTTGGGCGGCCCTTCCGAGCCTGAGGACCTTCCCTGTCCCCCAGCGTGTGGGCAGCCTGTGCCCGGCTTGCGACCTAGGCCCTCGGTGGCTGCAGCCCCGACGGCTTGGAGGGACAGGCTGGGGGGAGGGGGGCGAGGCGGGGCGAAGTTGGGCGTTTGGGCGAGCCTGGTCGGGCGTGAACGCCGAGATTGGACCGCCGCCTACGTTCTAAGTTCTGTGCCCTGGCGCGGGTAGGGGGGGGAGAGCCTGGTCGTAGCGCCCCTGGGGCCTCCGCGGCGGGCGGGCGGGCCTGGGAGCGTTTCCCTGTGGCTGTGGGTGGGCCGGCGGATTCCTGGATCCCTTCTCCCCTCTCCTCCCCATTTGCGTGGCCGCGGGAGGTTCCGCTTGGTCGGTTTGGATGGAGGGCTCCTCAGAATGTATCCCGAGAGCAGTAACGTTTCGTGTAAAGAAACATGCTGCTTCTAGGGACTGAGGAAAAAATAGGTGTCCTTCTTGGCCGTGTTGGGCTCAATCCTCTACTCATTTCTGACAAACTTTCTTGAAAATCTTGCAAAAAAACCCGTTCCAGCGACTGGCCTAGGAAACTATTCCGTCCTATAAATTGTTTATTTAAATCAGAGAGGGAGACAAACCATAAGAGACTTAATCTTAGGAAACAAACTGAGGGTTGCTGGAGGGGAGGGGCGTGGGGGAGATAGGGTAACTGGGTGATGGACGTTGAGGAGGACACGTGATGTAAATTAAAAAATAAAAATAAATAAAAAGTAAGTAAATGGTTTATTTAAGTGAAACCATTGGATTCACACAATAGGTTGCAAAAGAATATGAGATGTCTTTCACATTATTTTAAATGGACTGATAGGACTTGTGAGACCAGGCTTAATTTTCACAAGTCGATTGTGCTCTTCCTGATTTGTAACTTAGCAGGGGAGCTAAATTTGAAGAGGTCAAGTGACCTGAGTGAAGAAATCCAAGCTCTTTATTTAAATTTAAATGCAATTTCGTTGACATATAGTGTATTATTAGTTTCAGAGGTACAATTTAGTGATTCATTAGTTGTGTATAACATCCAGTGGTCATTCATTAAATGCCCTCCTAATGCCCATCACCCAGTTACCCCATCCCCCCACCTACCTCCCTTCCAGCAAACCTTAGTTTGTTTCCTAGAGTTAAGAGTCTCTTAACGATTTGCCTCCCTCTCAATTTTCATCTTATTTTATTTTCCTTCCCTTCCCCTATGTTCATCTGTTTTGTTTCTTAAATTCCACATATGAGTGAAATCCTATGGTATTTGTTCTTCTCTGACTTACTTTGCTTAGCATAGTACCCTCTAGTTCCATTCATGTCATCGCAAATGGCAAGGTTTCATTCTTTTTGATGGCTGAGTAATATTCCAGTGTGTGTGTGTGTGTGTGTGTGTGTGTGTGTGTGTGTGTGTGTGTGTGTACGTACGTACGTACACCACATCTTTATGCATTCATCTGTTGATGGACATCTGGGCTGTTTCCATATTTTGGCTATTGTGGACATTGCTGTTACAAACATTGGGGTGCATGTGCCCCTTCGAATCACTATTTTTGTATCCTTTGGGTAAATACCTAATAGTGCAATTGCTGGGTCGTAGGGTAGTTCTATTTTTAACTTTTTGAGGAACCTCCATACTGTTTTCCAGAGTGGCTACACCAGTTTGCATTCCCACCAGCAGTGTAAGAGGGTTCCTCTTTCTCTGCATCCTCACCAGCATTTGTTGTTTCCTGTGTTGTTCATTTTAGCCATTCTGACAGGTGTGAAGTGGTATCTCAGTGTAGTTTTGATTTGTATTTTCCTGAAGCCCAGTGATGTTGAGCATCTTTTCATGTGTCTGTTAGCCATCTGGATGTCTTTGAAAAAATGTCTATTCATGTCTTCTACCCATTTCTTTTTTTAAAAAAAAGATTTTATTTATTTCACAGAGAGACACAGCGAGAGAGGGAACACAAGCAGGGGGAGCGGAAGAGGGAGAAGCAGGCTTCCCACCAAGCAGGGAGCCCAGTATGGGGCTCAATCCGAGGACCCTGGGATCATGACCTGAGCTGGAGGCAGACGCTTAACGGCTAAGCCACCCAGGCGCCCCATGTCTTCTGCCCATTTCTTAACTAGATTTTTTTGGGGGGGTATTGAGTTTGATAAGTTTTTTTTAAAAAGACTTTTTAATTTATTTGACAGAGAGAGACACAGCGAGAGAAGGAACACAGCAGGGGGAGTGGGAGAGGGAGAAGCAGGCCTCCCGCTGAGCAGGGAGCCAGATGCGGGTTTCCATCCCAGGACCCTGGGATCATGACCTGAGCCGAAGGCAGACGCTTAGCGACTGAGCCACCCAGGCGCCCCGAGTCTGGTAAGTTCTTTATAGATTTTGGATACTAACCCTTTATCAGATATGTCATTTGCAAATATCTTCTCCCATTCTGTAGGTTGCTTTTTAGTTTTGTTCTTTCCTTCGCTGTGCAGAAGCTTTTTACCTTGATGAAGTCCCAATAGTTTATTTTTGCTTTTGTTTCCCTTGCCTTTGGAGACATGTCTAGCAAGAAGTTGCTGTGGCCAAGGTCAGAGAGGTTGCTGCCTGTGTTCTCTTCCAGGATTTTGATGGATTCCTGTCTCATACTTAGGTCTTTCATCCATTTTGTGTTTATTTTTGTGTACGCTGTAGGAAGTGGTCCAGTTTCATTCTGCATGTGGCTGTCCAATTTTCCCAACACCGTTTGTTGAAGAGACCGTCTTTTCTCCATTGGATATTCTTTCCTGCTTTGTCGAAGATTACTTGATCATAGAGTTGAGGGTCCATTCCTGGGTCCTCTATTCTGTTCCACTGATCTATATGTGTCTGTTTTTGTGCCAGTACCATACTGTCTTGATCACTACAGCTTTGTAATACAGCTTGAAGTCTGGAATTGTGATGCCTCCTGCTTTGGTTTTCTTTTTCAGCATTCCTTTGGCTATTCGCGGGGAGCTTTTCTGGCTCCATACAAATTTCAGGATTGTTCCAGCTCTGTGAAAAATGTTGATGGTATTTTGATAGGGATTGCATTGAATGTGTAGGTTCCTTTGGGTAGGTAAGACATTTTAACAATATTTGTTCTTCCAATGCATGAGCGTGGAATGTTTTTCCATTTCTTTGTGTCTTCCCCAGTTTCTTTCATAAGCAATCTATAGTTTTCAGAGTACAGATCCTTTCCCTCTTTGGTTAGGTTTATTCCTAGGTCTCTTACGGTTTTTGGTGCAATTGTAAATGGGATCGATTCCTTGATTTCTCTTTCTTCTGCCTCATTGTTAGTGCTGACTTCTGTGCATTGATTTTAAATCCTGAGACTTTGCTGAATTCCTGTATCAGTTTTAGCAATTTTTGCGTGAAATCCAGCCTCTTATATTCCTGTGTATTTAAAACTTTTAAGAGCTTGCCATTAGTTCTATGACCGTACTGTATTTCACTCATTAAATGGTTCCTTCTGTAGCATCAGAACTCCCATAAATCCGTTCTGTCCACATTTGATTATTTATGACACATGTCACACCTTGTTCAGTCCCTAGTGAAATCTGAAAAAAGAAGTAGGTTATATAATTTACAGAAATGAACAAAGGTCAAAAGTTTATCTTTACACATGTGTTTGTGTGTCACATGCCTATCCAGATACACATGTCCTTTTGGCCATTCATGAACAAAAAAATGTAGGTGGAAGGACCATGCTGTTGTTTGTGTTTACTCCGAGGGAGTAGAATTTTGATGAGACTCTTTCAGACCATATTTTAACCACATCTCTGTTCTTTTAAAGACAAAATAGGAATTTATTTTTTTTTTAAGATTTTATTTATTTCTTTGACAGAGACACAGCGAGAGAGGTGGGAGAGGGAGAAGCAGGCTTCCCGCGGAGCAGGGATCCCGATGTGGGGCTCGATCCCAGGACCCTGGGATCATGACCTGAGCCGGAAGGCAGATGCTTAACGACTGAGCCACCCAGGCGCCCCCAAAATAGGAATTTAAATACGATTTTTAAACACAATGTTTTGGAAAAGTTGATGGTTGTCAAACAGCACAGATGTTAGTAATGAATTTTCGACCTAAAATAATTATCTGTTTCCGCCTGTGCATTTAACCAAGCCCCCAAATTTTCAGGGGCTTTCCCCAAGCAATGGGATTACTGGTGGTTTACATTTTCATCTTTTAACGGTTTTCTGTGCAATAGGAGGATCTGAAAGAAACAAGCTTTTTAAAGAAGCAGTTTCAGTTTATCAAAGATAATGAAGGCTAGTGGCAATACATGTTTCCCCTGCTATCAGAAATTAAAGAACATTCCTATGAAACTTATCCTAAGTTGAAATGGCATAAAGCCAAGAGTATCCCGCACTGTCTGAAAATTTGAAAGTTCATGTTGTGGCACATCACTTTTAAGGAAGTCCAAGAGTAGTACCGGTTTTTGCTAATTGAAGGAAATCTGAGGATTGTCGCTTTCTGGAAGAAAGCTGTTACCATACTAATGTTGGTCTTTCATAAAAGTGAAGTGGTATAACTCAAACTTTTGGGAACAGGGGATACTCGAATACAAAATTATGATACTGAGGCAAATGTTTAGTCTTATTTCCACAATTTAACACCTCATGTTAAGTTCTGCAAAGAAGATTTGATGGCATGAGATAGCCTTACATTGAAATGTAAGGGTTAGGGATTTTCATATGAGGGGCAGCACCCATTTTAAGTATTCAAAGAGATTGGCTCCACACTTTGTGTGAAAACATCGGCCTGTGAAATGGCATTTTACTCTCTGCATGTGTAGGACAAATCCTTGCAAGAAAATAGTAAGTGATGACTTGAGACCACTTAAGATGAATAAGAGTTGTGAGTTGGAGCCCCACATTGAGTGTAGAGATCATTAAAAATAAATACACTTAAAAAATAGTTTCAGCAGGTGCCTGGGTGGCTCAGTCGGTTAAACGTCTGCCTTTGGCTCAGGGCGTGATCCCGGGGTCCTGGGTTCGAGCCCCGCATCAGCCTCTCTGCTCAGCGGGGAGCCTGCTTCTCCCTCTCCCTCTGCCTGCCACTTTGCCTACTTGTGACCTCTCTCTCTGTGTCAAATTAATAAATAAAATCTTTTAAAAAATAGTTTCAGGTGTATAACATAGTGATTCAATTATATACACTATGAAATGCTCACAATAAATGTAGTTACCGTCTGTCACCATACAAAGTTACTACAATATTATTGGCCATATACCCTATGCTGTACTTTTCATCCCCATAACTTATTTTATAACTAGAAGTTTGTACTTGTTAATTCCCTTCACCTATTTCACCCATTACCCCACCCTCCTTCCCTCTGGCAACCACCTGTTTGTCATCTGTATTTCTGAGAATGCTTGTTTTTTGTTTTGTTTTTTAGATTCCACATGTAAGTGAAATCATGTATTTGTCTTTCTCTGTCTGACTTCATTTAGTTAATACTCTAAGTCCATCTGTGTTGTGAATGGCTAGATTTCATTCTTTTTATGGTAATATTCCATTGTGTATATATATACTACATTTTTATTCATTGATCTATCAGTGGACACTTGGGTTGTTTCCATATCTTGGATATTTTAAGTAAGGCTGCAGTAAATATTGGGTGCATATATTTTTCTAAATTAGTGCTTTTGTTCTCCTCAGGTAAATACTCAATAGTAGAATTATTGGATTGTATGGTATTTCTATTTTTAATTTTTTGAGGAACCTCCATATTTCCATAGTGGCTGCACCAATTTACATTCCCATCAGTAGTGCATAAGGGTTCCTCTTTCTCCACAGCCTCACCAACACTTATTTCTTGTCTTTTTGATACTAGCCATTCTGACTGGTGTGAGGTGATATCTCATTGCAGTTTTGATTCGCATTTCTTTGATGTTAGGTGATGTTGAGTATCTTTTCGTATGTCTGTTGGCCATCTGTATGTCTTTGGAAAAATATCTGTTTGGGTCCTCTGGCCATTTTTTAATAGGGTTGTTTTTTGTTACTGGGTTTTATGAGCTCTTTATATATATTTTGGGTATTAACCCCTATTGGATATATGATTAACAAATATCTTTTCCCATTCAGTAAGTTGCTTTTTCATTTTATTGATGGTCTCCTTTACTGTGCAAAAGCTTTTTAGTTTACCATTGTCCCAGTTGTTTATTTTTGCTATTGTTGCCCTTGCCTTGGGATACGAATCCAGAAAAATATTGCCCAGGCTGATGTCTGATGTCTTAGGAGTTTACCGCCTGTGTGTGTGTGTTTTAGGAGTTTTATGGTTTCAGTTCTTACATTTAGATCTTTAATCCGTTTTGAGTTTATTTTTGTGTATGGTGTAAGAAAGTGGCCCATTTTGGGGTCTATTCTTGGTCTTTGTGTTCTGTATATATGGTAGAGCTAGTCATCCTACCACATGGCTGTTCATTATCAAAACTCTCCTGATATTCCTACCTGTTTATTTTGTTGTCCCTTATGAATAGTGGAAAACAACAACAAAGTCTCCTAAAGTCTTTGGATTTTTCTTGGGATTAGAATAGATTGATTAATTAACTGATGATGAATTAATATATTAAAGAGGTTGAATCTTTTTATTCAAGAATATAATACATCCTTACTGTGGTTTAAGTGTGTTTTTCTGTCTTTCAGGACACTTTAAAGTTTACCTCATGTAAGTTTTTCATGCTTTTGTTAGATTATTCCTAGGCATATAATCCTCAATTGTTGGTACTATAAATCCCTTTATTCTGTTTAGTAAGGGGATATTTGTCCATGGAATTGGGCTGAAAAAATTGATAGAGTCCTTGATTACTTGATTATTAAGAATTTTGTTAACCCTCTAGGTGTCAGTGAAGGATAGAAGTATTTTCCACATTGGTTCTTATCAACCCTAGGAAAGGTGGAAAAAATTGAAAGCATAGCCTCTGAGTGTTGGATTTTTCAGCCTTGGGTGGGTAGAACTTGGGTAAAAAGTTACAAATCAATTTCTCTGAGATACTTGCTTTCTCTCTTACAGTGCAGTGTTACAAACAGAATTCAAATGTTACCACTTTTTTTTTTTTTACATCTCATTAGAGGGTGCTGAAACCCTTGCATTTCTTCTTTAACACATTTGCTGAAATTCTAAAGATTTTGAAAGTTAATGTTATGTGGGAAAGATGCTGACTGAGACCTTATTATATGCTGAGCATAGGCCAACATCCTGATCCACACAGTCTGTTGTGGTCTCTACCCCAATGTTGTAAGCATGGTAATAGTCTCAGTGTACCCTTTTGACAAGGGTTCACACTGACATGACGATAGAGTGAACCTCCCACTTGAGGTCCCAGGTATCTTTCCAAATAAGAGGATCTTGGTAATCTAACTGGAAGCCAAGGAGAGCAGGCTGGCTTGACCATTGCAGATAAGACGTGTGGCAATAGACATTAATCCAGTGATTCCAGAAGATGATCTATATCTCAGTTGATTAATTTGAAAAACGCATAGACACCCTAGTGTACCTAACAAGGTGGGCTAAGTTTAGAGTACTGTGGAACCTATAAACCAGAATTAAAAAAAAAAAAAAAAAGTTTAAGAGGATCAAAATAAAACAAATCTCTATTGCTTTTTCTTTTCAAGGCCTAGTTAAACATGATATACAGAGGCTCTCTTCAAACTATGGAATACACAATACTAATCATGTTCTTTAGGGTCTTCTATTCCTATTTGTGCTTTGATTGTACATAGGGCCTTATTTGCTGATGAAAGCTAAACTAAAGTGTTTGAAAATTGGAGAATCTAGTTCAAAGGATGGCATGAGAGGGGGCTTTCTAAACCTGAATAAAGTCCAAGCATCCACAAAGCTTTAGACTGATCAGTTGAACTGCATCTCAATGTAAACCTACTTTAGCTGAGGAAACATGAGGAAATGGAGGCAAGCATTTGTATATTCATCAGTATATACCCCTTTTACCTTTTATATTGAGCTCAATGAAAAAGACTAGTCAGTTCTGTTAGAATTGGGACATCTACTACTGGGCAGGATGCATTTAGGTATGAGCCTCTTGGAAAACCATTTGGCAACACTGATCCAGAAATTGAAAGTACATGAGAATTTTGGTTCATTCTGTTGCTTCTCTGAAAATGCAGAGGGGAATTATATACACGCATAAATGAGCAGAGGAGTGCATCCAAGAGAGTGTCTTTAACTCAGGATTTGTAGAGTTGAGAAGTAGAAAGGGACCAGAAGGACCTCTAGAGGTAAATTAGTGGGATGTCCTGTTATTCAGCTATGGGAGGGAATATACATTGCCTGCCATAGAAAGAATGAGATGGTGATCCTTGTGGGCCTGAATCCTTGGGAGAAGTGTGTCCTCTTTTGAGGGGGACACACAGAAAGGTTCCTGAAGGGTTGAAGTTTGATGAGTCTCCTTCAATATGAAACCAGAAAGAAATATCTGGGTGGATATGTGTACACCTCTATGTCAGTGCACACGTAGACTGAGGTAGAAACAGACATTTTACTGTCCACTTAAACAGTTTGCCGTCAAGCATGGGACAATCTTTTGAGGATGAAAAGGATAACATAAGATGGTGACTTGCTTTTCTTTGGAGGTCTGTGGCATGCATTGGAGGCTCTTTAGAATTTTGCTTGATTTTTCTCAATTGATTTAAAAGATTTCTAATGGCCTTCAGTCATATCGGGCCTCTGGAGCAGTACATTTTTTTTTTAAGATTTTATTTATTTATTTGACAGAGAGAGACACAGCGAGAGAGGGAACACAAGCAGGGGGAGTGGAAGAAGGAGAAGCAGGCTTCCCGCTGAGCAGGGATCCTGATGTGGGGCTTGATCCCAGGACCCTGGGATCATGACCTGAGCCGAAGGCAGACGCTTAATCATCTGAGCCACCCAGGCGCCCCTGGAGCAGTACATTAATGTGTAGACCAGGAGGAAAAAACAAACAAACAAAAAACACAAAAGAAAACATGATTTGTCTGTATATTCCCAGCCAGAACAGTGTGCGGGCAGCTGGGGAATTGGGACGTGGACACACCAGCAGAATGCATTTCCTTCTGATTATATTGTCTTCAGACACTTTACCTGGCCAGTGTGTTCCTTCAGTACACGATGGAGATTATTCCCGCTTGCATCTGCCACAGTCTTGAAAAGTGGATTCTAGAGGTGTACCTGACATCAAGTAGTCTTCATCATATAGCATGTGCCAATTGCTCAGAAACAGGACCAAAGGCTTGTGCCTTCATATGAAATGCTTCACAGTGAAATGCACAAATTCTCACAAGCGTACAGAAATCTTATGTGTTTTTCATTAAAAACCTTCTCATAGGAAGCATTGGGAAAATAAATATAGGCCAGATACAAGGACAGGTGTCTTTAGAATACCATGTAGTTCCATTTCTGACCCATATATAATAATCCATATCTGAAAAGTATGAACAGTTATGTAACATAAACCAGGTTAACAGGATTATTGTATTGCAACTAGAGATTTACTTTACTTGACCTCTCCTGGTACCTGTAGACCAACTGTCTTTGTATCAAGCTACATGAGACCTCATGGTCAGGATGATTTTGGAGGGGCTGGCAAATGTGGAGTGCTAAAGAAACAGCCAGAGTTACTTTCAGATCCACTGCTAGGGTGCCTAGATGGGGAGTCATTGCTTTTGTGTCCCGAAGGCAGTCCAAGAAGATTCTACAGAGACCAGGCCTTGCAGGATGGAGCGCCAGATTTTGAGGCATTTGCCCCTTTACCCTAAAGTGGCCAAGATGGTGAGCCACCTTGTGTTAGCCAGACTGCACACAGGTTGGCGTTTTTTTCTTAGGAAAGGGTGGAGGGAGAGGACGCGGGGTGGAGGGAGAGGACGCGGGGTGGAGGGGCACATTGGCATTTCTGGTGCAGTACTATCACCAAGAGGAAATACTTTGCAAATCCCACCTAGTCTGCACCATCACTTCCTGGGGGAGGGGTGACGAGGGTGAAGTGTTAGACAAGGACAGTGTGTCCCTAGGAGGTCAGGAGACCCACTAGACTGGGGCGGGGGGTGGTAAGCATGATCCAAGACCGAATTGGGTTGGGGAAGCTCCAGAGACTGGCACTGTGATAAGGATCATGGTCTAGGAGACTTGTGGGTCTGGCTCAGGAAACCAAGGCTTGGCACCCTAGTGGTGGATATGTTTGGGCAGGAGTGGAGGAAGCCCTCGGAAGGAGCCCCAGCCAGAAGGCTGTAGGCATTTGGCCAAGTGCGCCTTCCCCTTGTAGCAAGAGCAGGTTGGCCTGGACAGACCAGGACCCTGAAAGCCTTTCTTGGGCCGAGTAAAGCCCAGCCAAACACCACTGTGGGCACTGGAGGGCTGCTGCCATTGGCATTCCTAGAAACAGGACAATGACCTTCTTCTGTCCAGCTCAGAGATGAGATGTGGAGCCTGGCTACCCTGTGCTAAAGGGTCTGAGGCCCAGTGAAAGCAAGCAAGCAGAGTCCAGAAGGGACCAGCCCACACCAGGAAAAAGGAGCCAGGCTGAAGGAGCCCTTTGCCTGAGTTCAGTCTTATCAACTGTGGTGTCATTTGCTGGTGTCTCTAGGATTCAGGACTTCCAGACCCATCTGTGGCTTAGCAGAGCATTGCAGATTCCCTAGCCAGTAATTTGCTGCCTTTGGCATTCTTGGCCACCTTCCCCAAGACTCCCTGAGACTCACTTCATTGATGATAAGGAATAGCCTTGGCTTCCATTCACTCTTGGATCTCCAAGGTCTCAACCCCATGCCTGCCCCCAAAGCTGGGGAATCAAGAGGTCTAAAGATGGTGCTTAAAGCTCACAGCTGTTGAGAGATACCCCCCTCCCCTATATCCACCACAGATCAAGCATGTCTCTCAAATACGGGAACGAGGCACATACACCTGGGCACACAGCAATTCATTTTAGACGTCAGCTGTTCTGATAGCCTGCTTCTGGAAGAACCTCTGGGGTAGCTCATGCTCTTTGCCTAGCTTTTACCTGCTGAGGAGGGTGTCTGGGAGCAAGTTTCCAGGCTCAGCTCTTCCTCCACACACACTCCTTGATTTCACTCCTCCTGGAAGGGTGTGGGAAACCCACTACTCCTTCATTTTGTACTTGTGGCCTTATGTAGGCATAGCCTTTTGGGATTGAACTTTTTGCTGAGCTCCCAGGGCCAGGTCCTGACGGACATGGTCTGATTGTTCCCTAGACCAAGGTGGGCTCAGTATACCCCTCTGGCCACCTATAGAACAGGGACCCCATACAGGAAATCCCAGGAGAGTCCCTAAACGAGGACCCATGTCATACACTCATATAGTGGGAGGGAGGTTGAGGAATAGGGTGCTTCTGAGCTGTGACGTTCCCAATAAGTAGTGCAGAAAACAGACCTGGATCCCTTCACTCTGGAGGATGATGTCCATCTCAGTATACTGATCCTGTCCTGTTTCATTCTGTTTCTGCAGCCTCTGTTGTATGGGACAGGTAGGGCTTTCTGGGGTACTTTGGGGCCTGAAACCCAGATTCTCTTTGTATAGGAAGCCAAAGTAAACAAAACACAGTTCTAGCTCAAACCTGCAGTGTACCTGCATTACTCTTCCTTGTCTGGGTCTAGTACCAAATAATCAGGAAATTTTCCATCCTGTCTGAGGATGCCACCAAGGGGTGGCAGCTGAGCTTGGGGCCTCTGGTCCTGGGTTACCCGTGGCCCTGAGACCCCAGGGACCTCACTGGCTGAGTTTGTTCCTGCACCAAGGGCAAGGATCCACAGGCCAGATGCCCTGGAGTTGGAGCTTCAGCTCCTGGTTCCTTAACATAGCGGCTGCCAAGGCCATGCCCCCACAGCCCGGGGAGGCCTGCATCCTGGCAGCCCAGCGCTGCTTGATGGTCAGTTCTGTCTCTATCCACCCTGTGTCGTTTCCCCACTGATTCTGGGGGGTGTTCTGGGTCTGGCCCAGAATCTTGTGGGTGCCCCAGTCCCACCCTTTATCCCCTCACAGGCCTTCTCAGCAAAAGACAGGAAGGTGCTGCAGGCTTTGCTCAAAAAGTATCCGCTTGATGGCACTGTTGCTCCAGAAATGCCATGCATGCGTGCTTGTGAGGTTTCTCCCTCTGCCCCTTAAGGATCAAAAAAGGTTCCTGATGACTCTAAGGCCAACTAAGTCCCCAAATGGGGTTGACTGTACTGGGGTGTTGGGGGAAGTGGTAATCTCATATTTGGATTCTTAATGGCAGTGGGCCTATACCTATAATAACATCCGAAGGAATACATACGTCTGTGGATTCATCCCCACATCTAAGAGTTTTAAATGTGGATATCCTGGGAACTGGGACCCTGTTTTCTCTGCACACTTTTGTATGAATACCCATATGGTTCTTTTGGGGCAGAATCCTCACTTTCTGAGGACATTGATTGCATAGCAATAACTGTCACCAGGACCTGGATTTTCTTTCTTTTCTTTGAGTTATTGCCTCTTTTCTGCGTTCATCCAGCTACTTCATCCAGCTTAAGGGCTCGGGAGTAGGCCATTATAGAGGAAGTGACAGAGGTCCTGTTAGGTAAGAAGACAGGGAGGTGGTTTGCCCATGCTCACCTCCAGGAGCCTCAGTCCCTCTGCCACTGAATGCCCCAGGTGGGTTGTGTGGGTTGGGGGTGGGAGGGGTGAAGTCCATAGGACAGATGAAGAGCCCAGTGGCTTCATCCACACAGTCAGATGACCTAAGTGAGGGCCATTGTTTAGTAGCCCCTCCTGGGAAGTCATCTTTGGGAGTGTCTCTATATTCTATCTTCAGAACACCCGCTCATTCATTCAGGATTCACTTTTTCCTTAATAATAGACACATAAATATGTTTATGTGTCATACATGTGTATGCATATGTATAAATGTCCCCTCTGTATTTTTCCCCGTAACTGCCTTGGAGATGCCATGTTGGATAGAAATTTTGCCCAAAGAAAAGCCCTTAGCGTTGCATGGTGACTGCTCCCAAGTTGTCTCTCTGCCTTCCAACTCCCTACCTGCAATGGGAACCACATGTAATTTTTCTTCCTGTTTGCTGCAGGGATTACATGCAAATGAAATCTAACAGACACAGAGGGCATCATTCTGCTCTCTGACCCCACAAGTCTTACGTAGTACTTTATACACTTTCACATTTGGCTGCTCTCCCAGCATATAGGTATCCTGGCCTTGGCACATTTGTGCCGAGTAAATGTCCTTGCCTGCTCGATCCTCTCCATTTCTTTTCTCATAGCTACCCAGTATAGGGTACCCTCATCTCTGCCAGGGGGTAGAGCATAGGTTATTTTATTTGTCCCTTCTCGTCAGACACTGGGTTTCTCTACTTCTCTCCTTCCCTCTTCAACCAGCATACTGAGTCATAGTTACTGAAGTGTGGGTATGTGTGACCAGGATACATTCTCTTGTGTCAGCATCCACACAGAGGAAAGGGGCTGGTAAATTGTAACTTGCCACATCCTTAAGAGAAAATGTCCGCAGCCCTTGAAAGTCAATGTGGTGGATCTCAGCGCAGCCAGAGAGGAGATACCTGGTACCCCTTTGAGTCAAATGAGTTGCTGCTCAGTAAAGGGTCTGTTACTCCATTCTGGAGGAGGATGCAGGCCTGCCAAAATACCTATTGATATTCCTCCATAGTCATGCGGGTCCAGAACTGAGGGGGAAAGCTCTAAATGCCAAGGTGATGGCTGTGGCTCAGAAAAGAGACTGTGGAAGCTATCTTCAGTTTTCACCCAGTGCATTCTATATGAGCTGCTTTCTGACACCCCTGAATGACAATCTGTGCAATTTTTGAAGGATGAGTGAAGTTGATGTATTCACCCCTGCTGTATTCAGAAGTTTTGGTTGACCCCAGAGGTAGTAGGAATAGTAATCGGAAACACTCGGTTGCTTGAGTGAGATGTACACAACATCCTGTTCCCCAGCACCGTGGTGGTTCCATACTGAATGAGCTCTCTCTTGTTGCAGGGGAGGCAGAGTGAAATGAAAGAGAAATGAAAACGAAGAAGCCAGTGCTGGTGTTTTGGGTGAGTGAGTGCTCTTTTTCCTTTTTCAAGAATTTATTTTACCATAGAAAAAACACAGGGATCGTGGTATTTCAGCAAGGCTCAAGAAGGAGAGACTCCCCAGGCAGGTTCCTGACACCAAGACACTTTTGTACAGTACCAGAGTTTCAGCCATGGTAGAAAAGGCTCTCAAGTCAGTTCCTGATTGTGGAACAGGAAAAAGGAGATGCATGCATGAGCACCTACATCATCTCTGTATATTACTTACAGCGATTCATATGAGGAATTCAAGGTCAGTGTCCTGCAGGACCAGGGAGAGTGGAAAGGGATTTGGGCCTCAGCCTGATTTGGGCCCCAGTTCCTGTGAAGCCAACTACTAGATAACAGAACATTTGGCTCCCCACGTCACTCATGGGAAGCAGCAGTCCCAGCGCCATGTGGGGAGAGGTCACTGGAGGCCTTTTCAGGAGAGCCAGGCCTGTAATGCCTGATGCCATCTGCTTTGAGTGGATCTCTCTGTACCTGTTCTTCCCATCATCTCCTGATCGCTCTTGGGTCTAGCTCACTGCACCATGGCCTCCTGCCAGGTCAGGGAAAACTTGGGAACAAATGCCTGCTAGAATATTAAGAGAGTACATGTGCTAGGGGGTATGGAGTTTGGGGGAGCATATTAGGGCCGCCAAATATAGATCTCTCCGTGAGCTCTAATTTTCTCTCTTGACAAACCATGGAACTTGAAAGCATGAAGTCTTAGGGAGGTGTACTTCATTCCTCCAAGTGAAGATGTTGTGTGAAGGTATGACCAGAAACCAGGCATGTTTTCTTTCTTCTTGTTCAAGTGCCTTTATACAAATACCATGAGGATGATACTTCCTACCGTAGCTTAAAATAATTGAGGGCTTCTGCAGGTGGGCTAGGGACCTTGTAGCACCACCACGCTTAGGTAGGGTTGGACACTAGTCTGGTCAAGGTTCCTGCCTTAGAAAAAGGCAGAGGTAGGGTCCAAGCAGCAAGGGCATGGTGCCAATTCTGTGGCAGCCCTGCTTTCAAAAGGAACTTGTTTGTCACTCCTATGAGCCTTTCACAGTATATCCTGGACAGAGCTGTGTGTTCAAGTCAAGTTCTTGTTCTAGGTTCTAGGCAGGAGGAAAGATGCCACCTGTAGCCCGCAAAAGGAGTATTGGACCATGACACCCGCCACCTTCCCCAGTATGACTCTGTACAACAGCCAAGGGACAGGGAAGGATTATGCTCCCTGAAAACTGCCATATGGGAGAAAGAGGTAATGGGAACCTTGGGTGTGATTCACTGTGTGACTTCTCTTCTGTTAGATGTGACCAAAATTAGGGGTCTCTCAAGAGTTGAGATTCCGGGCGGGGGTGGCATGATGGGTGGATCAGTCAGTTGGGCATCTGATTCTTGATATTGGCTTGGGTCATGATCTGAGGCACTCAGGGGGGGAGTCTGCTTAAGATTCTTTCTCTCCCTCTCCCCGCCCCTCCCTGCTTGCATGCGTGTGCTCATTCTCTATGTCTCTCTCAAGTAAATAAATAGCATCTTTTAAAAAAAAGTTGAGATTCGAGGAGGCCCATGGAACATAAAGCCATGTGGAAGTGCATAGACTCTGTGCACACACAGACTGCCTTGGAAACAGGCAGAATACCCCTGACAGGGACACGCATCTCTCGAGCGTGGGTCTGGAAGACCTCCACTCAGTCCTGGGGGTTCCTTAGGTATTGCTTTGTGCAACTCACTATAATTGAAAGTGTTACCAACACCCAGAGTATGACAATTTCAGATAGAGAAAGAGTTAAATGCAAACTCAGAAAATAAGGAAAAAGAACAGAAGACAGTGTCATTGCCATTTCTTTTCACCACGGAGGATATTTGAAGTGCTGTGCTCTTCAAACAATGTGCACCTCCCCCTGCCTCTTTGTCTAAGAGCAAATGAAGCACTAAGGGGCCACTTAATATCACTGGCATGTCTCCACACCTATTCCCCGGTTGACCACAGTGAAACAAAGGGCTTCTCCAGGAGATAACAAAGAATAAGGTAGAAACTAGGTAAATCCCTGATACCTAACCACACCCAGGTGTTTACCATGCCCGATAGAAATATGAGACAATCAGAGATTGACCCAAATCCACGCTGAGGTGGCTTGCCATCTCACAAATGGCACACAGCTACTATCCACACCAACTCCTGTGTGCCACCATTGACACTGAATCCCAGGGAACCCCTGCAGTACACAGACAGACGCTCAAAAACCCTCCATCCTCTAGCAATAGGAAGTATACCTTTATTTCGCAGGATAGCCAATGCCCATTGACTACCACAAAACTCTCTACCTGGTGGCCTCTCTGGCCGCCAGGTCAGGCAGGCATCTCGAAGTAACCTGCCTAAGGATGCCCTAGTCAGGATATGAGCAAGGGGAAACCTAGAAGTGATGGGAGGATAGGGCTCTAGGCCCACGACCACCATGCCTGCTGAGGGACACTGCAGAACAGCGCTGCTAAAGATGGAGTCGTGAATGGGTTTATGTCCACTAGCAGGAGCACCCCTAAGCTTCGATTGGCATCCCCCTAGCATTCTGGACACAAAAACAAGCTGAGAAGAGCCAGGGGGGAAAGCACACGGTTCCACAAACGGGAGAAGTAGGAGTATGATCCCTCAAGAGAGTGGCTGAGACATGAAGCCGCCATGCTGGAGCCCGGTGGCCAGGGCTTGGCCTTTTTCCTCAGTGAAGGGCAGACTAAGAGGCCCTGGGGGAAGGGCCGGTTGGCTTTCCTGATGGAATACTGCCACCAAGCAGAACTCCTCTGCCATCCCATGAGCCCACAGCCCTGGCATGCCTGGGACTGAAGTCAGAGCCCCAGGCGGGAGAGAAGGGGCCTGCAGTCCCAAGGTGCCCGGACCTTTTGGCAGGCGCTCCACACTGGTCCGTTCATGGCCACCTCTGAAGGAAGCGTGGCATGTGGACACAGAGGCAAGAGCCAGCCAGCCGGCAGATCCTTGTGGTTGCCCTGCCCGCCCTGGTGGCCCGTTGGGGAAGGTGGCCGAGAACGTGAAGTGTGCAAACTCAGAGGCCTCGGCGGGGCGGCTCGGCTTGGCCTCGACTTGGGTGGGGGAGCAGTGGGGCCAGGCCTCCGCCAGACGCCAGAGGCGGGGAAGCCCCGAGAGATGGCCCTGCAGCTGCCCCGTGTGTATCAGGCGAGGGATTCGTGGGCCCAGGCCTGGTTTGGGGGGGTGGGAGCGGCGGTTGGTGGCCGCCTTGGCGGGGACGGGGTGGGGAGAACGGCTAAGGAGGCTGCTGGTGCTTCCACTTTGGCTGGTCCCAGGGTGGGCCTGTCCCTCCTGCACACCTCTCTTCCTGGTATCGGCCACCACTATCTCCCGTACCCCTACCCCGCCGCCTCCCGAGACCACCTCACCCTCCAGGTCCCTGGACACCGGGTGGCCAGCCTCCACACCTGATCCCCAGAACCGGACGCAGGGCCGTCAGGGCCCTGGGCCCTCCCAGACCGACCCTGCTCTGGCTCGTTGGGGAAGGGGCCCGGCGGCCGCCCAACGCCCGTGGGCCAAAGGCCTGAGTGGCGCCCCTGGCCCGGCTGGGTGCTCCTTCCCCCTCCGGACTGGCGTGCACGCCTCTAGTCCCGCCCAGACATGGAGGCTGCCAGGGTGCCGAGCCCTGGCTTCTGGTGCCCTGGGAACCGGGAACTCGCGCTCTGGCCCGCTACCGGTCCCTGGATCCTCCCTGGTGGCCTGGGGAGAGCCCTGCGCCTCGGGGCAGTTGGGCGGTGGTGGGGGCCCAGGTCTCCAGTCCCGCCTGGGACTCCCAAGTCACTCCTGGGCCCGTCCACTCTGCGCAGGCACAGCACGGGGCTCACGGGACCGCCGAGGAGTTCCGCTTGATGGCAGTATTGCACCACGGATGCCAACCGGCCCTTCCCTCAGGAGCCTTTCCCTCCGCCCTCTGCCAAAGAAAAAAGGCCACGCCAGAAAGAAAAACAAAAAGAAAAGGCCAGGCCAGGGTCCACCCTCCCTGGCTCCAACATGACGGCTCCCACATCTCGGCCGCTGTGGCAGAGGGGAGCATTCCCGCTTCTGGGGCTCCAGGGAGCGGAGCCTCGTCCTCTGGGCAGCGGCCCGAACCCCGTGGGCCCAGGTGGACCCACAGTCAGGCACCCGTCCGCCAAGGCCACGAGGGAGGCTACCGCTCTGGAGCACACGGGCTGACCTTAGCGCACACCCCGGCTTTCCCAGTAGCCTCACACGTGGAAGGAAGGTCGGGGATGGGTCGTGCCTTCCCCCCCCACACGTGTGACCAAGCATGCACAAGCATCCGCACAAGTCCACCACCACCACCCAGACGGAGCGCTTGAAGGCAGCCTGTTGCCCCTTCTCGCGCACGTCAGCTCCCAGAAAGCCCCTTAGTGTGTGTGTTTAGTGGGGGGGGGGGGGGGGGGGGGATGCGGGTATGTTGGAGGATGTAAAGCGAGAGGCTGTGCACGCTCCCCTCCTTCTCGGCCAGACACCTTCTTCTTGGCCAGGGGCACCCCGGTGTTGACCCCCTGGCTCTCCTTGTCCCCGGGCCCTCCCCCGAGAGCCCGGCGGCCTACGCGCGCCCTTTGGGCCCCAGCGCCAGCAGCAGCCCCCGCAACTGTCGGCTACCCTGCTTGCTGTCCTGGGGCGTACCCAGAGGGGAGCAACGGGATCACCCTAGGCCCGCGGTGGAGGAACAGGGCTTCGCTGCCCTACTCTTGACTCCAGGTGAGGAACGTGGCTGTCGATGCGCTGACTTCGGAGGACGGGGTCCTTGAGGGTTCGATCGCACCCTGGGAGGGTATCCGTGGGCCCTCTGTCACCATTCCCCGACCTGGGCGCCGTGGGGGTACGCGGGAGGGGTCCGTTCCCACGCCTGTGTTTGGAGAGCCGACCTGCGTACCCAGTGCCGCCCCAGCTGAGCTAGGGCCACCTGCGTCACCTCCCTTGGCGCCACCTCGACCGTCCGGCGGCGGTTGACTGTCATTGGAGCCAGGCCCTTCCTTCCCGAGGCGGCGCATCCCCCCTTGGGGGTCTTCCGTGGCTCCTGCCTGCGCCTCAAGGCTGCTCACGCCTTTGCTCTGTGGGCGGGAGGGAATCCTTAGAGTGGGTGGCGGCCTCGGGGAACGGAGACGGGGGGTTTCAGGCCGGGCGGCGGGGCGGGCTTGGCGTGGGTGCAGGTTGGGAAACTGTCCGCCAGCCTGCTTGGAAGGCCCGGCAGGTGACAGTGTCCGGGAGGACCCTTTGGACTTGAGGCCGGCCCGGGCCTAGCGCGTGTCAGGGGAGAGTGAGCGTGGGGGCGCAGGCGACCCCCAGAGGGGCGGTGGACGCTCTGGCTCCCATCTGGCGACCGCCTGCCGCTCTGGCTCCCTTCGTGTCGGCCCGGGAGGTGGGCGGGCGGGGGTGCGTGCGTGCGTGCCTGGACCGGTGCCACGCGGCCCACTTACCGACTTGGCCCGTGCCGGCCTATCTGGGGTGGACCTGTCTCTTTACGGGGTCCCTTCGCTCCAAGCTGAAAGAACAGAGCCCCTCTGGTGCATCTTCCTTCTCCCCCCCCCCCCCCCCCCCGCCCCAGCCCATCCTGGCCCCGGCCCGGCCCCAACCCTAGCCCTTGGGGCGTGAGCCTCCCAGGTGAGCAGGGTTTGTGTCCAACAGGGTGTCCCTCAGCCAGGGTTCGCAGAACTGAAGCGTGGGAAGGGACCGGAAGGACCCCCTGGAGGTGGAGGGCGGCAGCGGTGGTGGTTTGCGAGTGGGGTGTTGTGTTGCTTGCCACGGGAGGGACCGAATATCTGCTCCCTGCCCTGCGAGGAGTGAGGTGGTGGGCCTCTGGGGGTCAGAGGGCTGTGGGCGAAGCAGGGCAGGAAGCAAAGGTGTTCCCCGAGGGTTGAAGTTGGACGAGTCTCGTGCCATTCTAGAGCAGGAGAGGGGCCCGTGTGCATGAAACGAGCGCCGTTATGCCCCTGGGCGCAGGGGACTGGGCTAGAATGGGCACCTGTCTTTCACCTCTCGGGCGCTTGCTGTGGGGCGTGCGGGCCACCTCCTGAGGTTTGGAAAAGGGGTGACGTCGAGATGGGCGATCCACCGTTCTTTCTGGGGGACGGTGTCTGGGTGTGACGCTTGTGCGTGCTCGCGTCCGTTCACAGGAAGTAGCGTGAGCGCGCGTTTCTGGGAGTACCTGTGTGTCTTCGAGCGTGTGCGGAGCGTGTGTGTGTGTGTGTGTGTGTCTGTGTGTGTGTGTGTGTGTGTGTGTCTTTGTCAGCATCTCGGGTGTGTGCGCGCGTGTGTGTGGTTTTTTTTTTTTCCTCTTCTCCTATGCCCCAGGCACGGTAGACGGGTTGTCAGGGCGCAGTGAAAGGGGACCGTGAGGAGTCCACCCTAGGATCCGGGCCGATCGAGGGGAGAGAAGAGCAAGCAGTGGGGATGCGATGGCCCGGTCCCGCTCCGCTGGGAAAGGGCCGGGTCCGGGAGAGCAGGGGCACACGTGGGGCTGGCCCGTCCCTGGCCTGCCCCGTCCCTGGCCTGCCCCGTCCCGTGGGAGCTGTCCCGAGACGCAGCCTGGGCCAGGCACGGGGCCGTGGTCGGCGGGCCCTGCTTTGGCGGCCCGCCTGCCCTCCGCACTGACCCGTGCGGGCCAGGGTCCACGTCGGAATGCCGTTTCGGGGGGGAGGGGCGGGGGGCGGCGGCGAGGAGAGGCCACGGGCGAAGGGCCCGGTGCTCGGGCCCCTCTGTCCTCGGCGCGTGGGAGGTGGACCCCTCTGCCGACCTCCCGGCCCGTGCCCGGGGGCCGCCGCCGCCGCCGCCCTTTGTGTGTGGCCGCTGGTAGGCCTCAGGGTCACGCTGGCCTCTGGGGGAGTCTGACGGAGGATCGGGCACCGACTGGCTAGGGGTGGGGTGGTTGGGGCTCTGGGCCCACGAGCTGACCAGTGTGTCTCCTGAGGCGTCCTGCAGGAGCGCGGGGGTAAAGATGGAGGCCCGGAGCGGATTAAGGCCACTGCCGGCAGCCTGGGTGAACGTCGCTGGGGCCTCGCTGAGCCTCGCCCTTGCTTTTGGCAGGCTCCGTGGAGCGACAGGGGACGAGGCTCCGCGGAGGCACGCAAGCCCAGAAGCGGGGAGCGTGCTCCCCCAGGAGAGCAGAGCGGCGGGGGCGGACGGGGACGTGGGAGCCGCTTGTTGGAGCCCGGGGGCCAGGGCTTGGCCTTTTTTTCTTTGTGGGCGAAGGGCGGAGGGGAGAGGCCGTGGGGGAAGGGCCCTCTGGTGTCCGTGGAGCAATACTGCCATCATGCGGGAACTCGATGGGGATCCCAGGGAGCCCCGCTCTGCGGCTACCCCGGGTGGAGTGATGTGGGGAGTCGCAGGCGGGGACGGAATCGGGCCCTCCCTCCTACCCTCAACTGTCGGGGAGGTGCAGAGCTCCCCCGCGGGCAACCTGGGAGGCTCCAGGGAGGGGCTAGCGGGACAGAGCGCGACGTCCCGGTGCCCTGCGCGTCCAGCTCGGGAAGCCAAGGCTCGGGGCTCTGGCGGCCGCCATGTCTGGTGGGGACCGGAGGCGGAAGGAGCACGCAGCCGGCTGGGGGCGTTGGGCCTCTGGCCCGTGGGCGTTTGGCCGCCTGCCCCTTCGCCTAGGAGCAGGGGCAGCAGCATCGGCTTGTGGTGGAATCGGGGCCCTGGAAGCCCCGCCAAAGGCGGGCTCGGGCAGGGGCATTTGGAGGCCCCTGCCATTGGCGGTGGGCGTGGCGGCCGGGACCCCGATGTCCCTGTGTCCGGTTTGGGGACCAGGGGTGCCGCTTGGCCACCAGGTGTCAAGGGTTTTTGAGGTGGTTCTCTGGTGTTGCGGGCGGCGGGGGCGGGGGCGGGGGCGGGGGGGGGGCGGGTCCTACGTTGCCGCGCGGAGCGGAGTCCGGAAGGGCCAGGCCCATCCTGGGACTAGCCAGAGTGGAAGCAGCAGCCGGGAGCCTCCGCCGCCGCACCCCTCCCCCCCCCCCCCCCCCCCCCGCCCCGCCACCTCCGCCGCCCCTCCTAGCACCCTCCCCCCTCACCGCCCCTCCCAACCGGCCCGGGCCTGAGACGCGGTGGCCTGACCCAGGCAGGGCAGCTGCAGTGCCATCTCGCGGGCCTTCTCCCCCTCTGGCCGAGGGGCACACCGCAGCGCTCCCCAGCTGGATTCTAGGCGGAGCCCTCGGTTCCGCCAAGGCCTCGGGCTCGGCCCACTTCGCTTCCTAGGCCACCTTCTCCAACATCCCACCAGAGTCTTCAGGGCAATGACAAGGCATGGCCCCTGGCTGTGCATCCCCAGGGCACAGCTGCTTCGGAGCTGGTCATCAACGGACCTAGCGTGGAGGGTCGGCCGAAAGGGCCCGGCACCGTTGGGGTGGCAGCCCCTGGGCAGCGGGCCCTGCCCCCTTTGGCCCGCTGCACCGACAGTCAGGCGCCCGTCTGCCCGTGCCCCGAAGGAGGCTCACGCTCTGGATCAGCCGGACCAACCTTAGTGGAGAGCCCGGCGGTCCAGTAGCCGCTCGCCACATGTGGAAGAAGGGCCAGGCTGGGGCGAGCCTTCCCCGCTCCGGGCGTCCACGCGCGGTCCGCCGCGCACGTTCCCCGCGCCTCGCCCCCGGCACCCCCAATACCCCCAGCCAGTGCTGAAGGCGCCGGTTGCCCCTTCTCCTCACACCACGTCAGCGTCGGGAAAGCCCTGTGGGCTCCGTTGTGGGGGTGGGGGCGTCCGCCGCTGGTCGCTCACCTCCTTCGTGGCCAACGCCACGCCCCGCCCGCGGCCCCCGAGGTAGTGACCTGCTGAATCTCCTCCTCCCCCACCCGTTGCCCGAGAGCTCCGGGCGCCAACGGCCGCACCCGCGGAGCTTGGGTTCCCCCAACCGTCGACCGCCCTGCTTGACCTCTCCGGTGCCTACCCAGAGGGATGCAGCCGGCTCACCCTGGGCCCGCGCGGTCTTGGAGCAGGGCTTCGCTGGCCTACTCTTGACTCCAGGTGGGGGAAGGTGGGGTGTCGATGCGGTGACTCCGGAGGATGGGGTCCTTGAGGTTTCGATCGCACCCTGGGGAGGGTATCCGTGGCCGCTGTCACCATTCCCCGACCTGGGCGCCGTGGGGGGTACCGGGGGGGAGGGGTCGTTCCCACGCTGTGTTTGGAGAGCCGACCGCGAACCCAGTGCCGCCCCAGCTGAGCTAGGGCCACCTGCGTCACCTCCCTTGGCGCCACCTCGACCGTCCGGGCGGTTGACTGTCATTGGAGCCAGGCCCTTCCTTCCCGAGGCGGCGCATCCCCCCTTGGGGGTCTTCCGTGGCTCCTGCCTGCGCCTCAAGCTGCTCACGCCTTTGCTCTGTGGGCGGGAGAGGGAATCCTTAGAGTGGGTGGCAGGCCTCGGGGAACGGAGACGGGGGGTTTCAGCCGGGGCGGGGGCGGGCTTGGCGTGGGTGCGGTTGGGAAACTGTCCGCCAGCCTGCTTGGAAGGCCCGGCAGGTGACAGTGTCCGGGATGACCCTTTGGACTTGAGGCCGGGCCCGGGCCTAGCGCGTGTCAGGGGGAGAGGAGCGTGGGGGCGCAGGCGACCCCCAGAGGGGCGGTGGACGCTCTGGCTCCCATCTGGCGACCGCCTGCCGCTCTGGCTCCCTTCGTGTCGGCCCGGGGAGGTGGGCGGGGCGGGGGTGCGTGCGTGCGTGCCTGGACCGGTGCCACGGGCCCACTACCGACTTGGCCCGTGCCGGCCTATCTGGGGTGGACCTGTCTCTTTACGGGGTCCCTTCGCTCCAAGCTGAAAGAACAGAGCCCCTCTGGTGCATCTTCCTTCTCCCCCCCCCCCCCCCCCCCCGCCAGCCCATCCCTGGCCCGGCCCGGCCCCAACCCTAGCCCTTGGGGCGTGAGCCTCCAGGTGAGCAGGGTTTGTGTCCAACAGGGTGTCCCTCAGCCAGGGTTCGCAGAACTGAAGCGTGGGAAGGGACCGGAAGGACCCCCTGGAGGTGGAGGGCGGCAAGCGGTGGTGGTTTGCGAGTGGGGTGTTGTGTTGCTTGCCACGGGAGGGACCGAATATCTGCTCCCTGCCCTGCGAGGAGTGAGGTGGTGGGCCTCTGGGGTCAGAGGCGTGGGCGAAGCAGGGCAGGAAGCAAAGGTGTTCCCCGAGGGTTGAAGTTGGACGAGTCTCGTGCCATTCTAGAGCAGGGAGAGGGCCCCGTGTGGCATGAAACGAGCGCCGTTATGCCCTGGGCGCGGGGACTGGGCTAGAATGGGGCACCTGTCGTTCACCTCTACGGGCGCTTGCTGTGGGGCGTGCGGGCCACCTCCTGAGGTTTGGAAAAGGGTGACGTCGAAGTGCGATCCACCGTTCTTTCTGGGGGACGGTGTCTGGGTGAGCTTGTGCGTGCACGCGTCCGTTCACAGGAAGTAGCGTGAGCGCGCGTTTCTGGGAGTACCTGTGTGTCTTCGAGCGTGTGCGGAGCGTGTGTGTGTGTGTGTGTGTGTGTGTGTGTGTGTGTGTGTTGTCGCATCTCGGGTGTGTGCGTGTGTGTGGTTTTTTTTTTTTCCTCTTCTCCTATGCCCCAGGCACGGTAGACGGGTTGTCAGGGCGCAGTTGAAAGGGACCGTGAGGAGTCCACCCTAGGATCCGGGCCGATCGAGGGGAGAGAAGAGCAGCAGTGGGATGCGATGGCCCGGTCCCGCTCCGCTGGGAAAGGGCCGGGTCCGGGAGAGCAGGGGCACACGTGGGGCTGGCCCGTCCCTGGCCTGCCCCGTCCCTGGCCTGCCCCGTCCCGTGGGAGCTGTCCCGAGACGCAGCCTGGGCCAGGCACGGGGCCGTGTCGGCGGCCCTGCTTTGGCGGCCGCCTGCCCTCCGCACTGACCCGTGCGGGCCAGGGTCCACGTCGGAATGCCGTTTGGGGGGGGGGGGGGGGGGGCGGCGGCGAGGAGAGGCCACGGGCGAAGGGCCCGGTGCTCGGGGCCCCTCTGTCCTCGGGCCGTGGGAGGTGGACCCCTCTGCCGACCTCCCGGCCCGTGCCCGGGGGCCGCCGCCGCCGCCGCCCTTTGTGTGTGGCCGCTGGAGGCCTCAGGGTCACGCTGGCCTCTGGGGGAGTCCTGACGGAGGATCGGGCACCGACTGGCTAGGGGTGGGTGGTTGGGGCTCTGGGCCCACGAGCTGACCAGTGTGTCTCCTGAGGCGTCCTGCAGAGCCGCGGGGGCAAAGATGGAGGCCCGGAGCGGATTATGGCCACTGCCGGCAGCCTGGGTGAACGTCGCTGGGCCTCGCTGAGCCTCGCCCTTGCTTTTGGGCAGGCTCCGTGGAGCGACAGGGGACGAGGCTCCGCGGAGGCACGCAAGCCCAGAAGCGGGAGCGTGCTCCCCCAGGAGAGCAGAGCGGCGGGGGGCGGACGGGGGACGTGGGAGCCGCCATGTTGGAGCCCGGTGGCCAGGGCTTGGCCTTTTTTCTTTGGCGAAGGGCGGAGGGAGAGGCCGTGGGGGAAGGGCCCTCTGGTGTCCGTGGAGCAATACTGCCATCATGCGGAACTCGATGGGGATCCCGGGAGCCCCGCTCTGCGGCTACCCCGGGTGGAGTGATGTGGGAGTCGCAGGCGGGACGGAATCGGGCCCTCCCTCCTACCCTCCAACTGTCGGGAGGTGCAGAGCTCCCCCCGGGCAACCTGGGAGGCTCCAGGGAGGGCTAGCGGGACAGAGCGCGACGTCCCGGTGCCCTGCGCGTCCAGCTCGGGAAGCCAAGGCTCGGGGCTCTGGCGGCCGCCATGTCTGGTGGGGACCGGAGGCGGAAGGAGCACGCAGCCGGGCTGGGGGCGTTGGGCCTCTGGCCCGTGGGCGTTTGGCCGCCTGCCCCTTCGCCTAGGAGCAGGGGCAGCAGCATCGGCTTGTGTGGAATCGGGGCCCTGGAAGCCCCGCCAAAGGCGGGCTCGGGCAGGGGCATTTGGAGGCCCCTGCCATTGGCGGTGGGCGTGGCGGCCGGACCCCGATGTCCCTGTGTCCGGTTAGGGGACCAGGGGTGCCGCTTGGCCACCAGGTGTCAAGGGTTTTTGAGGTGGTCTCTGGTGTTGCGGGCGGCGGGGGCGGGGGCGGGGGCGGGGGGGGGGCGGGTCCTACGTTGCCGCGCGGAGCGGAGTCCGGAAGGGCCAGGCCCATCCTGGGACTAGCCAGAGTGGAAGCAGCAGCCGGGAGCCTCCGCCGCCGCACCCCTTCCCCCCCCCCCCCCCCGCCCCGCCACCTCCGCCGCCCTCCTAGCACCCTCCCCCCTCACCGCCCCTCCCAACCGGGCCCGGGCCTGAGACGCGGTTGCCTGACCCAGGCAGGGCAGCTGCAGTGCCATCTCGCGGGCCTTCTCCCCCTCTGGCCGAGGGGCACACCGCAGCGCTCCCCAGCTGGATTCTAGGCGGAGCCCTCGGTCCGCCAAGGCCTCGGGCTCGGCCCACTTCGCTTCCTAGGCCACCTTCTCCAACATCCCACCAGAGTCCTTCAGGGCAATGACAAGGCATGGCCCCTGGCTGTGCATCCCCAGGGCACAGCTGCTTCGGAGCTGGTCATCAACGGACCAGCGTGGAGGGTCGGCCGAAAGGGCCCGGCACCGTTGGGTGGCAGCCCCTGGGCAGCGGGCCCAGCCCCCTTTGGCCCGCTGCACCGACAGTCAGGCGCCCGTCTGCCCGTGCCCCGAAGGAGGCTCACGCTCTGGATCAGCCGGACCAACCTTAGTGGAGAGCCCGGCGGTCCCAGTAGCCGCTCGCACATGTGGAAGAAGGGCCAGGCTGGGGCGAGCCTTCCCCGCTCCGGGCGTCCACGCGCGTCCGCCGCGCACGTTCCCCGCGCCTCGCCCCCGGCACCCCCAATACCCCCAGCCAGTGCTGAAGGCGGCCGGTTGCCCCTTCTCCTCACACCACGTCAGCGTCGGGAAAAGCCCTGTGGGCTCCGTTGTGGGGGGTGGGGGCGTCCGCCGCTGGTCGCTCACCTCCTTCGTGGCCAACGCCACGCCCCGCCCGCGGCCCCCGAGGTAGTGACCTGCTGAATCTCCTCCTCCCCCACCCGTTGCCCGAGAGCTCCGGCGCCAACGGCCGCACCCGCGGAGCTTGGGTTCCCCCAACCGTCGACCGCCCTGCTTGACCTCTCCGGTGCCTACCCAGAGGGATGCAGCCGGCTCACCCTGGGCCCGCGCGGTCTTGGAGCAGGGGCTTTCGCTGGCCTACTCTTGACTCCAGGTGGGGGAAGGTGGGTGTCGATGCGGTGACTCCGGAGGATGGGGTCCTTGAGGTTTCGATCGCACCCTGGGGAGGGTATCCGTGGCCGCTGTCACCATTCCCGACCTGGGCGCCGTGGGGTACCGGGGGGGAGGGGTCGTTCCCACGCTGTGTTTGGAGAGCCGACCGCGAACCCAGTGCAGCCCCAGCTGAGCTAGGGCCACCTGCGTCACCTCCCTTGGCGCCACCTCGACCGTCCGGGCGGTTGACTGTCCATTGGAGCCCAGGCCCTTCCTTCCCGAGGCGGCGCATCCCCCCTTGGGGGTCTTCCGTGGCTCCTGCCTGCGCCTCAAGGCTGCTCACGCCTTTGCTCTGTGGGCGGGAGGGAATCCTTAGAGTGGGTGGCAGGCCTCGGGGAACGGAGACGGGGGGTTTCAGCCGGGCGGGCGGGGGCGGGCTTGGCGTGGGTGCGGTTGGGAAACTGTCCGGCCAGCCTGCTTGGAAGGCCCGGCAGGTGACAGTGTCCGGATGACCCTTTGGACTTGAGGCCGGCCCGGGCCTAGCGCGTGTCAGGGGAGAGGAGCGTGGGGGCGCAGGCGACCCCCAGAGGGGCGGTGGACGCTCTGGCTCCCATCTGGCGACCGCCTGCCGCTCTGGCTCCCTTCGTGTCGGCCCGGGAGGTGGGCGGGCGGGGGTGCGTGCGTGCGTGCCTGGACCGGTGCCACGGGCCCACTACCGACTTGGCCCGTGCCGGCCTATCTGGGGTGGACCTGTCTCTTTACGGGGTCCCTTCGCTCCAAGCTGAAAGAACAGAGCCCCTCTGGTGCATCTTCCTTCTCCCCCCCCCCCCCCCCCCCCCCGCCAGCCCATCCCTGGCCCCGGCCCGGCCCCAACCCTAGCCCTTGGGGCGTGAGCCTCCCAGGTGAGCAGGGTTTGTGTCCAACAGGGTGTCCCTCAGCCAGGGTTCGCAGAACTGAAGCGTGGGAAGGGACCGGAAGGACCCCCTGGAGGTGGAGGGCGGCAAGCGGTGGTGGTTTGCGAGTGGGGTGTTGTGTTGCTTGCCACGGAGGGACCGAATATCTGCTCCCTGCCCTGCGAGGAGTGAGGTGGTGGGGCCTCTGGGGTCAGAGGCGTGGGCGAAGCAGGGCAGGGAAGCAAAGGTGTTCCCCGAGGGTTGAAGTTGGACGAGTCTCGTGCCATTCTAGAGCAGGGAGAGGGCCCCGTGTGCATGAAACGAGCGCCGTTATGCCCCTGGGCGCAGGGACTGGGCTAGAATGGGGCACCTGTCGTTCACCTCTACGGGCGCTTGCTGTGGGGCGTGCGGGCCACCTCCTGAGGTTTGGAAAAGGGTGACGTCGAAGTGCGATCCACCGTTCTTTCTGGGGGACGGTGTCTGGGTGAGCTTGTGCGTGCACGCGTCCGTTCACAGGAAGTAGCGTGAGCGCGCGTTTCTGGGAGTACCTGTGTGTCTTCGAGCGTGTGCGGAGCGTGTGTGTGGTGTGTGTGTGTGTGTGTGTGTGTGTGTGTGTGTGTGTGTGTGTGTCTTTGTCAGCATCTCGGGTGTGTGCGCGCGTGTGTGTGGTTTTTTTTTTTTTCCTCTTCTCCTATGCCCCAGGCACGGTAGACGGGTTGTCAGGGCGCAGTTGAAAGGGACCGTGAGGAGTCCACCCTAGGATCCGGGGCCGATCGAGGGGAGAAGAAGAGCAGCAGTGGGATGCGATGGCCCGGTCCCGCTCCGCTGGGGAAAGGGCCGGGTCCGGGAGAGCAGGGGGCACACGTGGGGCTGGCCCGTCCCTGGCCTGCCCCGTCCCTGGCCTGCCCCGTCCCGTGGGAGCTGTCCCGAGACGCAGCCTGGGCCAGGCACGGGGCCGTGTCGGCGGCCCTGCTTTGGCGGCCGCCTGCCCTCCGCACTGACCCGTGCGGGCCAGGGTCCACGTCGGAATGCCGTTTGGGGGGGGAGGGGCGGGGGCGGCGGCGAGGAGAGGCCACGGGCGAAGGGCCCGGTGCTCGGGGCCCCTCTGTCCTCGGGCCGTGGGAGGTGGACCCCTCTGCCGACCTCCCGGCCCGTGCCCGGGGGCCGCCGCCGCCGCCGCCCTTTGTGTGTGGCCGCTGGAGGCCTCAGGGTCACGCTGCCTCTGGGGGAGTCCTGACGGAGGATCGGGCACCGACTGGCTAGGGGTGGGTGGTTGGGGCTCTGGGCCCACGAGCTGACCAGTGTGTCTCCTGAGGCGTCCTGCAGAGCCGCGGGGGTAAAGATGGAGGCCCGGAGCGGATTATGGCCACTGCCGGCAGCCTGGGTGAACGTCGCTGGGCCTCGCTGAGCCTCGCCCTTGCTTTTGGGCAGGCTCCGTGGAGCGACAGGGGACGAGGCTCCGCGGAGGCACGCAAGCCCAGAAGCGGGAGCGTGCTCCCCCAGGAGAGCAGAGCGGCGGGGGGCGGACGGGGACGTGGGAGCCGCCATGTTGGAGCCCGGTGGCCAGGGCTTGGCCTTTTTTCTTTGGCGAAGGGCGGAGGGGAGAGGCCGTGGGGGAAGGGCCCTCTGGTGTCCGTGGAGCAATACTGCCATCATGCGGAACTCGATGGGGATCCCGGGAGCCCCGCTCTGCCGGCTACCCCGGGTGGAGTGATGTGGGAGTCGCAGGCGGGACGGAATCGGGCCCTCCCTCCTACCCTCCAACTGTCGGGAGGTGCAGAGCTCCCCCCGGGCAACCTGGGAGGCTCCAGGGAGGGCTAGCGGGACAGAGCGCGACGTCCCGGTGCCTGCGCGTCCAGCTCGGGAAAGCCAAGGCTCGGGGCTCTGGCGGCCCGCCATGTCTGGTGGGGACCGGAGGCGGAAGGAGCACGCAGCGGGCTGGGGGCGTTGGGCCTCTGGCCCGTGGGCGTTTGGCCGCCTGCCCCTTCGCCTAGGAGCAGGGGCAGCAGCATCGGCTTGTGTGGAATCGGGGCCCTGGAAGCCCCGCCAAAGGCGGGCTCGGGCAGGGGCATTTGGAGGCCCCTGCCATTGGCGGTGGGCGTGGCGGCGGGACCCCGATGTCCCTGTGTCCGGTTAGGGGACCAGGGGTGCCGCTTGGCCACCAGGTGTCAAGGGTTTTTGAGGTGGTCTCTGGTGTTGCGGGCGGCGGGGGCGGGGGCGGGGGCGGGGGGGGGCGGGTCCTACGTTGCTACGCGCGGAGCGGAGTCCGGAAGGGCCAGGCCCATCCTGGGACTAGCCAGAGTGAAGCAGCAGCCGGGAGCCTCCGCCGCCGCACACCCTTCCCCCCCCCCCCCCCCCCCGCCCCGCCACCCTCCGCCGCCCTCCTAGCACCCTCCCCCCTCACCGCCCCTCCCAACCGGGCCCGGGCCCTGAGACGCGGTTGCCTGACCCAGGCAGGGCAGCTGCAGTGCCATCTCGCGGGCCTTCTCCCCCCTCTGGCCGAGGGGCACACCGGCAGCGCTCCCCAGCTGGATTCTAGGCGGAGCCCCTCGGTCCGCCAAGGCCTCGGGCTCGGCCCACTTCGCTTCCTAGGCCACTCTCTCCAACATCCCACCAGAGTCTTCAGGGCAATGACAAGGCATGGCCCCTGGCTGTGCATCCCCAGGGCACAGCTGCTTCGGAGCTGGTCATCAACGGACCAGCGTGGAGGGTCGGCCGAAAGGGCCCGGCACCGTTGGGTGGCAGCCCCTGGGCAGCGGGCCCAGCCCCCTTTGGCCCGCTGCACCGACAGTCAGGCGCCCGTCTGCCCGTGCCCCGAAGGAGGCTCACGCTCTGGATCAGCCGGACCAACCTTAGTGGAGAGCCCGGCGGTCCCAGTAGCCGCTCGCACATGTGGAAGAAGGGCCAGGCTGGGGCGAGCCTTCCCCGCTCCGGGCGTCCACGCGCGTTCCGCCGCGCACGTTCCCCGCGCCTCGCCCCCCGGCACCCCCAATACCCCAGCCAGTGCTGAAGGCGGCCGGTTGCCCCTTCTCCTCACACCACGTCAGCGTCGGGAAAGCCCTGTGGGCTCCGTTGTGGGGGTGGGGGCGTCCGCCGCTGGTCGCTCACCTCCTTCGTGGCCAACGCCACGCCCCGCCCGCGGCCCCCGAGGTAGTGACCTGCTGAATCTCCTCCTCCCCCACCCGTTGCCCGAGAGCTCCGGCGCCAACGGCCGCACCCGCGGAGCTTGGGTTCCCCCAACCGTCGACCGCCCTGCTTGACCTCTCCGGTGCCTACCCAGAGGGATGCAGCCGGCTCACCCTGGGCCCGCGCGGTCTTGGAGCAGGGCTTCGCTGGCCTACTCTTGACTCCAGGTGGGGGAAGGTGGGTGTCGATGCGGTGACTCCGGAGGATGGGGTCCTTGAGGTTTCGATCGCACCCTGGGGAGGGTATCCGTGGCCCGCTGTCACCATTCCCGACCTGGGCGCCGTGGGGGGTACCGGGGGGGGAGGGGTCGTTCCCACGCTGTGTTTGGGAGAGCCGACCGCGAACCCAGTGCCGCCCCAGCTGAGCTAGGGCCACCTGCGTCACCTCCCTTGGGCGCCACCTCGACCGTCCGGGCGGTTGACTGTCATTGGAGCCAGGCCCTTCCTTCCCGAGGCGGCGCATCCCCCCTTGGGGGTCCTTCCGTGGCTCCTGCCTGCGCCTCAAGGCTGCTCACGCCTTTGCTCTGTGGCGGGAGGGAATCCTTAGAGTGGGTGGCAGGCCTCGGGGGAACGGAGACGGGGGGTTTCAGCCGGGCGGGGGCGGGCTTGGCGTGGGTGCGGTTGGGAAACTGTCCGCCAGCCTGCTTGGAAGGCCCGGCAGGTGACAGTGTCCGGGATGACCCTTTGGACTTGAGGCCGGCCCGGGCCTAGCGCGTGTCAGGGGAGAGGAGCGTGGGGGCGCAGGCGACCCCCAGAGGGGCGGTGGACGCTCTGGCTCCCATCTGGCGACCGCCTGCCGCTCTGGCTCCCTTCGTGTCGGCCCGGGAGGTGGGCGGGCGGGGGTGCGTGCGTGCGTGCCTGGACCGGTGCCACGGGCCCACTACCGACTTGGCCCGTGCCGGCCTATCTGGGGTGGACCTGTCTCTTTACGGGGTCCCTTCGCTCCAAGCTGAAAGAACAGAGCCCCTCTGGTGCATCTTCCTTCTCCCCCCCCCCCCCCCCCCCCCGCCAGCCCATCCCTGGCCCCGGCCCGGCCCCAACCCTAGCCCTTGGGGCGTGAGCCTCCCAGGTGAGCAGGGTTTGTGTCCAACAGGGTGTCCCTCAGCCAGGGTTCGCAGAACTGAAGCGTGGGGAAGGGACCGGAAGGACCCCCTGGAGGTGGAGGGCGGGCAAGCGGTGGTGGTTTGCGAGTGGGGTGTTGTGTTGCTTGCCACGGGAGGGACGAATATCTGCTCCCTGCCCTGCGAGGAGTGAGGTGGTGGGCCTCTGGGGTCAGAGGCGTGGGGCGAAGCAGGGCAGGAAGCAAAGGTGTTCCCCGAGGGTTGAAGTTGGACGTGTCTCGTGCCATTCTAGAGCAGGGAGAGGGCCCCGTGTGCTTGAAAAGAGCGCCGTTATGCCCCTGGGCGCAGGGACTGGGCTAGAATGGGGCACCTGTCGTTCACCTCTACGGGCGCTTGCTGTGGGGCGTGCGGGCCACCTCCTGAGGTTTGGAAAAGGGTGACGTCCGAAGTGCGATCCACCGTTCTTTCCTGGGGGACGGTGTCTGGGTGAGCTTGTGCGTGCACGCGTCCGTTCACAGGAAGTAGCGTGAGCGCGCGTTTCTGGGAGTACCCTGTGTGTCTTCGAGCGTGTGCGGAGCGTGTGTGTGTGTGTGTGTGTGTGTGTGTGTTGTCGGGGTGTGTGCGCGCGTGTGTGTGGTTTTTTTTTTTTCCTCTTCTCCTATGCCCCAGGCACGGTAGACGGGTTGTCAGGGCGCAGTTGAAAGGGACCGTGAGGAGTCCACCCTAGGATCCGGGCCGATCGAGGGGAGAGAAGAGCAGCAGTGGATGCGATGGCCCGGTCCCGCTCCGCTGGGAAAGGGCCGGGTCCGGGAGAGCAGGGGCACACGTGGGGCTGGCCCGTCCCTGGCCTGCCCCGTCCCTGGCCTGCCCCGTCCCGTGGGAGCTGTCCCGAGACGCAGCCTGGGCCAGGCACGGGGCCGTGTCGGCGGCCCTGCTTTGGCGGCCGCCTGCCCTCCGCACTGACCCGTGCGGGCCAGGGTCCACGTCGGAATGCCGTTTGGGGGGGGAGGGGCGGGGCGGCGGCGAGGAGAGGCCACGGGCGAAGGGCCCGGTGCTCGGGGCCCCTCTGTCCTCGGGCCGTGGGAGGTGGACCCCTCTGCCGACCTCCCGGCCCGTGCCCGGGGGCCGCCGCCGCCGCCGCCCTTTGTGTGTGGCCCGCTGGAGGCCTCAGGGTCACGCTGGCCTCTGGGGGGAGTCCTGACGGAGGATCGGGCACCGACTGGCTAGGGGTGGGTGTTGGGGCTCTGGGCCCACGAGCTGACCAGTGTGTCTCCTGAGGCGTCCTGCAGAGCCGCGGGGGCAAAGATGGAGGCCCGGAGCGGATTATGGCCACTGCCGGCAGCCTGGGTGAACGTCGCTGGGCCTCGCTGAGCCTCGCCCTTGCTTTTGGGCAGGCTCCGTGGAGCGACAGGGGACGAGGCTCCGCGGAGGCACGCAAGCCCAGAAGCGGGAGCGTGCTCCCCCAGGAGAGCAGAGCGGCGGGGGGCGGACGGGGACGTGGGAGCCGCCATGTTGGAGCCCGGTGGCCAGGGCTTGGCCTTTTTTCTTTGGCGAAGGGCGGAGGGAGAGGCCGTGGGGGAAGGGCCCTCTGGTGTCCGTGGAGCAATACTGCCATCATGCGGAACTCGATGGGGGATCCCGGGAGCCCCGCTCTGCGGCTACCCCGGGTGGAGTGATGGTGGGAGTCGCAGGCGGGACGGAATCGGGGCCCTCCCTCCTACCCTCCAACTGTCGGGAGGTGCAGAGCTCCCCCCGGGCAACCTGGGAGGCTCCAGGGAGGGCTAGCGGGACCAGAGCGCGACGTCCCGGTGCCCTGCGCGTCCAGCTCGGGAAGCCAAGGCTCGGGGCTCTGGCGGCCGCCATGTCTGGTGGGGACCGGAGGCGGAAGGAGCACGCAGCGGGCTGGGGGCGTTGGGCCTCTGGCCCGTGGGCGTTTGGCCGCCTGCCCCTTCGCCTAGGAGCAGGGGCAGCAGCATCGGCTTGTGTGGAATCGGGGCCCTGGAAGCCCCGCCAAAGGCGGGCTCGGGCAGGGGCATTTGGAGGCCCCTGCCATTGGCGGTGGGCGTGGCGGCCGGACCCCGATGTCCCTGTGTCCGGTTAGGGGACCAGGGGGTGCCGCTTGGCCACCAGGTGTCAAGGGTGTTTTGAGGTGGTCTCTGGTGTTGCGGGCGGCGGGGGGCGGGGGCGGGGGCGGGGGGGGGGGCGGGTCCTACGTTGCCGCGCGGAGCGGCGTCCGGAAGGGCCAGGCCCATCCTGGGACTAGCCAGAGTGGAAGCAGCAGCCGGGAGCCTCCGCCGCCGCCACCCCTCCCCCCCCCCCCCCCCCCCCCGCCCCGCCACCTCCGCCGCCCTCCTAGCACCCTCCCCCCTCACCGCCCCTCCCAACCGGGCCCGGGCCTGAGACGCGGTTGCCTGACCCAGGCAGGGCAGCTGCAGTGCCATCTCGCGGGCCTTCTCCCCCTCTGGCCGAGGGGGAACACCGCAGCGCTCCCCAGCTGGATTCTAGGCGGAGCCCTCGGTCCGCCAAGGCCTCGGGCTCGGCCCACTTCGCTTCCTAGGCCACCTCCTTCTCCAACATCCCACCAGAGTCTTCAGGGCAATGACAAGGCATGGCCCCTGGCTGTGCATCCCCAGGGCACAGCTGCTTCGGAGCTGGTCATCAACGGACCAGCGTGGAGGGTCGCCGAAAGGGCCCGGCACCGTTGGGTGGCAGCCCCTGGGCAGCGGGCCCAGCCCCCTTTGGCCCGCTGCACCGACAGTCAGGCGCCCGTCTGCCCGTGCCCCCGAAGGAGGCTCACGCTCTGGATCAGCCGGACCAACCTTAGTGGAGAGCCCGGCGGTCCCAGTAGCCGCTCGCACATGTGGAAGAAGGGCCAGGCTGGGGCGAGCCTTCCCCGCTCCGGGCGTCCACGCGCGGTCCCGCCGCGCACGTTCCCCGCGCCTCGCCCCCGGCACCCCCAATTACCCCCAGCCAGTGCTGAAGGCGGCCGGGTTGCCCCTTCTCCTCACACCACGTCAGCGTCGGGAAAGCCCTGTGGGCTCCGTTGTGGGGGTGGGGGCGTCCGCCGCTGGTCGCTCACCTCCTTCGTGGCCAACGCCACGCCCCGCCCGCGGCCCCCGAGGTAGTGACCTGCTGAATCTCCTCCTCCCCCACCCGTTGCCCGAGAGCTCCGGCGCCAACGGCCGCACCCGCGGAGCTTGGGTTCCCCCAACCGTCGACCCGCCCTGCTTGACCTCTCCGGTGCCTACCCAGAGGGATGCAGCCGGCTCACCCTGGGCCCCGCGCGGTCTTGGAGCAGGGCTTCGCTGGCCTACTCTTGACTCCAGGTGGGGGAAGGTGGGTGTCGATGCGGTGACTCCGGAGGATGGGGTCCTTGAGGTTTCGATCGCACCCTGGGGAGGGTATCCGTGGCCGCTGTCACCATTCCCGACCTGGGCGCCGTGGGGTACCGGGGGGGGAGGGGTCGTTCCCACGCTGTGTTTGGAGAGCCGACCGCGAACCCAGTGCCGCCCCAGCTGAGCTAGGGCCACCTGCGTCACCTCCCTTGGCGCCACCTCGACCGTCCGGGCGGTTGACTGTCATTGGAGCCAGGCCCTTCCTTCCCGAGGCGGCGCATCCCCCTTGGGGGTCTTCCGTGGCTCCTGCCTGCGCCTCAAGGCTGCTCACGCCTTTGCTCTGTGGGCGGGGAGGGAATCCTTAGAGTGGGTGGCAGGCCTCGGGGAACGGAGACGGGGGGGTTTCAGCCGGGCGGGGGCGGGGCTTGGCGTGGGTGCGGTTGGAAACTGTCCCGCCAGCCTGCTTGGAAGGCCCGGCAGGTGACAGTGTCCGGGATGACCCTTTGGACTTGAGGCCGGCCCGGGCCTAGCGCGTGTCAGGGGAGAGGAGCGTGGGGGCGCAGGCGACCCCCAGAGGGGCGGTGGACGCTCTGGGCTCCCATCTGGCGACCGCCTGCCGCTCTGGCTCCCTTCGTGTCGGCCCGGTGAGGTGGGCGGGCGGGGGTGCGTGCGTGCGTGCCTGGACCGGTGCCCACGGGCCCACTACCGACTTGGCCCGTGCCGGCCTATCTGGGGTGGACCTGTCTCTTTACGGGGTCCCTTCGCTCCAAGCTGAAAGAACAGAGCCCCTCTGGTGCATCTTCCTTCTCCCCCCCCCCCCCCCCCCCCGCCAGCCCATCCCTGGCCCCGGCCCGGCCCCAACCCTAGCCCTTGGGGCGTGAGCCTCCCAGGTGAGCAGGGTTTGTGTCCAACAGGGTGTCCCTCAGCCAGGGTTCGCAGAACTGAAGCGTGGGAAGGGACCGGAAGGACCCCCTGGAGGTGGAGGGCGGCAAGCGGTGGTGGTTTGCGAGTGGGGTGTTGTGTTGCTTGCCACGGGAGGGACCGAATATCTGCTCCCTGCCCTGCGAGGAGTGAGGTGGTGGGCCTCTGGGGTCAGAGGCGTGGGCGAAGCAGGGCAGGAAGCAAAGGTGTTCCCCGAGGGTTGAAGTTGGACGAGTCTCGTGCCATTCTAGAGCAGGGAGAGGGCCCCGTGTGCATGAAACGAGCGCCGTTATGCCCCTGGGCGCAGGGACTGGGCTAGAATGGGGCACCTGTCGTTCACCTCTACGGGCGCTTGCTGTGGGGCGTGCGGGCCACCTCCTGAGGTTTGGAAAAGGGTGACGTCGAAGTGCGATCCACCGTTCTTTCTGGGGGGAAGGTGTCTGGGTGAGCTGGTGCGTGCACGCGTCCGTTCACAGGAAGTAGCGTGAGGCGCGGCGTTTCTGGGAGTACCTGTGTGGTCTTCGAGCGTGTGCGGAGGACGTGTGTGTGTGTGTGTGTGTGTGTGTGTGTGTGGTGTGTGTGTGTGTGTGTCTTTGTCAGCATCTCGGGTGTGTGCGCGCGTGTTGTGTGGTTTTTTTTTTTTTTCCTCTTCTCCTATGCCCCAGGGCACGGTAGACGGGTTGTCAGGGGCGCAGTTGAAAGGACCGTGAGGAGTCCACCCTAGGATCCGGGCCGATCGAGGGAGAGAAGAGCAGCAGTGGGGATGCGATGGCCCGGTCCCGCTCCGCTGGGAAAGGGCCGGGGTCCGGGAGAGCAGGGGGCACACGTGGGGCTGGCCCGTCATCTGGCCTGCCCCGTCCCTGGCCTGCCCCGTCCGTGGGGAGCTGTCCCGAGACGCAGCCTGGGCCAGGCACGGGGGCCGTGTCGGCGGCCCTGCTTTGGCGGCCGCCTGCCCTCCGCACTGACCCGTGCGGGCCAGGGTCCACGTCGGAATGCCGTTTGGGGGGGGGAGGGGCGGGGCGGCGGCGAGGAGAGGCCACGGGCGAAGGGCCCGGTGCTCGGGGCCCCTCTGTCCTCGGGGCCGTGGGAGGTGGACCCCTCTGCCGACCTCCCGGCCCGTGCCCGGGGGCCGCCGCCGCCCGCCGCCCTTTGTGTGTGGCCGCTGGAGGCCTCAGGGTCACGCTGGCCTCTGGGGGAGTCCTGACGGAGGATCGGGCACCGACTGGCTAGGGGGGTGGGTGGTTGGGGCTCTGGGCCCCACGAGCTGACCAGTGTGTCTCCTGAGGCGTCCTGCAGAGCCGCGGGGGTAAAGATGGAGGCCCGGAGCGGATTATGGCCACTGCCGGCAGCCTGGGTGAACGTCGCTGGGCCTCGCTGAGCCTCGGCCCTTGCTTTTGGGCAGGCTCCGTGGAGCGACAGGGGACGAGGCTCCGCGGAGGCACGCAAGCCCAGAAGCGGGAGAGCGTGCCTCCCCCAGGAGAGCAGAGCGGCGGGGGCGGACGGGGACGTGGGAGCCGCCATGTTGGAGCCCGGTGGCCAGGGCTTGGCCTTTTTTTCTTTGGCGAAGGGCGGAGGGAGAGGCCGTGGGGGAAGGGGCCCTCTGGTGTCCGTGGAGCAATACTGCCATCATGCGGAACTCGATGGGGGATCCCGGGAAGCCCCGCTCTGCGGCTACCCCGGGTGGAGTGATGTGGGAGTCGCAGGCGGGCCGGAATCGGGCCCTTTCTCCTACCCTCCAACTGGTCTGAGGTACAGAGCTGTGGTGTGTAACCTGGCTATCTTGAGACTCTGGTATCGGGATGTAAGAGTCCCACCCATGTCGTTGTAGGGGAAGATGGTGAATGTAGCTTGTTAAACATATTTTTTTGCAGTGCTTAAATATTTTATGTTCAGCCTGGAGAATGGGAAATATAGGAATTTGGAATCCTGCAGGTTTTTTTTTTTTCCCCCGAGAAGTAGTAGTTAGGTGTATATGGTAATAGTCTTGAGATTTTATTTCTATGTTTTCCTCCATTTTAATACCTTTCATCCTATGTAGTTTTGTAGCAGTTTTGTCTGTTACAACCTATGATCAGGTTTTTGTTTTATTTTTAATACATTAGGGTATTAGTATTTGAAGCAGTATTCATTTTCATTTTTAGGTTGCAGTTTCATTGAAGATGCTGTAGATATGATAGAATAAAGTAATTTTCAGAGAAAATGTGTTCATTATCCCATTGAGTTTCAAGTTGAAAAAATTTTTGTTCCAACATCAGTTATAGGATAATCAAATGGGATACGTATGTCCTTGCTTTCCCAAAACTGCACAGTCTTAGTGTAAGAATGGCATTCCCCAGCAATATCTTACGAAGTGGTTCAAATTATGCTATGTCAATAGCGTGTGTGTTTCCGAAGAAGGTTCCTTTGTTAAATTACTATGCATCCTTGAGATGTTCTGGTCAGTTTTGCACACTTGATGTCAGCAGATAGGTTATTTTTTGGTGATGGACACCATCTTCTGTGAATAGTGCACATTGACTTGGGTATATGCACCCATCACCAAAACAATGGGGTCATTTCTGGGCTCCAAGTCTCACACATCTGGGACAGAGAAAGATATGACAGTTTTCATACATTCAAATGGGATGTGATTACACACTAGATTTTTACTTACCTTCAAAAGCTTCTTGAGGCCATCAGTTGTTTGGACACTTTGTTTTTTTATGAGCTGAACCATGAGTTCACAAACGTGACAGTTTCCTGGAATTCAAGTCTGGGGTTTCACTTCAGGCAGCACATTCTTGTTTTGTGTTTACATAAACTAAAGCAGTTCAGTTCGGTTCAGGGGACAGTCTATCAGCAGAAGGAGATTCTGGTGAGTCATGTCCAGTCCCTCTTCCTCAGGGTCCCAGCCATTCTTCAATTACCCAGACCCGTACTTGTCATAGTTTCAGAGCTCACCTGTCTTCGCTACCTTGATGGTCTCCAGACTGAGTCTTCATTCTCTGTTCTCGCTTCTTGCCCTAAGTCAGGGCTGCTTGCGCGTGGTAAACAGTTTCTCTTATCCCGTAAGTATGGCTGATTTTGCATCCTGAAAATTCATGAGACTCATATCTTGACTGTGTAAACATGCCATCAAAGCTTCACTACAGAAAATATCTGTATTTTAAATTTTAGGGGAAAAAAAAATCAAAACTTCTCATCAGTGAATTAAGACATAAAGGATTATTCTTGTACCCATAGTACCTTAATCTGTGTCATCCAGAAATAAGTTTCATTATTATTTTTCCTCTCTGGAATTTCTTGCCAGAAGTCTTTTTAGTTCACCTTGCAAAATGATTTTTTATTATTTCCACCATTTTTTAATATTGTAATCTACATTAAGAATTTTGTTCTTAAAAATAATCATAATATAAAATTTAGTATATACCTAGTTTTCACTGTACTGAGCATTAGTTTTCAATATATTCTTAATGTTACCATGTAGATATTAAGAAGCTGTCCACGTTGCAGAAGTGATGTCTATATCCTTCATACAACGCATCCCTGTTTTATCTCCCCCCAGCCATGGGCATTTGCCATTTTGCTTTGTTTTTTTTGAAGTGAAGTACTTTACTTTGCCCATATATGTGGAATCACCAAGATTTGTTTTTTGTTTATTTTTAAGAACAGCTATGTTAATGTGTGTAAGGTAGTAAGTATCTCATTTTGGTTTTAAGTTATTCTTCTCTGATGTGTAGTGATGTTAAGCATCTTTTTATATTCTGGTTGGCCATTTGTATGTCATCTTGAGAGAAATGTCCTTTGAAAATTTTACACATTAGTTCATCACGTTGTTTTCCATTGTTTTGATGTAGGAGTTCTCTGTATATTTAATACCTTATCAAGCATTTGTTTCGCAAGTATTTTCTGCCATTCTGTACATTGTCCTTTCACTCTTGATTGTGTCCTTTGACTCAGAACAGTTTTTAGCTTATAGTCTCATTTGTCTATTTTTGCTTTTTTGCCCGTCATTTTCATGTCATATCCAAGAAATCACTGCCAAATCCAAGGTCAACAAAATGTTAACCATGTTTTCTTCTAGCTGTTTTATAGTTTTGCATTTTATGATACTCTTAGTTGCTCCACCCCCAGACGAGAGAACCAGGTTTCCAAGAACAGGCCCTTCTTGGGGCGCCTGGGTGGCTCAGTCGGTTAAGCATCTGCCTTCAGCTCAGGTCATGATCTCGGGGTCCTGGGATCAAGTCCTGCATTGGGCTCCCTCTGCCTCTGCCCCTCTCCCCCGCTCATGCACGTATGACATGCAGACACGTACTCTCTTTCAAATAAAATAAAAAAAATAAAATCTTAAGAAACAAAACAGGCACTTCTTGAACCACATCACCTTGTACACTTTGCTAAGGACCTGCTACAGGACCAGTGCTTCCTCATGGCCTTTCCAGGGCTGCTGCAAGTGGCATCTCTAACGCCTAGGTGGGTGGGGATGTGTTGTTGGGTCACGGTAACTCCCAGCTGCCTGACTGGTGCATTTATTTAAATATTTCATTTCAAACAAAAGAATATGTTTTTACAAAGTAAGGTGTGCATAAACGGAGGCAGTGCAGTGTAGAGAGGAAAGGAAGACAACCACTCATGCCACCACTCAGAGATGAAGAGAGTGTTGATTTAGGGTATGTGTCCTTCATGCGTTTTATTCCCTAAAAGGGGGTGTAGAAAGAGATGGATTAAAGATCCTTTAAAAACAACAGTCTAGGGGTGCCTGGGTGGCTCAGTCGTTAAGCGTCTGCCTTTGGCTCAGGTCATGATCCCAGAGTCCTGAGATCGAGCCCCGCATTGGGCTCCCTGCTCGGCGGGAAGCCCGCTTTCCCTCTCCCACTGCACCTGCTTGTGTTCCCTTTCTCGCTGTGTCTCTCTCCGTCAAATAATAAATAATCTTAAAACAAAAAAATAAAACAGTCTAGGGGCACCTGGGTGGTGCAGTCAATTCAACATCCAACTCTTGGTTTTGGTTCAGGTTATGATCTCAGGGTTGTGAGATTGAGTCCTGCATTAGGCTCTGTGCTCACTGCAGAGTTGGCTTGAGATGCTCTCTTCCTCTGCCTTTCCTTCACTCTCTTTCTCACTTTCTCAAATAAATCTTAAAAAAAAAAAACACAATAGTCTAAGGAGCTTCCTAGACTCATTGGTAATTTCCAGCTATTTTGTTACTAAACAGGTTACTATGAAAGTTTTGTTATTTTCTTACTAAACAATTGACTATGAAGATTTTTTTGTTGACTCTTCAATTCCACTGGTAAGTGTAATCCTTTTTTCCTGATTATTTTTAGAAAAAAAAAAGCTTAATACTGAAGTGTTTCAAAGGAGAACAAAACCGTGCCCAGGTCCACCCCCAGTGTAATCACCTTTAGAAGAAACTCTTTAAAAGAAATACATACAGTTTTAAAAGATACTTTTTTTTTTTTAGAATTTATTTATTTGTGAGAGAGAGAGAGGGCACAAGCAGGGGGAGTGGCAGGCAGAGGGAGAAGCAGGCTCTCCAATGAGCAAGGAGCCCAGTGTGGGACTCAATCCCCAGAGCCTGGAATCATGACCTGAAGGCAGACGCTTAACCAACTGAGCCACCCAGGCATCCTTAAAAGATAGGCTTAAAAGTAATACATAGCTAAGAAGGAAAGAATTATTGAGAAAGAATAACAAAGATGGAGGTATCACAATCCCATATTTGAAGCTACAATACAAAGCTGTAGTAATCAAAAAAGTATGATACTGGTACAAAAATAGACACATAGATCAGTGGAACAGAGTAGAGAGCTCAGAAATAAATCCATGCTTATATAGTCAATTAACCTATGGCCAAGGAGGTGAGAATATACAGTGGGGAAAAAAAAACAATCTCTTCAGGGCGCCTGGGTGGCTCAGTCGGTTAAGCGGCTGCCTTCGCCTCAGGTCATGATCCTGGAGTCCCGGGATCGAGTCCCGCATCGGGCTCCCTGCTCGGCAGGGAGTCTGCTTCTCCCTCTGACCCTCTTCCCTCTCGTGCTCTCTATCTCTCATTCTCTCTCTCTCAAATAAATAAATAAAATCTTTAAAAAAAAAATCTCTTCAATAAATGGTGTTGGGAAAACTGGACATCTACATGCAAAAGAATGAAACTGGACCAATTTTACATCAAAACCAAAATTAAACTCTAAATGGATTAAGGACCTAAGTGTGAGTCTGACACCATAAAACTCCTAGAATTTAACAGGCAGTAATTTCTTTGACACTGGCAGTAGAAACATTTTACTAGATATGTTTCCCTAGGCAATAGAAATAAGCAAAAATAAACTCTAGGGACTACGCTTTTATAAAAAGCTTTTGGGGCACCTGGCTGGTAGAGCATACAACTCTTGATCTTGGGGTCCTGAGTTGGAGCCCAAAGGTGGGGTAGAGTTTACTTAAAAAAAAAAAAAACCTAAAAAAAAATTTTTTTTGCATAATCAGGGAACCCCAACAAAACGAGAAGGCAACATATTGAATGGGAGAAGATATTTTCAAATGATATATCTGATAAAGGATTAATATCTAAAATATATAAAGAACTTACATAACACCAAAAACCCAAATAATCTGATTAGTAATGGGCACAAGACCCAAATAGACTTTTTCCAAAGACATACAAATGAGCAACGGACACATGAAAAGATGATGATCACTCATCATCAGTGCAAATCAAATGCAAATCAAAACCACAATGAAGTATCACCATACACCTGTAAGAATGGCTACAGTCAAAAACACAACAAATGACAAGTGCTGTCAAGGATATGGAGAAGAAGGAACCCTATTGCACTGTTGGTGGGAAGACCAGCACAGGCCCCTGCCCACACTATGTCTCCTGACCAGAGAGTTTTGCAGGGCCTCAGTTCTGGTGGGCGTGGCGACAGGCCTCATTTCACAGGCAGACCAGAGCATACCTAGTTAAAACTTGACACATCTAGGACAGGGACCAGACACTGCCCCCAGCAGGCAAGGAAAGCATCTGCAGATGACTGGCCTGAGGAATAGAGCAGCCAGAAACACAACAGCAGAGTGCACACAGAACACACTGGAAGCATTAACCTGAAGCACCAGGACCTGGGCACTACATGATCTCTTCTTCATAAGGCCATTACTTTCAGAAGTAGGAGACATGACTGGCTTTTCTAACACAGAGAAGGATGCAGAGACTTTAAAAAAAGAAAGAAATTTATCCCAATTCAAAGGACAAGATAAGGCCATGGCCAGAGATCTGAGCAAAACAGATAAAAGTAACATGCCTGATGGAGAATTTAAAGCGATGATAATAAGGATACTCACTGAACTTGAGAAAAGAATGGAAGACATCAGTGGGACCCTTACCACAGAGACAAGAGATAAGAATCAGAGGTGAAGAGTGCAATAAACGAGATTAGAAACAGGCTTGATGCAATGAACAGCAGGCTGGAAGAAGCAGAGGAATGAATTAATGACCTAGAAGACAACCTAATGGAAAGCAATGAAGCTGAACAAAAGAGGGAAAACAACATTATGCAAAATGAGAACAGACTTAGGGAACTCAGTGACTCCATCAAATGTAAAAACATTTGTATTATAGGAGTCCTAGAAGAAGAGAGAGAGAGAAGGCAGAAAATTTATTTGCAGAAATAATAGCTGAAAACTTCCTTACCCTGGGGAAGGAAACACATACAGATTCAGGAGGCACAGAGAACGCCCATCAAATCAACAAAAGCAGGCCCACAGCAATACATGTTGTAATTAAGTTCACAAAATATACTGATAAATCTTTTTTTTATATAAAAAAAATCTCCAAAGTAGAAAGACAAGTCAGTAACTTACAAGGGACAACCCATAAAGCTAGCAGGAGACTTTTCTTTTCTTTTTTCTTTTTTTAAAGATTATTTATTTGAGAGAGAGACAGTGAGAGAGGGAACACAAGCAGGGGGAGTGGGAGAGGGAGAAGCAGGCTTCCTGCCGAGCAGGGAGCCCGATGCGGGGCTCCATCCCAGGACCCTGGGATCATGACCTGAGCCAAAGGCAGATGCTTAACGACTGAGCCACCCAGGCGCTCCATAGCAGGAGATTTTCAAACAGAAATTTTGCAAGCGAGAAAGCAATGCCATGACATATTCAAAGTGCTGAATGGGAAAAATTTGCAGCTAAGAATAACGCATCAGCAAGGCTATCACTGAGAATAAAAGGACATATAAGGAGTTTCCAAGACAAACAAAAAACTAAAGGAGTTCATGATCACTAAACTAGCCCTGCAAGAAATATTAAAGAGGACTCGAGTAGAAAGGAGACCAAATGTGACAGTATAAATGTAGGAAATACAAAAGCAGTAAAAATGAATATTTCTTTTTTTAATGAATATTTCTGTAAAAAAAAAATCAAGTCAAGGAACTCACAGAAAAAGGATATAAAATTATACCTAAAACATAGGCAGGAGAGGAGAAAAGAATGGGTTCAAACTTAAACAGCCATCAACTTAATACTTATATGCAGAAAAGGTTATATACAAACCTAAGGTAACCATATATCAAAAACCACCAAAAAACATGCAAAGAATAGAGGAAAAAAATCCAAATAGATCACTAAAGAAAATCAGCAAAACATGAAAGCAGCACAAAAAAGGATGAAAAATGTCCAGAAACAACAAAACAAGTAATAAAATGGCAATAAATACGTATATATCAATAATTATGTTGAATGTAAATGGACTGAATGCTCCACTCAAAAGACATACGGTGTCAGATAAACAACAATCAAATGAGACCCATGTATATGCTGCCTGCAAGAGACTCAATTTAGAACTAAAGACACCTGTAGATTGAAAGTGAGGGGATGGAGAAACATGAATCATGCAAATGGATGTCAAAAGAAAGCCAGAGTAGGGTGCCTGGGTGGCTCAGTTGGTTAAGCGACTGCCTTCGGCTCAGGTCATGATCCTGGAGTCCTGGGATCGAGTCCCGCATCGGGCTCCCTGCTCAGCAGGGAGTCTGCTTCTCCCTCTGACCCTCTTCCCTCTCGTGCTCTCTATCTCTCATTCTCTCTCTCTCAAATAAATAAATAAAATCTTTAAAAAAAAAAGCCAGAGTAGCAATGCTTATATGGGACAAATCTGACTTTAAAACAAAGACTGTAGAAGAAGAGACAAAGAAGGGCACTATGTAATAATAAAGGGGACAGTCCAACAAGAAGTTATAACAATTGTAAATATATAATAATATAAAACAATATAAACATAAAGGAACTCATTGACAATACAATAATAGTAGAGGACTTTAAAACCCCACTTTTACATCAGTGGACAGATCATCTAAACAGAAAATCAACAAGGAAACAATGCCTTTGAATGATACACTGGACTAGATGGACTTAACAGATATATTGAGAACATTCTATCCTAAAACAGCAGAATACACATTCTTTTTAAGTGCACATGGAACATGCACTAGAGTAGATCACATATTAGGTCACAAAACAAGTCTCAACAAATACAAAAAGATTGAAATCATACCACGTAACTTTTCTGATCACAACACGATGAAACTAGAAATCAACCACAAAAAATCTGGAAAGACCACAAATACATGGAGGTTAAACAACATGCTATTAAACAATGAAATGGCCATCCAGGAAATCAAAGAACAAAATTTAAAAAAATACATGGAAACAAGTGAAAATGAAAACACAACGGTCCAAAACCACTGGGATGCAGCAAAAGCAGTCCTAAGGGGAAAGTATATAGCAATACAAGCCCTGTGTCAAGAAGCAAGAAAAATCTGAAATAATCTGCTCATACACCTAAAGGAGCTAGAAAAAGAACAACAAATGAAGCTTAAAGCCAGCAGAAGGAAGGAAATAAAGATTACAGAGAAATAAATGATACAGAAACTAAACAAACGATAGAACAGATCAATGAAACCAAGAGCTGGTTCTTTGAAAAAATAAAATTGATAAACCTCTAGCCAGACTTCTCATAAGAGAAAGGACCCAAATAAAAAAGATGACAAATAACCAACACCACAGAAATACAAACAACTCTAAGAGAACATTATGAAAATCTGTATGACAACAAATTGGACAACCTAAAAGAAATGGATAAATTCCTATAAATGTTTGTTCATTTGTTTTGTTTCTAAATTACACAAATGACCAAAATCGTATGGTATTTGTCTTTCTCTGTTTTTCTTATCTCAGCATGATATCCTCTGGTTCCATCAAAGTTGCTGCAAATGGCAAGATCCCATTTTTTAATGGCTGCGTAATAATTCATTTTATACACACAAAACTATATATACACACACCTTTATTCTTTCATCTGTGGATGGACACTTGGTTTGCATCCATATTGTGGCTATTGTAAATAATGCTGCAATAAACATAGCAGTGCATGTATCTTTTTGAATTAGTTTTTTTGTTTGCTCTGGATAAATATCCAGTAGTGGTATTATTGGATCATATGGTATTTGTATTTTTAATTTTTTGAGAATACTCCATACTGTTTTCCACAGTAGGCACACCACTTTGCATTCCCATCAAGAGTGCAACAGGGTTCCTTTTTCTCCATATCCTCGACAACACTTGTTATTTCTTGTGTTTTTGATCATAGGCATTCTGACAGGTGTAGGGTGATTTCGATTTGCATTTCCCTGAGGATGAGTGATGTTGAACATCTTTTCATGTGTCTGTTGGCTATTTGTATGTCTTCTTTGGAAAAATGTCTTTTTGGAGCCTCTGCCCACCCTTTAATTGGATTACTTGTGGGGTCTTTTTTTTTTTTTTTTGGTGCAGTTTAAGTTCTTTATATATTTCAGATATTAACCCCTTTTCAGATCTATCATTTGCAAATATCTTCTCCCATTCAGTAGGTTGTCTTGTCATTTTGTTGATGGTTTCCCTGGTCATGAAAAAGTTTTTTGTTTGTTTGTCTTAAGTGTAATCCCAAGAGTTTATTTTTGCTTCTTTTCCTTGTCTGAGGAACATTAGTTTGAGGAGACTGTCTTTTCACCATTGTGTATTTTGCCTCTCATAGGTGTATTTGGCCACATAAGCATGGGTTTATTTCTGGGCAATTTTATACTTCTAGCAGTTTTTTGGAGGAGTCTTTAGGATTTTCTATTATATTATAGTGTTGTTTGCAACATGGTGCAAAGTTAAAGTCTTACCAGTATGGATGTCTACTTCTTTTTCTTGTCTAATTGCTGCAGCTAGGACTTCCAGTACTATATTGAATAAAAGTGGCAGGAGTGGACATCCTTGTCTTGTTCCTCATATTAGTGAAAAAGCGCTCAGGTTTTCTCCATTGAGTATGTTAGCTGTGGGTTTTTCATATATGGCCTTTATCATGTTGAAGAATGATCCCTCTAACCCCACTTTGTTGAGTCTATCATGAATGGATGATGAATTTTTTCAAATGCTTTTCCTGCATCTATTGAGATGATACGATTTTTAGCCTTCATTTTGTTGATTTGTATCATGTTGACTGACTTGTGAATATTGAACCATCTGTGCATGCCTGAAATAAATCCCAATTGATCATAGTGGATGATCCTTTTAATATATTGTATGCAATTTGCTAATATTTTGTCGAAGATTTTTTCATCTATGTTCAGCAGAGATATTGGCCTGTATTTTTCTTTGTGTTGTCTTTTTGTGCTTTTAGTATCAGAGCAATGCTGGCCTTGTATAATGAATTTGGAAGCTTTCCTTCCTATTCTCACTTATGGAATAGTTTGCAAAGAATAGGTGTTAACTCTTTAAATGTCTGGAAGAACTCCCGTGTGAATCCATCTGGTCCTGGGCTTTTATTTTGTTAGGTTTTTGATTACCAATTCAATTTCATTACTTGTAATTGCTCAGATTTTCTATTTCTTCCTGGTTCAATTTTGGGAGATTATATGTTTTTAGGAATTTATCCATTTATTCTAGGTTGTCCAATTTGCTGGTATATAATTTTTTGTAATATTCTCATAATTCTGTGTTCCTATGGTGTCAGTTGTTACTTCTCTCGTTTCTGATTTTACTTATTTGGGTCCTTTTTCTTTCCTGATGAATCTGGCTAAGGGTTTGTCAATTCTCTTTACTGTTTCCAAGAATCAGCTCTTGGTTTCATTGATATTTTCTACTGTTTTTTAGTCTCAATGTAATTTATTTCTGTTGTGATCTCTAGTATTTCCTTTCTTCTACTTGGGGCTTTGTTCACTATTTTTCTGTTCCTTTAGGTGTAGCATTAGATTATTTGAGCTTTTTCCAGTTTCTTGAGGTAGGCCTGTATTGTTATATATTTCTTACAACACTCTGTCCCAAAGATTTTGGACCAGTTTCTCTTTTCATTTTAATCTGTCTCCATTTATTTATTTATTTTGGTATTTCTTTGATTGCCTCACTGACCCATTGTTTGTTGAGTATCATGTTGTTTATTCTCCATATGTTTGTTTCTTGGAATTGTTTTTCTTTTGATTTACTTCTAGTTTCAATACTGTTATCAGAAAAAAATGCATGGTACGATTTCAATCTTCTTAAATTTATTGAGGATTGTTTTGTGGCCTTGATACTTCATCTATTCTGGAGTGTGTTCCATGTGCACCTGAAAAGAATGTGTATTCTGTTGTTTTGGGATGGAATATTCTGTTATGTGTCTGTTAGGTTCATTTGGTCTAAGGTGTCATTAAATAGACATTGTTGATTTTTTTTTCCCTGAATGATCTATCCATTGATTTAAGTAGAGCGTTAAAGTCAACTACTATTATTGTATTACCATCAATTTTTCTATGTCCATTAGTTAATATTTGCTTTATGTAGTTCAGTGTTCCAGTGTTGGGTGTGGAAATATTTATAACTGTTCTATCCTCACGTTGGGTTGATCCCTTTATCACTATGTAATGCCCTTCTTTGTCTCTTGTTATATAGTCTTTGTTTTAAAGTACATTTTGTCAGGGGCACCTGGGTGGCTCAGTCATTAAGCATCTGCCTTCGGCTCAGGTCATGATCCCAGAGTTCTGGGATCAAGCCCTGCATCAGGCTCCCTGCTCTGTGGGGAGCCCGCTTCTCCCTCTCCCACTCTCCCTGCTTGTGTTCCCTCTCTTGCTGTGTCTCTGTCAAATAAATAAAATCTTAAAAAATAAAGTACATTTTGTCTGATACAAGTATTGCTACCCAGCTTGTTTCCATTTGCATGAAGAATATTTTTCCATCCCTTGACTTTCAGTCTGTATGCGTCTTTAGGTCTGAGGTGAGTCTCTTGTAGGCTGTATATAGATGGGTCTTGTTTTTTTCTTCCATTCCACCACCCTATGTCTTTTGATTGGAGTATTTAGGTAATTTCATTTAAAGGTAGTCATGTACTTATTGCCATTTTTGTTACTTTTTGGGTTGTTTTTGTAGTTCTTCTTTGTTCCTTTCTTCCCTTGTTTTTCTTTGTGATTGATGGGTTCTATAGTGTTATGTTTGGCTTTCTTTTTTTTTTTGAGTATCTATCATAGAATTTGGTTTGTGGTTACCATGAGGCTCCTATATAGCATCATAAGTACATTGCAGTCTATATTAATTTGATGGTCATTTAAGCTCAAACACATCCTTAAAAAAAAAATGAACCAAAGAATCTTTTATTTTTCCCCTTCTGTTCTCTTCCATTTTCACTCCTTCCTTCACATTTTATGTGTATGTTGTCATATTTTATATTTTTATCATTTTTTATGTCTAATTATGGCCATTTCTTTTCCACTTAAAGAAGTCCCTTTAGAACAATAAATTTAGATGAAAACAGAAAGGGAGACAAACCATAAGAGACTCTTAACTATAGGAAACAAACTGAGGGTTGCTGGAGGGGAGGGGGTGGGAGGGATGGGGTGACTGGGTGGTGGGCATTAAGGAGGGCACTTGATGGAATAAGCACTGGGCATTGTATGCAACTGATGAATCACTAAATTCTACCTCTGCAACTAATACGCTATATGTTAATGAAATTGAATTTAAATAAAAAAAATTTTTAAAGTCTCTTTAACATTTCTTGTAAAGCTAGTTTAGTGGGGTTTATCTTTGTTTGTCTGGGAAACTCTATCCTTTAAATCTGAATGATTACCTTGCCATGTAGAATATTCCTGGTTGTAGGTTTTTTCCTTTTAATACTTTGAATATATTCTACTACTGCCTTCTGGTCTGCAACGTTTCTGGTGCAAAATCAGCTGACAGCATTCTGGGGTCTCTCTTGTATGTAACTTATTTTCTCTTGCTCCTTTTAAAATTCTTTATCATTACTTTTTGTCATTTTAATTACGTGTTGTGATGTGGACCTCCTTGGGCTCATCTGGTTTGGAACTGGCTGTGCTTCTTGGATTTGGATGTCTAATTCCTTCCCTAAGTTAGGGAGGTTTTCAGTTATTTCTTCAAATAAACTACTTTTGACAGCTTCCTCTCTTCTTGTGGGACACCTGTGATGCAAACATTTGTTTTATGTTGTCCACGAGATCTCTTAACCTATCCTCATTTAAAAATTTGTTTTCCTTTTTGTTCAACTAGTGTGCCTTCCATTGACTACCTTCCAGACGGCTGATACATTTTTCTGCAGCAGCTAGTCTATTATTGATTCCTTCTAGTGTTTTTTGTTATTGTATGCTTCGACCCTGATTAGTGCATTTTTGTATTTCCTCCCTGTTTGGAAGGTCTCAGTTCTTCCACTCTTGTCTCGAGCCCAGTATCTTTATAATCATTACTTTAAATTCTTTTATCAGGCATATTGCTTACCTCCACTTCATTTAGTTCCTTTTCTGAGGTTTTTCTTTTTCACTTCTTACAGAAAGTAAAAATAAAAATGAAAATGAAAAATAATATGAGAAAAAAATGAAAAAACAATAAAAACAAAACAAGAAGAAAAATAAAAACAAGTTTAAAAAAAACAACTGTTGCTTACTTTCTGTGCCCCAGCACTACAGGGGCTGGTGTGGGCTTGTGGACTGTGGGCTCACTGAGGTTGCAAGCTTCCTGTCAGCCAGATCCTGTTCTGGTCTGGGGTTTTAAGGTGAAGGGGAGGAAAGTATCCCTGCAGCTCTTCAGGGCTTTTGTTTATATTTTTAAAGATTTTATTTATTTGACAGAGAGCACAAGCAGGGAGAGTGGCAGGCAGAAGGGAGGGAGAAGCAGGCTCCTGCTGAGGATCGATGACCTGCGTTGAAGGCAGATGCTTAACCGACTGACCCACCCAGGCACCCCTCTTCAGGCCTTTTGAACTGTCGTTTTTTTTCTTTTTGTGCATCCCAGTGTGACTGGGACTGGTGTGGGCTTGGGACCCTGGGCTTGCTGAGGTCACAAAATCACTGTACCAGACCCACCAGTTATGGCATCTGGACCCTGTTCCCATCTGGGCTTTTAAGGTAGAAGGGTAGTGTGTTTTATTAATGTCTCTTTGCTTAAGGTCTCACTGAGATCCTCTACTCTTCTCAAGTCCAGTATGTTTAAGACCATTACTTGGAATTCTTTTTTTTTTTTCATTAGCGGGAATTCTTTATCAGGCATATTGCTTATCTCCATTTCAGAATTTAGCTCTTCTACTATGATTCTGTCTTCTTTCATTTGGACATATTCTTCTGTCTCCTTATTTTGTATGTGCTTGTTTCTATGTATTAGAAGGTCAACTGGGTCTCCTGAGCTTGGAAGTAGCGACCTTATGAAGAGGGCAGGGCCTGTGGTGCCCTGTAGCACAATGCCCCGCGATCACCAGAAGCGGGCGCTCTAGTGGGGTCTCCTGTGTGGGTTGAGTGTGCCCTAACTGTTGTGGCTGAGCCATGTTTGCCATTTGCGCGGGTGGCTGCAGTGGCCCGCTTTGCATGCTATGGGGGCGCCTGGCAGGGTTGTCCCGTGCTGTCGAGGGGCCTGAGACCACTGCAGGCTGGTGATTTGGCAGCGTCCACATTCATGCTCGCTCTCTGCTCCGAAGTCCCTGTGCTAAGGTTGCATGCACCGGACTGCAGTGTGCTCCCTCTGAGCTGCCTCCCGCCAGGCTTTGGTTGGTGGGCGTGGCCAGTAAGACCAGATGTCTGCTGGGGCTGCAGTCACACCTCACAGCAGGGCACTCCCCCTGTCCTGCTGGAACTTAAGCATGCTGGTTTGTGTGCTTATCTGCACCCCCCACACACAGGGCAGGAGTCACTTTGGGTGGCATCAGTCCCTGCCGGGGCTGCTGGTGGGGTGTGTCAGTGCAGCAGCCTATTTGGGAAGATGCCTGAGAAGTTGGGTGGCTTTTACAGGGCAGGTCCACAAGGAGCACGGGGGCAGGGTTTGTGATCCCTAGCAAGACAGGTGGAGAGTTTGTGCTGGCTGGAAAGCATCCCACCATCTAGGATGGGGTAAGGGCAGAGAAATGGTGCTTACCAGCAGTTTTGTTCTTGGGGAAGTCTCCTAAAGATCCCTGCCCGCCAGCACATGTTTTGAGTAGATAAATACCCATCACGTATACTCCAGGTGATTTTCACACTCCTACTTCTATGCTATGTCTTGGCCGTGTTATTTGTTAAAGGTGGCTTTTTGAGGGTGGGGACCCAGTTTCCTGTCACCCTCTGGCTCTCCCGGAGCTAAGCCTGCTAATTTAAAGCACACCAATTAAGACAAGTTAAGCTCCCCCTGATTTTCAAAGCCAAATGTCATTTATTTTTTACGATTTTATTTATTTATTTATTTATTTTTTAAAAGATTTTATTTATTTATTTGAGAGAGAGAGAGAATGAGAGATAGAGGGAGAGGCAGACTCCCCACTGAGTGGGAAGCCCGATGCGGGACTCGATCCCGGGACTCCAGGATCATGACCTGAGCCGAAGGCAGTCGCTTAACCAACTGAGCCACCCAGGCGCCCTAAGATTTTATTTATTTGAGAGAGAGAGAATGAGAGAGAGCATGAGAGGGAGGAGGGTCAGAGGGAGAAGCAGGCTCCCTGCTGAGCAGGGAGCCCGAGGCGGGACTCGATCCCATGACTCCAGGATCATGACCTGAGCCGAAGGCAGTCGCTTAACCAACTGAGCCACCCAGGCGCCCCAAAGCCAAATGTCATAAGGACTTGTCTTTCCAGCATGGGTCCCTCAGGCCTGGGCTGCCTGGTGCAGGGTCGGATCCTCTCACTCTTCTGTGCTTGTGGTGTCCCTCCCATTTGTGATTAGTCTCACCAGGGCTTTGGTTCCTGACTGTGTCTCTGCCCCTCCTACCCTTTTTTGATGTGGGCTCCCATGACTAACTGGGGAAGATCTGTTCTGCCAATCTTCAGGTTGTTTTCACATATGCACTGTTAAATCTCCGAGTGTCCATGGGATGAGGTGAGCTCAGGACCCTCCTACTCTGCCATCTTCCTGACCTCTTTTGCATCTCGGACCTCTATCTTAAGAGCACTTGTACCCAGGATGCTTGATTTCTCTTCCAATCTTATATCCCTGTGATTCTAGTGTCTTCCATCACTCAGATCATAGAGACCCCTGCCTGAAACTCTGCAGTAATGTCCCATTGAAATTAGAATAACAGTAACTCCCAGGCACAGTCAGCAATGAACACTTTCTGGCTTTAGGAGAACAGGATCTGGCTGACAGGGAGCTTGCGAGCTCAGCAAGCCCACAGGCCACAAGCCCACATCAACCCCTGTAGTGCGGGGCACAGAAAGTAAGCCATAGTTTTTGTTTTACAGTTTTTTGTTTTTGTTTTTAAATTTGTCTTTGCCCTGATCACTTAACCATCTTCCTCTTTGGTTGCTTTGCTCCAGACACACAGGTTTGGGGCTTTTAATCTTAAACATTATTAAAAGGCATATAATAGAACATAAACTGCTCTATTTTAAAAGTACAACTGATAAATAATTGACCTATATTACACTTGAGAAATGATCACCACAATCAAAATAAGGAACACATCCATCACATCTCAAGTTTTGGGTTTCTCTCAGTATTTATAGTAATGAAAACCACATTGTTGCTCCAAAGAGATTCTCTAGTTATTTGTTTCATCCTAACTAGGGGATTCATTAATGTGGTTTCATACACATTTTTAAAACATGCACCTGTTGTATATGAATGCAAATTTAGTACTTTCTCCTCCAGATCAAATATTAAGGGTATTTTGAGTCTTAATCATTGTGTCTTTGGCACATTTGTACCCATAAAAAAAAAAAAATCACAGAAGAAATTTTATAGAATTATAAAATCACAAAAGTTTAAAATAAGCATTTGGGATCCTTTAAAGTGTTATTTAAGAATGTGGTCAAAATATATTCATGGATGCATGGTTATGGTCCTTGACAAGTTTAGTGTTGATTTTAGTAAGTCAGCCAATTAAAGAGTATGTGCTAACTTATGCTTTATTTGTGGTATAGTTCAATTTCTCTTTAATAGCAATAGACAAAAATGATGACCTGGGGCACCTGGGTGGCTCAGTTGGTTAAGCGTCAGCCTTGGGCTCAGGTCATGATCCCAGGGTCCTGGGATCAAGCCCTGCATTGGGCTCCCTGCTCAGCAGGGAGCCTTCTTCTCCCTCTCCCTCAGCCTGCTGCTACTACCCCTGCTTGTGCTCTCTGTCAAAAAAAAAAATAAAATCTTTAAAAAAATGATGACCTGTAAAACTGTAAATTTCATGTTATGTGTTGATGAAAGGAAAAAGCTTTCCTCAACCTTCTCGGGGTCCCTGGCTGGGTCTGAAAATTAAACTGACAAAGACAGGTTAACAGACGGAAAGCTTTTTTACAGATTTATTTGATGCAGTTATACATGACACAGGAGCCTTCTATAAGGAGATGAAGACCTGAAGAAACAGAGCTGTGTATTATTATTTTTTTTTAGTTGTATATTTTTATGCTGGGTTTGATCAATATGATAGGTTAAGGAACATGAGGTAATTGTAACAAATGGGTAATCTTAGCAAGGCCTGTTCAGATTCTTCTTGGCAGACCTTCTTATTTAGAGATAAGGATGCTTCTCTCCTCCAGGTAGAGGGAGGGCACCTATCAAATCACGTGGTCATTTTGAGACCTGTTTCAGGGAAGTAAGGCAAGGGATGTGGGGGAGGTTAGAGACCAACCTGTTTCTGCCGTTTTCTCAAACTTCTTCAGCTTCAAATATTCAATATGCCAGGGTTCCATATTTTGGGGTAACATGTTTTAAACCCCATCAGTATACTGTGCTACAATAAAATAAGTACTACTCTGCATAGCAGAATAGAGATGGAAGCTACCTAATGAGTGGGATCTGATGTGATTGTTTGTAATCACTTTTGTTTAATTTAAATCATTTCTTGTGTGGCCTAGGCAAAAGGTAAAGTAAGTAAGCAAAAAACAGCAGTTGGAATTTCAAGAGTGACAAGGCTCATTAAATGTTAGATAAAATAGCTTTAATTTCATCACATATCCTCTTTCTTTTTTGCAAAACCTTTGGAATATTGTTTCCATTACAGAGTACTTTCTATTTCTAGACCCCAAACACAACCTCTGAATATTGATGTTTTTCCTAATAAGCTTACTATAATTTACCGTTCCTTCCTCATCACCTCTACTACATACAGAAGAAAAACACCGGCCTCACTCAGGATCTGGTTAGAAGCAATGAACTTCAGAAAATCCCCACTGCCTTCCTTCAGTACTCACTTCCTGATAACAGGAGTTTGTTGGAGAACTGTGGGACAGCTGTCTAGTTCTATGCTTTATGGTCTCTAAAGTCAGTCGTCTTGATAGCAACAAAAACCAAACAGCAGTCATACACGTTCTCTGCTTCAAGTGAGCTCAATTAGCTTCTACTTCACTTTTTTTTAAAAGATTTTATTTATTTATTTGACAGAGAGACAACAGTGAGAGAGGCAACACAAGCAGGGGGAGTGGGAGAGGGAGAAGCAGCCTCCCCAGTTTAGCAGGGAGCCCGATGTGGGGCTCGATCCCAGGACCCTGAGATCATGACCCGAGCTGAAGGCAGACGCTTAATGACTGAGCCACCCAGGCGCCCCTCTACTTCACTTTTTTAAAAATGATACTCCTACTTCGTAGAGGCTTGGTGAAATATGAGGCTGCCTTTTCATACCATGCTAATGTCTCACATAAATGCCTTTGAGGATATGCCAGCTTTATGAGTATCTTAATGTTATTTACATTTAGATTGTCGCTTGCTTGTTTCATATAAGCTGCAGTTACGTAAGGTGCTACCTAAAGTTTCATTCTTTTGCATTGTAGAACCCATAAAACTTTGGTATAGTTATTTCTTTCCTGTTGGTGAGAGGGATGAAGGATTGAAGCACAAATCATAACTAGTTTTAAGCTTTCTGACAGGAAGGAAGATAAAGTACTTACATACATAAGGAAGTTAAAGTACTATCTCTTCAAAATGGACTTTGCATTGGAGATGAGATAATCACTTTCCTAGTCACTCCTTACATTACAGAGCATCACAGAAATTACTTCAGGTCTTCTAAAGAAATGGCTCAGCTCTTCCTGTTACTAGAATAGATTCTAAGAGCTTGAGCATAAAATGTTTGTGGGAAGCTGTCAGTTTCATTGGTGAAAAAATAGGTAGTTAATGTTCTTGTTTTAAGTAGTAGCACATTCAAAATATCCTTCAATAACTCAGAATCCACTTAATTTGGGGCCGGCATTTTCACCAGATAATCACAATGTGAGCTACTTGTGTGTTATCTATCTACCAAAGCTTCCCGTAAACATGTATTTTGGCAAAAGCAGTACAAAAAATAAGACATTTCAGTACTCTCCTCACCAACGTTTAGAATGTGTTGGTCAGTGAAGGGCAAACCGCAACCAGCAAAATAAGATGTGTCTGTTTCTTTTGGGGGTCTTAGGGATTGCAATTTGGGAGAGACAGAGTCGACTGAAATCAAAAGCGTGCTCTGAAGAGACCAAGGAAGTTAGGGTTTTTTTGGTTTTGTTTTTAAAGATTTTATTTGAGAGAGAGCACAAGCAGGGGGAGCAGCAGAGTGAGGAGGAGAAGCAGACTCTCCCGCTGAGCAGGGAGCCTGACGTGGGGCTTAATCCCAGGACTCTGGGATCATGACCTGAGCCGAAGGCAGACACCTAACCAACTGAGCCACCCAGGCGCCCGAGGTTAGGGTTTTTAAAGCAAAAAGTTTTGAAGCTATTCTGAACAAAATGTGACTGGTACTGTTATAGCTACAGTTAAGACTAATCTGTCACATGACTGGTTGTTAGAACTAGTGCTCTGCAGAAAGTCCTTTTATGGACCATTCTACCAATGAATGCTGTAGATGCCTTGGCTTTTAGATAAGGTCAGCAACAATTCTGAGAATTTGAGACAGGAGACATAAGTCCTACTTCTTCAGGGTCCTCCTGGTTCCATTTTTAAATAACCCTCTTAACAATGCTCAACTCCCAATTTATTCTCTCTATTATCATTTTCCCCTACTGATCAAGATCTTTCTCTACAGAAGAAAGCATCAATGATCAACCTTGGCTTTGTAGTCCCATTGTGATGCTTGAGTGGCCGCCAACCTGCTCCAGGTCCATCAAATCCCAGGGGTGGGGGTGGAGGGAGTCTCCTGGTTGGTAGATATTTGTCAAGCCTACTGTGTGACAGTCTTAAGGCTCCGCTGAGCAACAAGGAGGTTTAAGGAAGTGGATCTTAGGCAATGTCAATTGAAGTTTCACTTGTGAGACATTGCCCTTGAGTACGTCTGATGAATATTTCAAATCTTTGAGCAACCATTATTTTGACATTTTGAACAATGGGAAAGGCATAACATAATTTGAAGATAGTAGGGTACGAATTAAAATAACAATAATACAATTTGTAGACCTATTCTAGTTAAATTCTACAATGTGTTCTCATGTTGGAAGGTACCAACCCCCAGCCAGAAAAAGAAACCTCAAAGGAGATAGCAGTCACTGATAATTGACAGAAAAACCTGCAGGGGATCACAGCTATTATGTTCATAATCAGAAGGATCTTCATCAGATAATCTATTATGAATAAGTCTCTTTTCTTCGTGTGATGGGAGATCAGATGGGATCTGAGAACTGTGAGGGGAAAATAAGGTGGCCTAAAAGGCCTTGGCCAGTAATTCTCCAGCTATCTAAACAAATGCTCAAAGAGTGCTGGCATATGCACAAAGATGTATACTGTGGGGGATGCATGGAATGCCAAGGTCTCATTTTTGTAAAGGAGAAGGGGGGAGAGCATCTAGCCAGGGATCAGAGAGCTTTGAACAACCAAACCAAACATGGTTTGGTTAAAGGAACATATTTCTTGTAAAAGAGCACCACTGAGTTGCTGAAAGATAGTATCAGGTTTGGTACATAATGGTTTGCTAAACATTCAAGTAGGGAATATCCAAAAGACTTGGCATAATGGAGATGGACAGTTGAAAAAGTTTCTATTAGAACAGGTGGAAGATACACAATTTGTACAGAGGAAATCAAAGGAAGGGAAGGAGTGGGTTTCCATTTTTTTTGCTAATCAAAGTTCTGTTGACCCAGGAGGTGGTCTTTAATTTAGGGGGAGTGAGGGGCACCTGGGTGGCTCAGTCGGTTAAGTGTCTGGCTTCAGCTCAGGTCATGATGCCAGGGTCCTGAGATCAAGCCCCATGTCGGGCTCCCTGCTCAGCAGGGAGTGTACTTCTCTTTCTCCCTCTCCCTCTGTGTGTGGGTTCTTTCTCTCAAATAAATAAAATCTTAAAAAAAATTTAGGGGGAGTGAGTATAAAACATGGAGGGTTTTCTTAAGGCAAGAATATCTTGACAGGAAAAGTGATAGAGGGAGATGTTTTGCTGTAACTAATGGAAATATTTGGGACCATGGTGAAACTGTATATAGGTAACATTACGGGGTCATTATTATCAATAAAGGACCCAGTAGGAGCATGGTGACAAATCCAACAGAAAGGTTTCCAGAAGTAGCAAGGGATTGAGACATTTGAGTTATAGCATTGTTTCCCCAATCAAAAGTGGAAATGGAAGAGAAATAAGCCTCACGAGAATTGGTGTGATATATCTTGTGAACATCATACTGGCCTGACCCCACATCTTGTGAGGGCAGTCTACACAGTTGTCATATGCTTCATTTTCCACGAAAGGGTTAGTTTGAGGTCTCTGGTCGGTTTGGTGGTCCAGTTAGACGTTGAAGCCTTTTGAAAATGAGGAACATGAATCCCTGAGTAATGCCTTCTAATTCGGCAAGCACAATGACCGGCCAACAATACCTGCTGTGGCCTGCTCTAGCCAGGCTGGAGGGAATCGTTATGGAGGTCTTTTCCAATAAACCATGTCTCCAGGTTGAAGGCCATGATGTTTGAGGTCTTTAATTTCCTAGGAGTGCACTGTGAAAAGACTGTTCTATCAATCTCTCATTTCTTCGAAGGGTCTGTATCAATCCCTCCAAGTCAGCATCTTACCTTTAAGTAAAAGCTGGGTTCATATGCACCCTGATCTAATCTCATTGGTCTTCCAGTTATTATTTCAAAGGGTGAGAGTGTCTCCCACTGGGAGTGGATCTAAGATTCAGCAGTACCAAGGGAAGAGCTTTTGGCCATGGCAAGTGGAAAAATCCCTAAGTTTTGCTAGTTGGGTTTTTATAACACCACTGGTTTGTTCTAAAATATTAGAGGATTGAGGATGGAGAGGCATGATAGAAATGTTGCATAATTGGCTAAATGTGGCAAATGGCCTGTAATATCTATCCAGTGAAATGGGTCCCTCATTCGCTATGAAGTTCCAAGTATGTTTTCTAGTGGGGAATAATCTTTTCTAATAGGATTTTTCCTATTGCTGAAGCTGTTGTCTGTGACAAGGGAAAACTTCTACCCAGTGAGAAAACCTACAAACCATTACTAGAACATATTTCTCTCTTTGCAATGGTGGCAACTAGATGAAATCTAACTGCCACATCTCAAAGGGCCCAGAGGGCAAAGGCAAAAGTCCCTTTGAACTATGAAGGGGTTTCCAGGGTTATGTTTAGGGCAAATCTGACATTTTTCATAAATTTGACAGGCTATTTTTTAAAATTATTTGAGAGAGAACATGAGCAGAGGGAGGGGGAGAGGAAGAGAGAATCTCCAGCAGACTCCCCTCCCCACTGAGCATGGAGCGCAACGCACGGCTCGATCTCACGATCCAGAGATCATGATCTGAGCTGAAGTGAAGAGTCTAAGGCTCAACTGACTGAGCCACCCAGGTGCCCCTTGAAGGGCTATTTTTAGAGATGGTTTCCAAAAATAGCATTTTCCCAAAGGACCATCTTGCCAATATTTCAATGATTAAGTTCATGAATATAATTAAGAATTTGTTCTTGGAGGCAATCAGGGAGGGCTGGTCTGCTATTTGACCCATACCAAAGATTTCATTGAGGCTCAAATCAACAGCCTTGATCAGACCATTTTTGAGCCTTTCCTGAGGCAATTTCTTGAGCCTCTCTGTTTCTTTAAGCTTTTTGGTGAAGTCAGTAGGTAAAAGTGGATTATAATTTCCAAAGGCAGCCTGTTGGGTGGCTACATTCCCCTTTGCTTCCTCCATGTTTGCCACTGAATGATCAGGAATTTTGATAATGGCTAAAGCCTTAGGGTTTTGTATAGAATCCAAGCCAAGAGTTCCAAGATATAACTATTTTTAATCTATTGTTGCAGAGGTTAAAAATCCTCTTTGTTTCCAGCGCATATCAAAATCACATATAATACCAAAAGCACAATGGCTGTCAATATAAATGTTAATGATTTGTCCTTCTGCCAATGTCAGAGGGTCAGCAGGGGGTGGGGGTGGGGTGGGGCTCAGGTTAAGGTGAGTAATTCAGCCTGTTGAGCTGAGGGGGCTGCAGAGATAGGTCCTGCTTCAATATTTCCCGTTAGGGAGACAACTGCATAACCAGCTTGCTAGTTTCCGGTTTTATCTTTAAGGTAAGAACCATCAGTAAACCAGACCTAAGTCTGCATGTTCAAGCGGTAGCTCCGGTAAATCCTGTCTTGGCACTAGGAGTCTGTCTGTTAGAAGATGCAGTCACCAGAAGGTAAAGGCAGCAGAATAGTAGGATTTTTTTTTAAATACCTTTTTTATAAACAAAATTTCAGAGAGAGCGAGCGAACATGAGTGGGGGGGGCAGAGGGAGAGAGAATCTCAAGCAGATGTCCCGCTGAGCGTGGAGCCCAACTCAGGGCTCAATCCCATGACCGTAAGATCATGACCCGAGCCGAAATCAAGAGTTGGATGCTTAGCCGACTACGCCATCCAGGCGCCCCAGGATAGTAGGATTTAAGGAATGACAGCACGTAGCAATAATATTTGGGGGTGATAGCAGAATTTTGTGAGAGGTTAATCTACTGGAGGCTAAGTGCTGAAGGAGAACATACGTAGGCAGTATGGAACCCATGAGCATTTCTTCTGCGTTCTCCAGTAATTCAGCACCGGCAGCTGTAAGCGCTCATGCGGGGTGGCCGTCCCTTGGCTGTGGCAGTAGGAGCCAATCGGCCTGTACTGGTCCCCATCTTACTGGGTTAGAACCCCACGGGCATTCCCTTCTCTTTCAGGGGTGAAGAGAAAGAATGGTAGGTCATAGTTTGGGTGTCCCAGGGCTGGAGGATTCAAGAGGCCATGCTTTATTTTTATGAAGGCTTCTTGACTTTCTTGGTCCCAAGTAAGGGGCGGGGGGGTCAGGTTTGTCAGAGCTGAGAAGAGAGAAAAGCAGTCGGGCCAAAACTAGAAATTTAGGTATCCAATTTCTACAGGATCTAGCTAAGCCCCCAAATCTGCGTAGCTGGTGTCTGGAGGTAGGCAAGACAATAGTTCCTGGACTCTGTTTGGATCAAGGAGTAATCCCTGATTTGAACTATGGTGTTCCAAGTATTTAACCTGGGCAAATAAAATCGCAATTTTTCTCTAGACACCTTACATCCCTTTTTAGCCAGGGCCTTTAGAAGATGAAGGCTATCTTCAGTACAAGCCTCTTGAGAAGGAGAACAAAGAAACCGGTCATCCACGTACTGTAACAGGGAAGAGCCTTCAGAGAATTCTATGTTTAAAATGTCTGCTTTTGGGGCACCTGGGTGGCTCAGTTGGTGAGGTGTCTGCCTTTGGCTCAGGTCACGATCCCGGGATCCTTGGATTGAGCCCCATGTTGGGCTCCCTGCTTGGCTTCTTTCTCTCCCTCTGAAGCTCCCCTGCTTGTGCACGTGCTCTGTCAAATAAATAGAAATCTTTAAAAAAAGTCTGCTTTCAGCATTTAGAAAAATAAGTGGGGCTTTCACTGTAGCCCTGTGGCGTAAAAGTTTATGCATACTGCCCTTCCCAGATGAAGGCAAATAACAATGGGCTTTCAGGATCAACAGGGATGCTAAAGGCACTGCAAGGGTCTATAGTGGTAAAGGTTTTGCTGTTAGGAGGAATGGCTATGAGCAAGGTGTGAGGACTGGGTATTACAGAGTGCTGAGGAGTAACAGTATTATTGATTGCCCTGAGGTCCTGTACAAACTTCGACCCTCTTCCGTGTGGTTTACAGACAAGGAGGATGAGGGTGTTACAGGTTTCTGTAAACAGTTCTTTTATTTATGTATTTGATAGAGCGAGAGAGCATAAGCAGGGGGGAACAGTAGAGGGATAGGGAGAAGCAGGTTCCCCGCCAAGCAGGGAGCCCAATGTGGGGCTCGATCCCAGGACCCCGGGATCACGACCTGAGCCGAAGGCAGACGCTTAACCATCTGAGCCACCCAGGTGCCCCTCTGTAAACAGTTCTTAATGGTAGGTTTAATTCTTTGGATGGCCTTAGTGCGTACTTTTTATCAATTTACATTTTGATGGGCAGTGCAGAATGAACGTACCTGATACTGGTTGTGTCTCAGGGACAGAGCTAGGAGAGGTTCTGGGGAGGGATTTTAGAGAAAGGACGTGGACAGATATTAAGGTTTTGGGATTTTCCTGAAGATTCGGATTTCAGGGTTCCGTATTTAAAAATATTTCAGCCTTTTGTGAAAAGGAGATGTGTGCCTGATGAGCTTCAAGGTAATCTCGACCTAGTGAGTGATTGGGAGCCAAAGGAGTCAGGAGAAATGGATGTTTCTGAATAGGTCCCAGCTGGAATGGGATGGGAAAAGATTTAAAACAGTCATAGGGTGATTAGAAACCCCAAACAATTGTACAGTTTGAGGAAGGGGACAGAAAACGCTGGTTGGGTCTAAAACTGATAAGTAAAGCCTAACAGAGAGAGGGGATTTTTCCTCTTCTCCAAACTAATACTTTGGGAGAAACTGATCTAACTATGGGGGGTACGGGGATAAAGTTGCCTCCATAAGTTCTTAGAGCAGCTCTACTGTTGAGATTGGTGAAAGGATCCTTTCCCTGGGGTACCTGAAATGGAGACAGGGAAGGTTGACTAACCTTGCCTTGGGTCAATCTTCTCAGTTTTAGGCAATCTTTTTAAATGTCCCAGCTTTTTATAGTAATGACAGGTACCTTTTGGAATAGTGCCACAACCCTGAATGGGCGTTTACTTTGGTTAGTTCTTAACTGTTGGAACTGAAGGTTCATAATCTAGGTGGCTTTCTTTTTAAAAGTCTCTGAATAAGGTCAAGCTAGTGGATTGGCAGATGAACAAGATCAGGAGTTTGCACAGTCTGCCAATTTAAATGAACTCTCTTTATGAGGAACGGTAGTTCTTCAACTAAGCCATCAACAAAGATGGAATTAAAAATGGTATAAGTGGTTTGATCAATAGCAGAAAGGTCAGAGTTTTTGGCAAAGATCGTCTCTAGTTGGTTACAATGATTGAGAACAGATTCTTCAGGTTTTTTAATACACTGTTGAATTTTTTTCCCCAATCTATGCATTTTGAGAAAGCCTTAGGAATAGTTTCAGAGTCTCGAGTCTCACTTAAAGGGCTTCTGTTCTGTCAGTGGCTCTCCATTTGGAGAAATCATCTAGTGTTACCTCAACTAGATGCATGCAGTTCCTAGCCTGTCCTCCATCAACTAGGGTTATGATTAGTTGATTTAAATCAGAAAAAAAAAAGTTCATATGTTTGGATCACAATGGCAAATTCCTCAGCAAATTTATGAAGATCTTCAGTGGCTTTGGGGAATTCAGCTGTGGCCCGTAATTCAGCTTTTGACCAGGAGGGAAGGAAGTCTAGGCAACTCCTGCTTCCCCAGGCTTAACCTTAGATGGGGCAGCAATAAGATGGGGGTAAAGGGGAGCTTTAGGTCCCATAGGATCTGGAGAGAAGTGAGGGTCTCCAGCGTATAAGGGATGTTGAGCTGAGGATGGATATAGAGTAAAAGGAGATGGAGTAGTGGGTGAGTGTGAAGGAAGGGGAAGTTTGTGAGGGTTTGGCCTATTTTTCTAATTTTGGAAGCCTCTTGGAAAGATCCGAATTGGAAGCTAACTGCCTGAAGGGACTCAGTTTTTCTTTTTAAGGCCTCTAGATACCAATTAAAAGAAGCTTCCCACTGGCTTTGTTTGGCTTTATAGCCTTTTTCCAATTGTGCACGCAAGTGAACTAATTTTTTGCCCCATCATAGCCAGTGGAGTTTTAAATCATCCCAGGTAATAGGATTCCAACAGGGCAAAAATTTACAGCAGGAAGGACCATATTCTTTAAACATAAAACCCGCAGGAGTCCCAGAAGAGGGTTGGTCATATAAGCCCTTCTTAGAAGCAGGATTTCCCATGAGTTAGTACTCAGAAGACTACTAAACAGGAATCTTCCACTAGGAAGCGTGAACACAGAATCCTCTCAAATATGAGTGAGGATGGAAGCCAGCAAGACAGAACACCCAACTAAAGGCCTAAACCTCGAGGTTCAGGACCAAGAGGACTTAACCACCATGACCCAAAGCCACTGAGGAGATGTATGAAATAGACTCTTGTAGGTACCTCACTCAAATCCATGGCGGTGCTGGAGATGGCGACTGGTCACTTTGGACATCACTCCTGACACCATGTAATACTGAAAGGCAGAACTGCAATCTGCAAAATAAAATTTGTACGTTTATTGGGGGTCTTGGGATTTGCAATCTGGGAGACAGAGTCAACTGAAATCTAAAGTGTGCTCTGGAAAGACAAAGCTGAGGGTTTTTTAAGGAGGAAAGAGGGAATTTACGTAAGTTTTGAATGAAATGTGGACTGGTTGTTAAGAGTAGTGCTAGGTGGAAAGTCCATTTAGGTTCAATTTTTTTTAAAGATTTTATTTATTGGGGCGCCTGGGTGGCTCAGTTGCAACTGAGCAACTGCTCAGCAACTGCTTTCGGCTCAGGTCATGATCCTGGAGTCCCAGGATCGAGTCCCAAATTGGGCTCCCTGCTCGGTGGGGAGTCTGCTTCTCCTTCTGACCCTTCCCCCTCTCATGCTCTCTCTCAAATAAATAAAATCTTAAAAAAAAATGATTAAAAAATAATAAAGATTTTATTTATTTTAGAGAGAGCATGTGCCTGCATGTAAGCAAGGGAAGGGAGGGCCAGAGGGAGGGAGAGAATCTTAAGCAGGCTCCACGCCCCCAGTGCAGGGTTTGATGTCACGACCCTGAGATCATGACCTGAGCTGAAATCAAGAGCCAGACACTTAACTGACGGAGCCACCCAGGCGCCCCCATTTATGTTCAATTCAAACATGCAGCAGATGCCTTGGCTTTTAGCTGAAGTCAGCACCAATTCTGAGAGTTTGAGACAGAAAACATAGGTCCCACTTTTTCAGTGTCCTCCTGGCTCCATTTTAAATTACCCTCTTAGCAATGTTTGCTCCATTTTATTCTCTGTTATCAGATGGAAGAACTTTCTTCCAGTGACTATCTGGATTCCTTCTCTTATTCTGAGTCCTTTTAAGAGGCAATATAAAGTACTAATAAAATGATATGAATTCGTTGTAAGATCTGAGCTCAACTTTGCCACCAATTGGTTGTGGTGTTTTGAGTCATTTATATTTCTTGGATCGTAGCTTCATCACTAAGAAGAGAGGATAAGATTAGTGGACTTCCAAGAAGACCTCTTTCCGCTCACATAGGACTGGTGTGGTTAACTTTTAAATTACAAGTAGGTTATGCGCCTCTCTGCAAATGTAGCAATAAACCATTTACAGAAGGAAATAGTGGATGGTGTCCTTGTTGGGCACTATGCTCAAAAAGCACATGAGAAGTTAATTTTAGAGGATTCAGAGAAATTTTTTTTTTTTAATTCATTTGTCAGAAAGAGAGCACAGGCAGAGGGAGAAGCAGGCTCCCAGCTGAACAAGAAGCCCGATGCAGGACTCAGTGCCAGGACCCTGGGATCACGACCCGAGCCAAAGGCAGACGGCTAAGCACCTGAGCCACCCAGGCATCCCGGATTCAGAGAAATCTTAACATGGATAGCAGTGAAGCTGCTGACCAAGGTCACATCTTCTCAGTGAACCCAGAAACAAGGTCACTGACTGACCATGAAGACTTTGAGGAGTGTTTGAAATGTAAATATACTAGAGAAGATTTGGATAAGCCACAGTGGGATATTTTCCAGGGACTCAGATATGAATGGATGAAATAATAATATTAAGTAATATTTCAGGTTTGATCCCAACCATTACTATTATTATCCATATTGCTCACCCGATCTTTCTTTAGGGTTGGATCTAAATGACTTTATAATTTCTAAAGGCCAAATCTATGCTGGGAATGAATATTTGCTAACAGTTAAAATTTTTATTCCACAGACTCTCAGACAATTCTACTAGAAAGATGTATCTTTTTTAGAAACAGAAATCACATCATTGGGATGTGTGTGACCTTCCAAAATGACCCAGGGTGACATTTGCAACAAAGGGGGGGAAAAAAAGATGGAAGTATTATCTTTACAGAGCCAGACTCTAGGCTGTGTTCACTCACAAATTTTCAGGCTTGTTTGAACCTATTTAGAAGGCTGATGAGGTAGGGCTGGGACAGGGATGCACCAGATCATTGTCCCTGGTGGAGGAAAATCACAAGACAAAAACAGAACTTAATATTAACATGTGCATAGCTTAAGTATACATTGGGAGTACCAGCGATGAGTAACCCAAAGGGGTGGTTCGAATTTGGGCTTATAAACCACCTTAGGCTAAACAAGGAAAAGGAAGTTTGGGTTTCTGGTGAGGGGTGAAGGAGTGGAGGCAAGGTATGGGAAGGTAACCAGGAAATGTATGGTAAACAACGGTTTGTTAATGCATATTTAAGGCATGCCTTCTGCATTCATAAAAGCTGATAAAAGACATTAAATGTCGGCATGGATGTGGAGAAAAGAGACCTCTTATACATTGTTGGTGAGAATATAAATTGGTATAGCCACTATGGAAAACAGTATGGAGGCTCCTCGAAAAATTAAAAATAAAACTACCATATGATTCAGCACTCCTACTGGGTATTTATCCGAAGGAAATAAATCACTATCTTGAAGAGATACCTGCACCACCCGCATCTTCACTGATGCATCATTATTCACAATAGCCAAAGCATGGAAATAACCTAGGTGTCTAATGGTAAAGAAATAAAGAAAATGTGATATATACATATATTACACACACAATGGATTATTCAGTCCTAGAAAAGAAAATGTGACCACTTACAACAACATGGATGAAATTTGAGGGCATTGTGCTAAGTGAAAGAAGTCAAACAGAAAGGCAAGTACTGTATGACCTTACTTATATGTGGAATCTAAAAAAGAAACTAATTCAAAGAAACAGAGTAGACTGGTGATTACCAGAGGCAGGGGTGGGGGTAAAGGTGGTCAAGGGTGCAAACTTCGAATTATAAAATGAATAAGGGGCACCTGGGTGGCTACCCCAGTCTTGTAAGCATCTGCCTTCAGCTCAGGTCATGATCCCAGGGTCCTGGGATGAAGTCCCCCACAGGCTCCTGCTCAGCGGGGAGCCTGCCTTCTCCCTCTCCCTCTGCCTGCCGCTCCCCTGCTTGTGCTCTCTCTCTCTCTCTGTCAAATAAAATCTTTTAAAAATAATAAAATTATTTATTTCTGGGGATCTAATGTACAGCATGGTGACTATAGTTAACGGCGAAGTTGCTGAGAGATCTTAAAAGTTCTCACCGCACACAAAGGTAACTACATAGTGGTGATGCATGTTATCTAACCTTATTGTGGTAATCATTTCATGAGATGTATGTTTACCTTTGATATATGTATATGAAATCACATGGTATACCTTAAACTTACACCATGTTATATGTCAATTATATCTCAATAAAGCTGGGGGAAGAATTAAATAGTAATGAGAGAGACTTTTTATCAATGGAAATTTCCTTTACAAAAGAAAGCTTGTGCTGTTTTTGGAACCTTTCCTATGTTGGCTGGTTCTCAATGGCCTTTAGCTTAAAACAGTCCCTGTTCCAAAGAGACATACTTTGGGGTGGTATATTCTGGAACCCATTACCCTGTCAGATGCTCTCTCTGGCCTAGTACTATATTTTAACGTCCCACCTTTATTCTCATAACATTTCATAGAAGTGGTTTGCTTCAGCCATCTCAGAACACATAACTATTTTACACTCAGATGCACCTCTTTTTGGATGCTAGACAATGAAGGTTGAAGTAGAAAGATTCTAATTTGCATTAATGTCCATTCATTTGAGCATTCTATCAGTACAATCTCTTTTTAAGGCTATACAGTTAAGAAATTGAACTGCTTGATAGCTTTTTAAAACAATTACTATTTTCTGAGTAGTTTTATAAAGAAATGACTGGAAAGTACAGAGTTCACATATCCCTCACCTACTCCCTCCTTCTAGTTTCTTCTATTACTATCAGTTTGCATTACTGTGGTACATTTGTTTACAAGGGGTAATGAAGTCCAGTCATTTGTGTTGTATTTCTATGGGTTTTCACAATACATAAGGGTATGTATCCACCAGTACATTATCATACAGCAGAGTTCTACTGCCCTAAAAAAAAACTCCGTGTTCTACCTATTCATCTCATCCCTCTTGTGGAATCCCTGTTAACTACTGATCTTTTTTTTTTTTTAAAGATTTTATTTATTTGACAGCAAGAGAGGAAACACAAGCAGGGGAGTGGGAGAGGGGAGAAGAACAGGCTTCCCGCCAAGCAGGGAGCCTGTAGCAGGGCCTCAATCCCAGGGACCCCTGGGATCATGGACCTGAGCCGAAGGCAAGACGCTTAACAACTGAGCCACCCAGGCGCCCCTACTGATCTTCTTTTAAGGATTGAGAGAGGCACGAGTGGGGAGGTGGGGGGGGCAGAGGGAGAAGGAGAAGCAGACTCCCCGCTGAGCAGGGAGCCTGATGAGGGGCTCGATCCCAGGACCCCACCCAGGTGCCACCCCCCCACCCCCCAGTGTCTTTTTGTAGCTTGTTTATTTCTTTATTCCATTTACATTTACCATTCATTTATCCATTCACCTACTGAAAGGACATCTTGGTTGCTTCCGTGTTTTGGCAATTACGAGTAAAGCTGCTGTGAACATTCGTGTACAGGCTTCTGTTCGGACATGTTTTCAACTCACTCGGTAAATAAATACCAATAAGTGCAATTGCAGGATCTTATGGTAAGTGGATGTTTACTTTTGGGCACTTCGGTGGCTTAGTTGGTTAAACGTCTGCCTTTGGCTCAGGTCATGATCTCAGGGTCCTGGGATCGAGCCTCATATCAGGGTCCCTGCTCTGAGGGAGTCTGCTTCTCTCTCTGCCCCCCCGCCCACCTGTACCCTCTCTAAAAAAAAGAGTATGTTTACTTTTATATGAAAACTATCTTCTGAAGTGGCATTTAGCATTGCACCAGGCATGAATGCGAGTTCCTGCCGAGCCAACTGGGCTTATGAGGATTCGCTTTCCTAATTAAGTCTTAGAAGTTAAGTACAATTTTCAACAGAACAATAAATGTGGTCACGGTATATGAAGAAAAACTACTCTGTCCTCTCATTCTTTCATTTTTATTTTCCAGAAGTGAGAAATGGATTTTTCACCTTAAGTCAGGGGTATATTTCATCTTGCTACCACGACAGCCACCAGCCCTGCCTCCACAGAGGAACTGTCATGAAAAATAATCAGGAACTCTGAACTTCTGAGTGTCTGAGACTTCAGCAAGCAAAAAATCCTCCATTTATTTAACATGTAATATTATTTAAGGCCTTCCTGAAACTGTACATTCATAGTGGTGATTAATGCACAGAAGGTGAAGAATTCAGAACCTGACCACAAGTTCAAGATGAGCTTCAAGGAATAAAAATTCAAAGACCTTGGAACAGAATTCCAGCAATATCAGACCAAGGTAATGAAGCTACACAGACTTTTTGTCCTGACACATTGAGTTCAATGGTAGAAAATAATCTAGGGGCGCCGGGGTGGCTCAGTTGGTTAAGCATCTGACTCTTGGTTTCAGCTCAGGTCATCTCAGGGTCCTGGGATCCAGGCTCGTAGGGCTCTGCACTTATCAGGGAGTCTGCTTAAGGTTCTTTCTCTCCCTCAGTGTCATCTTCCCCCTCCCTCCAGCTCATGCACACTCTGTCTCAAATAAATAAAAAAAATGATCTTGTCAGATGGAAGGAAAATGTGACCACAACCAGACTTGCAATTATGCATTTTAGTTTCAATAACTCTACAAATAAGATTTTTCAAAACAACGTATCTTTTTCAGGTGGGGAAAAAGCTCATTAAATTGGCCTGGATGTTGTGACAGAATATGTTTTGGAGCAACACTGCTGAGAGGAAATTTTCATGATGATTTGAAAAATTGGGTCTATGGTAATTCCTTGCAAAAAGAAAATCCTCAATAATTTTAAAAATTCCAGAAGCTTTTTACACCTCTTTAAACCTCGACTACCATCATGTCAAAAAAGAAAGTGTAGGTGGATATATAAAGTTATCTATGCCAAAATATCCCATTACATTTAAAATCTTTATTAGGAGATCTAAGCTTTAGAACTGATTAAATCCAAGACATTGCATCAGTCACTTAAATTCCTAGAGTTTGGTAACTCTTTTGTAAGTAGTGAGATCAAACTAGTTTTCCTAGCTACATTATGGACTCCTAATGATGAGCAAAAGTGAGGAAAAATTTTGATAAGCAATAGGAACAATGCTTATTTTTAGTTATTGGTATTAGAAAACAGCTCAGTCCCCACTGCCATAAGACGGACTCTTGGTGCTCCGCTCCCTTAGGGATCAACCCGTGACCTTGTGTTATCTACATGTGAACCAACTAGTCTAACAGTCCCAGCCAGACAGAGGAATTCTCCTTTGCATAGGTTTATCACAAAATCTAGGTTTTCATTATTTTGCAGTACTATTTCACAAGGCCTTTGATGAGGAGGCCAGCTCTCCTAGTATCAGTGTTAGCGGAAGTAGTCATTGTGTAGTGTTTAAAGTGCTCATCGAATATCTATACAAGTCCTTTGCATGTACTGTCACTGCTGATAAATTAATATGCAGTATATAATCTATAAAGTCACAAGTGTCTATTGCTGTGTACTCTGGGCTGCATATTCTATTAAAAGTATTTAAACATTGAATTATTTATATTACAGGAACATGGACTTGGAGGTTGCTCATAAATTCCAGGACCTCCCCACCACTTTACTTCCATAGGCAGAGAGAGGGCCATCCCCGCGCCACCAGCTCTCCCAGCACCATCTCTACCCATAGGAATTGCTCCTCCTCCTCCAACTCCTTTACCTCTACTAACTGGTGTATTATTTTTTTTAAAGATTTTATTTTATTTGACAGAGAGAGATTGCAAGAGCAGGAACACAAGCAGGGGGAGTGGGAGAGGGAGAAGCAGGCTTCCCGTGGAGCAGGGAGCCCAATGCGGGGCTCGATCCCAGGACCCTGAGATTATGACCTGAGCCGAAGGCAGACGCTTAACAACTGAGCCACCCAGGCGCCCCTACTAACTGGTATATTATATCCACCATTACCTTTGTTTAGGGATGTCCTGCTCCATAATCATACTGTCTGCTCTAAATTATGAAACAAAGCAGAAATAAATATATAAACCTGAACTCCATGTATTGATTCTTGAATAGCAGCACTCGATTCTCCAGACTGGAGTCTAATAATCAAAGGCAACAAAGTAAATAATCAAAGGGCATCTTCTAGGCACTGGTTGTCATTAATGTGCAAGTAACTGCATAGCTGTGTACAAGTATGGTATGATGTTAAGAGACTATGCTGACTCTTTCCCTTTGTGAACTCACCATCTTGTGTTTCTTTTTCAGTAAAGTATCTAAATAATTGGAAACGCCATAGGGAACATGAAATTCGTGTAGAAGGTAAAAAGGAATTAAAATGGTGTAAGGATAATTGTATTAGTTTCTTAGGGCTGCCACAACAAATTACCACAAACTGAGTGGTTTATAACAACAAAAATTTCTCTCCCACAGTTCTGGGGGACAGAAGAATCAAGGTGTTGGTAGGGCCACATTCCCTAGAACCTACAGGAGACAGTTTCTTCCTTGCCTTTTCCACCTTCCAGAACTTTTGGCATCCCTTGGTTCATGGCCACATATCTCTGTTCTATCTTCACACTGCCTTCTCTTTCTAGTGTCTGTGTGTAAGCCTCCATTTGCCAGAAGTAGATACATGTGGTTGCATTTATGGCCAACACAAACATGTTTGCATGTTGATCTTACATTCTGCACCTTTGCCAAATTCATTATCAGGATTTGACATGGTGACCTACAGTATATCAAGTGTACATTTGAGTGACAAAACAAACCAATTAAAAGTCATGGGTCAGGGGCGCCTGGGTGGCTCAGTTGTTGGGCGTCTGCCTTCGGCTCAGGTCATGATCCCAGGTCCTGGGATCGAGCCCCGCATTGGGCTCCCTGCTCAATGGGAAGCCTGTTTCTCCCTCTCCCACTCCCCAGGCTTGTGTTCCCTCTCTCACTGTGTCTCTCTCTGTTAAATAAATAAATAAAATCTTTTTCTTTAAAAAAGGGTATTTTGTCAAGGGTTATTCTGCATCAGTTGAGATGATCATGTGGGTTTTCACCTTCATTCTATTTATGTGTATATTACATGGATTAATTTCCTCACATTCATCTACCCTTGCTTTCCTAGAGTAAAACTCACTTGATCTTGGTATATAATCTTTAAATATGCTTGGATTATGTTTGCTAGTATTTTGCTGAGGATTTTTATGTGTATAGTCAGACAAGATATTGGCCTGTAGTTTTCTTGTGTTATTTTTGCCTGGCTTTGGTACCAGGGTAATGCTGGTCTCAAAGAATGACACAGGATGTTATGACAGTTAATCTTATGTGTCAACATGGCTAAGCCATGGCACCTAGATGTTTGGTCCAACACCAATCTAAATGGTGACGTGAAGGTATTTTTAGATGAGATTAACATTTCAATCATTAAATCAGATTACTATCTACAAGGCAGGTGAGCTTTATCCAATCAGTTGAAGGCCATAGGAGACAAACAACAGAAGTCCCACAAAGAAGAGGGAATTCTACCTCCACTCTGCTGTAACACTCCATCTCATGGATCTCAAGCATGCCAGCCTACCGTGCAGATTTTGTACTTCTCAGCCTCAACTATCACATGAACCAATTTCATAAAATAAATCTCTTCATTTCTCTATATGGCTCAATTTCTCTGGGGAGCCCTAATATAGATGTGTTCCCAATTTATTAGAAGATTTGAGGATTAGTGCCAATTACTCTTTAAGTGGTGAAATTTCCCAGTGATGACATCTTGTCCTGGAATTGTATGTGATAGATTTTTAACTACTTAATCAAAATATGTAACTGCTAAAGGTCTGTTAAGATCATCTATACCTGCTTGAGTCAGCTTTGGGTACCTTGTGTGTTTCTACTAATTTTACCTTATTAATTGTTGAGTATAGTTGTTCATAATACAATCCAATCACCCATCTGATTTCTCTGACATAGGCCATAATGTCTCCTTACATTTTTAACTTGTTATTTCTATTTTCTCCAGTCTAGCTAAAGATCAATTTAATCTTTTCAAAGAACTGACTTTAGTTTTCTTCTCCTCTTCTGTATTTCCTTTATCCTTGCCTTATTTCCTTCTCTCTGCTTTTGCTTTGTGTTAGTTTGCTGATCTTCTGATTTCTAAGATTTTTTAAAAATCAACAGGTTGTTGATTTAAAGTCTCCTCTTTTTTAAAATACATGTTCATACAATTATAATTCTGAGTACTGCTTTAACTGCAGTATATACCATACAATTAACTTCTTTAGAGTGAACAATTCTGTGGTTTTTAGCATATTCAGAGTTGTATACACATTAGTAAAAATCAATTCAGAAAGTACCCCCCCCAGACTCATTACCAGGCTTTCCCATTTCCCACCAACCCAATTTTATTGCAAATGACATGGACATTTCAAGCCCTAAACACTGGCTCACAATGATGAAGGCCATTTTCCTTTGGAACTGCCTAGCAAGCTCCATCTCAGCCAAAGGCTTTAAAAGCTTATTAAGTAAGCAAAGGAGAGAAACAAGACCTGCACCCCTACTCCCTACCAATGGTGTATCCTGACCCAAAGAATTCAGAGTCCTATATTCTTAGGATCCTTCTCTATAAATGGATTCTCAACTGACCAGCAGGTCATGTGACATGCAGGTAAATGGGCACCAACTTTTTCCTCTCTGGCCCCAAACAGACCCACCACATTGACTTTCTAGTGATGAAGGCATTTACTCTATGTGGCTGACTTACAGTTTGACCAACCGATTTCCTCTGGGTGGACAATGACACTGGAAAACGTATCCGGTCATGTGCACTCGAACTCTGGTAAACAGAAACCTGTCCGCAGCCTCAGAGCCACTCCTAGCATAGAAGATGAAAAGAGAAATCTAATGTCCAAAGAGAAGGGCCACATGAAATAACCTATGTTCCTGCCCCCAGGCAGAGACACAGGCTGTAAGAAAAGGACAGGTTCAAGTGGAACAGGACGTTTACTCTGGCATAGATGTGCCAAGGCCACCTAGATGCTGGGACAGCAGCCAAAGACAAAAGAATGTGTATTATTCTGTGAGCACTGTGGAGGCAAAAACAGGTGAAATGTAGATGGCCCTCTGTGTCTGGATTGTTGTCAATGGCATTCAACGCCAAAACATACACAGTGAAAAACCACAAGAGGTTCCCAATGCAGGAAGGGGATTAGAAGACAGATGGACAAATTGAGAACAGTCACCAAGCAATGGTAAGAGCTTTTGCTTGGACTGGGAGAAATTTCTACCCACAATAGCATCTCCAAGGCGTTACAGAAAAGTACAGGAGTTTGGAAATACACATTTCCATGTACACACGATGTATATATGTATGAATAAACAAATGACTGGGGGTTTGACGGTAGAGTACAGACATTCTCTCAAGAACTGCTTCTTAGAAAAGGCTGATGAACAAATGATCCTCATCAAGGTCATAACTGTGTAGACGGAGCCACGGGGCCACTGTCCCATGGACCTCACTGCCCCCTACCTGTCCACAACCATCCTGGGGGCACCCAACGGCAAAGTGACTGCCTGAGGCTCCTTCCTGGAGGTGAGCCTGGGCAATCCACCTCCCCTCTTCCCAGACCTGGACCTTATCAGTTCCTCTTGCTGCCATAATTGCCTACTCCCTCTAGGGCTGCCTCCTGAGCCCTAAAGCTAGATGTAGTACTTGGCTGAGCACAGAAGAGAGGCAATACCTCAAGAAGAACAGGGGACCATACAGGTCATCCTGACACCTAGTGCTATAAATCAATGTCCTTGGAAAACTAGGATTCTGCCCCAGAACACCCATATGGATCTCCACCCACAAAAATGCACAGAAAACAGGGTCCCTGTTGCTAGGAAATGCAGGCTTAAAACTGAGATGTGATGATGGATGTATTCCTTGAGTGTCTATATGGATATTCCTACTGCCAGCAAGAAACCCAAAGGAAAAAACCAGGACCTGCCCCAAAAGCCTAGTAGAGTCAACCCCACTTGAAAAGCATGGATGACTTAACACCAGCCTCCCCCCCCTCCAGGGGGCCTTTTCTGATTCTCAAAAGGCTGAGCAGCCACACTTGCAAAAGCCTTGTGTTGGCATTTCTGGAGCAACAGTGCCATCAGGGGATACTTTCTGAGCAAAGCCTGCAGATGCTGTCTGTGGATCCTCTGAGGAAGCTCTATGGTGGGAAGAAGGGTGGGACTGGGGCACCCCGAACATTCTGGATCAGACCCAGCAGCCTGGCCACCTCCAATATCAGGAAACAACACAGGATGGACGGAACCCAGCTCTGGCTACAGAGAATGCTGGCTTCCCCAGGCTGTGGGGCGTGGCCTCGGCAGGCGACATGTTAGGAACCCAGTCCCGGAAGCTCATAATCCAGGTCACCTGGCCTGTGGATCCTTGCCTTCAGTCCAAAGCAAGTTTGGCCAGTGGAGTTCCTCGGGTCTCAGGGCAACAAGGAACCCAGGACTGGAGTGCCCAGGCCAAGACACCACAGGAACAGGAGAAAGGGGAGGTGACAGCCACTTTGTCAGGGCAGCATTCTGCAGACAGGATAAAGAATTTCCTTGGGGCGCCTGGGTGGCTCAGATGGTTAAGCGTCTGCCTTCGGCTTGGGTGATGATCCCAGGGTCCTAGGATCCAGCCCCACATCGGGCTCCTGGCTCAGCAGGGAGCCTGCTTCTCCCTCTCCCTCTGCCTCTTCTGCTCATGTTCTCTCTCTGTATCTCTGTGTCTCAAATGAATGAATAAAATATTAAAAAAAAAAAAAAATTTCTTGACGATTTTGGTACTAGGCCCAGACAAGGAAGAAGAATGCCAGTGTACCACATGTTAGAACTAGAGTTGTTTTGCTTACTTTGGTTCCCACTAAAAAGAATCTGAGGCCCAGGCCCCACTGTATCCCAGGCAGCCCTACCTGTCCCACATGACAAAGGGTGTGGATATGCACTAAGGATGGGAGGGAACAGGAGCAGACGTGCCCAGGATTAGTACCTTGAGGTGGACATCATCCTCCAAAGAGAGAATCCAGGTATTCTCCTCATACACTTCAGGAACTTTGCAGCCCAGGAACACCATATCCCATAGCAACCTCCCCACATACAGGTGTATGAACTGGATCCTCTTTGTGGAGACTCCTGGGATTTCCCACGTGGGTATATGTTCTGTGGTGCACCCATTGGCCTGCAGCAGGGGCAGACAGAGACCACTTTATTTTTTTTTTATCTCATTATTCTTTTTCTAGAGAGAGCATGAGAGAGAGCAGGAATGGGTCGGTGGCTGTGGGGGGAAGCAGAGGGAGAAACTTAAGCAGGCTCCACACCCAGCAGAGCCCAATGTGGGGCTCGGTCCCACAACCCTGAGATCATGACCTGAACCAAAATCAAGAGATGGACCCTTAAGCGACTCAGCTACTCAGCCACTCAGGCTCCCCAAATGGAGACCACTTAATCAGACCATATACATCAGGACCTGGCCCCAAGGTAAGGAAAACAGGTTGAACACAAAAGGTTCAACCCCCTGGGCCTACCCAGGCCAAATGTGTTCTCTTGCCTAATGGGAGGGACACATGGCCAAATACCCACAGCCCCCTGGCCTGGGCTCCTTTGGAGCCAGTTTTTCTAGGCCTGTCCAGACATGGCAGCCACCAAGATCCCAAACCTTTGTTCCCTGTGTCAGACCTCCAGGTCTGGAGACCAAGATCTTGTACCCGTGCCTGTCTCTGATGCTCCCATGGCCTGACTCAGCTTTGCGCCACGCCTACCCCTGTGTCGAGTGGACCTCTTCACCTCCCAGGGACGCCGACCTTCTCCCATGTCTCATTCCTTTGTCACTCCTCCCCAGGAAGTGATGGTACAAGGTTTGCGAGATTTGCAAAAGCATTTCCTCTTGAGGACAGTATTGCACCAGAAATGCGAACCTGCCCCTCCATCCGAGTCCCCTCCCTCCGCCCTTCGCTAACAGAAAAACTGGCAGCCTTTGTGCAGCCTGGCTAACACAAGGTGGCTCACCATCATGGTCACTTTGGGGTAAAGGGACACAAGCCTCAAAGTCTGGCGCTCCATCCTGCAGGGCCTGGGTCTCTCTAGCATCCTCCCGGACTTCATAACACGAAAGCAATGACTCCCCATCTAGGCACCCTAGCAGTGAACCTGAAAAGTATCCATGGCTATTTCTTTGCACTCCACGTTTGTCTCAGACATCTGGAAACACAGTGAAGATAGGAAGAGAGGCACAGCCAGTGCCCCGCGGAGCACATACTTCCAGAACATTCTCCCCAGTGACTGAGAGCAGTCTAAACGGAAACACCTAGCAGCCAGACACGAAGGTCTGCAGCAGCCCACTGTCACTGGAGTCAAGAGGAAGACGAATCACCCACAGCAAGAGAGACAATGGACAAGGACTGAGGACCTAGCTCTTCTCCAGTGATGGCCCCCAGGTTCTGGAGTGGACGGTGACACACGCAGGTCAGATGGGAAGGCAGTCTGACACTGTACCACAGATGCCAAAGCCCCAGGTTGCAGAGAGAAGAGTAGCAAGAGAGAAAAGAGAACCTAGTGTCTGAAGAGAAAGGACAACTGAAGTAGCCTATGCCTCTGCCTCCAGGAAGGATCCAAGGCACTGGACACTGGGTACTGTTATAAAAGAAATACAAAGGATCAAGTATAACAGGACATTGATTTTGTACAGATGTGCCAAAGCCAGGGGACTTCCTGGCTGTGAGAGCAGTCAAATGCAAAAGAGTGTTATTACTACAGGAGCTTTAGGGAGTCAGGGCAAGGAAATGGAGAATGCCCTCTGGATCTGTTGGATTTCATTATCATTGAACCCCAAAAGATTCATGACAAAAATTAAGTCCCCACTGAGGGATGGAGGATGAAAGATGGAGACAACTTGGGAGCCATCACACAAGGGTAAGGATATCTGCTTTGATTTGGAGAAATTTCTTTCCACATTGGTGTCTCCAGGCAGTTATAGGGAAAAGTACAGAAGGGAAATTTTACATGCAGTTGACAGCTGAGTAACATGGGGGTTGGAAGCTGACAAGTGCCCTCGCCCAGTTGAAAATCCATGTACAACTTTTCACTCCCCCCGAAACCTAATAACAATGGTTGACCAGAGATCTCTCCAATTACATAAACAATTAACACTTATTTTGTACCTGTCACTTGTGTATTCTTAAAGTGAACTGGAGAGAAATTTTTTAAGAAAAGCATAAGGAAAACACATTTACAGTGCTGTACTGCATTTATTGAAAAATCTGCATACTTAAGTGCCTTATGCAATTCAGATCAATGCAATTCAAACCCATGGTCTTCAAGGGTCAACTGTGTATGTAACACACAGACGCTTCTATGTGTGTGTATGTATTTACAAATGAATGAATGAAAGGTGAATGAAAGTGGATTTTCCAAGTGGAATACGGACACATTCCCAAGGATGGTGTCCCAGCAGGGTCTCCTGAACAGAGTGGCCCTCACCCAGGTCATCTGACTGTGTGGATGGAGTCACTGGGCTCTCCACCGTCCCGTGGACCCTAACACCCTGCACCCACCCACAACCATCCCGGGGCACATGATGGCAGAGTGACTGCCTGAGGCTCCTGGAGGTGAGCCTGAGCAGCCCACCTCCCTTCCTCTAACCAGACCTGGATCCTGTCATTTCTTCTTGCTGCCACAATGGCCCACACCCTCTAGGGCCTGCTCCTGAGCCCTTAAGCTGGATGAAGTAGTTGGGGGAGCACAGAAGACAGGCGATACCTCAAGGAGAAAAGGGGACATCAAGAACTTGTGCCACCTACTGTTACGAACCAATGTCCTCAGAAAGCAAGGATTCTGCCCAAACACTCCCACGTGGAGGTCTAGTCACAAGTGTACCAAAACCACCACCACCACAGGGTCCCTGCTCCCGGGAAATGTGTACATAAAACTCCTGGAGAGACGTGGATCCAAGCATGTTCGGATTCCTTTGGCTGTCATCATGGTACATTCCTACTGCCAATAAGCCCAAGAGGAAGAGCCACGACCTCCCAACAGCCCAGTATAGCAACCCTATTTGGGGTTAGATGGCTTCTGGGCCTCCATGAGCCCTTTTTAATACACAAAAGGGAGGAGGGAAGGCCCCACAGCAACCAAGGATGGCTTTTCTGGAGCAACAGTGCCATCAAGTGGAAAATTTTTGAGCAAGGCCTGCAGCATCTGTCTGTGCGGCCGCTCAGAAAGGCCTCGGATGGGAGGAAGGGTGGGTTTGGGGCACCCACAAGCTTCTGGGCTGGACACAGCGAATGGGCACAGCTCCAGAATTGGCGGGGAAGCGACACAGGGCGGATGGAGCTGGGCTCCCACAACAAGGAGCCCCAGTGCACCAGGCTGCCTACCCTCAGGCCTCTAGCCTCCCCAGACTGCAGGGGCATGGCCTCGGCAGCCGCCATGTTAAGGGAACAAAGAGCGCTGAGGCTCCTACTCCCGGGCATCTGGCCTGTGGAACCTTGCCTTTGATTCCGAGGTGAGCATGGTCAGTGCGGGGTCTCAGGGCCATGGGGAACCCAGGATTGGAAGCTCCAGGCTCAAAAACCATATAATCCCGGGAAGGGTAGGAGGTGGTCACCCTCTCAGGGGCAGCATTTTGCATGAAAGATGGAGAACTGGATCATTTGGTACTAGACCCAGACAAAAAAGAGCAATTCAGATTGCAGGTTAGAGCTAGAGTTATATTTTTTATATTTTGTATTTTGTCTTCCACTTAAAAGAGTCCGGGTGCCATGCCCCACAGTACCTGAGAAGGCCTAACTTGTCACATAAGACACAGGATGCAGATACCCACTCACCATATGATGGGATGGGACAAGTTTCACTACATCATATTCCCGACTGGGCGGATCCAGGTCTCTTTTCTGCACTTGTGATCAGAAATGCTGTAGCCCCGAACCACCCTATTCCTTGGCCTCCTTCCCTGTATATGGGTGTATGACCCAAGTCCTCTTCTTTGAGGAGACTCCAGAGATTTCCCACACAGGGTCCATGTTCTTATGGGTAGAGCCATCAGCCCTGCCCAGAAGAGCACACTAAGACCATTTTAATTTTTTTAAAGCTCTACACTCAACGTGGGGCTCAAAATCACAACCCTGAGATCAAGAGTCACATGCTCTACTGACTGACGTAGCCAGGTTCTCCAAGACCACTCTAAACTGGGACTAAACAGATCATATGTTGGGACCTGGACCCAAGGCTTGGCAAAGAGGGTTGACGCCCCCCCCCCTCAGAAAGCATAAGCCCACATAAGGACAGCTAGACACACATTCCAAGGACTCACACGTATGAAATGAAGGGGCAGGGAATGGGTTTCAGCACCCTTCCAAGAGGGGTGAGAACAAGGGGTATGTGTGGAGGAAGTAGAGCCTGGAGACTTGCTCCCCTACTGACACCCAACAGCTAAGAGCTAGGCAAAGAGCACGAGCCACCCAAGAGGGTCTTCCAGAAGTGGGTTATAGGGACACTCACAGTCTAGGAGAAAAGGCTGTGTGCCTGGGAGGATGTGCCTCGATCCTGTCTTTGGCGGACATGCTTCATCTGTGGCCCACCTTGGGGATAGGAGGGTTGAGTTCTGTTAACCCAACAGCTCTGAGTTTTAGACAGTGTCTTCAGACCTCTTGGTGATTCCCCGTTGTGGGAGCAAGCATGGGGTTGAGGCCTGGAGAGCCAGAGGTGAATGGAAGCCAGGACCGTCCCTTCTCATTCCATGTGTGAATCTCAGGACTTCTTGGGGGAAGGTGGCTGAGAAAGCTAAAGAATGCAAATGACTGGCCAGGGTGTCCTCATTACTCTGCTCCTCTCCAGTCCTCTACTCTTAGGGAGGTGGCTCCAGGAGCCCTGCAGATACGATTGTGCCAGAATCCTTGGAGAACCCAGGTGATGGCACCCCAGCTGCTGATTCCATTTCAGGCTCAGCAGAAGGTATCCTTCAACCCTGACTCCTTTGTCTGGAGGGCAGTTCTCTTCTGAACTCTGAGGGCTCTCATTCTGTGTCAGGTCCCTTCGGCACTGGGTAGTCAGGCTCCATATCTAATCCTGGGTTCAACAGAGATTCATCACTTAGCATGTTTCTATAGCAGCAACAGAAGTCCCACTCTAGAGCTCTTAGTAGTCTGGCTTGGCTTGCCAAGAAGAGACATCCGAGGCATTGCGCCCACACAGGCTAAACTTGCTTTTGCAATGAGGGAAAGGTGAATGTGGCCAAAGACCCCCAAAATGCTGACCAGGGCTCCTTTGGAGAGAATTCCTCTAGATTGGCACAGGCATGGGAGCCCCAAGGGTCCTGAGGCTTGGCTTCCTATGTGGGGCCAGCCAAGAATTCATGCTATGTGATTTTGCTCATGCCTGTCTCTGGAGTTTCCAAGGTCTCACTTGGCTTTGGGCTTCACTCTCCCTAGTGCCTAGTGGATCTCTTGGCATCCTGGGGACCCTCTTCCTTGGCCCACACTTCATTCTTCTTACTCCTTCCCAGGAGCAAGGTTAATATGATATCCAATTAGATATTTAGGAGGCAGTATTGCACCAGAAATGCCAAACCACCCCTTCACTCAAAGTCCTCTCACTCCACCCATAGCTAAGGGAGAAAAAAACCCCAACGAGGTGCCCTCTAGTTGACACAAGAAGTTTCATCGTCATAGCCACATTGGGGGTGGTGGATGTTTACCTCAAAGTCTAGCGCTACAACCTGCAGGACCTGGTCTACGTAGTGTCCTCTTTGCCTGCCTTCATGACAAAAATGCAATTACTCCCCAATGAGAGACCTCAGTGACTTACAAGAACATATCTGTAGATATTTCATTATCATCCTAGGTTTTTCGAAGAGCTCAAAAAACATGCTCGGTGTAGGCGCAGTATTACAGCCACCAGCAGACACAGTGGAGCACGGGACTATCAACATGGAAAATTGTAAGAAGTCACTCAAAGGCCAGCCTGATCAAGGGGCCTCAAAAAAGCAAACACAAGTTCTTTGGTGACCAGTGGAAACCAGCACTGTGATCAAGAAGTCCAACAACCCTGCAAAGAAGATGGAAGGACAAGAAAGACATGCCTCTAGTCTCATGGAGCCTCCAAGGATCAGGCACAGACACTGGCACAAACGAGTTAGTCTGGAGGACAAAAAGGAGCCCCAACAAAATTGACTAACTTACCTCAGGACTGGGCCAAGTAAAATCTCTAGACACAAAGCAAAGAAAATCAAGGATGGGAAACAACAAAGTGTGCATATCCTTTTGATGACCTGAAGATTCTATGAGTCCTTTGCTGACCAAAAGAGAACACTGCTGCAAATTGCCATTTCCCTCTTTACAAAGGTTATAGCAGGACCAAGAGAAAGGTTTCAAGGGCACTCGGAAACACAAAGCCAATATGCTTCCACTCCTAGGGGAAGAGGCACATGGTCAAAACCACACCTGGAAAAGACCCAGAGCACAAACCAGGGAACCTATACTCATCCAAACATACCCAAAGAAAAATGCCACAGGGTCCAAACCTACAATTCCCCAAACAAAAAACTGAGGGCACAAAGGGCCCATGCTCTGCCCTCCTTTAGCTCTCTAAAGCCTCAAAACTTGGAAGAAAGTTCGGCAACACTGGTAAGTGGAGACTTGCACATAAGATCCCTATGCTGTCCCAAATAAAAGTCCAACTTTACTCCCAAGCAAAAGGCAGCAAGGGGGTTCACTAGATAAGAAAGGAATTCGCTTGATGGCAGTATTCAACCAAGAATGCAAACGGACCCTTCCCCCACCCCCACCCCTACCCCCCCCCCTCCCCGCCTCTCCTCGCCGCCGTCCTGCCCCTCCCGCCCGCAAACAACATTGCGACGTGGACACTGGCCCCCACGGGTCACTGCGGAGGGCAGCGGGAAGCCGCACAACAGTCAGAAAAGCGCCCCGTGCCTATCCCAGGCTGCATCTCAGGACAGCTCCCACGGGAGGGGGCAGGCCAGGGACGGGCCAGCCCCACCTGTGCCACTGCTCAACGGACTGGGCCATCGCACCCCATTGCTGCTCATCTCTCCCTTCGATCGGCCCGGATGCTAGGGTGGACACCTCACGGTCCCTTTCAAGTGCGCCCTGACAACCCGTCTCCCGTGCCTGGGGCATAGGAGAAGAGGGAAAAAAAACCACACACACGCGCACACAACCCGAGATGCTGACAAACACACACACACACACACACACACACACACACACACACGTGCGCCGAACACGCTCGAAGAGACACAGGTACTCCCAGAAGCGCGCGCTAACGCTACTTCCTGTGAACGGACGCGTGCAGGCACAGGCTCACTCAGGCACCGTCCCCCAGAAAGAACGGTGGATCACAGTTCGACGTCACCCTTTTCCAGACCTCAGGAGGTGGCCCGCACACCCCACAGCAAGCGCCCCTATAGGTGAACCACAGGTGTCCCATTCTAGCCCACTCCCTGCGCCCAAGAGCATAACGGCGCTCCTTTCATGCACACGGGGCCCTCTCCCTGCTCTAGAATGGCACGAGACTCGTCCAACTTCAACCCTCGGGGAACACGTTTGCTTCCTGCCCTGCTTCGCCCACGCCTCTGGCCCGAGAGGCCCACCACCTCACTCCTCGCAGGACAGGGAGCAGATATTCGGTCCCTCCCGTGGCAAGCAACACAACATCCCACTCGCAAACCACCCCCGCTTGCCGTCCTCCACCTCCAGGGGGTCCTTCCGGTCCCTTCCCACGCTTCAGTTCTGCGAACCCTGGCTGAGGGACACCCTGTTGGACACAAACCCTGCTCACCTGGGAGGCTCACGCCCCAAGGGCTAGGGTTGGGGCCGGGCCGGGGCCAGGGCTGGGCTGGCGGGGCGGGTAGGGGGAGAAGGAAGATGCACCAGAGGGGCTCTGTTCTTTCAGTTTGGAGCTAAAGGGCCCCGGAAAGAGAAAGGTCCACCCCAGATAGGCCGGCACGGGCCAAGTCGGTAGTGGGCCCGTGGCACCGGTCCAGGCACGCACGCACGCACCCCCGCCCGCCCACCTCCCGGGCCGACACGAAGGGAGCCAGAGCGGCAGGCGGTCGCCAGATGGGAGCCAGAGCGTCCACCGCCCCTCTGGGGGTCGCCTGCGCCCCCACGCTCCTCTCCCCTGACACGCGCTAGGCCCGGGCCGGCCTCAAGTCCAAAGGGTCATCCCGGACACTGTCGCCTGCCGGGCCTTCCAAGCAGGCTCGTGGACAGTTTCCCAACCGCACCCACGCCAAGCCCGCCCCTGCCCGGCTGAAACCCCCAGTCTCCGTTCGCCGAGGCCTGCCACCCACTCTAAGGATTCCCTCCCGCCCACAAAGCAAAGGCTTGAGCAGCCTTGAGGCGCAGGCAGGAGCCACGGAAGACCCCCAAGGGGGGATGCGCCGCCTCGGGAAGGAAGGGCCTGGCTCCAATGACAGTCAACCACCCGGATGGTCGAGGTGGCGCCAAGGGAGGTGACACAGGTGGCCCTAGCTCAGCTGGGGCGGCACTGGGTTCGCGGTCGGCTCTCCAAACACAGCGTGGGAACGGCCCCGCCCCCCCCCCCCCCCGGTACCCCACGGCGCCCAGGTCGGGAATGGTGACAGCGGCCACGGATACCCTTCCCAGGGTCCGATCGAAACCTCAAGGACCCCATCCTCGGGAGTCACCGCATCGACACCCCCCTTCCCCACCTGGAGTCAAGAGTAGGCCAGCGAAGCCCTGCTCCAAGACCGCGGGCCCAGGGTGAGCCGGCTGCATCCCTCTGGGTGGGCACCGGAGAGGTCAAGCAGGGCGGTCGACGGTTGGGGGAACCCAAGCTCCGCGGGTGCGGCCGTTGGCGCCGCAGCTCTCGCGCAACGGGTGGGGGAGGAGGAGATTCAGCAGGTCAATACCTCGGGGGCCTTGGGCGGGGCGTGGCGTTGACCACGAAGGAGGTGAGCGACCAGCGGCGGAGGCCCCCACCCCCAAAACGGAGCCCACAGGGCTTTTCCGACGCTGACGTGGTGTGAGGAGAAGGGGCAACCGGCCGCCTTCAGCACTGGCTGGGGGTATTGGGGCGTGCCGGGGGCGAGGCGCGGGGAACGTGCGCGGCGGACGCGCGTGGACGCCCGGAGCGGGGAAGGCTCGCCCCAGCCTGGCCCTTCTTCCACATGTGCGAGCGGCTACTGGGACCGCCGGGCTCTCCACTAAGGTTGGTCCGGCTGATCCAGAGCGTGAGCCTCCTTCGGGGCACGGGCAGACGGGCGCCTGACTGTCGGTGCAGCGGGCCAAAGGGGGCTGGGCCCGCTGCCCAGGGGCTGCCACCCAACGGTGCCGGGCCCTATCGGCCGACCCTCCACGCGGTCCGTTGATGACCAGCTCCGAAGCAGGTGTGCCCTGGGGATGCACAGCCAGGGGCCATGCCTTGTCATTGCCCTGAAGACTCTGGTGGGATGTTGGAGAAGGTGGCCTAAGAAGCGAAGTGGGCCGAGCCCGAGGCCTTGGCGGACCGAGGGCTCCGCCTAGAATCCAGCTGGGGAGCGCTTCGGTGTGCCCCACGGCCAGAGGGGGGGAAGCCCCACGAGATGGCACTGCAGCTGCCCTGCCTGGGTCAGGCAACCGCGTCTTAGGCCCGGGCCCGGTTGGGAGGGGCGGTGAGGGGGGAGGGTGCTAGGAGGGCGGCGGAGGTGGCGGGGGAAAAGGGTGCGGCGGCGGAGGCTCCCGGCTGCTCCTTCCACTCTGGCTAGTCCCAGGATGAGCCTGGCCCTTCCGGACTCCGCTCCGCGCGGCAACGTAGGACCCGCCCCCGCCCCCGCCCACGCCGCCCGCAACACCAGAGACCACCTCAAAAACCCTTGACACCTGGTGGCCAAGCGGCACCCCTGGTCCCCTAACCGGACACAGGGACATCGGGGTCCCGCCGCCACGCCCACCGCCAATGGCAGGGGCCTCCAAATGCCCCTGCCCGAGCCCGCCTTTGGCGGGGCTTCCAGGGCCCCGATTCCACACAAGCCGATGCTGCCCCTGCTCCTAGGCGAAGGGGCAGGCGGCCAAACGCCCACGGGCCAGAGGCCCAACGCCCCCAGCCCGGCTGCGTGCTCCTTCCGCCTCCGGTCCCCACCAGACATGGCGGCCGCCAGAGCCCCGAGCCTTGGCTTCCCGAGCTGGACGCGCAGGGCCCCGGGACGTCGCGCTCTGTCCCGCTAGCCCTCCCTGGCGCCTCCCAGGTTGCCCGGGGGGAGCTCTGCACCTCCCGACAGTTGGAGGGTAGGAGGGAGGGCCCGATTCCGTCCCGCCTGCGACTCCCACATCACTCCACCCGAGGTAGCCGCAGAGCGGGGCTCCCGGGATCCCCATCGAGTCCCGCATGATGGCAGTATTGCTCCACGGACACCAGAGGGCCCTTCCCCCACGGCCTCTCCCTCCGCCCTTCGCCAAAGAAAAAAGGCCAAGCCCTGGCCACCGGGCTCCAACATGGCGGCTCCCACGTCCCCGTCCGCCCCCGCCGCTCTGCTCTCCTGGGGGAGCACAGTCCCGCTTCTGGGCTTGCGTGCCTCCACGGAGCCTGCCCAAAAGCAAGGGCGAGGCTCAGCGAGGCCCAGCGAGGTTCACCCAGGCTGCCGGCAGTGGCTATAATACGCTCCGGGCCTCCATCTTTACCCCCGCGGCTCTGCAGGACGCCTCAGGAGACACACTGGTCAGCTCGTGGTCCCAGAGCCCCAACCACCCATCCCTAGCCAGTCGGTGCCCGATCCTCCGTCAGGACTCCCCCAGAGGCCAGCGTGACCCTGAGGCCTCCAGCGGCCAGACACCAAGGGGGGCGGCGGCGGCGGCGGCTCACGGGCACGGGCCGGGAGGTCGGCAGAGGGGTCCACCTCCCACGGCCCGAGGACAGAGGGGCCCCGAGCACCGGGCCCTTCGCCCGTGGCCTCTCCTCGCCGCAGTCCCGCCCCTCCCCCCCACAAACGGCATTCCGACGTGCACCCTGGCCCGCACGAGTCAGTGCGGAGGGCAGGCGGCCGCCGCAGCAGGGCCGCCGACACGGCCCCGTGCCTGGCCCAGGCTGCGTCTCGGGACAGCTCCCACGGGACGGGGCAGGCCAGGGACGGGGCAGGCCAGGGACGGGGCAGGCCAGGGACGGGCCAGCCCCACGTGTGCCCCTGCTACCCGGACCCGGCCCTTTCCCAGCGGAGCGGGACCGGGCCATCGCATCCCACTGCTGCTCTTCTCTCCGCTCGATCGGCCCGGATCCTAGGGTGGACTCCTCACGGTCCCTTTCAAGTGCGCCCTGACATCCCGTCTCCCGTGCCTGGGGCAAAGGAGAAGAGGAAAAAAAAAACCACACACACGCGCACACACCCGGGTTGCTGACAAACACACACACACACACACACACGCGCGCGCGCGCGCGCGGAACACGCTCGAAGACACACAGGTACTCCCAGAAACGCGCGCTCACGCTACTTCCTGTGAACGGACGCGTGCACGCACAGGCTCACCCAGGCACCGTCCCCCAGAAAGAACGGTGGATCACAGTTCGACGTCACCCTTTTCCAAACCTCAGGAGGTGGTCCGCACGCCCCACAGCAAGCGCCCGTATAGGTGAACGACAGGTGTCCCATTCTACCCCACTGCCTGCGCCCAGGGGCATAACGGCGCTCCTTTCATGCACACGGGGCCCTCTCCCTGCTCTGGAATGGCACGAGACTCGTCCAACTTCAACCCTCGGGGAACACTTTTGCTTCCTTCCTGCTTCGCCCACGCCTCTGGCCCGAGAGGCCCACCACCTCACTCTTCCCAGGGCAGGGAGCAGATATTCGGTCCCTCCCGTGGCAAGCAACACAACACCCCACTCGCAAACCACCACCGCCTCAGGTCCTCCACCTCCAGAGAGTCCTTCCGGTCCCTTCCCACGCTTCAGTTCTGCGAAGCCTGGCTGAAAGACACCCTGTTGGACAGAAACCCAGCTCACCTGGGAGGCTCACGCCTGACCGCTGGGGCTGGGGCTGGGGCTGGGGCTCCGGCTGAGGCCCGGCCTCAGCCCGGGGGGCTGGGGGCTAGCGGTGGCTGGTGAGAAGGAAGATGCACCAGAGGAACTCTGTTCTTTCAGCTTGGAGCCAAGAGGCCCCCAAAAGAGACACGTCCACTCCAAGACACCACGGCACCGGTCCAGGGAGGCGTGCAGGCAGGCAGGCAGGCCCGCCCGCTCGCTCGCCCGCCCACCCACGCACCCACCCACCCAAATCCGCGGCCCACGTGAAGGGAGCCCGAGCGTCCACCGCCCCTCTGGGGGTCGCCTGCGCCCCCACGCTCCTGTCCCCTGACACGCGCTAGGCCCGGGCCGGCCTCAAGTCCAAAGGGTCATCCCGGACACTGTCACCTGGCCCGCCTTCTATGCAGGCTGGCGGACAGTTTCCCGACCTCACCGCCCACAACCCCGCACCGGCGAAACCCCCAGTCTCCGTTCTCCGAGGCCTGCCACCCACTCTAGGGATTCCCTCCCGCCCACAAAGCAAAGGCTTGAGCAGCCTTCAGGCGCAGGCAGGAGCCACGGAAGACCCCCCAAGGGGGGATGCGCCGCCTCGGAACGAAGGGCCTGGCTCCAAGGACAGTCAACCGCCCGGATGGTCGTGGTCATGCCCAGGGACGTGACGCAGGTGTCCCCTAGCTCAGCTGGGTCGGCACTGGGTTCGCGGTGGGCTCGCAGACACAGCGCGGGCACGGGGCCCCCGGTACCCCACGGCGCCCGGGTCGGGAATGGTGACAGAGGCCACGGATACCCTTCCCGGGGACCGCTCGAACCCTCAAGGACCCCGTCCTCCGGAGTCACCGCATCGACAGCCACCTTCCCCACCTGGAGTCAAGAGTAGGCCAGCGAAGCCCTGCTCCTCCACCGCGGGCCCAGGGTGATCCAGTTGCTCCCCTCTGGGTACGCCCCCGGGACGGCAAGCTGGGCGGCCGACGGTTCCGGGGACCCAAGCTCTGCGGGGGCCGCTGCTGGCGCCGGGACCCAAAGGGCGCGCGCAGGCCGCCGGGCTCTCGGGCGAGGGCTCGGGGACAAGGAGAGCCAGGGGGTCAACACCGGGGTGCCCCTGGCCAAGAAGAAGGTGTCTGGCCGAGAAGGAGGGGAGCGTGCACAGCCTCTCGCTTCACATCCTCCAACATACCCGCATCCCCCCCCCCCCCCCCCCCGCCCACTAAACACACACACTAAGGGGCTTTCTGGGAGCTGACGTGCGCTAGGAGAGGGGGCAACAGGCTGCCTTCAAGCGCTCGCTCGGGGTGGTGGTGGTGGACTTGTGCGGATGCTTGTGCATGCTTGGTCACACGTGTGGGGGGGAAGGCACGACCCATCCCCGACCTTCCTTCCACGTGTGAGGCTACTGGCAAAGCCGGGGTCTGCGCTAAGGTCGGCGCGTGTGCTCCAGAGCGGGAGCCTCCCTCGTGGCCTTGGCGGACGGGTGCCTGACTGTGGGTCCACCTGGGCCCACGGGGTTCGGGCCGCTGCCCAGAGGACGAGGCTCCGCTCCCTGGAGCCCCGGAAGCGGGAATGCTCCCCTCTGCCACAGCGGCCGAGATGTGGGAGCCGCCATGTTGGAGCCAGGGAGGGTGGACAATGGCCTGGCCTTTTCTTTTTGTTTTTCTTTCCGGCGTGGCCTTTTTTCTCCGGCAGAGGGCGGAGGGAGAGGCTCCTGGGGGAAGGGCCGGTTGGCATCCGTGGTGCAATACTGCCATCAAGCGGAACTCCTCGGCGGTCCCGTGAGCCCCGCGCTGCGCCTGCCCCGAGTGGACGGGCCCAGGAGTGACGTGGGAGTCCCAGGCGGGACTGGAGACGGGGGCCCTACCTCCGCGGCACCACACCCCGCCCCCACCACCGCGCGACTGCCCCGAGGTGCAGGGCTCCCCCCGGGCCACCTGGGAGGTTCCAGGGATGGGGAGCGGGACAGAGCGCGCGATCCCGGTGCCCAGGGCACCGGAAGCCAGGGCTCGGCACCCTGGCGGCCTCCGTGTCTGGGCGGGACTAGAGGGGTGCACGCCAGCCCGGAGGGGGAAGGAGCACCCAGCCGGGCCAGGGGCGCCACTCAGGCCTTTGGCCCACGGGCGTTGGGCGGCCGCCGGGCCCCTTCCCCAACGAGCCAGAGCAGGGTCGGTCTGGGAGGGCCCAGGGCCCTGACGGCCCTGCGTCCGGTTCTGGGGATCAGGTGTGGAGGCTGGCCACCCGGTGTCCAGGGACCTGGAGGGTGAGGTGGTCTCGGGAGGCGGCGGGGTAGGGGTACGGGAGATAGTGGTGGCCGATACCAGGAAGAGAGGTGTGCGGGAGGGACAGGCCCACCCTGGGACGAGCCAAAGTGGAAGCACCAGCAGCCTCCTTAGCCGTTCTCCCCACCCCGTCCCCGCCAAGGCGGCCACCAACCGCCGCTCCCACCCCCCCAAACCAGGCCTGGGCCCACGAATCCCTCGCCTGATACACACGGGGCAGCTGCAGGGCCATCTCTCGGGGCTTCCCCGCCTCTGGCGTCTGGCGGAGGCCTGGCCCCACTGCTCCCCCACCCAAGTCGAGGCCAAGCCGAGCCGCCCCGCCGAGGCCTCCGAGTTTGCACACTTCACGTTCTGGGCCACCTTCCCCAACGGGCCACCAGGGCGGGCAGGGCAATGACAAGGAACGGCCGGCTGGCTGACTCCTTCCTCTGGGGGCCAATGCCACGCTGGCTTCAGAGCTGGCTATCAACGCACCAGTGTGGAGCGCCTGCCAAAAGGGCCGGGCACCTTGGGACTGCGGGCCCCTTCTCTCCCGCCTGGGGCTCCGAATTCACTCCAGGGCACGCCACGGCCGGGGGCTCACGGGATCGCAGAACAGTTCCGCTTGATGGCAGTATTGCACCAAGAATGCCAACCGGCCCTTCCCCCACGGCCTCTCCCTCCGCCCTTAGCCAGGGAAAAAAGGCCAAGCAAGCCCTGGCCACCGGGCTCCAACATGGCGGCTCCCACGTCCCCGTCTGCCCCCGCCGCTCTGCTCTCCTGGGGGAGCACACTCCCGCTTCTGGGCTTGCGTGCAGCGGAGCCTCGTCCCCTCTGGCTCCACGGAGCCTGCCCAAAAGCAAGGGCGAGGCTCAGCGAGGCCCAGCGAGGTTCACCCAGGCTGCCGGCAGTGGCCATAATCCTCTCCGGGCCTCCATCTTTACCCCCGCGGCTCTGCAGGACGCCTCAGGAGACACACTGGTCAGCTCGTGGGCCCAGAGCCCCAACCACCCATCCCTAGCCAGTCGGTGCCCGATCCTCCGTCAGGACTCCCCCAGAGGCCAGTGTGACCCTGAGGCCTCCAGCGGCCACACACAAAGGGCGGCGGCGGCGGCGGCCCCCGGGCACGGGCCGGGAGGTCGGCAGAGGGGTCCACCTCCCACGGCCCGAGGACAGAGGGGCCCCGAGCACCGGGCCCTTCGCCCGTGGCCTCTCCTCGCCGCCGCCCCGCCCCTCCCCGCCACAAACGGCATTCCGACGTGGACCCTGGCCCGCACGGGTCAGTGCGGAGGGCAGGCGACCACCGCAGCAGAGCCGCCGACACGGCCCTGTGCCTGGCCCAGGCTGCGTCTCGGGACAGCTCCCAAGGGACGGGGCAGGCCGGGGACGGGCCAGCCCCACGTGTGCCCCTGCTCTCCCGGACCCGACCCTTTCCCAGCGGAGCGGGACCGGGCCATCGCATCCCACTTCTGTTCTTCTCTCCCCTCGATCGGCCCGCATCCTAGGGTGGACACCTCACGGTCCCTTTCAAGTGCGCCCTGACAACCCGTCTCCCGTGCCTGGGGCATAGGAGAAGAGGGAAAAAAAACCACACACACGCGCACACACCCGAGATGCTGACAAACACACACACACACACACACACACACACACACACGTGCGCCGAACACGCTCGAAGAGACACAGGTACTCCCAGAAGCGCGCGCTAACGCTACTTCCTGTGAACGGACGCGTGCAGGCACAGGCTCACTCAGGCACCGTCCCCCAGAAAGAACGGTGGATCACAGTTCGACGTCACCCTTTTCCAGACCTCAGGAGGTGGCCCGCACACCCCACAGCAAGCGCCCCTATAGGTGAACCACAGGTGTCCCATTCTAGCCCACTCCCTGCGCCCAAGAGCATAACGGCGCTCCTTTCATGCACACGGGGCCCTCTCCCTGCTCTAGAATGGCACGAGACTCGTCCAACTTCAACCCTCGGGGAACACGTTTGCTTCCTGCCCTGCTTCGCCCACGCCTCTGGCCCGAGAGGCCCACCACCTCACTCCTCGCAGGACAGGGAGCAGATATTCGGTCCCTCCCGTGGCAAGCAACACAACATCCCACTCGCAAACCACCCCCGCTTGCCGTCCTCCACCTCCAGGGGGTCCTTCCGGTCCCTTCCCACGCTTCAGTTCTGCGAACCCTGGCTGAGGGACACCCTGTTGGACACAAACCCTGCTCACCTGGGAGGCTCACGCCCCAAGGGCTAGGGTTGGGGCCGGGCCGGGGCCAGGGCTGGGCTGGCGGGGCGGGTAGGGGGAGAAGGAAGATGCACCAGAGGGGCTCTGTTCTTTCAGTTTGGAGCTAAAGGGCCCCGGAAAGAGAAAGGTCCACCCCAGATAGGCCGGCACGGGCCAAGTCGGTAGTGGGCCCGTGGCACCGGTCCAGGCACGCACGCACGCACCCCCGCCCGCCCACCTCCCGGGCCGACACGAAGGGAGCCAGAGCGGCAGGCGGTCGCCAGATGGGAGCCAGAGCGTCCACCGCCCCTCTGGGGGTCGCCTGCGCCCCCACGCTCCTCTCCCCTGACACGCGCTAGGCCCGGGCCGGCCTCAAGTCCAAAGGGTCATGCCGGACACTGTCGCCTGCCGGGCCTTCCAAGCAGGCTCGTGGACAGTTTCCCAACCGCACCCACGCCAAGCCCGCCCCTGCCCGGCTGAAACCCCCAGTCTCCGTTCGCCGAGGCCTGCCACCCACTCTAAGGATTCCCTCCCGCCCACAAAGCAAAGGCTTGAGCAGCCTTGAGGCGCAGGCAGGAGCCACGGAAGACCCCCAAGGGGGGATGCGCCGCCTCGGGAAGGAAGGGCCTGGCTCCAATGACAGTCAACCACCCGGATGGTCGAGGTGGCGCCAAGGGAGGTGACACAGGTGGCCCTAGCTCCGCTGGGGCGGCACTGGGTTCGCGGTCGGCTCTCCAAACACAGCGTGGGAACGGCCCCGCCCCCCCCCCCCCCCGGTACCCCACGGCGCCCAGGTCGGGAATGGTGACAGCGGCCACGGATACCCTTCCCAGGGTCCGATCGAAACCTCAAGGACCCCATCCTCGGGAGTCACCGCATCGACACCCCCCTTCCCCACCTGGAGTCAAGAGTAGGCCAGCGAAGCCCTGCTCCAAGACCGCGGGCCCAGGGTGAGCCGGCTGCATCCCTCTGGGTGGGCACCGGAGAGGTCAAGCAGGGCGGTCGACGGTTGGGGGAACCCAAGCTCCGCGGGTGCGGCCGTTGGCGCCGCAGCTCTCGCGCAACGGGTGGGGGAGGAGGAGATTCAGCAGGTCAATACCTCGGGGGCCTTGGGCGGGGCGTGGCGTTGACCACGAAGGAGGTGAGCGACCAGCGGCGGAGGCCCCCACCCCCAAAACGGAGCCCACAGGGCTTTTCCGACGCTGACGTGGTGTGAGGAGAAGGGGCAACCGGCCGCCTTCAGCACTGGCTGGGGGTATTGGGCGTGCCGGGGGCGAGGCGCGGGGAACGTGCGCGGCGGACGCGCGTGGACGCCCGGAGCGGGGAAGGCTCGCCCCAGCCTGGCCCTTCTTCCACATGTGCGAGCGGCTACTGGGACCGCCGGGCTCTCCACTAAGGTTGGTCCGGCTGATCCAGAGCGTGAGCCTCCTTCGGGGCACGGGCAGACGGGCGCCTGACTGTCGGTGCAGCGGGCCAAAGGGGGCTGGGCCCGCTGCCCAGGGGCTGCCACCCAACGGTGCCGGGCCCTATCGGCCGACCCTCCACGCGGTCCGTTGATGACCAGCTCCGAAGCAGGTGTGCCCTGGGGATGCACAGCCAGGGGCCATGCCTTGTCATTGCCCTGAAGACTCTGGTGGGATGTTGGAGAAGGTGGCCTAAGAAGCGAAGTGGGCCGAGCCCGAGGCCTTGGCGGACCGAGGGCTCCGCCTAGAATCCAGCTGGGGAGCGCTTCGGTGTGCCCCACGGCCAGAGGGGGGGAAGCCCCACGAGATGGCACTGCAGCTGCCCTGCCTGGGTCAGGCAACCGCGTCTTAGGCCCGGGCCCGGTTGGGAGGGGCGGTGAGGGGGGAGGGTGCTAGGAGGGCGGCGGAGGTGGCGGGGGAAAAGGGTGCGGCGGCGGAGGCTCCCGGCTGCTCCTTCCACTCTGGCTAGTCCCAGGATGAGCCTGGCCCTTCCGGACTCCGCTCCGCGCGGCAACGTAGGGCCCGCCCCCGCCCCCGCCCACGCCGCCCGCAACACCAGAGACCACCTCAAAAACCCTTGACACCTGGTGGCCAAGCGGCACCCCTGGTCCCCTAACCGGACACAGGGACATCGGGGTCCCGCCGCCACGCCCACCGCCAATGGCAGGGGCCTCCAAATGCCCCTGCCCGAGCCCGCCTTTGGCGGGGCTTCCAGGGCCCCGATTCCACACAAGCCGATGCTGCCCCTGCTCCTAGGCGAAGGGGCAGGCGGCCAAACGCCCACGGGCCAGAGGCCCAACGCCCCCAGCCCGGCTGCGTGCTCCTTCCGCCTCCGGTCCCCACCAGACATGGCGGCCGCCAGAGCCCCGAGCCTTGGCTTCCCGAGCTGGACGCGCAGGGCCCCGGGACGTCGCGCTCTGTCCCGCTAGCCCTCCCTGGCGCCTCCCAGGTTGCCCGGGGGGAGCTCTGCACCTCCCGACAGTTGGAGGGTAGGAGGGAGGGCCCGATTCCGTCCCGCCTGCGACTCCCACATCACTCCACCCGAGGTAGCCGCAGAGCGGGGCTCCCGGGATCCCCATCGAGTCCCGCATGATGGCAGTATTGCTCCACGGACACCAGAGGGCCCTTCCCCCACGGCCTCTCCCTCCGCCCTTCGCCAAAGAAAAAAGGCCAAGCCCTGGCCACCGGGCTCCAACATGGCGGCTCCCACGTCCCCGTCCGCCCCCGCCGCTCTGCTCTCCTGGGGGAGCACAGTCCCGCTTCTGGGCTTGCGTGCCTCCACGGAGCCTGCCCAAAAGCAAGGGCGAGGCTCAGCGAGGCCCAGCGAGGTTCACCCAGGCTGCCGGCAGTGGCTATAATACGCTCCGGGCCTCCATCTTTACCCCCGCGGCTCTGCAGGACGCCTCAGGAGACACACTGGTCAGCTCGTGGTCCCAGAGCCCCAACCACCCATCCCTAGCCAGTCGGTGCCCGATCCTCCGTCAGGACTCCCCCAGAGGCCAGCGTGACCCTGAGGCCTCCAGCGGCCAGACACCAAGGGGGGCGGCGGCGGCGGCGGCTCACGGGCACGGGCCGGGAGGTCGGCAGAGGGGTCCACCTCCCACGGCCCGAGGACAGAGGGGCCCCGAGCACCGGGCCCTTCGCCCGTGGCCTCTCCTCGCCGCAGTCCCGCCCCTCCCCCCCACAAACGGCATTCCGACGTGCACCCTGGCCCGCACGAGTCAGTGCGGAGGGCAGGCGGCCGCCGCAGCAGGGCCGCCGACACGGCCCCGTGCCTGGCCCAGGCTGCGTCTCGGGACAGCTCCCACGGGACGGGGCAGGCCAGGGACGGGGCAGGCCAGGGACGGGGCAGGCCAGGGACGGGCCAGCCCCACGTGTGCCCCTGCTACCCGGACCCGGCCCTTTCCCAGCGGAGCGGGACCGGGCCATCGCATCCCACTGCTGCTCTTCTCTCCGCTCGATCGGCCCGGATCCTAGGGTGGACTCCTCACGGTCCCTTTCAAGTGCGCCCTGACATCCCGTCTCCCGTGCCTGGGGCAAAGGAGAAGAGGAAAAAAAAAACCACACACACGCGCACACACCCGGGTTGCTGACAAACACACACACACACACACACACGCGCGCGCGCGCGCGCGGAACACGCTCGAAGACACACAGGTACTCCCAGAAACGCGCGCTCACGCTACTTCCTGTGAACGGACGCGTGCACGCACAGGCTCACCCAGGCACCGTCCCCCAGAAAGAACGGTGGATCACAGTTCGACGTCACCCTTTTCCAAACCTCAGGAGGTGGTCCGCACGCCCCACAGCAAGCGCCCGTATAGGTGAACGACAGGTGTCCCATTCTACCCCACTGCCTGCGCCCAGGGGCATAACGGCGCTCCTTTCATGCACACGGGGCCCTCTCCCTGCTCTGGAATGGCACGAGACTCGTCCAACTTCAACCCTCGGGGAACACTTTTGCTTCCTTCCTGCTTCGCCCACGCCTCTGGCCCGAGAGGCCCACCACCTCACTCTTCCCAGGGCAGGGAGCAGATATTCGGTCCCTCCCGTGGCAAGCAACACAACACCCCACTCGCAAACCACCACCGCCTCAGGTCCTCCACCTCCAGAGAGTCCTTCCGGTCCCTTCCCACGCTTCAGTTCTGCGAAGCCTGGCTGAAAGACACCCTGTTGGACAGAAACCCAGCTCACCTGGGAGGCTCACGCCTGACAGCTGGGGCTGGGGCTGGGGCTGGGGCTCCGGCTGAGGCCCGGCCTCAGCCCGGGGGGCTGGGGGCTAGCGGTGGCTGGTGAGAAGGAAGATGCACCAGAGGAACTCTGTTCTTTCAGCTTGGAGCCAAGAGGCCCCCAAAAGAGACACGTCCACTCCAAGACACCACGGCACCGGTCCAGGGAGGCGTGCAGGCAGGCAGGCAGGCCCGCCCGCTCGCTCGCCCGCCCACCCACGCACCCACCCACCCAAATCCGCGGCCCACGTGAAGGGAGCCCGAGCGTCCACCGCCCCTCTGGGGGTCGCCTGCGCCCCCACGCTCCTGTCCCCTGACACGCGCTAGGCCCGGGCCGGCCTCAAGTCCAAAGGGTCATCCCGGACACTGTCACCTGGCCCGCCTTCTATGCAGGCTGGCGGACAGTTTCCCGACCTCACCGCCCACAACCCCGCACCGGCGAAACCCCCAGTCTCCGTTCTCCGAGGCCTGCCACCCACTCTAGGGATTCCCTCCCGCCCACAAAGCAAAGGCTTGAGCAGCCTTCAGGCGCAGGCAGGAGCCACGGAAGACCCCCCAAGGGGGGATGCGCCGCCTCGGAACGAAGGGCCTGGCTCCAAGAACAGTCAACCGCCCGGATGGTCGTGGTCATGCCCAGGGACGTGACGCAGGTGTCCCCTAGCTCAGCTGGGTCGGCACTGGGTTCGCGGTGGGCTCGCAGACACAGCGCGGGCACGGGGCCCCCGGTACCCCACGGCGCCCGGGTCGGGAATGGTGACAGAGGCCACGGATACCCTTCCCGGGGACCGCTCGAACCCTCAAGGACCCCGTCCTCCGGAGTCACCGCATCGACAGCCACCTTCCCCACCTGGAGTCAAGAGTAGGCCAGCGAAGCCCTGCTCCTCCACCGCGGGCCCAGGGTGATCCAGTTGCTCCCCTCTGGGTACGCCCCCGGGACGGCAAGCTGGGCGGCCGACGGTTCCGGGGACCCAAGCTCTGCGGGGGCCGCTGCTGGCGCCGGGACCCAAAGGGCGCGCGCAGGCCGCCGGGCTCTCGGGCGAGGGCTCGGGGACAAGGAGAGCCAGGGGGTCAACACCGGGGTGCCCCTGGCCAAGAAGAAGGTGTCTGGCCGAGAAGGAGGGGAGCGTGCACAGCCTCTCGCTTCACATCCTCCAACATACCCGCATCCCCCCCCCCCCCCCCCCCCCGCCCACTACACACCCACACTAAGGGGCTTTCTGGGAGCTGACGTGCGCTAGGAGAGGGGGCAACAGGCTGCCTTCAAGCGCTCGCTCGGGGTGGTGGTGGTGGACTTGTGCGGATGCTTGTGCATGCTTGGTCACACGTGTGGGGGGGAAGGCACGACCCATCCCCGACCTTCCTTCCACGTGTGAGGCTACTGGCAAAGCCGGGGTCTGCGCTAAGGTCGGCGCGTGTGCTCCAGAGCGGGAGCCTCCCTCGTGGCCTTGGCGGACGGGTGCCTGACTGTGGGTCCACCTGGGCCCACGGGGTTCGGGCCGCTGCCCAGAGGACGAGGCTCCGCTCCCTGGAGCCCCGGAAGCGGGAATGCTCCCCTCTGCCACAGCGGCCGAGATGTGGGAGCCGCCATGTTGGAGCCAGGGAGGGTGGACAATGGCCTGGCCTTTTCTTTTTGTTTTTCTTTCCGGCGTGGCCTTTTTTCTCCGGCAGAGGGCGGAGGGAGAGGCTCCTGGGGGAAGGGCCGGTTGGCATCCGTGGTGCAATACTGCCATCAAGCGGAACTCCTCGGCGGTCCCGTGAGCCCCGCGCTGCGCCTGCCCCGAGTGGACGGGCCCAGGAGTGACGTGGGAGTCCCAGGCGGGACTGGAGACGGGGGCCCTACCTCCGCGGCACCACACCCCGCCCCCACCACCGCGCGACTGCCCCGAGGTGCAGGGCTCCCCCCGGGCCACCTGGGAGGTTCCAGGGATGGGGAGCGGGACAGAGCGCGCGATCCCGGTGCCCAGGGCACCGGAAGCCAGGGCTCGGCACCCTGGCGGCCTCCGTGTCTGGGCGGGACTAGAGGGGTGCACGCCAGCCCGGAGGGGGAAGGAGCACCCAGCCGGGCCAGGGGCGCCACTCAGGCCTTTGGCCCACGGGCGTTGGGCGGCCGCCGGGCCCCTTCCCCAACGAGCCAGAGCAGGGTCGGTCTGGGAGGGCCCAGGGCCCTGACGGCCCTGCGTCCGGTTCTGGGGATCAGGTGTGGAGGCTGGCCACCCGGTGTCCAGGGACCTGGAGGGTGAGGTGGTCTCGGGAGGCGGCGGGGTAGGGGTACGGGAGATAGTGGTGGCCGATACCAGGAAGAGAGGTGTGCGGGAGGGACAGGCCCACCCTGGGACGAGCCAAAGTGGAAGCACCAGCAGCCTCCTTAGCCGTTCTCCCCACCCCGTCCCCGCCAAGGCGGCCACCAACCGCCGCTCCCACCCCCCCAAACCAGGCCTGGGCCCACGAATCCCTCGCCTGATACACACGGGGCAGCTGCAGGGCCATCTCTCGGGGCTTCCCCGCCTCTGGCGTCTGGCGGAGGCCTGGCCCCACTGCTCCCCCACCCAAGTCGAGGCCAAGCCGAGCCGCCCCGCCGAGGCCTCCGAGTTTGCACACTTCACGTTCTGGGCCACCTTCCCCAACGGGCCACCAGGGCGGGCAGGGCAATGACAAGGAACGGCCGGCTGGCTGACTCCTTCCTCTGGGGGCCAATGCCACGCTGGCTTCAGAGCTGGCTATCAACGCACCAGTGTGGAGCGCCTGCCAAAAGGGCCGGGCACCTTGGGACTGCGGGCCCCTTCTCTCCCGCCTGGGGCTCCGAATTCACTCCAGGGCACGCCACGGCCGGGGGCTCACGGGATCGCAGAACAGTTCCGCTTGATGGCAGTATTGCACCAAGAATGCCAACCGGCCCTTCCCCCACGGCCTCTCCCTCCGCCCTTAGCCAGGGAAAAAAGGCCAAGCAAGCCCTGGCCACCGGGCTCCAACATGGCGGCTCCCACGTCCCCGTCTGCCCCCGCCGCTCTGCTCTCCTGGGGGAGCACACTCCCGCTTCTGGGCTTGCGTGCAGCGGAGCCTCGTCCCCTCTGGCTCCACGGAGCCTGCCCAAAAGCAAGGGCGAGGCTCAGCGAGGCCCAGCGAGGTTCACCCAGGCTGCCGGCAGTGGCCATAATCCGCTCCGGGCCTCCATCTTTACCCCCGCGGCTCTGCAGGACGCCTCAGGAGACACACTGGTCAGCTCGTGGGCCCAGAGCCCCAACCACCCATCCCTAGCCAGTCGGTGCCCGATCCTCCGTCAGGACTCCCCCAGAGGCCAGTGTGACCCTGAGGCCTCCAGCGGCCACACACAAAGGGCGGCGGCGGCGGCGGCCCCCGGGCACGGGCCGGGAGGTCGGCAGAGGGGTCCACCTCCCACGGCCCGAGGACAGAGGGGCCCCGAGCACCGGGCCCTTCGCCCGTGGCCTCTCCTCGCCGCCGCCCCGCCCCTCCCCGCCACAAACGGCATTCCGACGTGGACCCTGGCCCGCACGGGTCAGTGCGGAGGGCAGGCGACCACCGCAGCAGAGCCGCCGACACGGCCCTGTGCCTGGCCCAGGCTGCGTCTCGGGACAGCTCCCAAGGGACGGGGCAGGCCGGGGACGGGCCAGCCCCACGTGTGCCCCTGCTCTCCCGGACCCGACCCTTTCCCAGCGGAGCGGGACCGGGCCATCGCATCCCACTTCTGTTCTTCTCTCCCCTCGATCGGCCCGCATCCTAGGGTGGACACCTCACGGTCCCTTTCAAGTGCGCCCTGACAACCCGTCTCCCGTGCCTGGGGCATAGGAGAAGAGGGAAAAAAAACCACACACACGCGCACACACCCGAGATGCTGACAAACACACACACACACACACACACACACACACACACACACACGTGCGCCGAACACGCTCGAAGAGACACAGGTACTCCCAGAAGTGCGCGCTAACGCTACTTCCTGTGAACGGACGCGTGCAGGCACAGGCTCACTCAGGCACCGTCCCCCAGAAAGAACGGTGGATCACAGTTCGACGTCACCCTTTTCCAGACCTCAGGAGGTGGCCCGCACACCCCACAGCAAGCGCCCCTATAGGTGAACCACAGGTGTCCCATTCTAGCCCACTCCCTGCGCCCAAGAGCATAACGGCGCTCCTTTCATGCACACGGGGCCCTCTCCCTGCTCTAGAATGGCACGAGACTCGTCCAACTTCAACCCTCGGGGAACACGTTTGCTTCCTGCCCTGCTTCGCCCACGCCTCTGGCCCGAGAGGCCCACCACCTCACTCCTCGCAGGACAGGGAGCAGATATTCGGTCCCTCCCGTGGCAAGCAACACAACATCCCACTCGCAAACCACCCCCGCTTGCCGTCCTCCACCTCCAGGGGGTCCTTCCGGTCCCTTCCCACGCTTCAGTTCTGCGAACCCTGGCTGAGGGACACCCTGTTGGACACAAACCCTGCTCACCTGGGAGGCTCACGCCCCAAGGGCTAGGGTTGGGGCCGGGCCGGGGCCAGGGCTGGGCTGGCGGGGCGGGTAGGGGGAGAAGGAAGATGCACCAGAGGGGCTCTGTTCTTTCAGTTTGGAGCTAAAGGGCCCCGGAAAGAGAAAGGTCCACCCCAGATAGGCCGGCACGGGCCAAGTCGGTAGTGGGCCCGTGGCACCGGTCCAGGCACGCACGCACGCACCCCCGCCCGCCCACCTCCCGGGCCGACACGAAGGGAGCCAGAGCGGCAGGCGGTCGCCAGATGGGAGCCAGAGCGTCCACCGCCCCTCTGGGGGTCGCCTGCGCCCCCACGCTCCTCTCCCCTGACACGCGCTAGGCCCGGGCCGGCCTCAAGTCCAAAGGGTCATCCCGGACACTGTCGCCTGCCGGGCCTTCCAAGCAGGCTCGTGGACAGTTTCCCAACCGCACCCACGCCAAGCCCGCCCCTGCCCGGCTGAAACCCCCAGTCTCCGTTCGCCGAGGCCTGCCACCCACTCTAAGGATTCCCTCCCGCCCACAAAGCAAAGGCTTGAGCAGCCTTGAGGCGCAGGCAGGAGCCACGGAAGACCCCCAAGGGGGGATGCGCCGCCTCGGGAAGGAAGGGCCTGGCTCCAATGACAGTCAACCACCCGGATGGTCGAGGTGGCGCCAAGGGAGGTGACACAGGTGGCCCTAGCTCAGCTGGGGCGGCACTGGGTTCGCGGTCGGCTCTCCAAACACCGCGTGGGAACGGCCCCGCCCCCCCCCCCCCCCCGGTACCCCACGGCGCCCAGGTCGGGAATGGTGACAGCGGCCACGGATACCCTTCCCAGGGTCCGATCGAAACCTCAAGGACCCCATCCTCGGGAGTCACCGCATCGACACCCCCCTTCCCCACCTGGAGTCAAGAGTAGGCCAGCGAAGCCCTGCTCCAAGACCGCGGGCCCAGGGTGAGCCGGCTGCATCCCTCTGGGTGGGCACCAGAGAGGTCAAGCAGGGCGGTCGACGGTTGGGGGAACCCAAGCTCCGCGGGTGCGGCCGTTGGCGCCGCAGCTCTCGCGCAACGGGTGGGGGAGGAGGAGATTCAGCAGGTCAATACCTCGGGGGCCTTGGGCGGGGCGTGGCGTTGACCACGAAGGAGGTGAGCGACCAGCGGCGGAGGCCCCCACCCCCAAAACGGAGCCCACAGGGCTTTTCCGACGCTGACGTGGTGTGAGGAGAAGGGGCAACCGGCCGCCTTCAGCACTGGCTGGGGGTATTGGGCGTGCCGGGGGCGAGGCGCGGGGAACGTGCGCGGCGGACGCGCGTGGACGCCCGGAGCGGGGAAGGCTCGCCCCAGCCTGGCCCTTCTTCCACATGTGCGAGCGGCTACTGGGACCGCCGGGCTCTCCACTAAGGTTGGTCCCGCTGATCCAGAGCGTGAGCCTCCTTCGGGGCACGGGCAGACGGGCGCCTGACTGTCGGTGCAGCGGGCCAAAGGGGGCTGGGCCCGCTGCCCAGGGGCTGCCACCCAACGGTGCCGGGCCCTATCGGCCGACCCTCCACGCTGGTCCGTTGATGACCAGCTCCGAAGCAGGTGTGCCCTGGGGATGCACAGCCAGGGGCCATGCCTTGTCATTGCCCTGAAGACTCTGGTGGGATGTTGGAGAAGGTGGCCTAGGAAGCGAAGTGGGCCGAGCCCGAGGCCTTGGCGGACCGAGGGCTCCGCCTAGAATCCAGCTGGGGAGCGCTTCGGTGTGCCCCACGGCCAGAGGGGGGGAAGCCCCACGAGATGGCACTGCAGCTGCCCTGCCTGGGTCAGGCAACCGCGTCTTAGGCCCGGGCCCGGTTGGGAGGGGCGGTGAGGGGGGAGGGTGCTAGGAGGGCGGCGGAGGTGGCGGGGGAAAGGGGTGCGGCGGCGGAGGCTCCCGGCTGCTCCTTCCACTCTGGCTAGTCCCAGGATGAGCCTGGCCCTTCCGGACTCCGCTCCGCGCGGCAACGTAGGACCCGCCCCCGCCCACGCCGCCCGCAACACCAGAGACCACCTCAAAAACCCTTGACACCTGGTGGCCAAGCGGCACCCCTGGTCCCCTAACCGGACACAGGGACATCGGGGTCCCGCCGCCACGCCCACCGCCAATGGCAGGGGCCTCCAAATGCCCCTGCCCGAGCCCGCCTTTGGCGGGGCTTCCAGGGCCCCGATTCCACACAAGCCGATGCTGCCCCTGCTCCTAGGCGAAGGGGCAGGCGGCCAAACGCCCACGGGCCAGAGGCCAACGCCCCCAGCCAGGCTGCGTGCTCCTTCCGCCTCCGGTCCCCACCAGACATGGCGGCCGCCAGAGCCCCGAGCCTTGGCTTCCCGAGCTGGACGCGCAGGGCCCCGGGACGTCGCGCTCTGTCCCGCTAGCCCTCCCTGGAGCCTCCCAGGTTGCCCGGGGCAGCTCTGCACCTCCCGACAGTTGGGAGGGTAGGAGGGAGGGCCCGATTCCGTCCCGTCTGCGACTCCCACATCACTCCACCCAGGTATCCGCAGCGCGCGGCTCTCGGGATCCCCATCGAGTTCCGCTTGATGGCAGTATTGCTCCACGGACACCAGAGGGCCCTTTCCCCACGGCCTCTCCCTCCGCCCTTCGCCAAAGAAAAAAGGCCAAGCCCTGGCCACCGGGCTCCAACATGGCGGCTCCCACCTCCCCGTCCGCCCCCGGCGCTCTGCTCTCCTGGGGGAGCACACTCCCACTTCTGGGGTTTCGTGCAGAGGAACCTCGTTCCCTCTGCTTCCGCGTAGCCTGCCCAAAAGCAAGGACGAGGCTCAGCGAGGCCCAGCGAGGTTCACCGAGGCTGCCGGCAGTGGCCATAATCCGCTCCGGGCCTCCATCTTTACCCCCGCGGCTCTGCAGGACGCCTCAGGAGACACACTGGTCAGCTCGTGGGCCCAGAGCCCCAACCACCCATCCCTAGCCAGTCGGTGCCCGATCCTCCGTCAGGACTCCCCCAGAGGCCAGCGTGACCCTGAGGCCTCCAGCGGCCACTCACAAAGGGCGGCGGCGGCGGCTCACGGGCACGGGCCGGGAGGTCGGCAGAGGGGTCCACCTCCCACGGCCCGAGGACAGAGGGGCCCCGAGCACCGGGCCCTTCGCCCGTGGCCTCTCCTCGCCGCCGCCCCGCCCCTCCCCCCCCCAAACGGCATTCCGACGTGGACCCTGGCCCGCACGGGTCAGTGCGGAGGGCAGGCGGGCGCCGTAGCAGGGCCGCCGACACGGCCCCGTGCTTGGTAGGCTCCATCTGGTGACAGGTCCATGGCGCATGGCTGAGTCTTCTCAGTGTCCTGGCATTGCCATTAACCTATCAGGGGCTCCCTCTCTTATAAGGGAGTTCTGCAGGAGTCTTCAGGAGTCAACTTTTATGTTAGGTTGGTACAACCACTCTAGTTTTTGTTGGTGTTGAATCTTCTTTTCAAGAGTTTAAAATCTCACTAATAGTTCTCTTGTAGTCTGCAGGGCGAGCTTTGTCTGGAGTCATGGGATTTATTTATCAGAGCCAGGAAGTCATTTAGTAGTGCTTGAGGGTCACTGTCCTTTTCTCCTTTTTCTCAAGGTCTGAATTTAATATATTCACCTCATTTTCAGCATATCAAAGCCAACTCTTGAGGCAATAATAAATAAGCCCGTCTCCTTAAAAATCTGTGTGTGTATATATAGGAGATACATACATTATATATATTATATATGTATTTGTAAAAAATTCATAATAGTTTTAATACCATTTAATTGTTGAAAATCATATAGCCCATAGTAGCATTTGAATACAGTGAGGAATAGCTTATTTAGCAGTGGTTACCTTTTTTTTTATGATTTTATTTATTCATTTGACAGAGAGAGAGCACAAGCAGAGGGAGAGGCAGAGGGAGAAGCTGACTCCCCACGGAGCAGGGAGCCAGGAGCCCCATGCGGGGCTGGATCCCAGGACGCTGGGGCCATGACCCACGCCGGAAGGCAGACACTTCACCGATTGAACATCCGTGCACTGGTTATACCCAGGTTACCTTTTTAGTAGCAAATATATCTCTTTAGTCCATGAAATATAAGCATAATAGAAGTATATTAAGTTTTTTTAATCCCCTTTAATGCCTACGTCATAGGTTTCAGTTTTAAAATCCATCTTTTATATATTAATAATGGGATCTACATTCTTTCAGTATGAATTGATATATTCATCTCCTGGAGTCCTTGAATCAAAATCTTTTGAACACATTTATTTTCCATAATGGTCTATTTAGCCCTCTTTTCCTTGCTTCCAGTCTATTCCAAATTCCTCCTGTTTAGGAATTTACCTGGGACCACGAGCACGTGGTCTACATTGTCTATCTTCATCACACCCTGTTGTTAATTTTGGTGGAAATGACATACTGGGAACATCTTGCTCAAAATTGGGTAGGGACCATGAGTTCATTTCCGACAGGAACTTGTTGCTAGTTTAGTAAATAAGTTCTTAGCATTTTTCCCTACTTAATATTAACCTTCAAAATTTTTACAATCATGTAAGTGTATAAAAACTGAGAGATTTAGTTTTCAGTCCACCTCCAATGAGGTGTTAAAAAATGTCGTGACATTTCAACTGTGCAAGAATAAATATTATAATCTTCAAAACCAAAAGACAACAGATTGGAGGAAGATATTTGCAAATGACACCTCAGATAAAGGGCTAGTATCCAAAAATCTATAAAGAACTTATCAAACTCAACACCCAAAGAAAAAATAATCCAATCAAGTAATGGGCGGAAGACATGAAGAGACATTTCTCCAAAGAAGACATCCAAATGGCCAACAGACACATGAAAAGAAGCTCAACATCACTTGGCATCAGGGAAATACAAATCAAAACCACAATGAGACACCACCTCACACCAGTCAGAAAGGCTAAAATTAACATGTCAGGAAATGACAGATATTGGCAAGGATGTGGAGAAGGGGGAACCCTCCTACATTGTTGGTGGTAATGCAAGCTGGTACAGTCACTCTGGAAAACAGTATGGAGGTTCCTCAGAAAGTTGAAAATGGAGCTACCCTATGACCCAGCAACTGCACTACAAGGTATTTACCCCAAAGATACAAATGTAGGGATCCAAAGGGGCATCTGCACCTCGATGTTTATAGCAACAATGTCCACAATAGCCAAACTGTGGAAAGAGCCCAGATGTCCATCAACAGATGAATGGATAAAGAAGATGTGAGATTATATATATATATATATAGACACACACACACAATGGAGCAGCCATCAAAAAATGAAATCTTGCCATTTGCAACGATGGGAATGGAACTACAGGGTATTATGCTAAGTGAAATAAGTCAATCAGAGAAAGACAATTATATGATCTCACTGATACGTGGAATTTATGAAACAAGGCAGAGGATCATAGGGGAAGAGAGGAAAAAAATGAAACAAAATGAAATCAGAGGGAGACAAATCATAAGAGACTCTTAATCACAGGAAACAAACTGAGGGTTGCTAGAGGGGAAGGGGGTAGAGGAATGGGGTAACTGGGTGATGGACATTGGGGAGCCTATGTGTTCATGAGCACTGGGTATTTTATAAGACTGATGGATCACAGACTTATATCCCTGAAACAAATAATACATATGTTTTTAGTTGAATTTAAATAAAATTTTAAAAATAGAATGAGTATTATAAGGCCAAACTTTTTAAAAGACATTGATTTATAACTTTTTTCCCCAACTTTACCCAACCAATGCTCAAAAATCTGATCCTCAGAGGGGTATGGTTTAAAATGTTTTAACCTTTTGAAGGGTCGATTATATTGTGGAGAATATACCATTCACTGATACTGAGAAAGTTAACAACTATCTTGGTAACCAAAGGCTTTACTGATTTCTAAAAGCCAATTCCATGAATGGCCAATTAAAAATAAAGTGGACAGGATTTTAACATACCAATAGTCAAAGATTACATGCTTAGGCATAAACTAAAAGTTACATGAAAATCTACTGAAGGGCAACCTTAAAATTCCTGAATAGAAAATTAGACTTTAAGAAGCGTAAAGTTGTACTTTATTTTTGAATAAGGAGACTTTATCTGATGAACATTTCAATTTTTCATCAGTTAATTCATCAATCTATTCTTTTTTTTAAGATTTTATTTATTTATTTGACAGAAAGGAGAACAAGCAGGGGAAGCAGCAGAAGGAGAGGGAGAAGTAGGCTTCCCGCTGAGCAGGGAGCCCGATGCGGGGCTCAATCCCAGGACCTTGGGATCAAGACCTAAGCCAAAGGCAGATGCTTAATGGACTGAGTCACCCAGGCGCCCCTCATCAATCTATTCTAATGCTAAGAAAAAGACAAAAGACTTTTAAATGTTTTGTTGTTCGTTTTCATTGTAAGGGAAAATAAACAGGCAGGAATATTTTGGAGCATTATGACAATTGAGAGCCATGTCAGTTATAAGAACTGGTTTTGCCACATGTGAAAATATATAGTACAACACAAAATCCACAAATAAACCTGAAGTCACACAAAAATTTAGTATATAATGAGGCAGCCTCCCAAATCAGTAAGAGCGGTCTGCCTTGGGATAAAGGGGTAGCCATCTACAATAGGCTGTCAGTTTCACAAGGTTCACAATAAACCAGGATAAACTCTACATGGAACTCCAGAAGTCCTGGAGGAAATAATGTGCACATTCCTTTATAACTCTGGAGCAGGAAAAGCCTGTGGTACCTTTGACTCAAAAGTCCGTTGAAAAAAACGGGTAAATGTGAACACATAAAATTCACCATGTTAAAGAAGAAAAACCATAATCAAAATTAGAAAAGCACTGAGAGGAAAAAATATTTTCAATTCACTTTAGTAGTCTTCCTAATATATAGCATAAGCTTCTAGCTCTCATTTAAGAGAAAGATTAGCAACTAGCAAATAGAAAAAGATATTAACAGTTCACAAAAACAGAACTCTTAAATTTACAAAACGATTCCTCAGGCACTGGTATAAGGGAAATACAAACAGAAACTACACTTCTGTATAATTTCTTATATGAGTTCCCAACCAAGACCTGCCCGTCTGAGGGGGCTGTATTACCTTCCATTTCCCAACCTCCCTTAGGTCTGCATTGTTTCAAGTGCCCCTTACCCATTAAATGGTTATAATCCTCCTGTAAACAAAGTACTGTCCTTCCTATGAAAATCCCTGACCTTTTCTATCTCGATTGCCCTCCCTTGCCATCAAAATTTCTCTGCACAAGTCATTTGAATTTTTCAACTTTAGAAATAAGGCCAATCCTCCGCCTCACTATCAGCAACAAGCAACAAGTGTGTACCCACGCACACGCCCCCCCCCCGCCGCCAGCCTTATCGGTGGGGTCTAAAAGTAACCAGGTTAATTGTTTTCCTTTTGGACTTTTAAAATCCACACATGATTTGTTTACCTTACTCATAGTTTGTGTTACCATTACCTTTTATTATCTTTACTAACCTGAAACTATTTCTTTAGAAAGCTTCACTATTTTTTTAATAGAAGGCATCCTCCTTTCGGATAACCCCTACTTCACAACACTGTAACTAGATTAAAACAGTAAACTACCAGCATTTCCATCACTTGGGGAGAGCCCCTGAAATTTGGGAGCTTTTCTTCCCCGTGGTTAAATGCACACGTGGAAATGGAGCTGTAAATTTTTTAGGTCAAAAATTCATGCAAGGAAATACTACTTCTCTTGGGCTACGTTCCAAGGAGCCCTCCATCCAAACCGACCAAGCGGAACCTCCCGCGGCCACGCAAATGGGGAGGAGAGGGGAGAAGGGATCCAGGAATCCGCCGGCCCACCCACAGCCACAGGGAAACGCTCCCAGGCCCGCCCGCCCGCCGCGGAGGCCCCAGGGGCGCTACGACCAGGCTCTCCCCCCCCTACCCGCGCCAGGGCACAGAACTTAGAACGTAGGCGGCGGTCCAATCTCGGCGTTCACGCCCGACCAGGCTCGCCCAAACGCCCAACTTCGCCCCGCCTCGCCCCCCTCCCCCCAGCCTGTCCCTCCAAGCCGTCGGGGCTGCAGCCACCGAGGGCCTAGGTCGCAAGCCGGGCACAGGCTGCCCACACGCTGGGGGACAGGGAAGGTCCTCAGGCTCGGAAGGGCCGCCCAAACCCGGCCCCTGGCCCCGGGCCCCCTCCCGTCCCAGAAAGGAAAGGAAAGGCAAAGGGACAAAGGCCAAGGGACCCACCTGACGGAGGCCGCGGGCCTGCGGGAAAAACCAGGTGAGCTCCGGCGCTCACGCCGGGGGAGACGGTGGGACTGCGACCCCAGCCCATCTCAGTCGTAAAGCAGCGCCCTCGAGGCCCCGGCTAGGCCGCAGCCCCTCCCCCCCGCGTCGGCGTCTCCTCCTATTCTACGGAGCCGGCGGGGGCTGGAGGTACGGGGTCTTGGGGGAGGGGGTGAGAATCCGGGTTCCTCGGTGTTGGCCCCGCCCAAGGGAGGGGTGGGACAGCCTCAGAAGGTCCCAGGTGCAAGAAGGGGCGGAGAGAGGTGGACTTGGGAAAGTCAGAGCGGAAAGCCGTGTTTTGCCGTTTGCTCCGGAAAATCAATTTGTCCCCTTGTAGGGTCCCTGCCGGCAAGACGATGAATGTGCTGAAACAAATCGAAAATGTACCGTTCAACAGTCGCAAAACTACTTAGAGGGAAAAGAAGTTTAAATAAGTACACTTCCAAACGATGTTACAAGTTTGCATCATTCTTATGCCTGAGGTTATGAAAACTTTAATTGCTCCCTCCCCAGGTGAGAGTCGGCATCCGGGGGAGCAGGCGCTCCTTCCGCCCCGTCACCTCCCTCCCGCCCTCTGCCAAGGACCTGCTGGGGAGCCAGCGCTCCTTGCGTGGGTCCGGGGCTGCTGCAGGCGGTGTCCACACCGCCTAGGTGGATGGGGATGTGCTGGGTCCGAAGGAATCACAGCGACTGGCAGGGTTCTCCTGCCTGACCGCCGTCTTGATTTATTTCTTCCTAACTATTGAAAGAGGAACACGTTGCTCTTGCAAAAGAATGCTCCCATAATGGAGACACGTGTAGATGACGGGAGGAACACGAACCTAACAGGTGATGCGGCCACTCAGTCATGAGGGGTGTTCATTGGGTGCGTGGATCCTCCCAGCAGGTTGTAACCTAAGGAGAGAGACAGAGAGATGGATGCAAATAAAGATCTTTTTAAACAGTCGTCGAGGGCGCCTGGGTGGCTCAGTTGGTTAAGCGACTGCTTTCGGCTCAGGTCATGATCCTGGAGTCCCGGAATCGAGTCCCGCATCGGGCTCCCTGCTCAGCAGGGAGTCTGCTTCTCCCTCTGACCTTCCCCCCTCTCATGTGCTCTCTCTCTCTCATTCTCACTCTCTCAAAGTAAATAATAAATAAATCTTAAAAAAAAAAAAACAACAGTCGTCGAAGGAGCTCCCCAGGTTCATGGGTCCTCCAGCTATTTGGTTACTAAACAATGAACTTTGTTGACTCTTCCTTGCTTATTTAAGAAAAAGGATCTTCATGAATACAGACATATTTCAAGGGAGAAATTGAAGTCATCTTTGCCCACACCTGCATAGTCCCCTCAAGACCATCCAGTCCAGGCTACTCCCAGCCTGGCTCAGGCTCTGACTCCCAGACCCCTTTTCTCACCCATTCCCTAGTTGTTTGGACAGAAGTGGGTGGGGATTTCTAGGGCGGTAAAGAAAGGAGACAATGAGGACCCTGAGGGGCTTTGTCCTGGTCAGGCAGCTGCCTTTCTGCATTTCAGGTCAACACAGGAAATCTCACAAAACCCTGCTGCCTTCCACTCCCAGGAGGTGGAGGGAGGGGTGAATGCTCTGCCTCACCTTCCCCACCAGGCAGAGTGGAAAGTGAATTACCTGACCCAAACCTGGCCTCTGGATCTCAGCTGCCCCTCTGGATTCCTCCCTGTGTTTCCTGTCCTTCCCTTTAGGGAGTAGGGGCCATTTCCTCACGCAGAGATCCAAGCCAAAGCCTTTTCTTCTGTCCCCCTTCCCTGGACAGACGCAGATTCGGTTACTACTGACCACCCATTGTACCAGGAGACCGAGGTCTAAATGGCTTTGCCCTCGTGAACCAGGGCTGCACAGGACGCATTCATACACACGGGGCTCTCATACTGCAAAAGCCTTTCCTCTCTCTTTGCAAAGGGCCAAAAAGCACACACAAAAAATTCCCAGCATCATTAGAGAAATCAAAATCACAGGAGATACACCTTTACACCTACCAGGACAGCTATAATGAAAAGATGGAAAATAACAAGTGTGATAAGGATGTGGAGAAATTGGAGCCCCCATATGCTGCTGGTGAGAATATAAAATTGTACAAAAACTGTGGAAAGCACGTCCGCCAAAAGTTACACTTAGAGTGACCACATGATCAGCAATTCCACTCCTGGGTATAAATAACAGACAACTGAAAACAGATATTCAGACAAAAACGTGTTCATAACTGTGGCAGCATTTTTCCTAAAGCCAAAAGGGGGAAACAACCCAAATTTCCGTCAACTGATGAATGTTTAAACAAATTGTGTTATATCCATACCATGGGTTTTTTAAAAGTTTTTTTATTAATTTATTTTGGCAGGGGAGAGAGAGCACGAGCAGTGGGGAGGAGCAGAGGGAGAGAGGGCAGCAGACTCCCCGCTGAGTTGGGATTCCCGATGTAGGGCTCGATCCCAGGACCCTGAGACCATGACTTGAGCCAAAGGCAGATGCTTAACCCACTGAGCACACCCAGGTGCCCCCATACCATAGATTTTTATTTAACCATAATATGAAATGAAGTACTGATACCAGCTAAAACACTGATGAACCTTGAAAACATTATGATACATGAGAAAAGATAGACACCAAAGAACCACACATTGTAAGATCTCATTCACTAAAAATATCCAGAACAGGCAAATCTATAGAAATAGAAAGTCATTATTGATTGCCAAGGGCTAATGGGATGGGAGATGTTGGGAGAAAAACTTTTCCTCTACCAATTTAGTACAGTGACTGGGGACTGCAAATTAATTAACAGTAAATTAACAAGAGAAAAGCTTATTTACTATGTGAGAGCTTTTAGATGAAGAGGCTCCCTAAAGAGCTTGAGATAGGGGTTTATATACCATCTTCACAAGGGGGGGTGCACTTCAAAGGATGGAAAGTTCTTATGAGGTTTGCTTATGCAATCTTTTGGAATGTTCTAAGTCTCAAGATCAGGCCTCCCTGATTAGAGACCCCCCCTAAATGGGGGTGGGGCAGGTTGTGGCAGCTGTCTCATAAAACTCTGCTGGGGCGCCTGGGTGGTTCAGTCAGTTGAGCACCTGCCTTCGGCTCAGGTCCTGATCTCAGGGTCCTGGGATCGAGCCCCACGTCGGGCTCTCTGCTCAACAGGGAGTCTGCTTCTCCCTCTCCCTCTGTGCTCTCTCTCAAATAAATGAATAAAGTCTTCAAAAAAAAAAAAAAAACCCACTGCTTTAGCCAGATAAGAGGAATTCAGACAAGGCTCCTGCAGCTCTTGTATCTCAGGTGTTTTCACTTTGAAGCTATCTTTATACCATTCAGGTGGGTTATCAGTCCCATCAAGAGAATGGGAATTAAGGTAAGAATACTGCAATCCACTGATCAATGTTTACATCACCAAAAATGTGAGCAACAGATATCATGTGCATTCTGATACAATATAATAAGAGTACAAAGTGTCGACTATAAAATGTTCTGGCTAAAGTAACTGAGCCTAAATCTAACCAAGTTCATAGATGTCACTTCGGAAATTCTGTTTCTCATGGAACGTGGCCAGCACGAAGATACATACAGAGAAATCTAGAATGTGAGTAATTCTACAGGACAAATAATTCAATCTTTTCATCAAAGGCGCGGCAAGAAAAAAAAGGGGGTGGGGGTGGTTATCAATAACAAGAGGATTATGTCATATTTCAGCCAATGGTATGTATGATCCTTGTTTGCTTCCCAGTAAGAACAAATCAAATTTAGGGGCGCCTGGGTGGCTCAGTCGTTAAGCATCTGCCTTCGGCTCAGGTCATTATCCCATGGTCCTGGGACTGTGCCCCACATCGGGCTCTCTGCTCCGCGGGAAACCTGCTTCTCCCTCTCCCACTCCCCCTGCTTGTGTTCCCTCTCTCGCTGTGTCTCTCTCTGTCAAATAAATAAAATCTTTTACAAAAAAAGAGAATGGGAATGACTGATAATAAGTATGAACATTCTTTTTGAGGTGATGAAAATGTCCTAAAATTTATGATGATGATTGCTGCACACTTTTCTTTGTATTCTAAAAAAGTGACTAGTATACTTTAATGTGGTGAGTTACATGTTATGTGAATGGCATATCAATAAAAAAAATGGGAACCAGCACATCAATTCAATAAAATTTAGGTAAAAGAGTTTTAGAAAATTGTACAGTGTGGGTAAATTAAGGTAAGAATACTGCAATCCACTGATCAATGTTTACATCACCAAAAATGTGAGCAACAGATATCATGTGCATTCTGATACAATGTAATAAGAGTACAAAGTGTCGACTATAAAATGTTCTGGCTAAAGTAACTGAGCCTAAATCTAACCAAGTTCATAGATGTCACTTCGGAAATTCTGTTTCTCATGGAACGTGGCCAGCACGAAGATACATACAGAGAAATCTAGAATGTGAGTAATTCTACAGGACAAATAATTCAATCTTTTCATCAAAGGCGCGGCAAGAAAAAAAAGGGGGTGGGGGTGGTTATCAATAACAAGAGGATTATGTCATATTTCAGCCAATGGTATGTATGATCCTTGTTTGCTTCCCAGTAAGAACAAATCAAATTTAGGGGCGCCTGGGTGGCTCAGTTGTTAAGCGTCTGCCTTCGGCTCAGGTCATGGTCCCAGGGTCCTGGGATGGAGTCCCGCATTGGGCTCCCTGCTCCGCGGGAAGCCTGCTTCTCCCTCTCCCACTCCCCTTGCTTGTGTTCCCTCTCTCGCTGTGTCTCTGTCAAATAAATAAAATCTTAAAAAAAGAAAGAACAAATCAAATTTAAAAGACACATTCAAGTCCAACAGGTTCATTACACATGGATGTTTTCATGTGGCATCAGGGAGTAATTGTAAAATTGTTGTTAGATGTAATGATGGTATTTTGCTTATGTTTTTTTAAAGTCCTATTTGTTAGAGTTTATGGCACAGTAGAGTACGTGGGAGGAAATACCTTCCTTGAATTTGTGCATGAGGACATATGATATCTGGAATATGCTTTGAAATATATATAGGCAAAAAAAATTAAATAAAACATAATTGGCAAAATATGGGTCCTTGTTGAAGCTGGTTGGTACATAGAATATTTGTTATATTGTTATATCTGCTTTTTTTGAAATGATCCATTTTTTTTAAGATTTTATTTGAGAGAGAAAGAGCATGAGCAGGAGCAGGGGAGGGGAGCAGAGGCAGAGGGAGAAGCAGGCTCCCCGCTGAGCAGGGAGCCCCACGTGAGGGTCGATCCCAGGACCATGGGATCATGACCCCAACAGAAGGCAGATGATGAACCACCTGAGCCACCCAGGCGCCCCAAATGATCCATGTTAAAGAGCTAAAAAAGTACACAAAAACAACTATGCCAACCAAAACTGATAAAATCATCATATTTTGAGTATGTTATTGAGACAGACAGGTAGAATACCCAACTGAAAGTGTTGATTATGGTTACATTTACACATCTATAATTGGTTACGTTTCCAGTTAGGACTGAAGACAGGTGATTTTTTTAAATTTGTTTTTAAATTTTAAGTAAACTCCACACCACACATGGGGCTTGAACTCACAACTCCAAGATCAAGAGTAACACGGTCCACTGACTGAGCCAGTCAGGTGTCCCCAAGGGATTTTAAGCACAATAGTCCCCCCTTATCAACGATTTCCTTTTCCAGTTTGTTACCCACAGACAACTGTAGTTCAGAAGCAGATGCTCCTTCTGACATAGTTTAAGAAGGTCAATAGTAGCCTAACACTATGTCACCATGCCTACTGTCATTCCTCTCACTTCATCCTGACACGTAGGCATTTTATTATCTCCCATCATCATAGGAAGGGGAAGAACGAGTACAGTACAATGAGATATTGTGAGAGAGAGACTACATTCACATAACTTTAATTACAGTATATTGTCATAATGGTTCTACTTAATTATTAGTTATTGTTAATCTCTTATGTAACTAATTTATAAGTTAAATTTTCTCATAGATATGTATGTCCAGGAAAAAACATGGCATATATAGGATTTGGTACTCTCTATGGTTTCAGGCATCCACTGGGGGTCGTGGATCATGTCTCCCACAGATAAGGGGGCCTACTATATTGTAGACATATTCAAGAGCTTAATTGAGGAGCATGGTATCTAATAGGCCCTTGTATTAAAATGCAAATATGTGGAAGGAAATTCTGAAAGACACACACTATATGGTTAACAGGTTCACCAGTAGGAATGGCATAAACATGAGGGCAGAAGGTCAAGGTGACTCATTTTTGCTGAGCACCTACTATGTGTCAGACACCATTCTTAATGCTAGAAATACACCATGAAAAAGGGGGAAAAAATCCCAGCTCACGTGGGGCTCACCTTCTAGTGGGGGGGGGTGAAAAAATAAGACCAATGAGACACATATATATCAAAAGGGATAATGATCCGAGCTTTCCAGCACATGCAAGCAGGAGAGGGGAGTAGGGCATGGGGTGGCTGTGGGGATTTGCACCTTCAGGTGGATTGGACACCTCATTGAGAAGGTGACATAAGAGATGAAAGAAGTAGGGAGAGAGCCCTGTGGAGATCTGAGGAAGAGAGCTGCAACGAGAGGGAATATCCTGTACCTCTTTCTGCTGTTACTCTGTTAAATCTTTTAGCCCCTGACCAATAGTCATTTTCCCTCCAGTTTTGATGTAATAGGTGCTGTGTTTAGGGCCAGGATTACCTTGATGGTTTACGTAATCAAGATATGTTTGGGGCACCTGGGTGGCTCAGAAGGTTAGGCGTCTGCCTTCGGCTCGGGTCGTGATCCCAGGGTCCTGGGATGGAGCCCCGCATCGGGCTCCCTGCTCAGCAGGGAGCCTGCTCCTCTCTCTCCCTCTGTGGCCTCTCCCCCTGCTTGTGCTCTCTCTCTCTGTCAAATAAAAAATAAAATCTTAAAAAAAAAAGATATGGTTCAAAACCTTTGCCACTTTGAGTAAGTTGAGGCTCTAGCCATGCGTACTAAGCATGTATGCTTCTATATGTTGTATCTTTCTTGAACACGTGCATAAGTTATTCCTTGCTTAGTGTCTTAAGTGGCTAAGTCCAGTTTTATAAGCTGTTCACAGCTATTTGAGTGACAGTGCTGTACAAAATCCAAACTGTCCCTTGCCACCTAGTGCCAGGATATTCATCCCTCACTGGAATCATTAAGTAGCAAGTGGGGAACATTTCTATATCCGTGGATATAGGGCTAACAGGATATTTATTTCATTAACCTCAGGGACAGTAGCTTAAGTAAGCAGAAAGGTTGATCAGTATCTCTGGCCACTGAATCCCAGCAAATTACAGTGTGAAGTCACCAAATGGTCACAGCTGATGACATCACAGAGGGTTTGCAGCGTATAAAGCCCAGACCATCTTTAAGTCTAGGCTTATTTCTCCCAAGGGTGTGCGGTGGCTGGAAGGGTTCCTGTTACAGGGCTAGTAAAAGACTGGCGTATTTTTCTCTTCTCATGCAGAATCTTTACTTAGAGAAATTGATTTGTATCCGCAGCAAGGGTAATCAAAAATAATGTCTTCCCTTTTCAGCTCACAGTTTTAGAAGAAAACCGAAGAGTGTGATCGACAGTATGTGCTGCCCTTGCCGTGGTGTGGACTCAGAGTTCAAGCCTAGACGAGGAGCAGACACTGACGTCACACTTCTGAAAGGTAAGTAAGTCAGCTCAGTTGTATTTTGATTCTGTGCTACCCCTTCTGCACATAGGCTCCTTTTTCAAAGTAGGCCTCGCACTGAACTTCCTCTGTTAATATCTGGTTAGCACTGTGTCCACGTACACTCAGTCTCTCTAATCGTTCATTACGATGATCATGAGAGATCATAAGCCTGGGGGATTGGAAATATTAACCTATCTGGCCATGATGTGACTAGAGCTGGTTTCATGGTGAGTTGTACCTTGTGTTTTATCCCCTTGATATTTACAAGCATGATTTTCTGAAATGTTTCAATCCAGTTTATACCGGTGACATGGAGGTCTTGTAGGAATCATGTGTACATTAGACAACAATTAATATTTTTATAGCTCGGTTTTTAGTGCTCAAGATGGAGCAAAGAAAGGTGGTGTTATTTCAGTACCTTGATACCTTCTAAAGCTGTCGGAGTAGCCTGATACTTTCATTAACCCTAGAACTAGGAAAGATTTGAGGTGATCCTGTTTGTCTCCCTGGACTGCTGAGGAAAAGGATGATGTTGAAACTTCCTCTATGAGGGCACCTGGGTGGCTCAGTTGGTTAAGGGTCTGCCTTTGGCTCAGGTTGTGATCCCAGGCTCCTGGGATCGAGTCCCAAGTCGAGCTCCCTGCTCAGCGGGAAGCCTGCTTCTCCCTCTGCCTGCAACACTCTCTGCTTGTGCACTCTCTTCCTCTGTCTCAAATAAATAAAAGTTTGTTTTTTTTTAAAAAAAAGAAACTTCCCTTGTGAAATGTAGTCTGCTAGAGGGCTTTCTAGTTAGCAGTTTTATTTATACATAATCAGAATCTCTGTTGGGGAGAATCGAGCATGAACTCGCTTGTCATTTCTTTGTAAGACGAAAACTACACTTGTGAATGCCAATTCTATGTTCTTCTTTCGGTCTGTGGCACAGAGCAGGCTCAGAGTAATAGTGAAAGATGAGTAGCTTATTATGATGATGTGTTCTTTGGTGATTTTAACAATAACACACATGTAGGTGATTTAGAACGTTATGCAAGTTCTTAAAAAGATTTTATTTACTTGAGAGAGCAAGTGAGCGAGAGAGCACAAGGAAGGGGGAGTGGCAGGCAGAGGGAGAAGCAGGCTCCCCACTGAGCAGGGAGCCTGATGAGGGACTCGATCCCAGGACCCTGGGATCACGACCTCAGCCAAAGGCAAACACTTAACCCACTGAGTCACCCAAGCGCCCCTCATTCTACAAGTTTGATGAAGGAGTCCTAAGAGGCTGTTTGTACTGGCTTATCACCTCCTATGGACCATATCCTTGGCACAGTCTCTCCTGCTGATGTGGTGAGCGGGTCAGGGTTCTGCAGACACCGGCTTCGTGTACCATGTGCCAGTTCCTAAGCTCTGTGAATCAGCAGCTGGAGCAGGGAGAGAGGAGAGCATGTGGAGAGAGAGGGGAGGCAGGACCCAAACACCCCTGTGATCTCGTCAACCTGCTAGCTCTGATTTTGAACAAATTTCTTTACTTCTCCAGGTTTTGATCTTCAACGAATATGTGGGGCAGTTAAATGAAAAGTTCTTAAAAATGCGTGCTCAAGGACCTTTCCAAGAATCTGATGAATAGTGTGGAAATTAATTTTAAAGTACATGCATATTGAGCATCTTCATGTCTCTTGGCCATCTGTATATCTTCTTTGGAAAAATGTCCATTGAGGTCCTCAGTCCATTTTTTAAGCAGATTCATTTTTTTTCTGTGTTGAGTTGTATAAGTTCTTTATATATTTTGGATATTAACCCCTATTGGCTATATTATTTGTAAATATCTTCTCTCATTCAGTAGGTTGCCTTTTTTTTTAAGATTTTATTTATTTGACAGAGCGAGAGAGAGAGACAGTGAGAGAGGGAACACAAGCAGGGAGAGTGGGAGAGGGAGAAGCAGGCTTCCCACTGAGCAGGGAGCCCAATGTGGGACTCCATCCCAGGACCCTGGGACCATGACCTGAGCCGAAGGCAGATGCTTAACAACTGAGCCACCCAGGCGCCCCTGCCTTTTTGTTTTGTTGATGGTTTCCTTTGCTGTGCAAAAGCTTTTTATTTTGGTGTAGCAATCACTAATCATGAGAGAAGTGCAAATCAAAACCACAAGGAGATATAGCATCACACCTGTCAGAATGGCTAAAATCAAAAAGACAACAAATAACAAGTGTTGGCAAGGATGTGGAGAAAAGAGGGAACACTTGTACACTATTGGTGGGAATGTAAGTTGGTACAAACACTATGGAAAACAGTATAGAGGTTCCTCAGAAAATTAAAAATAGAAATACCATATGATCCAGTTATTCCACTACTGGGTATTTACCCAAAGAAAATGAAAACCCTAATTCAAAAGATATATGCACCCCTATGTTTATTGAAGCATTATATACAGTAGCCAAAATATGGAAGCAACCCAAGTGTCCATCAATAGATTAATGGATAAGGAATATGTGGTGTCTGTGTACACACACACACACACACACACACACACACACATCACACACTTGCTCAGCCGTAAAAAGAATGAGAACTTGCCATTTGTAATAACTTGGATGGACCTAGAGGGTATTGTGCTAAGTGAAATAAGTCAGGGAAAGACAAATACCATATGATTTCACTTATATGTGAAATCAAAAAAAAAACCCACAAATAAATTAAAAAAAAAAAAACAGACTCTTAAATACAGAGATGAACTGGCAGTTGCCAGAGGGGAGGTGGATGAGGGGATAGGCAAAATAGATAAAAGGGATGAAAAGATACAGGCTTCCCGTTACTAAATAAGTCACAGAGATAAAAAGTACAGCATAGGGGCACCTGGGTGGCTCAGTTGGTTAAGCATCTGCCTTCAGCTCAGGTCATGGTCCCAGGGTCCTGGGATCGAGCTCCGCATCGGGCTCCCTGCTCAGCTGGGAGTCTGCTTCTCCCTCTCCCTCTGCCCCTCACCCCCACTCATGTGTTCTCTCTTGCACTCTGCTCTCTCTCAAATAAATAAAATCCTTTAAAAAAAAGGTACAGCATAGAAAATGTAGTCAATAATATTGCATTAATGTTGTATCGTGACAGTGACTATACTTATGGTGAGCACTGAGTAATGTATAGGATTGTATAATCCATATGTTGTACACGAGAAACTAATATAACATCATATGTCAATTATACTTCAATAAAAAAATTGAAATGCACATGTACACATACATACACAAATTTGCAGATACTTTAGGAACTTTAAGGAAACCTCTGATATCATTCTTAAGAGCACCTGGATTTAAGGAGCTCCATGTCTCTTCTTCCACTTTCACTCATCTGTGATTCTAGCGGCTTCCATCACTCAAATCATATAGGCCCCTTGCCCAAAACTCAAATGAATTCCCTTTGGAATCACCATAAAAATAATTCCCAAGCATGGCCAACAAAACGCTGGATCAGACCGGTCTTTGCTCTGATTACTTAACCAGGTTTTTCCTTGGTTGCTTTGCCCCAAACACACAACTTTTGGGTTTTTTTTTTTAAGTTTTATTAATAGAAGTATAATTGACAGAATACAAACTGCCCCATTTAAAGTGTACAATTTGAGGTGCCTGGGTGGCTCAGTCAGTTATGCATTTGCCTTTGGCTCAGGTCCTGATTCCAGGGTCCTGGGATGGAACTCCCTGAGCTCCCTGCTCAGCAGGCAGTCTGCTTCTCCCTCTGCCTCTGCCCCTCCCCCCACTCATGCACACACTCTCTCAATTAAATAAAAAAATCTTTAAAAAAATTAAGTGTACAATTTATAAAATCGATATATGTTACCCCTGAGAAATGATCACCACAATCAAAATAACGAACACATCCATTATATCATGTTTTATAATCCTTTGGAACATATAGTAATGAAAACTACACTGTTGCTCCAAAGAGGTTATTTAGATATTTATTTCCTGCTTAACTAAGAATAATTTATCATTAAGGCAATTACATATATATTTATAAAACATGTACCTGGTGTATTTGAGTGTACCTGAGAAATTTTTTTCTTATATATTTGATACTTTCTTCCCTAGATCAAATGTTATTTAACTAAAATCTGTCATAGGAATCCTGAATTAATGAGTGTCATTGTATGTCCTATCACTGCTTTTGATTTAAGGGTATTTTGAGATTTAATCATTGTAAATATGGAGTCTTTGGCACAGTTCCAACCATAAGAAATTATGAACGAAATTGTATAGAATTCTATAATCATAAAAGTTAAAAATATTTGGAATTCCTTAAAAGTAGTGAGAATTTGGTCAAGATATGTTCATGGATTCTTGGTTATGGTCCTTGAGAAGCCTACTGTTGAACTCAATAAGTCAGCTAAGGAAACAGTATGTGGTAGCTTATGCATTATGTGTGGTCCAGGTCAATTTCTCTTTAATGGCAATTGACATAAAAATGACAGTCTGAATAGAAGAATAGACTGGCAGTCACCTTTTGCCTGAGGGATATGATACAATAATTTCTAATTGCTTGTGTTTAACCTTAATAGAGTCTTCGTGGACTAGGCAAAAGTTGAGGAAAGTGACCAACAACAGCAGTGGCCATTTTCAAAAAGGTAGGGCTTACTAAATATTTGATATAGTTGTTTTACTTAATAACTTAATTACATTACATATACTCTCCTTTCTGTTTCGTGACACTTTGAAATTTTGTTTTGGTTATACAGTTCTTGATATTTGTGGATTTAAAACTTTTTTTTTTAAGATTTTGTTTATTTGACAGAGACAGCGAGAGAGGGAACACAAACAGGGGGAGCGGGAGAGGGAGAAGCAGGCTTCCGGCAGAGCAGGGAGCCCGATGCAGGCTCGATCCCAGGACCCTGGGACCATGACTTGAGCCAAAGACAGCCGCTTAATCAATGGAGCCACCCAGGTGCCCCTGGATTTAAAACTTAATGACAGATACTGATTTCTTTTTTCGGTAGCATGATAGTGAAGCACTATAAACAAGGAAAACATTTGTCAACTGGCAAGTGCTTGTGCTTAAAGAAATACATGATACAGGGGCGCCTGGATGGCTCAGTCGTTAAGCGACTGCCTTCGGCTCAGGTCATGATCCCAGGGTCCTGGGATCGAGCCCCGCATCGGGCTCCCTGCTCAGCGGGAAGCCTGCTTCTCCCTCTCCCACTCCCCCTGCTTGTGTTCCCTCTCTCGCTGTGTCTCTCTCTGTCAAATAAATAAAATCTTAAAAAAAAATTAAGAAATACGTGATACAATCTTACCAACCATGAAATATGAAGTTTTTATACATAGCTTTATAATTAAAAATTACATATATTAATTAAATAAAAAATAAATTTTGATGTACATGCACATCTGTGATAATATCACCAAATCAACATAAGGAACATATTCACCATCCCCTGAAATTACCTTTTCCCCTCGGTTATTCTCCCCTTACACATCCCTGTACCTATCATCCCCTGAAAGTCATTGATTTGCTGTATATCACTATACAAAATTTTGAATTTTCTGGAGTTTTATATAAATGAAATCATAGAGTATGTACTTTTTTTTTTCCTGGCCTTTTAAACTCAGAATAGTTGTGAGATTCATCCATGCTCTTTGTGTCAATGATTCATTCCTTTTGTTGCTAAGTGGTGTTCCATTGTATGGATATGCCATAATATGTCCATTCATCTGTTCACGGACATTTGGAGTGTTTCCAGCTTTTGGCCATTATAAATAAAGCTAGGTACATACGTGTGTGGGTCTCTGTGTGAACTTTCATTTCATATACCTTCATTTCTATTGAGGTATAATTTACCTATTGTAAAATTCACTTTCAAAGTGTACAAAATTGTATGAGTTTTGACAAAGGTATTTAGTCATCATGTACCCACTATCATAATCAAGATATGGAATATTTCTATGACTCCAGAAAGTCTTCTCAGGTTCCTTTGTAGTCTGTGACCTCATTCTACTTCCAGCCCTTGGCAACTACTGATCTAATTTCTGTCCATATAGTTCTTTTTTTAAAATCATATACATGGAATCATAGAGCAATAATCCATTTGTTTCTGGCTTTGTTTACACAGCACAGCACTTTCAAGATTCATCCATAGTGTATCCTCATCAATGGTTCATTCATTTTTATTGTTGAGTATTTCATCGTATGGATATATTTTGTTTATCCATCTGTTGCTGGACATTCAAAATGTTTCCAGGATTTGGGGTTTCTGAAAAGCCTTATGGGAGAACTTTAGATCTTCATATGGGTTTAAGTTACAGTCCAGAATCCTTTTATTTCAACTTAAAGGATTTCCTTTAGCAATTCTGGCAGGGCAGATTTAATAGTAATGAACTCCCATCAGCTTTTATTTATCTGAATTTCTCATTCCATTGCATTTTGCGCTTTTGCCGTGATTTTGTCCTGTTCTTTCATTTGGGACATATTCCTCTGACTCATTGTGTCTGTTTCTATGTATTAGGAAAATCGGCTACATTTCCTGATCTTGAAAGTAATGGCCTTGTGAGGTGAGGTCCTGTAGCACCCTGGAGTGCAATGTCCCTTGTTCACCAGAACTAGGCGCTCCAGGGGTGTTGCATGTGCCCTGCTTTGTGGCTAAACTGCATTGCATTCCTTCAGGTTTCATTTCCTTTGAACAGATGGTTCTTTGTGGAATTACAAGCTAGTAACCTAGTTCTCTCTGCCATGGTCTCTAATGTCACTCCTCTTGATAGCAACAAAATGGTGTATCTCTCCTTCTTTCTCTCCCTGCTTGGAGTGACCTTACTTGGTTTCCTTGAAATATTTAATTAAAAAATTTTAGGGCGCCTGGGTGGCTCAGTCGGTTAAGCAACTGACTCTTGATTTTGGCTCAGGTCATGATCTTGGGGTCCTGAGACAGAACCCTGAGTCTGACTCCATGCTTGAGATTCTCTCTCCCTCTTCCCCTCCCCATGCTCGCACTGTAAATGAATGAATGAATGAATGAATGAAATCTTTAAAAAATTTTAAATGATAGTGCTACTTCATGTAGACTTGCTAGAATTTGAGTTTGCCTTTTCTTTGCATGTGAATGACTTATATAAATGTGGTAGGTAGAACAAATGCCAGAATGATTACTATGCTAATGTGATTTAAATCTAGATTTGCTTCTCTCCTGAAAGCATAACTACCATTAGGTTCTATCAAAAGTTTCATTTCTTTTTCTCTTAAATCCTATGAAACTTCAGTATAGTATTTCTCTCTTGTTGGTGTAAGAAAGGAGCACAAGTGTAAAAGGTCTCTAGTTTTCAGCCTCTGATAGCAACATAAAGGGCTTATGTGGTCTCTCTTTTGAGAGTTTGGCTTATCTTGGAGTAATCAGTTTTCTGTCAACAGGAATTAGAGTATCACTGAAGTTACTTCAGGATTTCTTTGCTTTTCTGCTGGTAGAATAAATTTAAGAGCTTGAGTATAAAACGTTTGTATGAAATTGTCAGTTTTATTGGTGAAAGAAGTTGGATCTTTTTATTAGAACTTGATGCATCAAATGTTATTGTTTCAAGGAACACATTCAAAATTCCCTTTGAGAATCTTAGAGTCAACTTAATTTGGGGCTGGCATTGTCAGCAATAAGCAAATGATGATTATCTGTCACAGCTTTTCTGTAAGATTTTATTTTTTAAGTAATCTCTATACTCAAAGTGGCACTCAAACTCAGAACCCTGAGACTAAGAGTCGCATGCTCCACCAACTAAGCCAGCGAGATGCCCCGGTCACAGCTTTTAAAAACACATATTTTTAAGAAAAACAGCACTGAAAAATAATTTTTAGAAAAAGAAATTTCAGGGGCGCCTGGGTGGCTCAGTCGTTAAGCGTCTGCCTTCAGCTCAGGTCATGATCTCAGGGTCCTGGGATGGAGCCCCATGTTGGGCTCCCTGCTCAGCAGGAGGCCTGCTTCTCCCCCTCCCACTCCTCCTGCTTGTGTTCCCTCTCTCGCTGTGTCTCTATCTGTCTAATAAATAAATAAAATCTTTAAAAAAAAAGAAAGAAATTTCAGTGTTTGATGATTTATTCTCATCACCAACATTTAAAATTAAAACGAAAGTATATATGTTCTTCCAGCTGCTTGTCTGGCTTCTCTCGTTCTGAGTCATTTAAAGTGGCAAGATAAAATAATTACAAGAAGGAGTCTCAGCTTTGTTATTAATTGACTGTGGCTTCAAGTAAGTCACTTACACTCCTCAGATTTTCATTTCTTCATCATTAACAGGAGAGGGTAAGATTAATGAACTCTAATAAGACCCCTTCCATTCACGTATTTCAGATTTGTGTGATTCCGATTTTTTTTAAAGATTTTATTTATTTGTCTGAGAGAGAGAGCACAAGAAGGGGGGCAGGAGGCAGAGGGAGAAGCAGGCTCCCCGCTGAGCAAGGAGCCTGATGTGGGGCTCGATCCCAGGACCCTGAGATCATAACCTGAGCCAGAGGCAGACGCCCAACCCACTGAGCCACCCAGGCATCCCTGTAATTCTGATTTTATGTGTGGTTACAGAATGTTTAGCCAATTTAAATTACAAGCAGAAAGATTCAGTGCTTTTCTGAAAATGTACAAATGAACTATTTACATAAAAAAGGAAATTGTGGACAGTGCACTTGTATAGGCACCAAGCTTGGGGGGAAAAAAACCAACGACGTGGAGAAGATAACTTTGCGGGGGGTTGGAGATGAGAGTGTGGATTCAGAGAAATCTTAACATGAATAATAGTCAAGTTGAACTATCTCACACTGGAGGTCCTCCGTCTTCTGGGAAGTTCATTTACTGTCCATGAAGGCTCTTGGGGGGGGGGGGTGTTGAAATTTAAATAGACTAGAAAAGTCCCAGCCACGGTGGGACATTTTCCAGGACTCAAGTAGGGATGGCTATAACAATTAAAATAGTAAAGATGTCCATGATAAACCATGCAAAACTCCTTTTCCGGAAATGAAAATGAGTTTGGCTGTCTTTGGTCGGAGACCTATTTCTTCATTCCGCCCACTACACCCCCTATCATCAGCAGCACTAGCCGTACCCCCACATGGGTCCTTAATTGTCGTGAAAATAATTGTGACTGAGGATCTGAAATGTAATGCTGTATTTCATACATAATATTGTTTAAAACTATATGATTAAGTGTACATTTATGCTGGTGATCATTGCAGGTAAATGAAGAATTCGGAGCCCGAACTGAAGTTTAAGCCAAGATGCAAAAAAAGAAAAAAAAAGGATCAAAGAGCCTGGGACAGAATCCTGGCAACAGTGAACCCAGGTAATAAAACTAGATCATATTGTGTCATGTCACGGTGGGTTCTATGGCAGGAAATTATTTTGGTAGATGGAAAGAATGTGTGACCAGTAGACTTTCTGGCAAAATTAACATTTTTGTTTATGTAACTCTACCAGTTTGATTTTATTTATTTATTTTTTAAGATTTTATTTATTCATGAGAAACAGACAGAGAGAGAGGCAGAGGCAGAAGGAGAAGCAGGCTCCCTGCGGAGCAGGGAGCCCAACATGGGACTTGATCCCAGGACCCTGGGATCATGACCTGAGCCGAAGGCAGATGCTTAACGGCTGAGCCACCCAGGTGCCCCAGGTTTGATTTTCTAAGACCGTAAACCGTGTTCATATGTGGAAGAGACTCAGGCATCAGTTTGTTAAGCCACACTGAACGTTTTGTGACAGAATATATTATGCAAGCAAAACTGTTTTCGTGAGGAAATTGTCATGAGGATGTGAATAACTGGGTCCACAATAATTCCTTTCAAAAAGAAAATCCTCAATTTCATGATTACCCAAAGTCCTTTGTAGACCTCTCGGCCATCATTTAATAACCTATGAACATGATCTATCCACTTTGACAAAAACATCCGTGTATACTTAACGTCTTCATAAGAATGTCTAAACTCCTCAGCTGGCTGAGAATGGTCCTCAAGACAGCTTATGTTTGGAGGGAATATGCAGAAAGTGAAGACTGCATCTTAACAGAGGAAATGCTCACTAGGTGTTTGTTTTTTAAATTTGTCTCTTTTTACCATTCTACTAAAAGCTTATGTCGAACTCCAAACAACCCAATCTAGTGGCCTTTTCCCAAGTTCGTTCTGTTTCACTATAATATTTTATAATTTTCCACTACATTTATTTTTCCTATCCTTCCCTTTTCACATCTCTGAGAAGTCAGTTACTCTTTTTTCACCCCCGAGGTTTTGTCCTCAGCTCGTGACGGATGACATGCATTCATGAGGAGGTAGCCTGCTGTAGTCGAAAGGGAGCTGAGGGGCACCTGGGGGGCTCAGTCGGTTACACATACAGCTCTTGGTTTCGGCTCAGGTCGTGATCTCATGGCTTGTGAGATCAAGTCCCACATGGGGCTCCATGCTCAGTGGGGAGTCTGCTTGAGATTCTCTCCCTCTGCTGTCCCCTCAAATATATAAATCTTAAAAAAAAAAAAAAGAGAAAGGGAGCTGAATTAGGTGGGTGTAGAACGGCATTCAAGTCCTAATCATGTTTCGTACTAACTGCATGAACTTTGTTCAGTCCCTTAAATCTTGGGAGTCTCAGTTTCTGCATCCACAAGAAGTGAGATGAAACTTACCCTACCTATGTTACAAAGTTATAATGAGGATCAAAAGGGATAAGAAATGTAAAAACTCTGATAAGCATATTACTGTGCAAATGGCTATCGCTTACATTATTAGACGACAGCTAGGTCATTGGCACTGTGAGAGAGACTCTGTTGAGAGCTAATTGGCTCCCAAGGGGAATAAACCATGACTTTATAGGAATCATCCCTATTTTGAGACCTTATATTAATTACCTATATTTGAACCAACTAGTCTAACAGGCCCAAGCTGTGGAGATTAATTCTTCTTTGTATTTTCTCACCATGAAATCTAATTTTGCATCATTTGGGTTCGTCAAATATCTGTAGAAGTCTTTTGCCTATACTGCTAAGTCCTCGAATGGTGATAAATAATGAAAAGCATGATAAAATTCTTTTAGCACCTTGAATGTATAAGAAAACGCAAACATCTACTGTTATGAGTTATCTGCTACATATTTTATTGGCAGAATTTAAACATTGGATTCTTTATGTTACAGGAGCATGGGCCCTCAGGTTGCCCTTAAATTTCAGGATCTCTTCCACCACATTCACAGGCAGATGGAGGGCCACGCCCACCACCACCTCTACCCGTGCCATCTCTACCCCAAGGAGTTGTTCCTCCTTCTCCAACTTCTTAACCTAGAATAAGTGGTAAACTATCATCACCACTATCACCTTTGTTGGAGGACCTCCTCCTCCAAAATCACCACTTGCTGTGTCTTATGGAATAAAGCAGAGATAAATGTATTAGTCTGAATTCCATGTATTTATTCTTGAAGTGCATGACTTGATTCTCCTTTGTAAGAATGAACTCAAAGGGAAAACTTTGACTACAGAATGTTCTTGAGCATCTTCTGGCCCTCAGTGGTCATTAATGTATGAAAACTGCATACCTGTGGATATTATATAATGTTAGAGAATAAGACTGCTGACTCTTGATTTCCCTTGTGAGCTCATTGTCTTATGTTTCTCTATCAGACAGTATCTCAATTGGAAACTCCATAGAGTTAACTCCATAGAGATATAAAATTCATATAGCAAGGAAAGGAGAATCAATAAAATGGTATAAGGATAAACGTATTCATTTCCTAAGGTTGCCCTAATAAATGCCTACTAACTGGATGGCTTCTAAAAACAAAATCTTTTCTGTCAATTCTAAAGGCCAAAAGTTCAAAATCGAGGTGTCGGCAGGACCACACTCCCTCTGGAGGCTCTGGGAGACAATCTCTCCCTTGCCTCTTCCAGTTTCTTGGGGCTGTTAGCATTCCTTGGCTTGTGGCTGCATCTCTCTCTGCTTCATGTTCACATGGCCATCCCCTCTGTGTCTATCTGTAAACTCCTCCCTCTCTTATGAAGATACATGTAATTGAATTTAGAGCCCATTCAGATAATCCAGGATAAGACACTATGCTTTTTTTTTCTTCTTTTTTTAAGATTTTATTTATTTGACAGAGAGAGACATAGTGAGAAAGAGAACACAAGCAGGGGGAGTGGGAGAGGGAGAAGCAGGCTCCCCACTAGCTGGGAGCCAGATGTGGGGCTTGATCCCAGGACCCTGGAATCATGACCTGAGCCGAAGGCAGACACTTAATGACTGAACCACCCAGGTGCCCCAAGACACTATGCTTTTTAATTTTAATTTTAATTCCAGTATAGTTAACATACAGTGTTATATTAGTTTCAGATGCACAGTATAGTGATTCACCAATTCTGTATATTACAAGATGAGTGTACTCTTGATCCTTGTCACATATTTCACCCACCACCCCACCCACCTCCCCTGAATGGGAAGAAATCAGAGAGGGAGAAAAATCATGAGAGACTCTGGGAAACAAACTGAGAGTTACAGAAGGGAGGGGAGTGGGGGATGGGGTAACTGGGTGATGGGTTTTAAGGAGGGCATGTGATGTGATGAGCACTGGGTGTTATATGCAACTAATGAATCGTTGAACACTACATCAAAAACTAATGATGTACTATATGTTGGCTAATTGAACATAATAAAAACAAAGAAATAAACAAAAAACATGTGTTTGCCAAAATGTACTTTAAATATTTGGTCACAATATACAATCTCTCCAGCACTGTATGAAATTTGCCATTTACAAAAAACTGACCTGAAGACTGAGAACAAACTCTACAGCTAAAGGTAGATAAGAGGTCAAATGGAAGAAGGTAGGAAGTGTGGAGACACAGTTTGGGAGAGAAATGGATCATGGCCGCTGTGGTGGGGAGAGAGCCATGCTCACAGAGAAGGATGAAAGATAGACTAACATACAGGGGAGCATGGGGAAAATGAATCGCCATAGCAATTGGCTTGGAAAGCAAGTGGGGCCAAATTTTATGACTTCTAGCAACCAGTGGGGCTTAAAGCCTGGGTTTTTTTTTTTTTTTTTAGGATTTTATTTATTTGAGAGAGAGCAAGCTAGAGGAAGACCAAGTGGGGGGAGGGGCAGAGGGAGAGGGAGAAGCAGATTCCTTGCTGAGCAGGGAGCCTGACATGGGGCTTAATCCCAGGACCCTGGGATCATGACCTGAGCTGAAGGCAGATGCTTAACTGACTGAGCCACCCAGGTGCCCCATGACTGGTTTTAAGGGTCAGCAAGCTTGGCTGGGATAGAGCCCAGAGGGTACTGCACTACTCTTAGAGAGAAGGCAGGCAAACAACATGTGGACATACAGCATGGAAACAGGGATGTTAAGAGTGCCTAGGGCACCCACTGGAGAGGTTATTTGCTCATTTTGTAGCATGTCCCAGAGAGGCAGCATTCATGGAGAGACCCTCTGGGAACAAAGGAACTGACCAGCACCATTTCCCTCCCCAACTCCTCAGCATAAGCACAGGGTCACTTGTGGGAACCAGCAGAGCATCCACACTCACTACCTAAATTGCTGACACCAAGTCCCCCCGCCCCCGCACTCTGGTGGAACTGCCCTTCCCAGTCTCTCTTGTCATAGTCCCAGTGCTGTGTGCCCCTCACCCAGAAGACCAGACCAGACTCCTGCTCACAACACATCTCCCAGCACATCTCCCAACCCGGGAGTTTTGCAAAGCCTCGGTTCTACTGGCAGTGGTGACCGGTCTTATTTCACAAGCAGACTAGAGCATACCTAATCAAAATGCACCACATTCAGGCCAGGGACCAAACACTGCCCACAACAGGCAAAGAGAGCCTCTGCAGACAAGAGGAGAGCCAGGACAAAAGAGGAGAGCACATGCAGCACATGCTGGAGACAATCCCAGAAGCACCAGGCCCTGGGGAATGGTGGACACTACATGGCAGGGCACTATAGGATTTCTTCATAAGAGCATTAACTCTAGGAGGTGTAGCTAAATTTCCTAACACAGAGAAACAGGTTCAGAGACTTAGACAAAATTAGAAGACAGAAATTCATCCCAAACAAAAGAGCAGGACAAGGCCACAACCAGAGATGTAAGTGAAAGAGATAGAAGTAACATGCCTGATGGAATATTTAAAGCAATGATCATAAGTATACTCACTGGACTTGAGAAAAGACTAGAAGACATGAGTGAGACTCTTAACACAGAGATAAGGAATAACATAGGAAAGATAATGGGCTCAATAAATGAAATGAGAAACACACTTTTTAAAAATTTATTTGAGAGAGGGAGTGAGCACAAGCAGGAGGAGTAGCAGGTAGAAGGAGAGGGAGAAGCAGGCTCCCCGTTGAGCAAGGAGCCCGACATGGGGCTTGATCCCAGGGCTGTGGGATCATGACCTGAGCTGAAGGCAGTCACTTAACCAACTGAGCCACCCAGGCACCCTGAGAAACACACTTAATGGAATGAACACCAGGCTAGAAGAAGCGGAGGAATGAATTAATGACCTAGAAGACAGAATAATGGAAAGTCATCAACCTGAACAAAAGAGAGAAAAAAGGGACACCTGGGTGGCTCAGATGGTTAAGTGTCTGACTTTGGCTCAGGTCATGATCCCAGGGTCCTGGGATCGAGGTCCATCTTGGGCTCCCTGCTCAGCGGGGAGTCAGCTTCTCCCTCTCCCTCTGCCTTTCTCCTGGCTTGTGTTCAATCTCACTCTCTTTCTCAAATAAATAAATAAAATCTTAAAAAAAAAAAGGAAAAAGAAAAAAGAATTATACAAGAGAATAGACTTAGGGAACTCATTGACTCCATCGAATGTTATAATATTCATATTATAGGAGTTCCAGAAGAAGAAGAGAGAAAAGGGGGCAAAAAATTTGAAGAAATAAGAGCAGAAAACTTCCCAAATCTGTAGAAGGAAATAGACACCCAGATCCAGGAGGTGCAGAGAACCTCCTGGATCTGGAGGTTTAATTATAATATATCTTGGTTAAACCAAGATATATTATAATTAAATTGGCAAAATACAGTGATAAAGAAAAAAGATTTGAAAGCACAAGACAAAAGAAGACAGTAACTTATAATGGAAAACCCATAAGGCTAGCAGGGGATTTTTTTTTTTTAGCATAAACTTCCCAAACAGGAAGAGAGTGGCATTATAAATATTCAAAGTGCTGAATGGGAAAAATTTGCAGCCAAGAATCCTCTATCCAGCAAGGCTATCACTCAGAATTGGAGAAATAAAGTTTCCCGGACAACCAAAAATTAAAGGAGTTCATGACCACTAACCCAGCCCTGCAGGAAATATTAGAGGGGACTCTTTGAGTGGAAAGGAGGGAAGAGATGCAGGGAGGAAACACAAAAGCAGTAAAAATGAATATTTCTGTAAAAAATCAAAGAACTCACAAAAAAAGGATGTAAAATATGACAATATATACCTAAAATGTAGGGAGGAGATGAGTAAAGAATGGGTTCAAACTTAAATCACGATCAACTTAACATAGACTGCTGTAGGCAGAAAAGGTTATATACACACCTAAAGGTAACCATATATCAAAAACCTGTAATAAACATGCAAAGAATAAGGAGAAAGAAATCCAGATATATCAGTAAAGACGACAAGCAAACCATGAAAGAGAGAAAACCAGAAAGGATCAGAGAAAATCTTCAGAAACAACCACAAAACAAATAATAAATGATAATAAATACATATCTATCAATAATTACTTTGAATGTAAGTGGACTAAATGCCCCAATCAAAAGACATAGGGTGGGGTGCCTGGGTGACTCAGTCAGTTAAGCGTCTGCCTTCGGCTCAGGTCATGATCCCAGGATCCTGGGATCGAGCCCCGCATCGGGCTCCCCGCTCAGTGGGAAGCCTGCTTCTCCCTCTCCCACTTCCCCTGCTTGTGTTCCCTCTCTCGCTGTGTCTCTCTCTGTCAAATAAATAAATAAAATCTTAAAAAGTAAAAAAGATATAGGGTGACAGAATGGTTAAAAAAAACAAGACCTATCTATATGTTGCCTACAGGAGACTCATTTTAGGCCTAAAGACATCTTCAGATTGAAAGTGAGGGGATGGAGAACCATCTATCATGCAAATGAATGTCAAAAGAAAGCCTGAGTAGAAATGCTTATATTGGAAACACTAGACTTTAAAACAAAGACCATTACAAGAGACAAACAAGGATGCAATATAATATTAAAGGGAACAATCCAATAAGAAGATATAACAATTGTAAATATTTATGCACCCAACAGGGGCACAGCCAAATACATAAAACAGTCAATAACAAACATAAAGGAACTCATCAGTAATAATACAATAATAATAGAGGACTTTAGCACCCCACCTATATCAATGGACAGATCATCCAAACAAAAAATCAAGGAAACAATGGCTTTGAATGACACACTGAACCAGATGGATTTACCAGATATATTCAGAACATTCCATCCTTCAATACTTGTTGTTTCTTGTGTTTTTGACTTTATAAAGCCATTCTGACAGGTGTGAGGTAACATCTCATTGTAGTTTTGATTTGCATTTCCCTGATGATAAGTGATGTTGAGCACCTTTTCATGTTTTTATTGGCCATCTGGATGTCTTCTTTGGAGAAATGTCTGTTCATGTCTTCTGTTCATTTTTAATGGAATAATTTGGGGGGGGGTGTTGAGTTGTATTAGTTCTTTATATATTTTGGATACTTACCCTTTATTGGATATGACATTTGCAAATACCTTCTCCCATTCTGTAGGTTGCTTTTTAGTTTTGTTGATTGTTTCCTTCACTGTGCAGAAGCTTTTTATTTTGATGTAGTCCCAATAGCTTATTTTTGCTTTTGTTTCCCCTGCCCCAGGAGACATAGCTAGAAAAATGTTGCTATAGCTGTTGTCAAGTACATTACCGCCTGTGCTCTCTTCTAGGATTTTTATGGTTTCAGGTCTCACACTTATGTCTTTGAGTTTACTTTTGTGTGTGGTGTAAAAAAGTTGTTCAGTTTAATTCTTTTGCCTGTAGCTGTCCAGTTTTCCTAATACTGTTTGTTGAAGATGCAGTCTTTTTCCCATAGCATATTCTTGCCTCCTTTGTCGTAGATTAATTGATCATATAATCATGGGTTTATTTCTGGGTTCTCTATTCTGTTCCATTGATCTATGTGTCTATTTTTGTGCCAGTACCATACTGTTTCGATTACTTCAGCTTTGGAGTATATTTTGAAATCTGGTATTGTGATGCCTCCAGCTTCATTCCTTTTTTTCAAGACTGCTTTGGGTATTTGGGGTTTCTTGTGGTCCCACAGAAATTTTAGGATTATTTGTTCTAGTTCTATGAAAAGTGCTATTGGTTTTTTGTTGGGGATTGCTTTAAATATGTAGATTGCTTCAAGTAGTGTGGACAGTCTAACAATATTTGTTCTTCTAACTTATGAGCATGGAATATCTTTCCATTTTGCGTCATTTTCCTTATTATGTGTTTGTGTCATCTTCCATTTCCCTCATCAGTGTTTTGTAGTTTTCAAGAGTACAGGTCTTTTACCTCCTTTGTCAAGTTTATTCCTAGGTATTTTATTCTTTTTGGTGCAATTGTAAATGGCATTGTTTTCTTAATTTTTCTTTTGCTACCTCATCATTAGTGTAAAGAAATGCAACGGATTTCTGTATATTGATTTTGTATCCTGAGACCTTACTGATTTATCAGTTCTAGTAGTTTTTTGATGGTCTTTAGTGTTCTCTGTATCTAGTGTCTGCAAATAGTGGAAGTTTTACTTCTTCCTTATTGATTTGGATGTGTGTGTGTGTGTGTGTGTGTGTGTGTGTGTGTGTGTGTGTGTCTGATTGCTGTGGTTGGGATTTCCAGTACTATGTTGAATAAAAATGGTGAGAGTGGACATCCCTGCCGTGTTCCTGAACTTAGGGGAAAAGCTCTCACTTTTTCACCATTGAATATGATATTAGCTGTGGGTTTTTCATATATGGCCTTTATTATGTTGAGGTATGTTCGGTCTAAACCTACTTTGTTGAAGATTTTTATCATAAATGGATGTTGTACTTTGTCAAATGCTTGTTCTGCATCAATTGAAATAATATGGGTTTTATCCTTTCTATTTATTTATGAGAGAAAGAGTGCAAGTGGGGAGGGGCAGAGGGAGAGAAAGAATCTTAAGCAGGTTCCATGCCCAGTGCAGAGCCCAATGCAGGGCTGGATCTTAGGACCCTGCAATCATGACCTGAGCCGAAATGAAGAGTTGGATTCTTAACTAACTGAGCCATCCAGGTGCTCCATAATTTCTCTTTTTAATGTCATGTATCACATTGATTGATTTGTGAATATTGAACCACATTTGCATCCCAGGAATAAATCCCACTTGATTTTGGAGAATGATTCTTTTAATGTATTTTTGGATTCGGTTTAATATTTTGTTGAGGATTTATGCATCTATGTTCACCAGGGATACTGGCCTGTAATTTTCTTTTTTTATACTGTCTTTATCTGGTTTTGGTATCCGGGTCATGCTGGCCTCATAGAATGAATTTGTAAACTTTCATTCCTCTTCCATTTTTGGAATAGTTTGAGAAGAATAGGTATTAACTCTTTTTTAAGTGTTTGGTGGTGATGTAGTTTTGGAATGTTGGTGAGGTCTGAAGCCGAAGGCCAAGAAAGAATTCTTGAGATGTCTTCAGGGCAAAACGGTGGTTTTAACTGAAAGCAGGGGGACCAGGATCTGTGGGCAGGAATCTGCTGCCCTGGGATTGTGAGGAGCAACTGATTATATGCTTTGGGGTTGGGGGAAGCAGAGATAAGGGAAGTTTCAAAAGGATTTTCATATGCTAAAAGAGACTCACAGGATACTGAAGGCCTTGTTATTGTCAAACTAAGGTTGTTTTTCCCTCTAGCAAGGCATTAATATTAATACAGTTTGGAGCTTCCTGGAGGAACACTATACTCTGCCTGCCTCAAGTATTTGTCAATGGGCTGCAGGTTATAGGGACATTTAATTTTATTTCTATTTCCTTCTGCCTTTGTTTCCCACATCAGAATTCACCTGTGATGCCTTCTGGTCCTGGGCTTTTGTTTGTTGGGAATGTTTTGATTACTATTCAATTTCCTTGCAGATAATGGGTCTGTTCGCATTTTCTATTTCTTCCTGACTCAGTTTTGGAGGTTGTATGTCTCTAGAAATTTATCAATTTTTTCAAGATTGTCCAGTTTGTTGGCATACAATTTTTCATAATATTCTCCTATAATCCTTTGTATTTCTGTGGTGTTGTTATTTCTCCTCTTTCTGATTTTGTTTGGGGGTCTCTCTCTCTCTCTCTCTCTCTCTCTCTCATCTGGCTCAAGGATTATCAATTTTCTTGATCTTTTCAAAGAACCAGCTCCTGGTTTCATCTACCCATTCTATTGCTTTTTTCAATTTCTCTTTCATTTATTTCTGCTCTCATCTTTATTATTTCCTTCCTTCTACTGGTTTTGGGTTTTGTTTGTTCTTCTTCTTCTAGCTCCTTTAGGTGTAAGGTTAGGTTGTTTAGTTGAGATTCTTCTTCTTCCTCCTTGAGGTAGGCCTGTATTGCTATAATCTTCCCTCATAGAACAGCTTTTGCTATATCCCAAAGATTTTGGACCCATGTGATTCATTCTGATTTTATTTTTTCTGTTGTTCAGATTATACAATCTTACAAGAAGTCTTCCAGTTCACTAACTCTTCCGCTTGTTTAAATCCACTGCTGAGCTCTTCTTGAGTGAATTTTTTCATTTGGTTAATGTAAGTCTTAACTCAAGAATATCCATTTGCTTCTTCTTTCTATAGTGTCTCTTTATTAATATCCTGTATTTTATGACTTGCTATTAGAATGCATTCCTTTCCTTCTTTCAGCTTGGTTTCCATTAATTTTTAAATTGTATATACGAGAGCTGATTTGCAGTCTGTCTTCTAAATCTACCATTTGGTCTTCAGAGGTAGTTTTGATCGCCTGTTCTTATTCCTGTGTGTGGGTTACACTACCCTTCCTTTGCACCTATTTTGGTTTTTGTAAATTGCTTTTGAAAAGCAAACATTTAAGATAATATATTGTAACCACCTTTGATACAAGACCCCCTCTCCTTTCCTTCCTTTGGTGTTTTTGATATTGTCTGTGTGGCCATTGTTTGTTTGTTGAAAGACCTGGCTGTACTATTTCTGCAAAGTCTATTTCTTCCATAATGTGCAGCCTTAGATGTTATTGCTTAGATTTATTTCTTGTCTTTTTATCACACTCCTGAAAAAGAATGTTCCTATAATGGAGACATGTGTAGATTTGGAGAAGAGAAAAGACCTAACAGGTGATGTGGCCACTCAGAGATGAGGGGTGTTAATTTGGTGCGTGGATCCTCCCAGCAGGCTATTCTCTAAGAACGGAGAGGGAGGCCAGGATGAGAGAGAGAGAGAGAGTGAGAGAGATACATATAAAAATCTTTTAAAACAATAGTCTAAGGAGCTCTCTGGGCCCATGGATAACCTCAGCTATTTGGTTAGTAAACAATGGACTGCGAAAATATCTTCATTGACTCTTTTTCTCTTCATTGACAAATGCAATCCTTGCTCCATTACTTTTTAAAAGAAAACATTTTCATGAATACAGATGCATTTCAAGGGAGAACTGAAGTCACCTTTGCCCACGCTTGCATAGGCCCCTCAAGACCATCCAGTCCAGGCTACTCCCAGCCTGGCTCAGGCTCTGACTCCCAGACCCCTTTTCTCACCCATTCCCTAGTTGTTTGGACAGAAGTGGGTGGGGATTTCTAGGGCGGGAAGGAACGAAGACAATGAGGACCCTGAGGGGCTTTGTCCTGGTCAGGCAGCTGCCTTTCTGCATTTCAGGTCAACACAGGAAATCTCACAAAACCCTGCTGCCTTCCACTCCCAGGAGGTGGAGGGAGGGGTGAATGCTCTGCCTCACCTTCCCCACCAGGCAGAGTGGAAAGTGAATTACCTGACCCAAACCTGGCCTCTGGATCTCAGCTGCCCCTCTGGATTCCTCCCTGTGTTTCCTGTCCTTCCCTTTAGGGAGTAGGGGCCATTTCCTCACGCAGAGATCCAAGCCAAAGCCTTTTCTTCTGTCCCCCTTCCCTGGACAGACGCAGATTCGGTTACTACTGACCACCCATTGTACCAGGAGACCGAGGTCTAAATGGCTTTGCCCTCGTGAACCAGGACTGCACAGGACGCATTCACACACACAGGGCTCTCATACTGCAAAAGCCTTTGCTCTCTCCTTGCTCTAGGTGGACATTTGACGTCACCTTAGGGTGGAGACCAGCTTGACATGCAAACCTCCAGTGTCGTGTTTTGATACTAAGAAAGGGAAGGTCCGTATACTCCAGCTCCTTTCTCAGCCCCAGGTCAGGACCATCCGGAGCTGGGGCTGATTTGCTCCTGTTTTGCCTCTGCTTGGGTCCTTAAGGATTAGTTCACTTCAGCACCGTAGCTCCTGGCCTGTGTGATGAGAAGAACAACAAGAGAAAGGGAGCTGAATCTAAACCCCCTTACGACGTGCAGCCCACTGACAAATACCTGAGACTCACAGGACTTGATCCCTGAGGGAACTCACCGCTGCCTTGTAGAGGCCGTTTTGCGGCAACCCACTTGGGCACTGGACACCTGAGTGATCTAAAAGGGGTCTCAGTGGCCGCCAGGCTGAATACAAACAGGTCCATGAAGGGGACCCACCTCCAAATACCCAGAAGCCCCAGCTGACCAATGGGCTACTTCCACCTGGACACAGATCCCAAAGAAGGAAAATTCCACACGACCCCATACCTCCTCACCTTCCGCGCACCACTGCGACCTGGCAGACAGTCTGTCCTCTGCTGTCCTGCCTTCTCCTCCCTTGTAGTGTGTTCTATAAACTTCTAGCTCCTTTTTCTGCCTTGGATGAATTCTTTCCCCGCCCGTGCCTCGGGCCTCCACCCAGTCGGGTCACCCTGCATGCCTTACTGTTGAAGTTTCATTAGAGCTTAAAAGCAACCGTATCCTGACAACAGCCAGACCTCCGCGGTCCCATGAACCCCACTTTCCGCATTGAGAAGTCCCTTAGAGACTGCCGTTACCTCTATCCCCCTCCCCTGCACACACTTAAAAGTATAAACTCAGTCACTTCCCCCCATCACGGTGCAGCTCTTTCTACCCACGTGTCCTGTCCCTGTGCACTTTTTTTGCATCACACAATGTCCCTCGAATTTTTTCTTGACTGTTGTGCTCAGTGAACCTGCATCATTTTTGGTGGCCCATCCATGTGCAGAATCTGTGTCTTCCTTCTGGACCTTAAGCCTTGGTGCAAACACGGTGAGTTACTCCCTCTTCTCCTTTATACTCTCATTTCATAGGCTATTCCAGGAGCAAGGTCTTATTGCAACACTTGCAAGTCTGCTGCTCAGGCTGCAATCCTCTGGCCCCCAGGGCCGCTCTTCAGGGAGCAACAAAAGCCTACCTTTTGCCTGGAAGCCAGTACTTTGGCTGGAAATGGTAATAAGACCCAGAAACTTGATGCCCTCTCTTTATTCCTATTCTCACACAAAGCTGCCTTTCCTGGGCATGGGACAGCCACTTCAGTTACTAGGATGGTTGCCAATAATAAGACTCCTGTGTAAGGTCTCTTTCTCATTGGTCTAATGCGATCCCCTCCACATCTCTGGTCTAGCCACTTCCAGCTGTGAGACCTCGGTTCAGAGCTGCCTGAAACCAGTACCTGCTTGATTTAAATCCCAACTGGGGATGTTTCCTGGGAAGTTGGCGATAAAGACTACATGTGTTGGAATGTGGCTTAGACCATGGTGGATTTCCATCTTTACTATTCTTTTTAATATTTAAAAATCTTTTAAGAGATTTTTATTGATTTGAGAGAGAGAGAGAGAGAGAGAGAGAGAGGGAGGGAGGGAGGGAGAACAAGCTGGGGGGAGGGGCAGAGGAAGAGGGAGAAGCAGACACCCTGCTCAGCAGGGAGCCTCATGTGGCACTCAATCCCAGGACCCTGGGATCATGACCTGAGCTGAAGGCAGACGCTTAACCAACTGAGCCACCCAGGCATCCCAATATTTTTTTAATTTTTATTTTAAGTAGGCTCTACACCCAATGTGGGGCTCAAACTCTTGACCCTGGGATCAAGAGTCACATGCTCTACTGACTGAGCCATCCAGGCACCCCTCCATCTTTACTATTTTTGGTCAATGTCCCCTACTGACTACATAAAACCCAGACAGAAGAAAGAGGTATTTCGCCCTGCAAATTCTTAGCATCTCCATGAGTTAAAACAGCAGGCTCTCTTGGTCCATCTATTGGCACCTATTATGTCCTGGGAAAAACAATAGGGAAGTGAAGGGACATCCACATCCCTTCAGTAGGACAGATCGGTGATCATAACTACTTTTTGAGGGACACTTCTGGTGGCTTTGAACACTAGGAACCCTTGACATTATCCTGAGCAGGACACCATGCAGGAGTGGGGGGTGGGGGGGGTGGGATTATGGCAATGGACTTTTCTTCTTCAGTCTCCAGGAATTCCCCCTTGGGGTCACTTTTAACCCAGTGGAGCCAATTTGGATTGCAAGATTTAAAGAAGAAGTGACATCTTCTTCTGCAATAACGCATGGCCTCAGTACTCCGTAGGAGACGAGGAAAAATGGTCCATTAATGGGTCCGTAGACTTCAGATCCTGTACAAGCCTCCCTCTTTCTCCTGAGTTCCTCACCTGCTCTTTGTTTGCTTCTTTTGTGTGTCAGATCTGGAATATATCTTTTTTTTTTAAAGATTTTATTTATTTATTCATGAGAGACAGAGAGAGAGAGAGAGGCAGAGGGAGAAGCAGGCTCCCACTGAGCAGGGAGCCCCATGTGGGACTCGATCCCAGGACCTGGGATCATGACCTGAGCTGAAGGCAGACGCTCAACCATCTGAGCCACCCAGGCGCCCCTGGAATATATCTTGAAAGGACTGAATGAATGAGGTCTGACTGTTGTTGAGCGGGGGAGGTTTTTCTCCCTCATTCATTTCCTGGGTTGATGGCTATGATAATTGGAGCCAGTTGTCTGGCTAGTCCAGCTCAGGACAGGGACTTTTCAAAATATTCCCAAGCAGCTGCTGAGACTCCTTTTGTCTTGGGGAGGGTCTCTGTCTTCTCCAGGCCCACATGGACTGCCTATTCTCCCTTTCTGTTGGTGGAAATAAAACATATCTGCTCATCTGTCCGAGCTGACCAGCTTTAGGACTGGGAGTCCTCTTTCTTCTGTCTGGGGTTTTGGCTGGAGGCACCTCAGCTATTCTGCAGCGCCCCCCCCCCCCCCCATTTTCTGCACCACAGTCGGTACCGCTTGCAAAACCAGCTCCTATACTGTCCTTGATACCTCTGCCACCATTGTTTCTTGCTCCTCCTATCCCTGCTAACAAATACTGGAGAGTACCCCTCCCTGGACTTAAACCGTCCACTTCAGATTTCCCCACAGGTGCCCCAGGTAAAAGTTGACAGTGGGGAACAAATGGACTTTCAGTGGCCCCAGGTGCAACATATTCAGTATTTAAGCCAATTTAAGTTTGTTAGTTTAATTAAGGTAAACATGTCTTTAGAGTTATCAGCATGAAACAGAAAACTTTTATTCTACCAAGGTTTACTGATGGCCAAATAAACTCATGTTATCTCTGTTAAAATTTGTCAGCAAAAGGATGCCTGGGTGGCTCAGTCATTCAGCGTCTGCCTTTGGCTCAGGTCATGATCCCAGGGTCCTGGGATGGAGCGCCACATCGGGCTCCCTGCTCAGCCGGGAGTCTGCTTCTCCCTCTCCCTTGTGCGCTCACTCTCTCTCAAATAAATAAGTTCTTTTAAAAAAATAAAATGATGGTTAATTTTGTCTGTCTCAAAGTTTTCATGGCTACTTGTTGAAAAAAAAAACAAGTAGATTGAATACATAAAACAGTTGAGATGAATGGATTTTTTAAAGTACACTGGTATAAAATTCAAATTCTGCATTTCTCGTTAAAAAGACAAAGTTGTCTTGGATTGTTGGTCTGCTCTCTATAAGAAAATGTAAATAAAGGTTTTTTTTTCTTTTTTTTTTTATCCGTCCAGAAAACCAAAGCGTCTGTGTTTTGTCTTTATCAGGTCTTTCATTACTTGAGAAAGTTAAAACTTCTCAGGGTTAAAGGAGCTACGTTTTGCTAACAACTATTTAGCTTCCTGTAGAATCCCTTATTGCCACCTTGGTTAAATGTATATATTAAATTTATAATAATCTGTAATCCTATTTAGGCATGTGCTTTACAACTTTCTGAGGGTTTCAACAGACTTCTCTGAGATATGAATTGTAACTGACATCTTCTTGACTCATTAGGTTTGTTTATTTGGTATGTTAAGTTACTCTGGAAGGACTGTCAAACAAATAATGATAAGCCGTGGTTGTATTTTTTGGGTAAGTGCCATAACTGTTCTAGAAATGATGTGAAATTCCTAAAGTTCTTTTTCTTTTTTAAGATTTTATTTTTAAGTAACCTCTACCTCCAATGTGGGGCTCAAACTCACAACCCTGAGATCCAGAGTCACATGCTCCACCCACTGAGCCAGCCAGGCACCCCGAAATTCCTAAAGTTTTCTATATGTTCTGATATAAGGTCATTACGTGATGTTCTAATTACCGAAGTGTTATTTGTCACAGAAATAACTGGATTTCCTTGTCAGCTACATTATAATGAACTCTCATATCAGATTTTAAACTGTGACCATTTAAAACAAATATTTTATTTATTTCAGAGACAGAGATCATATGCGGGGCTCGATCCAAGGACCCCAAGATTATGACTTGAGCCAAAGGCAGACGCTTAACTGACTGAGCCACCCAGGTGCCCCAACTGTGACCATTTTTTTAAAATCTTTTGTCCTTGGGGCGCCTGGGTGGCTCAGTTGGTTAAGCAACTGCCTTCAGCTCAGGTCATGATCCTGGAGTCCTGGGATTGAGCCCCACATCGGGCTCCCTGCTCAGCGGGGAGTCTGCTTCTCCCTCTGACCCTCTTCCCTCTCGTGCTCTCTCTCTCTCTCATTCTCTCTCTGTCAAATAAATAAATAAAATCTTAAAAAAAAATCTTTTGTCCTTTATAGTTATTGTTCTGATGCTCTTGCAAAATGTGTTTTGCCCTCAAGGAGAGTCATGAAAAGGACTTTTGACAAAGACAAGTTTATGTTCTTTAAGATCATAAAACTAAACTGGGTAAGAATTTCCAGAAGTAATGGAAAAGCTGCATTCACACTGAATAAGAATTAATAACATGGGACTGAATGAGTTGAGGAAGATGAGTTTTTATGACTCTTACTTGAAACCTTGTTGGTTTTCTAATGTTTGCTCTACCGGATTAAGGAAACTTTCTCCTAAGATATCCATGATATGCAGAAATATGATAAAATATTCCTTTGTGGACAAATTGAAGCATTTAACTTTTCTCCCTACCTGAACCCTCTGAACCCTCTGAAATTCAGAAACTCTCAGTGAGGATTCTTCCTTCCATGGCAATTATATCTGCATAAGTGCAATGAGAAACTGTTCTCCTTGTAACAGGACACCACTGGAAAGTTTGCTTATATTTACCAAGGCTTTGCCTGGGATGTCACATTTGAGAGACATGCCTGGACTCAGAGATGACCAGACAGCTTTAAGGAATTAGGGTTGAGTTTATGGAGCCAGTAAAGCTCCTTGGAACTGCTGGCCTGATACCTTGCTTACAGGGTTCCCAATAGCCTCACTGGCTGAGCAAAGAATGTCACTTCCCAGCAGGTGCAGGCACCTCAGGATATGGAATTTGCCCAAATCTACAGGTGTTGCAGGCATGTCTGATAACAAATATTTGGCTTGGCTTCTGGCCTCGAGAGGCTTTTAAAAGGTCAATCTAGAGATTCCTTATAAAAAGTTCCAGCTTTTAAAAGGTCAATCTAGAGATTCCTTATAAAAAGTTCCAGCAAAGCAGATTTTAAAAGACCTATCTGGCCAATCACTATTCTTGCTGAGTTTCTGTAAATAATTAGGCCAAGTGTGTTAAAGCTGGACTTGTTTTTACACACAAATGAGTCGTGATTTGGCTGTCTTTGATAAAAATGAGGGTGGTTATAGAGAGAAAAATGTGTTTCGATAACACATCTTTGTAGATATTAGATTTTAATACTATTTATTATAAACTAGACTAGATCCTGAATTCTTCTGGTTTCCTCAAATATCTGGCTATGGCTCTCCAAACTCAGGTTTCCAGTCTTCTATTGTCTTGACTTAAAGTCATTACAAACTAAAACTGCCCTTTTTCCTAAAGCCCTGAAAACTGATGCCAGACAGCTTGAGGTCACCTTCAGAGACATTGTCACAAAACTCATGTATAGGGGCGCCTGGGTGGCTCAGCCAGTTAAGCATCTGCCTTTGGCTCAGGTCACGATCTCAGGGTCCTGGGATCGAGTCCTGCATTGGGCTCCCTGCTCCGCGGGGAGCCTGCTTCTCTCTCTCCCTCTGCCCCGCACTCATGCTTGCTCTCTCTCAAATAAATAAAATCTTTTTTTCTAAAAAAAAAAGCGATACCCCAGAATCTTGCGTCTACATTCCAGATTGTGATAAAAATGTAACAGGATTGCTAAAAGATATGAATGCTCAAATTGGTGCTTTAAACCATCCCTCCCTCTCTTTTAATGATTGGTTAAACTCCTGGACTAGAAGAGGAGTTTGGTCAACTGTCAAGGATCTTTTTATTGGGCTTCTTTTTCTAATAATATTAAGCTTATTTTGTTGTCCCCGACTCTCTCCGCCTGCTGCCGAGACTCCTTCTGTGCCATAACCTCAAGCCAACAGCTGACAATTTCTCTCAAGGAGATGTCTACCTTCATAGGCGATGTTTGTCTTGGATTTGGCTGTGTGTGCCTTTCATAACCCCCACAACTGATGTCAACGACAACTGATCAATGTTGACCCCCAGGTAGGGACATCTCTAAACCCCTATTCGGCAGGAAGAAGTTACAGAAGATAAGACCTTCCACCCTCAGCAACCTTAAAGATTTAAGGGTCGAAATTGTTCAAGGCGGGAAATGATGAGAACAAAAGCAAGAGAAATGTAGCTTAAATTGAATCTTACAACTGCAGCCCACTGATAAATACCTGAGACATGCAGAGAGTGACATTCTTTAAGGAACTCATGGCTGCCTTAATGTTGATTTTTAAAAAGTTATTTTAAAAAGATTTTATTTATTTTAGAGAGGGAGAGAGCGTGAGCACAAGTAGGGGAGGAGCAGAGGGAGGAGGGACTAGCAGACTCTACGCTGAGCACAGATCTCGATGCAGGGCTGGATCCCACAACCCTGAGATCATGACCCGAGCAGAAATCAAGAGTAGGAGGATTAACCAATTGAGCCACGCAGGCACCCCAGGTTGATGTTTTATTAGAGACTAAAAACAGTAGTCTTGACAATAGCCAGACCTCCAAAGTCCTGTAAATCTCAATTTCAGCATAGAGAAATTCCTTAGAAATTGACATTATATCTGTCCCCCCTCCCTCCACACACTTAAAAGTATATAATCAGTTACTCCTCACAATCACAGTGCAGCTCTTTCTGCCCATGGTTTCTGTCCCCCTGCCATAATAAAAGTATCTTTTTGTACCATAAAACGTCTCAACAATTTTTCTTGACCATTGCACTTGGTGACCCTGCATCCCGTGGACAGGTTTTGGTTTTCAAATTCAATACTCAGTGCATCAAGCTCACTTCTCTGGCCCCTGCATCCCCTTTAATTCCACAGTTCTGTCTGGCCTTCTGGGACACAAATCCTGGCCCCCTCCGACTTGGCTGCTGCCCCCTTGTGGGGGGTTGGAGAGGCTAGTCTGGCCGACTGTGCCTGAAATCTGCATGCCCACCTGCCGTGCTTTTGGAATGCTCCTGCCTGAATGTATCCCATTGTGATTTCAGGACAAATACTCACACATAGAATCATACGTGGTTGTGGTCAAAGGAAGCTCAGCTTCAAGGGCAAATCAAAATTTTTCCCAGATGAAGACTTTTGTTTTCCCACCAAAGGCAGACTATTTCCAAAAGTTTAAAGTGTTCCTTGCATCTTGACATAGAGGAGGCTTCGTTATTATTTCATCCAAGCACCAGGAGCGTGGTGAACTTGGCGGGTCCTGTAAGCCTTCGGTTCAATTTCAGACAAGCAAGTAGCACCATGCAATTTGGCCACTAGATGGCAGGAGTGTTCAAGGCTAGCGTAACAAGAAACTCGCCCAGAGCACCCCCAAGTGGTCACTCTGGCGAGCTGCAGGCAAAGCAAGAGGAATTTACCAAGTTTTGGTGAAAGGAATTCTTCATGTATGGGTCTTTCCAAGTCTATCCTTATCTTGATAATTACGTTAGCAAGTGTAATTCTGATCTAGATGGTTTCCACACTGATAAGTCTATCCTCTTTACATCCTGTCTCCACATTTAAGAACCCCTCTAAGGAAAACCACTTTAATCAGCAAAGGAAATCGGAGATTTTTTTATGGAAACATAGGGCAAAGACAGAAGCTCCACTTTTGTGGAAAAATGTCTTTCAAAGGAAGTCTCCAGGAATCCTCAAGCAAATTTCCTAAGCTCATGTGATTTCAAACATGAAGAACTGATCCAAATTTTATTCAAAGCAATTATCCACGAAAGTTGTTTTTGTTTTGTTAACGGAGAACCTATTCTCATTCATTCATTTGTACATTTATTTATTTAAGTAATCTCTCCACCCAACGTGGGGCTCGAACTCACAACCCCAAGATCAGGAGTCACATGCTCTTCGGACTGAGCCTGCCAGGGGCCCCACAGTTAGATCTTGAGTGCATTTTCTCATTGCTTTCCTTACAAACCACATGGAGATGGAGGCTGTGGTTTCCAGTGCCTGAGAACACCAGGACCACCTAGCCCTGTATCGAGACAGATGGGATCTTCTGGCTTATTGAAGGAAGCATGAACTGCCTCCATCAAAGGGTGTTAGAAAGGACTTAATTTAGGATTTGAATTTGTATGAAACGGTTTTCTAGAGAATTTAAAGGATTAGTGCTTTGCTCTTGATTGGATGCTGTGATATAATAAAGAAGTAAATACTTGGTCTTTGTCTTGGGTTGCTGGCACACTGTTCCTATAACCCTTGGAATCTTCCGGGTGACGAACGTCTTTTATATGCTAATGAGATGACTCCAGTCTGGGGGCCTCTAGTTAACTTCAGGGCTGGGCCCAGAAAGACCATGATTAGAGGGTTGAAACTGACCTCCAAGGAGGGGAAAGGGACTGAAAAGTGCATTCGGTCCCACTCAGGAGTGTGAGCTGGCCTCCCATCTGTTGAGGGTCTGGATAGAAAAATAAGGCAGAGGAATGCGAATTCTCTCTCTTCTTGAGGTCGGGACGTCCATCTAATCCTGCCCTCAGATATCAGAGCTTTTGGTTCGTGGGCCTTCCAACTCTAAGAGTTTAAGATACTGTAGTCTCCTCGGAGTGGAAAGGTAATTCAGAGGATCAGTACTCAGGTAAGGGAGGACAGAATGGAGAAGAGTCACATCAGCCTTAGCTGATGTGTTTGTTTCAGGTACCTCTTGTATCGTTCCTTTTTTTTTATCTTTCATTTTTCATTAGCCTCTTGCAACAAATCATCCAAAGAAGCTATTTCGGAATTTTGAGGTCTTCTAGAGGCTTTTGCATACCAATCAAAATAGGTATCCCATTCTGCTTGTTTGATTTGGGAACCTTTTTTTTTTTTAAGATTTATTTGACAGAGAGAGAGTGTGTGTGCGTGTGTGTGTGCACACGCACACATGAGAGCACAAGCAGGGGAAGCTGCAGAGGGAGAGGGAGAACCAAGCTCCCCACTGGATCATGACCTGAGTCGAAGGCAGAAGCGTAACCAGCTGAGCCACCCAGGTGCCCCTAGGAACCTTACTTTCAAGTGCCCTTCTTAAATGAAGAATCTTGTTTAATTGGAATGTTCCCCCATGATTAATTCTTGGTTGTGTTAGTGGGATTTTTGCCATTTTTGTAAATATCCCTGGCCTCCAGGCACTGTTCTTAAATATAAAATAAGCAGGTGTGTCAGAAGGTGAAGCACTTGATTCCTTGAAATTTCAGGATCCCATTTCTTTAGCTAAGCCTTGGGTCTCTCAGAGCCAAATTAGTATCTTAGAAGGATGTGCCACTGGGTTGGGAATTTTGCGGTGTTTTGTGTTGTATACCTGGTTGCATGGGTTTGTTTAAGATTTTATTTATTTGTCAGAGAGAGAGCACAAGCAGAAGGAGCGGCAGACAGAGGGAGAAGTAGGCTCCCCACTGAGCAAGGAGTACGATGCGGGACTCGATCCCAGGATCCTGGGATCATGACCTGAGCCAAAGGCAGACGTTTCACCGACTAGCCACCCAGGTGTCCCTGGATGGAAATTTTCTTGAACTAGTATCAATCTAACTCATTCCATGACCAATTTATCCTAGCCTGGGAGTCAGAAGTTAGGTGGCAAGCACTCTAACAGCTTTTAAGTGCTCAACCAGTGCTCATCAATTGTAAGGCTTTGGCTTCTGAGATTCTTAAGATCTAGTATTCCTTTCCTGGAAAGATTTCTTTACAGTGGCAGATGTCCTATGACTGTTACTAGTCCAACTTGTGCCTACTTAGATTTTTTTTTAAAAGATTTTATTTATTTATTTGAGACAGAGAGAATGAGAGAGAGAGAGAGAGAGCACATGAGAGGGGGGAGAATCAGAGGGAGAAGCAGACTCCCCGCCGAGCAGGGAGCCCGACACGGGACTCGATCCAGGGACTCCAGGATCATAACCTGAGCCGAAGGCAGTCGCCCAACCAACTGAGCCACCCAGGCGCCCCACTTAGATTTTGATGTGCCTTTGGTCAAAACAGTCTGGATTTCTTTTTTTAAAAGAAGATTTTATTTATTTTGAGAGAGAGAGTGAGAGAGAGCATGAGAGGGGGTAGGGGCAGAGGCAGTGAAAGAAGCAGTCTCCTTGATGAGCAGGGAGCCTGACACAGGCCTCGACCCCAGGACCCTGGGATCCCGACCTGAGCCGAAGGCAGACGCTTCACCAACTGAGCCACCCAAGCTCCCCAAAACAGTCTGAATTTCTTGTCTTAATTTATTTCCCTAAGTTCCCCAGCGGTTTACTCTGTGGACTTACCTCAAGGCTTTGTGAATCCCGGAACGGTTGCCATCTGGCTCTGAGATTGAGGGATACCCATTATTTTCCCTTGTTGAAATAAGTCTAATTCAATCAGATTTATGTTTCTGGCCGCTTGTGCACAATTCCTGAGACTTGTAAGGACCTTCCAAGGCTCCTTTGTAAATGAGCTCAGCCACATACCCAAATGTTGGGGCCCACTAAGTCCCACCTGGAAAAAATCTGGAGTCTCTCCTACACCAATTTTTCATACCCCATGAAAAATCTGGACTTTCTCACACCCCAATCTTCCACCCAGAAGGATTAGGACAAACTCCAGGAGCTCAGAGTGCAGAATAAGCAGAGCCTGATCCGAGAGAAGCTTACCGGAGATCCCAGAGAAGAGCTGAAGAGTCAGCACCTCCACCGGCATCTGGGGGCCATCCCCGGAATCCTCAGGCGCCAGCCTCGGGTTCCACCTCGTTGCCAAAACCGTCGGACAACAAAACTAAAACAATTGAGCAACCAGTCTGTTGTCCTTTGTTCAAGGGGAAACGAGGCACGGTTTGGGGGCGGCCAGCCCCTCACAAGCGGTGGAACATTCTTCCTGGGCAAGAGTAAATCTTACATGGAGCTTTCTATAGAAGAGGCAGCTCGGACACAGGGCATGATGGGGAAGGAGGAGGGGGGTTTCCTTGAAAAGGCTAGAGGGTCCTGTTTTCTGGGGCAAGGTAAAGTAGCTAAAGCTGAGTTGGAGAATTGGGGCAGGAGTACATTCGGTTTCCTTGACAGGTGTTTCTCATAAGTGCAGGCTGACTTACGTTTACATTTGTGATGCGAGGGGCGCCTGGGTGGCTCACTCAGTTAAGTGTCTGCCTTCCGCTCAGGTCATGATCCCAGGGTCCTGAGATCGAGCCCCACGTCGGGCTCCCAGCTCAGTGGGGAGTCTGCTGCCGCGCCCCCTGCTTGTGCTCTCTCTCTCTGACAAAAAAAATACATAAAATCTTAAAAAAAAAGCGTACACAATGATCTGAAAGTACACAAAGTATCTAATATCACAATTATCCTGAATACATAGGATAAATTAGTGTATGGCAGACCAGTGTAAGCCTCTCCATATAAAATGTAGTACCCTAGTTGGGGGTAAAACTGCATTGGGTTAGAATCATGGAACACTACATCAAAAACTAATGATGTATGGTGACTAACATAATGTAATTAAATTAAATTAAATTAAAAAAACTGAATTGGGAATATGAGTATCATTTATCACAGTAGGAGTAAGCCAGTTTGGTGTCCCTAATGGTAAATTTCTCCAGTGAAGCTCAAAATTCAGCAAAGCAGGGAATGATGTGTTTTCTGAAGATAATAAGCTGACTCTCGTGGTCAGGAGAGCCTCAGTAATATTGTCTACTACTGATTGGCTTGGTTTTGCTGGTGGTATTACAATAGCCTTAGCAGAAGCATTCTGATAATGTGAAGGCAAGGTCTATTTTTATAAGGCTGAAGGTCAGGATTAATGATATGAGGGAAGTTTATTAGTACCAGAAGGAGCCTATAAAAAGGAATCTGCCTTCTGAGGTGTTTATTTTTTTTTTTTATTTTTTAAAGATTTTATTTATTTGAGAGAGAGAGAGAGAATGAGAGAGAGACAGCACATGAGAGGGGGGAGGGTCAGAGGGAGAAGCAGACTCCCCGCTGAGCAGGGAGCCCGCTGTGGGACTCGATCCCGGGACTCCAGGATCATGACCTGAGCCGAAGGCAGTCGCTTAACCAACTGAGCCACCCAGGCGTCCATGCCTTCTGAGGTGTTTAAAGGGATTGATATTAAATTACTCTCAGCAGGGCCTGGTGGAGGATGTTAGATCCAGCCATTAGTTAAAATCAGAGCAGTTGCTATGGCTTGGGAAGAAAAGGTATAGAATTTTGTTTTCCCTCAAGTTCCAGAAGAAGACCATAGAGGGGGGGCGCCTGGGTGGCTCAGTCAGTTAAGTGACCAACTCTTGGTTTCGGCTCATGTCATGGTCTCGGGGTCCTGGCCTCTGTGCTCAGCTCGGACTCTGCTGGAGATGGTCTCCTTCTCCCTCTGCCCCTCCCCTGCTCATGCGCTGTCTCTCTAAAATAAATGAATAAAATCTTAAAAAAAAAAAGACCATAGGGTTTAAAAATAGTAAGATGAAGCTAAGGGAGAGCACATTAGTGTTCTAGAGGATATAAAAGTATAATAATATTAGTAGAAGGGGAAAAGGACAGAAAAAGAGTGTTGAAAAAATCAGAAAATTAATCCCATTTTGTCATCTTGGGTGGAACCTCTCCACTTCCGAAGTCAGCAGCTGGTTTTGTTGTCTTGGGCATAAGTTGTCCACTTCTGCTGTCAGCAGCTTCTGGAGAATTCCTAAGGACCTTCAGTTTAAGGTCTTCTGTTGGAATGGATTCCAGTGATGTGGGAGGAAGTGATGTATATCCGTTAAGTTAAAAGTTTTATATACTTACAAAAACGCAAGTATCAATATCTTGGAGTTCTACTGATATGCCAGTTGCTCACAATACCAAGTAACAAGATATTTTTTAATCGAGGCTCAAGGAAAGTTTTATTTCTGTTGCCTGTTTCGGAAGACCAAATCTCCAGGTGGCAGATCATGCAGAGACTATCTAGGTGTGTATTTTGAAATTGTACCTTGTATCCGACGATCATAAAGCTGGAGATATTTTGTGAGTCTCTAGGAATATTCAGTCACATTTGCCTGTAATAGAGAATCTGGGATTGGAAGTAAAATTCCCAAATGCATGAGGTAGACTTTTATTAACGTATAAGGAGATAACTTGGATCCTTGAGAGGTTTGATCTTATTGCTGTCAAGGCCTAATGCAGTACTCTGGGTCAGGGAAGTTCGAGGGTTTAGAGAGCTTTGCTAATTATAAGTTTAGAACTCTATCAATTTTCTTTATTTTTTCTGAATTAGAATAGGATAAGCACAGAGGAATTTCTGAGTAAAATGTGCTACTTTGAAGGGTTTTGAAATGGCAATACCAGCAAAATGTGTGTCCCTGTCACCAGAGTGTTGTGGCCAAATCATCTCTGCTATTGGGAGTGGTATCATGAAGCATTTTTGCTAAAATCCGTTTTTATCACGGTTATCTTCTCAGACAATGGCAAAGCATCTCAAGGTCTTTTCATTCACCATTTATTTCTTTTATAGGGGTTCCTGGAGAGGTCAGGAAATCTCTTTGTTTCTAAGCCATGTTGACATCATATACTAACCTGAAATCATATTTACTATAGGTGTAAAATATCCTCTTTTTTTAAAAAAAAGATTTTATTTATTTACTTGAGAGGGAGAACAAGTGGAGGGGAGAGGGAGAGGGAGGAGAGGCAGACTCCCCAATGGGCAGGGAGCCCGCCACTAAATAAAATCTTTAAAAAAAAAGAACTACCATGTTCTATTTATGCATAGCTAACATAGGAAGTTAAACTCTTCTGTCAAGTTTATCATCATCATTAGGACATTTGACAGACAGACAAAAGCTCTTAGAGCAGTTTTGACTTCATTAAAAGTTAGAAAAATGTATTCTCATTGTCCTTTCTTGTATAAGATTGAGGAGCAAACTTTGTATTCTCTAATGGCCATTTCAGGAAACTCAAAGATAGTTTAAGCACAAAAGACACCTTAATAATGTTATTACTTGTTCTGAATTTGGAGCCTGGGTTTGGGAAAGGCGAAATCAAGAATCGCTGTTAGAGTCAAGGTTTAAGTCTTAAGTATCTAAAGACAAGAAGTATTTACAATCGACGTTGCAAAACCTTTATACTAGATTATAGCGAGTTGAAAGCTGTGGAGTCATGATCCCGGGATCCTGGGATCGAGCCCCGCATCGGGCTCCCTGCTCGGCGGGAAGTCTGCTTCTCCCTCTCCTGCTCCCCCTGCTTGTGTTCGTGTTCCCTCTCTCGCTGTGTCTCTGTCTGTCAAATAAATAAAATCTTAAAAAAAGAAAAGCAAGCAAGCTGTGGAGTCAAGAAAAAGCAGCGGCAGTGTCTCATACTCGCCAGGAGGGGCGACGTTTGTTCATTTCTGGGATTTGGAGCACGTTCGGGTGCCGTCCGCCCTCATCACTAGCTCACAGGATGTGGCCGTCTCCGAATTTGTTTATGCTCACAGGGAACAAGGCTTAGCTGTGAGTGTCAGGTGAGGGGCAATTTCCATTTTTCATCGGTGATGAGACTATGAGAAGACTGTCTTACACATATATTTTTTTAAGATTTTATTTATTTTTTAATTTTTTTAAAGATTCGATTTATTTATTTGACAAGAGAGACACAGCGAGAGAGGGGTCACAAGCAGGGGGAGCGGGAGAGGGAGTAGCAGGCTTCCCGCGGAGCAGGGAGCCCGATGTGGGACTCGATCCCAGGACTCTGGGATCATGACCCGGGCCGAAGGCAGCCGCTTAACCGACTGAGCCACCCAGGTGCCCCTATCTTACACATATTTTAAGTCTAAGCCGCCAAGCCTGTCGAGGAGGCCCTTCCGTGAAATCTAACGAACGCAGCACAGTTTTGAAGTAGGATTTTGAAACCAGGAAACAAGTATGGGTCAAATCGGGACCTCAAAAAGGAACATGCAGGATTAAAAAAAAAAAACACAAAAACCTACCTGGCCCTTTTTATCTCCAGTCCAACTTGTCAGAAACTAACCACCAGCTATTGGGGATTTTACTGACCACCACCCCTAACCCCTACACATTCTGTCTACCACTGTCAAAATGTATGCTTTCTGACTTTGTGCCCCTACCTGATACAAACTTCCATCGCTACATTTTACTTTATGGTAAGTGTTTGTGTCCCATATACACAACTGTAGTGCTCAAGAAAAAGAATGTGTTTCATTCACCTTATTCAGGCCTTAGAGCAGGTCTCTTTGTTGTTGAATTGATTAATTACTAAGGAAAAATAGTTTAACAGTAGACTCAACAGAAAAATACAACTTTGAAAACTTCTCCATCCTCGGGAAGTGTGTTGAATAAAAAGTGGTGAAAGAGGAAGACTAAAGTTCTAAGTTCTTCACTGAGGGACATTTCATAAAGTGAACAAAATCTGAAAAATTTGGGGCTCCTGGGTGGCTCAGTTGGTTAAGTATCCAGCTCTTGGTTTCACTCAGGGTCCTGAGATCGAGGCCTGCATCAGACTCTGCGTTCAGCAGGGAGTCTGCTTGAGGTTCTCTCTCTCCCTTTGCCCTCTGCTCCCCCCCGCCCCCCCCCCCCCCCCCCCCCCCCCGCTCTTGTGTGCAGGCCGCCGGCAGGCTCTCTCTCTCTCAAAATAAATAAATCTTAAAAAAAATCTGAAAAATTCTTCCTGAGTCGTTGCAGTTCCTCCACCTGGTGTTGAATGGTTTTATACAAAAAATCTTTCACAAATACTATGTTTTCTGGTAAGTGGTTGTGGTCTCCATCTTGTTGGTCCTTTAAATATACCTTCCCATGTAGTGTTCCTAGGAAGGTATATACAGGTTTATAAAGGACAGATGACCACTTCCCATTAAATAAGCAATGATTGTTTTTGTCTTTTTTTAAAATTGACTTTACTGTGGTAAGAACATTTAACATGAGATCTACCCTCTTAATAAATTTTCAGATTGGAAGGAAACATTTCTTATTTGCAGATTACATACATGATTGTAGAAACTCCCCCAAAAATTTACACAAAACCCCACTCCAAATAAAAGGAAATACTTAGGTATAAACTTAAAAAAAAATGTATGGACTTTGTATACTTAAACTTTTTAAAATGCTGATTAAAGAAATCAAAGACCTAAAAAAATGGAGAGATATACCATGCTCTCATGGATTGGAAGAGTTAACCTAGTGAGGATGTCAAATTTCTCCCTAAATTGATCTATGGATCTCACACAATTCCTATCAAAATTCCAGCAAAAAATTCTTTGTAGACATACAAAAGCTTATTCTAAAATGTATATGGAAGAGCAAAGGATCTAGGATAGCTAAAACAATTTTGAAAAAGGAAAATAAATTGGGAAGAATCACTTGACCTGATGTTAAGGCTTATTATGTAGCTACATTAATAAAGACAGTGTGGTATTGGCAGAGGGTTAGACACATGGATTGATAAAACATAATACAGAACTTACAAATAGACCCAGGGGCTAAGGATGAAGGGTAGTAGTTGTGGCTTGAAAGGGGTAGCACTAGGGAACATTGACTGTGCTGATTGTTCCATGAATCTACACATGATACAATTGCACAGGACACACACACGCACACAAATGAATGCATGTAAAACTGGTGGAATATGAATAAGCTCTGGATTACACCAATGTCAATTTCTTATGTTTTCTTGTCTCCCCCCTCCCCAGTTTTCACTGTTTACTCCTTTCTAGCTCCTGAGGTTTTTTGTTTTGTTTTTTTGAGATATAATTGACAACATTATATTATTTTCAGGTGCACAATGTCATGATGTAATATTTGCATGTATTGTGAAATGATCCCACAATGTCTAGTTAAAACCATCACCACATACAATTACAAAATTTTTCTCGTGATGAGAACTTTGAAGATTTACTGTTTGAGCAACTTTCAAATATGCTATACACTATTTTTAACTATTGTCAACATGCTGTATGTTACATCCCCATGACTTATTTTAAAACTGGAAGTTTGTACTTCTTGACCCCCTTCACCCATTTTGCCCACCTGGTTCTTGATATTTGTACTAAAGCCATATATTATTATTGGGTGAAACTTGATAAAGGGTCTATGAGACCTTTTGTTCATTTTTTTAATACTTCCTATTAACCTATAATCATTTCAAAATAAAAATGTAAAACAATTCAGCCCTGAAGAAAGCCATGTTATCTTTTCAACTGTACCCATTTATCAAACTCCACAAACTCATACCAGGTGCTCAATTATACCAGGTTTCGAAATATTATTTTGCCTTATTAATTGTCAAGAATATTTTTTCTTTTTTTTAAAGATTTTTATTTATTTATTGATAGAGAGAGAGAGAGAGAGAATGGTAGAGAGCATGAGAGAGAGGAAGGTCAGAGGGAGAAGCAGACTCCCTGCTGAGCAGGGAGCCCGATGCGGGACTCGATCCTGAGACTCCAGGAACATGACCTGAGCCGAAGGCAGTCGCTCAACCAACTGAGCCACCCAGGCGCCCTTTCCTTTCTTTTTACTATCAGACAAATCCAGATTATGGGGCATTCTGCAACAAAATGGGTCTGAACTGTTAACAAATATCAAAGGCATAAAAGACAAGAAAATGCAAGATTGTTCCAGTATCTTAAATCTTGCAGAACAGAGACTTGACAATCAAATACAATGTGTGCATTTTTATTAAGAACATCCTTAAACATATTTTTGGTATAATTTGGAAAATTTGAATGTAGACTGTATTAGGTGTGATATCTATGTTACATTTTGTTGTTGTTGTTGTTTTAAGATTTTATTTATTTATTTGACAGAGAGAGAGCACAAGCAGGGGGAGCAGGAGAGGGAGAAGCAGTCTCCCCACTGAGCAGGGAGCCCGATGTGGGGCTCGATCCCAGGACCTGTGGATCATGACCTGAGCTGAAAGCAGATGCTTAACTGACTGAGCCACCCAGGCGCCCCTCTATGTTACATTTTGGAGATATGACAATGTTATTGTAATTATGTGGGAGAATGTCCTTGTTCTCATAAGATTTATGCTTAAGTATTTAGGAGTAAAACATCACGAGGTCTGCAACTTACTTTCAAATGGTTCAGCAAGACACTCACAAAGGAAAAACACACACACACACAGACACACAAAGAAAACAAATCTGTCAAAATGTTAACAATTGGTGAGTGTAGGTGAAGAATATATAGGTGTTCACTGTAGTACTCTTAACTTCTCTGGAGGTTAAAAAGTGTTATCTGTTATTTGCCTAATTATGGTAATAGTATATTTCAAATTTTAACTCTCCTGACATTATATATGTAATATACCATACAATTCCACTCCTGTGTGGAATTTAAGAAACAAAACAAACCAACAAAGAAAAAGAGACAAAACAAGAAACAGACTCTTAACTATAGAGAACAAACTGATGGTGAAAAGATAGGACAGTTTTCAGTTTGACTGTAATTACCACATTGCCTTCAACAAACTGTAAACTGATCATTCTTCCATCTGGGTGTTAGAGAATGCCCGTATTCACATACCCTTCAACAGAAAATTTATCAATCATTTTAATCACTTTTTTTTTTAAATCAATTTAAGGCAGTTCATAAAGAAGGCAGTTCTCTTAAATGTGTATTATGAAGTGAAAGAACCAATCTGAAAAGGCTACATACTGTATGATTCTAAAAATAGGATATCTGCAAAAGGCAAAACGAAGGAGACGGAAAAGATCAGTGGTTCTCAGGGGTTAGTGGATGGGGAGAACTGAAAAGGCAGAGCACAGAGGATTTTTAGGGCAGTGAAACTATTCTCTAGGATACTGTAATGGTGGACAGGTCATTATACATTTGTCAAACCCACAGAATGTACAACACCAAGAGGGAACCCTAATGCCAACTATGAACTTTGGATGACTATGATGTGTCATTGTAGGTTCGTCAATTTTTAAAAAATTATTTATTTATTTAAGAGCCAGAGAGAGAGCATGAGCAGGAGGAAGGGGCAGAGGTGGAGGGAGAAGCAGACTCCCCGTGGAGCAGGAAGCCCGATGTAGGACTCGGTCCCAGGACCTGGGGATCACGACCTGAGCTGAAGGCAGCTTAACCAACGGAGCCACCCAGGCGTCTGTAGGCTCATCAATTTTAACAAATGCACTGCTCCAGGGGAAGCGTTGATGATCAGAGAGGCTATGCATGTGTGTCGGCAGCAGGTGGTACCTGCGAACTCGCTGTACCTTTCACTTAATTTTGCTTCGAACCTAAAGCTGCTCTAAAAATAAAGTCTACTAAAAAAAAAAAAAAAACAGTTCTTGGTTTCAATGGCATAACCCTCCTTACTTTTGAGAATCAGCATTCCCTTTTTATGTTCATTGGCCAATTATATAATTTTTTGAATTGGGTAATCAACTCCTTTGCCCGTTTTTCTTTCTTTCTTTCTAAGATTTTATTTTTCAGTAATCTTGACACCCAAAGTGCGGCTCGAACTCACAACCCACGAGATCAAGAGTCGCAGGCTCTACCAACTGAGCCAGCCAGGGCCCCCTGCCCCTTTCCCTAACGGAATTTTTTCTTTAGCAGAAGACAGGTTTGTCCTTACCGGTTACTCTGGTATATGTTTGCAGAAGACTTGCCTTTTATTTATTCATTAAAGCTGTTTTTATATTAAGAAAATTAACCTATCATATGGGTACTACAGACCAAATGTTTGTGTCTCCCCCCAGTCTAATCTCTCATGTGATGGTATTAGGAGGTGGGGCCTTAAGTCATGAGACTGGAGCCCTTGTGAATGGGATTCGTGCCCTCATCTGAGACCCCAGAGAGCTCTCTTGCTCCTACCTCCATGTGAGGTTATAGCTACAAGATGGCCTTCTATGGACCAGGAAGAGGGCCCTCACCACTCTGCCAATCTGCTGGCACCTTGATCTTGGACTTCCCAGATTGCACAACTGTGAAAAAAAAAATGTGTTGTTTATAGGCTACCTAGTCTGTATTTTGTTATAGCGGCCCAAATGGACTAAGGCAATGGGACTAAACTCCGCCCCCCCCACCGCCCATCTATATTTCGACTTTGCTTATTGTATTGATTTATATAGTTGTGGGTTTGTTTTTTTTTTTGCCAAAGCAGAACTGTCAAATTTCTTATTCTTCTATCTTAGGTCTTCGGGGTTTGTATCATACTCAGAAAAATCTTTCTTACTCAAGCTATAAATACACAGTTATTTACACCATAACCATGCAGTTTGTCAAAGGACCGGATTACTTATTACTCACTCACACAAAGCCTTAAAATGGTACCATGAACCACTGGTGGTCAACTGGGGATAATTTTGCCCCGCACGGGACCTCAGGCCATGTTGTCTGGAGACGTATTTGTTCTACGCACCAGGGCTGCGCTACTGACATCTCGGGGGTAGAGGCCAGGGAGGCCAGCGAAACCTTCTGCAATGCACAGGACAGCCCCTCCCCCCTCCAGCAAGAGTTAGCCGACCCCCAAAATGTTGAGGGCGAGAAGGATAAGAAAGCCTGCCAGAAACCATCTCCCCTCACTGGTTATACGGATCCCCCATTATGGTAAGTTGGAGAAAACCCTCTGACCCCGCTAGGACGCTCCTTCATTCAGACCCTGTAATTCAGCTCCACGAGCTTAAATTGAACAAACGTCATTTTGTACAGTACACCAGAAAAGGAGAATATTGGGGGGAAAAATCTGGCAAACACGACTGGCAAACCACGAAGGGGTGGAAACATGAGTAGACTGATTATTATGTAAATGCCTTTATTTGAACTAATACATTGCTACCAGATTACATCACTTTTCAGAGTTAGAGTAACATTATGATCTTGGAAACTATAGCAAACAGCTTGACAAAGCAAGAGTACATTACGTCCTACATATATATTTTTATTTTTTAGTGACCACGTCTCCTTGTTTTAGGTGGTAAATTAGAAAATTTATGGTACGCTTAGCATGCTTGGCCTACCGTCTCCTGTCTACATTCTGAGCACACTCTCTCCTCAAAAGTGTCATATTCAACAGCATTTTAAATCTAAAGAGAGAGTTTGATGATATAGGCTTTTAAAACAAATAAGCATATATGGAACCAAGTGTTTGAAGACAAAGTATGTCAGCTGTTTACAACTTGGGTGTGAGAGGGTCGATGCAAAATCAAGGGACACTTTTCCTCTACCTACAATGTATGGTTTTTACTTACTTGAAGACCCCTTAAAAAAAGTAGCAAAATCAGCAGTCTCATTTAATGTAATCAAAATATTCTTAAATGTACAAAAAAGATCACGTAGAAAGAATACTGTAAAAAGATACTGATTTTAAGAATAAAAGAATACGAAAAGCTTCTATTACATTCTGCACAGCCAGTTACTTCTGCCAATGTTCAGTACTACAAAGATAAGCAAAGGATACTCATATCCAGATACCCTCTGAGCCCAGTTCTCGAATAAGAACTAGCATCCTGGATGGAAACGCAAAATTATGGTCTAACAATATTCATATCCAATCATCTAAGCAAGTCCCAAGAGGTGAACATTCTAAGGGGGGGCAAAGATACACAGAAACGACATACAGCAATGGGAAATGTCAGGGGCAGCGATCTAGGAGGAGAGAGAGTAAATGATTTGGCCATGAGCGCATTTCAGGGGTGCCTGACAAATCCAACTTTGACTACGGGAAAGAGGAGTTGTTGCCATTAAAACTCTTTCCCCTGTGAGCTCTCATGATGAGGAGTCTTGTTCATCAAAACTCTGAGTCCTTTCAATGACCATCAGTTCCTTAAGCCATGAGCACTTCCCCTGGAAAGAGTTGACCTGCTAATCATGCACCTGGGAGCAAGGTTGTTTTTATTCGAATTGGTTATTTTACACCCTCTTCATCCCCCTGCCCATCAAGCACGCAAACACGGTCATGACCATCTTGGGCTTTACTTCCACAAGGTCTTCGGGGAGAGCATACACCCTGGCTCCGATTCTTCTAGCCATTGACACGGCGTACCTATTGGTGGAGGAAACAAAAATCAAGATGAACCTCTTGTTAGTCAAGGACATGATAGGAGACATCTTTTCCTCTTGTAAAGTCATTTGGCTGGGATGTGAAACATTCATATTGAAACTTCAGAGCGGCACGATTTTACTTTTTGTTTTCTGTTTTGTTTTTGAGGTCAGTCTTAAGTGACATCTGATTTTTCAGCCCTACAGCTTGGGACTGATTTTATCCACCCCTTTTCTGCAATGAGAATTAATTTTGGAGCACCGACGTGATACTGAAGATGAGAAAAAAATATATATAATTATCCAGATCGGCTGTACGATCGATGTTGATATTTTCATTGAGCATGTTGACGGGATAACAGATGCTCTCGTGTGATCCTAGAGATAGGGGACGGAAGACTATGTCATCTATTCAAATCCAAGCTGCTCTGGGAGATGCAGTGAATTCTTCCATACAGTCAAGGTGGGGGTGGGGTGGGGTGGGGTGGGTAGAGTCTACAAGGTGTGGGGACAGAGTGGTCAGAGCAAGGAATGGAAAGGGTACACAAAGTAAGGGAAGAAAGAACGGATGTGTCCAGCTAGGGAAATCTGCAGGAGCGCCCTTCACTTAATACAGGAGACGTTTCTAGGGGTTTTGTAACACAAATCTTTAAAGATGATCGTTTCTGAAAAAGGAAGGTTTTCAGTGGGCTGATTTCCAGTGTATGCTAGTCAAGCTTTCATGGGCTGCCTGCAAAACCAGGTCACAGTCTAGGTCTTTGGGGAAGAAGGGAAGTGACAGGTGGAAAAGCCCTTCACAATATTGCTGAAATGCAAAAAACTTACTTTCTTTTTTAAAAAAGATTTTATTTATTTGAGAGAGAGAGCACAAGCAGGGGGAGGAGCAGAGGGAGAAGCAGACTCCCCACTGAGCAGGAAGCCCAATTTGGGGCTCAATCTCAAGACCATGACCTCAGCCAAAGGCAGACACTTCACCGACTGAGCCACCCGCCAACCCACAAAACTTTCAAGGCACAGTTTCAGTGGAGGCCTAAGCATCCTGCTCATTTAGGGACCAAGATAATTAACTCAACATATGTAGTAAAGGCAATCTGTGCATAGTGAAAAAAGACATCCGTAAATAACACGTTTCAAAAAAGAGTGAGACAGAAGAATATTCTTATCTATGGCACGAATATTCTTAGCCCATTTTCTCCTTGTTGTAAGATGAACATCAACTCTATCATTTTGGTAATTCCCTGGAGCAACCACTGACTGAGCGTCTATGATGTCAGGCACAGTGCTAGGATCTTATATCTTGTATTCATTTCAAAATCTCTAAGGTAAGTATTATTGCTCCCATATGTACTAATGAGGAATCTGAGGCTCCAAGTGGTTTCCCTCCGGTGACACCAGTCTTTTTTTTTTTTTTTTTTTTTTTTTAAGATTTTTAAATTTTATTTGTTTGAGAGGGAGAGTGAATGAGAGAGAGCACGAGCCAGAGGGAGAAGCAGACTCCCCGCTGAGCAGGGAGCCCGACACGGGGCTCGATCCCAGGACTCTGGGATCTCCTGGGATTGTGATGTGAGCCAAAGGCAGATGCTTAACCGACTGAGCCCCCTAGGCGCCTCTCAGGTGACACCATCCGTAAAGTGGCCAAACCTGAGCGAGAATGTAGAGTGGGTATTAATCATCATTATGGTCAGTGTCTCTTACTTGGCATTATTGTGCTTATCGTCTTCTGTCAGATTGCCACTCTTAACAAGGTCATAGTTTATGCAGCCCGGCTGGATGGCGTCAATTAAGTCCACAACTGCCAAACTGGAGCTGATCGTCTTGTCCTAGTGTCAAAGGACAATAAATCCAAGAGTTTCAGGTTTGTACAAATTAACATGTGATTACTTCTCTCAAGTCACCACACACCAGGCCCAGCGGCTGAAGAGAATCTTGCCAGCAGCACAACATTAAATCACTGACAAACCAACCGAAGGCTGGCCTTCTAAATTATTGATCCTTTCTGGCACACATCATGTTTAATCATCAAATGTGCGCAAATCTTACCTTAAAACTCTGAATGGAAGTTGATTTTCCAGCTTCACTCAATGTTCTGTTCACCCAGCTGACAATGATGTCATCATTAGCTTTCTGCCCGTCTCCGAGGTCTTCCAGAACATTGAGGGTATATCTAGAAGGAGAAGTGGAAGAAAAGGTCCCAATCTACTTCATGAGAAAAAAAAAAATGCACCTTTTGTACTAGTCTGACAGTGGCAATGACCTAAAAGAAGCTGTTTTGGCTGGTACTCGGTTATAATGGATGCGTGTCAGCATTCTAGTTAAGAGGTCTTTTTCAAAAGGATACATGGGCTGTTCAGAATTTTTGCATCTATTCATTACCTAAGCTCACTTTAGAATCTAAATACAAAAGTTTCCAGGGCGTAGTCATTGACACGTCTACCTGAAAATAACAAGGGCTGGATCACAGACCGCTAGGACAGTGGAGCTTAAGAGCGAAAACTGGGTACCATACCTTCTCATCAGCTGCCAGACTAAAGCTAAAGTCAGAGTCTGGTTTCCATCGTTCAGGTCTTGCCCTCCGATACCAACCAGGGAGAATTTGGCAGGATGCTTCCCCAGTTCAACAGCATAGTTGCAGTTTTCTAGCTGTAAACCCACAAAAAGCAAATGGTTGAGGATTTTTCATCTGCTTTATCTGGATACACATGTGAGTATGCATGCACGATGCTGGGCACTTAGCACAACAAAATAAGTTAAGACACGGTTCCTGTTCTCAAGAAGCTCAGATGCAAGAGTTTTCCAAACAAAAGAAACAAACTGAGAATAAAAATAGCCTGTAAGAAATGTATACAGCAACCTAATGACCTACCTTTTTCATGTTGGCTCCAAGTTTCGGGTATGGAGGTTTATTAACCTTACTCCAGTCAACAGGAACTTTAATTCGTTCATACAACTGTAAGATTACCAGGGCATCCTGCAGGTCACTAAAGATTTAAAAATAATTTAATCAGTGTTTTTAGACAGCTGGGCCTTTGTTTCCTTAAAAACAATAACAGTACACTGGCAACTAAAACATATAAAACCACAGATAATACCCAAGGCTCATATTTTCTATCAATCTGTCCTAAAAAATAGAGCTAACACCATCCCGTTCACTTAAAATACTTATCGCGAGCTTCTGGTTTGCAAGGTACTATTCTAGAAGCTGGGCACATAGAATGAAAATCCCTGGCCTTACACTAGACTCGGGGGGGGGGGGGGAGAGGGGGGGGGAGAGAGAGAGAGAGAGAGAGAGAGAGAGAGAGAGAGAGAGAGAGAGAGAATAAACAAGTATATGGATCAATAGATAATTTGATTTTGGGGTGTAGATAACTGCTCTGAAGATGAAAAGAACCAGGGTGAGGGTTACGGAGTGTTAGGTGGTGGTCAGGGCCTGAATCAGTAGCTTGAATATAGTAAGAGAATAAGGCATTTGAGCCAGAAAAGAAAATTCCAGGCTGAGAGAACAGTGAGTACAAAGGCCTCAAGACATCATGGATGGTGTACTTAAGGCATTCCCTGGTCTCTGTTTCAAAATATAAAGGCTATTCCATAGGGTGTTAGAAAGACATTCATACACTCTTTCACTTAATGACCATGTAAAGAAAGAATCTGGGCTTCTGTGTATTCGGAAAATGATAATGGATGTCACCATTCAACATCTTCTGATCTAAGTAGCCAGTGTAAACGAACATCTAGAAAATGTTTAGAGCTGTAATTCTTTCTGTGGCATCCATTCATGATGTTCCCAACAGATAATAACAGTACAAAGGCTTACGCATAGAGATGGTTTACATGGGGATTAACACCAAGAGAATTCATCCAGTTACGGAAGGTTCTTTCTTCACGAGTTTCTCCTAATAAGAATATTCACAAAATGTATATATTAATTAAACACCTTGTATATGTGCATATCATATCAATTCATAGTTAGGATTATTTCATTTCCTCTGTACAAACCTAGAGGTTTTCTCCAATATGAATCTCCAGACATTCTCTCTAAATACATTCCCTCTAGGTACAGCCTTCTTTAAAAAAAATTGTTGAATTTATTTTACAATTGAAGAATACAACTTTATAATCAGTCAAACAATTTAGAGGTTTATGAATTTTTTATAATCTCCACCCCCTTCTAAGGCTTCCCCAATATCTCCCCAAGTCCCCATACCTCAAAAGTAACTGATGTGATCAGTTTTACGTTAAAAAAATTGGGGGGGGAAATCAAAAAAATTTGGGGGGTGGTCATATGAACCCTCTATACTCATGAATTTACACCTTCCCTCTACACATTTGTAAATTCTAAGCTACACACGAGCACTCCTTTCACATGCCTATATCACAGCAACAAGTTCTGTGAAACTTGAAAAGCATAAAATGTAAAGATTTTATAGTCCTGCCAGTGGATGGTCAAGGAATGACTATTACATTTGTTCATATTTGAATCTTATACTTCATGCATATATAATCTGGAAAAGGTAAACTCTGCCTTCCCCAAACTTAAGTAATTGTCATTTTCGTTATTATTATCATTTTAAAGATTTTATTTTTAAGTAATCGCCACACCCAGCATGGGGCTCTAACTCATGACCCTCAGATCAAGAGTCGCACGCTCTACTGACTGAGCCGGCCAGGCGCCCCCTATTATGATTTTTTGAGTAGAAAAGGAACTGGGGCTAGTGCTGTCTGGTTAGTCTGACTGTGGAAGAATGAAATAATACTGTAAACTGATAGGTCAAATTTAATGCATATATACCTTTTTCTGGTGAGGGGTTTAAAAGATGATCTATTTCTAAAATATTAAAATAAAACAATGGTTTACTAAGTGGCCTTAAGCTAGGTGATCCTTGACTACAAGTTTCCCAGTATCACCCTTTTCTATCAGCTGCCACTTTTTACTCAGCCCTCGGGTCTACTTCCAGCAGAGATTTGCTAAGGGAAAGTGGAGAAGGAAACTTATTAAGCCAAGATCCTGGAATCATCATGGCCTGTGTATTTCTGGTCTGTGGTCTCGCACATTAGAATGTGAGAAAACTTCAATTACCTTCCAACAGAGTCCAGTCAATATCCTGGTTCTCGGGCTTGGTTAGTGCCGGGTATTTATTAAACAGGTTAGCCACAAAGGCTAAGTTCAGTTTGGGGTTTCCACTGACGACATCAGCAGGGGTGACAAACTGTCTGCAACCCAACTTGTCTGCTTGTTGAAGCATACTCTCAGCTCTCTTCAAATCATCTGTTTCCTGTTGAAGTAAAATAAGAAGGCATCTTTTAAGAGGCTATACTAAAAATACAGACATGTTCCCCTACAATGATAGGCTGGATATACAATTCTACTTTCTCTTAGCCAACATATGGTACTTATTATAAAATTGTTTTGAATACAACAGCAGAAAAAGTTGGCCGTATTTGCATGCAGTACCTAAAAAGCACGCTAGGTGGCACCAGATCATTTATTTGAGGACAGTACATTTACTTCAAATGGGATTACATCTCCCCTGCGAAAACTCCAGAAAAAAGCTAAAACTGTTGAGATTTTTCAAGTGGGCCCTAAGGAAGGCATAAGACTGAAAAAGATAGAGAAATCATGAGAAAATATTTAAAAAATAATCATCAAGAATAGCAGTTTCCAATAATTTAATTTCAGGTTTAAATTGCGTATTTCAAATTGTAGTTTTCCTCTGCAAGGATTTTTTTCTGTTGTTACGGTTTATTTGACTTAACTTTTCCACCCAGGAAGAAGCAGAGTTGCTCATTTCTGTAAAGAATACTTACTTCCAACTTATTCCCATGACTCCTAACTTGTTACCCGCCCCCCCGCCCCCAAGATGAATGCCCAACTCTGGATTAACACAGGGTTTGGTGAAGAATTTAAGTTATCCAATCATTTCAGCCTGATGTCAAAAATACAGTTTCTCAGGCACTCACTATTCCCACATCCCAAGGCTACAAGTGAAAAACCTGGAGCCGCGGGAGGAACGGGTGCTTTTGGATCTTCTGTTTCTAGTGACCTACACTTGAAAAGGAACAGAGTGGTACTCTGGGCACTTCCTACATGGACACACTACAGTTTTGCCCCAGGGCAAACGTGAACACTTCTGTGGAAGTGTCATGGGAGAAAGGGTTTTACAATCTGGTGGGAAAAGAAGAGATTAAGAGAAATGAAACCTGAGGAATGTTACTTTTCTAAAGCTGCCCAGAATGTGTAATTTGATAGTCTTAACTTTGTCTTCAATGGGTGATGCTATCCTTAGTTTTTTTAACCTCCAGTGAGGTGCCTTGATTATACAGGACTCTAGAACAATGTGTATTTAGTTTGTTACCTTCTGCAAAACAATCAGTAACCACCAGCAGATGGGCAATTGAGTGGGATTCAACCTTTCTTCAGGGTTCTCTCTGAACATAGTGAGTTCCTCTCATGGAGCCTATTTTTTTTCTTGTAACCTGTCAGTTATTACTTTAATGTTGTTTGCTGTATGCTATTTACCAAATTATTTTAAGATCCTTTATTGATCATCTTGGCATTCCTAATGAAGCATTGATAACATTGGAATAGGAGGAAGCTTTAGAGTAGACAGAAACAAAAAAAAAATTTTAATAGTCAAATAGACAATAGTGAAATAAAAAATAATCAAATAAAAAAACATATATGCAAAAATAACTCCAGCCCCACTTCCCACCATATTCAAAGTTAACCCCAAACATATTATATTTCTAAATGTAAAACCTCAAACTATAAAACCTCTAGGAGAACACATAGGAAGAAATATTTGTGACCTTGTGTTAGGCTAAAATTTCTTAGATACAACATCAAAAGCATGATCCATAAAAGAAAAAATGACTAAATCTGACTTTGCCAAAATTACGAACGTCTGTTCTTTGAAAAACATTGAGAGAAAATATTTGCAAATCACATATCCAATCAAGGACTTATCTCCAAAATACATAAAAACACTCAAAACTTGCTAATAAGAAAACAAACAATGCAATTAAAAATGGGCAAAATGTTTGAACATGACAATACATAGATGGCAAATAACCACATTAAAAATGTTCAACATCATATGTCATTAGGGAAATACAAATTAAAACCACAATGACAGATCATTCGGCACCGGTTAGAATGATTCAAGTTAAAAGGACTAACCACACTAAAGTGTCAGTGAGGGTGTGGATGAACTGCCGGTAGCAATGTAAAATGGTACAACCAGTTTGGAAAACGAATTGGCCGCTTCCTAAAAAAGTCAAACATAGACATACCCAATTACTCAGCCATTTCATTCCTAGGTATTTACCAAAGAGAAATGAATGCATATCTTTATACAAAGAGTTCTATATGAATGCTCAATAGCAGCTATATTTGTAATAGCCCCAAACTGGAAACAATCCAAATGCTCATCAGCAAGTGCATGTGTAAACAAATTTGTGGTATCTCCATTCACCAGCATATAATTCAGGAATAAACAAGGAATGCATTTATGATACATGTGACAACATGAATGAATCTCAAAATACTATGCTGAGTGAAAGAAGCTAGACCAAAAAAAAAAAAAAAAGGGGGGGATACATACTGTAGGGGCCCATTATATAAAACTCATGAAAATTCAAACTAATATAAAGTGAAAGAAAGCAAATGAGTGGTTGCCTGGGATGGGGGCTGGAAGGCATTACAAAGGGTCATGAGAAAACCTGATGTGATAATGGATATAAAAAAAACCCAATCATCAGTCAATTAGGCCCTAAAGAAGGTAATAAGGCTGAAAAAGATGAAGAAGGACACTGACCAACAAGGGAAAAGTGTGAGCAAAGGCTCAGAGGTAAAATGAGTACTGGGGGCAGGGGTGAGGGGGTGCGGGTAGAGACTAATGGGAAAGAGTACTCGCTAGCCGACCTGGAGCAAGACTGTGGAGGGCCTTAAATGCTAAGCAGAACACGTCAGACTAAAGTCTAGAGTCAATGGGGAATCCTTGAAGGATTCTGGGGAGGGAAGAGACAGAGGAGTGTTTGACGATCAACCAGGGAAGACTGAATGGAGAACTGTCTGGAAATCAGAATCAGTTAGTGTACTGGCGCCATTTACGCATGCATACAGTCACCGGGCGAGCCTGCCCAGACAGCTCCCCAGCGCACAGCACAGCTCCTTATCCATACCAAGTCATCTGAACCAGAGTCTCACGTCCAACATACAGACAGCAATATAAACGCACAAGTCAGTTACAAATTCAGTTCTGATAAGGGCAGGGTAAGTGGTTTAGCCCGTATTATCTACTCGATCCTACCGCCTAGTAGGCTAGAAATACGGATTCTCTAAATTAGTACAAGTCATTCTACATCTGATGGGTACAAAGAACGCACCAGGGGATCCTAGAAACTTGAGACGAAATCGTCTAGCCCAACTTCTTCCTTTATGGATGAGCAAAGTGAGATCCAATTTGGGGAAGGTCACTGAACAACTGAGTGATGTAACCAGGGAATATGGTCCACAAGTGAGTCCCCAAGCTGGATTTCAGGGATCCGCAGTTTGTAAACATATTCATGTTACTCTCAACACAGGAATATTACAGATGCGTATATGAATAGCTTGTCATTACATCTCTCACTGTGATTATAATCCAAACACTTGGAAAAGGTTAGTTTCTAGCACTTATTTCCCCACCCTTGCTTTGAATATTTTATGCAATCAATATAAACCAATAGCACCATCATTATGGATCCCATTAATAAACTATCAAACTCCACCAAAGCTACTCTTTCTGCCTTTGAATTATACCCACAGCAATAAATTATAAAATAATGCTCAAAAAATTTTTAACACCATTACAAGCAATTATAAAAATTCTTATTATTTAGAAGAAATTGACAATCATTTTGTAAGACTGTAGAATTCAAATGAACACCTATACTTACATTGAAACCTGACATGTTAATATCTATCCGTGGTTCACCTTCCTTCTGTCCTTTTGGTGCAATTTGATTGAGAAGATGGAAATAGGCTTTGGAATCCTACAAATGAATTGAAAATCTCAGTGAGATCACATCTACAAAGAATGAATGGATCCCATTGTCCCATGTTTGGAAGGATATTTGCATTGGATTTTGTGAGAATATATGGCACAAATCTCTGTCTTCTAATCTAACAGATCTTTCCCCCAGAAAAGTCCATCTATCTGGCCTAATGTCTGCCTCGAATATGGATAACTGGATTTTATCATGACTTTACAACTGATTAACATTACCAATACAATAATGCTAGTAAACACATTAACTAGTTCTGTACCTTCACTGAATTACTGAAGTCAATAAGCTTGGTAGATAAAACGAGCAAGAAAAGAAAGTAGGAGCAGAAATCCAGGAAGCATAGGGAAAGAGAAAATAGACAGGTTACATCATTACAAAACACAATATATACCATAACCTATGGAGAAGAGATTAGCTATGTTAAAGATGTATTTAATTGTAAATTTAAATAACATTTTTTAAATGAGTGACTCTTGAGTTGGTGAAATAATGTTTAACCCTGTATGACCTGAATATAGTTAACCAAATAAGATATTTTTTTAAGTAGGCTCCACACCCAGCATGGAGCCCAACGCAGGGCTTGAACTCATGACCCTGAGATCAAGACCTGAGCTGAGATCAAGAATCGGACGCTTCACTGACTGAACCACCCAGGCGCTCCCTGAAGATTTTCTTTTTGTTTTAAGCTCCTGAACTCATTCATTGTTTGAATGGTTTTACTTGGAATCCCAGTAACAAAAAGTGGCGCTGCTCATATGGGGGTAGGCTAGGTGAAATCAGGCTGTGTGGACCCTCCACAAAATACAAATTGAGAACCACTGTACCAGGGCAAACCCTTAATGACCGTCTTCAACACACATGTCAAGTAAACTTCTGCCTTTAGGGGACTGAACCTGGAGTCAAGACTCCTTAATCTTGCTCTATTGGAAGATGACCTTCCCAGCGGTGATCAGTTTCTTTCTATTGCTGAGCCTTGACAGTCCAGACAGGCTTATAAAGGAACGTTTCTCCTAGTAAACTCTGTAGATTATGTGCATCTTAACCCCCTGGGGGAAGCCATTCAAGATACAGATTAACTGGGTCCAACGCCAGACCTACCAAATACAAATCTCTGGGAGCTGCATCTTAAATGAGCCACCTAAGCGAGTTGGATACAGAATGCCAGAAATGATTCTAACAGTGGGGAAAATCAGGGGAGTGAAATCTACTTCAGAGCCATTCATGAACTGCAAACCCAGATCCCACCATTAGCAGGCGCAGGATTTGCCTCCCTGTAAGAGGGCATTACTGTCGTGAAAGCGCTTTTGCTTACAATTTCTTCCTAATGGTGCATGAACAGCTCATAATCGAATCCTATGCCCTTGAGAAGAATGGGAAAAGAGCAGACCCAGCAGTGTCTTTCGACCCTGGAAAGGGCTTTACAGGTGAAAATTACACTTGAAGTACGGATAAATTGGAAGCCTTTTTTCACATTACTGAACAATCATTTGCTTTTTGAAAAGATTCAAGGCAGGCTCCATTTTTAAGCACTATTTCCTCTTGTACATTTCAAAGAGGTCCCAGAACAGAAAATCCATTTAAGAGTGGTTTTCAGGAACACATCTCGTGCATAAAGCAAAAATACACCTGGCCAAACATCTTGTGTAAGTTAAAAGAAGGGGTGGGAGGCCTGCTGGTCTTATAATTTGGAAGCTATCCTTAATTTTCCCTGGTGAAATCAGTAATGCAAATATCGCACGACTTCCTCTCCCCGCTGAGCACATTGATAGGATCACAGCCTATCGTTTTCATAGCCCTGTGGGTCAGTGACATCTGGTGAAGATCCTTGAATGTGTTCCCTGTGTCCCAAACACTTGGATTTGGGAGAGAGTCGAGTCAATGAATGAGAATTTTTTTGCTGTGGTGATTTTGGCCCTCTCTCTCTGGGAAGCTACCAATGTCTCCTTCCTCTTCTAGTTTTTTCCTTACTGCCTTTGAGCAGCAAACGCCAAAATGTAACACAAGAAATATTTGTAGGTCTTTTATGTGGCGGGTCTTGTGGTTGGAGGCGGGCTTTGGTCGGAGGGCCCTAGGGCAGGGGCTGAGGTACGAGACACAGCCATATGTAAGAGTTCATCACTACCCTCATAAACTCAATGTCTACAGGTGGGAGCACATGATAGAAAGAAGCCAAATAAGAAAGGGGAAGGAGAATTCTGGGGCCCTTTCTCTCTCTTCCAGGATTTATTAACAGGTACCCTGAGGTCTGGGAAAGGCAGTTAGGAAGAGAATGGTCATGGCCCACCCTCTGATACTCCATGTTCAACAGGCGGCAGAATAAAGCCTCGGGACTATATAATACTTTGACCCTTTCCCACAGAAGGAAAGTTAAACTCGGTGCTAGTACTCTTCACTAGGTTTCAGCTCTCCCAAAATCTACCATCGGGGCCAAGGGCCAACAAGGCCTGGCGATATCCTGGCAGGATTTTTCCCTCTAACTGGGAGGAAGTCCCCCAAGACATCATATCCTCCAAAGGCGTGATGGTTCTTTGCAGTTACCTTGATGTCAGCACTAAAGTTGTTGATTTTTTGCCAGCCCGAGTTTTCCAAGTGAAAGTTTGCCCATCTGAGCAGAAGCTCTTCTGGAGACAATTTCATAAGCTCCTCCAAAGTCTCACCATCTCGAAGTAAGGCGGCCAAGGCTATAAGGGAAAAAAAAACAACCACCACCCCACAACCAATATATTATATGACAATGGTCATTACAAGTTCATTATTTATTTATTTATTATTATTTTTTGATTTTTGGTCATTACAAGTTCATTCGGTCTTTGGACACTGTGTTAGGTAACAGAGGTGCAATGACTGGTCTGACCTAGTTCCTCATTTTTAGGTACTGATAGTCTAATAAAAGATAATATATTAGTAGACAATTATATGATGATCCAGATAGACACTGTTATGAGAATATATAGCAAATACATCATTTATTTTATTAGTCTTCATGCTCCAAATGGCAATAAGGTACAGCTTTTAAAACATTTTGTTATGTCATATGTTTACCTAAATTGTCCTTTTTTTTTTTTTTTAAAGATTTTATTTATTTGAGAGACTGTGAGCGCGGTGGGGGGGGAGCAGAGAGGGAGGGAGGCGCAGACTCTCCACAAAGCTCGCCTCGGGGCTCAATCCCACAACCCTGAGATCATGAACCTAAGCCAAAATCAAGAGTTGGACACTCAACAGACTGAGCCACCCAGGCACCCCAAAACACTATGGTATTTATATTTAAGTGTAATTATTTGACTCTCAAAGGGTTAAATCTGTTTTTAAAAATATTTTTATTTTTTAAAGTAATCTCTGCACCCAACGTGGGGTTCAAACTCACAACCCTGAGATCAAGTGTTGCACATTCCACCAACTGAGTCGGCCAGGTGCCCCGGGTTAAATCTAATTTTAAAGGGATATAATTTAACTTTACGTTTTCTACAGCACCTAACATGTAAAAGCTGCTGTTATTTTCTGTTGTTGAATTGAATGTATAGAAGAAGCCAAGGGTTTCTGGTAAATATTCCCTATAGGGAGTAGGTAGAAGCAGAGGGTGTCTGCATAGAGAACAGTCTAAATTTTGGCATTGTTTTAGGAGTAAGTTGTGTAGTCCTAATGCAAAAATTACCTCCCATGAAATAAAAGGAGGTTTAGCTTGAACAAGAAGACTGAAACTGCCTGATTTCTTTTTGTTTAAAGATTTTATTTATTTGAGAGAGAGAGAGAGTGAGCGAGAGAGCACAGAGATAGAGGGGGAGGGAGAAGCAGACTCCCCGCTGAGCAGGGAGCCCGATGTGGGGCTCGATCCCAGGACCCCGAGATCATGACCTGAGCCAAAGGCAGACGCTTAACCGACTGAGTCACCCAGGCGCCCCATGAAACTGCCTGATTTCTGAAGAGGTCTAAGTAATACCTTTATCAGGCAAATTTCATCTTTCACAGACTCTGCTTCACGCCACATCATTCTGACGCTGAGGGATTTAAGCCAGGGCAGGAGCAGCAGGTCACTTGTCCAAGACCCTCCTTTGGCTGCCCATCTCCACCGCGTCAAAGGCTAGGGAGGACTAAACAGCCTGATATCTATCTATGCACCTGAGACCTTGTCAAAGAAAAGTCATTTGATTTACTATGTAAGCCAATGTGATTTTATTTTGCTGTTCCCTTTGCCTTTCTGAACGGACTTCAACTTCTTTAACAAGACAAACACCACTGTGCAGAAGGCCAGCAAAGAGAGTAATTGTCTTTGTTCAAATATAGGTGCCTCTGAGTGGATTGAAAGAGCAAGTGTAACAGTCTCAAAAGTGCAAAAAAGTCTTTCATGGATCGATGTGCAAAATAAGACCGTCAACAGACATTCTGGGGCCTTGAAAAGACTGAGAACCCCAAATACATATTCCCCAGAAGTAACTAGGGTTGAGAGAGCGATTTCTGGAATAAAATAAGATTATCTGGAGTGGTGTTTAATGTTTTAAGCTTTGCAGGAAGAGGATCATGTAGTATTGCCCAGGACACATGACAATTATATTGTGCGTGCTTATACATCCTACAAATCCATGGTGTGATGTGAAACCCCATGCTGTAAAAAGTTCAGGAAATACGTGACCATCAAGGGTGGGGTAGACTAGTTTGAAGAGGTCTCAGTCTGGGGGTGAAGATGGGGCGGCAGTTGTGCAGGCAGATCAGAAAAGAAAAGATACCCAGCCTGGGGACCTTGGGAATGTTCCTTAAACTCTGCGCTTTTGTGTCTTTATTATAAAATGAATTCTAAAGCACCAGGCAAATGTGAATTACTACTAAAGAAGAAAAGTTGTAATTAGACTGCTTTCCAGAACAACACTATAGCATTACCTTCTGTTAATTCTAGTTATCATCTAATCACCACAATTAAGTGAAAGCACGACAGTCTGTGTGACCAGGAAAAAATACCCAATAAACAGCTTTCAAAATAATGACTGTGTTCCATTACCTTCATTCCTGCTTAATTCAATGTCGGCGAACAAACCAATCTTAATGATCTGCCAAAGCAGTCCCAGAACCAGATGCGGTTTCCCAGCCCGCAAATCCTCTGCACCGATGTTCACAACGTGACACCCAATGGCGGAAGCAGAGTTCAGTGCCAAGTTTAAGTTTTCCTGCAAGACAGCCAATGTACACATTTGCTTCTTGACCTTTCCAGTTTTTAGGGAGTCTACTCCCTTTACTGAAAATCATGCTCAACGAGGAAATTAATTTCAGTCACATATGATCCACAGAAAACAAATTCCAGGCAACAAACTCCAGACTTTGGTGTTAAACAAATCTCAGCCTTATTATTGTTACTGTCTTTTCCAGAATTCCGTGGGAAGTTAACTTGGTATTTTTATTTGGTCTCTTTTGAAGTACACAGACGTTGTCACAAAAGGAAAAGGCTGAGTGACTAGAGTCAGGATATCCATGCGGGTTAAGGGTCGTATTTCTTTTTTTCTTCTTAAAGATTTTATTTTTAAGCAATCTCTACACCCGACGTGGGACTCAAATTTATAACCCCGAGATCAAGAGTTGCACCTTCTACCAACCGAGCCAGCTGGGTGCCCCAAGAGTCATTGTATTTCTATTTTTTTTAGAGATTATTTATTTATTTGACAGAGAGAGAGAGACCAGCAGAGGGAAAGGAAGAAGCAGACTCCCCACTGAGCAGGGAGCCTGATGTGGGACTCGATCCCAGGACCCCGGGATCATGACCTGAGCTGAAGGCAGACGCTTAACCGACTGAGCCACTCAGGCGCCTGAGTCGTTGTATTTCTAAAAATGCCTAAATGAGAGGTCTATTCCATGCACCTGAAAAAGTTCTAGAAGTTGAATTCTCCACATCCCAAGAGGTGCTCTTGCCCGAGGGAATTTTGCTATCTCAGAGTATAATACTCACTTGATGGAAAAGAAAAATGCTCCATTGCTTAAGCATGCTAATTAATTAAAAGCTTAAATATTTTTGCTTATTTCTGCATGCTTGAACACAGTGTGTAATGAGGAGAACACAGGGCTTTGGAGTTAGACCTGGATTTGAATTTCAGTTCCAGTGTTAACCCTGGGCAAGCTCCGGAGCCTTTCTGAGTCCCAGCTCTCCTTTCAAATTTGGATAATAGTCCTAAACTCAAGAGTTATTATAGGAACTAAATGGGAAGATACGAAGGGCAGAACTGATGGTCTACAGAATAGACCCTCACAAGGCAGTTTCCCAGAAGAGGGCAGGGAGATCAATGCGTACCTGAATGATGAAGGGTGTCAGTTTCTTCTTGTTGATTGCTCTTTCATCAATTGTATCAGGAACTGAAAGGTTGATCATTTTACTGAAACATAAATTAAGCAAGGAATTGGTTTACTTTTTTGTTTTTAAGATTTTATTTATTTATTTGAGAGAGAGAGAATGAGAGATAGAGAGCACGAGAGGGAAGGGGGTCAGAGGGAGAAGCAGACTCCCCGCCGAGCAGGGAGCCTGACGCGGGACTCGATCCCAGGACTCCAGGATCATGACCTGAGCCGAAGGCAGTCGCTCAACCGACTGAGCCACCCAGGCGCCCGGAATTGGTTTATTTTTAAAGAGCCTGTAAATATTCACAAATGTTTTAAGGCACATGACATGTCTCTCATGTAATCCGAAAAAAATCAGTGCAATATATGACTTTTATCATGTTGATAACAAAAAAACTATGCACATGGAAAAAAAAGACCAAAATGTTTACAGTAGGTAGGTATTTCTGAGTTGGGGATTGGGGCATACTTTCTCATTTTAATTTCTTTGTATATTCCCATCATTTTATAAGAATGAATAACTTGGATATTGAAAAAACCTTAGAGAATACATTTTATTTTTATTTTTTTAAAAGATTTTATTTATTTATTCATGAAAGAGAGAGAGGCAGAGGGAGAAGCAGGCTCCCAAGGAGCAGGGAGCCCGATGCGGGACTCGATCCCAGGACCCTGGGATCATGACCTGAGCCGAAGGCAGACACTTAACCATCTGAGCCACCCAGGCACCCACTGAATACATTTTAAAAACAGATAAAATCCGACACGGAAATTGTGTCTCTTGACTGTAAAATTCACAAATAAGAATGACCATTTATTCACAGGAGGTAAATTTGTTGAGCACGAGATTCTTTCAGTCACCGTATTTGTTGAGAGCCTAAATGATGAGCAGGCATGATATTTGGTGCTGCTAATCCAGTGGTGACAGAAAGGTTCTACTAATTAGACTAGAATCTGATTTCTTTGGACAAATCTCATTTCGTAAAATTTGGACTTAGATGCTAACATTTTAGGTGTTTATAATACTGCCCCAAAATATGTGATTCTGCACAGGGAAAACCATGCTTCTTTCCATGCCAGATTTATTTATTTAAAGATTTTATTTATTTATTTGACAGAGAGAGACACAGCGAGAGAGGGAACACAAGCAGGAGGAGTGGGAGAGGGAGAAGCAGGCTTCCCGCCGAGCAGGGAGCCCGATGCGGGGCTCGATCCCAGGACCCCAGGATCATGACCTGAGCGGAAGGCAGACCCTTAACGACCGAGCCACCCAGGCGCGCCCAGATTTATTTTTTAACATTTTATTTATTTGAGAGAGAGAGAGCGCAAACAGGGGGAGGGGCAGAGGGAGAGGGAGAAGCAGACTTCCCACTAAGCAGGGAGCCTGATGCGACATGGGACTCGATCCCAGGACCCCGGGATCATGACCTGGGTTGAAGGCAGATGCTCAACCGACTAAGCCACCCAGGCGCCCCTGTGTCAGATTTGATTATCAAATCAATAGCATCATGTGATTATCTCTCTGTATTAAAACACATGGGGGAATTATTTCTTTAGTGCCTATACATGAACAAAACGGGCTATCTTACGCTTTTTAACGGGGATCATAGTAGATGCAGGTGAAATGCAAAGGGGTTTGAATATCCTGACTGCAGTTGGGTTGGTCTTACACAGCTCCTCAGTGGCAGAGGCTGAAGACAAACCCAGGCAGACTGTGGAGCATGCTCTTAGCCCGTCAACGGACAACGTGTTGATCATCTTACAACCTTTCTGCCAAGATACTGTTGGCTCTGGCGCAGCAGCAGGGACAAACACATTTTTCAGAAATAAGTAATTGGAGAGTGAGAACTGAAGAGGAGGTTCTCTTTGTATTTTGAAGCTATGGTACTTTAAAAATAAGTAGACACTGACATACTTAAGTCCAACAAAGTTGTCATGTCCTGCTTGCTCAAGTGATGAGAAAAACTGGAAGCTGATAGCTTCCTTATAAAGCAGTCCCCAGTCTAAATGAGTGAGTTTTAGATTTGTATCTTGGTGGTACTTTCTTGGACACACCCAGACGACTTTCAATTCTAACTGTTTCCCGAGCTGAAGCTGTCGAGCACCCAGAAACCAATATATCAGTTATGTGGAAGGCTGTTTCGGAAATCGGGACACAAAATCAACCAACATCTTACCAAAGCACAATTCCATCACCAACAGCTTTGAACAGGTCGTCGGTATTTGGGTTCATGGGTATAACATGTCTGCAGTCAGGATCATTTTCCAAAGCTTTGTTTATCCAGTTAACAAAAGCGTATTTTTCTTCCTCTATAGTCATGTTGAATAACAAGAAATTAGTTCACGCTCTAGGTTGACTCTAAAGCCTAAAATAATTTGTACAGTAGTGCTGAAAGTTAATGTGTCACAAACATGGGGTTCTCCACTTTGGAAACTCAGATACTTGAATACAACATGGCTATTACGAAGTACAAAATTAACAACAAAAAAATAGAGAGCAGGGTTAACTGATCCTTAGAGAAGTTAGTTACCAAATTCTTTAAAAATTATTACTTACATTCCTGTAGAGTTCTACTATAATAAAGCCTATCATTGCTCATATTGTATAATATGTCCTGCAAGCTAACAAAGCGATACAATAAATACTTACAATGCCGTTATGGCAAGTATTAGTCCCAGGTCTAAATACGCGCCACAATGGGCTTCTGCTGTATTCTCTATTAGGAACCAATGTTTTTCTAGTGCCCCTTCTTAACATCATAGCAGGCACCCTAATTAGGTCACTGCGTTAACCTACCACATGTGAAACTCGTACTATTACCTGAGTAAGAATGCTGCGTTCCTTCACTGGACAGCTCGGAAGTGCCTCCCAGAGCACAAATCCCTTCTTTCCTGTTGATTGCTTTGCGGAAGGTTTTGGCAATGTCACTGCTTTTTACCTCTTGGAAAATCTACAAATGAAAATACGTTGTTAATTCACCATTCGTTTTAAATCAGGCGCAACGTTTTAAATAAAGCCCTTCTATCTTCTTTAAGACTCTGCTCACCTACATTTTCCCACATGGGTGGTGAGTCTTAAAGTAGATGGAAAACTGGGCTTGAGTTTTTAAGATGCTAAGCAAATACTACAATGAAAATGAAGCCAGATAGTCAATTGCACACACTTGTCAAAAACGTTAAGTGCCACATGCATTGAATCCTCTTTAAGCCGAAAACTAGTGTGGTTCAAAGGCACAGGTAAATCTGCTAATTTTCTACCAACAAGTAAGGCTTTGTTCCCTGGAGAGAAAAGGCTGAAGGATCCCCCTTCTTTAACTACAGTTCTTAGCGCAGAGAAAGATGAAAATTTATGACTCAACAAAAAAACCTTTTTTGGGGGTACAATAGTTAAGAGTTTGTTCAATCAAAATTTACAGAATATTAAGGTGAAAAAATGGGTTAAGTTGGCAGCAAAAAGACAACTCTGGAGAATAAACCAAAAAAGGCTTTTCAGTGACTGTCTTGAGTGTTTATGAAATCCAGCTTCTCGTCACAATGAAGAACATGGCTAACAAAATGAACCTGTACATGCTAATTGTACAAGAGCAGGTGGTAACAAAGCAAATTTCATACCCTACCCAACTGCCTGACTGAATGGACATTCTAAAGGACTCTCTCTATTTTTTAAAGATTTATTTATTTATTTTAGAGAGAGCACCCAAGTTGGGGGGGGCGGGGAGAGGGGTAGAAGGAGAGGGAGAGAGAATCCTCAAGTAGACTCCCCGCTGAACACAGAGCCTGAGGTGGGGCTGGATCCCAGGACCCTGAGATCATGACCTGAGCTGAAATCCAGAGTTGGAAGCCCAACTGACTGAGCCACCCAGGTGCCCCAGGACTATCTATATATTTTTAAATACTGGAACTCACCTAAGCCCAAACTTGTTTCTGATCTACCAGTGCACATGGCTAAAGTAGCCACCTCCAGTAAAATGAGAGCAAGATGTAGCATCTTCATAAAAATTTCTTTAAAAGGGGCACCTGGGTGGCTCAGTCAGTTAAGCGTCTGACTCTTGATTTCGGTTCAGGTCATGATCTCAGGGTTGAACCCTGTGTAGGGCTCCATGCTCAGCAGGGCGTCTGCTTGGGATTCTTTCTCCCTCTCCCTCTCCCTCTGCACCCCCCTCAACCCCACATGCGTGCACGTGTTCTCAAATAAATAAAATCTTTTAAAAAAAAAGGTGTTTACCACACACAAATGGACTTACAGAAGGACATGTATGACTCTAATGGAAGAGTTGCTGAACAAACAGAAAAGGAGTCAAAGGCCTTTGGCATTACTGATAGGTACACACGCACACGCACACCTCAGGAGGTGCAGCCCATGTTTGAAGTTCACAGACCAGGGTGACAATATGTAGCAGTTCAGGTTGTTATCTATGAGAACAGGCCCGAGGAGAAGTTTGAAATCCAGCCCCACGCGCCACTAACCAAGCCCTGTGTCCTGCACAAGATGGTGGCATCAGGCCAAAAGCAGGGAGGGCCTTTTTATATTTAGGTTTCCCAGGTGGGAACCTTTTTTGTCATTAATCTACTAATCCATTAATACAAATCAGAGAGAAAGACTTTCTGTAACTGGTGTAACAGTTGTTATAGGTGTTGTGGGTAGTCCTCTTGCAAAGTCAAGTTCTCCTCTTGCCTTTCCAAAATCCTGACTTTCCTTGGACTTACAGACCCAATTTTATTTAGGAAAATACGGAGTAGTTCAGTTCCACAAAATCAAGCTTACTCAATTTCCACAGCTGTGATTTTTCTGCTCCACCTGTAATTTCAGAGGTAGAATTTTAGAAGGGGTGTGCACGTGTGCGTGTGTGTCTATGTCTGTATATGTATATAGACACATGCACACGGGCTACTCTAAATATTGCACACAACCAACTAAATACTGAAATCATTTTTCCTCCTTTCTGGCCATTATACGGACTCTGTTAAGTATCCATAGTGTAGAGCTGACTACTCATGTGCTCTGGGCAATTTCTGAATGGCTGAAATTATTTTTACGTACACTGATTTTTTAAGACCAACTTTAATTTCATTCAATTAACCTCAACTTCTGAGCCAAGATTATGCAACAAAAGGGTGACCAGCGAATGTAGCAGTCTTCACTGTGATGCATTTGGTCCCCGTAACTCCTCTTTGAGAACTATATATCTGCTCAGTAAAAACGCAATATTAACTATTCTACCTCATTGTGAACTCCCCTTCGTTTAGCTAGACATTGTCTAGTAAATTAAAATCTGAAATGTGTGCTTTCCCTCATGACTGACATATCATAAATCACTGGCAGGACAAAAAAAAAAAAAAGCATCCAAAATGTTATTGCTTCGGAAACGACCTATGAAAAGTTATTTTATTTTTTTATTAGGACTATTTTTGCCTCAAGATCGTTTGCTTCTAGAAATTAGGTTGGTTTCCATGATCACAACCGCAGCTGAAAAATAAATGCAAATTTATATGCAGCATGGAAAAGAGGAATAATACAAATAATAAAAAAGAATGCTGTATAATATCCTAATGCAATTACTTACTTCACTGTATTTAATTAAGCTCATGCTTGGGAACGAAAGCAAAGTTGCAACCAAATCAGCTAATTTTTAATTGCCTTACAAAGGTTATATGACCTTCGTTTTTTAAATATTTTTAAATAAATGTTTTCAGCCATGCTCAAACTTTCAGGTTCATGGTATTTTCCTCTGTTCCTCAGATTAATTAAAAAAAATTTAAAGGGATAATTGAGGATTTGTGTATCTTCAATGGATTCACCCCAGGAGAATTTGCATTTTATTTTCTACGGTAGGGAAGAAATTGCTCCAGTGGATGATAAAGCTATTTGAGTAGAAGCCCTTGGCTTAACAAGACTTTCTGAAATCAGAGATAACACAAGGCCAACTACTGTGCTAAAGTCTTCTCAATGAATCTTTTCAAAGCTGCCCGTTGTGATACTAATGAGCTCATTGTTTCGTGCTGTTTTCCCTCAAGGCGGAAGGACTGGCTTTGTCATGCATGAACAGACTCCGGGCGACACTGCTCGTTTCTATACATCTTACGGACTATATGTGTATATATATATATGTTTCTTATTCCTTTTTAAAGTTTCGTCACCTTTTCTAGCTCCGTGCAGGACTAGTGGCCAGACGAAAGCAATCCAGAGGCATAATGACTTAGGAGGAAGGAAAGATTTCAGAAAGAATTGCAAAATATTGACTGGCTTCCAGGTTTGAGGCTTGCTTCCAAAGTAGTACGTTTGAATTTTTTTTTTTTTTTTGGAATCTGTTGTAGGCCCAAGCTTAGTAATAATAGGAAAAGAACACTACCTTTTTTTTTTTTTTTTTAATCACTACCTCCAACAGCTAACATCTACATAGCATTTGCTATATGCCTGGCACTGTTCTAAGCGCTTTACTTATATGAAGTGATTTAATCTGATGAGATCAGTGCTATTAGCAAAAGTCCTAAAACAGGTCAACAACTGAGTGCCATTATGCAAGAGCAAATTTCTCACTGTGAAAACAAAAGAGTTTAATGCAGACATCTCTGCTGAAAGAAAGTGCCACGCCAGTCTTTTTTTAAAGATGCAGGGAAAAAAAACCCCACCATTACCTTGTAGGTATAAAAATCCAGTAATGTCGTTTTGAGATACTTAGAAGAAACAAAATCAGGGTATTAAATTTAACTTTAACATTTGAGGTTTACATATAATTTAGGCGCTTTCTCTCTCTCTTCTCCAAAATTAACATAAATTGATTTTGTCTGTAGGCTGCTTTGCAATTAACACCTCTTATGCAGCAATTTAAATTAAAAAAAAAAAACCCAAGATGCAAGAACATGTTTATTTCTACTTCCTTATGTTAATACCTGATAGGAATAACTTGCTTCCTTTTTCACAGATGATTAAAATCTACCCATATTTTGACAATTTTTAAGCTGTCTCATCGGTGACAGAGCAGACGGAAGTGGACAGACATTTGGCCAGACACCCATCTTTCGGTGCGGTCATGGTGCTATCATTCTGAAACTTCAGGCTGTTATTTTACCATCCTTCCTATTGCAAATTTCTTTATACTTTCATTTTTCAAATCAAGAACAAAAGCCTGGATTCCTGAAAAGAGTATAAACATATCAATCCCTTCCAATTAAAAAAATGTACATTTTAACCTAAAATGTCCTCATTAATATTTTTTAAAAATTCCTAGTGATGCCAAAATTAGTATGCACATCATTCACTTTTTAAGAATATACTAAGGTAATCAAACCTGCTCTCTTAAAAGCCTCCGGACAGCTCTGAAGAATCTGCAACATTTCAAGATCTACAAAATTCCATCTTTCCCTAAGATCATTTTTCTCAAAGACACTTTCATAATTTTTTCCTTAATAATAGTGGCCACACTGCAAATCTTAATGATTTAGGTACGTTCTTTCTAGTAGATTAAGATTCTGGGCAGTAAATTATTTCAAAAATAACCAATCATAGTTAACTACTGCTCTAAGCTGCTTTAAATTCACAATTCAACATGCAGTTCCAAGGGGAGCACGTTTACATCAGAGGACATGCGAGCGCTCATACTGCAAGTCAATTGCAACTTACTATTGAACACAGAATTCAAAACAAAAGGCTTTGGCAATAACTGAAGACAGAAACAGTGGGGAGGAAATCAGTATTTCAAAAGAAGCCGGCAAGAACGCTACCATTCTAATTACGACACATGTCTACATTTTTAAAACACCAGCCCTCCCCGCCCCGCCAAATGCTCTCAGCTCTGTAGACATCATTATTTAGTCAATTTGCTTCTGGAGCTCTTAACAGTGTTCTAAAAGAGTTAATTCTAATGGGAGAGAACAAACCAGAATTTCACTGGCTATAGTGAGCCTCAGTTACCATGGAAAAAGAGGGTAAGAGTGCTGGGAAGTTTGTGATAAATACGAGGCAGCTAATTACCTGTTTGCAACACAGTAAAAGGAATGCCTAATTAGATCTAGCCAAACTCAGCCTTAAATTAATAGATCAAACCAATACGATCTTGAGGGAAGAAGAGGGAGCCGCTATATCTCAAATACTCTTTGTCAATGGCTATGGACTGAAAATGGCGCCAGCCACCTTGCTCACTAGCAGCTAAGGCATCAGGCTTCAGTAAGGAGTGCCACACATACGCTCTCCAGGCACTGAGCATGGAACCAGGTGCTTGGAAGTAGAAGAATTAAGTCAGCCCCGAACCTTGAGGAGTATCTGATGATACTAGAGAGGAGGACGAAAATTTTAAATGCCTCCTCCAATGGGCTAAAAAGATATGCTTCTAACTTTTAATTATCAAAATTATCATCCTAGAGAAAACCGTCCGGTTAAATACTACTAAGGCGAGAGTCGCAAACATCTTTTTAATCAGAAAGTTCAACTCGGGAAGCTTCCAAGACTGTGAATCAGGGTGTAGCATTAACATCTAGGAGCACCCTATTCCCCAAGGGAGACACCAAGGGAGACGGAAAGAGCACTTCCAGGATGGCACTTAGCACCTTGAAAAATGCCCTTTAGTGAAGCCCCAGAGGAAATGGTTCGCCTTTCACAGCGAGTAGTGTGTTTTAGCTTTGATTCGGTCAGTGTTCTTTTTCTCACTTCCTTTGCTAAGATACTCTAATGGCTAAAAGAACTAACACATTTGGTGGGATGAGAGAAATTTCATTAGCTGTAACATTACTAATATGATACATTTAGGAACTTCATAGGACTTGTTACTATAAGATCCCGCTAGACAAAGGAACAGTCATGACTCCTACTAATGGGGGATTTTCACATACTTACATAAACAAATTCATCGAAGCTTATCTTCCCATCTTTATTCCTGTCACCATCCAGCATGAGTTTTTGAATAATTTCTCTCACTTTATACCCTGGTAATGGCATATTGGCTTCCTTGAAAAGCTCATGAAGTTCATAGTCACAGATGAATCCGTTGCTGTTGAGATCTTTGCACAAAGGGAGAGCAGGCAAAAAAAAAAAAAAAGGAAAAAATTTAGGAGAAATAAGTTAGCCTCTTAGAGTATTCTTATGTTAAGAGCATTTTTCTTCATCTGAGACTCAGTTCCTAAGCTTGCCTGAATACAGTGCTTGCTCTTCTTAAGTGTTTGGTATCTAAGGTTGTTTAAAAGGGAAACACAAATTTTAACTGAAGGAGCACGGTTTTACATCATGTTTCCTGTATTTTAAAAACAGTGTATAAGTAGCTTCACTTTAATATAGCATCCCTAATACTAACAAAGTAGAGTTGCCTAATAAATTATTTTTCAATCACGAAGCTGACAGGACTTTTAAGAAATAATTAATAGACTATGTACCAATAAAACACCGCCATGGTATAAAACAGTTTCTACTGTATCTATTTAGGAGTTTTAAGCTCCTCATTCTTCCATTAGTCTGGTAGAATATTTTATGAATTGATGCTGATTATATTACTAAGCACACCTGAAATTAAGCTACCATCTTCAGCACCATTTTTTTCAAGAGCTAATGTAAATAAACATCAATCTAAGACAAACATAGAGTTCATAAAAATAAATGCAGTCCTGAGTAATGCAAATGTTTACCATGACTCTATAAATAACCTTTTTGTTTTTGTGCTAGGACAGTTCTAATGGAGGATGTAGTGCTGATTATGCTTAGTCTGAAACTTTTAAAATGGGGGGGGGGAGGAAGTGATCAATGACCAAAAGTTAATTTACTGGGAAAGAGGGCTAACGTCCTGAGGGTTGTAATCTCTTGGGCATATTTTTTTAAGTAAAGAAAACTGGACTTTCACCAGCAATTTCAAATACCTACTGTTCAACAACGCTTTTTATTCTTTAGGTCCCCACTGAATTTCATACATAAATTTAATTATTACAATAAAAGGATACAATCTCAATAGAGAAATGACTCAAGATAACCACAGCACTGTTCAAGAAAATGTATTGTGAAATTAATCTATTTGATACGTTACTTTAAAACGATACTGGGTACGGTTCTTGAAATGGGGGATGCTGCCACCAACAAAAGAGAAGTCCCGCTGCCTGCGAGCTCACATTCTCCACGAGCTCACATTCTAATGTCAACTACTAAGCAAATAACATATAAGGTGAGGTAGGACTATAAAATATAATGTAATGAAATATAACATAAGTGCTGTGATGAAAAATAAAGCAGGGAAAGGGGTCAGACTGGGGGCTATTTTGCCCCCCAGGGAACCTTCAGAAATGTTAGGAGACATTTTTGGTTGCATGACTGGGGACCAGGGTGAGGGATGGGGTGAGGATGCTCCTGGCATCCAGTGCGTAGCGTTGCCAAAAACCTTACAATGCATACGACCCCCTCCTGCGATACAGAATTACGCAGCTCAAAATGTCAGCGGTCAAGGATGGCCACTTTGACAAGGTTATATCTGAATGAAGACTTACGTGAGGTAAGGGAGCAAACTGTGTGGATATCTGGGGGGAAGAGATTTCAAGTAGAGGAAAGAGCAAATGCAAAGTTTGTGATATGGAAGAGTATCTGGTACGGGTTCAGAACAGCAAAGATCCAGTAGGACTTGAGCAGAGTAAACAAAGGAGAAAATGAGGGATGAGGCCAGGGAGCTGATCCCGTATACTCTTACAGGTCATGGAAAGTACTTCGAATTTTTTTTTTTTTTTTTTTTTTTTTTTAGGATTCCCCTTATTTATGAGCGAGAGAGACAGAGGACAGAGAGAGCAAGAGTGGGGAGGAGAGAGGAAGCAGGCTCTCCACTGGGCAGGGAGACTGACCCTGGATCATGACCTGAGCCGAAGGCAGACGACTAACTGACTGAGTCACCCAGGGGCCCACCCCATGGATCTTATTCTCAGTGTGATCTAAGTGTAATTCATATTAGCCATTTTGTGTCAACTATTAAAATATTAAATATCCTATATGAAATCATTTCCCCAATATTTTGAGGGCTGATGAAATTCTATATTTAATTTTAATGAAGTATACTTCTAGAGTCAAACAAATACTCTTAAATGTAATCGGCACATTTAAATCTACTGATTAGAGTATCTATACTTCTAAAACATCATCCTTAAACTACTCCAAACTTCTGAAAATCACGACTATTTCCTTCGACAAAGAGCACTTAATTTCCCTAGGGCACATCTTTACTTTCTTTGCTTTGAATTAATAAAAGGCCATACATCAAACACTTTACTAGTTAAGTGTTTATATGTAGAAATCAATCCAGCAACAACATCTGCAATTGCTAAAAAGAACAAAGTGATCCACATGGTACTGTGGCAGGATTTTAGCAACTTTGATGAATGAAATTCTTGAGTTTAAATATACCTCCTCCCACGCATAAACCAATCTGTTTCTCCCGTTTTATTTTAAAAAGTTAAAATAGAGGGGGCGCCTGTGTGGCTTAGTCGGTTAAGTGACTGACTCTTGATTTCAACTCAGGTCATGATCTCAGGGTTGTGAGATCGAGCCCCACATTGGACTTCATGCTGGGCGTGGAGTCTGCTTAAGATTCTTGCTCTTTCTTTCCCTCTCTCTCTCTCTCAAAAAAAAAAAAGTTAAAATAGAGCTCATTACTAGGGTCTAAGTGTGGCATAGTGAAAGATACACAGCCTAGTTGAAGGGGTACAAGTGGGAGTAATGTGACATAGGATTTACATAAGTCACCTCTCTAGGTCTTCATTTTCCCATCTGTAAAAGAAGTCCTTTGGATCAAATGATCTCCAAGTTCCCTTTTTGACTCAAACACACTCTGATTCTAAATTTGAGTAGCCAAGGCTTCACAAACCACACACACACACTTTTAAAAAAATATTGGAGGTACAATCATAATAAATATTAAAAACAAATATATAGTAATAACATTCTGATCACTATTATATCATATTATCTAAATATAACATCCCTTCATTTTTAGATCTTTTAGGAAAAGATAGCTTATTCCTGGCCACTGTCAAAACTTTGTCCACTTGGCAATTTCTGATAGAAAAATATTTTTAAGGGGTGCCTGGGCGGCTTAGTTGGTTGAGCTGCTGGCTCCTGATTTTGGCTCAGGTCATGATCTCAGGGTCCTGGGATCGGGCCCTGTGTCGGACTCCACACTCAGCATGGAGTCTACTTGAGGATTCTCTCCCTCTCCCCCTGCCCCTCCTACTCATGCTCTGCCCCTCCCACTCATGCTCTCTCTCTCAAATTAATAAATAAATCTTTAAAAACTATGTTTATTTTTTTTTAAAGATTTTTATTTATTTATTTGAGAGAGAGAATGAGATAGAGAGAGAGCATGAGAGGGGAGAGGGTCAGAGGGAGAAGCAGACTCCCTGCTGAGCAGGGAGCCCGATGTGGGACTCGATCCTGGGACTCCAGGATCATGACCTGAGCTGAAGGCAGTTGCTTAACCAACTGAGCCACCCAGGCGCCCTAAAAACTATGTTTAAATGTATTCTACTTTACCCTGACTTCTGAAATGATGTATCTGAGCATAATTTAATCTGTGATTGACTCCAGTTTTGACCTAGCATAGAACAGGGGCTTAATTGTTCTTTTTGTATTCTTGGTGATATAACAGAAGCAGAAGGCAGAGATTTTTAAAATAAATATTGGAGAACAGTGAATTCAAAACTACATGAAACTGACCACGGCGCCCAGAGTCTAGTCCATTTGGCAGTTTATTAGCCTTAGGTGGAATAGAGGTGTAGGCAATGGGGAGAATTAGCATTTGCGTGAGCCCTCTGTGAAATAACCTCTGCTGGGCAGTAATTAGAAGACAGCTCACTGATGTGATTAAAAGATGCCAGGAAGTACCCATCCTAAAATATAACTAACATAAAATAACCACATGTGGAAACTCCATTTTGAAGTAAGAGTGGTAATAAACAGATGCTGTTAATAACTGACAGGACCATTTTAAAGGGGGTTGGAGGAGGAAGACTTGGTCAGTACACAGCAATCTTCCTTATTAGGCTGCAAAGCTCTTGACAAACTCTTCTGAATCTTTTGATCTCCACCCCAATACGTGGCCCAGTACCTTGCATATAACAAGCGATGGGGCAAAAAACAATTTCTGTAGGACCATTGATTCTCAGGTATTAACCAGGAAAAGAATTCTCTAATCTAACAAGCATTTTCAAAACAGAATTAAACAAACAATAAGGAAAAAAAAAATAGAAATAGCACTAAAAGACCGAATGGCAATTCACCAGGAAACCATAACGACAGAAATAACCCTTAAATAACATTCAATCTCATTCCCTTTGTTCTAATCCTGTCCCCACCCGGCGGCCTTCAGATCTATAATTTGGTTTTCTAAGTGAACACACCCACCGAGGAGTACCCAAGTAGACAACCAGTGATGGCTTGTTCTGTTCTAAATGTAGAAACCTGCTTTGTCTGTATTAAGAAATACCGCGTGCACTTGTTTGGCGGAAGGCAACCTCCAGAGCAAGCGTAGTACCTACTCTGTGGCAGGCACTGAGCTAGATACCAAAGATACAGAAATTAATCGGAGGGACTCTCTCTGGTTTTTACTTGAAACTGTGGCTTTAAAATCCTTGTGAAAATAGGAGTCACTTGGAATACCTAGCTATCCTATACCTCTCCCGAGAGGGGAAAAGAAGCATTGAACATATGCATCTAGTTTTACATATTTTAAAAGTTTTACCTACTCTGCTATTTTACCATATTTTATCAGCAGATCGAGCTCGTACTACCTCCCATAATCAAAGACATTTTAGTGTCAGTACTAGTAAATTATAGCCAGCCTTTCTTAGAACTCCTAAATCATATCTTTTTGAAGACAACAATTTCAATTTCAATAAAAAGGCAGAGGGAGCCTAAAAAGGCAGCTTGCAATTAATTTTACAAAATCTCCCAGCTGGAAAAGTACTTGAAAGACAAAATAGGGTGCAATTATTTTTAAAGAGTTTTATGCTAATTTTATTTCCAATCCCCCCCCTGCCCCGCCAACACACACACACACACACACACACACACACACACACACACACTCACACACACACACACAATTATCAAAGATCTAATATGCTGTGCTTTGGAAAGCCAGAAAATGAGATAGTACAATGGCATTTTAAAAAGCTTCCATCTTATCGGTGACATTATTAACCAGAAGCCCAAAATGAGGTTTGGCGCTGATCTTTTTCTATTCAGAGTTTTGACACAAACATGAAAATTTAATAATAAACTGACCCAAAAAACACAGACCTAGATTGAAAATAGTTTTAACGACTGGAAACTAACATCACAACGTCCTGGCATAATGGCAGCCCTCTATTTTCTCATTAAAGCTGCCAATATTCTGGAAGCCCTTTCTGGCTCATTTGCCACATCTTCATTAACTACACATTGGCATGGGGTCGAACAGGTTCTGCATTTTGAAGACTCCTATTTTCAACCGCCTGATAAGGTAGATACTATCATATAGCCTGGATTATCTAGAACATTCTTAATGCTTCTGTGCAAGCAAGTCTCAACTTTGGGGTTCAGAAAATATGGTCAGTAGAGTCGACATTAACGAACGGCAGGAAAAAAAGAAACTCCACACATCTCCCCACTGAACAAAGTTCCTGCAGAAAGTAAACAGCTGAATATTCAGTCCATTGACCAAGTGTTCTTCTTTTTAAAGAAAAATCATGACACTTAAAAAAAAAATCACTAACAGGCTCCCAGTGCTGCACCCGAGAGGCCTTTCATACCGGCTGCTGAATTCATCAGAAAGGAACCAACTGTTTGTAACAACAGATTCTCTCTGTCTGTCGCTCTGTCTCTGTGTGTGTGTGTGTGTGTCTCTCTGATGACACATGTAGGTTCACATCTGCATTCTGTCTTAAAAGAAACCCCATTATGCTTTTGTACCAAGTATTATTTTAAATGCCAGTTAACTCTCTCAACACCCTCCCCCAAGTAACCTTAAAGTAAATAAACTCATTATACAGCCGTGTTCCTGCAGAAGTTTGAATCACACCAAGAATGCATATCCTTAAAAGGAAATGTTTTCCCTCCCCTTGCATCCTGTTATTTAAGCTATTTTAAGTACTTGTCTGGAGAAAGCTGAGCCAGAATTCAAGTGGTTTTGATTTTAGCTGTTTTACACTGCCCATGTCCAGGTGGTATGAGGCACAATCTATCACTTCAAATGCATCTTTTGGGGTGCTACTTCGTCTTTTAATCTGACAGTAAGAAAGACTGGGATTTCCTTTGACACCCAGGTTGTGTGTGTGTGTGTGTGTGTGTGTGTGTGTGTGTGTGTGTGTGTGTGTGTGTGTGTGTGTGTGGCTTTAACCATCCTTGAATCTGTCTAAATCCAGTGTCTCTCTTTATAAAGAGGTTGCATATGTGAGTCCTCATCTGTAACACACATGCAACCTCTTTACTAACCCATCACGGACAGTGCGCATTAGGACCTAAAGAAGAAAACCAATCAAGTACAGATGCACATCCTTTCAGGAAAGCTGGGTTTAAAAGTTCCATTTAGTTTAACCAACATATCCCATGACATTTTCGCACTTAAAAAAAAAACTGACAAAAAGAATCTACGTGACTAACAGTAATGGATTTACACACGTGTGCGCGCACACATACACAATCTCAAATGCCCGTGAAAGCACACGAAATATTGATTTAGAAGACTCAGCCAAAAGACTTGTGCCGAAGAATTTAGATTATATTCCATCCTAAGATCTAAGCAGTAAAGTCAAGCTTTCATTAGGCACTAAAACCTTAGAGGCAGATGCTAAACATCTCCAGATGCTTCACTAAACATGAGGTTTGCCTTTCACAGCTTATACCTTTTGAGGCAGCTCATTCCAGCAAATGGAAGAGGCAGTTTAATGAGTCCCAGCTCAGGGTAGAAGTGAGGTCGCTCCCTAAGAGTTCATCCTAATCGCGGATCCTCAAAGATGGAGGTCAAGTATGGTTGAAGGCTGGGCAACATGAGAAGGCTGAAGCCAGGCAATCAAAAATGTTGTCTATCGATCCTTTTCCAACTCAAAATTTCCAGCAAGTTTGGCCACCAGGTTCCACCTGCTGCCACTCTCCCACTTTAAAAATACACATGCACCTCCACACATGCTCACATGAGCACATCCTCACACACATGCGCTCTTGCTCTGAAGCCCACCCATCCACAGTGAAGATCTCCAATCTTCCACACCACCAAAACATGGTTTGCAGACCATCCCAAGACCTCTGTCTCTAATATTCCACTGACAATTAACCAGATGGCTCAGTGAAATAGCACTGGTTAGTTTATTTTTTTGGCTGGCCTATAGGTTTTATTTCTTAAGTCGTAATTCAACAAATATGCACTGGTGTAGTTTTATTGAATACTAAAAAGTAAATTAAACCACTGTGCCTTTTGTGGCATCATCCTGATGTGGTTTTCATGCACTACAGAATATCAAGTAATCTGAAACAACTCAACTTCCTGAGAGGAGAAAATCACCACAACTAAAATTTTTTGACTTCATTTGGGGGGCAGCCATAAAGGAATATACCCACAGTATTCCTAGTCATTTATGAAACCCCATTATTCTTTTATTTCAAAAGTGCTGAATTTGTGTGTGTGTGTGTGTGTGTGTTTTTTAAAGCTCAGTAGCAGTTGCTTAGGAGAGAAAAAGTCAGATGTCAGTGTTTGCAGGACTAAAGCCAATCTGAAAAGATTTACATTACATGAATTTATCTTTATGACAAGTAATCATCCAAATGATTTCTCGCTTCCATAACAAGATTAAATTCTCAGAATGTAAAAGACATTTTCTAGTTGGTAAAATATTTACTTCCTAAGTGTTCTGAAAGTTTTATTTATTCTTCTTTAGAAAAAACTTATGCAGCATTTAAATTAAAACGGAAACATTATGAAATAGGAAAAAAAAAACACAAAAACAGAGCCAAGGCTTCTGCTATCCTAGTGGGAAATACTGGAAACAAATGTTGAGAAAATTAAAATAATTAAATGAAAATATACTGCTTGGAGCTTAACACTAAGCAGGTGCAGAAAGTGAGTGAAAGGAGAACTTTAAATCTTAATACTCGATTTATTGCTAGTAAAGAGAATTTCAAAGCACTATTAATTGATTGGACAAAACCTATGGTTAGTGGTAATTACAGAGATTTTCCTCACACACTATGATTTTGCTGAATTTCTAAAGAGATAATCAAGGCTATTATTGTTAATAGATGGGAAAAATCACATAATGATTTCCATATTTTGTCACAACTGAACAGAGACAAAGTGGTCCTCCCTACCCTCCCCCCACCAATAAGAAAGAATTGTCCTTGACAGTAAAGTAAGTTCTAGAGCTTGTTTTTCAAATCGAGTTTCCCTGAATGAAAAAAAAAAATTTCCGTAACACCTTTGACAGTTGCCTGAGGGCTCCGTAACTAATAACTACAAACTACAAAGATTTTAAAGGAAAAATCAAAAGATTCAGCTGGATCTTTAAACACTTTTCTAAAAGACAGACTCCACACAAGCCTTTATTATGCCAAAAAATATATATATAAATTTTACGTGCTACAATGTAATGGCCAAAACCTCTAGCAATAAATAAATTCCACCATGATGAAAATCTTCATAACAAAGGCTCTTTTAGTTTACAGTGGGTAACAAAGTCTCAGTACGTGAAAAAATTACATATAATTCCTTGGGATTCAGTCAATTAAATATCAATTGCAAACCTAACATGCGTACAACACTGAGCTAGATACTGAATGATATGCAGAGCAGGCAGAAATCGGGAACTCCAGAATTTCTACTTAGGAGCATGTAGAGTAATAAGAGCCTCCATATCTTAGGAATGAATATATGCCTGTTAGGGACATCAATAGGATGTACGGTCTAATGTCCTGCCTTTGGGACTTTCTTCATCTACCCTAACCCCTCCAAGATGTAGGATTTAAAATAAGAGTAATTCTGCGATGACCATTTCTTGCAGTCCAAGCTCTAACTGATCCCTCACTTAGTGCAATTTAACCCTGGTTCCTCCATGGAGACAAGTGGTGAATCCTCTTCATATCATTAAAGCTTGTAAGGAGCAATGAAGCTCTTTGACGGGTAAGAGTATTTCAGTTCCGTCCAGTAAACCATACTTGAATACCTTTACATTTTAAAAAGATACTGCACACAATTATTTCCAAGATGCTTCCCATGAGAACAAGGCCTATACTCAAGAATAACCTTTTTTTTTTTTTTTTTTTTGAGGAAGCGAGGTAAGATTCAATAATGGCCATAGTAAGTCCTGGTCCTTACCCAAACTTCTATTCATAAAGAAACAAATTAGACTGTCCCCAACACTGAGGGAGGATTATAAGAAACAAAAAAGAAAGTTCAAAGGATATGGAATCCTAAAACAATTCTGATAAGGCTATTTCTACAGAGTAATGAGATTTAAAAAATCTTGCAGCCAAGAATTCACGTGCTGTTTTCTCGTAATCAATCTTGTATCAGACTGGGTAGTACTCTTTGTTACAGCAGGTAGTATCTATGGCCAGTTAACAGATTGCATTTTTTTTTTCATACACACACAGAAAAGTGTGTTAGATTCAGGCCTATTCATTTTTTTTTTCTACTTGGAATTCTGATGAGATTGTGAACAGTCACTTTGGCTGGGGGCAGGGGTCATTATCCTTCCCAAGGCAAGCTGTAACTTACTAAATGCCTTCACAGACAATGCCGGCCGTGAATGTATGGGAGTAGAGATGTACACTTCCTTACTTTTCATTAATGAGATTTGCAACACAGGTCCAAGAGTTAAGTCCGATTTAAATAACAAATTATGATCTAACTTTATACCTTTTCATCAAGGAGATACCAAATAGTAGTTTGCCTCTCTAAGCCTGTGTTGACTCATGTGAGTACATGCATTAATGATCAGTTCTCACCCTGTTTTCCTTACTAGCTTCTACTGATTTGACCCGAGCACTGAAATTTGGAATGTAAATACTGTACACTGCTTCCATCGCTGCTAAATTCTAAGACATGTTCAATGAGGTTTAAGGAAAAACCAAATGGCGCGCTATGTCTTCCCATCTAATGCTGATACTAGAACGTAACGTGGGAAGGCAGAACGGGCTGCATTGTCCAAAGGCACAGAAGATCCGTGAAGGCAATAAAGCCAAGCCAATAGGGCAAAGGTAAAATATCATCTAATCATCATCTAACATTTTCAGGGGTCACACACCCCTCTGAGAATATGGTGAAAGCTCCAAATCCTCTCCTCAGAAAAATATGATACACAATACAATAACAACACAAAATTTGTTCAAAATCTTCAGGAGCCACAGCAGCCCCCTCGCCCCGTTAAGGACTGGTACCCTAGACTAAAAGCCTTTGACCATAGTAGACAGATGTAATTAGAAATAATAGTTTAAAGTGTAGCTTCTAAAACTTTATCCCATTGATTTTAACTACCTTGCCCTAAGATTCATGATTAACCATTCACGTAATTTTTTAGAGAATTAACCTTCATTAGGGCCAAAGATGGCTTTAGTATAGTTAAAGCTATAAAAAAATACTTACCAACTTTTGCAAAGGCCTCTTTGAGTTCATCAAGCTCATCTTTGGAAATCTGAGTGGTAGCCATCTCCTCCATTTAAAGATCTAAGGAGGAAACCAAAAAGGTTTAAGACTGAAAGATTTTTGTGATGATTATAAGTATTCCTGTTAAATTCTCATCTTAGAGATAATTTAAACAGAACTGCGAACTGCTAAAACCATCTCAATACGTTCCCATATTTATAGCTAAAGTCATAATAAAGAAAGCAAACACATGAGAAGTCATTATTTACCAAAAGTTGTTCAGATAAAAATAGAGCTCTGGATCCTCCTTTCAAGGACAAATTCTTACAAACAAAGAACCAAGGTACTTAGCAATGACAGGAAAGAGATACATAATAGAAATCTGTGGTTATTCATGTTAAAACTGAAAGTCCAAATTTTGTGACCAAAGATTAAGGGAATATATAACTGCGCTATTAAGCCCTATCTCTCTCTCTCTATCTTACTGGCTACTTCCATTTCTTCCAGCTTTATTGAGATATAATTGACATATACTAGTGTGTAAGTTTAAGGTGTATAACATGATTTGATATACTAATATATCGTGAAATGATTTACTACAATAAGGTTAGTTAGCACATCCATCACCTCACATTGTTACCATTTTTTCCCATTAAGTCACTTAAAAATGATTCAGTGTGAAGGGGCGCCTGGGCGGTTCAGTCAGTTAAACGTCTGCCTTTGGCTCAGGTCATGATCTCGGGGTCCTGAGATCGAGCCCCGTGGGCTCCCTGCTCAACGGGGAGCCTGCTTCTTCCTCTCCACCACTTGTGCTCTCTCGCGTTCTCTCTCTCAAATAATAAATAAAATCTTAAAAAAAAAAAAAGAATACAATATTCTTGATTTTGCCTCTTGGCCTACAACATTTATGATCTGGACCTTTACAGAAAAACTTTACTGAGCCCTGCAATAGAGAAAGGAGGTTTGTTTCACAATGGGTAATCCCCAAATACAAACTTATCAACAATTTCTGGACAAAAAGGCATGAAAATGATGATGCGTTCTCTGGGTTTGGTGGCTGTTTTTTTTTTTGGCTTTGTCTTTTTCTCAATCTTTTTTGAGGACTTTACTTTTATAGAACACTTTTAGGTTCACAGTAAAACTGAGCAGGAAGTAAGGAGATTTCGGCCTCACACACCCCCTGCCCTCACATGCACAGCCAACCCTGTTATCAACATCCTCCTTTGCTATGATCGAGGAATCTACGCTGACACATCATTCTCACCAAAGTCCATGGTTTACCTTAGAGTTCATTCTATGGGTTTGGACAACTACATGATGACATGGATCTACCGTTACAGTATCAGACAGGATAGTTTCACGGCCTTAAATGTGTTCCTCTTTCAAAAAAGTACTCTATAGGTTAAATTTCACTATCTATACAAAACACAAACTCTTTGTGATTGCGTATTTACCCCTTTTAGATATTTTTGTTAATAGTTAAAAAAAACTAGTCACCAACTCATCAAGAGAGAGCTGGGCCCCACCTGTCTTTTTCACAGCCATAGTTGTTCTCTCTGGAACTTATCAGAGTCCCAGGCACACAGTAAGGCACTTGATAAAATAGTTCTTTACTAACCATTCAACAACTGTGTGCCAAGCTACGTTAGATAAATTCGTATTTGTATTAATTCCATGAACCCTGACAACAGCCTTAGGAGGTAAGTATTCTCCTCTTTTTTCTTATAACTTAGGTTCAGAGGGACCATGAAACTGGAATTCAAACTCAGCTTTCTGAAATCCCCGGGATATTTTAAATCGACCATATGATACCATTAGCCATGTTTCCACCACAATGCAATATACATTTCCAATGACTGGTATTTTCAAAAATTAAGTAAAAAGACCTTTATTTACTTATTTATTTTTAGCCATTTTATTTTTTATTAAGTAAATCTCTACCCCCAACATGGGGCTCGAACTCACGTCACATGCTCCACTGGAGGGCCAACCAGGCTCACCAAAAACAGACTTTTATCTTTTTTATTTCATTTTACTTTTTAAAAGATTTTATTTATTTGAGAGAGAGCTAGAGAGAGAGAGAGCATGAGCTGGTGGGGGAGAGGCAGAGGGAGAGGGAGAAGCAGGCTCCCCGCAGAGCAGGGAGCCCAATATGGGGCTCGATCCCAGCACCCTGAGATCATGACCTGAGCCGAAGGCAGACACTTAACTGACTGAGCCATCTAGGAGCCCCCAAAAGACTTTTAAAAAACAGAAAACAGAACTTGCTTCTTCATAAACCTTTCTTACCTATGATGTTAAAATATCACTAAAGAGGGAAAAACTTCTCAGTAGGTAAGTTGGGTAAATCACCTTTCAGAGTAGTCTGAGGCTCTATATGGTAAAGAAAGATCTTCAGTTAGATATGGAGTAGGCATTTTCAAAATTAAAGAGTAAAAAGCTACTTTTCATATGTTAAACTGTAATCTAGTGGCAGTACTTTTAAAAAGTATCCTTTATTTTACTATTACGATGTTTAACACTTCTGATTTACAAACATACTATATAGGATTCACTACAATTTTCTTTACATACATACGTAGTCATATTTTCTGTTTCTTTTTTTTTTTAAGATTTTATTTATTTATTTGACAGAGAGAGAGAGCACAAGTAGGCAGAGAGGCAGGCAGAGGGAGAGGGAGAAGCAGGCTCTCCACTGAGCAGGGAGCCCGACGTGGGGCTCGATCCCAGGACTCTGGGATCATGACCTGAGCCGAAGGCAGCTGCTTAACAGACTGAGCCACCCAGGCGCCCCAGTAGTCATATTTTCAATACGAAATTATTAACCATCCCCATGAACTATACCATGTAGAACAATGGGACACAAAGTCTGAAAGTGAGACCATCTCAGAAAATCCAAAACATGTGGCCTCTCCTTTGTCTCTAAAGGTCCTTTACAGTTTGAGCAGTTTGTACATTAGTAATGATCTAAAGTATATGAGTTCAAAAAAAAAAAGTGATTTTATTCTCATACTACCATATCCCCCCTTTTTTAAAGATTTTATTTGGGGCGCCTGGGTGGCTCAGTTGGTTAAGTGACTGCCTTCAGCTCAGGTCATGATCCCAGGGTTCTGGGATGGAGTCCCACATTGGACTCCCCCTGCTCTGTGGGGAGCCTGCTTCTCCCTCTCCCTCTGCCTGCCATTCCACCTGCTTGTGCTATCAAATAAATAAAATCTTAAAAAAAAAGCTTAAAAAATATTTTATTTATTTATTTGACAGAGGGAGAGACAGTGAGAGAGGGAACACAAGCAGGGGGAGTGGGAGAGGGAGAAGCAGGCCTCCCTGCTGAGCAGGGAGCCTGATGCGCGCTCCGATCCCAGGACCCTGGGATCATGAACTGAGCCAAAGGCAGAGGCTTAACTTAATGGACTGAGCCACCCAGGCACCCCCCTGTCTAATTGTCTTAAAGCCTAAAGTGACTTCTTTTACACTAAAGGGGAGCAAAATATACCACCCCAAAATATGCCTCTTTGGCACACTGATTATTTTAAGCTGGTTATTTTTAAGAACTAGCAAACACTGGTGAAGCTCTGAAAACTGAGAAGTTAACCTTTTGTATGAAATATTTACATTCATAAGGGAAATCTCCATTTGTCAGAGTGTCTCCCTGCTCTAACAGGAAGAGAATATCTAAATCTCTAGAAACTCTTATTAATGGAGGAAGGCACAGTCTTAAATCTGCATTAACAAGCTTACTGTTGTTTACTGTGCTTTTCCTGGTCACCTCCCATAACTGACTCCCCACCCCCAGCATCTTCTTTTGTCTTTAGCTGAAAGTGGTATTTAAGGTGGTGGCTTCAGCCATTTTAGGGAGTTACTCAGTTTTCCTGGGCTTCTCCCATGGATACAGAGGTATGCAGGTTGTTAAACTGTTGTTTTTCTCTTGTTAATTTGTCTTATGTCAATTTAATTAGACCAGCCAAAGAAGCTAGAAGGGCAGAATAAAAATTGTTTTCTCCCCAACAACACCTGTAACAGGCGACTTCAGGAGGCACATCCAAATAAGAATAAAAAGAACTGGAATATGCATATATCCCCAAAACAACATTTCTAGGCAAATTGGTCCAGGATAACAGAAGTTGAATTTAGGAGTCTCTTGCTTAAGTAAACTCAATTTCATTTATTTATAATTATTTGAAATAAATGCTCCCCTGAGGCACCTGAGCTAAATCTAAGAAGTACAAAGTCAAATTTAAGAGCCTCACAATAGATGCCTTAGTTGATAAAAGTCACAGTTTTTTTTTAAAAGATTTTATTTGTCAGAGAGATAGAGAGCGAGCGAGCGAGCACGCAGAAGCAAGGAGAGCGGCGGTGGAACAGGCAGAGGCAGAGGGAGAAGCAGGCCTCCCACAGAGCAGGGAGCCCGTTGCGGGGCTCGATCCCAGGACTCTGGGATCACGACCTGAGCCGAAGGCAGATGAAACGCTTAACTGACTGAGCCACTCAGGTGCCCCAAAAGTCACAATTTTTAAAGTTGCTTACATAATGCAGGCCTTTTCCCACATGAATTAAAAAAAGGTTTTTTTCTTAAGACTACTAGTAGGTATTTGATGGTATCTTTAAGGAAATTAAGCAATTAAGTACTATCTTGGGGAAAAAACATCACATTTAAGTAATTTAGTTAAGACTGCCTGTAGGTCTTTAAAATGAAGATTTTAAAGGGGAGCCTGGGTGGCTCAGTCGTTAAGCGTCTGCCTTCGGCTCAGGTCGTGATCCCGGGGTCCTGGGATCGAGCCCCGCATCGGGCTCCCTGCTCCGCGGGAAACCTGCCTCTCCCTCTCCTACTCCCCCTGCTTGTGTTCCTGCTCTCTCTGTCTCTCTCTCTGTCAAATAAATAAAATCTTTAAAAAAAAAATGAAAATCTTACAAGTTAAAATTATAGACGCTCTATTCCTCTTCATGGGGCATTCACTGCACTCTAGGGCCTTCTCTCAAAGCAACTAAAACATCCTAGACTGGAGCTTATGAAGCAAAACCGAAGATATGACATCATTATCGCCCTGTACACGGGCAATAGTTGTTCCTCACCCAAGGTTGTAGGGTGTTACAATGGCAAGATGGAAAGACTTGAATGTGGACTCAGAAAGCATCAAGCAGGGTCTCGGTTTTGCTCTTTCCTAGCAGTGTGTCCATGAGCAAGTTTATTTCATCTGGCTCTCAGTCTCCTCATTTGAAAATAGCAACAATAATACCTCCTTCCCCAGGGTCCTCATGAAGATTAAGGATGGCATATGTGAAGGCATGCTGTAAACTATAAAATATTATACAGTAACTTCAAATCCTCAGTGAAAGAAAATGGGGAGGGGCACCTGGGTGGCTCAGTTGCTTGGGCGTCTGCCTTCGGCTCCGCTCGGGTCATGATCTCAGGGTCCTGGTATCCAGCCCTGCATCAGGCTCCACGTCAGAGTCCGCATCTGCATCTCCTTCTCCCTCTGCCCTCCACCCCCCACCCCCCACCCCTGTTCATGCTCTCTCTCTCAAATACATAAATAAAATCTTTAAAAAAAAAAAAAGAAAATGGGGGAATAAATGAATGTCTGAGTAGTTGTGAGAGGCTATATAAAAATAGGTGTAAGTTCTAGTAAGAACCTTTTAAATGGGGTGTATGAAAAGTTTTTCCATTTGCCCTATAATTATTGACTCCAGAGTATAAAGATGTCCTGTGTACATAAAAATTATAAGCCTTTAGTCAAAGTAATTTAAGAAGGATGGGCCCCACGAAAACCTGTCAGCCACTTTTCACCCATGACTCAATTTGGCTCCTTCATTAAGGCCAGTTTCTAACTACAACTTGAAGAGTGGCCAGGAGATACTCTCACAAATGCAAATTTTACTTTAAATATTTCGGGACCACTTTTAAAAATCAATAACAGCTTGTCAATATAATCATATTCTCCCCAATCTGCACATTTTCTTTTCATCAGCGATGAAAAGTAAAAGGTAAAGAGGTAAGAAGTAAATTTACTTGCTGAACAGAAGTTTAACTTCAAGTTCACAGTATGTGATTGACAGGCCAAAAGAAAGTCTTCCCACAAAAGTGAACTTTATTTACATGGGAGAGAGAGAGAGATAGAAAGAAAGAGAGAGAGAGAGAGGAAGCGTGCTGATATTAAAAAAAAACCAAACAAATATTTTTTCCTTCCATTTAAATGTAGCCAAATGAAATACTAATCAAAAGTAAAAGCTCCCAGGGTCTCTGCATTTTTCTGCATTTTCTCATCTGCAAAGCACTTTGATCTGTCCCAAATTCTGTTTCCTCCCTAGCTCCTCTGCCTACCTCCTCTATAAAGGGAAAGCTGCAGGGGGGGGGGGGGGTGGTGGAAAAAAAAAAAGAAAACAACACAGATCCTCTCTCTCCCTAAACATCTGAGACAAAGGAAAACAGATTTTCAAAAAAAGGGAATAAAACGAAAAGCAAACAAAACCTTGTTTGTTGGTTTTTTTCATAAAAGGATATGGTGTACAACTGGGTCTGAATTCAGGGCGTCACCCATAGAGAAATCTTAGGCCAATGAAGTCATCCCTAATTACAGAGTTTGATTAACAATGCGGCAATTATGAAACCACTCCGCGGGCTCATTTAACTACACTCAAACCCTGAACACAAATCTTTGCTGAGAAAGGTGTACGTACAACTGACTACCTGAAACTATCAGTCAAAAATTCTGAAAGGTATTTGATGGGAGGGGAGGAGGGGTGCCTGTTTTCAGCCCCTACAGCGATTCAGTGGAGGCATGCAGCCAACTGAATAATCTATTTACTAATCTCTGTCATTCAGCAGCACGTGGGGCGGGAGGCAGGGCACACACGCTGGGAAACTCATCCGTGGATAATCGGGAGTTGATTATGAACTCTGTATTTCTTCTTCCGGAAGCTGAAAGGGAACGACAGGAGAAACGCAGGGGATATTCACCCAGAAGCTTTATCCCAGCCACTAGCAGGCCAGGTAAATACGACTGGGAAAGGGAGGCTGGTTACTTAAATCAGAGATTTGGCAACACGTATTTAAGCTCGCATAGCCGCCATGAAGGAGAGAGCAACAAAGGGTGGACAAAACATGGAAGAATACATTGTTTCACAATAAATGAAAACAAAACAAAACAAAACAAAACCCCACAGCCACGGCTAAGGGTGAATAATTCAACAGTGGTCAACAAGAAGGGGTGTATTTGTCACCTTCCTTTGTCCAAATCAGGCACTGCTCCGGAACACCCACACTTCACATACTTCCCTGTACTGACAGAAACTGCCACCCTGTCTCCTCCCGAGTCGGGTAAGTCAACAGCACTAGTCTCCAGGTCACATGGGTGTTCAACACCGAGCTCGAGCTCACCGACTCTTCCCATGATTACTCAAGCTCCACACCTGTACTTCCAAGTGACTTTCTACAAGATTTCAACTTGACTGTCTACCCTATTTACTCACTTATTCATTTATATCCAGGCCTTAATGGAAGGCTTATTAGGGGGTACCAGGCACTGTGTCGTGTGCTGCACAAGTAGGGAATTAGGACCCAAAGTCCCAAGAGCTTACTGTCTAGTGGGAGAAACAGAGAGAAAGACAAAGACAATACTAGTGCTCTCATGCTATTAGAGTCCTATTTCCTGAGTGCTGGAGTGAGAGCCGTGGGGTTCAGGAAAGGTTTTCCAAAGAGGACTTTTGAACTTTATCCTAGAACCTAAGTAGGAATTCCTCGGACAGACATCACTGAAGGCATTCTAGATACAGAGATGTGAAGAGAAGATTATATTCTGGAGGTGGAAAATGTAGTTGGTTGGAGCACTGTGCCTGGGATTTAGGACAGACTTGATTGGGAGCCGAAGGTCAGAGTCCACTTTAGAAGGGCTAAACTCGGAGCGCCTGGGTGGCTCAGTCAGTGAAGCGTCTGCCTTTGGCTCAGGTCATGGTCCCAGAATCCTGGGATCGAGCCCCGCACTGGGCTCCCTGCTCAGCGGGGAGCCTGCTTCTACCTCTGCCTCTGCCCCTGCTTGTGCTCTCTCTCTCTCAAATAAATAAATACAATCTTAAAAAAAAATTTAGAGGGTCTCCACTCAAAATCTGGACTTGACCCTCTGGTCCAAGGGAGAAGGAAGCTGAGTGAGGAGGATTCCAGTCAGGAAAGTCTAAGTGTCTACACTTAACTTCCCACTGAATTAGTTCCCATTTTCAGCTATCTCCCCTGCCAAATCAGGTGTCCCTTTCCAGTTCCCCACTTTGCTCTGTCTCTAGAGAAACAAAGGGAGGGTGAAGTAAATAAGCAGTCTGGATTCTTCCATCATACCCCTGGATCACCTCATGTCTGACCATGAGGTGTCCAAAAGCCTTTGAGTTGGTCTATCTCCAGTCTTGTGTCCCTCCAAGGTGATCTTCACACTGCCAGCTCCCTGGGGAGAAGACCGACGATCGAGTCTACAAAACACAGAGTCCCGCCTCTCTTGCACGGCATTCAAGGCCCTATGTGGTTCTGTGTTGAGACCTGCCTATCTTTCCGATGTCACTTCCCATCACGTGCATGGCCCCCTCGACCCATGCTCTAGAAAGATCCCATTTCCCAAGCAGGCCACCGTTTCCTACCCCCTGTTCCTTCTCCTCTGTGCCTCTCTCCGTGGAATGCTCTCCACCCATCTCCTAACCCAGCTCTACAAAAGCTTCAGATTGAACCCACCTGAGATCACAATCCTCTCTGCCCAGGACTGGCTGTGTTTTCTTCTGTGACAACCAGCGTAGGACTCTTTCAGGCAGCTCTGATTTTATTTTATTTTTTAAAGATTTTATTTGTTTATTTGAGAGAGAGAGAATGAGAGATAGGAGCACGAGAGGGAAGAGGGTCAGAGGGAGAAGCAGACTCCCCGCCGAGCAGGGAGCCCGATGCGGGACTCGATCCCGGGACTCCAGGGGGTCATGACCCGAGCCGAAGGCAGTCGCTTAACCAACTGAGCCACCCAGGCGCCCAGGCAGCTCTGATTTTAAATATCTCGTTCTACCGTTGGAGCCTACGTACCAGTGTTTGAGTGGGAAAATACAGTCACCACAAGGATAGCATTTATAACAAAGCTCTTGGATGGAAGGGGCCATATCCCATTCATCTTCATATTCCCAGCCCTGATCACAGTGCCTACAGAGTAGGTAATGATAATAATTAAGATAATGTAATAACATACCATTGTAAGTTTACATTACAGCTGACATTTACGGAGGACTTATTATGTAGGTGCATTCTGTGAAATGCTTTATATACATTATGTACGTTACGTCTCAGAAAAAAACTCTGTAAACCGGGTGATACTGTTATGCCCATTTTACAGATGAGGAAGTGAGCTCAGAGAGGTTGGGTCACTTTCCCAAAGTCACACAGCTCTTGAGAGGTAGAGCCAGGCCTCAAACCCAGGTCTGCCTGCCACTAAAGTCAGTATTCTCAACCATTTTGCTATGTAGCCTCCTGAACAACAGCTTATTGAATGAATTTATTTCCCCAATAAGACTATAACCTTATTAGAGTGGAGATGCAGCTTACTTATCTCTGTATTCACCACAGCCCTTAGAATAATGCACAAACACAGTGCATTTTCTTTCTCTTTTTTAGAGAGAGAGAGAGACAGAGTGCATGCAAGGGGGGGGAGGGGCAGAGGGAAAGGGGGAGAGAGAATCTCAAAAAGGCTACCATGCCCAGCGCGGAGCCAGATGTGGGGCTTGATCTCCCAACCCCGAGATCATGACCTGAACTGAAATCAAGAGTCAGACTCTTAACTGACTGAGCCACCCAGGTGCCCCGACAAAGCATTTTCAATACATATCTTCTGAATAAAAAATGGCCCACGGCTAGTGCCCACAACCATGTCAGCCATGTCTGTCCCCTTGTAGGAAGCTATCATTGCTTATGCCTAAAACAGCATGTCTAATCTCTGCCTGATACTCAGGCCCTCTAGAGCGGTCCTACTGGACAGATCTAACCAGTCTTACATTTCAGCCACACTCCCAATTAGCTTTTCGATCACAATTATTCTCCTGAGCATGTCCTGTTAACTCCTACATCAGTACCTTTTGTTTTATCCTGCCCCTCTTCCTCTTTCCCTCCCTCCCACTAAGGACTCCCTCCCCTGTATCCACCTCTCACACTTACAATGCCCTCCTAATTTTTCTTCTCCCCCTCTCCAAACCCTATTCACCCTTCAAGGTTCAGCAGAAGCCTCACCCTCTCCCAAAGCATGTTTCCCCAGGGCCTCCGCCCCCTGCCACCCTTCCTCTTCAAATCCCACAGGCTTGAGAATCCTGTAACAAAAACTGGCAATTTCATTATGGCCTTCCTCCTCTAGTTATGTTAGAGGATGTGAGGACCGCCTGGCTGGGACATCCGTCGTCCTACCTGATTCAGTTCACCTGCCTCCTCCACACAGCTCCTCAAACTTGCTTCAAGAATAATCTTCCCCAGTAAGAGAGATTCCGTCTTTGACTAATAGCACACAAACGCTTGTCTAACTACTTGCTCTGCTGGTCTCATTTTGAGACTGTTTGTATCTCAAGAACAGCGTCAAAACTCCGTCTTCCTCTTCTATACTCCCACCGTAATAATCCGCTGTCGGATCCCGGGTAGAGGCGTGGCTCAAAAAAATATTCCAACTGACTGCAAGGTTTTGAAGGTTTGAGTGATAATTCCCAGCATGCCCGATATCCAATGACTACTGAAACCATCGTAGGGAAAAAACAAGAGCCTAGGGTCGTTACATACTTTGCCCAAGACACAAGGCTGTGCAGCAAACGTCAAATTAAAAGATTGTGAGTGAAGGTAATGAACTACTGTTACCGTAAAAGCAAAACCAAGGAGGCTACACACTGCTTTGTGGAAAGCAGGCTCATGCCAATTAGAGACTACGCAAGATCCTTGAAAGGCTCCTAACAAATGTGACCATGGTCCTGAGAAATATGCAGTTACCAGAAAACGTAGACAGTGACTCCCCTACCTAAAAGCAACTTGCTTTTGTTACTTAAAGGATAAGGGGGTTCACTTAATCCTTGAGCTGAAATCACTAAAACGGATTGTGGAAAACACACAAAATACAGGAAACAGGTTCAGTAGACTATGTACCGTGGAATTCTCAAAGTTCTTTCTTCAGAACATTCATGTTAAACGGGTGCCGACAATAAGACAGGCCACACTTTTAAAAAAGTAAGGACACCAATGTCTCCCTTCTCCTGTGGCCCATTCCTTCCTCGGTCTGACAGGCTTGTGCTTGATGGGATTTAAAGATTTTATTTATTTATTTGAGAGAGAGAGATCACAAGTAGGGAGACAGGCAGGCAGAGGGAGAGGGAGAAGCAGGCTCCCCGCTGAGCAGGGAGCCCGATGCGGGGCTCGATCCCAGGACCCTGGGATCACTACCCGAGCCGAAGGCAGGTGCTCAACCGACTGAGCCACCCAGGCGTCCCTTCACGGGATTTAAATATGACTTCATTTCAGCCTCCTAAATGCTAAGTATTGTGAACAACCACTCCCACCGTTATCAGTGCTAATAACTTAGTATAAACATAACCAAACACTCAAGTATCTATGTGATTTACTTAAGAATTATTTTCATACGTAAGCCATCACTATGGCACCCATAGTTTCTTCTTTTTTTCTCTTTTTGGTTTTTTTTTTTTTTAGTGATTAGTTCTTAAACTTAACAGCTGACTTTTCTCAAGGGTCAAGGGGTTTGGAGTCTTTGTGCGTTTCCTTTTAGAAAATTTCAATGGAGGGGAGCCTGGGTGGCTCAGTCGGTTAAGCGTCTGCCTTCGGCTCAGGTCATGATCTTGGGGTCCTGGGATGGAGCCCCGCATCCGGCTCTCTGCTCAGTGGGGGGCCTGCTCCTCCCTCTCCTGCTGCCCCTCCCCCTGCTCATTCTCTCTCTCTAGCTCGCTCCCACTCTCTCTCAAATAAATAAATAAAATCTTTTAAAAAATTTCAATGGAATGTGTATTATTGGAAAAGTGAAATGTGCTACTTGGTACAGGAGTAACTGTGAGAGCTTAAGAGGTTATGTGCATCTTTCTGAATTTAATGATTTGTTGCTCTGAAAGTCAAACAAGTGAGTCGAACTCTAAATGCCCTCATGCGTCACAGGTTCTTAGTCCTGAGAGTTAAGGAAAGGTTTGAGCAGAAAGAAGTGGTGATGGATGTTACTGTCGATTATTCCAGCAGTTCAGCATCATTACAAATTGCTTCTGATAGCCGATGTGGACAGCAAAGTTCTACGAAAGCAATATTCAACATGCACAGCATACTTTGTTCCATGAGGTTGTCTTTCAGGCCTAGATCTTCTGCTAATTCTACTTGATGCTGCAGCCATAAACTGGTAAAACTAAGCAGAGGACACGGATAGATGACCCCAAATAAAACTGACAGCATTTTCCCCTGAGGCACAGTTGTATATGCCGTTAGGTTATACGGTATTGAGGACTTGAGAGTAAAGCAACTGGCTGATGGAACATAAATCTGGCTATATTTAGCAACTACGCTTCTATAATTCATTTGGATTAACATAACATGAACACAAAAGTATATTACTTCAGGTAAACAGAGTGTATAATTTCAGGGACATTTGGGAGGTGACCTGAAAAACCTTACCTACTACTTCCATGACAAAGTAGGTTTCAAACTCCAGATGGATGGAGAAATGAACTTTGGAAGGCTCATCAGTGACTGAAGGCTAACTCTACCCTTTATCCCACCCCACGTAGCTGCCCACCTACAACAGCAACTTTGCCCTGGAGGTCGCCTTGAATGTTTAAGGAGACTTAAACATTAGCTTACTATTTAATGTGACGAAGAGATTGTTATCTCCTGCAGGTATGCTGCTCCAACAACACTTGAGATGCAAGAGAGAAGTATAGAGGTTTTATTAAGAAGTGCAGGGAAGCAGAGATGGCTGTTACTTGGGAAGTCATGCATGTCAACTGCATAGCGTTAATTAAACTAAACTATGTTAGCCCTCTTCTGACTTCTCTAGTACCTACAAATAATTAAGCCATCTCAAATTCTCATTTGCATTGTTTTAAAGATTCTATTTATTTATTTATTTTGAGAGAGAGACAGAGAGAGAGAGAGAGAGAGAGTGCACAAGCAGGGGGAGGGGGAAAGGCAGAGACAGAGGGAGAAGCAGGCTCCCCACTGAGCAAGGAGCCCGAGGCAGGGCTCGATCCCAGGACCCCGGGATCAAGACCTGAGCTGAAGGCAGATGCCCAACCGACTGAGCCACCCAGGCACCCCTTGTTTGCATTATTTTAAAGGAGATGCACCACAGCGTCCTAGTTGCTAACCACTAACTCCCCTTACCCAATTCCTGTAGCTCCGCCCCCTTTCATTGCAGGATGACCACCTACTACTCTATTTCTTCCACCAGTCTGGGAGCTTCTTGAAAGCAGGGCTGGTATCTTATTTGACTTTGTATCTTGGCTCACAATAAGCACCTACCAAATGTGTGTTGAATAAGTAAACTCTGATGGAGGCAAGTAGGGAAAGTGAACATCTTTAAACACAAGGCAGGCTAAATAGTTGTCTCCTGTGATTTTAAAAATGCATATTCTATTAGAGAAAGCTGTGAACAAAACAGTCAAGACAAAATAATGTTCCTGCATTCTTCACATGCAATTGGCCTATTAGCATGCTTTAGCTATCTACTCTTGTTTAATGCTTCAAGATACTACAAAAACTACTCAAGATGTTTGCAGCCTGTCCTTTGAATTTAGTCGAAAGTCAAACAGAAAGGCTTTTTTTTTCCTCCCAGAAACAGTTTTTACTTGTTACAATTTTGACAATCAAGTAGCACATTTCACTTTTCCAATAATACACATTAGGCACAAATCGTGCTTTGACAAACCTGCAATTTATAGGTAAAAGTAACGTTTGGAAATAAATGTAAATTGCCCCAAACTAAATTTAGCTATACTTAAATGTTTTATGAAAATTTCCAATAAACACAAAAAAGAAAATAGTACAGTAAACGCTCATTAACCTACCACCCAGACTCTACATTGATCAGCATTTCCCCTCGGCCTTCTTCATCTCTTCTCCCTTTTCTGTCACTTTCCTGAATTATTTTAAAGCAAACCCAGACATCTCATGATTTTGCCCTACATAGCTCTCTTAAGAAATGAGTTCATTTTCTGGAAATACCTCTATTCTATTCTCGAATCCGGCATAAGCTAGATTCTAATCGATCTTTTTTTTCAAGTACCAATATCTATGAGTCACTTAAACCCCAAAGGGTGCCCAATCATGTGTCATTTCCTGGAGGAATATCAAATACTTCCATTTAAAGTAAACGTTTCTTTCTTCTTTTTGTACTTAATAAAAAAATAAAAGGAGATAAGACCTTAAAGTAATGGCTATTTAAAAACAAGTTAGTAACTTTTCCAATAAAGGAAACATTCAATTCAATTTAGTCAGACTGAAGACATTCTTTACATTCTTACCAGTCAAGAGTTTTACAGATATTTCACATATGTCCTAATCATATTCTAAAATCCCCTTTCCCTGTGATGAATACTATATCAAAGCCAAAGATAAAACAACAAAGTGACACCTCTCCTTCTCCTACCAAAAGCCAAGCTTGTATTAACTCCTTGGATTGAAGCAGCACACTCTCCTTTACAAAGGTCTAAGCCTGTCTGTATTTCCGAAGTAAACATTGACACTTTCCCCAAATATCCGAATAATTCATGAAAAAATACATTTGCAGGGTGCCTGGGTGGCTCAGTCGTTAAGCATCTGCCTTCGGCTCAGGTCATGATCCCGGGGTCCTGGGATCGAGCCCCGCATCGGGCTCCCTGCTCGGCGGGAAGCCTGCTTCTCCCTCTCCCACTCCCCCTGCTTGTGTTCCCTCTCTCGCTGTCTCTCTGTCAAATAAATAAATAAAACCTTTAAAAAAGAAAAAGAAAAAGAAAAAATACATTTACTGCTAAAGAAATTAACCTTCACATCGGAGGGGTATTTCATTGTCCTTTCCTATGAAAATTAACATTGAAGCCAAGGGCAACCTTCAGGTGTGTGTGTGTATGTGTCTCTGTGTGTACTAGACACACACACATACATCACAAGGCAAGATCAGACTAGTTAACATGCTTCAATTCAAAACAAAATATTAGGATGCACAACTCAGAAATCACTAGAGCTACAATTTTAGCTTAGACTCTGAGCTAAGCTGAAAGCTTATCTGTTAGTCACTAAAAGTGCCTCCTGCAATGTTACATACCCTGCTTCTATGTTCTCAAATATAGTACTTGTTAACTGAGAAAACACTTCTTACTGCTTACACGCATCAGAGTTGGCTATCTAGCTCTGCTCAAACAAGGAGAAATAAAACGTCTCTGATCACCAATGGATGGAAATCCCTGACGGGTTTGTGGGCACCAGAAATCACCATCACTACCATGTTACAATAACAGCACCAAAATTTCAACACCAATGATTTTCAGGTATCTTGTAAAATATAAACAAACAGTAACACAACTTTGTCATAAGTCGTTTCATAAGAGCAGAATACTCGTCTAATCATAACCTATTCTGTCATGACAGCTACCTCATCTTTTCCACACAATTTTGAAAAACCATTTACGGATCAAAGGCATCAAAGGCATCTGAAATTCTACTCCCCCCCCCCCAAGATATAAACTAATAGTTTCTGTATTTAAACCTCTGAGCCTCTAACGTGATAGACACAGGTATATAATTAAGATTTCAAAAGCAATTTTTAGAAAGTACAAAGTCCCTAGAATATTCCCCAAATAATGAAAAGGCAGAATATAAAGAGATAATTTTAGATTCTAAAACTTCAAAAATTTTCTTTTCTTTGGTTCTCCTTGAGTAAGTAACGTTTAGAATGCATCTCCAAATGCTTAACTACCCAAACACATAGTAAGAATCTCAAGCTTTTCAAATAAATTTCTGCTTAAATATTCAGTCATCGAGAAGTTAGAGCCTAACAAAATAGTATTAAAATAGTTACCCTTCCGCGACGAGAGCAAACCTGTTTCTTTCTCTCTCGCAGCACTAATAGAAGGAACCTCCCACGCCCAGAAAGCCAATCTGGAAACCCAACATTCTTCTTACAATTGCAACTTTGGAGAGCAAGTCATAACACTTCCTGCTAGAAAAAGAGAACACCCTGACAAAGGAATGATACAATGCTTACGAATCCCCTTCCTGACAGCCTTGTGGTATTCTGCCAAATATTAATAAATTCTAACTTTACGAGATGTAGCGAAAAGTTAAATTTTTTTTTTTTTTTTTTTTTTTTTTTTAAATTCCAGCTCCGCTGAAATCCTGCAAGAACACAAGGGAATTTAAAAGTTGGTTCAGGTCAAATAGCTACAACCCACATACCTATTTAGAGCTTGAACATTAGCCAAGTAACCTGCTTATTTTAGAACACATGGAACCAGCTTCTCCCCAGTGCCCAAGTCACTTGTCCATAGGAAAGTACATTACTTAGAAAGGCAAATGAACAGTCTCGGACTACTTGCGTTCTCTATTGTTCATTTCAGTCTATACCTATTCATGCCTTCATACAACATTTATGCTCCATACACTAGGTGTTGTAGCATTTATTGCCAAGGATCTAGGTCTTGTTTTCTTTTGAAAAGGTCAGCTATTGAGTGTGGGAACTGTATTTTCTACAGGCACGGCACACAGGAAGTAAGCCAATACTTGGCTGAACTGAATAATTTTCTATTCAGGGGCAGTTCCACAGAGTAGTTAAGGGCTGTGTGAGTCCTCGGGGAAGTTGCTTAAGCTCCTGTGCCTCTATTTCCTCATCTAGGGAGGGTAATAGTAACGACCTCAGGTAATAGTCACTATCTTGTACATTTGTTGGGATGCTTAAGTGATCTAATATGCGTTCAAAATTGAGATCATATCCTGGCACATGGTAGGCATTGAGTATGTGATAATTGGTAGTCTTCCTACTGAAATTTGCTTTTAAACCAATCGAGCAATTCCAGTCAGTCAATTGCTAAATTAAGCAAATGGTTCTCTGTGAGTGCCTTTTAGGGGAGAGAAGAGAAAATCCATAGGGGTGCTGTGCCAGGCTCAAGAGAACATTTCTAATACTGACATGGGGCAAGTCGATCATTTGAAAGGAAAGGGGGCACAGCGCAAGCGTCAGGGTCTTAGGAGTCTGCCAGACTTGACTTCTGCATGACCTCGCACACTACTTTAGCTTCTCTGAGCCCTAGGTTCCTATCTGTATAGATCGAGCTAATTCCACATACTTCACGGGGTTACTATAATGATTAAAGAATGTCTGGCTCCATCGAGGTGCTAAGTGGCAGACATTATTATGATCCTTCTGGGATATAACATGCGTAATACTGTCAGTCCTATCTATCTAATACGAAGGACAGTGAGATCAGAGACACTCCAGCCCCCCCCCTTTTGAAAGATTTTATTTATTTATTTGAGAGAGAGAGAGAGCACAAGCCAGGGGGGAGCGTCAGGCAGAGGGAGAAGCAGGTTCCCCGCAGAGCAGGGAGCCCAACATGGGGCTTGATCCCAGGACTCTGGGATCATGACCAGGGCTGAAGGCAGACGCTGAACCGCCTGAGCCACCCAGGTGCCCCACTCCTGCCCTTTATAAATAATCGAAAGCAAACCAAAGCATTTTCTGACAACATATTGAATTCTCAAAATAAGGAGGCAACTCCGACTGCACTTGCTTATAAAAAGGTTCAGGGTAGTCCATGTTATGAGGCAGAGTGTTCTCCTGTCCTCATCACTAACTGCCATTAGCGGACCCTGGATTACGTTTTGTCTCCTTAATGGAAGCACTTTATTTCATCAATCACAAAAACTGCATGAAATATCAAAAGACAACAAATCCGGAAGAGAAGGAATATAGCGGAAGGAGCCAGAGGATGTGTTTTTCCATCTGTCTCCGTGGCTGACTCACTACGTGAAGCCCCTTCAACGTTCCGGAGTCTCGATTTCTCCATTTGTAAAAGTGAGCACAGCATTATCGGCCTGCGGCCTGCCAGGGAACATAGGACATAGTAAGTACGTCTCGAACACTTGGAGCTAACCGGCAGGAAGGACATACATGTGCGTATTATCATGCATTTTACAGAAAACCGGGGGTGCAGACAATTGCCTCAGGCAAGGTGACAGTATCCGCCTTAGACCCGAAATGGTGGGTTTTCCCAGCCTTACCTTCTCTGCGCCACACTTGTCCCGTCCAACCACTTAGATGGGTCTGTCTCAAGGGCTATGGACCTCTTCAATAATAATGCTACCTGGGACCAGCTTCCCTTGACCTGCCCTTGGCCATCTGGAGGGAATGTGTCTCCTTTCTAGCTTTGTGAACTCTAAGGCTAGTCTGTAATCACAGGGAGATCCCGTCAACACCCAGTCTCTGGTTTTAAAGTCTATTGGCAACATCGCAGAATTCAGGTAAACTGCAAAACCTCGTGAGGTTGTGAACGTTCCCGGGATGGATGGATGGATGGATGGATGGATGGGTGGGTGGATGGATGGATACTCCCTTCAAAAAGGCCCATCTTCTCCTGAGGAACTACGAGGCCATTTTCGAAAAGACAGTTCTACCGCCTCAGTAGTTGAACCAGTTTTAGGCTGCAGCCCATTTTGTAACCTCAGTGTCTCATCCTCTAAGGTATGTGTGGGTGTGCAGGGCCGGGGTTGGGGGGCGTGTTGGTGCGTGTGCCTGCGTGTGACTCTTGTGTGGGAACAGAATCTCTGCTTTTACTATGGGTAGTGAAAGTTGGTGTGGGAACAGAAAATGGCGGCAGGGGTTGTGGAAGACGTTCCACGTTTTTTCTAAGCAGGCCACACAATGAAAACCACATTGGCGCCGCATTCCAAATCCACCATGATGCACGCTCAGATGGTACAACTAGATCCATAAAGTGAAAAGCTCACACATGCGCACCTGTGGACGGACGGACGGACACACACACCCACACCCACCCACCCACCCACCCACACACACACACCCTAAGGGTGGAAAGGAAGGAAAGAGGCACACCCAAAGTTGCCTGAGAGTTTCACAGACGTATCAGGGTAACTCTCATTCAAACGTCACGCTCTCCACCACACCCAGTACCGAGTATATTCTTTCCATGTGTGACATATACACTGTGCTTAGACACACCTCAGCAACACTGACCTATTGTCCTCTAATGAAACACGATTTTACCCATCTGCATGCCTTATAAGGTGAACAAAAAATAACAACACTCACAGTGAGTGAAGCTTCAAAGCAAAGGGATCGTACAGAGATTACAGGCAGGGAACTGCTACTGTATTTTGGACAATATTGGAAAGTTTAGGAAATTTATACTAGGAACAGTTATTAGGTACATGAACTTCCTGTGGCATGGATGTGTCTGCTTTAACAATCAAGTGTGTCTGGCTTATGTTATCATTCTTTTCATATTTGAGGTGGAAATAAGCCACAAATATATCTTCATTATTTCAGTATTCCAAGGGATGTCTCCTCAACAGTAAGGATGTATTAGCTCTTTATTTGTGTAACAAAGTAATCAAAATCTTAAAATAGTATGTCTTATTATTACACATTAAATTATATACTTTGTCCTAATGCACTAAAACAAAAGGTTGAAATACATAGAAGGTAGTTTTAAGCATTTGAGTCCTCCAAAAATAGTCAGCTGAACTACAGACAGGGCAAGGAACCGATTTAAAAGACATCTGTTGTGACTACAGTTAACAATACTGAAATGTATATTTGAAGTTTGGTAAGAGAGTAAATTCTAAAAGTTCTCATCATAAGAAAATCTAACTATGTCTAACTAACTATGCGAGGTGTTGGACATTAACTAGCCTTTTTGTGGGGATCATTTCACAAATATACATACATCGAATCATTATGTGGTACTCTGAAATTAATGCAATGCAATGTTAATGTCAATTACATCTCAATGACACTGGGGGAAAAAAGCCATCTGTGTTATGTTCATAGATAGTAAAACCATACAAAAGAACAACTCAGATGCCATACACCTTTCTATCCTGAGGGTCTCATTCAAAAAAAAAAAAAGAAGAAGGAAAGAGGAAAGAAAAGGAAACAGGAGAGGAGAAAGGAAAGGACCAGAAACAACAACAACTCAACGATTCCTAAATTTTTGGCCTCGGGACTTGAGAACCCCAAAGAGATTTTTGATATGAGGGTTAGATCTATCAATGCATTTATCACATTAGAAACTACAGCCAGGAAAATTTCAAGGTATTTATTTAAAGTAACAATAAACCATCACATGTTAACATAAGTAACATCTTTAATGAAAATCACTAGAGTCCCCCCCCCAAAATGAGTGGAAAATGTATTGTTTACATTTTTGCAAACTGCTTTATCATTTAACTTAATACAAAGACAAGTGGATTTTCATACCTGCCTCTGCACTCAATGTTGTTTTAGGTTCAAGTGTATTCAGAAAATATGGCCTCGCACAGATACATTGTTGGAAGAAGTATTTTAAGAGCCCTTTCAGATAATTATGGATATTCTTCCTTATAATGCTACACTGAAACTTGAGAAGTGGTAGTTTCTTAAATGTTAGTTACAGTGTGGAATTTGATACCATACAGATGAATTTTTCCTACTCTGTTACATTAAAATCCATTGGTCTCCCTTGCACATTAAATGGGCCTTTTAGGGGCATCTGGGTGGCTCAGTCCTTAAGCATCTGCCTTTGGCTCAGGTCATGATCCTAGGGCCCTGGGATCGAGCCCCACATCGGGCTCCCTGCTCGGCAGGAAGCCTGCTTCTCCCTCTCCCACTCCCCCTGCTTGCGTTCCCTCTCTTGCTGTGTCTCTGTCAAATAAATAAATAAAATCTTTAAAAAAAAAATGGGCCTTTTACCCATGCCTGATTTCGTAACATCACGCACGGGTCATTTGGAACAATACTGTTTGACTAATGTAGATCTTCCAAATGTTGTCCCACTTCATTTTACAATATCTAACAAATCACTTTCATTAAAAACACCACTGATCTCAGAAAAATCTATGTATTGACACTTGATGGCTGATGCAAGCTTTCAAAATTTTGAATTTTTGCCTGAGAGCTCTAATTTTATCCTTGGCAACAAATACTCTCAGTTGTTTGCCTTGAAGTAACAGGCACACTTGGTTCATTTTTACAAGTTTTTAAGTAATCTCTATACCCAATGTGGGTTTGAACTCACAACCCCAAGATCAAGAGTCGCATGCTCTCCCGACTGAGCCCGTGAGGTGCCCCTCACTTGGTTCATTTTTGATAAGATATCTGCAAAATACTCAGGTCTGAATAATCAGTTAGTGTGTCATTCAATCTTTCAAGTAAAAACAGTTTTCTATTTTGAAAAGATGCGGCTAATTTAGCTTGCAACTCAAACAACTGCACACGTACTTTTCCTCAGGACAACCAGTGTCCATCCAGCAGAAAAGCTTTAAATATTAAAAGATATATGCCCAAGAGTTCAGAGTTAATAAAATTAAATTTTCCTGCTTCATTAAGGACATTCATAAATGAAAGCCATGTTGTAGGTCTTTAACTCTAAGGGTATGGGATTGAATACAGTGACTACTAATATAGGGCGGTGCCGCTACTTTGCATCTTGCTAAGGCACCAGGTAGTTTTACCACCATTGCTTTGGCACCTGCGGTGCAAATGTCAACAAAGATGAAAAAGCAAGTAACATCTTAGTGTCAGTATGCAAATAATTTTGATCCCCAGGGGCCCATAGACCAACACTTTTTTAGAGAACTGGTGCTTTATTTAGTAACATTTCTCATGGAGTCATCGAATTTTAGAGAGACAAAACACATAATGTGTGTAGATTTCTTTTTAAAGATTTATTTATTTGTTTTAGAGAGAGAGAGAGCATGAGCGGGAGGGACAGAAGGAAAGGGAGAGAGAATCTGAAGACTTCGCACTGTGTGTGGAGCCTGACGTGGGGCTTGATCTTACAACCCTGAGATCACGATCTGAGCTGAAACCAGCTGGATACTCAACCGACTGTGTCACCCAGGCGCCCCAGGTGTGTAGGTTTTGACAAGAAATTTCAAAACTGAGACTACAATTACCAGAATTGCATGGATAGGTTTTCATGCGAGTTCTGTGGCTGCTGAATTATGAAAAGAAAATTAATGCATTGATATCAATTCTGAGGGGACCATTATACAGCTTATCCATTCCAAGGCACATTTTGCAGAATGAGGTTCATGTCTGTAAGACATGAATTTATCATGATAGTGTAGTTGAGAAACTTTTAATAAATTTTTAAATTAAGAATGGCAATATATTTGTTACAAAATTGTTTCAAAATACCCAGCTCATGGGTGGCAAATCAGATTTATCTTCTGATAAACAGTTAAGTGTCTCTCTGACATAAACTAAAACGCAAAGAAAGGGTTTGAAAGTTAAAGTCTGTGTGAAATGCCGAAAGTATTACTATATTAAAATATTAAAAACTAGGGGCACCTGCCTGGCTCAGTCAGTAGAGCATGTGACTCTTGATCTCAAGGTCATGAGTTCAAGTCCCACATTGGGCCTAGAGCTTACTTTAAAAAAATAAAAATAAAGAAATAAAATATTAAAAACTAGGTGTGCTGTGGGGTGCCTGGGTGGCTCAGTCGGTTAAGCTTCCGACTTTTGGTTTAGGCTCAGGTTGTGATCTCATGGTTCAGGATGGAGGTGCATGTTGCATGGCTCCGTGCTCAGCAGGGAGTCTGCTTCTCCCTCTCCCTCCGCCCCTCCCCCCACTCGCATGTGCATTCTCTCTCAAATAAACAAATCTTTAAATAAATACATAAAAATTAACTTTTCATTTTATTTTTTAAAAGATTTTATTTCTTTATTTGTCAGAGAGAGAGAGAGAGAGAGAGAGAGCACAAGTAGGGGGAGGGGTAGGCACAGGGAGAAGCAGGCTCCCCGCTGAGCAAGGAGCCTGATGTGGGGCTCGATCCCAGGACCCTGGGATCATGACCTGAGCCGAAGGCAGATGCTCAACCCACTGAGCCACCCAGGCATCCCAAAATTAATTAATTAAAACAAGATATGCAATAGTACCTGTGGATAATATATGGGGTATTTTAAAGTAAATCCCAAACAAATAAAAAGGAAGGGGAGAGAAAAGATGAAATAAGAACATCAAATATTGATGATTGTTAAAGCTGGGGGTAGAATTCGCATATGCTATTTTACTTTGTATGTTTGAGAATGTCCATGAAAATACATTTTACAAAATTCCATGTGCTTAGAAGAGAGTATTCAGTACACTGGCAAGCAAAAATAAAATTCCTGGCTTATCTTCATTCACTGAGACAAATATCAAATGAGCATCCGCTCTGTAAAAGGCACTGTACTCGATGGCATCAGGAAATATAAGGGTTATGAAACATGCCTTTCACACCCAAAGGGCTCACTCAGAGCATCTGTGTCCATATATGTCATGAATTACCTAAAATGGTTATACTGACATATTATGCTGCGGCCGTCCTTGGAGGGAACCTATCCTATTGCAAAGCACACACTGGGCCCACTGAATTGTCAGTCATCACAATCCAATCTTCAGAAAAGAGAAAGGGCAAACAGCAGGAAAAGAAAATACAAACAGAAACTGAGACACGAAGAAACGAGAGAGCCTCTCTGGTGTTGCTCTCTAAAAGGAAATGAACAAGGGATGTAAGCGAATATGGGCATGACCACATCGTGTTTCCACCACAAAGCCATCATCTTATTTCGCTGCAGGACAGGAACCATCATGTCATATCCTTTGACTCAGCTCTTGTACAACTCACATGGGCAAAAATAACTGAGCAATACGTTCATTTTCCGTGGAGAATGCTAAGTATTCTAGAATCCTTCAAATGACTGAAGGCAACGTTTATAAATGCCATACGTTAGGGCTCCTGTGTCCTTTTCACCCCCTCCCTCCACACGAATTAAAGCCCATCCTGAAGAATAAATCCACACGTTAAACTAGTAACATTCCTCAGTTACTCAAGGGATCTGATTATAACATTAATAAGTGAAAAATAAAAGTGACAAGCAAAAAATCAGTTATTTCCTTATCAGGTTCCAGCCTCCTGCCATGGATTCCAAACAAATTGTCAATTTTTCCCCTATTCCAACTTCAGATAAAATGTGTAAGAGTTCTCGAGACTCATGCAATGAAAGTCTTCAAACGCTGAGAGTATTAAATGATTTAAAATTGCTCTGCTGCTTCAATATTTAATATTTATTAAGCTCTAGGAAGGCAGTGATTTGTCTGCTTCGTTTACCAATCTATCTCAAGCATCTAGAACAGTGCTTGGCACACATAATATATGACAATGACATTGCATCCAAAAGGAATTAAATTCGGGGCACTTGGATGCCTCAGTCAGTTAAGCATCTGCCTTTGGCTCAGGTCATGATCCTGGAGTCCTGGGATCAAGCCCCACACCTGGCTCCCTGCTCAGGGGGCAGCCTGCTTCTCCCTCTCCCCACCTGCTCATGTTCTCTTTCTCACTATCTCTCACTCTCTCTCTCTCAAATAAATAAATTAAATCTAAAAAAAAGGAATTAAACTCATTTGCTATGGTGGTTTATTACATAACCAAGAACAAACTTTTAGCGCTTGTAATCCAAAACCAAATATACACATAAAAGGCATCTACTCTTGTCACACTGGGTGACTCTACAAAATAAGAGGATTTCTGAGAGCTAATCTGGCAAAACAAACTGTAGGTAACATCTTCCCAGTGGCACCGAATCCAGGATCATAATGAAATATGAAGGGAAGGATTCTTAAAGTTCTCTGCTCTTAGGAAATAAAGGCCCTTTAGAGGAAAGAAGTGGAATGGAAAGTAGAAAGAACTCTGAATTTTATCGACTTTTCCCTCAAATTTACCACACAAAGAAAGAAAAATCTCACTTAGCTGTCAAGACACCACTGCTGATAGTTTTCTAAACTTTAAAAGAGTACTTTTCAACCTCACAAGGAATACTGAAACCTTCAAAAGAAGCACGGCCTTAGCATTTCCTGCCTGCCTGCCCTAGTCCAAGATTAGCCTTGTCAGTTCTTAGGAAGACCTATAAAACCCCTTTAAATGACTAACTCAGATGAAGTGGTAACATGAAGCAGTAGTTTATAAAACGCTGGTTTCTACTTGTTACCAGATGTTGCCATCACTTCAAAGTGTTAAATGCATTCATGAAGGGGTTCAGATATATTTGCATGTGAAATATTTTCTGACTTCCGCTATTACTGTGGAGACATGTTCCCAGAGAAAAATTGTTGCCTCATTGTCTAATAAAACATCTTTAAGGTTGCCAATATTCACTTCAAGAACCACCAAGTACTCTAGGTGAATCTAACCCTTCAATGTAATTCTTGCAAGCACCTACATACATTTTCAAAACACAACACAAATTAATTCCATTTCATTGGGAGTTTGCCATGAACAGCCAGCTTAAAGGTCCAGCTTAAAAATCCAAATTTTTGTGTATGTATGCTTTTGGAATTTTTTAGGCAAGTACACAGTCCCCAGCTTTACCCCAGGTACCAGGTTACTTTACTAGGTATCATTTAACAATTGCACAAAGTTTTCTGCTTCTATCCATTCTTTTATGATTACTTTCTTTGGTTATGTTGCCATTAATTTTTATTAGCTTAATTAAAAGATTTTTTGCATCTCCAGGGAGAGTTTAATTCAACAACAATGGTCGCTATTTTCCACACATAATGGTCATTTGTTAAATTTAGCCCAACACAGAATCCTGAATACAATGTAGGGTTATCCTTAAGACTGGCTGCAAAAATACTGTGGTCTCATAGAGTGTTATCTGCCCTTACTATTCCAACATGTGGGAGATGCCCCATAAATGTTATTAATTATATTTTTGCTAAGATGCCCAAATTTTATTTCTTTGAGAATGAAGTTGAATCTATAAACATTACACTATGCTGGCTCTGGTTTTGAGACCAAATTATAACTGACCAGTGCTGCTTGCTCAATATTTTATTTGGCAATCTGTTAGCTGGTACAGCTAAAAAGTCTCATTATAATTCTGCCACAAAGCAAATGGCTTGTATGGCCTTCACTTGCTAAAAATCATATTGTTAGCAAAAAGTCACCCACACCAGGGTAACTTCTTCCGTCTCTCAGTTTATCCCTTTCCCTGGTACTATGTTACCTCAGAAGTTGGCTAAAACTGCTAGCCGTGTTCTTTTAATGGGGTAGACTGTCATAGGCTTAATGATTCTGAGAATTCATTGCTTTATTTTTTTTGCAAAATTTTTAAAGATTTTATTTATTTGAGAGAGAGAGAGAGAGTGAGTGAGCACATGAGCAGGGGAGAGGGGGAAGCAGGCTCCCTGCTGAGCAGTGAGCCCGACGTGGGGCTCTATCCCAGGACCCTGGGATCATGACCTGAGCCAAAGGTGGACACTTAACTGACTGAGCCACCCAGGCGCCCCTGAGAATTCACTGCCTTAAAGAATGCACTTTTAAGCCTCTCATTAGACCAAATAAATACAAACAAATGTAGATAACCTCTATGTGAAAAAAGAAACTGGAATATCCATTTATGATGGGCACCATTTCACTGCATTCTTCCTTAAATTACATGCTTTTTTCGATTACAGGGAAGGTTATGGTGCAGCCGTGGCCATTACCTAAACAAAGTTAGGTGTAGGTGAGGGGGAGAAACAATGGCTGATATTAGTGGTGGTAAAATTCACTATAATGATTACACTAAAACAATGAGCCATAGGCTCTAACTTAGGGAAGTTTTCATTATTGAGAAGCTAATTCTGCTAACTGTATTTAAGGTAGTACAGTTGGACTGTGATTTTCAAATTCCTATCTAAGCCTAACCACTTGATACCACATACACAATGTTATAGGCCACCAGTGATATATTTTGTTAAAGCAATAAAAGCCGATCTAGAATATAAAGCAGGATGGGAAAGATAGCCAGAGGTTTTTTGGTGTCTCCACCCTGAATCCTTAAGCAGAAAGAAGGGTGGAAAAGCTTTATCTTGAGAAAGCAAGACAGAAATGAAAGCACGATCTCAGTCACTTTCCCTCACCCAAAAGCAACAAGGTGACATTTTCTCTTCTATTCTTCTTCAACCCTAATCAATTTAACAGTCCCCTTCTTTTTTTTTTTTTACACCTAAGTTTCCAAGTGTCCTATTTAAATTAAGAGGTTTACCAGATTCTTTTTGTAATTTTTAAGACTTTCTTTTGCAGAATCAAAGATCAAAGCAGGAGAACGCACAAAAGTTTTCATTTAAAACTTTTGATTTACTATTCGTGAATAACAAACACATCGCAAACTTCAATACCCTAAATCCCAATGCTTTAGCGGCATATTCTATTTTGCTATTTGAGGAAATGCATTTGTTTAAAACAACAGGAGAGGTAAACCATAATTTCCTTAAGGCAGAACAATAGGTTTAGGAACCTTGCACACAAAAGTCTAATGTAGGGGTGGGAGGGTAGGGTAGGGTCTTAAAAATTCTGGAAGTAAGCCTTCAGAAAAGTTTTAAATTAAAAAATAGGTCAATGACTTACAACCTGAAAGTTATGTATCTAAATCAAGAATGTGACATTCCTTTGAAAAACAGGAACGTTTCCAATTTTGACAATCAAAAAAAGGCATCCAAGTTATGTCTGAAGAGAAATGACCAATTAATATTCATTCAATGATTTAAAAATCACAGCAGTTGGGGCGCCTGGCTGGCTCAGTTGGTGGAATGTGTGGCTCTTGATCTCGGGGTCGTGAGTTCGAGCCCCACGATGGGTGTGGAGATTGCTTAAATAAATAAAAAAATCTTTAAAAAAAGATAAATAAAAAATAAAAATCATATAAACTGGGACGACTGTAGAAAATAAGACCTAGCATGAGACCACAGAAGGAATTAAATTGTCTTCCTTACTGGAATTACCATTTTTAACTTAATTAACATTACATGTGCAATCTCAAAATTCTAATTCATTAATGCAATTTTCTATCAACATCCTGCAGAGTTTTGCGTAGTCACAGACCAGCTTATTCTAAAAACTTATGTGGAAACAAATAGGTCTTGGCATAGGTGAAATATACTGAAAAATAAAGTAGGTGGAATCACTCTGCTTGGTGTCAAATCTGATCTTGTGGCTGCAGCAACCAAGACAAGGTGGGATTGGCAGGGCAACAGACACAGAATGATGGAACAGCCCAGAGAACCCAGAAATGAGTACATACATGAGTATGCTCAACTGATTTGTGACAAGGGTGCAAAAGCACATCAGTGAAGGAGTGGTGCTTGGGCAACTGGAGAACCATTAAAAAAAAAGAAGAAGAACTTCAACCTAAACCTCACACCTTTACACAGAAATTAACTCAAAATGGGTCACAGACTTAAATGTGAAACATAACCCCATACAACTTTAGAAAGGAAATTTGAAAAACTCTTCCTGAACCATGTTTGGTGAAGGAGTGTTAGGACATGGAGAAGACAGTCCATAAAAAGAAATAGTGACAAATTTGGGCCTTGTCAAAATAAATACTTTTGTTCTGTGAAAGACCTTGGTTCAGAGGATGGAAAGCCAAGTTACAGACTAAGAGAAAATAGTTGTATACCACATATTGGGCAAAGGACATCTCACAACTCAACATTTAAAAAATCCAATTAGAAAAACAGGCAAAAGACATGAACAGATATTACACCAAAGAGGATATACAGATGGAAAGAAACACATAAAAAGATGTTCAACATCGTTAACCACTGGGAAATGCAAAATGAAACCATAATGAGAAATCACTACACACCTATCAGAATGGCTAAAAAAACACAAAAAACAGTGACAACACCAAATGCTGGCAAAGATGTGGAAAAACTGCACCACTCATACATTGCTGGTGGGAGATTAAATGGCACAGTCACTTTGGAAAAACATTTTGGCAGTTTCTTACAAAACCAAACATGCAACTCTCCTACAACCCAGAAATTGCACTTTTTGGGCATGAATCCTAAAGAAAAAACAACTTACATTCACACAAAAACCTGTACATAAATGTTTACAGCAGCTTTATTTGTAATAGCCAAAATTGGAAATGGCCCAGATTTTCTTCAGTGGGTAAGTGGTTCACAAAACTGTAGTACATTTGCACCATGGAACACTACTCAGCAATAAAAAGGAAGTGCTGATACAGATGGCTTGGATGAATCTCCAGAGACTTAGGCCCAGTGGAAAAAAAAAACTCCCAAAATTACATACTCTGTGATTTCATTTATTTTAAAAGATTTATTTATTCACTTGAGAGAGTGAGAGTGAGCACAAGCAGGAGGGGCAGAGAGAGAGGGAGAAAGAACCTTAAGCAGACTCCGCGCTGAGTGCGGAGACTGATGCGGGGCTTGATCTCACCACCCTGAGACATGACCTGAGCCAAAACCAAGCTGGTTGCTCAACCCGACTGCGCCACTGAGGTGCCCGTGTGATTTCATTCATACATTTATGAAATGACAAAATTATAGAAATGCAGAACAGATTAATGGTTTCCAGGGGTAGAGATGGGGCAGGGGGGAAGGAAGTATGTGTTGTTATAAAAGGGTAACAAAAGGGATTCTAGCAGTGATGGAACTTGGCTTTGATTCTGCACTATGGTCTTGCAAGAGATTCCCATTGGGGGAAACTGGGTAAAGGGTACACAGGATCTTTCTGTGTTCTCTCTTGTAAGTACATGTCTACGATTATGGCAAAGTAAAATTTAAAAAAAATCTAATTCACACTTAACCACAGAATATAGTATAATTAAATTGAGAAGGAAAAGAGAAGAACATCTACTTGCAATAATACCATATTTCAACATTATTCCCACAAATCTTTCTGAAACATTACTGACAATAACTATTACCATAATAGCCTTAGCATAAGACAGTCAATTCATGACTCCATTACAGTATCTGATCTGGGTCAAAGATACTTTTTTTTTCCTGTTCCATACCAAAATAAAAAGCTGAAATAAAGGAGAATTTCAGGGCTAAAACTCATCAATGTTGATAATTTAGGTATCTGTTCTTGGAATTATTTACTAAAGTGGCCAGGTATTCACATGGCTCACTCCTTGATCTCCTTCATGTCTTGCCCCAAACATCTTCCTGTCAGTGAAGCCTTCTGTGACCACCTGATTTGCAAATAGCAATGCCCCTCTTCCCACTCACTAGACCCTCATATTGGGGCACCTGGGTGGCTCAGTTGTTAAGCACCTACCTTCTACTCAGCTCATGATCCCAGGGCCCTGGGATCGAGCCCTGCATTGGGCTCCCTGCTTGGCAGGAAGCCTGCTTCTCCCTCTCCCGCTCCCCCTGCTTGTGTTCCCTCTCTCACTGTGTCTCTCTCAAATAAATTTAAAAAATCTTAAAAAAAAAATACACTATATCATGGTTTTTTTTCTATCTCCCCCTAGTAGGATGTAAACCTCATAAGGCGGTAAGTTTTGTTTGTTTCAGTCAGTTATTATCACCAGTGCCTAGTACACTACCTGACCTATAGAAGACATTCAGTAGATATTCGAATAAATGAATGATATGGAATTTTGTGTGTGTGTGAGGAGTCAAACAAAGAAGAAATACTGGCTCTCTCAGAGTGACAAGAGCCACTTTAAAAGAAATCAAGAGTGATAAATCCCAGAATGTATATCCAATATACTGACACTAGAGTTTTCAAAATCTTTGGATACATCACAATATAGGAAACTTTGTAATATCAGTAATTAGAACTGCAGTTTTGTTAGCGTTAAGAGTAGTCTGGACTGAATATATGACCTAGAAAAATAATTCACCACTGTAAAGCCATTGCTAATGAATTTCCTTTAGCTATGAAGAGCTGGCCGAGTTAAACCAAGCTGCTTAAGTTATAGGTGAAGTGTGTCTCATAAGAGTTCATGTCAACTTGAATGACCTGGCATTTGCCATTTTGTTAACACCTGAAGGAAGACGCTACTTAGTATAAGCTAATTCAGAGAGGAAGAGCCTTTCCCAGTAAACAAAGCTGGATTCTGGATGTGGTGTTTAACTTTATGGTGAGAAGAGTGATGAATTAGGTATCAGGAGACCCCATCTTCCATCACTGTCCTCTACCTTGGTATGCTGGGGGGCAAGTCAAAATCAACTAGACCTCTGTCACCTCATCTATAAAAATCAGAGGCTGGATGAGACTCTGAGCTCTTCAAACGATGGCCCATTGTTTCATCTTGGTGATACCAGTGCCTGGCACACTTGATAATTAATAAAGCCCTGTTAAATGAATTAAGTAATTATACAGGGAGTTGTAAATGGCTCTCCTGGAAATTATATCTTTTCTTGGCTGAACTACAACCCTCCTCTCTCAGGGAGGCCTATCCTTATGTAAGGGCCCGCAAGATATGCACTGCCCATAAGACTAAGGAGATGGGGTGGGGGGGGTGCCTGGATGGTTAAGTATCCGACTCTTGATCTCAGCTCAGGTCTTGATCTCAGGGTCGTGAGTTCAAGCCCCACATTGGGCTCCATGCTGGGCCTGTAGCCTACTTAAAAAAAAAAAAAAAAAAGACTAAGGAGACTGGATCCAGAAACTTCTCTGTGGATTGAATCCAGAACATAATGGGAGAGGTGTGTTCTAGGTATCATTAGCTATTTTGACCTGATGCCGGTGAATCCGAGGTGGTCAAGGGTGCTTGAAAGAAAAACTCTGATCTGAAACTGAAGGGGATTCTTTTTCTCATATTTTAAGTCAGTAGGTAAAGAATCCCTCAAACTTAACATCAGACTTCCTAAATGTAAAACACCAAGCTCTTCTGAAAATGGCAAGCATTAAATGTATTCAATATTATTTCTGGATGGATAAACAAGAAACTAGTTCTAATGGTCAGCTCCTGGAAAGAGAAATGGGGGACTGGGGTCAGGGGCAGGAGGCTCATTTTCTTTTCTTTATGTCCCTTTATAGCTTTTCAATTTTGTTCTGTGAATTTGTTTCATATTCGAGAAGCAAATTAAAAAATAAACATACTAGATGTGCTCAATAATGGTCTAGCTCAACTGAAACCATTGTGTTTCAAAGCATTTATCATTTACCTGTGCACTACTTAATACTTAATAGGTGTTCAATAAAGGTGTATAAACAAGAAATTTTGTATAGCTCTATTACACAGTAAGTTTTAGAAAAGGTGATTATACAACTTTTACAGGCTTTTAATGATTCAAGTGAAAATATTACTAAGGAGAAAGGATTTGGCAACAAGTTGGTAATACACTACTAAACATTAGGAAACCAAAAATTAGCTACATTGAGATGTAGAAATCAGGATTGCTCAGAGTCAATCAAAGCAAAGATTTACAGTAACAGTAGCAATAAATCAAAAAGTCATCATGTCAGTACCACCTCTACCTCAGTAGCTGACCTGTGGTTAGACATTTAATATTAGCATTCTCGATTTTTCCTAATAGCCAAACAGCAGAAACAACCCAAATGTCTATCAACAGATAAATGGACAAACAAAACATGGTACATCCATACAATGGAATATTATGCCACCGTAAAAAGGAATGAAATCTTGGTACACGTGTGAATGAACCTTGAAAACACTATGCCAAGTGAAAGAAGCCAGTCACAAAACACCACGTGGCTATATGTTCCATTCATATGGAAGTCCAGAATGGGGAAATTGATGGAGACAGAAAGTAGATTAGTGGTTGCTTAAGAATGGGGAGGTGGGAGGCTGGGGAGAGTGACAGCTCAAGAACAATTTCTGAGGGGATGAAAATGTTTTGAAATTGACCATGGTGATGGTTGTTCATCTCTCTGAATATACCGAAATCCACTGAAACTGAACACTGCACTCCATAAAACTGCTTCAAAACATTAAAAATGTTAGTATGTCCCTAGTATGTCTTGAGTCTAAAGTTAAGCAGTTATCACAATGCAAGGGCCATACATGATATTCACTCCTGACCATTGACTTACAACAGCTGAAAGAGAAAGAAAACCAAGGAAACCATTTGCTTAGCCTTCTTGTAGGGTTCACACCATTATGTATCTTATTCGGTGTGATTCATAAATTAGGAACTTGCTGGTTAGGTTTTCATAATTTAATCTTTATCAGCCAAGGCCACTCATAGCCACGTTGTTTTCGCTTTTTTAAATGTATATTTGGAGACCTGCCTTGTTTCAGGTACAGTGAAAAGAGGTAGAAGAGCGGGGCTTCCCCTCGGGGTTCCTTTTCCTCTCTCCCTAGAAGCACAGTTCTCTCCGTGGTACCTCCAGACAGAGTCCATAGAGCATCTGATGCCCTCCCACCAAAATGAAACGATGATGAGATTTGGAATCCTGGCTTTTCCTGCTCATTCTAACATCTGTGACAATCAAGAAGTTCAAGGAAGGAAATTACGGTGTAGTTACTTGCTACTGCCCCCGAGTCAGATAAAACTTAACAGAATGCCGCGCTACGGAAAGTACAAGAGCCACAGGTACGAATCATGGCTTATCAGTGTTTTCCAGGGCTTCTGCACACATGGCTATTTCCACAGCGGCAGATCCAGTGACTGCAGAACTCCGCGCTGTGCACAACATCTACAATTTAGTAAAGCTGGAAAGAATTTTATTTTTGTAAAAACTAAATGGGGTGTGGCTCATTTTCTTGCCAAAGGGCTATTTTATTCCAAGACACTGCTGTCTGCTGACCTTCATTTATAGGCTGGGCAATGTTCTATTTAAGTAAAATTAACTCATAGTGGGCACTTTTTTGGGATGCAATAATTATTGCAAAGAAATAACAATGTTTAAATTTGATTTGTTCTTAGTTTAGATTTGATTATATTGGGTTATAAATGAATGTCTTTGTTCACACAAGGCTTAAATTTAGAAATTATCTTATGTTGAGAAAAAGGGCCATATTTAAGTTCATTTTCTACATGTAAGAATATTTTTAGGTTTCATGAAATCCAATATTTTGTGTTTTTTTTGCTTCTACTAGACTGCAGGTGTCTCTCACCCACCTTTACAGCGATGGTACCTAGCAGTCTCTGTTATACATTTTTTTTTTCGTTGAATGATGAAACCATACCACAGAGTAATTAAGGCATTGCCTACGTTACTATCCCTGGTTAACTAGTACTTCATCTGTAGTTTACACCATCTCAATATATACTTGGGAACTCTGGGCACATTTGAAAGTTTTCCTGAGTTCACATCTATTTATAAATGGCCTAGAGGCCTTCTTTTATGTAATTCTTACATATTTCGAGGTTCTTGACTTGACATATCATCCTTCCCTTCCTCTTTACACAAATCTCTGGTTAGGGAAGTTTCCCATCTTTGCCTTGCATCTATAAATATATTCTAGTTTGCTTTTTTTTTTCCAGAAAAAAAAAAAATGTTGGAATGCTTTGATTCAGGATCAGACACCGAATGTGTGGGTTGGCTTACATTTTAAAACATGCAAATCAATACTACTTTTTGGTTATCTATACTAATGATAATTTGGCTATCTTTGTTTTTTTAATTATTATAAGACAAAATATGACATTTTAATGATTCATAGTCACTTGTAAAAATGATTTCAACTGTAGCTTTAAACTGGAGACCCACAAACTGCTCAAAATATTTGTTGAATGTGTCAGTGTCCTTCATCATTTCCTGGTTTTTGCTTTTGAAAACCTCCACTAGAGGAAACTAGGGGCATCATAAATTTAAGATTAATATGTTTTGGATTCACCCATTTCTAAAGGCTACATGTCGTCTTGGAAAGATGTTGATTTCATTTATAACCCTCTGCCTTCCCCAACACTTTTAAGTTTTCACTAATTTATTTTCTCTTGTCTCCTGTTTTTACAAAGGTAAACATCCTAACATTCACATTTCTATTTCTCCTACTACAGAAACACTGAAGACTTTGAAGCTTTTTTCCCCCTGCCCCCACCAAATCAAGGATCAACATTACCTATCATTACCTTTCACCCTGATCTAAGCTATATTTGTTAGTAGCAGTGGGTTTATAATGATTTCTGTAATGTATGAATAATGTTTCCAATTTTCCTTCGAGGGCGAATTCTTTAAGCCATTAGGTGGCATATCCTCACAAAAGGATAAATTAACTGGTCAACAGGTTTCCTAGCTAAGTCAAGAATCTTCTTCAACCTGGAACATTGTTAAAATCGTCCCTATCCACAATAAAAAGCAATGGAAAGCAATTATTTTTACAGTGCCATTAAATAAAGCAGAAAATATAAACTATCTTATTTATCTTGAACGGTGATACTTAAGGAAAAAGTGTTTGAATTAGAGGAAAATGAACAGATGGATACACATACCTGACAAGGTCATCTAAGGCAACATTCATTGACCTAGAAGAGGGGAGTATTTATTGAGCACTTACTATCTGCTAGCTTCTTTATAAATGTTCTCATTTGATTTTAGGGACAACACTGAAAACAAGTGGTATCAGCCCCATTTTAGAGAGCAACCAAAAATCTAAAGGCAAGTTAGCAAACCTGCCTCCCTTCCCCCATTAACAGTTCCGTTTTAAAAAATAGACTTCCTATGATTGTACACCCCACATGATTCTCCTTTATCCTGCTTTGTACCTGTTAAGTAGATCAGAGGAAACCAAAATATTTCCAAGACATACACTTTACCTAAACCAGCTTCAGTTTAGAGTCAAATACCATACACTATATAAAGAAGTCTTTTTTTTTGTTTTTTGGAATACCACTGTTTGAAAACAAGGCCTTTTTTTGCTTAAGCCCATGTTTAAATTTCCAAGATTGTCAAAGGACTTCATCTTTAAAAACAAAAATCTTTGCAATTTCTCTTCTAAATATTTATCTCAAAGAAATAATCAGAGCTGCAAAAAAGGCTTTTGCAAGGATGTTCACTGAAGCATTATCTATAAGATATGGAAACAACATAAACTTGCAACAACCTGGAATTAGTGAAAGAAGTTATGAAATACCCATTATATGGAATATCATAGTATTTTTAAAATTTTCAAAAATATTTGATTACAGGGGTGCCTGGGTGGCTCAGTCCTTTAAGCATCTGACTTCGGCTCAGTTTGTGATCTCCGGGTCCTGGGATCCAGCCTCCCTTTGGACTCCCAGCTCAGCATGGAGTCAGCTTCTCCTTCTCTCTCTGCCCCTCCCCCTGCTTGTGTGTACTCTCTCTCTCAAATAAATAAAATCTTTAAAAAAATATTTGATTATATGAAAAAATGTAGTAGTAAGTGAAAAGAATGGAATACAAACTGTATATACAGCATGATTCCAATTTTAAAAATATGTAACTTTCTATACTGGAAATAGATAAAAAAAATATGAGCAGGTGGTACAATTATGAGTAATTTTAATTTTCTTCATTATAAATCCCTTTATAGGGCACCTGGGTGGCTCAGTTGGTTGAGCGGCTGCCTTCTGCTTGGGTCATGATCCTGAAGTCCCGCATTGTCTCCTTGCTCAGGCTCCTTGCCGGGCGGCTGGGAGTCTGTCTGTTTATCCCTCTGACCCTCCCCCCATCTCATGCTCTCTCTCTCTCTCTCAAATAAATAAAATCTTTTAAAAAAAAATCCCTTTATATTTTCCTCTAAAATGTTTACAATGACTTTGTATTTTTTAACCCAAAGCAAAGTGGTTAAAAATACTTTAAAGAATGCACTACTTAAGATACTTTTCTAGTAGATTAACTAAATCATACATATTGACTATTGTAGCATTTCCTATCAAGTTTACTTCTAGAAAACACTATGCAGTCTATAATGGTAATTCCCCCGACCTGAAATACAAGCCCCCAAATATCAAAAAGAATGATAAGAAATGACAAACCAGAAATACACAAGCTAGTTAAGAAATACAGAAAAAAAGCTTACAGATCACATTAGTCTATGAAAGATAGTGTATTATTCAGTGTCAATAGCAGAATGTCAATCTGAGTGCAACACTATGTAATTAGAACATATAATATTCAAAGCTATTATACTGACCTCACAAATTTTATTGAAGAGGAAAACGTTATATATATTGTATACAAATTACGTATCTATAAGCAGCTTAAAAGAATCAGAGTTAGATTTTCAATAAATGGGTTACAAGATTAAAAAAATAACTTGCTAGTCAATCTTTTAAACCAAAGATAGCAGAAAGAAGAGATCAGACTTTATAAAAGAAATTGACTTCTATGAGCAAAATGAACCCACGCTTCAGAACTAGTCACATGATACCAGGTTATTTCAAGAGTCCTTTCCCTCAGAGGTTTCTGCTTATTTCATTTTAATTCGGTACTAGCACTTTACCAATGACATTTTAACAAATACTATCAAATACCATAGGATTTCACTCATGTGTGGAATTTAAGAAACAAAACAAACGAACAAAGAAAAAAGAGAAATGAAAGAGAAGTTTCTTAAATGTGGACAACAAACTGGTGGTCGCCAGAGGAGGGATGGGGGAAACAGGTGAAGGGGGTGCCTGGGTGGCTCCGGTCATGATGGGATCCAGCCCCGCATGCTTTTCCCTCTCCCTCTGCCCCTCCCCCTCACTTGGGCTCTCGCTCTCTCTCTCTCTCAGGCAAATAAATAAAATCTTTTAAAAAAAGAGCATATTTATGGTGATGAGCACTGAGCAATGTATAGAACTGCTGAATCACTATATTGTAGAGCCAAAACTAATATAACATTGTATGTTAACTATGCTGGAATTTAAATGAATAAGGACATAATTTTAACCAACCAGATAAAAATGCATGGTAACTCCAAGAATGACAGAGTTAACGAACCTGTCATAGAATTGGCAAGATGACAATAAACACTGGAAATTAATCCGAGGTTAACAGTTTTAAGGGTGGGAGTTGAAAAGGACCCCTCAGAAGCCAGCTATCCAACAGGCTTCTCAAGTGCAGATCTACATTAACTTCTCCTCTTTTCTCTGTTAATGAGGGCGTACCAGTTAAATATACAGATTAACTCCTCCATTAGGAGCTTTTCCAAACCTGCACTCCTTTAAAGGGCAATTATAAGGAGAAGCACTTGCTTTTTCGAGAGTTTTATACAAGACCTCCCATTATGGGCAGTCACAAAACTAAGAATGAAGTAGGATAAGCCAACGGGTTCTGCAAGATTACCGACAAACACTAAAATACTGCTCAGTAGTTACTTAAGAAGGAGGGAAGAAAAAAAAACCCATCACAGTAATGGCTTTCACAGGCTATCTGGCACAACATTTGAGGGAAAACACTGTAAGAAAGCATTACTTAGAGGTTTTTATTCTCGTTATCAGCCAGAATTAGATTATTTCTTCTTTGCTTGTAAAACTGGATGGCTGGAGAATATTTGCAGGCAAGTACAAATGCGGGCGAGACTGAAGTGATGAGGATTCTACCATTTCTGCAAACTCCTGTTCAAGCTGTAGTGTGTCTATGATAGACTACTACAGTACTTTGATTTTATATAGCACCTGTCTGCTGAAGAGCCAAGGGTCACTTATCCATAGCTCACTTAGCCTTTCAGCATGCCTGTGACATACATAGATTAGAAACAGATGGCTAAATAAAGTAAAATCCACATATGGACACCGAGAACTTGTGTGATTTACCAACGATGGCCTAGATGTCCAAACTGTAGAGGACTCCAAGCCCTTGGATTCCATGCTCAATGCCTTTTCCAGTGAACGACACTACCTCCTTACCCTTAAACAAACTTCTAGACCGTTAAGAAAAATTAAGTTTTCTCGTAATACGAAATCAGTAGGTTTAATGCACCAAAATCCTTGCTAAGCATTGATGTTAATGGTACCTCTATATTTTATTTTATTTTATTTTATTTTTTAAAGATTTTATTTATTTATTTGAGAGAGAGAGAGAATGAGAGATAGAAAGCACGAGAGGGAAAGAGGGTCAGAGGGAGAAGCAGACTCCCTGCTGAGCAGGAAGCCCGATGCGGGACTCGATCCCGGGACTCCAGGATCATGACCTGAGCCGAAGGCAGTCGCTTAACCAACTGAGCCACCCAGGCGCCCGGTACCTCTATATTTTAAAGAGCTAACATGAGTCATATGGAATAGGCCACTGGTGAACGTCTTCCTGCATAGCTACCAATTTGCCAACAGGGTAGTTAGCTTGGTTCTACACAGGTGCATTAAAATTTGAAAAATCAACTAATATTAACTGAAATAAGCCAGGCTACAACTATTTGGGAAAAAAAAAATCCCAGCAAACCAAAAACCTTGAGCCATGCCCTCAACTGTATAAATGAGAAGATGCATAATGTACTCGGTTAGTTATCAATATAATAATTTTAAGTGACTTTCTCAAGGTCGAACTATGAGTCAGTAGCAGAGCCATGTCTAAAATCTAGTTCTTTTTTTTTTTTTAAAGATTTTATTTATTTGACAGAGAGAAACACAGCGAGAGAGGGAACACAAGCAGGGGGAGTGGGAGAGGGAGAAGCAGGCTTCCCGCTGAGCAGGGAGCCCGATGCGGGGCTTGATCCCAGGACCCCGGGATCATGACCTGAGCCGAAGGCAGACGTTTAACGACTGAGCCACCCAGGCGCCCCTAAAATCTAGTTGTTTTGAAGGTAAGTCCAATATATTTTTCCCTCAGTATTTCAATTTTCACTTAAAAGCATGATTTTTCTTCCCTAAAACATTTTATACTAACATTTGTCTTTCAAGTGCTAAGATTAAGGCAAATTAGATATTATTAAACATATTGAACTTGACAGTGCCTCACCTATGTCATAACTACAGTGGGTTGGTCCCAAGAATTATGACCTTCTGAGAATGACATTTCATGATTAGACAGTTTATATTTCTAAGCCATAACTAACCAAAGCTGTATCATAACTAAGAACAGCTAGTCCTGACCATTGGTATCTAAAAGAGCTTCCAGGAGGCGCCTGGGTGGCTCAGTCAGTGAAGCATCTGCCTTCAGCTCAGGTCATGATCCTGGGATGGAGCCCTGCATCAGCCTCCCTGAGCAGGGAGTCTGCTTCTTCTCCTCTGTCCCTCCAACCCACTTGTTCTCTCTCTCAAATAAATAAATAAAATATTAAAAAAAGAGCTTCCAACGTGTAATGTATCCAAAAAGCTTCTGAAACCTCCCAACACATTGAACGAACAAATATATGGTAGATCACTCTCTAGAATAATTACCCAGACTCAAAACACGATCTAGCCGTTTTCTTTCAAACTGTGTTTTATTAGTTTCACAGATCAAATTTTTCCCTCTCTGGATTACTTTTAACCAACAGAAAAATTATCACATGAGCAAACATGAAGTGATTTTAAAAACAGATACCTGCATTGCTGTCTTTCGATAGATGCTCATTTTCAATTTTACACCAGCTAGTTTTGGAATCTGTACTAAACAGCAAAAAGAATTTAGCGTTCACATTTCGCCTAGATTGTGCTCATGAAATGCAATCGCGGATTCCTGAATTTATCATCTGTGGTAAGAATATCATGTCAGTAAATTTCTTGGAAAGGCAAGTAGAAATGACGCCTAAAACAGAACATGGAATAATGGAAAGTGGCCTTTCTTCCTTTTCTCCCCCTGTAGGTTTCACCAGAAAGAATCACTTTAGTTCTCAGGCACCATGGCCAAGCTCCCCTTTCTGTTCAGCAACAGTCATGTGGTTTGCCTAGGAGCAAAATTTCATTTGGTTTCTGATAGTGCCCTGGATACTGACATTCTGCCAGTATAAATAGTCAAGTCTAATGTGCATGTAACCATTTGTAGAAGAGATATAATCACAACCAAAATATTACTCACCAGTTATAATTACTCCTTCTACCCAAAATGCCATAAGCCTAGACATTTTTAGCAATGGGCTCTAAATGATGGCATCAGACTGGAGACCCTGGACTTGAATGCTTGAGTGTCTGTACTCAGTCAAGGCAGAGCATAATTTGCTTGGCTCCCCACCTCGGGTAAAGAAAGAGGTTGATAAATTGCTAGATCTAACAGCAGAGATTAAGAATTAGACTCACAACCCCCTCATCTTACTAAAAACCCGAGTTCATGAAATGATAGGTGCCCCCCCATTAAGTCAGTAACAGTCAGTGGTTTTAAATGAGTGGACACTTGAAGACAATGAAATGCTCTATAGACTGAGAGCCTAGTGATGATCCTGTTTTGATGTGAGTTAATAATATTTTAAAAAGAGCTCATCTCCCTACCACTTTAATCTCGTTGGATCGTGGTACTCTCTCTTTGAGGTTAAAATATGTATTAGGAGTTCAATCTAAAATTCTGTTGTCACCTCACTTCCACTAGGGGGGTCTATCTACCAGTGTACTTTAACTCCAATAACTCAGGTGCAGCTTAATTCCACTTTGAGCAAATCTGCGCCACAAGGCTAGCCTGGAGGTCAGAACTATATGCTTTCAAGGAGTTCTAGTTTTTAGGCTCAGAAACCCCAGCACAGCACAAAAATGGAGTGCTCGAGTCATTCCAAGGTTGCTGCAGTAGACGGAGGGGTTTTCTGGCTAATGCACACAAAGCCAACATCTCTTAAATGTTCCCCGTTTCATTTACAGTGGCCTAGTTTCAAGGCTGAATATGTATCAACTGGATCCATTTTTGTAAATAAGTAAAGCTTTTAAACTCCTGACCTCAGAGACTCCTCTGCCCATTTCTATACTCTGCAAAATATAATCTGAATATCAGAACTGCCACGTTTTTCCAAAAGCAATCTTAACTTGGGCCACATGGGCAGGTATTGGTCATCATCACAGAAGGGAGCTGTTTCAGGGGCCTCTCATTATTCCCTCAAGATACTGATAGGCAAACACCCAACCAGCTCGATTTATCCGATTTAAGATCCACTGTTTTTGTGCCTGATTTCTGATCCAATTAATTGCAACCCACAAATAACTGGTGGTTAATTTTAGTCAAGAAATGATCCACCACCTTCAAGGAGATGCCTAATAAAGAGAACAGTTCAATTAGAATATAGGCCAGAACCAGGAATACGGGTAAATCCTAATTTTTTTAAACACTATCTTACGGAATATGGCTTCAAAACTATCCTCTAGGGATGAAGTGCGTGTGAATTAAAGGACGATTTTCCTAGAAAATAATTAGTAAGATATTTTTTAAATTTAGGAAAGCCACCGGGGAGATATATGTCCCGGCACAGAGAGATTTCAAGTCTTTATTTTAAAAAAACAGCTCCCGTTTTTATTTTGGATAAAATCAGAGCACCAAATTCCCTTTCTGTTCCCCTCCTCCAAATCCAAATAGAATTCCCTGGAGTAGAGGCTAGTTTCACACTCCCCCTCTCCTTTTTTTTTTTTTGTCGTGGTAGTTTTTGGAAAATGGGCTCCAGCCATTACATTCCAGTTTTCAAGGCAAAAGAAGTCATGTGACCATTACCCTAGGGGCATCAGAGACTTGGGGCACGTGATGCCAATCAGCAAGTGTGGGACTTCGGCCACTTCGCTGGAATTCACTGTAAACCGCATCTCCAGGATCAAGTTGAGACTCCCAAACACAGTGTGACATCAGTCAAGTGGCGTAAGTGCTTCCCTCTCAGGAGTTTGTCATTTCACTTCACGTTTTCTACCTGCTGTGCGGCCAGCCAGGCTCTCCTCCCCCCCCACCCCCTCCCTCGTAACAGGTCGGGCACCCCCCGGCATCCCGTCCGTCGGATCCTAAATGGCGAGGCTCTCCAACACAGTTCTAAGCTCAACCTGCACCCGTAGTGCTAATCCGGTGAGGAGCAAGAAGCAGCGCGTCGCGCAAGTGTCAGAGAGCATTCACCCCACGCCACCTCCCAGCCTGGGATCCTCTGCTGTCCTGGAGCCAGGCCGTTGGAGCCGCCAGCGCGCTACGAGCGGTAGCAGCGGTGGCGGCAACTTTGGGACTGGCAAGAAGCCAGGGCGGGGGTGGTCAGCGTCCCCCGGCCTCTTATTAGAGCGCCTAAATACTGCGGGCGGAGGAAAGTCAACAGCGGCAAGTGCAGCTGGGGGGCGGGGGGAGGGGAGATCACCCCCCCATCCCACTGCCCCTGCCGCTCTGCCTCCCCCGGGAGCCCCGAGAGGTCCCGCGCTGCCCCGACCGCGCGCTCGGGGCTGCAGAGCCAGAGGAGCCGAGCAGGGCGCGGACCGAGGGGTCCGGGGAGATGGGGAACCGAAAGGTCTGCCCTAGTGGCCCGGCGATGTTGAGCTACTGAAAGGGAAAAAGTGCTTACTCATAGGGAGACGCGGTGCGATCGCGGCACTCTCGCTAATGGCCAGGGAAGCAAGCGGGAGGCAGGCAGCTCCCGGAGCCCGGTTCCTTCCCTGGGCCAAGGCTGCTGCTCAGAGCCCCGGAACTGGCGCCCGAGGCGGGCAAGCGGGGGCCGGAGGCAGCCTCCGGGATTTCCTGAGTCCGGGGCGGGAGGGGGCGGGGGGCCGGGGGGTGGCAGTAGTTGGGGAAGGACGACAGAGGGAAGTTCGGCGCTCGGTTTCCACTTCGCGGCCGCCGCCACGGAAGGGGAGAAAGACAAGGGTTGGCGTCAAGGACTGCAGCCCCAGGTAAGCAACAAGTTTGGAGCAACTAGCGAGAAAGCACCATCCCGGTGGTTAAGAGCGGAAAACGTGTTTGCGGCGGGTGGTCGTGGGGAACACTGTCACTCCCACCCATCCTGGATGCGAACGACCTGCTTTGGCGCCCAAGGTCCGGGACCGAAATTTCTGCAGCCCCCTCCCTGCCCCGCGTCCCCACCCCCCCCCGCGCGGGGCACGTCCCAGCTGAGGTTGCGGGAGATGCTCTCCGCTGGACCCACGCCTGCCCACGCCCCGGGAACCCGCTCCCGTCGTGCCCCAGCGTGCCCACAAAGCCCTTACATCAAGTCGCAGAGTCCCGGATCTGGCCCGACAGCCTCCGACCGACGCACTCCGACAACTTCTGCCTCTCGCAATCTTTGCGGCCGTGGTTCTAAAGCCAGCGCCCCCTCCCTCACGCCTGCCCCCTCCGCCCCTCGGCCGCCGCCATTGGCTCGGGTGGTGCTAACAGTCGGCCTGGGAACCTGGAAGGGGATTGGGCCGCGAGCCTGTCACATCAACTGGGTGGGGAACCGGGAGCAGAATCCTCGGGGATGGGCACCCTGGAGGGATGGGGACTCTAACTCGGCGGCAGGGAGCGGAGACCGGTCTCTCCCGCCTGCTTCTGCCTCTCTCTCCCTGGCTAAAAAAGAAAAGGGATTAGAAGTCCACGGTGCCTGGCTCAGAGTCATGTGCAAAGGAAAAAAAAGAATAAATGAAAAGATAGGAATGTTGGGAATGGGAGTTTGCAAGTCACCAAGCCCCTATTTAAGTCCGAGGGTACAGGTTCTCCCCCTATTTAAGTCCGAGGGTACAGGTTCTCCCCGGAATGGTGAAGAGAATCTCGGCCCAAGAAGGGACATTTACTAGTGGTTTCGTCTGCGCGGATCAGCCCAGGTGTGACACCTTAGCAATCTTTCCTTTTCCCTTCCGAGGTCTAAGGAGCAGAATATGGGCACGACGGGGCTCTCGGGTCTTTGGTTTCGTGCCAAGTAAATTGTTGACCAAAATCACCTGTTCAGGTAGGGTTGTCCATGCGAAAGGGGGTGAGAGGTCGAGGTGGGAAGGAATGGTGGGAGTAACGTCGTTCCACTCGTTTGGAAATGGATGTCCATTCTCATTAATCTCCTAACATCAGAGAAAACTTGGAGACATGCTCCTGCTTCCGGGAATACCTTTTCTGTTTCCCAGAGTCCCTGTTCTTCTTCTTTGCCCATGAGATTGCCTCCATGTCATAGCTGGCTTCTTGCATGAATACACGGGGAGGTTTCCCCTCCATATCTGCGTTCCAATCCTTTGGCTCACTCCAGGTCCAAAATCAGCTGGGAGGGCCAGAGTTTGAGGGATTCTCCAGGGTCAGGTCAGGTGATTGGCTTGTGGGACAGCTGTCCAAGAGAAGGTCTAAGCCCTTTCCCGTTCCAGTCGGAACCATTTGGTTCAAAAAATGTGTACTTGGATTTTTTTTATTTTTACAGATTTAAACTTGGTTCAAATACATCCCATTTTCCATGCATTTTGGGGAAAATGCTAAATTAAGAGTGGCCTGAAAAATTGAATGCTCTTGTAAGGAATCTCCCACTTGATCTGCTATTATGAATTTCCTTAGAAAAATTAACCTGCAGTGAGTGCCGGGACTTCTTAAATGGGAAGGCGTAGGGGAGTACATAGACTGCCTAAAAGCTAGATAAGCGGAGAAGGATTTGGCACTGGGAAAAAAGCCTCGTTAAATATTTATTAATGATTAACCAACCAGAAGGACTTATGAAAGGCACAGGAAGGTGAAAAAGAAATGAGAGGGCAATCGTGCTTTCAGAAACATTACATTTCTGTTATGAGAGATTTCATACCGGTTCAGGTTGGGGTCGCTACAAAAATCCTTATTTCAACACGTTGCTGTTGGCCTGACCCCACACACATTTACAATAGGCGCCAGAATGAGATTTCTGGCTTCCAATAATTGTCCCGAGGTTTGGTATGGTTTCTGGAATTCTTTGCACAGAATTTCTAGACACACTAAATATGGTACTTCTACCTTTTGTCTGTAAGTCACCCCAGAAAAGCTTCCACCTGCTTTTAGACTAAGACAGACTTAGCAATTTCCTGAAGGAACTCGGCAAGCTAAGTTTTCGAGCATGGATATATTTGTCTCAATTACTGAATTTTCTACTTCAGTTTATTTTTGAAGTTTTGGAATTCAGAGTAAGTCAAAATATTAATCCTATGCATATGCTCTTTTTGTTTTCTTGTTTCTCAATTAGAAAAGCTTCCATCAAAACTTTAATAAAAGTCTTTGTTCACCACTAACACTGCGGATGTCAGAATTCTGCCAAGAGTTTGTTGTCGAGAAACGTCACTTTAATGGAAGTGCAGTGGTCTATAGTTTCAAAGCTTCAGGGTGCCCAAGTGGGGCACTACTCATGACCTCAACAGAAAAAAAGATGCCTTATGGGGCGCCTGGGTGGCTCAGTCGTTAAGCATCTGCCTTCGGCTCAGGTCATGATCCCAGGTCCTGGGATCGAGCCCCACATCGGGCTCCCTGCTCTGCGGGAAACCTGCTTCTCCCTCTCCCACTCCCCCTGCTTGTGTTCCTGCTCTTGCTAACTCTCTTGTCAAATAAATAAATAAATAAAATCCTTAAAATAAAAGAAAAGAAAAAAGATGCCTTAAACACGGAAGCACCTATTTGGATGCTAGTTGAGATGCCTATGTAACAAGCTCAACAGTATAATCCAGGTCGGACTGCATTTTTTAAAATTTTTTTGAAGATTTTATTTATTTATTTGACAGAGATAGCCAGAGAGCACAAGTGGAGGAATGACAGAGGGAGAAGGAGAAGCAGGCTCCCCACTGAGCAGGGAGCCTGATGGCGGGGGGCTCGATCTGAGGACCCTGGGATCATGACCTGAGCGGAAGGCAGACGCTGAACCCACGGAGCCACCCAGGCGCAGCCGGTAGAACTGTATTTTCATGAATATTATTAAAATAGGCATTTTGATGTAACTAAGCTACCTTTGTGTTGCCCCAAACCTAAAAGGCCTCTTCAAAGATTAACATTTTCTCAGAAAGGAGCCTCAAACTCAAAGCTTTATTCAAACTGCATTTCTTTCCGATCTTGCACACCATCGATTTAACTAACACGGGATCATTCACAGTTTACAAACCCCAAATTGGTCGTTGCACAGACGATCTCCAGCGTCCCTTCTAGCAGCTTATAGTCAGGCAGAGGCTCTAATTCCTCCTAGAGTACCTTGCACAGCAGCCTGGCATGTAGCAGTTCAGTAAATGTTTGTTGAACTAATGGTTATTTTATGGTTCTATTCTTGTAAAACTAAAAACAAAACAAAAAGTCTCTCTCTGTATAGGTCTCTCACAGATCCTGTGAATCAACAACCTAGAAGTTTTCACCCTTTCCTTCCATCTCCAATTTTCAATCCCATAGGCCTTTGTAATAAATAGTTTTCAAATCCATATCACCAAATTTTGAAAACCATTTATTTTTCCTGTATTTTTTTGATGGATGAGGCTCTGGTCTCACCCTTAGGTTTTATCTCTGTCCAATGTACCTTTCTTTCCTCCTTTCCACAAGCATACCCCCCTTTTCCTTGCTCTGCTTTCTATATCTCTGCCCAATGCTCTCCCCAGTCCAGTTCACAACTTATTATGTGCACATATTCTGAGTTTTTTTCCTGACAATTTCTTAGGGTAAATTCTCTGTTTCCCTTTTACCCATTTTTTTAAAGCCTCCTTTCTATAGTCCATTAAAATGTGGTTTTGCTACACAACCATTAAATAGAAGAAATCAAGAATCCTGATCAGTTCAATACAAATAATTTCTTCTAATTCATTATTGCTTTCTCACTGTCTAAATGTATAATTGTGTACCAATCTATTTTAATTAATTGCTTCTTGATTTATCAGTTTGTTTCCAGGAACCAATATATTTTGCTTTCATCTTATGTTTTAGTATGATAATTCTATTCCATGTTATGATATTTTAGGTTCTTGGATTGATCCTTAATTCCTCTTTTTATTCAACATGTTATATCTGGTTAAAAATACAGCTTAGGGGCGCCTGGGTGGCTCAGTTGTTAAGCGTCTGCCTTCGGCTCGGGTCATGATCCCAGGGTCCTGGGATCGAGCCCCGCATCGGGCTCCCTGCTCCGCAGGAAGCCTGCTTCTCCCTCTCCCACTCCCCCTGCTTGTGTCTCTCTCTGTCAAATAAATAAATAAAATCTTTAAAAATAAATAAATAAATAAAATACAGCTTATATGATAATATCCATAGCAAATAGTGACATACAGTTTTTTTAATTAAGTGTGATTTTAAAGATTTCTCTTATCCTTAAATATTAGACATGGAGGTGATCTTGGTAGATCTGGAAACTTCTTAAAATTTTTTGACCCAGAATATAATAATTGCAAGTTATTTCCATTGTTTACTAAGTGAAGGTGGTTTTCATGTTCCCAACTCAAAATGTATGCATGTATAACACATGAATGTTAATTCCTTGGATAGGCATTTTCACATATTTCTCAAGTCTCAGCAGTTCCTATCAATCTATCAATCTGAATGTCTGTTAAAACCTGCCAATTATCTTATAAGCACATTTTCATAAAGAAATTATTGTGGCTTGTCCAAGAGTGTTTTCACATTTTCACTTGTTAAAAAGAAGACCAGGGGCGCCTGGGTGGCTCAGTCGTTAAGCGTCTGCCTTCGGCTCGGGTCATGATCCCAGGGTCCTGGGATCGGGGCTGAGCCCCACATCGGGCTCCCTGCTCAGCGGGAAGCCTGCTTCTCCCTCTCCCACTCCCCCTGCTTGTGTTCCCTCTCTCGCTGTGTCTCTCTCTGTCAAATAAATAAATAAAATCTTTAAAAAAAATAAAAAGAAGAAGACCAAAAAAGTCAAATGAAATGTCTTTACTAGGATTAGGATATGTTTTATCAACATTAACCTTCTAATATGTAGATCCAATTTTGAAGGTCACTATCCATCACTGGAAATGCTCAGAATTAAACTGTTACCCTCAGGTTTCCTGTCAAATATATCATTAATGGACAATACTCTTTTAAGTGCCTATTATGTTCTTGGCATTGAATTAAATATTATGGGGCGCCAGGGTGGCGCAGTCAGTTAAGCATCCTATGACACTTGATTTTGGCTCAGGTCGTGATCTCAGGGTCGTGGGATCTCCAGCCTGCCACATTGGGCTCCGCGCTCAGTGTGGAGTCTGCTTAAGTTTCTCTTTCCCTCTGCCTCTCTCCCCTCAAATAAGTACATCTTTAAAAAGTGAATTAAAGATTATAAGCAACATAGAAAAAGTATGGTCTCAACACACATGGAATTAATAGTCAAATAATTCAATAGCAAAACCAATGTAGATGAAATACTGGGACAACAATTCAAGGATAGAATATATAAGGGAGCTCTATTTTCAACTCTTTGAGGAACCTCCATACTGTTTTCCAGAGTGGCTGCACCAGCTTGCATTCCCACCAACAGTGTAGGAGGGTTCCCCTTTCTCCGCATCCCCGCCAACATCTGTCGTTTCCTGACTTGTTAATTTTAGCCATTCTGACTGGTGTGAGGTGGTATCTCATTGAGGTTTTGATTTATATTTCCCTGATGCCGAGCGATGCTGAGCACTTTTTCATGTGTCTGTTGACCATTTGGATGTCTTCTTTGGAAAAATATCTGTTCATGTCCTCTGCCCATTTCTTGACTGGATCATTTGTTCTTTGGGTGTTGGGAGGGATGGGGCGGCTGGGTGATAGACATTGGGAAGAGTATGTGCTATGGTGAGCACTGTGAATTGTGTAAGACTGTTGAATCACAGATCTGTACCTCTGAAACAAATAATACATTATATGTTAAAAAAAAAAGATAGGAGGGGAAGAATGAAGGGGGGGAATTGGAGAGGGAGATGAACCATGAGAGACTATGGACTCTGAAAAACTGAGGGTTCTAGAGGGGAGGGGGGTGGGGGGATGGGTTAGCCTGGTGATGGGTATTAAGGAGGGCACGTACTGCGTGGAGCCCTGGGTGTTATACGCAAATAATGAATCATGGAACACTACATCAAAAACTAATGATGTAATGTGTGGTGATTAACATAACATAATTAAGAAAAGAATATATAAGGGACGCTGTAGGAATTCTGGAAAAAATGGGAATGATTAGGCTGAAGCAGTCAGAAAGGCATCTTTTGTGCAATGGGACTTGAGTTAGGCTTTAAAAGATGCATAAGACTGGATAAGGCTAAGTGGAAATGAAAGGCATTCCATTTCTAGGAGGAAAGCAAAAGGACAGCTTTGGGTGAGTTTCTGGGATTGGGCTTCCTTTACCGGCTTCCACTTCCCCATCTGCAAAACAAAAGCTTTGAATTTGCCTATTATAAAGGTCCAGTGATAACGTGGGGGGCGGGGGGGGGGGGGAAGGTGGCTTGACATCTCATCTATTTAATCCACTTCAAAGATAAAATATTTGTTATACTTCTTTTAGAGACAGAACAGACTTCTGAATCTTGTTTTACAATGATTAAAATTGCACATTACAGAAGGTCTTGCTGGCAGTTTGGACAGTTGTAGATATCACCATGTTAGGCCCTCCTGTGAAGTTTACATAACTAGCACATGTCACATTTTGGTGTTGGAGGGAAAATGAACATGCCTGTAAATTACAGGGCAAGGTAGGTGGGTGCACTAGTTCATATACATATCTTGACTTCACTATTTTGTGTGTCTCGGTTGGAAGAGCATTCTTTTGGATGAAACATTCAAACTAAACCTGCATCAGAATGTAATTTCAAATACTGATGGTTTCCTATGAGAAGTGTCTGTTACAGATATACTAGAGAACTTTCAGAATAAAGATTATTTATTTATTTATTTATTTGAGAGAAGAGAATGAGAGAGAGAGAGCATGGGGGGGAGGGTCAGAGGGAGAAGCAGATAAATAATGTCTAGCCTATTATGTTTGGTTGTTTGATTCTCAAATGTTAGGCTAGATTTTGGTGAATTTAGGAGTGTCTGTCTCTGTGTGTGAGTGAGTGTGTATGTGTGTGTGGCTGTGTGTGTGTGTGTGTGTGAGAGAGAGAGAAAATATAATCAGATTTTAAAATGCTATAAATATTTGAGTCTGTGTCTCCTAAATATGCAAAATGTGACTTTGAAAAGAGATGGACAGTGTTGCAAGATGGATGAACTTTGAGAACACGCTAAGTGAAAGAATCCAGTTATAAAAGACCACATATTCATGTGATTCCATTTATACGAAATGTACAAGAAGGGAACATCCATAGAGACATCCATGGAGGAAAATGGGGAGTTACTGCTAACGGGGTTCCTTCTTGGGTTCATGAAAATGTTCTAAAATAGATTGCAATAATGGTTGTACAACTCTAAATACACTAAAAACCATTGATCTGTACTATTTAAGCAGGTGAATTGAATGGTACTGTAATTATATCTCAATAAAGCTGGTATTAAAAAAGAGATTGTTGGGGCGCCTGGGTGGCTCAGTCGTTAAGCATCTGCATTCGGCTCAGGCCATGATCCCAGGGTCCTGGGATCAAGCCGCGGCATCGGGCTCCCTGCTCAGCGGGAAGCCTGCTTCTCCCTCTCCCACTCCCCCTGCTTGTGTTCCCTCTCTCGCTGTGTCTCTCTCTGTCAAATAAGTAAAATCTTTAAAAAAAAAAAAAAAAAAGAGAGAGAGAGAGATTGACACAATTAGGCTGCTTAAACACAGGAAAACCATACTAACGAGGATATGACGTGTCAGGGCAGAAAACACTTATTATAAGGATCTGTATTGCAAGAGACAAACTACAGTCCAAAATCAAAAGGCTTTTGGAATATAAAGGATTCTACCTCCTGGTCAAGTGTGAGCCCTTGTTTGCCACTGTCATTGAAAGAAGGACAAAGTGCTTTGATATACCACAAAAGAGATTTCAATGTTGCAAAAACATTTTAAACAAATCAAATAAGCCAGAGTCAGAACCCAGATAGCAAAAGGTGCTGTATTTCTTTTTGATACTTTTGGAAAAGTTTAATTATGTGACTGTATTGGTTTAAAGATTTAAATTGTGCCAAGGTTTTTATAACAAATTGCAGTTAGGAAATCTGGTCTAAATAACCAAGAGGTTCCTTAGAAAGTATCACAGAAGTTTCATTTTGAATCAACAAACATCTCTGATAATTCAGAACCAAGAATGCTTTCACTGTTTATCAATGCCGTAGGGTCACCCAGACAAGGGTGTAAACGGAATGTCAAGCTGTCCATTGAGAGAAGTATTCTTGTTCACAAACTGGGCAACATTATAGGAAGATACATCTGATTTAGTGGATGGAATGGAGTAGGCCTATAACTAACTGAACTTAACTAAGCTTTTAAAAAAGTTTGAAATATTTGGGAGTCTTCTGGAAAGGACATTGTGTGAAATGAGATCAGACAAGGAATATTCTAGCTCAGGCGTCAGCAAACATTCATTATCTATAAAGGGTCAGATAGTAAATATTTTTAGCATATAGTTCCTACTCGACTCTGCTGTTGTAGTACAAAAGGAGCCACAGACATTAAATAAACAAATGGGCATGGTGGTGTGCCAGTAAAACTTTATTTACGAGAACAAGCAGCAGTAGATTGGGTTGGCTGTTGTAGTTTGCTGATGGACCCCTGTCTAGGTTCCTGTGTTTGCTCCAATATGGATTTGGCATCTGGATGTATTTGTGTTCTTAAAGGGATATTTAAGTAAGAGTTAGTTCATGGGGCACCTGGGTGGCCTAGTTGGTTGAGTGTCGGACCCTTGATTTCTGCTCAGATTGTGATCTCAGGGTCGTGGGATTGAGCCCCATGTCGGGCTCTGCGCTTAGCGTGGAGTCTGCTTGTTCCTCTCCATCTGCTCCTCCCACTCACTCTCTCCCTCTCTCTCTCAAATAAATAAATAAATAAAGTCTTAAAAAAAAAAAAAGAGTTGGTTCACAACTGGGGATATGAAACTAGATTAAGATAGAAATTAACACCCTTCCCTTGTTACAATCTTAGGTCTTCACAATCTTTAATACCAAGCAATAAACAAATGGTTATATTCTACTCTCAACTTTCAAATTTGAATATAATCGCAATGACAAAATTTCACCGAGGGGGAAAAAAATGACAACATCTACAATGATCCCTTATTGAGCTCTTCAATGTGGCGGGACTTGTACTAGGAACTTGATGTATATTGCATCATTTAATGCTAATAACTATTCCATGAATGGACATGTCATTATCCCCATTTTCAGATGAGAAAGCTAAGGCTTACAGAATAAGTAAACTTTTACGTAAGGTCATTTGGCTTGTAATGCAGGCGCGGGGTGGGGTGTGGGAGTGGGGAGGAGAGTATTCTATCTCTGCAGCCTGTGATCAGAACCATAGGGTCTTACAGGCAATGTTCACTACTTTATCCCAAGAAATAAAACATAGGAACACTGCTGATTATTTCACTTCTCCTCACTGCCATGGAAAAGTGGTTAGCCCTTAGGGTAAGCAGGCATGTTTATTACAGTAATGCTTAATCTAATATTAGGTGTATATAATAGCATGCATTTATTTTCATAATTCTATACATGGTGTCTTCTTTCCACCAAATGGCACTGTCAAGTTTGAAGAGTAAGTCAGTGGATCCATGTAATAGCAAAGTATGCCAATGGCAGCAGGAAGAATATCATTCTATCTTCCTCTTTTGTAATATTTGTAGGTGATGTCTAGGATTAATAATAAAGATGTTTTAGTATTATGAAGACTGGAAGCAAAGGGTGTTTTATTTCGAGTCTATATTCTACAGGGTTTTAAAATATAGGATAATTTTAGTGAAAAGTTTACCAAACCACTTGTTTGTTACAAATACAAAACAGTAGATTTTCAGTTTATCCGCTAGGCGGGATATAGACAGAGGCATAACTTCTCAAATTTTCCCCCAAATATACTATTAACAGCCCAAGTTGTCTTACCTGATGAACTCTGAATTACAGGTTACATAAATCATTGTGTTTATGGGGTGGGGGGTAGTTTTTAGCAGCTGAAATATATTCTAAAATAAGTTGATAAAAACACCCATAACATAGGGGCGCCTGGGTGGCAGGGCCGGTTAAGCACCCGACTCTTGGTTTTGGCTCAGGTTGTGATCTCAGGATCTTGAGACCGAGCCCCGTGTCTGGCTCCATGCTCAGCGAGGGGTCTACTTGGGTTTCTCTCTCCCTCTGCCCCTCCCTTCTCGCAATCTCTTTCCCTCTAAAATAAATAAATAAATCCTTAAAAAACACCCACCCATAGCATATAGCCAACATTTTAATTTTATTTAACATAGGGCCTCTTGAAGTATCAAATTTAAATAGTAAGATAATTTGATAATTAATGATTGAATTTTAAAAAAAGATTTTATTTATTTATTTGACAGTGAGAGAGAGAACACAAGCAGGGGGAGTGGCAGGCAGAGGGAGAAGCAGGCCCCCTGCTGAGCAGGGAGCCCGATGTGGGGCTCAATCCCAGGACCCTGGGATCATGACCTGAGCCGAGGTGAGACGCTTAACCGAATGAGCCACCCAGGTGCCCCTATATCATAGAATTTTTGTATTAGAAGGAACATTATAGACCATCTCCCTCACTTTACAGATTAGTAAAACTGAGGTCCACAGGAACAAAATGACTTGCCCTAATCTTTTGGTTCTTTCAAAGTCCTTTTATAAGGTTACTTTAGGGTAGGGGCACCTGGGTGGCTCAGTTGTTAAGGGTCTGCCTTCAGCTCAGGTCATGATCCCGGGGTTCTGGGATCGAGCCCCTCATTGGGCTCCCTGCTCGGCGGGAAGCCTGCTTCTCCCTCTCCCACTACCCTGCTTGTGTTCCCTCTCTCACTGTCTCTCTCTGTCAAATAAATAAATAAAATCTTTAAAAAAAAGTTACTTTAGGGTAGCATCTTTTTTAGAAGAGCAAAGCACTTGTTAGCATTTAATGAACCTCCCTCCGCTTGGCTTTAAGCTACCAGGACACAGCCCTCCCCGCCCCCCCCCCCCCCCCCCCACCGCCTTAAATCTTCTCAGCGCATCTACTGAAGAATTTGGCCTTCATGATTACAGGCTGTTTGGGGAGCTTGCCCTTCCCCCAAACTTTGTAGTAGCCCGATCGCACCACATCAGTGATAGGAGCTGCCCCAGTCTTGTTTCTGGTAGCATTTCCTCGTGTCTGCTCACCGACCAAGGTCCACAGTTTATCCAGGTTGACAGTTGGGCCGAAGTTCTGGTTCCTCTTTACGTGGTCGTGATGCCTCAGACCAACTCTTCCAGAGTAGCCTGGGTGATACTTGTAGAAGCTGATCCTGCGGTGATGCGTGCCGCTAGCATGGCCCTGGCCTCCTGGGTGCTTCCGGTGCTTGCCCATGGGGCCGTGGCCGTGGCTCCCATGGCCCCGGTGATTCCGGGTCTTCCTGAGTCTGGATGGCATGTCAGCAATCCGGACGGAAGAGCTAGGGTGGCATTTTGTGGATTATAATTTTCTTTCTATGTAATTTAACTTTTAAGTGTGGATTTGCAGATGTGCTCGGCATTGCCATAACTTGTGCCATGGAGCAGTGTGGAGTCCCTTCCCGCTGTGGGGTTCCTGGACCAGGGAAGACAACGAGAGAGTACGGGCCAAAGTCAAGTAGCCGGTGGGGTATAAGTGCATCTCCAGAGCCTTGCCCCTTACAGAGCAAAACTAGGGCCAGGACTGACCAAGACCAGGAACTCTGTCAACCAAGAGAAATGCAAAATTCCAGCTTGAAGGAAGGGCCTAATCTGAGCTGAGGGTTTGACAAGAAGGCCAGATAAGGGAAAGGCAACCTGAATAGTAACTCAGTGGCGAGGTAATTTGGGCTGCGATTTGAGTCTTCCAGTTAATTTCCCTGATTTTAAGAGGCATGGAAGGACTGGGATTATTCCTTGGGAAGCTGGAGGGAATTACCTACATCATTAGGAGCAAGTCGGTGTCTGCAAAGTGGTCACGTGTCAGGTCCTTCGGCCACACAATGGAAAGACTTCACCTAATTTGCTTCCTTAATTCTCTTCTCTTCCCTAACTTATTGCTGACTATACAAAATTCTTTCTCTTCTGTAAAAGGACAACGAAGCCCTGTCTTCATCAAATCTGAGAACAAGAGTCCAGCTTCATTCTTCCCAGTTTCTTTTTTACCTTGATTGAAGCAGGTACTGCTCATTAAAAGGACATCATCATTCCGGATCATTGGAAGGTGCAACTTTAGCAGAGCAGAATACCCCAAGGAGAGAGGTATAGGTAACAGATTGCAAAAAAAATTGGAAGTACTTCCTTTCAACCCAAATATGAATACCAGCCTTTCCGACCTGCCAGCAACATATGATTATGTGTTGGAGCTCCCCAGATGCACAGAATGGATGTGCAAGACTAGAACCGCTTGTTCGGGCTGCTTTCTTCTTTAAAATTTGTCTTGGGATATTTAAAATAGTAATATACATCATTCTTTTTACCAGAAATAACTCAGAACATTAAGGTCTTTCCTATGCTTTATTTTCCATTTTGAACCAAATATAAATTTTTAAAAAATGAATCAATACTGCCATTAATATTTATATCAACCCAGTTTTTTTGTGTGTCTGTGGAGAAAAGAAAATTCTCTGAAGGATGGAACAGCTCAGCCTCCAAAGTGCAGGTCAGAAAATCGGGCTAATTGAGTGCTTATCAGTAGTAGTATCATTTTTCCCAAATGTCTCTGAGCATTTTATAAATAATTAGAAATACAAATTCAGTTTCTAAAAAGGAAATTGGTGCATAATTTATAACAATGTGTATGATGTGTGTGAAAGCATGAAATATATAAATTCAAGAAATACATAACCATTAGTAGGTTTTTTTCCCCCCAATTTATCTAAAATGAAAGTGCAGTGCTCGGAGCTAATTTCTCTGTTTTTGGTTTTTCCAATTAAAAGCCCTTAAATTAATTATAATGCTTTGGTGCTCCACAGAAGTGAAATGTATGCTTAAACATCTAATGTCTACAAAGGTAAAGCCAACATCTTAAGCCTCAGGGCTGGGTACAATTCTTTTCTGTGATCCCTAAGATCGGTCATTTCAATTATTGCCCTGAAGGCTACAGGTTTGCACCACTCAGCAACTCAATCTTTTTAAAAAAAAAAATTATTTAAAATCAGTTAATTAACATATAGTGTATTATCAGCAACTCAATCTTTGTTGCCGAACATTTTCTTTTATTTTGTAGTACTACTTAACCTATCTTTAGATCGTTTAATGAGATGTAATTTTGTGAGAAATGAGTTTTCAAGGTATATGCAGATCTTGGCAATGTTTTTTGGGATATGTAAACACAATACAGGGATGATGCAATGTCAGGGTTGCCATTTTTATTTGGTACTTTTCTCCATATTTGCTTCAGATTGCTGTTCTCTTATCATTGGCTTGGGTTCTGGCATATTGTCTGGAAAGCTGAGCAATAAATATTCATGATATTTTAAAGTAATTGCAAGTAAAAAATGGCTGCACTGAGAATCAGTTGTAATTCCTTCTTGGATTTTCTTCCCTCTCAACATTGCGGGGTCATAAGTTTCTAAAAACTTTAAAAAGTTATCATTGTACCTGTTCCAGGACCGTCTTGGAAAGGCATAAAAAAGGAATGATTTCTCCTTCTCCTAAAATCAAATGCAAATGATCCGATATGTAAACCTTAACATGCAAATTAGTGAAACAGTCCACAAATTTTCTGCTGCCCCTTTCACCCCCTCCCCACATTCCCTTCTATTCTAGCCAAACCAGAAATTTTATCATTTCCCAAATATGCCTGTATACCTATACAATCCAGTTTGGGGGAGTGGAATGGAAAACACATGTGTTTAGGAGAGAGTCAGAACTCGGTTTGAATCTGCCTCTTACTATCTGTGTGGCTTTGAAAAAATCACTTAGTCTCCATATGCCTTTGTATCCTCTTATGAAAATTCAGAGAATTCGTACTTCAGCACAGTGCTCGGTATATAGCGTGTGCTCAAATAATTCCTGTTGAACGAAGCATCTAATATAACATATACAGTAGTGTCAGTAGATAGTACCTCTTCTCATTTCCCCTCTGTCCCCTGTGAGTTCTGCTGTCATGTTCCTTTGTAAACTAGCAAATCCCTAACCATTCTTCACGTCCCACATCAAATGTCATTTCTTTGGAGATGATTTCTCCAGCCCTTCTAGGCAGACCAAATGGTTCCATCTCCGCATTTCCATAGCATCTTACACCTACCTCTCAGAGCACTGTGTTGCCATTGGTAATTTGTCAATTTCCCCAACTAGGTATACGAAGTTCCTTTAGGGCCCCGATTTTACCTCATTGGGCTTTGTGTCTCTATTTTCTAACAGAGTTCCAGGTACATGATAGAGCGACTAAATGTTTGTTGAAAGATGAAGAGACTGAGTTGTCTGCCAGAGCTTTTCTAGAATGTAGGATTTGACTATACCTTTTTTTTTTAAAGTAATCTCTACACCCAACGTGGGGCTTGAACTCATGACCCCAAGATCAAGAGTCACATGCTCTACCGACTGAGTCAGCCAGGTGTCCCTTGACTATACTTTTTTTTTTTAAAGATTTTATTTATTTATTTATTTGGCAGAGAGAGACACAGTGAGAGAGGGAACACAAGCAGGGGGAGTGGGAGAGGGAGAAGCAGGCTTCCAGCGGAGCAGGGAGCCTGACGCAGGGCTCGATCCCAGGACCCTGGGATCACAACCCGAGCCAAAGGCAGACGCTCAACGACTGAGCCACCCAGGCGCCCCTTGACTATGCTTTTTAATTCACATATTTTCCCCACTAGACCACGAAATCTAAGGGAAGGCCTCTTGCCTTGTATTTACAGCACTGACACAGTGCCTGGCTCAATAAATGTCTGTTGAATTAATGTAGGCAAAATCTGTCTTTACAGCTCTTCCTCCTATTCTTTTTTTTTAAAGATTTTATTTATTTATTTGACAGAGAGCGAGAGAGAGCACAAGCAGCGGCAGCAACAGAGGGAGAGGGGGGGGAGAAGCAGGCTCCCCGATGAGCAGGGAGCCCGATGCGGGGGATGCGGGGCTCAATCCCAGGACCCTGGGATCATGACCTGAGCCAAAGGCAGACGCTTAATGATTGAGCCACCCAGGTGCCCCCCCACCTATTATTTATTTGAGTAACTCTCCCCCTCCCACTTACAGGATCCTTAAAATATCTGTCTTTCCATGTTTGTTCTCAGTTTCTGCATTCTTTTGCTAAGTGCCAAAGGATAGATTTGAATTAGGTAAACTCATCTCTGCTACTGTTTCAGTAGCTGACTCCTTGCTCTCCCTCCCAATCAGTGCCTCAGTGCAGCTATAATGTAAATGCCCTAGCAGGTGATGGTATATCTGGCTTCACGACAGCCTGTTTGGGAGGAGGGGGAGATTTGGAGGCATAATTCTTAAAATACCTTTCAAATTACATTGTATAGGGTGACCATCCAGTGTGTTAGTTGGCATGTCTAGCCCTGGGCAGAGGTGTGGTAAGTTAGAGATAGTGCATCAACCTGTGAAATCTCTCGGTTTTGAACTTGCCCTTTTAAATTTAGAGAATTAACCTCATCAAGTCTAATTTGCCTGCTCAGAGTTTGGGAATGCTTGAGTCATGACCTCCCATGGAGCTAGGAGAAAAATCTTGGTTTACCTAATGTGACCCCCACTTCGTTTTTGTTTGCCCAGCAACCAACAAGGGATCATTTTCCATGCTGATTGCCACATGAAGAAATTTGTGTTCTAGGCTGGTATTCAGTTAGCAAGTAGTATACTAGAATTATCTGTTTTAGCAGTCTGTCATGCTGACTGATTCAAAGTTGACCAGTGACCAATACAAAATTAATATGGATGCCCAAGATTCCTTAGTATTGTCTCATGCAAGGCCTGTCTTTGATTGGGTGGTCAAGTATCCTGGCATGTGTCATCAAGAAAGAAGTAAGACATTTCCCTTATGATTACAATTTTTAATTCTTGAAGGAAAGCCTTTTCTTTTAAAAAAAATAACCCTCATAAATATTAATGGTGTTATGTTGATCCATTGATGTATCAGATTGTACAAGGAGAAACGGTTTTAATCTCAGAGTCCTAAATGAGATTGTAGTGAGACTAAGGACTGTCAGTAAAATTTTCCTTTTCCTTTATCCTGATACTTGTCTTCTCTCCCTTCGGACATCTGTTCCCAGAGACTGTTGTCTTTACTCCATATCCCCTTCTTTCAGTGAGGGAGACAGATAAGCAGTTGTCTTGAGAATATAAGGTCACTGGCATTCCGTAAGTGGATTCCAGTGCCTGCTACAGAAACAAGTGGTGAGTGTTCTCTGTCACTTGCAAACTATAAATTAATTAAGTTGACAACTTTTCCTTCTTTATGTTATGCTTTCAGAAGGACTTTTGAAATCCATTTGTTGCAGTTTCTGATTGTAATCATAACATATGGTCATTGTAGAGAATTGATAGTACAGAAAAGTACTGAGAGAGAATAAAAATCTCAACACCTAGAGATAACAGCTGTTAGAATTTTGATGTATTTACTTACAGCATTCTTATGTGTGTATAACATATTTTTATTGGGATTCTATTATATATAAAGTGCTACATCTTGGGTTTTCAAAAGTGTCCTTACATCTGAAACATTTTCAAGTACCATTAGGTATTTGAAAACATTTTAAATTGCTAGATAACATTTTGTCACATGACTATACCATGCATTGTTTATTAAAAAAGAACATCCTTTTGTTGTTGGACATGCAGCTTGATTCCAATTTTTCCATCTTAAAAATAATTCTGTACTTAATCTTTGTCTGAATTTCTGATTGTTTCATTAGACTAGGATCCTATAAAGGAACTTACTTGGTCTAAGTGTGTGATTTTTTTTTTTTTTTTTACAAAAAATACTTATGAGGGGCACCTGGCTGGCTCAGTGGGAATGGTATATATTGCTGGTATTTTATTTTATTTTTTTATTTCATTTTATTGTAAGTATGCTGTACACCCAGCGTGGGGCTTGAACTCATGACCCCGAGATTGAGGGGCACATGATCTTGACCGACTGAGCCAGCCAGGCGTCCCTATCACCGGTATTTAAAAGTATTGAATATTTTAAAAAAATATATTCACTAGGTTCTTGAACTTGTGTCATGTGCATTTATCTCTGTTCCTGTTCTTTAGCCATTTTCCATTTTGATTTTTGTGAGCTTTTTAATATTTCAAAACTATCATCCCTTTTTAGTGTCTGTTGCAAATATTTTTCCTAGCCTGTGGCTGGTCTTTTAGGTTTTCTTATTTAGTAATGGCTTTTGAGCTTCGGTTTTTTCCATTTTTGTGTAGTCCAACTCTATTGATTTTTCCATTTGTGGTTTCTTTCATTGCTTATATGCTTAAAAATTCCATTCTTATTCAGTAGATGTTTTGGTCAGATTTATAGTTTTGAAGGCACTGGATCTGCTCTACAGCTATGGCTGCTCTTTGTTCTTTTTAAATATTTTATACACAGACTTGGAAGTGTTAGTTACAAAAGTAGGAGCAGCTATAATTCCTTTGCAACAGAACCGTGTGTGAAGAGAGTGATTCTTAAGAAGTCTTCTGAACAAAAAAAAGGACGTGAAATGTTGACATTTTATTGCAGTGAACAACTGTGTTGATTGAATGTTCCATGTTATTCACTTCACATTGTGTATAAGGGCTCTGTAACTCAAGGCAACACAACACTCAAACTGAAGAATCCCCCAGCAATTTTCACTTTGAGGATTATCTTATTTCAGAATACTTACAACCACATTTCTCAAAGGGGGATCTTTGGACTCCTTACATCATAATCACTTCAATTCCTTTTCAAAATGGAGATTCCTGTGTCCTCCCTCCAAACATAATAAATCAGCCTCATCAGGGTCTGAGGTCTCAGAAACCACATTTTAGCAAGCATCCCAGGTGATTCTTGTGTACTCTAAAGTTTGAGAATCTCTGGGCTAGGAAGGAACATTAGTGTAAGAAGTGGATCCGTGGAGGCGAAGAACAAAATGCAAGCATGTGAGACCATAAGTTCAGAGATAGATCTCAAACCAGTAGATGAGCCAAAAGGCAGAAGGGACAGTCAGAATCAACAGGGCATAGGTGAAAGAGCACGGGTCTGTTCATCAGAAAAATCACTTAATATCCTGTGTCCTCAGGCCAGTCACAACTCTTCAGCCTTCTTAACTTTAAAACGAGGATAACGGGCGCCTGGGTGGCTCAGTCAATTAAGCGTCTGCCTTCGGCTCAGGTCATGATGCCAGGGTCCTGGGATCGGGCTCCCTGCTCCGCGGGGCGTCTGCTTCTCCCTCTGCCCCTGATCCTCCTCCCCACTTGTGTTCTCTCTCTGTCTCAAATAAATAAATAAAATCTTTTTTTTTTAAAAAAAGGTGAGTTTAAAAAAAATAAAATGAGGATAAGAAGTACTTGTACCCAAGTATACAAGATGGTAAAGACCAGGGGAAATATGAATTTAACAGTGTTTTGCAAAATGCATAGGTTTTATTGTTAATGATAGAATCAGAGGAAGTGCTGGTGGTGGTCAGCATCCAGATGATGTGGCACCAGGTCCCAGAGACTCACTGTTGACAAGTGTTCAGTTCAGGGTCAAGAAATCCTGTCCCTGGAAGGACTTGAAGGGGGGGGGGAGGTTGGTGAGGGAAAGGAGAGGGCAGGACATCAACTGAAGTTCAGCTGGCTTTGTGAGACTGAAATATTTGGTCAGTCACTGAGGGAAACGAATCACATGAGGTATTCAGCCTGGAGGAATCCCTGCCTTCTCTGAAGATGCATTCTCTTTCATTTGTACCCCGCACACAACATTCATCCCTTTATGCTTTACTCTACTATTGGCAGACCCACACTGGAAGGAACAAAGCTGTCAGACTCTTTCAAGGGTTTCGGTCTTACTGAGCGATGTGACAGCCACCAAGTTCCTTCACCACTCCCCTTCCCCATTTAGAACCAGGATCATGTCAGGGTATGAGGTGAGGGCACGCCCGTAGGAGGTTCGTAGAATTAGAGGATTGGATGCTCTGGGGGTTGAGGGAAGGTGGAAGGATTCCAAGAAGTATGTACTTTTTTTTGTTGTGACAACCCCAGGAAGTGGGAAGTATGGCTTCTGAACAATCTAATTTCCTTTTTGACTTCTTTCCCTGTAGGATTTCAGTTGCCTTTATTGCAAAGTTAATACATTCCAGAGTTATTAAATCTCAGAGGGTAATAAATAGACTATATAGCACTAAAAAGAGATACACATAGTTATTTGAACCAGCCTGATGCAAACTCCATTCATTAAGTCTAATGGAAAGAGCGTGGGCTTCGGTCTGTTGGAAACCACCCGAATTCTTTCTGAGTTGGAATTCCCTGTCAGTTTCTTACTGTTTGATCTTGAATAGGATGTCTATGAGCCACCATCTTTTACATCTGGAAAAGAAAGATAACATTTTCTACTCGAATAGTTATTTGAGGACCCAATCAGATATAGTAAAAGAACCTGGTGTATTGACTGGTGCACGGTAAGTGGGCAGTGTCCTTTTTCAGTTGGTTAATCAAATTTCAACCACCGTTTTTTTCAATTTCAGTAATTCTTATCTGATTTTCTGATACAGTACCTCAACTGCTTGCTATAAGCCTCATCCTATGGGGCCCACAATTCTTCCTTCCTGGCTTCAGCTTTCTTCACATCATCTAGCTTTTCCTTCTCTTTCAAGTTTCCTCCCTCCTTCCCAACTTGACTTCTAAGGAAGTGAGGTTCTTTCTGTTCTGGAATCTAGGACCACTTCTCTCTAGGTGGAAAATTCTGTCCTCAGCCTCCTGAATACTGAGTATATTCTCCTGGTCTTCTACTCAGAGGAATCTTTTTCAACTAGCCTCCCATATTTTTTCGTGGCCCCTTCTCAAACTTGCTTATTTTGCATTATTTATCCTGCTTTTGTTTTTTTTGGTTTTTTAAAAAAGATTTTATTTATTTATTTGAGAGAGAGAGAGGGAGAGAGAGTACAGAGGGAGAAGCAGACTCTCCCCTGAGCAGAGGGCCCGATGTGGGACTTGATCCCAGGAACCTGAGATCATGACCTGAGCTGAAGGCCGATGCCTAACTGACTGAGGCACCCAGGCGCCCTATCCTGCTTTTGTATCTCAGGTTTTTGAAAATCTCCTACCCCCAATTCCAGAGTAACTTATTGTAGCCCTTCAGGTTTTGTCATCCTCTTCTGGCTACATTCAGGTCTTCCTACAGATACGTAAGAACACGCTGACCGAAAATCCAACTAATGATGAATGATATCCCAACCAGGCTAGAGCTTTCACCACTTGATTTTGAGCATATGACAAGAGACCTGTTCTAAGACTCTAGAATACACTATGCTACGGTCAATACTCACTTCAGCTGAACCTCTCTGTTGACCCACAGGGAACCAAGTAGTCACTCTAGTACTGAGGGCTACTTACTTTTCAGACTTTGTCAGCAGGGAAACTCGTGAAACCTCTCTCCTCTTTCTCTCTGCATCCAAGTAGCTCTCAATAATAGAGCTGTAAAGTCTTATTTTGAGTTAGTGAAAAGGGAAGAAATTCCTTTCCTTTGAAGCCCCACACATCTGGGTATGATGGTGCTGGTGTTAGTACAACATAAAAACAGTTCCCACGTTCATTCATTTAAGAAATATTTATCGAATCTGCCCGGCTAGCTCAGTTGGCAGAGCATGAGACTCTTAAGAAATATTTATCGAGAACTTACAATATCTAATGTGAAGTTCTGGATGGGAGGATGAAATGAGTTAAATTAAGTTAATTAAATTAAAGCCTGCCTGAGATCTCAGAGTCAGGAAAGGAAGGCGAGCCACAAGCCGCCATGCTACACAGCATAAAGGGATGCACGTTGTGTGCGGGGTACAAATGAAAGAGAATGTATCTTCAGAGAAGGCAGGGATTCCTCCAGGCTGAATACCTCATGTGATTCATTGCCCTCAGTGACTGACCAGATATTTCAGTCTCATGAAGCCAGCTGAGCTTCAGTAACAAGTTTTTGAAATATTTCAAGTCAATGTAAGGAAAAAAATGAAATTCAATTGTCCCAACAATGAGCATAGTGTCATTGGATGAGGGCAGCCTGTGGGCACCAGAAGACCCTGATAATTGCAGTGCTTCATCTGTGAAGCCTTCTTTCTTTTCCTCAGGTTGTGGAAATAAAATAAAACAGTTCTCCAAAAGAGCAAAGTGGAGCATTTCCAATTTTGTCCTTTAATAAACGGTTTGTTGGCATTGAATAGAATGAAAATAATGATAGGTCTTTTGCCACCAAAGCATAATGACCCTTGTGGCCTTTCTCCTCACTCTGTACCCTGTACTTTAGATGGTAAACAGCAATTTGAGTGGCAATATTGAAAATGATTTTAACTCTCTGTTGCTCAGCAAGCATGAAACCGACACACAGCCCACATTGTGCTCACTGAGCCAGGACATATAGCAAAGGAGTGGTCCTCGAATTTTCCCCTGTCCCCAAGTTCACTGAAACAGAAAGCCTGGTATCAATAGATATAAGGCCTTGATTGAGAAGGCCAAGAATCCACGGGTAGCCAGAAAACTTATAAACCTAGAACTTACTGTGACATTGATATTGCAACTGCATGGAACTTAGACTCTGAGTTCTGTAGATGAAATTATTACCATCCTAACCTTCAGAAAAGTAATAGGACAGTTAGATTTCAAGTTTTGTTTACAGTCAAGGGAAGAAAATGTTATTTTTTCTCCACATAGCTGTGTAAAAAGTCTTTATTTAAAGAATGTTCAATTATATAACCGGACTCTAAATTTTAAATGCCACAGATGTGATGGAGTAGCACCTTAATAGGGTTGCCAGAGTTAGCAAAAACGAACCCCCCAAAAACTACAGGATACCCAGTTGAATTTGAATTTGAGATAAACAACAAATAATTTTTTAGTATAAGTATGATACGTGTAATATCTCACAACCTTAACCTTAAGGGGTATTGCCTGATTATATAATATTCCAGTGGGCTGGTTAAATTTTAGGAGGCAGGTTTTTTTTTTAAGAGAAAGAGTGTGTGAGAGAAAGAGATGGGGGTAGGGGCAGAGGGAGAGAATCTTCAAGCAGACTCCCTGCTGAGCAGGACAGCCTGATGCAGGACTCAATCTCGAGTTTCTGAGATCATGACCTGAGCAGAAACAGAGTCTGACGCTCAACTGACTGAGCCACCCAGGTGCCCCCAGGTTTGCTTTTAATCCCCAGTTTTCATCTTCCCCTATTCCTGCATGTCTCCTCAGCATACAAGATTTGAACGAATTGAAAGATCTTCTGTGAAGAAGACCATTCATTTCATAAATGAATTATTTTAAAGCCTTCCACCCCGCTGCAAAAAAAAAAAAAAAAAAAAGCCTCTTTTTTTGGGTCCCCTTTTTGTGCTGTCCCAGTTGCTCTTCACTTGTTGATCTGGGTTGCATCATTTAGAGCAGTGCCTCAACTATAAATGTCTCAATTTTCTGTTGTTCTTCGTCAGAAGGCTCAGCCAGACGGAGGTAGGGGCTGAGGTGGGGGAGGGGGAGAGTCTAGGAACTGAGTCAAAAAAGTAGAACTAATTAAAAAAATTTTTTTTTAATTTTATTTTTAAGTAATCTCTCCACCCTACATGGGGTTCAAACTCACAACCCCAAGATCAAGAGTCTCATGCTCATCCAACCGAGCCAGCCAGGTGCCCCAAAGTTGAACTATTTTAAGTGAGAATTTGGAGAACACCCAAAATGAACATGTAGTGAGCCAAAATGTAGACCTCAACATGGGATTTTCCTTTAACTAAAGAATCTCACCTCCCCAAATAGTAACTCTAGAGTGTCTGATCATGTCAATGCACATTCAATTCACACATCCATCAGAGAGTTAAAAAATGTATGAAAAATTGATGATTCTGCGTTTAGTTCTTATTAGTTTTACAAGTAAAAATACATCTTCTTCACAGTTGAATACTTTGATGTCAGCTTCCAGGAATCCTTAATTGCTCCTATCTCAAAAGGAGATTGGGGGGCACCTGGCCCTGGCTCAGTCGGTAGAGCATGTGACTCTTGATCTCGGGGTTCTGAGTTCAAGCCCCACATTGGGTGTAGAGCTTACTTAAAAAAAATAAAGGAGATATTGGTTCCCTGCACTTCAGGCTATCCCTGAAGACAGATTCTAAGTAGACAAGTTGTCTGAATGAATATGAATAAGATAGACTCTTCTCTAAATTTATAACAATTTTGGGAGGGACATCAAATTATCAAACAAAAACTGTAAGAAAGATTATAGACTTTCAGTAGTTGCTTAATTCTGTCATAAGAAAACCTTTTTATGAAACCCTGAGACAGCTTATCAACGTTTTAAATCTATTAAACACACACACGTTACATATTAATATGCTGATTATAGAATATTCTTTTCAATAAAAAAATCTTGACAGAGCTTTGCATGCAAAATTCATTAGCTCGGTTTAACTTAGTGTACATCTTCAAAGATAAAAAACACATATTTTAACAAACCAGAAGTTCTAGTCAGACAAAACTGGGTGACAAATTGGAAAGGTAGAAATAACATTATCGGTATTTGCAGATTACATGACCATACATGTAGGAAATCCTAAAGAATCTACCAAAAAAAAGTTAAATAAGGGAATTCAGAAATCTATGTGTCTGCTTTTGTGCCAGTACCATACTGTCTTAATGATTACAGCTATGGTACTGGCACAAAAACAGGCACACAGATCAATGGAACAGAACAGAGAGCCCAGAAATGGACCCTCAACTCTATGGTCAACTCATCTTCGACAAAGCAGGAAAGAATGTCCAATGGAAAAAAGACAGTCTCTTCAACGAATGGTGCTGGGAAAATTGGACAGCTACATGCAGAAGAATGAATAGGACCATTTCCTTACACCACACACAAAAATAGACTCACAATGGATGAAAGACCTAAATATGAGACAGGAATCCATCAAAATCCTTAAGGAGAACACAGGCAGCAACCTCTTTGATCTCAGCCACAGCAACTTCTTGCTAGATACATCTCCAAAGTCAAGGGAAACAGAGGCAAAAATGAACTATTGGGACTTCATCAAGATAAAAAGCTTTTGCACAGCAAAGGAAACAGTCAACAAAACCAAAAGACAACTGACAGAATGGGAGAAGATATTTGCAAATGACATATCAGATAAAGGGCTAGTATCCAAAGTCTATAAGGAACTTATCACACTCAACACCCAAAGAACAATCCAATCAAGAAATGGGCAGAAGACATGAACAGATATTTCTACAAAGAAGACATACAAATGGCCAACAGACACATGAAAAAGTGCTCAACGTCACTGGGCATCAGGGAAATACAAATCAAAACCACAATGAGATACCACCTCACACAAGTCAGAATGGCTAAAATTAACAAGTCAGGAAATGACAGATGTTGGTGAGGATGTGGAGAAAGGGGAACCCTCCTACGCTGTTGGTAGGAATGCAAACTGGTACAGCCACTCTGGGAAACAGTATGGAGGTTCCCCAAAAAGTTGAAAATAGAGCTACCCTATGACCCAGCAATTGCACTACTAGGTATTTACCCCAAAGATACAAATGTAGTGATCCAAAGGGGCACGTGCACCCCAGTGTTTATAGCAGCAAAGTTCACAATAGCCAAACTATGGAAAGAGCCTAGATGTCCATCAACAGATGAATGGATAAAGAAGATGTGATACACACACACACACACACACACACACACACACACACACACACACACACACACACACACACTGGAGTATTACGCAGCCATCAAAAAATGAAATCTTGCCATTTGCAACGACGTGGATGGAACAAGAGGGTATTATGCTAAGCGAAATAAGTCAATCAGAGAAAGACATGTATCATATGATCTCACTGATAATGTGGAATTTAAGAAATAAGGCAGAGGATCATAGGGGAAGAGAGGAAAAAATGAAACAAGATGAAACCAGAGAGGGAGACAAACTGTAAGAGACTCTTAATCATAGGAAACAAACTGAGGGTTGCTGGAGGTGAGGGGGCTGGGGGGCTGGGGTAACTGGGTGATGGACATTGGGGAGGGTGTGTGTTGTAATGAGCACTGAGTATTATATAAGACTGATGAATCCCTGACCTGTACCCCTGAAACAAACAATACATTATATGTTAGGGGCACCTGGGTGGCTCAGTCATATAAGCATCTGCCTTAGGCTCAGGTCATGATCTCAGGGTCCTGGGATTGAGCCCCATGTCAGACTCCCCACTCAGCCTGCTTCTCCCTCTCCTCCCCACTTGTGCTATCTCTGTCTCTTGCTCTCAAATAAATAAATAAAATATTTAAAGAAATACATATGTTAATTAATTGAATTTAAAAAATAGAAAAAGTAAGCGAATTCAGCAAGCTTACAGGATATGAGATCAGCATGCCAAAATTAATTGTATTTCTATACACTAACAATGAACAATTCAGAAAGGAAATTAAGAAACAATTCCATTTACAAAAACAACAACATGGATAAAATTCTTAAGAATACATTTAACGAAGGAGGTAAGGTCTATACTCAGAAAACTGCAAAACACTTCTGACAGAAATTAAGAAGCCCTAAATAAATGAAAGACATCCTATGTTCATGGTTCAGAAGACTTAATATTGTTAAGATGGCAATTTTCCTCAAAACGATCTACAGATTCCATGTAATCTCTATCAAAATCTCAATGGCTTTTTTTTTTTTTTTGCAGAAATGTAAAAACCAATCTTCAGATTCATATGGATTTGCAAGGGGTCCCAAATAACCAAAACAATCTTGAAAAGGAACAATGTTGGAGACTCACACTTCAGATTTTACAACTTACTACAAAGCTACATTAATCAAAAGAGTGTTGTGCTGACATGAGGATGGATGTGTAGATCAATCAGTAGAATAGAGGGCCCAGAAATAAACCCTCACATTTATGGTCAATTGATTTTCCACAAAGGTGCCAAGAATACTACTCAGTGGGGAAAGAGGAGTCTTGAACAAATGGTGTTGGGGCAACCGGATATTCACGTGTAAAAGAATAAAATTGGATCTTTATCTCACATTATATTTAAAAATTACCTCATTCTGGATCAAAGACCTAAATGTAAAAAATAAAACTATAAAACTTTTAGAAGAAAACAAATAAGCAAAATTTTCATGACCTTGGATTTGGCAATGGTTTCTGAAATATGACACCAAAAGCACAAGAAACAAAAGAAAAAGCATATAAATTGGATTTCATCAAAACTAAAGTCTTTTGTGCATCCGAGGACACTATCACTTGGGTGGCTCAGTGGGTTAAGCATCCGACTCTTGGTTTGGGCTCAGGTCATGATCTTAGGGTCCTGAGATTGAGCCCTGTGTCAGGCTCCCTGCTCAGTGGGGAGTCTGCTTCCCCCCCTCCCTCTGCCCCTCCCCTGCACTTGCTCTCTCTTCTCTAAAATAAATAAAATCTTTAAAAAAAAAAAGCCAAAAAAAAAAAAAAAAGGACACTACTAAGAGTTTGAAAAGATAAGACACAGAATGGGAAGACATATTTGCAAATCACATTTCTGATAAGGGTCCAATAACCAGAAATTAAAAGAAACTGTTACAACTTAACAACAAAGAGGTTCATTCCTTATAAAATACTAGAATACTAGGAATAAAAAGAAACTCTCAGTTTGACAAAGGGCATCTACAAAGTCTGCAGATAACATCATGCTCAATGGTAAAAAACTGAATGCTTTGCTCAAGATCAGGAACAAGATGAGGCCTGCTCTTTCCACTTCTCTTCAATGTACTGGATGTTCTAGCAAGTGTAATCAGGCAAGAAATAAAGGGCATTCAGATTGGAAGGAAAGAAGTAAGACTATCTTTATTCACATTCAATGTGATGATGCATATAAGATATTATGGAATCTACAAAAAATGTATTAGATATAATAAGTGAGTTTAACAAGGTTGCAGGATACAAGGTAAAAATAGAAACATCACTATTCTTTCTAGATACTAGCAACTAACAATTGAAAATTGTATTTAAATAAAATACCATTGACAATAGCATCAAAAAAACCTCATGAAATACATAGGTGTAAATCCAACAAAAGACATTCAAGATCAGACCACTGAAAACTATAAAACACTACTGAGAAAGATTAAATTATGAATAGAGATATATGGTGTTCACAGATCAGAAGACTCAATTTTGTCCATTTTCTCCAAGTTGATATGTAGATCCATATGTATTCAAATTCATATGGAAATACAAAAGATCTAGAATAGCTAAAAGAACCTGGAAAAAAACTACAAAGTTGGAAGAGTAAAAATATCTGTTTTTAGGGGCACCTGGGTGGCCCAGTCGGTTAAGCATCTGCCTTCAGTTTGGGTCATGATCCCAGGATCCTGGGATCGAGTCCCGCATTGGGCTCCCTGCTCAGTGGGGAGTCTGCTTCTCCCTCTCCCTCTGCCTCCTGTTCTGCCTGCTTGTGCACTCTCGCTCTCTCTCTCTCTCTGTCAAATAAAAAAATAAAATCTTAAAAAAAAGAATATCTGTTTTCAGAACTCATTATAAATCTATAGTAATCAAAACCATATGGTACTAGTATCTTTACAGTGGTTTATTTTTAGAAACATGTAGATCAATGGAACAGAATAGAGAGTTCAGAAATAAACACATATATGGACAGCTGATTTTTAACAATACATCAAATGCAATTCAGTGGAGAAAGGATAGTGTTTCCCACAAACTGTCAGAACAACTAGATATCCATATGCAAAAATATGAACGGGGGCCCATACCTCTTATTATATATGAAAATTAACTCAAAATGGATCATAGACCTAAATGGAAAATCCACGTATGTAAAACTCCTAGAAGAAAATAGAGGAGAAAATTTTTGTGTCCTTGGATTTGGCAAAGATTTCTTAGACATGACACCAAATGTACGATCTATAAAAACAAAAAAAGTGTTTTAACAGTGTTAAAAGAATAGAAAGACAAATCACTGGGTGAAACTGTTTGCATTACAGACGATAAAGGCTTGCATGCAGAATATGTAAAGAACTCTCAAAACTGAATAATAAGAAAACAGCTCAATTTAAACATGGGCAAAATTTGAACAGACAATTCACCAAAAATACATGAATGGCAAATGGGCACATGAAAAGGTGTTTCTCATTAGTAATCAAAGAAATGAAAATTAAAAACACAATAAGATACCACTATACATCTATTCAAAGGGATAAAATGAAAATGACCGACCATACCAAATGGTGGCAAGAATGTGGAAGAACTGGAATGCTCATATACTGCTCGTGGGAATGTAAAATGGTACAACCACTTTGGCGACCAGTTTGGCAGCTTTTCAAAAAATTAAACATACACATACTATATGATACACCTATTCAACTCCTAAGTAATTATTTAAAGAAAAATCAGGGGCATCTGGGTGGCTCAGTTGGTTAAACATCTGCCTTCAGCTCCGGTTGTGATCCCAGCATCCTGGGATCGAGCCCCGCATTGGGCTCCCTGCTTCTCCCTCTGCCTCTGCATGCCACTCCCCTGCTTGTGTGCGCATTCTCGAGAGTGCTCTCTCTCTCTCCCTCTCTCTAGCAAATAAATAAATAAAATCTTAAAAAAAGAAAAATCAAAGTATATGACCATACAAAGACTTGTATGCAAATGTTCAAAACATCTTTATTTGTAAAATAGCCCCAACCAGGAAACATCCCAAATAGCCATTGACAACCAAAAGGTAAACAAATTGTGAAATATGTATACAATAGAGTGCTACCCAACACTAAAAAGAAACGAACTTTTGATACCTGCAAAGAAATTTTTTTAAAAAGATTTTATTCATTTATTTGAGAGAGAGAGAGTGAGCATGCGTGTGCATGTGGGGGGGTAGAGGCAGAGGGAGAGGGAGAAGTTGACTGTGTGTTGAGCAGGGAGTGCAACGTGGGGCTCAATCCCAGGACCCCGGGATCATGACCTGAGCTGAAGGCAGATGCTTAACCGACTGAGCCACCCAGGTGTCCCACAAAAAAAATTTGGATGAATCTCAAAATAATCATGCTGAGTGACATGAACTAGACAAAAAAGAGTTCAGACTATATGATTCTATGTATACATAAAGTATTAGAATATGCAAATGAATCTATAATGACAGCAGATCGGTGATTGCCTGGGAATGTGGAAGGTGGGGATTGAGCATGGGGAAAGGGTTACCATGGGGCACAGGGAACTTTCTGGGGATGGTAGATTTGTTCACTATGTTGATTGTGATGATGATTTTGTATATATATGCATGTGTCAAAACTTATTAAATTGTACAATTTATATGTATTCAGTTTATTGAATGTCAAATTATATCCTAATAAAGTTGCTAAAAAATTAAATATCAACTTATGATATTTTTTCCTGAAAAGCTTTCATAATTAATGTCATATAACTTGCTGGCAATTCTATGTTAATCTGGAGCCAAATGACAGGCTTCCCCTGAATGAACACATTGTACTTTCTCTGAATTTTACTGGTTATCATTTCATTTTTTCAAATTTTAATTTAAATGGAATTCAGTTAACATATAGTGTATTATTAGTTTCAGGGGTAGAATTTAGTGATTCATCGGTAGCATATGACATCTAGTGTTCATTACCTCAAGTGCCCTCCTTAATGCCCATCACACGGTTACCCCATTCCCCCACCCACCTCCCTCCAGCAACCCTCAGTTTGTTCCCTATAGTTAAGAATCTCTTATGGTTTGCCTCCCTTTCTGTTTTTATCTTATTTTATTAAAAAACAAAAACAAAAACAAAAAACGAGAGCAGAATGGCCTAACAGGTGTTCTGAAAAGCTGGAATAGTTTGAGGGCAAGGAAACTGTTATCAGACGGAAATGATTTTACTTAGTTGGCAAAAGAAGTCAGATATTGTCTCAAACAACAAACGGGGAGATATACCACGTTCATTGGTTTGAAGACTCAATATTGTCATGATATCAATTCTCCCAAATAATATAAGGTATTTAGCAAGGAGAGAGGCCACCTACCAGGCACTCAGTGAATTGTTACTCTTGCTATCACTTGAAAATCAAAAAGTTCTATAAAACAGAAATCATTATATACTTCTGGCAGTAACCAATTAAAACTTGAGACAGTCTCTTGAAATCAGAAGTACACTAGACTGGAAAACAGGAGACCTACTTGGGCTCCAATAGGCCAGCATTTAGTTTTGTGTATTAAACAAGTCATTTCACCTCTCTGGGCTTAAGTTCCCCACTTACTATTATGAAAAATTTAAGATACTGCCTCACTAGTTCAAGCAACATCGAAGAGCAGAATAAAATGCTTTATAAATGCAGGCAAGAGTGAGCTTTGTGTCTGAATCATTTCAGATAATTGCCTTAATTGTCAATTGGCATTATAGAGCTATCCACAGCGTGTTAGTCATAAAAAAATCCAATAAATTCCCCCAAATTTTGCATTTTCCCAAATCAAATGATTAAGAGTAATCAAAGTACTAGTTTTTATGGTCTGATTAGATTTTTAAGGCTTTCATAGGGCAGACTACAAACTGATCATTGCAAGACCTTTAAAGTAGCATTTAAAAAAAAAGTATGTGCAGTTTTATTCTTATGCTAAATATTTGGACTCTCTTTTGAGGACACATACAGCTTTATATGCAACCAAGTAAATAGCCAAATTGTCTGTTTATGTGCCTTACCAACAATGTTATTTTTATTTCCCTACAATGGTTTCTTTAGCACATTCGGGGGTTGTAGTCTAAAATCATTAGTCTTTTTTTTTTTTAATATGTCTGTATTTTTTCAAAAGAACATAAAGTTCCCACCAACAGTGCATGAAGATTTATTTTTCTCCACATCCTCACCAACACTTGTTATTTCTTTTCATTCTGATTTTAGCCATTCTGACTGGTATAAGAATGGTATAAGGTAATATGGTATAAGGTAATATCTCCTTGTGGTTTTGATTTGCATTTCCCTGATGATGAGTGATGTTGAGCATCTTTTCATGTGTCTGTTGCCCATCTGTATCTCTTCTTTGGAAAAATGTCTATTCAGGTTCTCTGCTCATGTTTTAATTGGATTGTTTTTGTTTTGTTTTGTTTTTGGTATTGAGTTGTGTAAGTTCTTTATATATTTTAGATATTAACCCCTAATCAGATATATCATTTGTAAATATCTTCTCCCATTCTGTAGGTTGCCTTTTAGTTCTGTTGATGATTCCCTTCACTGTGCAAAAGCTTTTTAATTTGATGTAGTCCCAATAGCTTATTTTTGCTTTTGTTTCCCTTGCCCTAGGAGACATAGCTAAAAAATGTAGCTATGGCTTATGCTGGAGTAATTATTGCCTGTGCTCTCCTAGGATTTTTATGGTTTCAGGTCTCACGTTTAGGTCTTTCATCCATTTTGATTTCATTTTTGTGTATGGTGTTAGAAAGTGGTTCAGTTTCATCCTTTTGCATGTAGCTGTCCAGTTTTCCCAGTACCATTTATTGAAGAGACTGTCTTTTCCCCATTGTATATTCTTGCCTCCTTTGTGGAAGATTAATTGACCATATAAGTGTGGGTTTATTTCTGGGCTCTCTATTCTGTTCCATTGATCAATGTGTCCATCTTTTTCTGACCAGTACCATACTGTTTTGATTATTACAGCTTTGTAGTAGATCTTGAAATATGGAATTGTGAAACCCCCGTTTTTGTTCTTCTTTGTCCAGATTGCTTTGGTTATTCAGAGTTTTTTTTGTGTGTGTTCCAAACAAATTTTAGTTCCATTTGTTCTAGTTCTGTGAAAAATGCTGTTGGTATTTTTATAGGGATTGCATTGAATCTCTAGATTGCTTTGGGTATTATGGACATTTTAACAATATTTGTTCTTCCAATCCCCATGAGCATGGAATGTAAATTGGTATAGCCACTGTGGAAAACAATATGGAGGTTCCTCACAAAATTAAAAATAGAAACACCATAGGATCCAGTAATTCCACTAATGGGTATTTATTCAAAGAAAACGAAAACACTAATTTGAAAAGATATATGCATCCCCATGTTTACTGCAGCATTATTTACAATAGCCAAGATATGGAAGCAACCTAAGTGTCCATTAATAGAAGAATGGAGGGGCACCTGGGTGTCTCAGTTGGTTGAGCGACCAACTCTTGGTTTCGGCTCAGGTTGTGATCTCAGCGTTGTGAAATAGAGCCCCCCTACGGTCAGCTCCATTCTCAGCAGGGGAGTCTGCTTGAGATTCCCTGTCTCCCCCTCCCTCTGCCCCTCCCCCACTCATGTGCGCGCGCGCGCTCTCTCTCTCTCTCTCTCTCTCTCAAATAAATAAATAAATCTTAAAAAAAAAGACTGGATAAGGAAGATGTGAGAGCTATCTCTATATCTCTCTATATAAATACATATCTATGTCTCTCTCTATATATATAATGGAACTTTATGCAGCCATAAAAGAGGATAAGACTGTGTCATTTGCAACAACATAGATGGGCCGAGAGGGTATTACGCTAAGTGACATAAGTCAGACTGAGAAAGACAAATACCATATGATTCCACTCATATGTGGAATCCAAAAAACAAAACAAATGAATAAACAAATGAAAACCAGAATCAGATCTGTAAATACAGAGAACTGATGATTGCCAGAGGAAAGGGGGTCAGGGGATGGGCAAAATGGGTGAAGGGGGGTGTGGGAGATACAGGCTTCTAGTTATGGAATGATTAAGTCACAGGAATAGAATGTACAGCCTAGGGAATATAGTCAATGATATTGTAATAGCGTTGTATGGTGACAGATGGGAGCTACACTTGTGGTGAGGAGAGCATAATGTATAGAGAAGTTGATTCACTATTTTGTGTACCTGAAACTAATGTAACACTGTGTGTCAACTCTGTTCAAATGAAAAAAATTTTAAAAAAGAATAGAAAGTGATGTAGCATGCACTATTCTATATAGAATATGAATCTTGGAATTGGTGATGTGCTACCTAATTGTCCTTTGTGTAAAATTTAGGATGAGCCTCTTTTTTCATTCACTCATATCAGTTAATTTGTTCCATTCAGCTACTTACATCTGGTGGTAAAATTTTGTTTATATTTAGTTAGTCTGCTAAATGACTGCTAAGTGATTTAATATTCACAGACACCTATAGATAGGGAGATTGTTCTATTTATATTCAGAGAGGTCAAACCTTTAGGACAGTTAAAGTTTAAAGAAACATGAAATACGAAGTGTGTTGCTTCGTTTGCACATTTTTAGTGAATTTGAATATTTCATTAAAGTTGACAGCTTTGTACATATCTAGGTCTCCTCAGTGGTTTTTTGTGAGTAACAAACTTCATTTTATATATATATGTATTTTCTTCTTCTTTACAGTTTTTACGGAGGCAAATTTCAACTATGGGCCAATGTTGTTTCTGCATTCCAATTTGATAATGAGCCTTAACATTATACCATTTCATTCCATTAAAAGAGTAAAAATACCTACTTCCAAAGCAAATGGCTCATAAAGTAATCTGAGTGATGGAGAAAGAACAGCTCCCAGGCCGAAATGAAAATATCTTTCATCACAGATGAAGTAGAATCACAGAAGACCTCCATCTGTAGCTGCTTTTGACAGTTTTCTTAAATAAAAATCCCCTTGGGTCCCTTGCAGTATGTTTGACCACTGAGGTTTTAGAGCCTAAAACATGATTAAATTTACAGTCGGGGCGGTCACAAAGAGAGCCCTACATTTTCTTCAGATTGGAGGGAGGCCGGCATTCTATCATGCCTACTCCATTGGTTCCCCTTAGCCTAATACATTTCTTTAAAATATTACCCTACAAACGTTTAGATATTTTTCCTTCAAATAAAAACTTTTCTAAAATATACAGTACACAATTTGTTTTGTGAGGTCAGGGTGGTCCGGGGCACCCTAACAAATAATAAAGCAGTCTAGCGTGAAATAAGGAGCCAGGCTTCAGTCCGAATACCAGCTTCCTGGCACAATTACTGTGCCGTATTGCAAAAATCCTCTCACCTTTCTGATCAGAGTTGCTGTGAGGGCTGAGCGCAGAAATATGAGAAAGACCCTTTTTCACCATAAAGCATTATGCAAATAAGAAGTGTTTTCTCCAAATAGGCACCCAAAGGAATGTTCCCGACAAGTTGTCTCTCTTCCAACTGGTTGTCCAAACCATACCTGTATTTCCACTTCTCCAATTTCCTCCCTTCTCCATCTCTTCAAGCATTTTTTAAAAAAGATTTTATTTATTTATTTGAGAGAAAGAGAAGCAGACTCCCAGCTGAGCAGAGAGCCCCATGCGGGGCTCCATCCCAGGACCCTGAGATCACATGACCTGAGCTGAGGGCAGACGCTTCACCAACTGAGCCACCCAAGCACCCTTTCAAGCAGCTTTTAAAATGACAAGTTCTGAGCTGTCACATCACATCCAGGGAAAGGGGGTCAAAAGTCCTTAGAGGCTGTTCCTGAGGAGAGCTTTCCCATAGCCCGAAAATGTTGAATATCATTAAGAAAAATAGCAGGAAAAAAAAAAAAACCCCAGTAAGCAGTCATCGCAGTAATTTGCTCATCCTGGAGGTGTCTGCACCTGGGCTGTTTTTGTAGCTCTGGGCTGTGTGTGAGACAGGAATAATAGGGTTGGAGAAGATGCAGGGAAAAGCAACTCAAATAATGAAGGGGATTAGAGAACACAAGGTGGGGGTGGGGACAGGTCACACATAAAATGACAAGTTTTCTTCATGAAACTGGCTAAGGGAAGTCTCACCCGAGAGCTCTGGGGCTGGCGATCTTTGTGACTGGCACCTGGCCAGGGCAAGCATGCTACAGTTTCTCCTCAAGTGGCCTCAGCCTTGGCGCTGAAGTTTTGTTCTATTTTTCTCTATGTTGTTCAGCTGAAACGTCCTTAGTCCAACACAGCCACCCTTAGCAGGAGTTTCTCATTATAAGGATGGGTAATGTCAGGATGTCTTTGTGTACCAGTAAGGGGCAGGTGAACTGTCTCATTGAATGAGCCGGAGAGCTCATTACGGTTCATCGTGGTTCTGGGTTGATTCCCCCGCCAGGACAGTTGACTGACTTTGCAGGCTCCATGTGTTTCAACCGAGTTACATACGTCAGAAACACCTCCCGCCCCCCGCCCCGGGGAACTGTGGCGCTATGAGTCATTTAGCACTTAATTTATCTATTGTGTAAAATCAGAATGTCATATGTGTTTCTTTAATACAGAACATGATTGAACAAACAATGAAAATGCATGGGTAAATAGAAAAGTGCTCTTGGTTTTACATTAGTTTAAGTTTCTCGAACAGAAAGGCATTCGACGTTGAACATGCTCAGAGGCCAAGGTTGGCTTTAGTTGGTTGCCAAGAGGCAGAGGCAAATAACCCCTTATGTAAGCATCTCCATTAGGCAAGGCCAACCCCCACTGTTTACAACCCTGCTTCTGCAGCTCTTTACTTACAACATGTAGCTTAGTTAGACCCTTTTCACACTAACCTTGTCATCATACGAATCGCTGCCTATATACAACAGAAAGTAAAAAAATAAATCTTAGCCATTCTTCAAAGATGAATGCTTCCATTCATCTCTCCTCACCCCGTCTAAATATTTTCTCTTATTATTTGCAACAATTACAACCAATGATCCCCACCCCCCTGCTTATTCCCCTAAACCAGACAGAGCTACTGCTGCGACTAGTCAATTCCATGCCTTCGTGTGATTTAGGAAAAGACACCCTCAGAACACAGACCCAGCCCATGAAGAACAGAGGGGGTGGGGGTTGGATATCAGCCCCATTTCCCATCTCATTCTCTCCTGCAGGTGCCCCGGTGCCGTGAATAACAGAGCAGCTGTGAGACCCGTGAAGCTAAACAAGTTGATTTTTGTGCCAGTGCCAATGAGCCGATAATGGCTGTCTAAAAAAAACATGGTGTTGAGAAGGGTTTTGAGGTTGTTTCCAGGCTCAACAGATAAAATGTATCGTAAGCTGTGATGATGTGTCAGGGTTGGGATAATGGCGTAGGTGTGATGGAAATTTGCTCTGTAAGGACTAGAGGCTTCCAGTCTGTCCTGAAGAGGTCTGAGGCTTGGGATAGGCAGAAGCTGGTGTAAAATGTGGGCCTGGACAAGTTATATAATATATAGACTATTAGCTGGCAATGCCCTTGTAATAAAGCATCTGGCTGAGCCAATGTTTCATTAGAACTCTGCTCTACAAAACTATTTCTTGCTTAAATAAATGAACGGCATCTTGGTGTCATTTAATTATTTCTTTTATTGTTTTGAGATTTTATTGTAAAATAATCTTGACACCCCATGTGGGTCTCAAACTTACAACCCCAGGTCAAGAGTCACGTGCTCTACTGACTGAGCCAGCCAGGCACCCCTCATTTTACTGTTTAATGAAAACTTATTTTTACCACCTTTAGCCATAATTCAAAGAAGGAAGCTTCAATCTCTTCCTCATTAACTCTTAAAACGGATCGTGTTGTTTCTGGCCTTGTCCCCTTACTGATCTACCCTCTACATGACAGCTGGAGTGACCCTTGTACAAAGCCACTCTTTTGCTTAAAAATCTCCAGTGGCTAACGGTCACAGTAAAAGACAAAGTCCTGGGCGCCTTGAGTGATTCAGTTGGCTAAGCATCCAACTTTTGATTTTGGCTCAGGTTGTGATCTCAGAGTTGTGAGAAAGAGCCCTGTGTCGGGCTCCATGCTGGGTGTGGAGCCTGCTTAAGATTCTCCCTCTCCCTCGCCCCTCCCCCCCCCACTCTCTCTCATTCTCCCCACCCTCCTCCCCGCCAAGAGACAAAGTCCTGACCTTATTCTGTAAGGCCTCATAGGAAGGCTCTGCATCTCCCTCCCCATGACATTCTCTCCTGCTAGTTCCACTGAGCTTCAGTCACATTGACCTTCTTGCTTTTCCTAGATAAAACTAGGCTTTTGCATAGATGTTCCCTTTGTTGGAATACGTGATACCAGACATAAGCATGACTTTCTTCCTTCCGTATTTAAGGTCCTGCTCAAATGGCACTTTCTCACTGAGGCATCATCTGAGTTTCTCCCGTCCTCATTTCTTATCTTCTTTTAAAAAAGATTTTATTTGGGGTGCCTGGGTGGCTCAGTTGGTTGGGCGACTGCCTTCAACCCAGGTCATGATCCTGGAGTCCCAGGATCGAGTCCCACATCGGGCTCCCTGCTCAGCGGGGAGTCTGCTTCTCCCTCTGACCCTCCCCCGCCCCGTGCTCTCTTTCCTCTCTCTCATTCTTTCTCCCAAATAATCTTTAAAAAATAAAGATTTTATTTATTTATTTGAGAGAGAGGGTGTGCACAAGCAGGGGGGAGGGGCAGAGGGCAGAGGGAGAATCAGACTCCCTCCTGAGCAGGGAGCCCGATATGGGACTCGATTTTAGGACCCCAGGATCACGACCTGAGCTGGTGAGACACTTAACCTACTGAGCCATCCAGGTGCCCCCCATCTTCCTTCCTTTCTGAATTTTTCTCTGTAGTGCTAACAATCAAGTGACATGCTATATGATTTCCTCATTTCTTTGTATTCCGTGTGCATCCCTTTCCCCAGCTGAAATGTCAACTCCGTGAAGATAAGGGCTTTTCTCTTGAACAGTGCATGGCACATACTAGGTGCTCGGGATTTATTTTTGGAATGAATTAAAGCTGCTCTCTCTGCAGCCACTCCCCCAACTTTAGAACTTTCACTTTCCCGTGGAATCCTTTGGTGCCTCATGAAATATTTCTTCCCCAAGTCCTATCTGCCTGAATAAGTTTTCCTAAGTGGCAATCTCTTACTTTCGTTCATGTACAATTTTCTGGCCACTTGTGCAGCCCTCCCAAGGGCCTGAAGTCCTTTCATACCAGACCCAATTTATTGACAAGATTCCTTTTTCTCATTTCTTCCCTCAAAGTAGTCTCTACATACATCTTGCCTCCCAGGCCTAGAGTGGGGCTGATTGTCACTTTGTAAAACCTCAGCATATTTAAACTACAAATTTACATGAACAATTGTATTCTTGCTTCCACAGATGGGTGCATGCTATGATTAGGCTTGTCCGATGTAGCCACCCCTTCCCATAATAAAGGATGTCCAGTTAAATATGGCAGGGAATATACTTCTACTAAAAATTATTTTTTGTTTATCTGAAATTCTAATTTCATGGGGCATTATGTATTTTACCTGGCAACTCAACTGTAAGGGACATAGATATTGTTGAAAGGGCAGTTTTAACTGGACTATTTTCTAGAAAAACCGTATCCAAGAGTGAATGTTAGCAAACTCTACAAAGCATAACAGATGAGATATACATACACTATTTCCCTATCCTCAAGAATACCAGAAATGTGGGAGTACTCCCTTGAAATTTATAGAAGTGGTTTTGAAATTTTTAAGAAATTGAAAAGCTTTACCCAGTAATAAATATATGGAATTTATTACTTCCAGGAAGAGATCTAGCCAGAAAATTTCTGAAAGAGATGTTTGAAAAGTTTTAGATATGTTCATGTACAGTAGTTGAAATCAAATAAAAATGATAAAACACCTACTATATTCTGGGAATTCATGATCCAGAGTTGAAGACACTGTCCCTGCACTCAGTCTACTAGTAATACAGATGTAATTCAAAATGACAATATAGTATTTGAAGAAAAATAAAAATAAATAATAAAGTACAAGTGTAGTGGAGTGGAAAAAGCATGGTTAATTATCTGAACTGGGGAAAGATGGGGAGTGCCTGGCTGGCTCAGTTGGTAGAGTGTGCGACTCTTGGTCTCAGGGTTGCAGGTTCGAGCCCCACGCTGAGTGTAGATATTACTTAAAAAATAAAATCTTTAGGGGCACCTGGGTGGCTTAGTCAGTTGGGTGTCTGCCTTTGGCTCAGGTCATGATCCCAGGGTCCCGGGATTGAACCCCACATCTGGCTCCCTGCTCAGCGGCGGGTCTGCTTCTCCCTCCCTCTCTCTCTCAAATAAATAAAATCTTTTAAAAAAATCTTAAAAAAAAAATAAAGTGGGGGAAGATGAGAAAAAGGGAAAAGTTCTCTAATAGATGACCCTGAACAGGTACAGTTTCTCTACAGTGAAACGCATTTAAATACAATTTGCTGAGTTTTTATTTCATTTGTATAGGTTTATTGAGGTCTAATTCACATAGATTAAATTTTATCCTTTTTAGGTATAAGGTCCTATAAATTTTGACAGACTTACTCAGTCATAGAACCACCCCCACAATCAAGATTTAGAGTATTTGAAAGTTGCTAAGAGAGCACATCTTAAAAGTTCTCACCAGGCAAAAAAAGGTAACTATGTGGAATGATGGATGTATCAACTAATGTCATGTCACTGTCTAATCGTCCATCAAATCGTCACATTGTACACCTTAAATATATACAATGTTATATGTTTATTATATTTCAATAAAACCAGAAAAAATATCTAAAATAAAGAGTATTTTGTCTACCCAAAAGAGTTCTTTCATGCCTTTTTGTATTAGTTCTCTATTGTTGCCAAAAGAAATTACCACCAACTTAGTGGTTAAAACAACACCTGCTTATTTTCTCACACTTCTGTGTCAGAAGTCCAGGATGGTGTGGGGGGCTCTTTGCTCAGGGTCTCACAAGGCTGATATCAAAGTGTTGTCCAGGGTAAGTTCCTTTTTGGTCTGAGGAAAAACGTCTGCTTTCAAGCACATCCAGGTGATTGGCATTATTCCTTCCCATGTGGCTCTAGGACTGAGGTCCTCATTTCTTTGGCATTTGACTCCCTCTGTCTTCATTCAAGGCAGCAACAAGAGAGTTGAATCCTTCTTGTGCTTTGAATCTCTCTTCCTCTTCTGCTTTTAAGGGCTCATGTGATCACATTAGGCCTACCTGGATAATCCAGATTTTTCTTGTTATTTTAAGGTTAACTGATCAGTTACCTTAATTACATCTGCAAAGTCCTTTTTGCCATGTAACAGAACACATTCATGGGTGTCAAACCAGGGCTGAAGATCATGGAGGTCAAAATTCAGTTTCTCCCAACTTCTGTATCAATCCCTTAGTTCCATTCCAGCTTTTGGCAACCTCTGATATGATTTCTGTCCCTATTGTCTTAAATGGCATATAAATAGAATCATACAGTATATACTATAGTGTTTTGAGTCTGGCTTTTTCTTACTCAGCCTAAGACCCTTGAGATCTAACCACAGTATTGCATGGATAAACAGTTCCTTCTTATTGCTGGTTAGTATTTCATTGTATGGATATATCAGGTTGTTTCACCTGTGGTCTAGCCACAAATGCAGTCTAAGAATATGAGGAGTGGTTACATTTGGTTTAGGGGAACAGGGAGAGAACTGAAGCTAGGACCCTCTCAGTGATCTCAAATTGCAAGTAGATTCATACATTCAGGGGATGACCTGATCCTAGGAGACAGTCTATAATAAATAAGTTTTACAAATAAGAAAAGAGAAGTTCCAAGAATTTAACTAATTGGCCCAAATCACATAGCTGGTCAGTGCCTGAGGCTAGACTTAAACTTACGTCTGTCTGATAATAATTCAATTAGCGATTCCCAACTATTTTTTGATATGATAAAAGCTATGGATCTATTCCCAGGAAAATAAACTTATGCGAATGAGTACCAGCCCCAGTTTAGGAAAACCCTGCCCCGGGGTGCTATTTCTAGCTCTGTGGGTACTTTGGATTGATTTCTCCCCAAACACAGGACTAGATCTTCTTCAGACTCCTTACGGTTCTAAAGAGGGGGAGGCCAGGGAATGTCATTTGCTAATGAAGGCACATCTTCTGCTCCTGAACCCAATGGGATATTTTGATGGGTTCGCAGTGGTCGCTAAATTTTTTTTAAAGATTTTATTTATTTATTTGACAGAGAGAGACACAATGAGAGAGGGAACACAAGCAGGGGGAGTGGGAGAGGGAGAAGCAGGCTTCCCGCCGAGCGGGGAGCCCGATGCGGGGCTCGATCCCAGGACCCTGGGATCATGACCTGAGCCGAAGGCAGACGCTTCACCGACTGAGCCACCCAGGCGCCCCTAAACTTTTTCTTAAGAGGCCAGAAAATAAATATTTCAGGCTTGCTTGTATATGGTCTCCGTGAGAACTACTCATCTCTGCAGTTGTAGACCATATGTAAGTGAATGAACGAGCCTGGCTGTGTTCCAATAAAACTTTATTTATAAAACTTGGTTGTGGGCCAGGGCACCTGGGTGGCTCAGTTGGTTAAGCGTTTGCCGTCTGCTCAGGCCATGATCTTTGGGTCCTGGGATCCAGCCCTGCGTCGGGCTCCCTGATCAGTGGGGAATCTACTTCTCTCTCTCCCTTTGCCCTGCCCCCCTCCCCTGCTAGTGCTGTCTCTCTCTCTCAAATAAATAAATAAAATCTAAAAAAAAAAAAAAAAAACCCAGCAACTTGGTTGTGGGCCTTCAGGCCATAGTTTGCTGAGCCCCCAGATTAGAGAGTGCCTAGCTCCGTGGTAAATTATATATATATATATATATGGTAAATATATGTGTGTGTGTGTGTGTGTGTTTGTACCCTCCCACACATTTATCTCTAATCCCCTAAGGCCAATCATAGTCACTCCTAGTGATAAGATAAACGCACAGACTATTACTGCAGGTGGCATAATTGGAGCAGGAAGACCTTGTTTCAAATTCTGTCATTTACTGCCTTGTGTGACCTCGATCCTGTTACTTTAACTGAGTGGGAGTGAGCAAAATGGAATATACCTGTCAAATGAGTATGGGTTGCCGGGCAGGGCTGCCGGGAAGCACATGGTGTGTATTCAGTAAGGCCTGATAAACTGAACTGCTCGATGCATTTCACCTCCCTGTCCCTATTCTCTGTCTTCTGACCCATCCCATCAGAACATAGGGCCCCATCTTCAGCTTGAATGGTGTTGACTCTAGAAGTCAGGCCCAGCTGGCTGGGCACAGCAGGAGGTTTGATAAGGCATAAACCTTAAGAGGCCTCCAGGGAAATAAATCATCCAGGGGCGCCTGGGTGGCTCAGTTGGTTGGGCGACTGCCTTCGGCTCAGGTCATGATCCTGGAGTCCCGGGATCGAGTCCCGCATCGGGCTCCCTGCTCGGCGGGGAGTCTGCTTCTCCCTCTGACCCTCCCCCCTCTCATGCTCTCTCTCTCTCTCATTCTCTCTCTCAAATAAATAAATAAAATCTTTAAAAAAAAAAAAAGAAAGAAATCATCCAAGTGTAAAGGGAGCCCTGTAACCTGATTGCCAGTGTTAGGGGCAATTTTGCTAGATTGTAAGCCCAGCACAGTGTCTGCCACAGATATCATCTGGCCCGGCCCGCAGAACTCATGCCTGAATCCTACAGCAGAGGATCTCTAATAAAAGAACAAGTGAAAATGAAAAGAACTTTATTGTAGTGTGTCAGCAACCTCCGTGCCAACCGTTTTGGCAGCACCCGAGGTGCTTGCACCACTGGCTTCTGCATCGTTTTTACTGGGCACTGATAGCGAGTGCATGGACACTGGTTGGCCACGGGTCATACCCTTGGCAGCACCAGGAGGAGTCTTGCTTTTGAGGGCCACTGGCCATGACAGCATCTACACACAAGGCTGTAGAAGAAAAGAAGAGAGTGGGAGCTCTGTGGTGACCATGAGTACCAGATCCTAGAAAACTTGCGAGATGTCTTTCTGGTTTCCCAGAGCGCCACTTTTTTTTTTTTTTTTTTTGGCGGAGGGGGAAGGGCAGGTGAGAGGACATATAGGAATGTGTGGGTATGGAATGGGGAGCGAAGTTCCTAGAGAGTGCGTGGGATTGGAGCCGGAAAACATTGACTTGTGATTTTCCCTTTTTTTTTGCAAAGCTAGTGTGATCATGGAAACCCAGGTGCAGAGCAGTAATATTTACTCTCTCTGAAGCACCTGTATTTCATAATCCTCTGACCTTGGGATGCGGATTTTTCTCCCAGCAGCATCTTTCCTCGTGTGGCTTTCCTCCCTAAAGACTCCTCTTCATGTCTTTTTTTATCCAAAGGTTCATTTTTAGCCCGATTTTTTTCTAAGGTGTAGTATCTTAGATTCAGGCATAGGCCCTATAGGCTATATGAGGCGAGTCGTGGGGCGCCTGGGTGGCTCAGTTGGTTAAGCGGCTGCCTTCGGCTCAGGTCATGATCCTGGAGTCCCGGGATCGAGTCCCACATCGGGCTCCCTGCTCAGCGGGGAGTCTGCTTCTCCCTCTGACCCTCTTCCCTCTCGTGCTCTCTGTCTCTCATTCTCTCTCTCTCAAATAAATAAATAAAATAAAATCTTTATATGAGGCGAGTCGTTCTCAAACTTGTTCAAGTGTCAGGAGGACTTGGGAATCATGGTGCTCTCTGTGGGGCTTTGACAAATGGCTTTTTTTTTTTTTTTCATTTGATTCCGTCACTTAAGGAGAAGAATAAACTAAGAGCAGTATCCCAGCACCGGCCATCTGGGGCCACTTAACTATGTACCAGGCACTCTGCTAGTTCCTTTACCGGCACAGCCTTACCCACCTCTCCCTATAACCCTATGTCCTGTGTGCTGTGTGAAGATGGGGGCTGGGGGACATTCAGAGACTTGAGCAGGGTCACACAACCAGGAAGTGACAGAAACCGAATTGGCATACTGCGTTTCAAAGTTTGTGTCTACTGCCTCCCCTTATGAATCATCTTGCTAATAGACAACATGATTAGATGACAAGTGGACAGTATAAAATACATCCTCCAGAGTATGGATTCAAGCTCACCAGTGAGCTGATGAATACAAATGTTTGGCTGAGTATTCTATTAATGCTCCTTTGCACACCATAGCAACAGTCGTCTTGTCCCCTCGGGCTTGTTTATAGTAATTAGCTGTACTTCCTTATCTCTCTGAGGTTCATTTAAAAAGCACCAGTTGACATCAAATGATGTATTGTTTGCCATTAGCAGCTAATAGGAGAAGGAAAAGAGAATTGGTCTTCTTAAGGGTGCACTTTTGATTACTTCAAGAAACTGTTCTTTGAATACCAACTTATTTTAATCCTTCATTTTCAAATCCCTTCACAAAACTTGAGATCTTCACAGTTTGAAAGAGCAGAGTGTTGGAGATGTTAACTAGGAGGGTGCCTGAGACTTTTCTTTTAACACACTTTCCTTGGCCAAAATGCCAGGACTTCTCAAGTAATAGAATATTCCCTCCCGCTTTTTTAAAAATTTATTCATTCAAGACACAGAGATACAGAGAGAGAGAGAGCATGAGCAGGGGGAGAAGCAGAGGGAGGGGGAGAAGCAGGCTCCCCGCTGAGCAGGGAGCCCAATGCGGGGCTCAGTCTCTGAGATCATGACCTGAGCCGAAACCAAGAATAGAATGATTAACCAACTGAGCCACCCAGATGCCCCCTTGTCGTCTTAGTTTCAACCTCCTTCACCCTCAAGCCAACCAGGCAACTATGAAGCTCCTGGTAACTACAGAAAAACAGGTCTTTGTGACTGGATTTTAGGCATAAGCCTAAGAGTCTAGACCAGTTAGAACATAGCCGCTGTCCTGACAGCCCAGTTGGACTGCTCTCCTCCAAACATCCTGAATAAAACTTTTCTTAGGATAAAATGGAGCTCCATAGACAATACAGATGGTTCTTGGGAGGCACGAGTCATCACATCAGTGCATAATGTCCTTGGTGCATAATATCAAAGAAACAAGCCTCTGAGGTCTCGGACCATTGCATGTGCACCGAAACCCCAAGAAGAGAGAAGGGGTGTTATAGGGAATGTTTGTTTTTTTTTTAATAAAGATTTTATTTATTTATTTGAGAGAGAGAAAGAGAAAGCACAGGCGGGGGGGGCTGGCGGCACAGAGGGAGAAGCAGGTTCACCACTGAGCAGTGAGCCCAGCACGGGTCTCAATCCCGGGACCCTGGGATCAGGAGCAGAGCCAAAGGCAGACACTTAACTGACTGAGCCACCCAAGTGCCCCAGGGCATGTCTGTTTTTTAACCTAGCACTTTAAAGGCGCCTGGGTGGCTCAGTTGGTTTGGCATCTGCCTTCGGCTCGGGTTATGATCCCAGGGTCTGGGATGGAGTCCCACATCAGGCTCCCCGCTCGGCTGGGAGTCTGCTTCTCCTTCTGCCCTTTCCCCCTGCTTGTGATCTCTCTAATAAATAAGTAAAATCTTAAAAAAAAAAACAAAAACACAAACCCAGCACTTAAAAAAAAAAATTCAAGCAAAAAATAAATAAATACAAAAATTAAAAAAAATTAAAAAATTAAAAATCTCAAGGAGTGAATTAAAAATCTTATTTTTCAGTGCAAAGATTCAGGTGTGGTGGGGTCATAAAGTATTGGTTTAAATTATTTCAGGGGAACCTAACGTGTCAGAAAAAAAAATATGTGAAAACAGGCTAATTGAAATACAAAGTTCTCCCCAGGGAAAAGTTAAATACCAATGGCATCTTATCTGGATGGTTCCAATCTTGTCAAAGTTGCTGCCCAGTGAGAATGACTCTCTTTCACAATGGCTTGCTACACTGAAGCATCTTTTGTTAAGCTGAAAGTACTTTACCAAAAAGTCTCCTTTAAATGAAATTTCTAAAAGACCATTCAGAAGAAAAAGCAGCAGCTAGACATTTGTGTTTAGCAGTTTTCTTTTTAGATTCTTGAAACTGTGATCAGATGCCTAGGCTTCGTGCCAAATTATGAAGACTGAGCTTCTGTGAATGACAACGTAGTCGTAGAAACTACTCTCTCGAGTCCATATTTGGCCCTGACCTTTCACCTTTTTGCCAGGTCAGCGTTTTCAGCTGTCTGTAGCAGTCCTTGAGTTTCTCGAATTTGGGTCTCCTCGAACCCTTTATTTAAAAATAAACTCATCCTTTTCTCAGCTTTCTCTTCCTCTTGAGGGTATTCATCTATGTTTCCCACCTCGAAATCTTGGTGTCATCTTAGACACACATCTTCCTTCCATTACATAGGTGCCGATTGAGCATCTACCATGAGCCACGTACTGTGCACAGTGCTAGGGCTGGGTACCAGCTCTCCGGGGGTTCTATACTCAGATTATTATAATTTTTTCTATACTCAGACTCTGAGTTGTACTGTTACCTGATTTACATGAAGGCACATAGAAAACAATAAATTATGATATTGCTAATGTTGTTGTTGTTGTTGTTGTTTAATGTGTTAGATTCATCTTCTTCTCTACTTTCCACTGTCTAAATCCTGGTTTTTTAAAACCCGATGCTTAAGATATCCTAATAGCTTTTCCTTGTCTTCAAAGAGCATCAGTGGTTATATGTGATGATTTTAGTCTTGTTATTTAGTCAGCTTGCTAAATTTGCTACGTTTAGGCGTAACTTTACGGGGTTTTAGAAACATTATTATCTCCATCCGTCTTGTGTCAGATTCTGCAGAAGCAGGGATTTGGTTGCAGGTGATGTCGAGGGAATGCTCTTTAGGAAACTTTGCCTGGAAGGGAGTGAGAAAAGCAGGACAGGGAAGGGAAAAGAACTAGGAAAAGATGTGGTCTCAGAGAAGTCCAGCCTTGGTCTGGCCCACGAAGTTAGGGCTCTGGAGTATAAAGCACACCACAGACCTGTCCTCACTTGAAGAGGTCAGCCCTTTATGCCTCTATCAGTGGTTCAGAAGGAACGGGACCCCCCCCCCCCCAATGTGGGACATAACTTCCTGGAAGAGGCAGCTCTTGACAAGCAGAGGGCAGTTCCGCAGGAAAGGGGGCCAAGAGTTAGAGGTTAGCAGCCAACTCTTTAGCAGCCACGATCGGCCACGCTGGTGAGATCTGGCAGGGATGCTAACAGACCTGTCTGTATCATTCGTTTTCAAACTTTAGTATCTATCAGAACTACCCCGTGGGCTTATTAAATCAGAGACTGCTGGGCCCCAAACTCAGAGTTTCTGCTTCATTTGGCTTGCCTGATGTGAACCCAAGAATTTGAACTCATATCAAGTTCCCAGGTAATGCCAATGCTGCTGGTCTCAGGATCACGCTTTGTGAAGCACTGCTCTATAGAGAATAATGTCTCATAATGAACATTCAATCCACCTTGATGAATTTAATTAAATCCTGCATAGGAGTGCCAGATAAAATATAGATGCCTAGTTAAACTTGAATTTCATATAAATAACAAATCATGTATAGTATAAATATAACTATTATATATATTTATATGTAATATAAGTATAATGTAAATACAAAGTATATATAAATATGTCCCAAATATTGTATGGGACATACTTATACAAAAAATTGTTTATATGAAATTCTCATTTACATTTAAATCTATTTGCTAATTCTGGCAATGTGAATCCTACATCTTCATGAGTGTAAATGTAGAAAAAATGTTGTGTCGAGATTGGTGTACTCCTGATGAAAATAAAAGTAATGAATGCCATCAACAAAATGAAAAGGCAACCTACTAAATGGGAGAAGAGATTTCCAGATGATAGATCTGATAAGGGGTTAGTATCCAGAATATATAAAGAACTTACCCAACTCAACACCCCCAAAAAGCCAAAAACAATCTCATTTAAAAATGGGCAGAAGACTTGAATAGACATTTTTCTAAAGACATACAGATGACCAAAAGACACATAAACAGATGCTCCACATCACTCATCATCAGAGAAATGCAGATCAAAACCACAATGAGATGTCACCCTACACCTGCCAGAATGGCCAAAATCAAAACAACAACAAATCACAAGTGCTGGCGAGGCTGTGGAGAAAAGGGAAGCCTCTTACACCGCTGGTGGGAATGTAAATTGGTGCAGCCACTGTGGAAAACAGTATGCAGGTTCCTCAAAAAATTAAAAATAGAACTAGCATATGATCCAGTAATTTCTCTACTGGGCATTTGCGCAAAGAAAATGAAAACACTAATTTGAAGATATATGTGCCTCTATGTGTACTGCAGTATTATTTATAGTAGCCAAGATATGGAAGCAGCCCAAGTGTCTATCGACAGATGAATGGATAAGGAAGTGGTATATATATGCAACGGAGTATTATTCAGCCATAAAAAAGAATGAGATCTTGCCATTTGCGACAACATGGATGGATCTAGAGGGTATTATGCTAAGTGAGATAAATCAGATAGAGAAAGACAAATATCATACAATTTCATTTATATGTGGAATCTAAAAAACAAAACAAACCAAACAAAAAACAAAACAGACTCATAAATACAGAGATCAAACTGGGTGGTTGTCAGAGGGGAGGTGGGTGGGTGGATGGATGAAATAGGTGAAGGGGATTAAGAGGTATACACTTCCAGTTATAAAATAAGTAAGTCACAGAGATGAAAAGTACAGCAGAGGGAATATAGTCAATAATACTGTAATGATGTTGTATGGTGACAGATGGTAACTATATTTATCAGCATTGAGTAATGTATAGAATTGTTGAATCACTATGCTGTACACCTGAAACTAATATGACATTGTCAACTATAAGAATAAAAATTTAAAAATAAAATAAATTAATTAATGGAAAAAGTAGAAAATAAAAAATTTATTTTTTAAATTTTTTTAAAAGATTTTATTTATTTATTTGACAGAGAGAGACACAATGCGAGAGGGAACGCAAGCAGGGGGAGTGGGAGAGGGAGAAGCAGGCTTCCCGCGGAGCAGGGGGCCCGATGCGGGGCTCGATCCCAGGACCCTGGGATCCTGACCTGAGCCGAAGGCAGACGCTCAACAACTGAGCCACCCAGGTGCCCCGAAAATAAAAAATTTAAAATTGGTGAGAAATGACCAGTATGTGATGGGATGACTTCTGTGATAGAAACAATTATGAATGTTAAAGAGCAAGTTATGGAAGATGTAAGAAGTTCTGTGCTTTTGTGATCCACAAAAGTCAGGGAGAGGAGCTACAATTTTTTAAAGAGATTATTTATTTGAGAGAGAGAGAGAAGGAGCCTGGGGGTGGAGGGGCAGAAGGAGAGGGAGAGGATTTCCAGCAGACCCCCCACTGAGCATGGAGCCTGACCCCGGGCGGGGGGGGGGGGGGGGGGGGCTGCGTCCTATGACATTGAGATCATGACCTGAGCTGAAACGAAGAGTCGGATGCTTAAATGACTCAGCTGCCCAGGTTCCCCAAGGAGCTGCAAATTAATTGAGGAAATGGAAATCTTGTGAATGTGGGACTGAGGGCCCAGCATCAGTGTCATATGCCTACTAGTGTAATATTAATTGAGGAGAAGGCTAGTTTAGATGTTTTTTGAAAAACTCAGAAGCTAAGCATGGTAAAAATGCTGTGGATGAAAATTTTTTCTTTATGCATTGATTCAATCTGATGATCCTATTTTAATACTACAGTCCCCACCTTGTACCTTCCACCCTGGTGCTCCCAATCTCTCTGACCCTGCTTTATCTTTTCTTTTCCTATAGCACATATTTCCTTACAATACATAACCTACCTATTTATAATGTTTCTTGTCTGTTCCCCCCTGCTGGAATATAAGCTCCATGAGGGCGAGGATCTTTACTTTGTTCACTGGTATATCTATCCAATGAACAAAGTATGTGTCTCTGACACATACTAAGTACAGTTGACCCTTGAACTCAGGGATTAGGTGCCGACCCCCGCCCCTGGCAGTTGAAAAATCTGCCCATAACCTTATACTCCCCCGAAACTACTAATAGCCCAATGTTGACCAGAAGCCTTACCAGTAACATAGAGTTCCTTAACATGTATTTTGTATGTTATATGTATTATATACTGTATTCTTATGATAAAGTAAGCTAGAGAAAAGAAAATATTATTAAGGGAATCATAAGAAAGAGAAAATACATTCCTAGTACTACACTGTATTTTTGTGGGTTTTTTTTTCTTGAGAGGAAGAAAGAGAGAGAGAGGAGGGGGAGAGGGAGAGGGAGAGAGAGAGAGAAATTTAAGCAGGCTCCACACCCAGTGCAGAGCCTGGGGAGGCTTGACCTCATGACCCTGAGATCATGACCTAAGCTGAAGTCAAGAGTCGGAAGCTTAACTGACTGAGCCACCCAGGCACCCCTGAGGACTTTGAATTTACACAGGAAAGTGAGATCAGGTGGTGAAGGGCTAACACAGTTGCTGGAGTTCTTGGAGATACCAGCTACTGTTGAGATCATAGGGGTTTGGCGTTGGGAGAAGGTATTTCTCTTAACAGATTTTCAGTGTATTCAAAACTGGCCTATTTGGGGGAAAGATGCCTGATAGAACATATCAACAAGGAGACATGTGTATTTGGTTTCTGAGCTGAGAAGGACAGCCCCACGCTGACTTTACCTTTGGCAGAAGGTTCTGGAGCATAAACCACACAGCCGTTGCTGCTTGCTGTAGAGGCAAGGGAAAAGCCTTTTGAAGCTCTTACCAATCTCTCGCTAGGGGCCCCTTCCAAACGGGGCCAGCTTGCGGGGGAGGCGGGGTGGTGGAGGGGGTGTCACCTTCTTGGTGAGCAGCTCCTATCAGTGCCAGGCAATTCTCCAGAGAACAGAGGCAGCTGTGAGCCCTCAGCCCCCGACACTCACAGCAGCTGCTTATAACTGTTTCCAGGGACGGCAACCTTAAGCCTCTCTTGACTTCTGAACACATCAACTTATAGCTCTTTTGAATTTATCCTCTCCTTAACTATAGGAGTATTTGTATTCAGGCAAAGGGAGGAGAGAAGGTCCTGTTGGAAGTTTAAATTAGGAGAGGGGAGGCAGGTGTAGCTGAAACAGGGCTCAGTGGGAATGAAGGGGCAGGTGGGGAGGGGGGTTAACGGGAGAAGTGGGTGGGAAAGATGGTCCCGTGGATGGCCTGGAAAGAGTCCTTGTTTCTGGCTTGCAAAGGGAATAAATTAGTGACACAGTGGCTCCAGTTTGCTTCATCCTCGGAAACTCTTGAGGCCAAGAACCACCCAAGTTGCAGGTGGGTTTAAGCAGCCCCTAGTTAATTCTCCATTTTTGACAGTGGTCTTCAAATGTTTTCACTTGCATAGCCTCTAAAGGAATTTTGGAAAAACTATATGCCCCGTAACCTAACGTTTACACCTAACAACTTTTTATTTTTTTAAAGATTTTATTTATTTATTTGTTAGAGAGAGACAGCCAGAGAGGGAACACAAGCAGGGGGAGTGGGAGAGGGAGAAGCAGGCTCCACGCAGAGCAGGGGAGCCAATGTGAGGCTCGATCCCAGGACTCTGGGATCATGACCTGAGCCGAAGGCAGACGTTTCACTGACTGAGCCACCCAGGCGCCCTCTAACAACTTTTTATGGAGGCATTTATGAAAGTTCAAATATTGTGAATGATGTAATTTCTGGCATATTGCAAATATTGACATTAAGAAATAAAACTGTCACATCCCTCTTTGAAATGTATTAAGTGGAACCAAATACCATAGCGGTTTGATATCCACCATGATCCACTTAAAAGATACACGAACAAACTCCTTTTGAACAGTCAGAAATTTTATATCCGACCTTTTTCTCTTGAACTCTTTTCATTCTACCCCAATCCTAATGCAATATGTTTTTATTCTTGGAAGTCTTTGATCATCACGACCTAATTTCTTCCATAAAAGCATGTATAAACTCACATTGTGAAAAATGCTCATTTCCTACGACTGTCAGGCTTTTGAGCCTTTGGCACTGTTTTCATTATAACCAGTAGTACACAACTGATTAAGATAACACAAATATAAAACTTTATAATTAATGAACATAAAATAGAGTATTATTGAGAATGTATCACTTAAGTGGTAGAAGAGGATTTTTTAAAAATGTAGTTCATTTATCTGTGGATGAATGTTGCTTATTTTTAGAATGAGACCCAGTTCCGCATTTTTTTAAATAAAGATTTTATTTATTGGAGAGAGGGAGAGTGCATGTGAGCGAGTGGGGAGGGGAAGGATAGGGAGGGGGAAAGAATCTCAAGCAGACTCCGTGCTGAGCGTGAGGCCGATGGGGCTCGATTCCACGACCTGACCATGACCTGAGCCAAAACCAAGAGTCGGATGCTCAACTGATTGAGCCACCCAGGCGCCCCCCGAGTTCAGCATTTTTAACAGAGAAAAGTGTTTAGAAATCTTTTTTTACATAACTGGATGGGAATGAATGGAATTTGGTTAAAATAATATCACTCAATTTAGCACTTTTTGAATAATATTTCAAAAAATTACTTAATGATGTATCATCAAAATTGTATGTAATGATCTATGAAATGACAACTTGGTTAAGCCCTCTTCTGATTCTGTTGATAGCAAGGCATTAAAAACTACTAGTCTTTATAAAAGTATTTGTTATCTCATCATCAAAGTAATGCACTTTCTCAGTATCTATACCAATATTTCCAGTGGTGCCTTTGTCTGGTCTCCAGGTTTTTTTCACCTTGGATACCAAGGTAAGCCTTGAGATGAATTAGAGACATGTCTTTCTTTAAAAGAAGGACAAGGGAGGGTGGAAAGGAGAACCATCAGGTATGTTCTCATGCAGATCAAGTTTAGGAAAGAGTACAAAATAGAAGTTACAAATCTGGTAATTGGTTAAAAACAAACACACAACAAAACCTGCCTATGTGTCTCTTTAAAGTCTGCCTGTGTCCTAGAAGTATGTGCTGTTTGAACAACTTTGACCCATAAAACAGAATAATATGAAAAGCAGGGATTGGAGTAGGGAGGAAGGCATTATCCCTACTGACCCCATCCAGACACTATAATATACACTTTTAAAAGAGTCAGTGTTAGGGCCCCTGGGTGGCTCAGTCGTTAAGCATCTGCCTTTGGCTCAGGTCATGATCCCGGGGTCCTGGGATCGAGCCCCACATCGGGCTCCCTGCTCCGTGGGGAGCCTGCCTCTCCCTCTCCCTCTGCTGCTCCCCCTGCTTGTGTTCCCGCTCTCGCTGTGTCTCTCTCTGTCAAATAAATAAATAAAATCTTTTAAAAAAATAAAAGAGTCAGTGTTGAGGGGCACCTGGGTGGCTCAGTTGGTTAAAAATCCGACTCTTGTTTTCAGCTCAGGCTGGGATCTCAGGGTCATGAGATGGAGCCCCACGTTGGGCTCCATGCTGAGTGTGGAGTCTGCTGAAGTTTCTCTCTCCCTCTCCCTCTCCCTCTGCCCCTTCTCACCTCTCTCTCTCAAATAAACAAGTAAATCTTTCAAAAAAAAAGAGTCAGTGTGATTGTGGGACCATTGTGATATGGGACCCCAAAACTCATACTCGACCTAGAATTCAACCTGCATACATGACTCGCATCCTTGGGACAAGGCATTCATTTACTTATATTCAGACTAACGTGTAGAGGGCTGGTACGGAGGTGGGGGAGGACTGCAGAAATGCAAGTGACCCTTTGGACAAAGGAACTGAGTACAGTAACGAGAGGATGAGTACCATGAATGAAGTTAGCCGTGTATATGGTTTCCCAGATTCTTCATAACTGCGGGGCTTAAATACATGTCTTTGAAGTGCTTTGGGTAGTATATGGCACACAACTTGGATTCACGGAACAACGGACATACATGAGGCAGCTCACGTAGCTCCTCTGTATGTAGTCTAATGATCACATGAAGCCTTATTCAGTGATCTGGCCTTCAGTAAGTAGACTAAGTTGTGACCCAGCAAATTTTCAACTGGGCTCCGTAAGGATTGATAGGGCAGTGTGCTTCAGAGTTCTGCAGACTATGACATATTTTGTCAAAATTTTAAACTGCCTGAGGAGTCGATTCATCACTTCTGTTTTAAAACATTAAGGTTTAGAGAAAGATTTAGCTGGGAAAAAGTGCTCTGTTGCTGAACACACACACACACACACACACACACACACGTGCATACATGTGTACCCGTCAAGCCATTCACTGAACACATATTTTCACTCATTTGTGCCCTTGCACATGTTGTTTCTTCTGCCTGGGAACATGAAAGTTCATCTTCTCATTAGAGTCTCATCCAACCCTTCCAGAAAATGTTTGCTGTCTCTTTTATTTTTTAAAGATTTTTAAAATTTATTTGAGAGAGAGAGGGAGAGATAGAGACAGTGAGAGATAGCGAGCGAGAGAGAGAGCATGAGAGGGAGAAGCAGGCTCTCCGCTGAGCAGGGAGCCCAAGGTGGGGCTGGATCCCAGGACCCTGGGATCATGACCTGAGCCAAAGGCAGCTGCTTAACCACCTGAGCCACCCAGACATCCCTGCTATCTCTCTCTCTCTCTCTCTTTTTAAAGATTTTATTTATTTATTTGAGAGAGAGAGAGAGAGAGAGAGAGCATGAGTGGGGGGAGGGGGAGGGGCGGAGGGAGAAGCAGACTCCCCGCTGAGCAGGGAGCCCGATGCAGACTGGATCCTAGGACCCTGAGATCATGACCTGAGCTGAAGGCAGATGCTTAACCAACTGAGCCACCCAGGTGTCCCTCTTTTAGGTAGTATTTTGTATTTACTGTTATTATAGAGCTTCCCATGTTGTATCATAACTATATTATTACATATAGTGACAATGCAACTTTCTAAATATTACTTGAATGTGCCTTTTCTTCTCCATTCCCTCTACCAATGTGTTAGTTCAGTGTATCCTCATCTCTCATGTGGATTATTGCAACGGCATCCGATTGTGACTCTTTCCTATCTATTTCTCCATACTGCCACCAGTCTGAAGGTGCTATTCCAATGATATCATGCCCCCACTTACAACATTTGGTGGGTCCCCACTGCCCTCAGTGATAAAGCCCATGGTTATTGGTCTAGTTGAGTTGTCCCTGATTTCTTCCTCAGCTTCTTTTACTCTGCTCCTTACACTTCCCTTGAAAACTCTGTCCCAGCCGTGAGGAATTACTGATAATTCACCCAATAAGCCATGTTATCTCAAGGTTTTGTGCCTTTGTAAATGCTGCCTCCCCTACTTGAGATAGCTGTGCTCTAGTATTTAGTGAAGTTAATTCCCGTAGATCCTTTAGAGCCCCACCTAGATTTCACTTCCTCTAGGAAGCTTTCCTGACACTATGGTATTTTCCTTTCGTGATCCTATAGTTCTCTTCCATCCTTACTTAGCATATTTTATAATTGTCTGTCTCTACCATAAGACTCAAGTCTTGGGGCGCCTGGCCAAATAGGTTAAGCATCCAACTCTTGATTTCAGCTCAGGTTATGATCTCAGGGTCCTGGGATCGAGCCTCACATCAGGCTCTGTGCTCAGTGGGGAGTCTGCGTGAGGATTTCTCTCCCTCTCCCTCTGCCCCTCCCCCTGCTCGCTCTCTCTAAAATACATAAATAAAATCTTTTTAAAAAGTCAAGATTTTATTTGAGAGAGAGAGAGAGAGAGAGAGCATGAGCAGGGGGAGGGGCAGAGAGAGAGGGAAAGAGAGAGAATCTTAAGCAGGCTCCACGCCCAGCCTGACAAGGGACTCCATCTCATGACCCTGAGATCATGAACGGATGCTTAACCGACTGAGCCACCCAGGTGCCCCAAGACTCAAGCCTTAAGGGCAGGGACTATATCTTAATCATCTCTTATCTCTGTTTCCTAGTACAATGCCATGCCCAAAGTAGTTGTTCAATGAATAGCTTTTGAATGAGTGAGGAATGATTGCTTGGTGGGGGGGGGCGGGGATGTATGCCTGGCCTAAGGCAGGCTTAGGGTAACTGCTTTGTTTGGTGTCCTGGGTCATTCTTAACAGGCCACAGGTCTATAGAGCTTGACATAGGGAGCCAGGGTGTTTCTGGGCTCTGCCCAGAAAGAGTTAGCTTCGGTGTAATTTACACAAACTTCTGGCGTTTCTGGTATTAAAACTAGATTTAAATAGAGCTTCAGCGTCAAAGACCTACTGCCCTATACACTGCAGCATAATCAATTAGCAAAACAAAGGCATTAGGAAAATGAGATCAATGAAACTACAGAAGAAAGGAATCTGGGTGCTATGGAGACGGAACAGTAGTCACAGCTGTTGATTCTGGGGGGACAACAGAACAACAGGAGGATAAAAAGAGCAATAAAAGGCCATTGAAAGCACACCTGTTACAGTCGGAGACAGGCCTTGGACAGTATCCGGTTACATGCCTGGGACAATTTGCCTCTTATTTATTTTAAACTCTGAGAAATCTAGGGATAAATTTGGGTAAGATGGGGCATTGTTCTAACATTTCCTATTGGCAATATCCTTTCTCCTCACTGGACAAAGAAATATGTATAGTTAAACACAAAGCAAAGGCAATTTATCTTTTAAAATACATGTATGAAACGTAAATAATGTAAGAAAAAAGAAAATTATTGAATTACCATCCAACTCAAATGCCATCTCACTGTTATCCTTTTGTGATGTCCTGTCTTGCCATTAAATATCGTTTTGAGAAAACTTATCATCCAGATGTTATTAAAACAATTCTTTCATCTTTAGCCTCACAGATGGCTTCAGAGCCACAGGAATCTAGTTTGATAACGTAAGTACCATATTTTAAAGATTCCTGAAAATAAGTGAATAGCTTAATAAAAGAGGTAATGTGTACAGACCACAAATATTTAGATAAAAATGGAAACGTTCAGTCAAAAATCTGGATTTATGTCTGCATGATGACAGAATAAAATTTCCATTTTTCATGCAACATTTTAGCAGTAGCCATGTGGACACTGCAGAAACATCTTTTTTCAGTTATTCATTTCTCTGTATAGAAGAGATTATTGCCGTACCAACAAGAACAACAAAGTTCGATTATGTTAATTCATACCAAGAGGCAGGCCTTAACAGAAAGGACTTCCTATAGGACTTCTATATTTTTCGGTGTGGTGTGTTTGCTATTAGGTGAACCAAAGAATTTCCTAACTGCTCCATCTATAGTTTATGTAGTGTTAGTTCTAGAGGCATTCCTTCCTCCCTTCCTTCATTTGAAAATTAAACTGGGAATTGGGGGAGAAGGTATGGAAGAATATTCCAAACAGAAGAGCATATGCATGGGATCTGAGCTGGTAAGGAACTTGGCATGTTGGAGGATGTAAAAGAAGGCCAGGCTAGGGATGCCTGGGTGGCTCGGTGGGTTAAATGTCTGCCTTCAGCTCAGGTCATGATCCCGGGGTCCTGGGATTGAGTCCTGCATCGGGCTCCCTGCTCAGCGGGGAGCCTGCCTCTCCCTCTCCCACTCCCCGGCTTGTGCTCTCTCTGACAAATAAATCTTCAAAAAAAAAAAAAAAAAAAAAAAAGGCCAGGCTATTTCAAGGATAGTAAGTGCGAGAATTTGGGCTTTACCCTAAGAGTCATAGGAAACCATTGAAAGGTTTTCTTGTTCAAGAGTGTATGGATCTGATTTACATATTGAAAAGGTCATTAAAGGGGCCGCTGGGTGGCTCAGTCAGTTAAGCATCTGACTCCTGGTTTTCGCTCAGGTCATGGTCTCAGGGTGTTGAGATTGAGCCCTGCATGGGCCGGGTCAGCGGGGAGTCTCCTTCTCTCCCTCTGCCGCTCCCCCTTGTGTCCACACATATTCTCTCAAATAAATAAATCTTTTTTTTTTTTAAAGGTCATTGGCTATACAGTGCGTAAAATGGATTGGAGGGCTGGGCAGGAGTAGAGCTAGAGGCAGTGATACATGTTGGCTAGCTAGAGTCCTAGTAATGAAGATGGAGGCAAGTGGGCAGATTTGAGGGAGATGTCAGAGGTAGAATTAAGAGAATTTAGTGATTACTCGATGGCAGAAGAGGGACTGTAATGTTGAAGTTGACTCCTGGTTTTCTGACTTTAGTAATTCGGTGGCTGGTGGTACCTTTAACTGAAATGCAAAGCACTGAAGGAAGAACAGGAATTGGGGGAAGCTGGTATAAGTCCTGAGGGTATTTGTTATCCTGTTGAATTCTGGGTGCCTATCAGATCCCCGGGGTAGGCAGCTTTTAAGTTCAGTATGAAAATGCAGGATGGTGTCACTGGCACGTAACTGAAATCCTGGGAAAGAATGAAATCATCTAAGGAGAAAGGGCCCTTCCCTAAGGAACGCCAACAGTTAAAGTTTGATCAAAAATGGAAGAATCGGGGTGCCTGGGTGGCTCAGTTGGTTAAACATCTGCCTTCAAGTCGGGTCATGATCCCGGGATCCTGGCGTCTTGGTATTGAGCCCCGAGTTGGGCTCCCTGCTCAGCCCAGCGAGGAGTCTGCTTCTCCCTCTCCCTCTGCCCCCTCCCCCTACTGGTGCTTGTTCTCTCTCTCTCTCTCTCTCTCTCTCTCTCAATCTCAAATAAATAAAATCTTTTTAAAAAATGGAAGAATCAACAATAGAAATACAATGAAGGAAACAACAAAGATGCCAGAGGAGTGAGCAGATAAAAGGAAGAAAACTGAAACGGTAAAATCAAGGACGAAATGAAGGGAAGACTGTTTCTTTTTTTTTTTTTAAGTTTTTTTTTTATTTAAGTCATCTCTACACCAAACGTGGGGCTCGAACTCATGACCCTGAGATCAAGAGTCAGGTGCTCTTCTGCCTGGGCCAGCCGGGTGCCCCAGGAAGACTGTTTCAAGGAGGCTATGATCATCTATGATGAAGACCAAAGGGGTGCCACATGTAAGATTTTCTCCAGTCAGCAACCCCTTGTGCCCTTACACTTGGCGCTGAACTATAGGGTATAAATACACAGGCAAGGTGGCTCTGCTACATCTACAGAACTGGGACAATATGGAGAAAAATTATTCTCCTCTGGAATCTAATAAAGCTTATGGAGAAATGCCCTGGGTAATTTTCCATAGGCATATGACAAACTATTTTCTTGTCTTAGACAGGAGCATTAGGCTTCCTATTTATGATTTATTAGCACCCACATGTGCCAAACACACTGGAACTCAACAAAAAGAATTCGATTCTCTTCTAAAGGAGAAAGAAATACAACTTCAGGGGAAAATATCGACAGGGACACAGATATTATGTCTATATTTTCAAACAGGCACAGGAGAAAGATCAAAGAGTAGAAAATATGGAAAAATGGTTCTTGAGCTAAAACTCCCTAAAGTTTGTGGATTTCTGGGAATATGAAACTCTTTCAATGAAGAGTATAAGCTGTATACAAAGATTGAGTTCAGTTAGGATCAGATATCAAAGATATTCTTGCTTACTTCAAATGAGTTATCTGGATGTTGGCTGAAAAGAGCTTAAGCTAAAAAGGAACTTTCTAGAAATGTTGTGACTAAGATTCTGACAGATGCGAATAACAGGAAGAAGCACCCTGTGGCAATCCAGAAGGAAAAAAAAATGGAAAAGGGGCCAAATAGATACAAACTGCTGATTAATGTATTCTGACGGAATTTCATCCCAACTATGAATTCAAATAGTAGAGATATCATTTCAGAGAAACGAATCTCTTTTAACAAATAAAAATTACACACTGTTGAACTTCTAAGCCCATGCTATCAATACAATCTTTTTGAGAGAGAATGAGGGTCGGGGGAGAAAGGGAGGGAGGGAGAGAGAGAGAGGTTCTGAGAAATTGACTGTGTCTGCCTGATAGTCACTGGATGGAATCACAAAGAAAACTTTGGCAAGAGATCAGGCCTTCTGGAATCCATTAAACACAAAGGAGAAAAGCATCTAAATGTTGGTTGCAGATCAGCATGCTATATCCAAAGATTTGACTAGAACTGTTTAAGAGCAAGCAGATCCAGCAATAAAATTTCATAATCAGCATTCATAAAAATAGCAAGAACAGAAGTTTGCTAGGTTAGAGAGCAACTGTTGCTACTACATATGTTGGATCTCATATGTCAGTCTTAACCAGAAACAAAGATCTTAGTGGGACATTTTTCCTTTCCTTCTGTTCTTTCCTTTCAGCTTCCGCAAGTTTCTGCCACACCTCCACTTGCCCTAGTCACAATTCCACAGTTCATGAAGGTGTGCTCAGAAAAAAGACTGATCTTCTGACCAACTTAACCGCAGACTTGGAATAGAAATGAGGGCTAACAGAAGCTGGGGGATGGTCACTGTGACTGTTGTGTTCCACCCCCCACATGTCCTCTTGCCGGATGCATTCAACAGACAAGAGCTGTGTGGTAGAAAAACTTGACAGGGTAGCCTGCTTTAACGAGAAGTATCGGAGAGAAATTGGAGATCAGATAGGCGAGATGCCAGGGATAGGGAAGTCAGCTAACACAGGATAGAACAGGTTGGCACTGGTGGCCTGTACAGACTAGAACAATCATTTCTGACCTTTTAGAGAATGAAGATTACTCATTACTCATAAGACAATAACTTTCTGAAAAATTAGAAAAAGTAATTGTTCATTATCTAAAAATTTGAGAAAATAAAAAACACACACATATCGCTACCAGAGACTGCCACAATTGGCTCCTTGGGGTACATCCCATAAAATCTTTCTCAATGCATATGCAGTTGATATATATATATATATATATATATATATATATATATATATATGTATATATATATATATACATACACACATATATATACAGTTACTACATTTTAATCATTTCTAATTTTTCACTTATGATATTTTTATGAACAACTTTCTATTACAATAAATATTTACCCAGAGTACTATTTTTATTTCTATATAATATTATAAGGGTGCATCACAACTTATTTTACTAATCTATTGTTGAGTATGTATGGTGTTTCTAGTTTTTTGCTACTATAAGGAATATTGCAGTGAATATCACTGAACACATCATTTCCTTAAGGATCCCTTCCTAATATCAAACATACAAAAAATGGAACAACTGGATATCCACTTGCAAAAGATTGATGTGCCTCTACCTCACACTGGATACTAAAATTAACTCTAAATGGATTGAAGGCCTAAATAAAAAAGCTAGAATTATACAGCTTGTAGAATGAAACATAGTGGTAAAACTTCATGGCATTGGATTTGGCAGATTTCTTCGATATGATACCAGACACACAATCAACAAAAGAAAAAAAATAAATAAAATGGATTTCATCATTAAAAACAGAAATCCTGTTCTGCAACAAAGAGCAGGATCAAGAGAGTGAAAAGGCGAACCACAGAATGGAAAAAAATATTTGCAATCATATATCTGATTAGAGTAGGATCCAGAATATATAAAGACCTCCTATAATTCAACAACAAAAAGAACCCAATTAAAATATGGCCATAAGTCTTGAACACACATTTCTCCAAAGAAGATACACAAATGTTCAACAAGCACATGAAGAGACACTCAACATCACTAATCATTAGGGAAATGCAAATCAAAACACAATAAAATACCACTTCACTCCCATTAGAATGGCTAATATAAAAGAAGCCCAGAAAAATAATAAGTGTTGACAAGGATGTGGAGAGGATGTGAAGTAATCAGGACGCTGGTACATTGCTGTGGGAATGTAAAATGGTGCACCTACTGTGAAAAACAGTTTGGAAGTTTCTCAACAAATTGAACAAAGAATTCTTATATAATCCAGCAATTCTACTTCTAGATAAATCCCCAAAGAATTGAGAGCAGGTGTTCAAACAAAAACAGGTACACCCGTGTTCATCGCAGCACTATTCACAATTGTCAAAACTTGGACACAACACAAACATTCATCAGGGGATGAATGGATAAACAAAATTATTATATCCATTGTAGGGGCCAAGGACAGGTCACCCCCAAATGTACTACGATGGCATTTTGATTATTATAAATTAAGGCTACTTAAAAAACAGCCTGTGCAGGGACACTCAGAACCTCCTCTTGTCCCCCTGAGAAAAGGAAATAAATCTGTGTGAGAGGCGCCCTCCCTGTACCTGGAGGTAAAGAGGCATCCTTATTATCAGAGATAGGGAATTTAGAGCCAAGAAGGCTGTATAAACAAATCCTGTTACTTTTTACTAATTTACTAGTCCAGCTCAAAATCTGTTTAGATTTCCTTACTTGAAAAAGTATAAAAACTGCCTGCCTTCGTCATTTCTTTAGGTCTCAATTTCATTATTGGGCCTTCACACACAAGTAATAAAGTTGGATTGTTTCTCCTGTTAATCCGTCTCATGTAAATTTAATTCTTAGTCCACCTAGAGGAACCTTGGACAGAGGAAAATTTCTTCCTCCCTTCACCATACAACGGACTATTACTCAGCCATGGAAAGGAATAAGTACTGATGTGTGCTGCAACAGGGATGAATCTTGAAAACATGCTAAGTGAATGAAGCCAGACAAAAAGAGGACATAGAAGTATAATTCCACTGAAATGAAATGAAATATCTAGAATAAGCAAATCCATAGAGATAGAATAGATCGGTGGTTGCTAGGTGCAGCAGGGAGGAGGTATTGTGGAATGACTGCATAATGGGTGAGCAGTTTCTTTTTGGGGTGATGAAAAAGTTCTGGAACTAGATGGTGGATGATTGTACTACATTGTGAATGTACTTAATGCCACTGAAGTGTACATTTTTAAATGGTTTAAAAGGTAAATTTAATGTTATGTTTATTTTTTTAAAGATTTTTAAAAAATTTATTTGAGAGAGAGAGAGAGTGCACGATCGGGAGGGAATGGTAGAAAGAGAAGGAGAAACAGGCTCCCTGCTGAGCAGGGAGCCAGACATAGGGCTCAATCCCAGGACCCTGGGATTGTGACCTGAGCCAAAGGCAGACGCTTAACCAACTGAGCCACCCAGGCGCCCCTGTGTTATATTTATTTTATAATAAAACTTAAATAAAAATATATTCATAAGCTTACATAATAGTATGACTTTCAATATTCATTATTTGAGACATTATATAATGACAGAAAGCTACTATGACTTTAGTAATACGTTATGAGTTAACAGTCTATTAAGCACCATATATGGACATGTTTGAAAAAAATCTTAGATGTGTATGCAAGATAAATGTACATGACCTAATACCAGGCTTGTTTCATACAAGGATCTGAGGACTCCTTGCAATTCCGCTGGCTCCTGGAGATTTAGAGCCCACAGGCTATGACTTACTGAGCAAGAGAATGAGTCCACAGAAATCAAAAAGGCAGTGTATTAGTTTTCTGTGGCTGTTGTGACGAATTACCACAAACTGGGTAGCTTGAAGCAACAAGAATTTATTATCTCACAGTTCTGGATGGCAGAAGTCCAAAATCAAGGAGTTAATGGGGTTGCTCTCTCTAAAGTTTCCGAGGGAGTTTCAGTCCTTGCCTCTTCCAGCTTCTGGTGGCTCTAGAAGCTCATTGGCTTATGACCACATCACTCCAGCCTCTTCCTCCTCTGCCTCCCTGTGTTTACATTACCTCTTCTTCTGTCCCCAAACTCTGTCTGCCTCTATCTTATCAAGATAAGTGTGATTGCTTTTAGGGACCAGCCAAATAATACAGGATAAACTCCTCCTCTCAAGATCCTTCGCTTAATGGAACCTTTTGTCCTATAATATTACTATCCACTTATTTGCCATACAAGGTAATATTCATAGTTTCTGGGGATTAGGATGAGGGTGTATCTTTTGGGGAGACCATTATTCAGTACCCTACAGTCTTCCCTTTGCACCACCCCCCTCCCCGCCACAAATTCACATCCATTACAGAGAGTAAGGACTGAACCCTCCGGGGGAAGTCTAGAGTCAGGAGTGGGAGGAGAAAGAAAAGCCACCAAAGAGGGGAAAGAGGAGCAGTGGGGGAAGGGAGGAAGTGTTTCAAGGCAGAATTGTTCCATTTAATAGTCCCATTTGATCGTGCTTTTGATCAAGTACGTGGACTCATACAATAGAGTCTTTGTGAGTGGCTTCTTTCATTTAGCACATTTCTATGGTCAGTCCATCAGTAGGTGATGGATATTTGGATTGTTTTTACTTTTAGGTGTTGTGCATAATGCTGCCGGGAGCATTTGTGGCCAAGGTGTTTAGTGGATGTTTTTCTAGTTCTCTTGAATATATCTGTCAGAGAGGGATTGCTGGGTTAAATTGTATCTATGTTTAACATTATGAGGAAATGTCAAGCTTTTCTAATGTGGCTTCACCATTTTAAGTTCTCACCATCAAGCTATGAGGAATCCAGTTTTTTCACATCCTCACCATCACCTGTTATTATATCTTTTTAGTTATAGCCATCCTAGTGTGTGTGAAACAGAAATGTTGAGCCGAGAATACAGAAAATTCCCATGTACACCTTCACACACATACACAATTCCTATTATTAAAATCTTGCATTAGTGAGGTACATTCATTACAATTAATGAGTTGATATTGATACATCACTATTAAAGTCCATAGTTTACATGAAGATTCAACGTTGTGTTCAGTTCTATGGGTTTTAGACAAATGCATAATATCATGTATCTACCATTACAGTATCATAAGAATAGTTTCCCTACCCTAAAACTCACCTGTGCTTTACCTGTTCATCTCCCCCTCCCCCTGAACACCTGGAAACCACTCATCTTTTAAAAAAAATTATTTCTTTAGGGGTGCCTGTGTGGCTTAGTCAGTTAAGTGTCTGCCTTTGACTCCCAGGATCCTGGGATCGAGTCCCAGGTTGGGCTCCCTCCTCAGTGGGGGGGGTGGGGGCTGCTTCTCCTTCTGCCCTTCCCTCCCCACTTTCTTGCTCAAAAATAAATAAATAATCTCTTTAAAAAATTAAATAAATAGGGGCGCCTGGGTGGCTCAGTTGTTAAGCGTCTGCCTTCGGCTCAGGTCATGGTCCCAGGGTCCCGGGATCGAGCCCCGCATCAGGCTCCCTACTCAGCAGGAAGCCTGCTTGAGATTCTCTCTTTCCTCTCCCTCTGCTCCTCCTCCTGCTCATGCTCTCTCTCTCTCTCTCTCTCTCTCTCTCTCTCATATAAATAAATAAAATCTTAAAAAAAAATGCTTTCTCCTGTAAATAATGGCTGGGAGGCAAGTGTTTTGAGCACGGAAGTAACATGGTTAGCATTACAGAAAATTTCCTCCCTCTACAAAAGGTAGGTTGCATTGAAAATGCTAAGACTGGAGACAGGAAAAATAGCAAGGAAGTAATTATTGTAACTCAGGAGAGATGAAAGTTATTTAAAGTAGGATGATGATGGACCTAGAGGGTATTATGCTAAGTGAAATAAGTCAGACTGAGAAAGACAGATATCATATGATCTCACTCATATGTGGAATCTAAACAAAACAAATGAATAGACAAACAAAAAGCAGAATCAGACTCGTAAGTACAGAGAACAAACTGATGATTGCCAGAGGAAGGGGGGTTGGGGGATGGGCAAAATGGTTGAAGGGGAGTGAGAGATACGGGCTTCCAGTTGTGAAATGAGTAAGTCCTGGGAATAAAAGGCACAGCATAGGGAATATAGTCAATGGTATATTGTAATTGCTTGTGTTCCCTCTCTCGCTGGTCTCTCTCTGTCAAATAAATAAATAAAATCTTAAAAAAAAGATTATTTATTTGAGAGAGAGCAAGTGAGCGAAAGAGAACACAGAGGGAGAGGGAGGGGGAGAAGCAGACTCCCCACTGAGCAGAGAGCCTGATGGAGGGCTCGATTCCAGGACCCCAAGATCATGATCTGAGCTGAAGGCAGATGCTTAACTGACTGAGCCACCCACGGGCCCCGAGATTATTGCTTATTATTCGTACATCTACCAAATACCACCTCTTCTACCATCACACCTGCACTTGGAGACATTCTCATCGGTTCCTACCTAATTATTAATTTTCATGAAAATGGAGCTTTATTTGGCTTCTAAAGCTCTGAATTCAAAGAAAAATCCAAGATGGTATGGTTTCTCCACTCACTGTACAATGCAATCATGAGAGACCCTCTCTATCCTCTGTAACTCTTTCAATGGCTCCACCAACCAAGGACTCACAATTAAGAGTAGGAAATCTTCATATCCAAGTGGTTCCTGGGATCTGTTCCCAGACATTTCTAGCTTAATCAGTGTATTCCTGGTCCCACCCCGCTGTCACACTGGACCACACTCACTCCAGTGCAAGTGGGTGTTAACAAAACACACCATGGACTTAGGGGTCTGATGACTGATTGCACCCCTATCAAAGGGTTCATGCTGTTCACCCCTCACTGCCTGGTCTTCCCTTGTTCCTCAGCTTCTCATCCCTGCAATCTTGTTCTCCTTGGAATCCCATTCTGTTATTTCCTTTGTCTTACTTCTAAGTTTTTGTTTGTTTGTTGCTTTAAAATTAGCATTGCCCTTCCTAGAATCTCAGATCAGTATGCCACATTTCAGAACATGAGGGGTTGTCTACTGGGGGTCTTCAAGGAAGAAATCACTTATCCAACAAAATGTATTGAACACCTACTATGTGCCGGGCTCTGTTCTACATCCTGCAGATACAATGAACAAATCAGGCAAAATTTCTGCCTCACCAACTTCCAGTATAGTTGGTGGGTAGACATTAAACAACACAAATAAGTAAAATATGTGTTAGTTGATGATGAAGAAAGAAATAATTCAGCAAAAGTGTGGTTGAAAGGGTGACTACCCTATTTAGATAGGGTAGTCAGAGGATAGTCAGAGAAAGTCACACTGAAAGACTTGAAAGAAGTGAGGGAGTGAGTCATGTGGATGCCTGTGGGAAGAATATTACAGGTTCAGAGAACAAGGGGAGAGGATCTGGGGTAAGAAAATGACTGGGGGGTTTTAGAAAAAAGAGGCCAGTGTGGATGAGCTGAAGTGAGCAAGGGGGTGAGTGGCTGGAGATGAATTCCGAGAGGAAACAGAGAATCAGATCTGGTAGGGCCCTATGGGTCATCATAACAACTTTGGATTTTACTGTGAGAAATTTGGTTTTTGAGAAGACAAGTTGTGAGATCTGCAGAATCCCTCTGGCTGCTGTGTTGACAGTAGGCTCTGTGGGATGATGAGCAAAAGTGGAGGCAGGGAGACCAGTCAGGAGGCTATTGTAGTAATCCAGACTAAAAATAAGATAACAGTTTGCACTAAGACCACGGCAGTGGAGGTGGTGAGAAGTGGTCGCATTCTAGATATGTTTTGGAAGTATTGTTGGCAGGACTCATAGACGGATAAGGTGTGGGTAGTGGAAAAAAGGGAGGAACAAGGGTAGCAGATTTTCTTTTTAGCCTGGACAACTGGAAAGATGGAGTTGCTCTTTACTAAGATAAGGAAAAAATGTGGGAAGAACAGGTTTGAGGGGAAATAATCAGGAATTTGATTTTGTGTCTATGAAGGGTATGAAGCCCATTAGACATCCAAATAGGGAGGGTAGGTAAACAGTTGGGTATGTGAGTCTGGAGTTCAGGAGAGACTTCTGATTTATATATTTGAAAGTCATCAGCATACGGATAGTATCTAAAGAATGGGTGAGATTACTAAAGAGTGCCCCAAGGTTCAATGGATAAAGAAGAGACTAAGACCAAGGGTTGAGTTCTAGGTTCTAGAAGTTAATAAGAGGACCCAGCAAAGGAGAAAATGAGCAGCCAATGAAGCAGAAGACCGTGGGGTCCTGGAAGCCAATCGAGAGAGTGATCAACTATAACAATTATTACTCATAAAGCAAGTAAGTTTGAAACTGAGAATCGAACATCAGATTTGTCAACGTGAAGGCCATTGGTGATCTTGAAAAGAATAGTTTTTGTGGAATGATGGTGGCAGAAGCTTGACGGTGGTGGTTTCCAACAAGAGAATAGGACTATGGACAGTTTTTATTTTTGAGGAATTTTGCTACGGGGTAGAGAATCAAAATGAGGGGAAGGGTTGCTAGAGGGAGATGTGGAATAAAGAATTTTTTTCAGATGGGAGTAAGAACAGATGTCTAAAATACTGATGGCAGTGATTCAGTAGAAAGTAGAAAATGGAAGGTACAGGAGAGAGAAGGCCGAATGGCTGGGGTGATGTCCTGGAGTAGGTGAGTGGGGGTGGGGTGTCCTGGAAGGGTTGGCATTAGATAGGAACATGGGCGCACACACACAGTTCCACAGCAGGTAGCTGCGTCCACGCGGTGGTGGTGATTGTGGGGATTCTTTTCTAGTTTCCATTTTCTCTCAGGTGAGAATAATGGCAGCAGGAAGAAATGTTGACAGTCTGAGGAGAGTAGAAACGGGAAATATTCGTGAGAGACGGAGAATGAATGCACTAGGAAATGTAGTCTGATTCTGGAACAGCCTTGAGGATCTATTTGAAGTGGGTGGTTGTGCTTTCTTTCCGCCATCTACATTCAGTAGCAGGGGTGCAAGGGGAGGATAGGCAGAAAGTTAGATTTAACTGAAGTGGGGGCTTTTCCAAGTGTGTAAGAAAAGGCAAAGGGTAAGCTAGTTGAGCTTGAATGTGAGGAAATGATTATAAGGACAGGTCCCTGTAATGGGGACTCTGGGAAGTGGAACCACAAGGCGGTTGGTCGATGGAGTGTGAAGGCTGAAAAGATGCCCCTGAATTGGGGTACAAGACATACTTGCTGGAGCACAATATATTTACTGCCTGAGCCTCATGTTATTAATAAAAGTTATGCCATTTCAGACAAATGGATGAAATCCCACAGTGACTACTTTGACTATAACAGCACTTACTTGAAAAATAAGTTTTGGCAAGTGTGTTTAAAAAAAAAAATCCAGTCACATCACTAAAGTAATGTACTAGTCTCACTTCATTTATATATTACCTTTCCTCTGAAGGGCTTTAGCTGCTGAACAAGAATCTATCAGACACTAAACATACCTCAGAGCCTATAGCTCCTAGAAGCACCAAGGTTTGAGAAAAAGCAGATGAAAGGCCAGAGATAGAAGGAGAAAGGAAGCAGTACCCCTCGAAGATAAACACGACATTGGTAAATCGTCTGACTCTTGGTTTTGGCTCAGGTCATGATCTCGGGGTCCTGGGATGGAGCCCTGCATCAGGCTCCATGCTAAATGGGGAGTCTGCTTGAGTTACTCTCCCTCTGCCCCTCCTCCACTCACATTCTCTCTCTCTCTCTCAAATAAATAAATATTAAAAAAAAAAGAACGGAGAGGATAAACAAGAAAAATTTAGGGGGTGATGGAGAGAAGCATAACAGATACGGCAAATACTGTAAAAAAAAAAACGTGGCAATATTACTGAGATTCTCCAGTGGTACTTCTTATAGAATATTTTTATTCTAAGGGATTTGTAAAGAATTAATATTTATTCAGTGCTTGGAACATGCCAAGCATTTTATCTGCATTCATTTATATTACAGTCTTGAGGTCTAAAAGGTAGATACCATTATTATGTCCATTTTACAGATGAAGAAACAGAGGAACGGAGAAGTTAAATCACTTACCTGAGCCCCACAATTTGTCTCCCTGATTTCTTTTTTTTTTTAAAGATTTTATTTTTTAAAGCCATCTCTAACATGGGGCTCAAACTCACAACCCTGAGATCAAGAGTCACATGATCTACTGACGGAGCCAGCCAGGCGCCCCATGTCTCCTTGCTTTCAAAGCCAGTTCCCCTTGCACCTTATCAAACCACCTCCCAGCTGACTGAGAGACTTTATATAAAAGCATCCTTTTAAAAAAGTTATTATTTGAATCCATATTAATTAAAATACTTTTAAATTATAATTTACAGTTACAAAATAGAACAGTATGCTTGCAGTTGTGTCCAGAAAGGTAAGTATGCTGGCTAAAAGCCACACAACAATTTGAAAGATGACTGGGAAATCCAAATACGAGTGAAAATGTTCATTTGAATTACTGCATTTCATTGAGCATCAAAACCCACTAATACTTTACTTCTATTTGTGTACATTCTTTTCCCACATTCATTTCATCTGCATGGATTGTTTAATTTCATCTTCTATGTGGCCTTCTCCTCAAAGAGTAACATAGCTGCTCTGGGGTTGGGTATCTAGTACCCAGCACGGAGAACCTCACGCTCTCTTCTCCCAGATCAGCACACCGCTCCCGGCTTGTTTGTCCTAACTGTCGAGGTTTATCGAAATGGTCAGAGAGTCAGCCATTGGATTACATTGACTACTCCATCATGCCATGTGAATGATCTTTTAAAATAAAAAAACGAATGATATCGAAAATATGATTAGAAAAGTTCATCGCTGGTTTAAAGCACTTTACTTTTTAAAGATTTTATTTATTTATTTGAAAGAGAGAGAGAGCACGAGTGGGGGGAACGGCAGAGAGAGGGAACAGCAGACTCCCCACTGAGCAGGGAGCCCGACGCAGGGCTCAATCCGAGGACCCCGGGATCATGACCTGAGCGGAAGGCAGATGCTTAAGTGACTGAGCCACCCAGGTGCCCCTGAAGCACTTTAGACAAAAGCTAGTTTCAGAAATCTATATGAAAGTAACATTGTTCTACGTGTAGCAAGTCTACCTTCTACGGATTTTTGGCCAAAAGTTTGCTTTCCTCCGTACAGAAGGGAAATTGGATCTCGAAGATGTAGAAGACAAATGAAGTATAAAGACTTCCACTCTTTTATTTTTGAAGGGCAAGTCATTCTAAGCTCTACAGATTAAATGGAATTTGGATGTCCCTGGTCAGATTGCTGCAAATCAGGTCATCTTGATCCAAGTCTCAACCATAGGAATCAGAGCAAATATGTATTTTGTCTGAGACAAGTACAATAACAGAAGAAAAGATGATTAAAAAAAAAAGAAGAAGGGCTTCTAAATTTATCACTTCAGCCCTGTGTGGCGTGTCTACATGGTTTGACCTCAGACAAGGGTCTGCGGAGGTCCTTGTCTGGCATTTGTTGACTGAATTTCATGATAGAAAGTGGGGCATGATGTACAGCCTCATGACTGTGTCTGTTATAGACGATGCAAAGGAAAGCACTAGAGCATTTAAGCTAAGCAATAAACTATTCACTAATATGTTAGAAAGGTCAAAGCAACTTCTTCAAAGCAATGTACTAGAAAAATAAAGACCTCAATGTTCCTAACTAACTTTAGGAATGACAAAACAAACCCCTATGTTAGCTACAACTTATCAGAAATAAATATTAACATGTTCACTTAGAGTTCCAAAAACATGGAAAGAGAAGATCACTTTATCATTCTTTGGATAAACACTAAAGGGTCTGTTGTCTTTTTAGCACACTAGAGTACTCAATATTCAAAATAACCAAGAAAGTACTGTAGAAAAAGGGCCCATACACAGAATGCCATCAGGATGGGGGTATAAATCCTCTGACTTCCTTAAACATAAGGAATATAAAGGCCTCATATAAATGAGAAAAGTTTGAAAACTGGAATCTTTTTTTTTTTTTTTTTGAGAGAGAGAAAGAGAGGAAGGGGGAGAGGGAAAGGGACAGAGGGCGAGAGAGAATCCCAAGCAGGCTCCACGCTGGGTGGGGCTCGATCTCACGACCCTGAGATCATGACCTGAGCCAAAATCAGGAGTCGGAAGCTTAACTGACTGAGCCACTTAGGTCTCCCTAAAACCTGGAATCTTTATGTCTTAGTTTGGGCTTCCATAACAAAATGCCATAGACTTGGTTTAAACAACAGGAATTTATTTCTCACAGTTCTGGAAGTCCAACATCAAGGTACTGACAAGATAGGTTTTGCTCTGAGGCCATTTCTCTGGGTCTGCAGATGGTCACCTTCTCGCCCTGCACTCACAGGACTTCTTTGTGTTACAGTGGGGTGGGGGCAGGGAGAGCAAGCTCTATGGTGTCTCCTCTAATAAGGCACTAATCCCCTCAGACCAGGCCCCTACCCTTATGACCTCACTGAACCCTAATTACCCCCCAAAGGCCCCATCTCCAAATACCATTATAGTGGGGGTTCAGGCTTCAGTATATATAAATTTTGAGGGGACGCAAACATTCGGTCCGTAACACTTTACAAACACGTATGACTAGCTTTAAGAAACATTTGCAGTTTGTATTTATTTATTTATTTATAAAAAAGATTTTATTTTTAAGTAATTTCTATACCCAACATGGGGCTCAAACTCACATCCTCGAGATCAAAGTCACATCCTCCACCAAATGAGCTAGCCAGGTGCCCCATCATTAGCAGGGTTTCTTTAATCTTTTTTTTTAAAGATTTTATTTATTTATTTGACAGAGAGAGACACAGCGAGAGAGGGACCACAAGCAGGGGGAGTGGGAGAGGGAGAAGCAGGCTTTCCGCTGAGCAGGGAGCCCAATGCGGGGCTCAATCCCAGGACCCTGGGATCATGACCTGAGCGGAAGGCAGACGCTTAACAGCTGAGCCACCCAGGTGCCCCTCATTTGCAGTTTTTTTTTTAAGATTTTATTTATTTATTTGAGAGAGAGAATGAGAGAGAGAGAGAGCATGAGAGGGGGGAGGGTCAGAGGGAGAAGCGGACTCCCCGCTGAGCAGGGAGCCCGATGTGGGACTCGATCCCAGGACTCCAGGATCATGACCTGAGCCGAAGGCAGTCGCTTAACCAACTGAGCCACCCAGGCGCCCCTCATTTGCAGTTTTTAATAAAACATTTTTAATTGTGGAAAAAACACATAACCTGAAATTTATTATCTAATCATTTTAAGTGGACAGCTAATAGTTTTAAGTGCGTCTATATTGTTATGCAATCATAACTGGCTTTTAAAACCAGTGCTGGTGAAGCTATTTATTTTCCCTTGGGTAGTAGGTGTGTAAATCAGATGCAGTGTCATAAGGGTGGGCAGAGCCTTAGTTATGTCTTCATTGTTTGCTCAGCTAAGCTTCCTATTAGTTTAGTGTAGTAGTTAGAATTCTCCAGAGAAACAGAACCAGTAAGAGATATCTATCTATCTGTCTGTCTATCTATCTATCTATCTATCTATCTATCTATCTATCGAGCGAGATTGGCTCACATGATTATGGAGGCTGAGATGTCCCATGATCTACCATCTGCACACTGGACACCCAGGAAAGCCATTGGCATAGGTCAGTCCAAGACTCAAGGCTTGAGAACCAGCAGAGCTAATGGTTTAATTCCTAGTCTGAGGGTAGGAGACCCATATCTTAGCTCATGCAGTCAGGCAGAGTAGGGGCAAACTCCTTTCCTCTCTGCCTTTTGTTCTATCCAGGCCTTCAACAGAGTGAATGACTGGGGAGAGCAATCTACTTTACTCAGTCTACCAATTCAAATGCTAATCTCATCTGGAAATACTCTAGCAGACACACCCAGAAACAATGTTGAACCAGATATATCGGCACTCCATGACCCCATCGGGTTGACATATAAAATTAACGATCACATTTGGTTATTAGAGATAGAGCAAGTAAGACATTTGTCCACTGGTGGTTGATAACTGGCATTGCATCTGATTGGTCAGGGTCCATGCTGTACAAGTTGTTAAATATTTTAAGTATCACTACTGATTATACATATTCTATATTAAATAAAATGGTTTTTTCACTAAAGCAGAAAAGTAAATCAAAGTTTATAGAGTAGAAAGGTTTAAAAATAACTAACTAGAACTGATAAATGAATTCAGTAAGGTCACAGGATATAAAATCAATATACAGAAATCCATTGCATTTCTATACACTAATAATGAAACAGCAGAGAGAAAAATTAAGAAAATAATCCCGTTTACAATTGTAGCAAAATCAATGAAATACCTAGGAATAAATTTAACCAAGCAGGTGGAAGACCTGTACTCTGAAAACTATAAAACCCTGATGAAAGAAATTGAAGATGACACAAACAAATGGAAAGATATTCCATGCTCATGGATTGGAAGAACAAATATTGTTTAAGTGTCCATACTACTCAAATCAATCTAAAGATTTAATGCAATCCCTATCAAAATACCAATAGCATTTTTCACAGAACTAGAACAAATTATCCTAAACTTTGCATGAAACCACAAAAGACCCCAAACAGCCAAAGCAATCTTGAAAAAGAACAAAATGGGAGGTATCATAATCCCAGATTTCAAGATATACCACAAAGCTGTAGTAATCAAAACAGGTATGCTACTGGCGTAAAAATAGACACATAGATCAATAGAACAGAATAGAGAGCCCAGAAATAAACCCCCTATTATATGGTCAATTAATCTTCCACAAAGGAGGCAAGAATATGCAATGGGAAAAAGACAGTCTCTTCAACAAATGGTGTTGGGAAAATTGGACAGCTACATGCCGAAGAATGAAACTGGACCACTTTCATACACCATACACAAAAATGAAATTGAAATGGATTAAAGACTTAAATGTGAGACCTGAAACCATAAAAATCTTAAAAGAGAGCACAGGCAGTAATTTCTCAGATTTCGGCCATAGCAACATTTTTCTAGATATATCTCCTGAGGCAAGGGAAACAAAAGCAAAAATAAACATTAGGACTATATCAAAATAAAAAGCCCCTGCACTGCAAAGGAAACAACAAAACTAAAAGACAACCTACTGAATGGGAAAAGATACTTGCAAATGACACATCTGATAAAGGGTTGGTATCCAAAATGTATAAAGAACTTATACAACTCAACACCAAACCCGCAAATAACCCATTTACAAATGCGCAGAAAACATGAACAGACATTTCTGCAATGAAGACATCCAGATGGCCAACAGACACATGAAACGATGCTCAACATCCCTCCCCACCAGGGAAATGCAGATCAAAGCCACAGTGAGGTGGTAGCGGCTGTGGTGGCCATGGGTCAGTAGCTGACATGCAGCTCCTTGTCCACGCCCAGGAGCTACACACCCTCAAGGTGACCGGCCAGGGGATGGTCGCCCAGATAAAGGCTCATGTAGCCTCACTGGAGGTCATCACTCCAGAAGATCAAGTTGTGCTCTTGGCAGGCACACCCCTAGAGGATGAGGCTATCCTGGGTCAGTGTGGAGTGTAGGCCCTGATTGCCCCGGAAGTAGCTGGCCCCACGCTTGGAGGTTGAAGTCCACGGTTCCCTGGCCCGTGCTGGGAAAGTAAGAGGGCAGACTCCCAAGGTGGCCAAACAGGAGAAACAGAAGAAGAAGACAGGCTGAGCCAAGCGGTGGATGAGTACAACCGGCACTTTGTCAATGTTGTGCCCACCTTTGGCAAGAAGAAGGGCCTCAGTGCCAACTCTGAAATCCACTGTAATCCTGGCTTTCCCTAATAAAGCCACTCAGTCCAGCCGAAAAATAACAACAGCAACAACACAATGAGATATCACCTCCCAGTTGTCATAATGGCTAATATAAAAAACACAAGAAACAACAAGTGTTGGTGAGGATGTGGAGAATAAAGAACCCTCGTGCATTGGTGGTGGGAATGCAAACCGTTGCCGCCACTGTGGGAAACAGTATGCAGGTTCCTCAAAAAAATTAAGAATAGAATTACCATATGATCCAGTAATTCCACTACTGGATATTTACCCAACAAATATGAAAACGCTAATTCACAAATATATATACATATATACCCTATGTTTATTGCAGCATTATTTACAATAGTCAAGATATGGAAGCAGCCCAGGTGTCCACTGATAGGTGAATAGATAAAGACAACGAGGTATATATATATGCAATGGACTATTACTCAGCCATAAGAGAGAATGAAATCTACCATTTGCAACAACATGGATGGATTTAGAGAGTATAATTATAAGTGAAATAAATCAGTCAGAGAAAGACAAATACCATATGATTTCCCTTGTAAGTGGAATTTACGAAACAATGAACGAGCAGAGGGAGAAAAAAGAGACACCCAAACCAAAAAACAGACTCTTAAGTACAGAGAACAAACCAGAGGGGAGGTGGGTGGGGGGATGGGTGAAACAGGTGAAGGGAATTAAGAGTACACCTACCATAATGAGCACGGAGACATGTATAGAATTGTAGAATCACTATATTGTATACCTGAAACTAATATAACACTGTATGTCAACTATACTGGATTTAAAGGTTTTTTTTTAAATAATAAAATAAATAAAAACAATTAGCTATGGTTCTCATTAACCCTTCAATATTATTTTCTGATTTTGATGTAAGTCCAACTTAAAAAGAACTAACTAAGCTTCAATATTGAATGTTAGAGTTAGAGCCCCCTGTAATTTGAGCAAAACTTAAATATTTTTCCTACAGAGAGGAAATTCACATGAAATTAACCATTTGAGAGTGAACAATTAAGTGGTTTACAATACTGTATACCCATTGGCACTATCTAGTTCCAAAACTTTTTCATCAGCCCAAATGGAAACCCCATCCCCATTAAACAGTCGCTCCGAAATTCCCATCCCCCAACCCCCGGCAACTACTAATCTGGTTTCTGTTTGTTTGGATTTGCCTATTCTAGACATTTCATGGAAGCGGAATCCTACAACATGTGACCTTTTGTGTCTGGCTTTTTCACTGAACAATGTTATCAAGTTCATCCGTGTTGTAGCAGGTATCTATCTGTATTTTATTCCTTTTGTGTGGCTGAATCATATTTCATGGCATGTATACACCATACTTTGTTTATTCATTGATATATTGATGAATATTTGGGCTGTTTCTACCTTTCTGGCTGTTGAATTAGACTTCTAACGGTTCAGTCAAGCGGCAAAACGCCTGTCTATCTCCCTCCCTTCCACATGATGAGCTTAGCTACCCTAGAAAAAGGACTGTGACTGCTTTAAGTATTTTGGCTCTGTTTCCCAGAACTGTCTTTTTTTATCTGCAAGCCAAGGACAAATCTGTCTCACCACCCCAAGCCTCCACAACAGAAAAATTAATCCATCTCCACAGCATAAACTGCTCCTTCCCTTCCTCTGCCTCCCTGCTGACCAGCCCTTCCCCGAATAGGGAGTCTTTCAACCTCTGCTTTTGCTTTCCTGAAATTTTCCATCTGTTATTTGCCGTCCATGCATTTGGTCCTGTGCAAGCGATCTGACACAGGCAAGAGTATTTTTTTTTCTGATCTAGACCCTCCCTTAAAAATAGTTTGATATTATATAACTCAGCTACTCCTTAGCATCACTTTAACAACACATTTAAACAGAATTCATATGAACCATGTTTCAGCTTTTCCCTCCTCCTGCCCCCCATTCCCACTCCATCATGGTTGACCAGCCTTACGTCCGGGTTTTGGACGTATACTCAAAGAGTATATTTTAGTTACGTAAACAAATTCCTACAGATGTTATTTTTCTGACATAACAGGATGCCTCAGTCTAGGTAAGCTGCTCATTTCCTCTTTAGAAGCACCGTGAAGATTGAGTATATGGTGAGAAATACAGGTCAGTAGGATCAGATCGCCCCCTGGGTGCCCCTCAGATCACACTGTGTCAGCAGCTGGCTTCTCTGGATAGCAGAAGGCCTAGTCAGGTAGCCAGCATAAGAGCCATATCCTTCACACTTCTACTCGAGGTGACCTTATTTCTGGATGTTCCTTAGCCCTGTATTGCACTAAAAAAATAATGGTCATTGGAATTCTAAAACCAGAGGGGACGGTGTGTATATCTCCTCAGACAGTGCTAGTTTACCCAAAAGACGGTCTAAGCACATGCTTGCAAACCTGGGGCACCAACTTTTTTTGGGGGGGGGTGGGAGAATTTGGTCCTTATTTTATATAAGACATCAAGATTGTCATTGTGGGAAAAAAAGAGTATGTCTTAGAGTGCTGTATACTTAGTTGATGGTACATTGTTATTGTATTTTTAAGGTTATCATACAGTAAAACTGACACTTTAGTGTACTACATGTTTTAGCAATGAAATTTCTGATCAGATCTTTAGACTCGCTTACTTATTTTCTTTTCCTCTTTGATGTGAGGTTGTACTTGAGGACTTAGAGTTTACTGTGTGTAGTTTACTATGACAGATAACATGGAAAAAAAACCCTATAATACAAGGGAGGGAGCAGTCGGAGCAAATGTATTAAGGCAGAAAAACACAGGGAATGGTTAGTAAAGGGGAGTAGTCCAATTTAAAAAAAAATATTTTATTTATTTATTTGACAGAGAGAGAGAGAGAGCACAAGCAGGGGGAGCAGCAGAGGGAGAGAGAGAAGCAGGCTCCTCGCTGAGCAGGAAGCCCGATGCGGGGCTCGATCCCAGGACCCTGGCAGACGCTTAACGACTGAGCCACCCAGGCGCCCCTGTGTAACTGTTTTTGATATTTTAAGGCTCGCACAGTTTAGGAGCAAAATTTCTACAAAAGCTGATTGCATTTGAATATCTGTTTTCATTCATTTATTCAGTCAACAAATATTAGCTGAGTACCCACTATGTACCAGGCCCTATTTCTAAGTCTCAGGGATAAGGCATGAACAAAACCAAGTCTCTGCCCTCGTGGAACTTGCACTCTGGTGAGGCATAGATAATAAATTAGTCAACAAATAGGTACCCTATCATGATGTGGTGATAATTATTAGAAGGAAAATTAAAGCAGGATGAGGGAATAGAGCGAATTTTATGTCAGGTCAGGGGCAGCCTCTCTTGGGGGTGATGTATGACGAGAGACGTCAATGTGGCGAAAAGGTAAACTATGCGAAGGTTCAGGGCAAGAACATTCCAGGCCACGGGAGCAGCAAATCTGAAGGTTCTGAGGCAAGAATATGTTTGGCATGTTCTGACAATGACAAGGAGAAGAGGGCGCCCGGAGCAGGGTGTTCAAAGCAGTGAGACATGAGGCCTGAGAAGTGGCCAGAATAACAAACATGGAGGGCCATATTGGCCCACGATTCGGATTTTGGATTTGATTCTAAGAGTCACTGGAACCCATTGAAAAAGGCTCACATGATGTGATTCATAGTCTAAAAAGCCCTCTGCTTGCTCCTGTCTGTGTATAGGTTAAAATCATCCCCCCCCCCCCCGCCCCGCAATTCCTGATGACCAGTTGACGTGGCCTCCTGAAAAGTCCTGTCTTATTTTGGACAAGGTGAAATTGGCCTTAAGTGCAGACCCCAGGAGAACGCAGTAGGATTCTTGTTCTCTGCCTTTAGTGTTGTAGTCTCCGTGTCTTCCTTCCTGGTAGACATGGTCCAAGGCCCCTCCTCCGAGGCTGGCTGGAAGGGCCCTACTCAGCTTTAAGGACACACACCCCTTGTGCAACTCTGGTAGTTCTCGTCCCTAAGCCTGTGGGGAGGATGGCTTTGTCCCTACATCGCTGTTAACCTGGTGGCATTTCATTACTTGGGCTCTCCAAAAGAATTACTGACCCAATCAATGGTGGGGCTCTTGATGCTCTGAGACTTGTCCTATTGCCTTGCTCTGACACCTGTGGTGTCAAAGCATATTTGCAAAAGCTCCCCCAGTGATTGTGGCAAAAGCCCCTTTTTCCTTTTCTCCAGAAGGATAAGCACGTACCTGGATATGCTTATAACATAATTTAGAACCTAGAGTGCTCAAATTACCACATTGTTCCAGGAATAGCTTTCATTCTGTTTTTTTTTTCCCGTCTCAGAGAAAAACCGAGAAGTGAAGTTTTTTACCAACCAAATGGTAGAACCAGATTTAGAATTGAGAAAGAGCTATTTGTGAAAAGTATGAATCTATGTCATTATATGTGGCTTTGTTGCTAAAGATATACTAATTTGCCATATAAAATTCCCCCTTCCTCAGTGCCTAGACTCTCAACTTTGCTGACATTTATTCAGATCCTATTTTTACTTACTGTTTTTTAATTAAACTCTACACCCAATGTGGGGCTTGAACTCACAACCCCAAGATCGAGAGCTGCATGCTCTACCGACTGAGCCAGCCAGGTGCCCCTTGGGTCCTATTTTTAAAAAAGAAGCTTCCCCCTACCACTTTTATTTGAAAGTATGTTTAAAACCTGCAACTTCTCAGGAAAAGTATGGAGACTGCTTTATTTTTGTTGCAGGCATTGTAAAACTAAATAACCAAGACTAGTATTAGCTTGAACTTTACCTTGGAATATGTCCACGAAGAAGAAAGAAAGCCAGACTAATCTTGAGTTTCTCTCCTCCAGCTTTTTGTATCAAAGACCCTCTGACATAAGCAAGTGAAAGCTTTTCAATTACTTATTGTAGCGTGGGTCCATCTCGAAATTCTGCATACTCAGAATGGAGATTTTTGCCCCCATTCCTGTCTCCTCTTTCTCCATGTTTTTCAGTCACTGTTTTACTTCATTTGGATTCCTTATCGTTCAAACCACATTATTTGGGAGGATGAGCTATGGTTTGAATCGGATTGTCAGTTCTGATTTGGGAGGAAGGTTTATGAGACTCAACAGTGCTGTAGCTCATTGTTCAGTATTCCAAGAAATATCACTGCTCTGATTCTCAAGGTTTTCAAAATCTTACAAAGAATGTTGGACAGCTAATGTGTTTCAGCCATATTATTTCAGAACAAGTCTCTTTAGAGATTAGTGATGCCCCCCCCCCCACCCCTCCCCAAAGCTGACTTTGGCTATAATAAGGTTTATTTAAGTAAAATAAAGTCAGCTAACTGAAGATTAGCCTCCACATACCTTTGCTATAATGCAAAATCTACAGTCACCCCGAAGTCAAAATTTGGCAAACTTTGCAATGTGGGGTGCCACACTGCTGACTTTTATTATTTTGGAAAGGGAATAAGTATCAGCCAGGTGCACAAAGAGAACTCTCTCTTTCTCTCTGCTCAAGAATTTTCTCCCTGGCAATCTACAGATGGAGTTAATATGGCCATCTTAAAATGAAAATATCCCATGGATAGGTTAAATATATTGCCTTTGATTAGGTAGCAAGCAGGCTGTTAGGGGTTAGAGCTGAGATTGGCACACTTTTTCTGTAATGATCCAGATAGTAAATATTTCAGTCTTTGTGGGCCAGATGGTCTCTGCTACAACTACTTAATTCTGCTTGTTGTAGTGTGAAAGCAGTCATAACACATAGCTGAATGGTCATGGCTGTGTTCCAATAAAACTTTATTTACAAAAACAAAGCAGTATGAATTTGGCCCACGTTCCATAGTCTGCTGACCCCTAGATTATAACGCTTAATTAGAGTAGAGCATAGGTTTCTTGGCAGAATTATTTCAACACAGCTAGGGATATCATGAAATTACTGGATAACTAAGACACTGCCTTGAGGTAGGGTGGCTACTTTATAATTTTGCCATTGACCTTAGTGTCTTCATTCTACTCAGAGTCACCTCATCTGCTCCTTTTAGGCTGGAGGCTAAAACAGTAGAAACTGTGGATATGTCTTTTTCATTGATCTTGTTCTCATAATTCCCTTAGAAATAACAAGACCTGACATTTTTATACATTAGAATTTCTAGATGTCTTGCTGATAGCACATTTCATAAAGCACCTGGTGACCTTAAAAAAGATTTTTATAGGAGCAATTTAGAGTCGAATAAATAGAATTAATTTCAATGCATCTCACTCCATTGTATAATTTGGCACTTGGCCAAACATCATGTTCCATTGTTTTGTTCTGTTCGAAGCCTTTTTGAACTCATGTAAATAGTTTTGCACACGTACTAAGACATGTATTTGTTTATTATTTTATATCCTAATAACCATGTATAACTATTCTGTTTTTCCATTGAGGCCTAGGGGGGGAATATCCTTCAATGAGCACTTCCACATCTGTTTTCTCATTTAATATAATTTAATTATTTTTGCAGATGAATCATAGGGAAGATAAAGTTACTTGCCCAAGGTCACCCAGCTAGTTAAGAGTGCAGCCAAGCTTCCAAAACAGGTCTGTTTGACTCCAGAGGCTATGCGTTTTCCACTACATCACAATTGCCTACAGGAAGCTACTTGTAGCTCTTGGCGGGCTTTATCTTTTTCTTTTTTTTTAAATCCAAGCTGTTTTTAAGTAAATCATAGGAGAACTGAGTAACATAGTATTTAATTCTTCTCATATATTTTGGAAGTACATATTTTCAAAAGGAGATATGGTGGATGCTTTTGTTTAAACAACCATGGTTCTATGACTAGAATATTTCCAAATAAGGGTGACTTCCAAAAATTATTTGCTTTCTTGGCAGTCTTCATACATTCTTTGTGAATGCAACTAGATTTCCCATCTTCCTTGTTTAGGAAAGAATCATATGTTAATAACATTTTTTGAAAGGTGTGGCTTGGTGATATTCTTTTCAGATTTGAAATAACTAAACTTCCTGGCATCATAAGTTCAAATCATGGAGAAGCCAGCTCATTATAAGTTCGACGTTCTGAAATTGATTTTTGTTTGAGCATGGCTTTGTGTGGCCCTGAATGTGCATATGAGTTAGGGGTAAAAGTAACTGCCAAAATCTTAAGATACAGATATTTAAGCCTTTTCATCAGATATGGGATAAATTCCTTTCTGTTGGAATGTTTTGGTTTTTTTTTTTTTTCCTCTTGGGCAGAGCAAAAAACACCACAATGAATCACTGCATGATTAAAAAAAAAAAAAAAGGCGGGGCTGGGAGAATTGACCCATAAAATGGTTACAGCGTATATGACTCTCAGACCTCAATCAAAATATTGTTGTGCAAAAATATAACTACTTTCCCTCACATCTGTATTTCAGACATTGAGCATCAAGGGCTCAATGATGGGGGGCTTTTGGGGAAAAAAACCCCACTAACCTCAGTCCTCCTTAGGGTCTTCTCAAGGTTGTCAGCATCACACTGTCAACCTCTTATGTGGGTGCCAAGGTGTTGGGGGGTAATCGGGGTGATAGCAGTGATGAGAGGATGGGTACATAGTTATCAAGCAGAGGTCAATACAGGTTACTGCTAAGATGTCCACTCTCCTGGCCCATGTGTTTCCTTTGAGTCAGAGGTCTTTGGTTACCTTCCTACTGCCCTTGGGGCTCAGGAAACTTTGCCAGCTTTGCATGTAGACCTGCGTGCAGAGAATAGCTCACGGTCATTGCTTTCTAGGGTCTGGATGCTTCCCTGCTAGAAGTGCTATGAAATGAAGTAAAAGGTTCTTGGTTGCCTTCAAGAATGTCTTATGGTTTGACTTCATTCCTCTCCCCCCGGGGTTGGAAGAATCCATTTCTAGCATGAAGAAAAGCCTTCTCCCTTTCTCTGTTTTAAAGGACCTCTATCCCTGTGGAATTTCTTCCTCTATGAGCTTAGACTTTTTGAATCCCCGAACTTGCAAGCTACTTCTGTATTTTGCTGAGGTGCCCTCCCTCTTTCCCTTCAGGCAACGAGAACGGAGCCAGCTACCTGCTTGGATGGAGGGAAGAGGAAGGGGAGAAAAAACTGAGAGCGAAGAGTTGAAGCCTCAAAATATTATCCGTTCACCTTATTCATTACAACCAATAAATTGCTTTTCTGTGAAGTTTTCCCAGTACTTGACACACTTGGCTTTGGAGTACAGAAAGAACTGTGGTATGGTGACTTTCATAAAAGCCGAGTCCTTAAAAGCCTCCCAGTGTTCTCATGTGGGGCCACGGTGCTGAACAAAGGGATGCTCTTGTGAGAGTTTTGACTTCTCTTCAAAAAAAAAAAAAAAAGATTTTATTTATTTATTTGAGAGAGAGAGAGAACACAAACGGAGAGGGAGGGGCAGAGGGAGAGGGGAAGCAGACTGCCTACTGAGCAGGGAGCCTGATGCGGGGCTTGATCCCAGGACTCTGGGATCATGACCCAAGCTAAAGGCAGACGCTTCACTGACTGAATCACCCAGGCGCTCCTTGACTTCTCTTTCTCAGCATAGAACAGCTTTCTGGAAGCCGTCTTTGCTTGCCAATCTCAGCAGCTAGGCAATCCTCCCTCTGGGCTCTCCTCAAGTTCCCCCTTCCTATTGCTCCCTCCTGGCAATTCCGCCGCTCTAGGGAGCAACCAGCTCTCCCCTCAAGGTCTGCTGTGTGACTAAGGACCATGTCAACATGAGCTATGGAATCAATCATCTTCAGATGGATTTGGGGTTTTCTAATTATCATTGATACTGATTACAGAACAGTTGATTGCGCCACAACAAAGTACATAATTTTCAGACATAAGACCACCAAAATGGCCAGACATGCTGTACTGGAAGAAATACAGCTCAGAAACTGAGACTCAGGGAAGTTAAAGGGCTGGTCTAGGTTCAAACAGCAAGTTCATGAACGTGATTAAAAGCCACCCCTGAGAACCCTGCTAAGGGCAGGGTTGTGATAACATTCAAATACATTGCAAAAGACTCTCTGGCTGTTTGATGAGTCTAATAAAACAGTAGCACTGACTGATAAAACAACATCATATAATAATGGTCGGCATGGGTTCTAAACCCTGGCTGCCGAGTTCCTAAGCTAGTGTCACCACTTAGAAACTGTGAAACTGGGCCTTGTTACTTTTCCTCTCTGTGCCTCAGGGTCCTCATCTGTAAGGTGAGAATAATAATAGCACCTGCTTCATGGCTTGTTATGAAGTTTGAATGAATTAATATATGTAAAAGCACGGAGGATAGCACTTGCCTCATTGTGGGCATTTATATTGTTTGTTATTATGAAATTACCATTACTTCAGAATAATATCCCAGTGATGCATTCAGAGAAGATAAATGTGCATGTGAAGACTGAAGGACATCAGAACAAAGTCTGTAATCACCACAGAACTGGGGTAATCACTTACTCACTTGTTAAACATCCAGGGAAATCATGGGTTCATTAGATGCTATAATAATTTTAATATCAGTGTGTCTGAAAGCTGTAACGTGACTTGGAAACTTTGTTTTTAATAATATATGATTATAATAGGTTTGAAAATGCTCATCTTTTATAATGTGTTAAGACAGTAAAATGATGGAGGGGACATAAATGCTATAACTAGCAACTGAAAACTAAAAATGAAAGCAACAATAAAATACCATGATTCCTCTATTGTCAATAACAAAAACATGTTTAAGTGTTGTTGAATATGTTTTGAAATGCTATTCTAGAGGTGCCTGGGCGATGCAGTTGGTTGGGTGACTCAGTTGGGCGCCTCGGTTTCAGCTCAGGTCACGATCTCATGGGTCGTGAGATCGAGCCCCGTGATGGGCTCCATGCTCAGCAGAGTCTGTTTGAGTTACTCTCTCCCTCTCCCTCTGCTCCTCCCCACTTCACGCACGCTCTCTTTCTCTCAAAAGTAAATAAATAAAATCTTTTAAAAAATAAAATAAATAAATAAATCTTAAAAAAGAAAAAGCAATGCTATTCTAATACATTGCTGCAGTTTGGAGAGTTAACTTGGGAAAAAAATATTCCAGGAAACAATATTTCTTAAAATGTTGGAAATTGTTTGTCTCTTTGACATCATAATCCCAATTCTAGAAATCTATCTTAAGAAAACAAATGTGTAACCGAAATTAATATTTATCTATATAAATTCCATTTTAAGTTTAAATTAGGAATTAGAAGTAACCTAAAAGCTCAACAATTGAATGGTAATAAATAATGATATACCCATATTAAGACATATCATGCAGGATTAGAAGTCATGCTTTTAATAAATGTTTAATGGCATGGAGGGGAGTGCTCACAATGTAATGTCAAGTGACTGAAATAGGATGAAGAGACCTGCATATACAGAATCTCAGCAATTGTGTTTAGTTGTATCTAGTAGAATGCTGACTATAGTAGGTTATTCAAATAGGGTTTTGTTTTTTCTCATATAACAAAAAAATGTGGAGATAGAATGTCCAAAGCTTGTGCCTTGTCTCCACAATGTCATCAATGTCCCAGGCTCCTTCTGTCTTTACATTTACTATCCTTGGCCTGTGGCTTTTGTCCTCAGGCTTGTCACCTCAAGGTCACAAGGTGGCTGCTCCATATCCAGCCTCACATGCTTGCTCCAGGCCAGAAAAAAAAAAAAAAAAAGAAAGAAATAGCAAGGGGAATCTGGTGCTCCCTATACGAAGCAAGTCAGATGTTGCTAGAAACCTTCAATAAACTTTCCTTTACATCTCATTCATCTAGAACTCTGTCACACTATTACTCCTAACTTCAAAGACTGGGAAACACTGGTTTTTAGCTAGGAACATTGCTATACTGGACAGAATTGGATTTCTTCAGTAAGGAAGACGGAGAGAATGCATATTAGACTACTAGCAGGATTTCTTATATCTGGTGCTACTAGAGTTAAAAAAAAAAAAAGTGTAACACAAACAGCTATCCCTTTATTCTCTTGCCTAGGTAAAAGACTGAAGCACTATATACCAAAATGTTAACAATGTTTATATTTTAGTGGTAGGATTCCAAGTGTTCTTAATCTTATTTATAATTTTCTGTACAGTTTCTGACTTGCAATGGCTTGACTTATGGTTTTTCTCCTTTATGATGATGCAAAAAGCATTATGCATTCAGTAGAAACCATATTTGGAGTTTTTGAATTTTAATCTTTTCCCAGGCTAGCGATATGTGGTAGACTCCTCTCTTGTGATGTGATCTCAGGAGTATACGACTCATATCCTCATACCCATTCTGTACCCATGCAACCATTCTGCTTTTCACTTTTGGTACAGTATTCAATGATTTACATGAAATAGTCAACACTATTATAAAACAGGCTTTATGTTAAATGATTTCCCCAACTGTAGGCTAATGGAAGTGTTTTGAGCACGTATAAGGTAGGTGTGGCTAAGCTATAATGTTTGGTAGGTTAGGTGCATTAAATGCATTTTCAATTTATGGTATTTTCAACTTACGATGGATTTGTTGGGACATAACCCCATTGTAAGTTGATGAAGACCTGTGTTCTGCAAGTTTTCTATAGTGAACATATCCTACTCTCGTAATCAGATTTTTTTAAAAAAGCAATTTTTAAACAAAAATTTACAGATATTTCATTTCTGCTGTGGTTATAATAGCAAACATTGAACAAACAACCCATATATTAATCAATTGAAGACTAAAGAATTATGATATGTTCATACCATGTGACATCATAAAAGCTTAAAAAATTAAATACATCTAAGTATACTGATGTAGAAAATGCTCATGATGTGAGATTTTAAAAAGTAAATTTCAGAACACTACAATCCCGTTTATTTTTTTAAAATACAGAGAAATCTGGACAAGGCAGAGGTATCCTTATAAACATTAAAGAGGCTCTCCAAGGCTATTTCCCAGCTATTAAGTTTTCTTGGGGAAGCAGTATTGAGGGAAGAAAATATTCTTTATTGTTTTTTAAATGAATACTTCTTGTATTTGAACTCCTTTTTACAACAAGGACATAATGTTTTATTATTCAGTCTAAATATATGAAAAATAAACAAAATATTTAAATTAGTCCACTAAAGGGTTGTGGCCTTTAAGTCTCCAAATTTCTGGTTTGGGGACAGGAACTTTTGTTCCTTTTGGGTAGAGTGAAGTATGAGATGTTGCCTTCCACAACTTCAGAACTGTGTTGTTGAATGATTGAGTTGATAGGACACATGGCTATCAGTGAGGAAAGGGGTCCGAGAGCCCAGCAGAGCTGGAAGGGTGGTAGCAGACCAAAAGATGGATTGCATTCTGGAGGGCAACTCCAAGCTTTAATCACTGTTAAGGCAAGCCTTCAGGGTGGAACAGTCAGATCCTTTTACTTGGTGGTCTTTGATTTCACAGGAATATTTGCTTTAGTTCTCGATTGCCAAAAATGCTCCTATTGTCGTTCTGCAAGCCGTTTACAGCCTTCTTTCCTGGGAGGTGGTGGCAGATGACATCTTGGAGCACAACGCACATGGTCCGTGTTCTCTTTCTGCAATCAGAGGGCCCATGATTACCCCCTTGGAATTACTGCAGCCTTAATGTACACGGCATGGGAAAGGCTTATGGCAAGGGGCAAATAGGACCGTGGCTCCAAAATGAATTTTTTTCCACTTGTGTCGTTTAAATATGCCGAAAACACTGAAGAATGCGAGACCACATTTTATGTATAAAAGCTCCTGTTGGGGGTGGTTGTGGAAAAAAATGTTTCAACTCAAAACACTGAACTTTTAGCATTTCTGCCAAACCAGCTCCCCGCCCCCCCCCGCCCCGCTTTTGTAAGGCAACAAAGTAAAAACAAGCAGCTTCTACTCCCAAGACTGCACATTCTCCTTTTGGCAGCTCTGTGTGCTCTTTTGATTTATATGGTTTGTTTAATTAAAAGTATGAAGAATTTTCTTTCTCAAATTCTTTCCCACATTCTTTGATTCCCCATGTCTAGGCTTCAAGGATTTTTCCATCTGCTCCTTCTAATCACCCAGAGAAATCTAAAAGAGGCTCGCCTAACTTCTCTCTTTTGCCTGTTGTGGAGCCGACAATGTGAGAGTGAGAAAGTCTATTACTTGTTTCAGTTTCTGTTTTCTTCTCTGGCCACCTGAGAATCAGATACAAAAATTAACGAATATATATGTGAGGTGCTTGAGAAGTCATTAAAGATCTGGGCAACGAAGTGTAAAGAGTTCTAATGTTACATTTGTACCTATTGTTTTGGATCTCATCTTGAGGGTTCTGGGGCTCTAGTTAATACTGAATAATAGTTAATAGTTAATACTGGCTTGCCTTTAAAGATTGATTGATTGATTGATTGATTTGAGAGGGAGAGAGAGCGAGCACACAGGGGGAGGGGCAGAGGGAAAGAGAGAGTAAGTCTTAAGCAGACTCTGTGCCAAGCGCAGAGCCTGACATGGGGCTCAATCTCACGACCCTGGGATCACGACCTGAGCCAAAACCAAGAGCTGGGCAGACAACCGACGGCACCACCCAGGCGCCCCAAAATGGCTTGCCTTTAGATTCAAGAGTAGGTATGAAAAATTCACAACATGGGATGGGGGGTGGGGAGACACCAGCAATGGCTGGTGCTTCTCCTTCCCTCTTGCAGACTGTGCCAAAGGATCTGCCATTCTTTTACCACCACCTCAGAGAGGTCGGTGGGGTCATCCTAGTGGAGGTTCTTTACTGCTATCATCCCACATGGCCACAAACTCTGTCCTTAAGGCCACTGTCTAGACCCACCACATCCACTTTCTGGAAGAAAGGGTCCTCCTGCATGGGGCAACCTTCCCTATCTGGAATGTGGGCAAGCAGGTGTAGAAGGTTGCTGTCTATTGTGATACGGATGAGAATAAGACCGGGAAGGCCTTCTACTGCTGGGGGCCTCCGAGGAAAGGCCCAAACCTGGGGTTCAGATCCTGCACTTCCCAGCAGCCGGGGCGCCCTTCATCATCTGTTAGACCTCTGGGAGTGGGGGGAGTGATTGAGGACATCCTTAGGCTCCTGCATCCGCAAGGCGCAGGGACTTCCTTCACTCAAGCTGACAGACCCACAGCAGCCGCTCCCAGCCCCGGATGCGGACACTGCTCTGTGGCGAATCTGGTCTCCCCACCATCTGAGCAGGAGCTTTTCGGAACTTCCAGGCAGGATGCGTCCCTCCACAACATTCACCTCTTGATCTACAGTAGCCTCCCCCTTATCTGCAGGGGAATACATTCCAAGACCCCCAGTGGATACCCGAAACCCGGGATATTGCCTAACCCTAGACATCCTTTGTTTTTTCTTATACATACCTATGCTAAAGCTTAATTTATAAATTAGGCACAGTAAGAGATTAACAACCATAATAATAAATAGAACAATTATAATAATATACTGCAGTAAAAGTTCAGTGAATGTACTCTGTCTCTCAAAATATCTTACTGGACTGTACTCACCCTTCTGGGGATGGTGCGAGATGATAAAATGCCTACCTGATGAGATGAAGAGGCGGGAGGGACGTCGGCGTGGTGATGCAGCATTAGGCTACTAGTGGCCTTTTGACGATATGTCAGAAGGAGGAGCATCCGCTGCCAGAGCACAGCTGATGGCGGGTGACTGAAGCTATGGAAATCGACTCCAGGGATGAGGGTCGACTGTGGGAAGGGCTCTGGTTCCCTGGACCTGGTGGAGAGGACAGTGGACATCTTGAGCGTGCAGCCCTGCAGGAGAGGATCCCTTCCCACCAGCAGGGCCGTGGATGTCAGAGCCCCACTGTGGGCCAACGCTGACCCTGGACACAGCCATCTGGTTATCTCGGACCGCAGACCCTGGTTGCGGACCTCAGCCACTCAAGGGGACTCTGTGCTAGTCTCTTTCGTTTAAAATGGGAAACTGCTTCTTTCAGGAGGGAGGCACGTTTTAAGGCTTGAATGAAATAAAAGTTAATCTATAAATTAAAAAAAATTTTAACTTATGTATTTTAGTAAAATTAGCTTTGCGACCTTTTAAAAATATCATTTCATGAAATTTTCACCCATTGAAAACTAGCAATCTGCATTTTATGCTTCCTGAAAGAACAGCTCTATGAATGCCTTCATGGGTTGTCAAACAAATATACTTAGGAGATGAATTTATGGCAGCATTCAGGAAACGGGGCAAGCCAAGCTGTGAAATTGCATCCTGTGTCATTTGGGATGCTGGGATGCCTGACTTGCTTACAACTGTTCTGGTAGGCTCTCTTCGGTACTGGTTGAGTAACCATCGCCCTTCTTGCTCTTTGTTGATTTCTGACATCTTTGAACAATTATCATTTTCAGAGTTTTGGAACAAAGGGGAAAATGCCTTGGCTCCAATATCCGTCCCTTTCAGAGCACTGAACATGTGATTGGAGAGTCTTGGTTTTCCTTGTTCCCCTGAGGACATAGGTATCGAAAAGAGAATTGGCTCAAGCTCACTGGTCTTACCCATCTGATATACGGTTGCTAATATGATATGATTGGCCAGACAGTTTGGGTATAATGTTGTGGCAGTGTGGCCACAGAATTTTAATTTCTTCCACAGGCTCTTTCGCTATTTTATTACTTTCCCCACTCGGGTCCATTTTTTTTTATTATTATTTATAAGGAAAAAAGTTACAGTCAGGTTATAGCTCTATGGCAGTGCCACATTAGCCATTTTGTGTTCAATTTTAATTTTTGACTGTCATGAAGTCTAAGATTTAAAGCGCTGATATGAATCATCCCAAGATGTTCTGCTTCTTAAGACAACATAATAGCCAGACCTTCAGGTTCCCAGTCCGGTTATTAACGTAATTCAACCAGCCAACCAGCCAAGCAGCGATCCAGTCCATTGCTCAGCCACTGAACCCCAACAAAAAGCTAATTTCTTCAGTTATAGCAATCTCGTTTAAAGGTTTATGATTTGCGTAATGCTCTTTTAACAGACTAGTTTTCCAGAGTGCATCTGGAAAGTGTGTCTGGAAAATGGAGATGCTATGGAAAACAGAGAAATAAACGTAGGGAAAAGGGGGATCATCTTCAGATGTGTTCACCATGTTTCCCTCCAGTTCTGTTTTTAGCATTTGACTACAGTCTGTTCAAGTCCACAGGCTATCATCATTCCTTCCATTCATCTCAAAGCAATTCATCATCATCTCCAAAGCGTGTTTTGATTTATTCCACTCATGGAAAGGATACACGCAAGGTTGGAGGTGAAATATTATCAGAGACTAGGGCTACAAAAATGAAATGCTTGGCTTTGTTCGTGGATGCTCCCCAAGTTTGATTGTGTACCTCCAGGTTTCTGCCACATGCCATTCTGTCCCTTTTGTACAAAAACACGCCTTGATTCCCTTGCACAACTGATTAATTCTTCAAAGGCCTCTGAGATTCAAATCAAGTGTCACTTCTAGAATGTCTTTCTTGACCTCTCCCCCAGGTAATAAATGATACAACAACTCCCATTTTTTAGTACTTCCTGTTAGCTAGAAAATGTCCCTTTTTTTTTGAGAGAGAGAGAGAGAGAGAGAGCGAGAGAGGTGAGGAGAAGGGCAGAGGGAAAGGGAGAGAGAGAATCTTAAGCAGGCTCCCCGCCCAGCATGGAGCCCGAGGCAGGCTCCATCTCACAAACCTGAGATCACGACTTGAGCTGAAATTCAAGAGTCCAACGCTTAACCGACTGCGCCATGGAGGTGCCCCCAGAAAATGTAATGTTTTGAAGTCATTATCCTTCAAGACTCTCCTTAGGTCATTGTTTTATTCTCACAACTACCTTATGAGACAGATATTAATGCAATCAACCCAAGAGAGAACTGCAGCTTAAAAATATTAACCAACTTTCTTAAGACTACACAGTTAGTATATGGTAGAGGCAATATTTGATCCCAAGCTCTGTGGTCTGTACTTTAAGCTTTTATAGCATTGTTTTCCAAAGTATGGCCCATAAAGCACTGCTGCTATGGGAGATGATTTGAGATGGCGCAGGACATCTTTATATGAATACTTTTCTATTTATTCATTTTTGTGAAACAAGGAATAAGAAAACAATTCAATTCTCAGCATTTTGCCTAAGTTGCCTCATATTTTTGTTTATTTATTTTTAAAGATTTAAAAAAAAATGGGGGGGGCGCCTGCGTGGCTCAGTCTTTAAGCATCTGCCTTCGGTTCAGGTCATGATCCCAGGGTCCTGGGATCAAGCCCCGCATGGGGCTCCCTGCTCTGCGGGAAGCCTGCTTCTCCCTCTCCCACTTCCCCTGCTTGTGTTCCCTCTCTAGCTGTGTCTCTCTTTGTCAAATAAATAAATAAAATCTTAAAAAAAAATTTTTTTTTAAGTAATCTCTATACCCAACATGGGGCTCAAACCTACAACCTCAAGATCAAGACTTGCATGCTCTGACTGAGCCAACCACTTCATATTTGTATTTAAAGGAATAAAACATTATATATACAGTTGAAGATCTCTTTGTTGATCTCCCCAGATCTCATTCCTTTTTAACCCTCCTTAGAGGTAGCCACTGTCCTAAATTGAGTGGATATCATTCCTTTACAAGTTTTTAAACTACTGCCAGGTACCTATTTATCAATATACAAGATGTAGCATTGTTTTGCTTGTCTTCCAGCTTTATATAAATAGCATACCATATGTGTTATTTTGCAACTTGTTTTGTTCACTCCACATTTTGTTATTGATACCTGTTTGATACACACGGGTTTTGTTCCTGCGTTTCAAATGCTGTGGACCATTCCATTATATCAATATGTCAGATTTATTTAAACATTCTCCTCTTGATTCACATATAAATTTTTCCCACTGTTTGATATTGCAAATAATACTGCACTTAGCATTCTTGTGCATGGATGTCTCCTTGTGTACATGTGCTAGATTCTCTTTAGGATACGAACTAAGAAGCAGAATTGCCTGGGCATCTTCAAATTTACAAAATATTACCAAGTGGCTCTCCAAAATTTATCAGTTTACACACCCACCAGCAGTTTATAAGAATTTCCTTTTCTCAAAATCATTTCTTAGTTTTTGCTAACCTTGCGAGTAGGAAATGTTATTTCATAGGGGCTTTTTACTTGCATTTCCTGATATTAGGTTGAAGGTTGAAGTAAGGTTGAAGGTTGAAGATCTTCTCATAGGCTTATTGTCCATTTGGATTTCTTTGGTTTTGAGTTGCCCATTTTTCCTTTTAGAAATTATTTAAAAAGTTATATCCCATAAAATCCATTCTTTTTGATGTACAGTTTTATGAGTTTTGACAAATGCATGGAATTGCCTAATCACCACCAAAAACAAGATATAGGAGAGGATGCCCCTTTGTAATCAATCCCTCTCTATCCAGGATCCCTGGAAACTTATTTTCCATACCAATAGTTTCATCTTATCCCAAATGTCACATAAATGGACCTATACAGTATGTATATTTTTAATGTTTGGCTGCTTTGACTGAGCATAATGTGTTTGAGATTCGTCCATGGGATGCATTTCAATAGTTCTTTTTTGGTGCCGAGTGGCATTCCATTGTATGGACCTACTGCACTGTTTATTTAGTGGAAGGATTGTTTCTGAATTTTGGCAATTATGAATGAAGCTGCTATGAAAGTTTGCATATAGGTTTTTGTGAAGCATAGGTCTTTATTTCTTGTGGGGAAATACCCAAGAGGAGGATTGCTGGTCATATGGTGAATATATGTTTAACTTTATAGGAAACTGTCAAACTGTTTTCCAGTGTGGTGGTGCCATTTTGCATTCCCACCAGCAATGTATGAGAGGTCTAGTGGCTCAACATTCTCACCGGCACTTGGTATTATCAGAGACTTTTTTTGGGGGGTTGGCCATGGGTATATAGAAACATCTCAGTGTGGTTTTAATTTGGATTTAACTAATTACTAATGATGTTCAGCATTTTTTTTCATGTGCATATTTGCTATCCATACATTTTCTTGGGTAAAGTGTCTGTTCAATCTTGTCCAATTTTTTAAATTGGGTCATGTGTTTCCCTATTACTGATAAAATAATATCGTTAATACAAGTCCTTTATCAGAAATGCGATTTGCAAATATTTTCTCCAAGTCTGTGGCTTTTTTTCTCATTATCTTAACAGTCATTCAAAGAGCAGAAGTTTTAAATTTTGATGGCGTTCAATTTGCCAATATTTTCTTTTATGGATGGTACTTTTGGTGTCACATCTAAGCAAACTTTGCCTAACCTGAGGTTAAAAATATTTTCTCCAATCCTTTCTTCTAGAATTTTACTCTCTTAGGACTTATGTCTAAGTCTGTGTTTCATTTGAGCTCATTTTTAATAGGATGAATGATTTTTTTAAAGATTTATTTATTTGACAGAGAGAGACAGCAAAGTGAGAGAGAGCGTGAGCGGGGGGGGGGGGGCGGGGGGAAGGGCAGAGAGCGAGGGAGAAGCAGGCTCCCCGCTGAGCAGGGAGCCTAATTCAGGGCTGGATCCCAGGACCCTAGGATCATGACCTGAGCCAAAATCCAAAGTCAGCGGCTTAACTGACTGAGCCACCCAGGTGCCCCACTCCCATATTCAATTTTTTAATGATTATCAATGTACTTAGTTTTTCTATTTTCTTTTTGATCAATTTTGGTTGGTAATTAATTTCTTTTTATCCTCACAACCTACTCTTCTTTTACTCTTCACCTGATAAGTAGCAAATTAATATATGTTTGTGTTTATTTTTATTTTTAAATTTTATTTATTTAATTGAGAGAGAGAGAGAGAGAGAGACAGTGAGAGAGGGAACACAAGCAGGGGGAGTGGGAGAGGGAGAAGCAGGCTTCCTGCTGAGCAGGGAGCCGGATGCGATGTGGGGCTCAATCCCAGGAGCCCGGGATCATGACCTGAGCCAAAGGCAGACGCCTAATGACTGAGCCACCCAGGTGCCCCCAAATAATGACAGTTTTATCTCCTTTTTTCCAATCCTTACACTTTTAATTAACTTATTTTTTCTTTATACCACTGGTCAGTGCTGACAATAAAATCTTAATGGTAGCAATGATAGTTGGGAATTATGATCTTGTGTCTGATCTTAAAGATGATAAATCTAAAGTTTCTCCATCATGGGCACCTGGCTGGCTCAGTCAGTGGAGCATGCAACTCTTGATCTCAGGGTTGTGAGTTTGAGCTCCATGCTGGGTGTGGACATAACTTAATAAAATCTTTCAAAAAAATTTAAAAAATAATTCTCCAATAGTTATAATATTGGTTTAAAAAATATATAACCTTTAACAGGTCAAGAAATTTTCCTTCTATTTCTGGTTTGCTAAAGAGTTTTTTTCTTTTTTCTTTCTTTTCTTCCTTCCTTTCTTTTTAGGGAAAACAGAGAAGGTAATAATATCTATCTTTTCTGTGTACTTAGGCTCCAGGAACTATGCTATGTACTTAAATGCATTGCTCCTTTTTATTATCACAGGTACCTTTAAGAAATAAATAATATTAATCTCCATTTTACCCATGAGGAAACAGAGCCTCAGAGAGGCTCAATTTTAATACATTATCCAAAGAATGATGGAAAGATGGTACTCAAACCTTGGTTAGGCTGCCTTCAAAGACAGAATTTTAATGAAATGCCAACATCAATGCATTATTTAGTACCTTCTGTATTAAGCCTTAATAATTCGCACTTACCTCTTTAGTCCCTTATTTACTTCTTTCTATTAACTCTGAGTATCTTTAAACTGAATCAGCATCCTCTCAGGGATGACCATGACTTCTGGTTTACTTGACCAACTTTATTTCTACTGCCCCCTGAGCTCCCCTTTCAACCTCTGACCTTTCCATCATTGAAGAAGCTCTAACTACCTGCACATTAATTGGAGAAGTAGTATTAAATCACCTTCTCAGTTAAATTTTTCTCACACTGGGCAGGTTTTACGATAAAAACCAAAGAATGTCAACAAGTCAGGATTTTTTTTTGTTTTTGCTTAAAATCTATTTTAACATTTTAAAAGCTTTTTACTTTAGAATAATTATACATTAACAAAAAGTTAAAAAAAAAACGTACAGAGAGATCTTCTGTACACTTCACCCAGTCTCCCCCAATGGTATCATTGTGTATAACTATAGTACAGTATTAGGGTGCCTGGGTGGCTTAGTCGGTTAAGTGTCTGCCTTTGGCTCAGGTCATGATCCCGGGGTCCTGGGATCGAGACCGATGTCAGGTTCCCAGCTCTGTGGGGAGCCTACTTCTCCCTCTGCCTCTGCCTCTGCCCCACCCCTGTCTCTCATGAATAAAATCTCTTAAAAAAAAATAAAACTATAGTACAATATCAAACCAGGAAATTGTGTAAAGGTCACAGAGATTATTCAGATTTCACCAGTTTTCCATGCGGTCGTGTGTGTGTGTGCACGTGTGTGTGTAGCTCTATGCAACTACATCACATGTGTAGATTTACATGACCACCACAACAGTCAAGATACAGAACCATTCCCAGAGCCCCTCATGGTACCCCTTATAGCCACATCCACCCCCTGCACCCCTATTCCTTATCCCTACCAATCACTAATCTGATCTTTATTTCTAATTTTGTTATCTCAATAATATTATTTAAATGGGATCCTACAGTATGTGACCTTTTGGATTGACATTTTTCACTCAGCATAATTCCCTGGAGACTCATCCAGGCATGAACAATATTTTGAATGAACAATAATTCATTTCTTTTCTTTTCTTTTTTTTAGAGGGAAAGAGTGGGGAGAGGCAGAGGGAGAGGGAGGGAGAGAATCTTAAGCAGGGTCCATGCTCAGTAGGGAGCCCCATGTGGGGCTCGATCTCATGACCCTGAGATCATGACCTGAGCCAAAATTAAGAATCAGAAGCTTAACCAACTGTGCCACCCAGGAGCCCCAGTAGTTAATTTCTTTTTACTGTTGAGTGTCATTTCATGGTATGGATGTGCCACAGTTGGTTTAACCATTCACCTACAGAAGGGTATCTGGATTGTTGCCAGTTTTTAGCTAACACAAAGAAAACTGCTGTAACTATTAACACATGTTTTTATGTGAATGTAAATTATTTCTCTGGGAAAAATGACTGAGTTCAATTTTGGATGTTTTTTGTCTGTGGACAAGGTAACTGTGTTGCACAACTCCAAGAGGCAATATTTATATGGTTGTCTATATAAATGGCTCCCCTCACTTTGGAGTTGTATAGTACTCGGTCTGCACAACCATATACAATAGTCTTGCCTCTGGACACCCAGGCAGAAATGTCCAAAAGACAACTGGATATAAGTTTGGTATTTGGGAAGAAGGATGCCTGGGTAATGCTGGCATAGGGTTACATGGTTAGAGGTGGAGAATACATAGAAATGTACATTGAGAAAGAAACACATGCTGTGAATAGAAACAACACTCAGTTGTAATCAAATGTATGATTCAGTTGGATTCCTTCCATACACCTATGCTCAAATATTACAAATATTTGTTTTATAGTAGTGAGGCTATTCTCTATCTCATTCTGTACATAATGTTGCATACAATATCACCTGTACTGAATCTTTTATAGCTTAATTATGGATTCCTCACTTCCATAAAAACCAGATGATTCTAGGGGCGCCTGGGTGGCTCAGTCGTTGGGTGTCTGCCTTCGGCTCAGGTCATGATCCCAGCGTCCTGGGATTGAGCCCCACATCAGGCTCCCTGCTCAGCCGGAAGCCTGCTTCTCCCTCTCCCACTCCCCGTGCTTGTGTTCCCTCTCTTGCTGTGTCTCTCTCTGTCAAATAAATAAATAAAATCTTAAAATCAACAACAACAACAAAAACCCAGATGATTCTAAAATTAGTGAAAACTTAATATGTCTACAGGTCGATTTGGTTGAAAAATGACAAAAAGAAATGTATTGCCCAACAAATGCATCCAAAAGTTTTACAAGAAGAGATTAGGTTATAAAAATGGGCAAAGATTCAGAGGTCTTTATCTTCTTTAGTTAAAATGAGGAACCCCTCCTAAATTATGTTTATTCTTATGTATTCATTCTGCACATTGCTGTCATGAATCTTTCTGGTTGATGGCTAGTCTCTTTTAAACACGTTTTATCTCTTGAGAGGATGTCAGATTGAGAATGAATTATGACACAAAAATTGAACCTTACTCTTAAGAGGACCACTTTTGCTACTTTTGAATTAATCCAACTGATTTTTGTGAACTCTTCCTAGAGGCTACATGGTGTGACTAAATAACTTGACAATTTGAACAGAACAGATATTTCTGAATCCATATTTTTTAATGAGTGTTGACCTTCAGTGTCAAAGTGTGATTCTCTTGGAAGATTTGTTTACCCATCTACTCCTTAATTCATGAAATCTTTAGGTATTGAGCCAGTGTATAAATCAGGCATAGAAATAAACTTGTTATGTTATAAACATAACTTACTTCTGCTCAAATTGTATTACCCAGTTTCATCACATTTACTTTTTTTTTTTTTTTTTTTTGAGAGAGAGAGTATATGTGAGCTGGGGGGAAGGGGTAGAGGGAGAGAATCTTAAGCAGGCTCCATGCTCAGCATGGAGCTGGACGCGGAGCTTCATCCCACAACCCTGGGATAATGACCTGAGCCAAAATCAAGACTCAGATGCTTAACTGACTGAGCCACTCAGGCACCCCCAGTTTAATCACATTTAAATCAATAAAATGATTTTTACCAGATTCCAAAAATTAATCCTCCCTCAAAGAACTAAAACTTACCACCATTGAGAAGAATCAAACTAATGATCTATAGACTGTGTGGATATTCTTGAAGACAAATCCCACAAAATTTTGAAATGAGTATAACAGAGTTGGTCAAGATGGTATCTTTAAAGGACTGTTATGTGTATAAATCAATTCAGTTACATTATTTGATTGTAATAGTTATATGCTCTTGTGGAAAGAACATGGATTATGTATCAGGCATACCTGATTTCAATTACTGATTTTACCTCTTAAATAGATCTATGACGATGGGCCATTTGTTTATTTTGTTTTTTTTTATTTACAGATTTTCCCCCAATTTTTTATTCTGGTGAAATACCCATAACATAAAATTTACTATCTTAATCATTTATAAGTGTACCGTCAGTCATATTATGTACATTTATATTGTGTGTAACCATACCACCATCCATCTATAGAACTCTTTTCATCTTGTAAAACTGAAATCCATACCCATTAAACAATAGTTCCCCATGACTCTCTCCCCCAAGCCTCTGGTAACCACCATTCTACTCTCTGTTATGAGTTTGGTTCCCCACCCCCCAGATTCCACATATAAGTGAGATCATGCAATATTTGTCTTTCTCTGTCTGGCTTATTTCTCTTAGCATAATGTCCTCTAGATTCATCCATGTTGTCAAAAATGACAGGATTTTCTCCCTTTTAAAGGCTGAATAGGGGCGCCTGGGTGGCTCAGTCGGTTAAGCGGCTGCCTTCGGCTCAGGTCATGATCCCAGGATCCTGGGAACGAGCCCTGCATCGGGCTCCTTGCTCAGCGGAGAGCCTGCTTCTCCCTCTCCCTCTGCCTGCCTGCCGCTCCCCCTGCTTGTGCTCTCTATCTCCGTGTGTCAAATAAATAAATAAAATCTTTAAAAAAAAAGGCTGAATAATATTCCATTACACACACACACACACACACACACACACACACACACATTTGCTTTATCCACTTGTCCATTGATGGACACGTAGGTTGCTTCTATACCTTGCATATTGTGAATAATGCTGCAGTGAACATGGGAGTAAAGATTATTTCTTTGAGATAGTGGTTTTATTTCTTTTGGATAAATATTCAGACGGGGAATTGCTGGATCATATGGTAGTTCTAGTTTTAATTTTTGAGGAATCTCCATACTGTTTTTCATAATGGCTGCACCAATTCAATGGCTGCACGAATTCAGATTCCCACAACCAGTGTATTTCATTGTATGTTCACTGGGCCACTTGTTTATCATCTCTAAGACTGTTTCATCAACTGTAAAAAGGTATATGATAATAATACCCACATCATAAATGTTTTGTGAGAATCAAATGAATGAAAAGTATTTACTTATTTATTTTTAAAAGATCTTATTTATTTGAGAGAGAGAGCAAGTGAGAGAACACAAGCAGGGGCGGGGAGGGGCAGAGGGAGAGGGAGAAGCAGGCTCCCCACTGAGCAGGGAGCCCGACACATGGGGCTTGATCCCAGGACCCCAAGATCATGACCTGAACTGAAGGCAGATGCTTAACTGACTGAGCCACCTAGGCGGCCCCAAAAGTATTTAGGATAGTGCTAAATATGCACCATTTGAATACCAGATTATTGTGAAGCACTCCTATCCGAGAGTCAGTCTGCTCCTGGAGACTTTCCGCTGATGCCAAGAACAGCTTCCTTTAAGATAGAAGCCCGGGCAAGGTGAGAATTATTACACAGTAACTTAGGCCTTATGAATGGTTCTTGGGAATGATGAAGGCTAAGTGTCATCCACGCAACCGGTAAAATTCAATCCCTCATAATTTGGCAAGTGAAGAAACTTAATCTTATTTTGTATTTCATTCCAAAATGTGATTCTGAAGAAATATTTATATTGCTAATGAAGACAGGTACTATCTAAATCTCATTCACTAAATTATCATGGAATGGGGTCACTGCTTAGAATTCTGATTAACCCACCAGGTCAGTAAATTTCCTCTGCCTGATTTATAATGGTAAATACCCCATGAAAGGTTTCTTCTGGCAATGGCCTTCCTCATTTATAATGTCTTCTACAATCAAAGAGAAAATACCTCATTGTGTGTATGAACTTGATACTATGTGGTCAGCCCAAGCCTTTCTACTTAAGCAGTCTTCTTTCTGCATGGAAAGTCAGGAGACAAGTGCGCAGGAGGCTTGTGAGACCTCACTTCAGAAGGGTTATTAATCTCTGCAGAATCACTTATTGGACCGCATTCTTCTGCACTGCTTTGTTAGAGGGAGAGACAGAGACAGACAAAGAGGGAGAAAAGTGAGAGAGTGTGAGAGAGAGAGAGAGAGAGAGAGAGAGAGAGAGAGAGAAAGGGTTATACGAAGATGGGAAAATGGGAGTTGACATAGGAAAGAACCCAAATCACTATCATTGCCAGAAGTTTAAGTGAATGGTTTATAACCTTTGCGGGTCAAGGTCTTTCTCTAAGAGTCCATGGAAGCTATGGTTCTTCTCCCCAGAAATAAGCTTGTGTAGACATCCACAGGAAATTTCACATCCCATTTCAAAGTGTTCTTGTACATCATGAAGTACATCCTTAAGCCCCAGGTCAGTCAGTAGTCTATAATAATGACCTCCACATCATGAAATTCCATCACGCTATCTGCAATTCATGTGACAAGGATTTGAGCATCATTTTGCAAAGATGTCTGAGACCTTAGAGTTGACTGATTTCCTAGTGTCCCACTTGGGAACTTCTTCTGTCCCACTTTCTCTGGATGGGCTCAGCCATTTCCCAAGCTTCACCTGCCCCTTCTATGAAAGGTTAACTTTATCTCCTCTCCATTTGGAAAAACTCATGAAAGTTACAAAACCTCTATCCAGAAACACGCACATATATGTATATCCTCTCAATTTCACACTTAATGTTCAAGGTACTCATGTGCTACTTACAGTCCATCTATAGACCCAAGATTCTAAACCCCTACCTTAGAGGGAATCCGGTCTCCATGTATGAAGTGGTTTCAGGCATTTGGCATTTCTGTTTGGTTCTTAAATTGATTATAGTGGTTAATAGAATCAAAGCTTGAGGTTTTTTTTTTTAAAAAAACTGTATAATCTGGCCTTAGATCGTCCTGCTTTTAACCTCATTATGGAAATCTTGCTCAAATCCCCTATGACAAAGATGTTGGTGGCTCACAAAGAACTCTGCAGAGCCCAGTCTGGTTTCCTAGACTCTGCTATGGCCCATTGCAGCACAGGGAATGAGCAGCCAGGTACAGGCCCTGGTCTACTGTGCTCAGTTAGGGACTAAGCCAATTTGTTTTATTACTATACTAAACTATGAAGGAAACTTAGTCACCTTCCACTTACTATAGTATCTTCTGGGTTAATCAGTCCTTTTGGATACTTCTCAGTGTTTCAGAGTTTCAACCCTCCCATCTCTATGTCCTTCCTCCTCGGGATGTGACAGAGAGGGAGGAGCCATTTGACGTGGGCATCTTTGTGTGGTTCTTCATTGGTCTCTATACTAATATACTCAGTAATGCTCCCACTCCTTCAACACTGGGCACCCGGCTGGCACCTAATCAGAAATCCAGGGCTTGTGAAATATGGGGTCTATGCTCTCAGCCCATTTAAGCCCAGGGTTGTTCACCACCTTGCTGCCAAGGCCCCTGTCTGCCTTTCGGATCTTCTGGATGTCAGCCACATTCTCCATGTGGTCACTTTGCTCCTCACTTGTGGCCCCATGGCAGGTCTGTTGGCTCTCCATTCAGCTATTTTCTGTGTCTTCCACTGGCAACATGTGGAAACTTCTAGATCAGCCTATGCCAAGTAGGAGCTGAGGAAGTCTTGGCTTCCTCTCTCTGCCTAGATATGCCTTGTATCCATCTCTCTTCTGTTATGATCACCCCTTGTTAGTGAGGGAGAATTCAGAAAGGCGATATCTCAGAGTTCCATAGACCAAATTGGGCACAATTCCACCCTGTTTTCAATCCCCGCCCAACACTTGGTTGTAAAATGTTTGTCAGAACTTCACTCAACCCCTCAGGTTTCATCCTTATGATGGTGGAGTGGATGGAGGAGGGAGGAACACTGCTATCTAGCCTCTTACTTTTCCTTCTTTCTCTCATCGCTCAGAATGTTTCACTTTTTTTAGAGTTTTTATTTAATTCCAGTTAGTTAACGTACAGTCTACTATTTATTTCAGGTGTACAACATAGTGATTAGAATGTTCCACTTTTTTCCCTGGACAGTATACCCTTCACTTGTATCTTGTCCTGAGTTTTCACAATCTAGTAAATCTTGAGAATGCCAGTCAGCCAGGCCTGCCTCTCAAAAAAAGGGTGGGGGCGACTGGGTGGCTCAGTTGGTTGGGTGTTCGACTCTTGATTTCGGCTCAGGTCATGATCTCGGGGTCATGGGATCGAGCCCTGCATCGGGCTCTGTGCTCAGTGCAGAGTCTGCTTGTCCCTCTCCTTCTGCTCCTCCCCCTGCTTGTGCTCTCTCTCTCGCTCTAAAATAAATAGGTAAAATTTTTATAAAAAAAAAAAGAAAAACAAACAAACAAAAAAAACCCAGCTTCATTGAGATGTAATTTACATGTCATGAAATTTATCTATTTTAAATGCAGAGTCCGATGACTTTTTAGTAAATTCATAGAGTTGTGTGACTGTCACCATATTTCCAGTTTTAGAACACTTTCATTATCCCAATAAAATTGTTCATGCTCATTTACAGTTAAACTGCCTTCTCACCCCAAGGCCCAGGTAACCAATCTGCTTTCTGTCTATGGATTTGCCCATTCTGGACATTTCATATCAAGTTAATCATACAACATGTGGCATTTGGTATCTGGCTGCTTTTATTTAGCATGTTGTTTTTGAGGTTAGCCCATGTTTCATGGATCATGACTTCACTTCTTTTTAAGGCTGAGTAATAGTCCATTGGACGAATATACCACATTTAATTTATTTGTTGGTAGAAATTGGGCATGTTTCCACTTTTGGGTTATTGTGAATAGTGCTGCTTTGAAAATTCATGTACAGGTTTTTGTCTGAATATCCGTTTTCAAGTCTTCGGGGTCTAAACCTAGAAATGGAATTGCTGAGTCATATGGTAATTATATTTATCTTTTTGCGGAAACACCAAACTTTTTCCACAGCAGTCACACCATTTTACATTCCCACCAGCAATGTATGGAGGTTCCAGTTTTTCCACATCTGTATTGACACTTTTATAGCCATTCCAGTGGGCGTGACAGGCTTGCTTCTTGCTACATAAAAGAAATCTGGGGGAGGGGCGCCTGGGGGGGCTCAGGCAGTTAAGCATCCAACTCTTGATTTCTGCTCAGGGCATGATCTCAGGGTCGTGGGATCGAACCCTGCTTTGGGCTCCATGCTCAGTGTGGAGTCTGCTTCAGATTCTATTTCCCTCTCCCTCAGGCACCCCTCAAAAAATATTTCTTGAAATAATAACTGATTTTATTCAATATGAGTGTAGTCACATGCCCAGGGAAATTAGATCACTGGCCAGAGAAATTAGAATCAAGAGGGTGAGGAAGGGAACTAAGTGTGAAGGGAGGCGTGAGGCAAAGTCTCCCACAGAGCTCCTTCCTCTTAGGTGTCATCCTATAGACTGGCTGCTAAAGTCTATAGAGCTGTGGAAATAGGAAAAGGAACAGTAGATTTCCAGTTACATGAGGCCAACTCAGGGAATCTGGCCCACACTAGAGGTCACTTTTCCTTTGGCTTACCCTCAAAGTAGATCAGCTGTCCGAAGGACCCAAATGAGATAAAGGTACCAGGGTCGACTTGGCTGCCCACGGCCTCCCAAGCATCTCTCAGAGACTTGCCGTAAGTTCTACAGATTAGCCATCCCGCACAGAGGGAAATACCCATCGGTTTGGGGAGTTGTGAACTTTGGGCTTGCTATATTTTATATCCTTTCTGCCCCCATATTCAGCACCCAGCTCACCAGCTCATACTATGAGAGCAGGCCATAATTCCCCTATTCAGGTGGTCCTATAACCCAGGCTCAGTTTCTGTGCTGAGGCCTTGGACTTCTTGCTGGGCCAGCACTGGGACAGTCTCTGCTGTGCCTGTACCCCAGACCTAGGAGTTTTCATTCTGATCCTCACTGGGGCCTCCTTGGATCATGTCCAGCGATGGCCAGGCACAGCAGGCACAGCTGATACGTGATACCATATTGGCACGAGCAACAAAAGGGAGGCAACATGGTCTCAAAGCATATAAAGAATAGGGTTAACAGGCAGGAGCCAACATTGGTGAAACATAGCATAAAGCTGTAAACATGGTGGCTCGAGGGAGAAGTGTCCCGGTGCAAGATGAAAAGGTGGAAAAAGCTAGTCAGAGTTCTTGACTATTGTCTGTGGGGGAAGATGATGCTAAAAGTCTTTGGTTCGTGGGAATAAAGGCATCAGAAAATGAGAGGACCATCTGGAGTTTGGGGAGTTTTTCTTTTTTTAAAAAGAAATATTTAATTTATTTATTAGAGAAAGAGAGAAAGCACAAGCGGTGGGGCAGAGGGAGAGGGACAAGCAGACTCCCTACTGAGCAAGGAGTCAGACATGGGGCTCGATCCCAGGACCCTGAGATTATGACCTGAGCTGAAGGCAGACACTTAAACCGACTGCGGCACCCAGGCGCCCCTGTGTGATGATCCTTCTAATGAGCTCTCCTCAGCTATTTATCTCACAGTCACTTTTTAAGAATTCACAATAAATATTTATCTTTCATCAAAATATCCCCTTAAACACATATGGTCAGCTCTTTCTTCCTATTTATCTACATCATTTTGCCGCATGTAAAATTCAAGAACATTCCAATATCTGGCATGAGCATGAGTGGCACACCTTCAAATAACCTTTCTGTACCTTAGAGATTGGGTCAAAGAGTACAGGCTTGTGACTCCTTTCTATTCTCCCTGCCCCCAGCTTACTTGAGGGTCTCACCACATTCACCTGGGCTTTTTATAAGCTCCAGATTTCAGCTCTGATCATGATACTGCCCACTCAAACCCTCACTCACTGTGGCTTTTATAGTGGAGACATTCAATAAATAAGAGTTGAAATGAAAGAATATTCAATATAAAATTAAACAGAAGTATATCCTCCATTGTCATGTGAATAATTCCATTTTCCAAATCAGTGAAAGAATGTATCATTTGAAGGCATATTTTATTTATTTAGTTGCTTTAAAAAAATACTGAGCCACCCAGGCGCCCCCTGGAGAGTTTTTCATTAAGAAATTATTAAGACTGATCAAGAAAGTTCTGGTATCAGTTCTCTGTTCATGGCATGGCTCCTTTTTACAGCGTCAGGTCTGCCAGTGACGACCTTTGGCATGACCCTCAGAAATTACAGTCAGAAGGCAGACTGCCACCAGAGAGAGAAAGGTTGGGCATCATCAATACAGAATTATTTGAGACTTTTGAGTTTTAGTGCTTTAATTTTAAGTAGAGGATAGTAACTGGAGGCTAGCTTCCAACCCGCCAGTCCATGTAGCAACACAGGCTCAGAAAATGTCACACAAGAACCTTGCAGCCGATATTATGAGAGGAAAAAAATACAGAGCAAGTTAATGGCCATAAAGAATTTACGGGATCCTATTAAAACAGTGAAGTTATGAGGGTCAAGAACAAAAAATAATCACAATTTGAGGGATGAAAGAGTTGAGCACCTGAATGGGTGACTCACATTCTAGAAAAGTGGTAAATGAAATAGAGGATGAAAGTGAGTACTGCAGAGCTGCAGAGTATTGACTTCATAAGGAATTTATAAATATTCCCTGTGGGCTTATAATTGACTTTGCTGATGGGAAATTTATAAATAGAAATGCATATAATAAAGGAAAAGCTGCCTGTTCTTTAGTCATAGTTCTAAGCAGTGAACAAAAAACTGCAGAAATGATTTTAAGCCAATGGTCCCATGAAAACACTATCAAAGTTGGGAGGTGAAGGGGCGCCTGGGTGGCTCAGTTGGTTAAGCATCCAACTCTTTGATTTCGGCTCCGGTCATGATCTCAGGGTCTCCCTGCTCTGTGGGGAGTCTGCTTCTCCCTCTCCCTCTACCCCTCCCCCTGCTCGTGCGAGCTCTCTCTCTCTCTCTCAAATGAAGAAACAAAATCTTTTAAAATAAGTTGTGGGTTGAAGCTGGTTATATTGACGTTATCAGTTTCCTCCCTATTTTCCTATGAGTTAGTGGTGCCCAAAGAGGCATAAGGGGGCAGTGGGAGCAAGGGGGCTCCTCTAGACACCTTAGCGGGGAAGATCCTGTCCCTCAGATTAATTTCATATGCAGAACCAGCTCCAAATCAAACAGACAGAATGTACTGAAATGCAGAGAAAATTCTCAAGCAGCAATAAAAAAATAATGAGAGTAATTTTTTGAAACGACACTGGATTCATCAACAACAATATGGTGTGTGGGAAGAACATTGGCCTAGGACTCTGTGCCAGTTCTATTCCTCAATCTGCCTCTGCCATGCACAGCAGACAATCAACATATGACACCCCCTCCTGAGCCTAAATGGCCATGACAAGATCAAAATAAGGAAAAACCTATGTTCCTACAGAATCCAGGGAAGGGAGATATCCACGTGATAAAGACTTTGCATGATTCCTGTCCCCATATCTTATTTGTTGCCTTGTGAGATTACAGGTGAAGTGACCCTATTTCCACTTTATGAGAAATCTTCTACTACTATCCCCTTTTTCTCTCCAGTTTCCTGTGATCTTCTGACTCATTCCCACCCCCGTTTCCACTCCAGTTTCTCACATCTTAATAAACACTGTTGGGACCCCACAGGTCCCTCCTCATCACTGTAATGTTCATTAGGGGAAAAAGAAGATAAATGAGGTTAAGCAAAAACCTTGTGGTCCTGAGTTTGCATATTATACTGAAAAGTTCTTATTATCCAAACTGAAGAACCGAATAAAGCAAAGACTTCCTATTTCTTTGTTATACTTCCAAGATCCCAACAGGAAACAGAGAATAATGGATACGTTTGAAACCAATGAGAGCAGTGTCAAAGTTGGAAGGTGAAACTGGTTAGATTAGCACCATCCTTCATTTCTTCTGTATTTTCCCACATTTCTTTGGCTGCTCACTCTATCTTCCTTTTGCCCTGTGATTAAGAATTGTGTGGTTCACAGCAAGCATCATCCTCAATGGGGAAAAACTGAGAGCTTTCCCCCAAAGGTCAGAACAAGACAAGGATGTCCGCTGTCACCACTTTTATTCAACATAGTACTGGAAGTCCTAGCCACAGCAACCACACAAAAGGAAATAAAAGGCATCCAAGTTGGTAAGGAAAAAGTAAAACTTTCACTATTTGCAGATGACATGATCACTCAGTGTAGAAAACCCCAAAGACTCCACCAACAAACTACTAGATCTGATAAATGAATTCAGTAAAGTCGCGGGATAAAAAAGTCAATATACATAAGAGTTACATTTCTATACACTAATAATGAAGCAGCAGAAAGAGAAAATAAAAAAACAATTCCATTTACAGTTGCATCAAAAATAATAACATACCTAGGAATAAACCTAACCAAAGAGGTGAGAGACCTATACTCTAAAAACTATAAAACACTGGTGAAGGAAATTGAAGATGACACAAAGAAATGGAAAGACATTACATGCTCATGAATTGGAAGAACAAATATGGTTACAATGTCTATACTACCCAAAGCAATCTACACATTTAATGCAATCCCTATTAAAATACCAACAGCATTTTTCACAGAACTGGAACAAACAATCCTAAAATTTGTATGGAACCACAGAAGACCCTGAATAACCAAAGCAATTCTGAAAAAGAAGAACAAAACTGGAGGTATCACAATTCTGGATTTCAAGTTCTATCATAAAGCTGTAGTCATCAACACAGTATGGTCTGGCATAAAATGGACATGTAGATCAATAGAACAGAATAGAAAACCGAGAAATGAACCCATAATTATATGGTCAATTAATCTTTGATAAAGTAGGAAAGAATATCCAATGGGAAAAAGACAGTCTCTTCAACAAATGGTGCCGGGAAAACTGGACAGCAATATGCAAAAGGATGAAACAGGACCACTTTCTTTTACCATACACAAAAGTAAGATTAAAGACCTAAATGTGAGACCTGAAACCATAAAAATCCTGGAAGAGAGCACAGGCAGTAATTTCTCTGACATCGGCCATAGCAACGTTTTTCTAGATATGTCTCCTGAAGCACAGGGGAAAAAAAAGCAAAAATGAACTATTGGGACCCCATCAAAATAAAAAAGCGTCTGCACAGTGACGGAAACAATCAGCAAAACGAAAAGGCAACTCACTGAGTGTGAGACAATATTTGCAAAGGACATATCTGATAAAAGGTTAGTAGCCAAAATATATAAAGAACTGATACCACTCAATACCTAAAATATAAATAATCCAATTAAAAAATGGGCAGAAGACATGAACAGACATTTTCCCAAAGAAGACATACGGATGGGGCACCTGGGTGGCTCAGTCGGTTAAGCGTCTGCCTTCGGCTCAAGTCATGTCCCCAGGGTCCTGGGATCCAGCCCCGTGTCAGGCTCCCTGCTGAGCCAGGAGTCAGCGCCCTCCTGTTCATGATCTCTCTCTCTCTCCCTCTGTTGCTCTCTCTCTCAAATAAATAAGTAAAATCTTAAAAAAAAAAAAGAGAAGATACACAGATGGCCAACAGACACATGAAAAGATGCTCAACATCACTCATCATCAGGGAAATGCAAATCAAAACTATAACGAGATATCACCTCACACCTGTCAGAATGACTAAAATCAAAGCTCAATTAAAAACAAGTGTTGGCGAGGAGGTAGAGAAAAAGGAACCCTCTTGCACTGTTGGTGGGAATGCAAACTGGTGCAGCCACTGTGGGAAACAGTGTGGATGCTCCTCAAAAAGTTAAAAATAGATCTACCCTCTGATCTAGCAATCACACTACTAGCACACACACACTACTATTTACCCAAAGGCTACAAAAATACTAATTCAAAGGGATACATGCACCCCCATGTTTATAGCAGCATTATCTACAAGAGTTAAGATATGGAAACAGCCCAAGTGACCATTGACTAATAAATGGATAAAGAAGATGCGGTGTATATACACAATAGAATATTATTCAGCCATAAGAAATAATGAAATCCTGCCGTTTGCAATGACACAGATGGAGCTAGAGAGTATAATACTAAGCAATATAAGTCAGTCAGAGAAAGACAAATACCATATGATTTCATTCATATATGCAATTTAAGAAACAAACAAAAATATGAGCCAAGGAAAGAGAGAGAGAGAGAGAGCGATCAAGAAACAGAATCTTAACTACAGAGAACAAACTGATGTTTACCAGAGGGGAGGGAGGTAGGGGTTGGGTGAAACAGGCGCTGGGGATTAAGGAGGAGGGCACTTGTGATGAGCACAGGGTGACGTATGGAATTGTTGAATCACTCTATTGTACACTGAAAACTAATTTTAATATAACACTATATGTTAACTATACTGGAATTTATAATTAAACTAAATTAAAAAAATAATTGTATGGTTCATAGTACTATAAAATAATTAGACCCATCTTCCCATGTGACAAATATATTCACTAAGGCATTTTTACATTTTGCTTGGAGGTCATATTTGTACAACAAAAAAAACCTGGAATGGTTCCCAAAGTATCAATCTGTTCGTCTGTGCCAAGTACGATAGCAGAATAAACATAACCAAAGTAGTCAAAAAGAGCCAATCTGATGGTAGCATAGAGGCCTGTCCTGGTTGTGGAGACTAACAGATAACTGTAAATCCATACTTCTACTTAGAAATCAAAAGTATGGGTTATGTCTAGACATTTGGTTTCTGGAATATCCAAACTAGGTCTTTAATAATAGACACTCTAAATCTTTAGGTCATGTTATCTTCATCCTCAAGTGTCACTGAGTTACAGGCAATGCATATTTTTCATAATTGACCACATTTGAAAATCCTGGCACAGAGCAGATAACCTATTTTCCTGTTGATGAAAGACCAGGTATAACACTTAGGTTGGAAATACACATTCCCAGACTTCATCCCACAAAATACGAGACCTCAAAATGGGGAGCTGTCGATACAGTTTCTTCCTATTGCCTTTGCCAAGGATGAATGGTATGTTAACGAAAAGTTGAAATGCATCGCCTATGTTATAATGTATAGCTTCATCTTGAAGAAGTAGTTTATACTTTGGCAGTTGGGGAAATTGACCTATGATAGTGTAGAATTCAGGACATGCAAGAGAGAATTATTAAAAATACTAAACTGCATGACTGAATCACTTTGCATAGTCCATAAAATTTTGGAAAGGTCTTAACCATGAAAAATGAACTCAGAGACTTGACAGGACTGCAAACACCAAAAGTAAATACTTCTTATTGTGCCTTGATGTAGTTACTGAGAGTTTTACTGAGCATATATGATTTTTACCTCAGTGTTGAGCAGCCATTGTGGCAGGAAAAAAAATTGGTTCTCAATACTTTTACTTATTTTTTTAAAGATTTTATTTATTTATTTGAGAGAGAGGGAGAGGAGGGGCAGGGAGAGGGACAGGCAGACTCTGCGCTGAGCAAAGAGCCCAACACGGGGCTCGATCCCACAACCCCAAGATCATGACCTGAGCTGAAACCAAGAGTCAGACGTTCAACCAAATGAGCCACCCAGGTGCCCCAATACTTGTGCTTCTTAAAGGATAGAGCAAGACAAAGAAATTGTTCCATTTGTTTTGGGGCTATAACAAAAGTTATTGAAAGACAGCCTCTGGATGTGTATTATTATTATTATTATTATATATTTCCTTTTCCTACATGTCTCTCTGTTCATATGATGCTAAATGTCTCATTTGAGCTTGATGAGATTGGCCAGGCTAGCTAGACCTAGAACTGGACCAACCACAAGAGGATGATTTAGGCAGGTAGAGAGTTGACATCAGGGAGATCACAGGAACCTGGCCATGGGCACTAAAGTCAATATACAACACTCCCACCGACTTATGTGTTTATGGATGGATGAGTGGATAAAGAAAATGCGCGACACACCCTGGAATACTATGAGTCACAAAAAGAAGGAAATCTCACCATCTGCAACAAAACGGATGGACCTTGAGGGCATTATGGTAAGTGAAATAACTCAAAGACCGATAATGTATGTTCTCACTTATATGTGGAATTAAAAAAACCCTCAGGTGAGTTAAGGAGATCAAAAGGTACAAACTTCCAGTTCTAAAATAAATAAGTCACGGGGTTATAATATACAGTATGGTGACTATGGTTAATAATCCTCTACGACATATTTGAAAGTGGCTAAGAGAGTAGGTCTTAAAAGTTCTCATCACGAGAAAAAAAATTGTGGCTATGTATGATGATGGATGTTAAACTCGACTTACTGTGGCGATCGTTTCACAAAATACGCAAATATTGAATCATGCTGTGCACCTGAAACTAATATAATGTTATATATCAGCTATATATCAATTTTAAAAATTTCAAAAGTTAAAAAAAATACAACACTCCCATCTCTAGGAGCACTTTGGGTTGGGAGTCAGGGCGAGACTCTAGTGTTGTAGGAACTGGGTGCCAAGCAAAACTCAAGACGTACAAGAAAGTGTATTCATAGGCACTGGCGTGCAACTCAAGTGGTTTTATCAATAGCAACTACATCCGAGCCCTATTACCAGATCAAAGTGTAGAAAGAGAGCAGAACCATCAAGCAGACTGATTTTATGAGTGGATAATAGCTAGAGTTTATTATAGTGTTCCTGTCTGTGGCCTGATTTTTACCAGAGCCTGGAGCAAGGTGAATCCTATCAGTAGGATATCGTGGCCCTGCTCATGGTATTGGGAGCCCAGAATTAGTTGAATCACTGGCACTAAATCAGGAGTTGCAAACTATGACCTGCTGCCTGTTTTTGCATGGTTCACAAGCTAAGAATGATTTTGACGTTTTTAAGCAGAAACAAATCAAAAGAAGAATATTTTCATGACACACGAACATTTATGAAATTCAAATTCCAAGGTCCATAAATAAAGATTTATTGGAACAGAGCCACACCCATCTGTTTATATATTGTCCATGGCTGCTTTCGTGTTACAATGACAGAGCTGAGTACTTACGACACATTCTGCACGGCAGGCAAAGCCTCAAATATTTACTATCTGGACCTTTGCAGAAAAAGTTTGCCAACCCTGGTTTAGTGTCTAAACTCCACTGATACACAGAAATCTCGTAGCCCAATCATTAGGGCCTGATCATGTTTAATTCCCTAAGAGGTTGCAGCCAATTCTGATAGAAGTAGCAGAGAGAAGTTAGCAATCAATTAAGTATGATGTTTGTGTGACTATCAAAGCATTGTCAAATAGAGGCGTTGAATGAAACAAAGTATACGAGGTAGCCTTCTGTTAATCTCTACCTTTCCTTGCCGCTCTGACAGAGGCTAGGAGTATTCTACCTCCTACCTCTAGTGAGCCAAATACTGCCTACAAGAGCGGGATATTAGGCATTCCATCCTGTCAGTACGAGACACAGAATAGACATGACTGTCCACGTTCCTCTATGTCTGTGTTCGCTGAACTGCGTCCTCTTCTCTGACGCAACAAGTATTGGGCTAACCTCTCTGGCTTTTCACCTTGCTTTTCTGATTAGGGCTATAATTCTCACCTTGAGGTGAGATCTTCCTCTGTGTTCCAGCCTGATGGGCTGGTGCTCTGATTCTCCAAGAAATCCTTTCTTCTCTCATGGTCCCTGGGAGCTGGATTCTGCTCTGCATGGCTTCCTCTTCTAGCTGGCATCTTGCTCTAATCCCAGTAGACCATCTGATACCAGGTCTTGCCCTCAAATGTTTAGTCCTGCTGCTGTCCCTTACCCCAATGCCAGGACCTGATTGTCCTTTGAATACGGCTCAAATTTGCCTCATTCTTCAGACTCTGATTTCATGGGCTACCCACAGTCTTGAAGGTATAGTCCTACAACTGAGTTAGCCCATAGAATTTCAGTCATGCCCTTTCCAAGATTCTTTCCTACACCTTCCTTCTTCCTTTTGCTGAGGTCCCAGCATGCATCATGGTCCAGTCTATATTAATGACAATAGCCAACAGATCACAGACAGACCTGGAAGAAATCTCACAAGTTACTTATAGATGAGAAGACCAATTCTCAGGTCCCCAAAGGGGAATATACCTATCAATTCAGTCTAAGAACTAAGGAATAAGACCCCCCCATATCCTTCAGGGAGTGCCTTGGAAATAAAAACTAACTTAAATGTGGTCAATTGTCTTTAGTGAGTCAATTCTGAATTTATTTATTTTTGATCCATCATTTTCTAAAAGATTTTATTTATTTATTTGAGAGAGAGCCCACGAGCAGGGGGTGGGGGCGGGAGGGGCAGAGGGAGAGGGAGAAGCAGACTCCCCACCGAGCAGGGAACCCAATGCGGGACTCAGTCCCAGGACTCTGGGATCATGACCTGAGCTGAAGGCAGATGCTTAACCCACTGAGCCACCCAGGCGCCCCAATCCATCATTTTTTTAAAAAAGCCAAATAAACAAAAGTAAGGAGAAATCAAAATGACTGTAATAAATCTGCCCCCCCCCCCCAAAAGGAGGAGAAAACGGAGGAAATACAGAACTTGAAGCCATCTGCAAAGAGGAGAAGTTTTGCTAAGGTGTGCCATGGCCCATCGCTTCGGTTCCCTTTTTCATTTCTTATCAGTCCTCTCGCGAACTGACTCCTTTAATGCCTAAATCTTTACAAGGAGAATCTCCAAGTAAAATCTCCCATTGTACTTGTTCAGTTACATTCCAATTTAGCAACCAAAATGTTACAGGTATTGAGCAAATGAGAAAGGATTCCAACTTATCACCACTTCTGTCTCTACCCGCAGAGGCTAAATGAAAGAACTGTGGTGCTTATTGGCAACTCTCCATGGAAATCAGGCAAAAATCCTGTGCATCACGGGAACGTGGTGGTGGAGTGGGAGTGGAGACTTGTGTAGAACCGACCTCCCCTGGCTAATTATTCAGAACTATTTCCCTGTAGGGGCATCGTCCGTATCTTGTGTGTGATTGCTGAACCAGACCACAGCGGAGCAGGTCCAATCAGTTAAGCAATCTTAAAGATCTAGCAATGCATTTTCCCTCTGGTTTCATGCTGTTGTAAATGGTCAGAAGATTCTGAAGATGGCCGAACTGATTTGATTATCATGCCTCAAGGTTCAATGTAGCTGCCATGCATAGCTATGCCTTGTTTACATTTATTGTAACCGCTCGTCCTCTGCCCTAACACTTCTAATATATAAAAAATTTGATAACTCTTGGCTATGGCCAAGCACATAGTAGGCAGAATAAATATTTGTTGACTGACACTTAATGACTAACCGTACAAGTCATAAGAGAATAACACAGACATTGTCTTGAAAGTGGAGGATGCCTTAGATTAGGCCAGAGGTTCCTAACAGGGGATGATTTTGCTGCCCATTCCCAGGGGGCATTTGGCAATGTCTGGAGACATTTTGGGCTGTCACAACAGAGAGTGGCCTCTACCCCACAGATGCCACAGGAATGCCACCAAACATCCTACAATGCGCAAGATATCCCCTTAAAAAAAGAAGTAGCTTGTCCAAAATGTTAAGAGTCCAAGGTTGAGAAACCCCAGATGAGGCAGATGAGAGATACGGAACGATCTGGCTATTTTAAAAGTAGATGCGGAACAAGTAAGTCAAGCACAGAGGATTTTTAGGGGAGGAAAACTGTTTTGTAGGACACGCTAATGGTGGCTACAAGTTATGATACATTTGTTGAAGCCCATAGAATATGCAGAATCAACAGTGAATCTTTTTTTTTTTTTTTGAAGATTTATTTATTTTTTGAGAGAGAAAGAGCATGCGTCCAAAGAGGGGGAGGGCCAGGGGGGGAAGGAGAGAGAGAATCCTCAAGCAGGCTCAGCAGAATCCAATGCAGGGCTCAATCTCATGACCCTGAGGTCATGACCTGAGTTGAAATCAAGAGCCTGCCGCTTAACCGATTGAGCCACCCAGGCGCCCCCAACAGTGAATCTTAATGTAAACTACGGACTTTGGGTGATAAAGATATGTCTGTGTAGGTTCATCAACTATAACAAATGGCGCAGGATGTTGGTAGTGGGGGAGGCCATGTGTGCATGTAGGCAAGGGATATATGGGAACTCTCTGTACCTTCTGTTCCATTTTGCTGTGAACCCAAAAATACTCTTTACAATGGTCTTTTAAAAAGTAGATGAGTTAGCTGGAAATAAAATGTTGGTTTTCAAAAAATAGTCAGGTTGTCTTTATTCTGAAATATTTTGGAGGAAACTGGATTTATACTCTCAGGATTACCTTAGGCTTCAAACTGACAAATGTTGTCATGTGACATATTTTCCTAAATTAACTTTTTCTTCCCATGTAGTTTTTGTTAAAAAGGAAATTATTTCCATCAGCCTCCTTAATTAAGACCAAGTTCCAGCTGCAGTTGTGGTACTTTCAAATGTATGCTTTCCCCAGCTCAGAGCCTGGTTCCATGATAGGGTTCTGAAATTGAGCCTCTGAGGATATTCAGGAAAACTTATCTGTAATTTTCCTCCTTTATTACCAGCAACAGAGAGCTGGAAAAAAAAAAAAGCTTCTAGTGGACTGTTTTTGCCATGTACATGAGAGTAATTATAAATTCACTTAAATCCAATATCAAGATCTAGAAATTTCTGTGATACAGGAAGGGAAGAAAAGAGTACTGTGAGAGAAACTTCAGTCTTCAGTCTGCTAGACTTCCTGGCAAGGGTAGTCAGTACTATCTGCTATATCCAAAATTCCATTCACAAAGCAAAGAGCAGCATGATCTTGCAGATCCAAGTTATTTCCAATAGACCAAAAATAGACCCAAGGCTATAAAAAAAAAATCTCCCAACCAATCCTTTTCTTTTAAAGCAGATATTCCTCGAATTACTGAAATCTAAACATTATTGAGGACTTTTAATACTTGCTGGTGTTCCCCTTATTTTTTTTCTTTTTTCAGTCTTCAGAAATTAAATGTCAAGCACTGTAATAACAAAGTGCGAAGATTATAAATTGAAACTCATGAAAGCGCAGGGAATGTGCAGAACTCAGAGTGACAGGACATGTGCAATCTGTATGTCCACCTATTAAAATTATAAGAAATAGTTTATCCAAAAACCAACATTATTTACTGCCTAGCATTTGGAATTTCACGCTATTGTCATGGCCTACATATCATTGTGACTTTTATGAAAGGAAGATTTTTAGCTTTTGCTAAGTTCAAATACCTAGCCAAATATTTCATTCTCAGGAATTTTTTTTCAGTACCTAGAACCATAGTCTATTATTACGGATATAATTTATGAATCAGTAAGACTGGCTACTTCCTCTGCTGGACTCCTCAAGGTCAGGGACCATCTCTTATTCATCTGATAGCACAATGTCTACACCGTGCACTTCCTGGCATCACCAGAGAGGTCAATGAATGTGTACTGAGTTTTATTGACTGTATGAACATCAACTGCTAATCATTCACACGTGAAAATCAGATTTCAAGTAATTATACATCATTAAACCCTATCTTGTGTTCATTTACATTTCATATGTTTAGTTTAGACTTTCAGGAAGTAAGAAATGGTTTTCTCATAAATGACTAAAACTTCGTTAACTGTGCTCTGCGGATATCATTTTTTATTTGAAAAACAATAGTGTCCTATTGTTTTTGAAAAACAAGAAGTGTCCTAACATTTTTACCACATGAATTATTACATAGTTAATGGCACAAGGAACTCCATCAGTGTGAAACATATATAGGATTTGTAGACTCACGCTGTATTTACCCTACATTTCCCTTCCCTAAGCTGGTTCTGTCTGACCGTTAAAATTAGTACCTTGTCAGTCACCTGTCAAATGTCAATCCAGCTTGTTGAGTTACTTCTGATAATAAGATCACCAAGATCGGCTGGAATTGCTGACAGGAAAAGAATTTTTCCATAATGATATTCAGAGGATTTGTTCAGCCCTTAAACTCCAATAGTATTTATCGATCTGCTTTGAATATCATAACAGAATTCGTTTTTTGAATAGGCATACTATGAGGGAGAACTTCAAATTCTAAAATGGCATAGGAAGAAGAGACTTTTCTTTATAGAGCTAGAATGTGGTATATGGTTATCATGACATCTTTTAGGAAATCAATACCACACACATGTACAATTAAAAAAAAAAAAACCTTGATGACAGCTGAGCAAAAGCCACTCAAGACAGAGAATCTTAAGTTCTAACTTCACTGAGTTCTCACTTGCTGTACAATGTGAATCTTGATTTTCTTGCCTTAACTTTGGAAGGAAAAAAAAAACTTGAATTATTTTTCTGCTAATGCCTTCAGAAGTGAAAGTGATAACAGCTATCTGACTTTAGCAGGGGACAGAGTATTAGTGGTTTCTGTGTTTTCACCATTTCTTTCCCAGGAATGAAAGAAACGATTTGAAAATTGAAAGTAAATACATGAAGAAAGATCCACCAACATGTATACTCAAACTACGACAGTAACAACAACAGAAAAAACTAAGAAGGTGAGTATTATTCACTTGAGAGTGGCTCTAACCTTTCCCTGGGTGGAGACATTTGCAGTCGCAGTTCATGAAGACAGTGAAGGTTTGTATCTTCTAATTTAGTGATCCTCAAACTTCACTTGTACATAGTAATCATCCACAACTTTGTCATAATGTAGATTTCAGGGGTGCCTGGGTGGCTCATTCAGTTAAGAGTCCGATTCTGGGTTTCAGCTCAGGTCCTGCTCTCAGAGTTGTGAGATTGAGCCCTGTGTTGGGCTCCACGCTGGGGGCAGAGCCTGCTTAAGATTCTCTCTCCCTCTCCCTCTGCTCCTACCTCCTCCTCTCCCCCTCAAAAAAAAAAAAAAAGAAAAAAGAAATATAGATTTCAGATTCTCTACCCCTGGAGATTCTGATGCAAAACTGGTATTTGAAATTGGGATCTGGTCCTGTCCTCAAGTGATGTTTCTAAGTTTTTCTTAGATTGAGATATAATTCCCATACCATTCAAATTCACCCATTTAAAATGTACGATTCTTGGGGCGCCTGGGTGGCTCAGTCGTTCAGCGTCTGCCTTCAGCTCAGGTCATGATCCCAGGGTCCTGGGATCGAGCCCCGCATCGGGCTCCCTGCTCTGCGGGGAAGCCTGCTTCTCCCTCTCCCACTCCCCCTGCTTGTGTTCCCTCTCTCGCTGTGTCTCTCTCTCTGTCAAATAAATAAAATCTTTTTAAAAAATTAAAAAAATGAAATATACGATTCCAAGTTCCTTAGTATATTTACAGAGTTGTGCAACCATCATCACAATCTAATTTGAATATCTTCATCACCCCAAAAGAATACCCATACCTATTAGTATGATGCTTTATTCACCCTTCCCCCCAGGCCCTGGCAAACACTCTACTTTCTGTCTCTATAGATTTACCTATTCCGGACGTTTCATATAAATGGGATCGTATAATGTGTTCTTTCTGTCAGGCTTCTTTCATTTAGTGTTTTCAAGGTTCATCCATCCAGTAACTTCTATCCGTACTTCTTTCTTTTCAGTGCCAAGTAATGTTGTGTTGTGTGGCTATATCACATTTTTGTTTATCCATTCATCCATCAATGGACACTTGGGTTGTTTCCATTTCTTGACTATTATGCATCATGCTGCTATGAATATTCCTATTCAGGTTTCTGCATGGACATGGTTGCTAAGTGCTTTTTAAAAAAAGACTAGAAAGCTTTATTAAATTGAGGGAACATTTCTAATTGAATACTTTTTGTAGAGGCACTTGGGTGGCTCAGTTGTTAAGCGTCTGCCTTCAGCTCAGGTCATGATCCCCGGGACCTGGGATCGAGCCCCGCATCGGGCTCTCTGCTGAGCAGGAAACCTGCTTCTCCCTCTCCCACTCCCCCTGCTTATGTTCCCTCTCTCGCTGTGTCTCTGTCAAATAAATACATAAAATCTTTAAAAAAAAAAAAGAATGCTTTTTGCAGGTAGCCATTGGCGGTCCATACAAACTGATGACTGCAGTGACCCATCAGAGCAGTGGCCAGTGACTGGTAAGGGTTAAAGGCTTTCAGAGGAACAGTGATGATAGAAGAGTTCATAGTTCTGTGGCAGCTGGAAAAGACCAAACAGAGACCAAAGAAAGAATGCAACTTTTTATCCTTATTAATAGAAAAAATATAAAACTGAGTGACTGGAAGAAGCAAACCAGACCTCCATAAAGTGTCTGATCTCATCTGCCTTCTGACATGGTCAATAGCATAGTTTCTTTATAGTAGTTTTAAAGCAAAAGGAGGAAAATTCAGATGCAGTTAACCTAACCAGTTCATTGTGTTAGAAAAATATCCAACTGCCTAAGAGGAAACGGATTCGTTAGAATAAGAAATGAACATAAAAATACAGAAAGACGGGGAGGAACGCTGTTATTCCACCCCCCCCCCCGCCCCCGGCACATCATGAAAGTAGAGAGAGTAATTCACATAAAACCTCAGCTACACTGTGCCTTTTGTTCTGCTCTTCCTCATGCCATTCATGGCGCTAACGCACACTTCTCGGGCTGAAAGCAGGCCTAGTATGGCAGGCCTTTTAAACAGCCTCTTAAATGCACAAATGGACTAAATCTATGGTGGGAGTCCCAATATCATCCATGTAGAGTTTAGGCCTAGAATAGCCTAGTCATCAGGAACTTAGGATTTGTTATCTCTCCTATGATTAAAAAAAAATGATAATGAGTTTAATTTACTGGGGCCTTGTTCAACCATGTTTCTCTGGTAGCCATAAAAATCAACCACTTTTTAAAAAAGATTTTTTATTTATTCATTTGAGAGAGAGAGTGAGGGCAGGAGCAGGGGGGAGGGTCATTGGGAAAGGGAGAAGGAGACTCCTCGCTGCGCAGGGAGCCCATGGTTGGCTTCATCCCAGGACCCCGGGATCATGACCTGAGCTGAAGGCAGATGCTTAACCGACTGAGTCACCCAGGTGCCCCCCCAAATCAACCATTTTTAATTCACTCTTTTCCCAGCTGCCTTAACCATCATCAATTTTTAATGTACTCTTTTCCCAGCTGCCTTAACCTCTCACAAGACAGCCAGCTAGACTGTGAACAAACTCTGATTTAGTTGTCAAAAAAATTGATTTTTTAAAAATCTATCACTTTGGGCGCCTGGGTGGCTCAGTCTATTAGGTGTCTGCCTTGGCTCAGGTCATGATCCCAGGGTCCTGGGATCGAGTCCCGTGTCAGTCTCCCTGCCCAGCAGGGAGTTTGTTTCTCCCTCTCCCTCTGCCCCTCCCCACTGCATGCTCGCTCTCTCTCTCTCTCTCTCTCTCAAATAAATAAATAAAATCTTTTAAAAAATCTATCACTTTGAGTAATATTGGCTGATCTTTAGGCCTTCTCACAAACCTGGTCCTATGGTTCTTTTGTAGGCAAAAGTAGGCTATGGGGATCTAAGTTTTTTTTTCAACTTAGGAGAAATTAGTAATAAGGATGAAAAGAGCCCTGTTGACTTATCAAATTAATAATCAGTAGCACTATTATCAAAGACAATTAAGATATGATCCTTGCCCTGGAGAGCGAACACTCCTGCTGAAAATAGCAAGACACATGCATCACGGAGTTCGAGAATACCATAATATATTATAATATCTCTGCCAAAGGAATTCAGACATGGGAGAGATAAACGTGCACTCAAACAGTTAAAGATGACATTGTGGATAAAGTAAGATTTAAGCTGGGTCTGAAGTCTGGGGAGGATTTGATCAGAATAAGGGAAGAGTATTTCTCGAACGGGCAATGGTGTGAACAACGACTTAGCTGAAAGATTTAACATAATGTGGACTGGAGGACACATTCTCAGAAACAAATGAGAAGCGAGGCTCTATAAATTGGAGAGCCAGATTATAATGAGCCTTGGAAATTAGGCAGACATCCAGAAGCTGCTCCTACCGAAACTGGGAGAGTCTCACCAGAGCCGGGTGTGTCCAACCGGATTTTACTCAAGGAGAGCTGCCTATTAGAGAAGTCAAAGCCAAGAGTGGGGATATAAGGAAGAGGGTGGATAAGGAACTTGCAGATGTGGCCGATCCCATTCAAAGAATAATTAACCAGTGCATTCCAGACATTGGTTCGGGGTGCTTTCAGGGGTTATAAGGGTGAACAAGAGTCCCTGATCTCATGGAGTTTACTGGGCAGACATGCGTATTACTGATACCTGGAAGAAAGTCATAAATGTTTTAAGTACAAACAAGGAACAAATGGGGGCACAGAATACACATTAAATCTATCACAGTAAGAGGAAAAAGTGACTTTTTCATTCAGTACTAACAATATCAGTCTTTTAGCACTGGCAGCGTTTGGCCAAGGTAGGGGAACCAACAAGTACGACGAAACAAAGTAGGATGTGTTTGGAGAAAGGCAAGAAGCTTAGCAATACGATGCAGAGAAGAACAGTATAGAGTTGGGTGAAAGCTGAAAAAGCTGGTGAGGCCCAGAGAGAAGGAAAAAAGTCAGGAAGAAGAATTTGGACTTAGCCGATGATTTGTAGTCACTGTAAGTTCTTGAGGGGGAGTGAATTGGCATTCTCATATTTATTGAATCTACTCTATGAAAAGCCCCAGGCCACGAAAGGAGTGTGTATGAGTAATTAGCCTGGCAACAGTATACAGAACAGATCTGAAAGTGGGTGATATTGAAGTCAGAAAGGTCAACCAGGAAGATGTCTAGATTACTATGTAATCTAAGGGTGAAGAGACAAGAGCAGAATAGTGGAAGGGAAAAGGAGAGAAAGGAATCAATACATGAGCCACATTTCAAAGGAAATTGTGTTAAGACTTGCTGGCTACTTGCATACATGCTATAAAGTAGATGAGGGAGCTAGAGATGCCTGATGTATAGAGCCCCAGTGATTAGGAGGCTCTTAGTTTCCACCGACAAACGCAGAAATTATATTCCAAGAATTAACTGAGTTGGGGTGGTTGGGTGCTATGGTGTTTATTTACAGTTCATTTAAAGTGTCAGGCAACCGGTACTCCATTGGATTACTCTGACTAAAACAGGGACCTGGGAGATATTTGAAACATGAGATTAAATGAATATCTGAGGAATGAAGGAAGGAAAGAAACAAATAGTTTTTGAATGTCTTTTATGTTCTGGACAATGACTGTGGAAAAGAAAGGTAGAAATGTGAAGAATAGGGTCTTGGGCAAAAGTCAAAAGTTAAGGGACCGGAGAAGGGTCAGCAAACAAGAAGGACTAGAAATTGTCAAAAATGTAGAAAGGCGGGGGCGCCTGGGTGGCTCAGTCGGTTGGGCATCTGCCTTCGGCTCAGGTCATGATCCCAGGGTCCTGGGATCGAGCCTCACGTGGGGCTCCCTGCTCAGCGGGGAGTCTGCTTCTCACTCCCTCTGCCCCTCCCCTGTGTGTGCTTGCTCTCTCTGTTTCTCTCTCTCTCAAATAAATAAATAAATAAATAAATAAATAATCTTTTTAAAAATGTAGAAAGGGAATTTACCCACAATGCTGTCTCTGAAAACAAAGAATAACTTGAAGAACACAGGGAAGGATCAAATAATTTGAGTATTTGGAAAGATTGAAAATGAACATAAAAGCTTTGCATTTGGTAAGGATCCTTGGTGACACTGAATTCAATTCCATCTCACAAATACTTCTTGCACATCTCCTATGTACTTAGCATCAGTCTAGAAGAAAGACAAGTAAACCATCAATTACAAGACGATCTGTTAAGTTCAACATGGGGAGACAAAGGGTACTAATGTAGCGCATAGGGAGGGCCACCTATCTCGGACTGGAAGGATCGGGAAGGCTTTTCGGAAGAAGTCATGTTTAAACCAGGACCTAGGGGATGAGTTGGAATTAGCTAAATGAGAGGCAAGGGGTGACCTAAGCAGGAAACACCTGATGTGGTGATCCAGAGAGAAAAGGAAGTATGACCACTAAAACAACTGAAAGAAATAGTGGTCTAAGCGAGTGATTTTGTAGAGAAACTGCTGAAGAGGTCAACAGGGGACAGCTGATGCAGAATGTTATAGAGCCATGTCAAAGACTTTAAATTTAATCCAGATTGGTATTGGGAAGCTGTGAAAGGGTTGAAGCAGGAGAATGATATAATTGATTTTGCTTCAGAAAGATCCCTCTGACTGCATGCACACTGGGGCAAGATCAAGGTCAGGTTGACCAATGATGAAGCTATTACAGCAGTTTAGGGGAGAGATGATGGTGTTAGTAGAAATGGAGAGAGGAGTGGGTGGATTCAATAAATAGGTAGAAGGTAGCATTGACAGTTCTTGGTGACGCATTGGTGTGGGAGATTTGGGGAGAGAAGAACCAAGAATGACGCCGGTATTTTTGGCTTGGACAAGGGAGTGGATACTGATGTAGAAGACACTGGATGAGGAGTAGTTTTGAGAATACAATATGATGAGCTCAGTTTTGAACATGTTGATTTGAAGGTACCCACTGGACATCCTAGTGCTGGTGTATGGTAGGCAGTTGGCTAACACTATCTCAAGTTCAGGAGAGAGATTTAATTCACAGTTAGAGATTTGGGGGACAACTAGTTGGTAATTGAATCCTTGAGAGAAAACGAGCTATCCCTGGGTGAAGGTAGAGTAGGTTGGTGTTGAGTGAGACGATGAAATGTCTGAGGACAGAACACTGAGCAATACAAACATTTAAGGGCTGGGCAAACAAAGAGGCGTCAACAAAAAACCTGGGAACGAAGTGTGTGTGGCTCGGCAAAGAAATAAGACGGCAATTTCAGAAGTCAGTAGCAAAGGGCTTTTCTAAAGGAGGAAGCCTATCTCCTTTGATGATAGAGGGGGGAAAAAAGCCGATGGAGAGGAATACAGTGCAGATGTGACTAAGGAAGGCGTAAACGCTACAGCAAGGTCTTTCCAGAAAGAGGGTAGCAGCGGAGTGAAGACTCACCGAGGAGACTCTTCTTCCTTCAACAGTAACAAGAACGATAGGAGAATGAATGTGGAGAAAGGAGATGGGCGGTTGGTAGCAGAGGAAGCTCACACTGGATGGCAAAACTTATTAGTGAAGTAGGAGTTGAGGTTTCTGCAGAGCATGCATGTCAGGAGATGGAAAATAAATTAGATGGAAGGAAGGGTTGTGCCTTAAGTGCCTTAAAGTTGCAAATTTCACCAAATATTCACTTGTAAGTTAGCTACTTTTAAGTAGTACTTGTGGATATGGAAGTGGCTGCGTAACACATCAGTAAATCTAAAATATCTTAGACTTTCAGGACTAGAAGGTGCAGGAGATATGAGGCAGAAAAGTAATATTTTCTGATATTCCTCCTAGCAGGATAAGCCTGGTTTACACAATCTAAAAGAATAAGTCTAGCCCAGCCGCCCCCACCCCTGCCCACGCTGCAGAGGCCACTAATTAGTGGCCTCTAATTAGAAGAAGAAGGGGAGGACATGCCAACGAGGAATCCGAGGGAAGTAGCAGTGAGGAGGAAGATGAAGCTGCAGAGCAGGAGAAAGGCATGGGGCCGGAGGATGCAAGGAAGAAGGAGAATGAGGTAGGGGCCAGCTTCCTCAATTACATAGGACCCAAACCAAAAGTGCCCCCAAATACACATGTTAACGGAGGAGAGAAGACTGAAGAGACAAGTTCAAGTAAATCAATCGTTGGTCAGAGCAGAAGAGCTGGAGAAACCGAAAGAAGCTGAAAAAGTTAAAATCATTGCTGGTGTTCGATTTTGCCGGTGAAGAAGCCAAGGTGACTAAGGAAGTGGATGCTACATCTAAAGAAGCCAAATCTTTCTTCAAGCAAAACGAGAAAGAAAAGCCCCCGGGGTCCCGTCGCTGCAGCTCTCCCTGCTGGGTCTGGGTTCAAAAGACCAAGGGGCACGCGAGCAGCCTTTTGGGGAAAATTGGAGCCAAGCAGCAGAAGATGAGCACTCTAGAGAAGTCCAAATTGGACTGGGAGAGCTTCAAGGAGGAAGAGGGCACTGGTGAAGAACTAGCCATCCATAATCGAGGGAAGGAGGGGTACATTGAACGGAAGGCTTTTCTAGACCTCGTGGACCACAGGCAGTTTGAAATCGAGCGAGATCTCAAGCTGAGCAAAACGAAACCCTGATGTCCTGGCGGGAAATCAATAGCGGATTAATCCTGTTGACAATGTGAGCTTCTGGTGCGTCTGTGAAATATTCCCGGTGTTTCTCATCAGCTGTTTCCCAGCACGGTCCTTTGTCCACGTTGAATTTCTGTCTTTGTATCTTGACCTCACGTGGTTTCATCCATTTTACTCTTAAAAATTTGTCCTTGAACAAAACAAAAATAAAAGCTGGTCCTACGAGAGGCTGGTGAGGTCGAGGACCCCACCGGCCTTCCCTTTATCCTTCTGCGAAGGCCACCGGCCAAGCCCGCACGTCCCGGCCTGCCAGAGCTGGCCCTCCGGAAGAGCGCGACCAGCCTGGGGCTGAATTTCTGGGGCCCGTTCTGGAGTCGGCCTTGCCCCTGAGACCGAGGGAGGGAGGCCCCCGAGGGTGGGTGGAACGCCCAGTCCTCGGCAGTTTGGTTCTTGTTCCGCTGCTGCTTCTCTCCCACTCTCTTCCTCGCTCCTGAACGGGATTCCTACTTACTGGTACAAAGTCAGGCTGAAAGTAAGCATGTATTATGCCGTATTAGGGATTTTTTCTTCCCCCCTTCAGCCTTTTTCCTCTTCCCAAAGTTCGAGTCAGTTTAAGATGTGCTCCCACCTCAATAATTCTTTCTGTCTGTCAAAGAAAACTCTGAAAGACTCTTTTTTTATACTCCTTAAGAAAATTTAAATTCCAAACTTCATAGTAATAAAGCAGTAAACCCCCCCTCCCAAAAAAAGAATAAGTCTGGGGCACCTGGGTGGCTCAGTCGGTTAAGCGACCGGCTTTTGGTTTTGGCTCAAGTCATGATCTCAAGGTCCCGGGATTGAGCCCCACGTTGGGCTCTGCGCTCAGCAGGGAGTCTGCTTGAAGATTCTCTCCCTCTGCCCTTTCCCCGGTGCACTCTCTCTCTCTCTTAAAATAAATAAATAAATCTTTAAAAAAAAAAAAAGAGTAAGTCTGAGAGGCTCTTCTTAGATATAATTAAATATGCTGACACAACTTTAAGGTTCGGCATCAATAATAAAAGCTCTAATTTTGATACAGTATTAACGATTATAGTAGTTATCACGTAATGAGTGCCTCCTATATTCCAGATCTGACACTCGTCACTTCACGTTTGGTGGTTCTCAACCATGTATTCCCACTACCACCGTCACCAGCCCCCCCCTCCCCGGGGGACTTCTGGCAATGTCTGAAGATATTTTTGATTGTCACAACTTGGAGGGGTAGTCGTGGGTAGAGGCCTGCGAGGCTGCTACGTAATCCTACAATGCACAGGACAGGCTCCCACAACAAAGCATTATGCCACCTGAAAATGTCAACAGTGCCAAGGGGGAGAAACCCATTGACGTTAGAAAGAACTATACCTTCCTTGCTGGACTGTTGTGAGGACTACACAAAATGATAGGTATAAGTCTCTCTACTATATATATAATTAAATGGAAAATTGGGGAGGTTAAATAATTTGCCCAAGGTCACATCACAAGGTCTGAAGAAGAACCAGCTTTTGAAACCCTCTGCCTGATTCCAAAGTCAAATTTAAACCACTAAATGCATTGCCATGTTGTAGTCAAGACATACAGACTACCATAAAACCCAAATATCTCTTATGAATAATTTTTCCTAAAAATATATTGGTTACTACACTGAAATCTGCATTCCTCCCAAGTTTACCTAGGACCCACCCCTCAACTCTAAACCTTTTCCATCTGAGAATAACACAACAGCTTTGTCCTATAGAAAACAGACTTGAGTCAGGCGCATCAGATGCGGACATACCAACATGACATGTTTTACCACTCATGGGTGTCTTCTAAATGAAACATTTTCATGTGATGGCCAGTTGCAGATCCATTCTCAAATTCTATCCAACATCCCCATGATGAGATGGATTCTTTCTGGGCTTTGGATTACAATTGGACTTCTGTGCTAACACCATCCATCATGCAAACTGCCCAAGTGCCTCTCGACAATCACTAGGCAGGAGCCAAACTCCAAACAAAGTACACAAATATAGGTTAAAAAGTCCTCAGTGACTGTGGAGCTTTGGTGGGTTTTCTTTTTTTTTTTTTTTTCTTGGTTCTTTGTTTTGTTTTTGTGACTTCTGAGTTTTTGCTACTTTTATTACACTGGTGACAGTGAACTTCTCCTTTGGAGGACCGTACCAACAATAAAGGAGGATAACTTCAATTCTCCCTAGAAAGAGGTTGATTTTTACAAAAGCCTGGCCTCCATGTTGAACATTCTCCCAATTTGTTTTCCTCAGGGTATGAGTGCAAATGATCATACGGTTCATACCTTCTTCTCAATATGTATCTCAGGTGACCTGCTCAACCCAGTTTTCCCAGAACTGCTCGGATTTAAAACAGGAGTCCCACTTCCTGGGAATCCCTTCGGTCCCAGGCAACAGCAATATCGGTCGCCCTAGATCCAGAGATTAATAACTGACACTAGAGAACAAAAGCTAATATTACTGGTATTTGTTGAGGTTCATTCAGAAGGTTTGGTACCAGAATTCAGCTCGGTGAATACTGATCACCATTTTTGGCCCTCACCTATTTTTCTCAAAGATGATTTTTGAAAGAGGAAAATTCGATCAAACCCTGATATTACATCAATAGGTTGCTGGTGGGATCTCTCATAGGATGCCATTTGTCAGCAAGCAAAGGACTTCACACTGTAACACAGTAGTTGTCGATCCTAGCTGCATATAAAATCACCTGGGAGGGAGGACTTCAAAAAAAAAAAAAAAAAATCCGGCTGCCCAGGCTGCACACAAGACCAATTAAATTAGAATCTCTTGGGGTGGGACTCAGGCAGCAGTGCTTTTAAAGTACCTCCAACTGTTACGATATACAGGCAGGGTGAGAATCACTGTGGTAACGATGAAGCATCCTTTTTCTTCACTGTGCATGTGGCTTGTGAGGAGACGGAGTTGTTAGCTACTTATGTTGTATGACTGAAGGATCCTAAGAAGGTCTCTGCTGCCCCTCCCTCCCCATCAAATGTTACATTATCCAAAATGGTACTATTTTTAATTGTTTTGTTTTTTAAAGATTTTATTTATTTATTTGACAGAGAGAGACACAGCGAGAGAGGGAACACAAGCAGGGGGAGTGGGAGAGGGAGAAGCAGGCTTCCCGCCGAGCAGGGAGCCCGATGCGGGGCTCGGTCCCAGGACCCTGGGACCATGACCTGAGCCAAAGGCAGACGCTTAACGACTGAGCCACCCAGGCACCCCAAAATGGTACTGTTTTTTAAAAAAAAGATTTTATTTATTTATGAGAGAAAGAGAGAAAGCACAAGCGGGGAAGGGAGGGGCAGAGGGAGAGGGAGAAGCCGACTCCCCGCTGAGCAGGAAGCCCAATGTGGGGCTCCATCCCAGGACCCCGGGATCACGACCTAAACCGAAGGCAGACTCTTCACCTACTGAGCCACCCAGGTGCCCTTAGAATGGCACTATTGAAGATCAACAATCTTCCTCTGGAGATAATATTAGCAAAGACAGGCAGGAAGAGAAAACAGTATTAAGTTTTAGAAGGGTTTTCTGTCTTCAGGAAGCCCTAATTCAACTGTTTGGAAAGGCTCACCTACCCTTATGTTTGTGTCTGACCCAGAAGATGAAAGACTGTACAAGGAAAAACACTGTCAATCACAAAACGTTACAATGAATAGACCTGATACCAAAGCAGAGGTACTGTTAACCCCTGTTTACTGCAGCATTATTTACAATGGCCAAGATATGGAAGCAGCCCAAGTGCCCATCGATACATGAATGGATAAAAAAGTTGTGATACACACACACACACAGAAATATTACTCAGCCATAAAAAAGAATGAGATCTTGCCATTTGTGACAACACAGATGGACTCAGGGGGTATTATACTAAGGTGAAATAAATCAGAGAAAGACAAATATCATGTGATCTCACTTCTACATGGAATCTAAAAAACAAAACAAACAACAGACTCTTAGATACAGAGAACAAACTGCTGGTTGCCAGAGGGGAGGGGGTGGGAAGAGGGGTGAAACCAATAAAGGGGATTAAGAGGTATAAACTTTTAATTATAAAATAAGTAAGTCACGGAGATGAAAAGTACAGCATAGGGGTTATAGTCAATAATATCATAATAACCTTGCTGTGTGGCAACAGATGGCGACTACACTTAATCATGGTGAGCGCTGAGTAATGTATAGAATTGTCAAATCAATATGGTGTATGCCCGGAATGGGTATAACATTGTATGTTAATTATACTTCAATAAAAAATAAAAGTAAAGGTGCTTTTACAGCGGGTTGGGTCAGACCAAGTCCCCAAGAGAGTTAGCCGTTTGGGGTTGAGCCGACAAGAGGGGAGCAACCCAAAGCCTCATCTAAGTCATAGTCATGTTTTAAAAGGTGAGACTTGGACATGAGGTCAGGCCACAAACACAATCTAAAAGATCCAGCTGCTTTTCCAGAGGACTTTGTATGGCCCATTATTCCTTGCTGGCCTATCTGAGAGTGTGACTAGGTTTGTCTTCACCTCACATTCTACCTCTTCAGTAACATTAGAGCACATTGGTACTACAATAGAAAGAAGGCAGCTCCAAAAAATTCAACCTTCGAAGCAAACTGAGCTCGTAGTGACTTGTGTGGATCATAAGATACCATAAGAAAGTTTCCCACTCTGCCTCTCTGATTCAATAAAGTCTGAGGAGTGATTGGAGCCAGGGATTCTGTGTAGCCCCTCACTGATGACAGCACTGGGATGTTCACTCTGCCTTATGAAACCGTCCCCAAATTACCTTTCCCAAACGGTTGTCAAGGTGCCCGAAATCCTGCCATGAGAAACACATTCCTTCAAGTATTGAAAACTGGTTCATATTAAAGAAGCTTTTATTAACCAAAAAAAGCTAATATCTTAACACCAGAACTTCCTAGCCGGAAAACAATATCCTAACCTCATTTTCTAGATCTTTAAAATGGTTGCCACAGCCAAGTCCCACTATTTTCCACTTTCTAGGTTCTCACTTCCCTTCCCCTTTCCCTCTCTGTCTCTGTCTCTCTCACTCACACACCACACACACACACACACACACCACACACACACACACACACAAAACTGTTAGAACCCCCCTACCCCCACCCCCACCCCCGTTTAAATCTTATCAGCCAAGACCTTGCTGGTGATGACTTGACAGCTGGCTGAGAGCGAGATGGGTCTTAGGGAGAAAGGGGGCAGATACTATAAAAGCAAAATTATTTAGGGGATGAAACTGAGTAATATTCACTGTATCCTGGGCCATTGATTTTTCCAATGGAAGCATCAGGTTAGGAATGAAGGGTTACATATACAAATAAAGATCAGCCAGACAGCCATGTATAACCTTTGGTTTCAAGAACAAAGTCTTTTCGTTGAATTGCATGTGTGTGTGCGGGGCGGGGGAGTGGGTCACCTTAAATGTATGATGTCATTGAGATGTTCCATACCTCTTTACCCGAGGGGCAATAATTAGATGTCAGGAATACCGGGGAGTTTTCTGGGCTATTAAAGAAAAATTCCACTTTTATCATCTCTGAATGATAAAGCTCCACATTCCTAAAATAGCTTAAAGCAGGGAAAGTCTAAATCTTTCTCAAATTTAGAAGACAAATAAAATTGGAAACACATATAGCGTCAGTTAGGCATTTTGATGGATTTGCAGCCGGGCAAGACATAATTCAGGAAGAGTTAAATAACAAAAGTTGGAGTTTTAAATGTTTCACCCTTACGGGAATCTTACTGATAATATTACAACAGGTAATGTCATAAAACATGGTGCGTTCATCTTTGAAATAGAATAGAAAAAAAATACAGAATCCAAGTGAATAGTGGTCCTTTTGGAATAGCAGCAGTTTTAAGGAATGGAAAGTCATTGCACACATGGTTTTGGTGCTAGAACAAGAAAGAGAGAGCAGACCAACTTCGTATCTAGCCCTGTTTGGTTTCATTGGTTTTATCAGGAATGTTGGTCAGGGAGCATGCTGAGAGTGAGGATTTAGAGGAAAAAATGTGCTGTGTCTATAGAGAGTAAAATGCTGAGTGGGTTTGATTCCAAATTCACCACAGGCCAGGAAAAAGATTGTGCAGATCTCTGGCCCCCTGTTGCTCACACATGGCCTAGGCCTCACATTCAGTAGCTGCATTTGCTTTTCAAAGAACAGGGTCATTTTCTTAGCCCACACTTCTCATTAAGTTCCAAACACTTCCCTAGGATATGAAACCTCCTCTTTCTCTTTCCCCGTTCCTGGCAAAGCTGGCTCGTTCACACAATACTGAAAGGGGCTGCTCTTTGGTGGGCAGACAGGATGTTCCATTGATCTATCTTGCTGGGACAGCCCATAAGTATTTGTCTGTTGGTGTCTCATACAAATGTCAACTGTTTCTGCCCAGACTGAATGAAATGATTTCTAGAAAACAGTGTGATGTTTGCGGCATTCACTCGAGAAGAATTTACTGGATATTCAGTCTGTGCAAGGTATCGGGCTAAGCCCTGGAACAGGAAGGGGAGTGGGGGGAGGAGGAGATGCGACAGGAAATGTTGGAGAGACACAAAGATGAACAGGCAGTAGCTTCTGCCTTTAGTAATAAGAGCTAATATTTTATTCGATAGTTAATTTGTGCCAGGCGCTGTCCTCATGGCTTTACGTGGATTAGGTAGTTTATGCTTTACAAAACTACTATACTCTCTTTTATAGGTGAGTTGAGACTACGAGACATGAGTCCAAAGTCACACATCTAGTGATGGGCTCGAGGTTTGAGCCTGGTCTATTTGACTCCAAAGGCGGAGTATATAACCACTATGTTCTAGTGCCTTCAGAGACTTGGTATCTACTTAGGGAAAGAAACGCACACAATGACCTCTCATAAAAGGGATATGGGGAGAGTTACAAAAGATCAAGCAAAATGCTATGGGACTACAGACTCAGGAGCAATTAATTTTCCAGGAAGAATTTATGGATGGAGCAAACATTGAGCTGGACCTTAAGTGAAGACCCAAAACCTCCTAGGGAGGATTTGGGTAGGCGGAAGTGAGGAAAAGAGTATTTCAGGTAAAGGAGTTAAGTCACAGAATGACAAGTACAAGATCAAGCCCCACACAGGGCTCCGTGCTCAGCAGGGAGTCTGCTTGAGATTCTCTCTCTCCCTCTCCCTTTGCCCCTCTCCCCCTCTCCCCCTCTCTTTAAATAAAATAAATAAAATCTTAAAAAAAAAAAGATTGGCATCTCACTGTCACATAACTTGAATGCCAAGTCAAGAAGTCAGGATTTTATTCTTTCTGAAGTCCATAATGGTTTTGGCACAGCCAAGTGAGATGATCAAATCTGTGATTTGGAAAGAGAGTTTCGGTGGCACCTTCAATCACAGCAGGGGCATCAAATGGATTAGAGGCCAAAGACCCATTGTGTGACTAGAGGTACTGTCTGGGCAAGGGCTGGGTAGGAACCTGAACCAGGGCGTTTTCATGGGCAGTGGGGTAGAAGCAGCTAACCTGAAACAGTTGGTCATCAGGGCAGCTGGTAACTGACTGCAAGGGAAAAGGATGGTTTGAAGGGGATGCCAAAATTTCTAGCCTGATTGACTAGGCAGCTTATCGTGCCCCTGAGACAGAGTAAGTCTGGAGGCAGGAGGTGACCATGAATTAGGGGATTTGTAGGAGGCTATACAGCAGGCTGTGGTTAGTCGTACCTGAAGCTCAGGGAAAAGGCAAGAAGGTAGATTTATGAGTCACCCCAGGAAAGGATATAGTCTAAACAGAAGTGAGACTACTCAGGGGGAATATTGTTAAATAAGAAAACAATTTCTGTTTCTGGCAATAGGATGATTGTATGGAGAATATTCTCTCAATAAAGAATGCCTACTTAGAATGGCCCCTGACATGGCGAGCACAATGTGGGGGAAAAAAAGAGTGCCTAAAAGTCTGGATAAAACATGTTCCACGTTCGGACACGTGGGTGGCTCAGTCAGTGAAGCGTCTGCCTTCAGCTCAGGTCGTGATCCCGGGGTCCTGGGATCGAGCCCTGTGTTGGGCTCCCTGCTCAGCAGGGAGTCTGCTTCTCTCTCTCTCCCTCTCCTGCTCCCCCTGCTCATGCTCTCTCTCTCTCTCTCTCTCAATAAATAAAATCTTAAAAAAATATGTTCCATGTTGTTTTTATTTATTTATTTAAGATTTTTTAAAAATTTATTTATTTGAGAGAGAGAGAGAGAGCACAAGGGAGAGGGAAAGAGAGAAGCAGACTCCCCGCCGAGCAGGAAGCCAGCCATGGGGCTCCATCCCAGGACCCCGGGATCATGACCTGAGCTGAAGGCAGATGCTTAACCAACTGAGCCACCCAGGTGCCCCTCCATGTTGTTTTTATTTATTTTTTATTTTTTATTTTTTTAAAGATTTTATTTATTTATTCATGAGAGACAGAGGGAGAGAGAGAGAGAGAAGCAGAGGGAGAAGCAGGCTCCCAAGGAGCAGGGAGCCCGACGCGGGACTCGATCCCAGGATCCCGGGATCATGACCTGAGCCGAAGGCAGATGCTTAACCATCTGAGCCACCCAGGTGCCCTCCATGTTGTTTTTAAAGTGAAGCTGAGCTGAAGTTAAGCAAAGGAAACAGAGAAAACAACAGGGCCTGATTTTCTAGAGTAATCAAGCTAGAATTTGCCTTGGGCCAAATCTGCTTATCCTTGGTGGCCACAGTTGGTATTAAAGGACCATGTGGTAGGACTGGGGACAGGGGATAAAGTGTTGAGACCCAAGCAAGGTAGTTGGGCTGACTGGAGACCCTGCCATAAAGCTAAAATCCTCTAAGGGTGACTTCTTCAGTGAATGACCTAGAAAATACCCCCTCTCTACATAAAGATATTTACCTACCTAAGGATCAGGCATGGGGTTTGGAGAAAAGTTCTTTCCTCTGAGAATTCCTAACCACATGCTCACACTCAAGCACTTTTGGGAGCAGAATACTATGTCTGTGTCTTCAAAACCACCAAACAGAAACATTAGTTTATAGTGGTCCTTGGTTGCTAATGCCTCTGGGCACACTGCAGTAGTAAATGAAAATTTTCTCTGAAAGAGTTTTACGTGGCCTCAAAGAATTCCCACAGATAAAATTCCAAAGAGCATGAGCTCACAATGAAAAAAAATCATTAAACCTACAAAGAAGCAAGGCATTATGTGTAGGAGTCTACAGAAACAGACTTGCAAAGACTGCAGATACAAAAATGATCAGATATTGAATATACAATAAGTACATTTGATATGCTAAATGGAAGAATTTTAAAGTGATTAAGAAATAAACTATGAGACTCAGAAAAAAACACTTGAGGAAGTAAAACATCCATTCGTGATAAACACCCTCAACAAAGTAGGTTCCGAGAGAACATACCTCAACATAATAAAAGCCATCAAAGAAAACCCACAGCTAACAACATCCTCAATGGGGAAAAACTGAGAGCTTTTTCCCCAAGGTCAGGAACAAGACAAGGATGTCCATTCTCACCACTGTCATTTAACAAGAGTACTGGAAGTCCTAGCCTCAGCAATCAGACAACAGAAAGAAATAAAAGGCATCCAAATCAGCAAGGAAGAAGTAAACCTTTCACTGTTTGCAGGTGACATGATACTCTATCTAGAAAGCCTTAAAGACTCCACCAAAAAACTGCTAGAACTGATAAAAAAAAATTCGCTAAAGTTGCAGGATACAAAATCAACATACAGAAATCTGTAGCATTTTGATACACCAATCAATAATGAAGCAGCAGAAAGTGAAATTAAGAAAACAATCCCATTTACAATTACACCAAAAATAGTGAGATGCAGAGGGATAAACCTAACCAAAGAGGTGAAAGACCTGGACTCTGAAAACTATAAAACACTGTTGAAAGAAATTGAGGATGACACAAAGAAATGGAAAGACATTCCATGCTCATGGATTGGAAGAACAAATATTGTTAAAATATCTATACTACCCAAAGCAATCTACACATTTAATGCAATCCTTATCAAAATACCAATAGTATTTTTCACAGAATTGGAACAAACAATTCTAAAATTCGTACGGAATCACGAAAGACCCTGAATAGCCAAAGCAACCTTGAAAAAGAAAAGCAAAGATGGAGGCACCGCAATTCTGGACTTCAATTATATTACAAAGCTATAGTGATCAAAACAGTATGGTACTGGCACAAAAATAGACACAAAGATCAACGGAACAGAATAGAAAGCCCAGAAATGAACCCACAACTATATGGTCAATTAATCTTTGACAAAGCAGGAAAGAGCTTCCAATGGGAAAAAGATAGTTTCTTCAACAAATGGCTGAGTTGGGAAAACTGGACAGCAACATGCAAAAGAAAGAAATTGGACCACTTTCTTTCACCATACACAAAAATAAATTCAAAATAATGGATTAGAGACCTAAATGTGATACCTGAAACCATAAAAATCCTGGAAGAGAACATAGGCAGTAACTAACTTCTTTGATATTAGCTATAGCAACTTTTTTCTAGATATGTTCCCTGAGGCAAGGGAAAGAAAAGCAAAAATGGACTATTGGGACTTCATCAAAATGAAAAGCTTCTGCACAGCAAAGGAAGCAATCAACAAAACTAAAAGGCAACCCACAGACTAGAAAAAGATATTTGCAAATGACACATCTGATAAAGGGTTAGTATCTAAAATATATAAAGAACTTAAAAACTCAACACCCACAACATGAATAATCCAGTTAAAAATTGGGCATGGAGGGGCGCCTGGGTGGCTCAGTCGTTAAGCGTCAGCCTTCGGCTCAGGTCATGATCCCAGGGTCCTGGGATCAAGCCCCGCATCGGGCTCCCTGCTCTGTGGGAAGCCTGCTTCTCCCTCTCTCACTCCCCTTGCTTGTGTTCCCTCTCTTGCTGTGTTTCTCTCTGTCAAATAAATAAATAAAATCATTAAAAAAAAATGGGCATGGGGAGGAGCCTGGGTGGCTCAGTCAGTTGAGTGTCTGACTCTTGATTTTGGCTCGGGTCATGGTCTCAGGGTCCTGGGATCAAGGTCCAAGTCAGGCTCTCTGCTCAATGGGGAGTCTTCTTCTCTCCCTCTGTCCCTCCCCACACTCACAGTCTCCCTCTCTCTCTAAAATAAATAAACAAATCTTTTAAAAAAGTGGGCAGAAGACTTGAACAGACATTTATCCAAAGAAGACATAGAGATGGCCAGCAGACACATGAAAAGATGTTCGTCATCACTTACCATCAGGGAAATGCAAATCAGTACCACAATGAGATATGACCTCACACCTATCAGAATGGCTAAAATCAAAAACGCAAGAAACAACAGGTGTTGGCAAGGATGTGGAGAAAGGGGAAGCCTCGTGCCCTGTTGGTGGGCATGCAAACTGGTACAGCCACTCTGGAAAACAGTATGGAGGTTCCTCAAGAAGTTAAAAATAGAACAACCTTATGATCCAGCAATTGCACTACCAGATATTTACCCAAAGAATACAAGAACACTAATTCAAAGGAATACATGTACCCCTATGTTTATAGCAGCATTATTTTCAATAGCCAAGATATGGAAGCTGCCCAAGCATCCATCAGTTGATGAAATTGATGAATAGATAAAGAATATGTGGCATATCTATACAGTAGAATACTATTCAGCCATAAAACGAATGAAATCTTGCCATTTGCAAGGACATGGATAGAACTAGAGAGTATAATGCTAAGCGAAACAGGTCAGTCAGAGATAGACAAATAACATATGATTTCACTCATGTGGAATTTAAGAAACAAAACAAATTAGCAAAGGGGATTAAAAAGAGAGAGAGAGAGAGAAATCAAGAAACAGATTCTTAACTATAGAGCACAAACTGATGGTCACCAGAGGGGAGGGGGGTGGGGGGTGAGGGAAATAGGTGATGAGCACCAGGTGATGTATAGCATTGTTGACACCTAAAACTAATAGAACGCTATTGGAATTAAAATTAAAACTTAAAAAAAAGAAATCAACTATGAAAACTGAGTAACAGGTTTGAAAAAAATGAATTAAAGAGAACTCTGAGAAATAAAAAATATGATAATTTAAGTAGAAAAATAGAACCCCTCCTGATGGATTAAACAGAGCCAAAGAGAATCTATGGATTGGAAAACAGGTCAGACGATGTTACGTAGTCAAAAGCACGAGGAGACAAAGATATGAAAAAAAAAAAAAAGCCTGAAAGAGGTTAAGTTGGCAAAATGTCTGAAATACATCTTAATTAAGTTTAAGAAGGAAAGAGTAGAAGGAATGTTAAAGGAATGATCTATTCAAGGAGATAACGTGGTAATAACTTTTTGAGATTTAATAAGAATGAAACGAGAGACGAAAAAATCTGCGTCTTGAAGAACTGAAAGGGCTTGGAAGAGGAATCAGCCAAGAAAACTGAAAATGACTTATTAGGGAGGAGAAAGAAGAACAAAGAGAATCCAGCGTCAGGAAAGCAAAGAGGGAGTATGTTTCAAGAAGGCGGTGGTCAGTAATTCTAAATGTTGCAGACACGTCGGGTACAGTGACGATCAGTAATCACTTACCGAGTATCTGCTATTCGTCAGACAACAGTGCTAGATGTATGAAGATGTATAATGCATAACCCTGGGACTTAAAATTAGGGAAGAGATGTAAACAAAAGTTTACAATCCAATGTGACTAAGGCTGTAATAAACATGAGCAAAATGGTCCATGAACAGGGGGAAGGAGGTTTCTTTTGTGTGATGATTTTTCTTTTCTTTTTAAAAAGATTTTACTTATTTATTTGATGGAGAGAGACACGGAGAGAGAGGGAACCCAAGCAGGGGGAGTGGGAGAGGGAGAAGCAGGCCTCCCGCTGAGCAGGGAGCCCGATGCGGGGCTCCATCCCAGGACCCTGGGCGAAGGCAGATGCTTTACGACTGAGCCACCCAGGCACCCCGTGTGATGATTTTTCTAATGAGCTCTCCTCAGCTATTTATCTCACACTTTTTAAGAATTTGGAATAAATATTTATCTTTCATCAAAATATCCCCTTAAACACATATGGTCAGCTCTTTCTTCCTATTTATCTACATCATTTTGCAGCACGTAATATTCAAGAACATTCCAGTACCTGGTGTGAGCATGAATGGTAGACCTTCAAATAACCTTTCTGTACCTCAGAGATTGGGTCAAAGAGTACAGGCTTGTTTCTCCTTTCTATTCTCCCTGCCCCCAGCTTAGTTGGGGGGTCTCACCACATTCACCTGGGCTTTTTATAATTTCCAGATTTCAACTCTGATCATGATATTCCCCGTCAAACCCTCACTCACTGTGGCTTTATAGTGGAGACATTCAATAAATAAGAGTTGAAACGAAAGAAGGTTCAATATAAAATTAAACAGAAGTATATCCTCCACTGTCATGTGAATAATTCCATTTTCCAAATCAATGAAAGAATATAACATTTGAAGGCATATTTTATCTATGTAGTCGCTTCCAAAAAATACTGTAGTCAATGGTTAAATGTGTGTATTTAAAGAGAAGTTATGTTTTTCGTTAAAAAAAAAAAGATTTTTTATTTTTTATTTGACAGAGAGAGAGAGAGAGCACAAGCGGGGGGAGCGGCAGCAGAGGGAGAGGGAGAAGCAGGCTCCCTGTTCAGCCAGGAGCCCGATGTGGGGCTCGATCCTAGGACCCTGGGATCATGACCTGAGCAGAAGGCAGACACTTAACCACCTGAGCCACCCAGATACCCCGAGAAGTTATGTTTTTATTGCAAGTTTATTTTTAATTCAACAAAGATTTACTAAATGTCTACTATGTGTTTCTGCTATTTGTTGCAGAAAAATGCAAAGAAATATACAATACAAATAAGATCACTAATACTTATCACATAGAATTTATATATATGAATGTGAATATTATATTATTCATTCATTCATTCATATGAATGTGATATGAATATATCATAAACTTCCATAATTTTAAATGAATATACAGATATTCATTTCACAAAAGAGGTCCAGATATCCAGATAAAGTACAATAGGAATGAATCAAAAAGAGGGAAATGGCACATCTAGATTGGGAGGGGACAAAATAAAATCTTATAAAGTGGCTGTTTTTTGAGTCTTCAATGATGGATAAGATTTGGTAGGCACAGGGGCCCCTTAGTGGCCCAGTCGGTTAAGCATCCGCCTTCAGCCCAGGTCATGATCTCTGGGTCTTGGGATCAAGTCCCGCATCGGGCTCCCTGCTTGTCAGGGAGTCTGCTTCTCCCTCTGCCCCTCCTCCAGCTTGTGCTCTCTCTCTCTCGCTCTCAAATAAATAAATAAAATCTTCAAAAAAAAAAAAAGATTTGGTAGGCAGAGACTGAGGGGAAAAGATGGTGGAAGGGAGACATTCCAGGCATGAGCACAGTAAGGAGAAGGGAACAGAACTTGTTGAGGTGGATCGGCTCAGAATTGCATTAATCTGTAAGTAAAAAAAAAAAAAAAAGATCACAGTGGCTGAAACACATGAGGGGTTTATTTGTCTCATGTAATGAGAAGTCCAAAGGTAGGCGGTTGCTGGTGTTGGTTTAGCAGCTCAAGAATGTCAGGGCTGTTTGTAATTCTCTTGACCTTTCCCTCATGGTCCCAAGATGTCTGCTGGAACTTTAAGCATCACGTTCAAATACCAGGCAGTGGGTAGAAGGGAGGGTCAAAGGCAAAAAGGGCTTCCCAGAAGCCCCACCCCAAGACTTCCACGTGTATCTCACTGCCCACCTCTATTTGCAAGAGACTAGGAAAAAGAGATATTTTTAGCCGGGCTCATTATTATAGCGAAGAGGCAGGGAAGAACAGAGAGTGGAGAGGCAGTTAGCAGCCTGGGCAACCAAACAGAAGTCAAGTTTGGCTTGAGCATACAGAGTGGAGATACCATTTCTTAAATATGAACGAACTGATTTGGAAAGAAAGAATATGCATTTCTCATGCCTGGCATCTTTCTTTTCTGTCGTTTTCCACTTACTTGCCTAGAATGAAATCAATGACAAGGGTGCAGGGCGCTACAGAAGCACAAAGGAGGAGCACCTTCAGTTGCTCAGGGAAGACTGTACTAAGCTTGGTGGATGGATGTGGTCTAAGGCTGGTGGGTGAGGGCTATCTTGGGCAGACGCCTAGAGGCAAGAAGAAGATGGAGAGTTCTGGGAAATGCAATTATTTCATGCTAGCTGGTGCAGAGTGCAATATGGACACAGTGAGAAAGGAAGATGGAGAGATAGGTAGGAGCCAGATCATGAAAATTTGTAGGCCGTGCTAAAGGGTTTGGGCTATATCACTGGATTTATTTTTTAAAAAGCAATAAAGATATTTTCTTGATTACTTACTGAATCTCTGCTGTCTTTCCCGATACATTTCATAAGGGCGTCTTGTTCATCTTGTTCACTGCTGTCTTCCTAGAGCCTAGCACTGTGTCTGGGCCCTGAGGCCTACCCAAGGAATCTACGTTCTTCATGGAATAGAATGTGAAAACCATTAGGCCAACTGTCCAATGAACTCTTTGTCACTGCAACTCCCCTTTCAGCTGAGGTCCCGTAAACCACACCTATGTTGGTCCAGGTGCTTCAAGAAGCAGGCAAAAAGACAGGATTAAAAGCATAAGAAATTTGGAGTGCCTGGGTGGCTCAGTCGGTTGAGGGGCTGACTCTTGATTTCGGCTCAGGTCGCGATCTCCATGCTCAGCGTGGAGTCGGCTTGGGATTGTCTCTCTCCCTCTCCTTCTGCCCCTCCCCTTGCTTGTACAGTCTCTCTCTACTCTCTAAATAAATAAGTAAATAAAATCTTTTAAATAAGCATAAGAAATTTATTAGGGGCAACCTCCATGATAGAAAATGGAAGGCAGGGGGAGAGTCTGGGAGCGCTACCAGTATGTACTGCAATGCAAAGCAGGTCTGACCTTGAGTGAAGAAGAGAGGGAAGGAAGGAAGGAAGGAAGGAAGGAAGGAAGAAGGAAGGAAGGAAGGAAGGAAGGGAAGGAAGGAAGGAAGGAAGGAAGGAAGGAAGGAAGGAAGGAAGGAAGGAAGGAAAAGAAGGAAGGAAGGAAAGGAAGGAAGGAAGGAGGGAGGGAGGAGGGAGGGAGGTCAGAGGGAAGTGTTTTAGCCATCACGGCACCTTTAGACAAAGTCAACAGTCAAAGGAGCCCAGTGTCTCCCAAGAACAGGCCTGTCTAGTACCCCTGCTGTGCCCATTCCCTGCGCAGGAGTAGCCTGTAGGAAGTGTGGCCTCAATGCAAATGCAGTGATGATTTCGGAGCACAGCAGCAGCTTGGTCCCTCTCCCAGCAGTGAGAGATCTGAGAAGCACATTCTTATGGCTGCCATGCCTGCCTGCCCCAGTACTGTCAAGCAGGGCTCCCGTACTGCTTTGTGTCTTCCCGCATATTCTAGTTACTATCTAGAATATAGGGAGTCTACCCATATATTGTTTTTACCTCCATCCCTGTCTTCAAGTCCTACTTTATACCCTTCCTCCACAAACTCAGCCATAGATGTCTTCTGGGACCAAGGTCTCCTTTGTTCTCCAGGTCCTTTTATGGATTAGGAATCTGAACCCTGAACCAGAGCCCTCATGGCTAGCTCCTCTAGTCCCAAGGGGGAAACCCTGGCCATCCACCTGCTTGTTGCCTGCCCTCACCATAGGATACTTTTAAGGATAAAATTCTATCTTATTAGCTAATCACAACATCCTGGCTTTCTGGAACCCCAGTAGTCAGATACAGCCGTTCCGCTGGCCATCCGTTCGGTTCTGGTGCCGTGTACTTATGTACATCCATTATCCTCATGCTCTAGAGGGAACATAGGAGATTTCGTAATTTAACACAAGAAATAAGTGGCAAGGCTGGGGTTTCAACCAGGACTGTTGGTTTTAAAGTGTACGTTCTCAGCTGCTCTCTGACATTGCCTCTCCTTCGCAGAATGGGCCACCCTCTATTATGACTGTCTGTTTACTTATTCATCCATCCCCTCCCTCAAGATGCGAGTTTCCTGAGGGTAGGGTGAAGGCGCCGATATTCCAATAGGCATTTAAGAAGTGTTTCTGGAAAAAAAAAAAAAAAAAGAAGAAGTGTTTCTGGAGTGAAAGAATAAAGGAAGGATCGAATGAACAAAATGAAAGTTCTCAGAACCGAGTGGAGGTCACTCTAGTCTGGCCCCCAGTTCGGCAGCTTCCGGTGGCTTTGTGGGCCTCCCAGGTTCTGATCCTATGACTCCATAGGTCTCCACACGCAACCGCTTGATGCCCCCAGGACAGCACTGACCCCAACACCCGAGCTGCTTGCTGACCCGGTAAAGAACTTGCGTAGCCGAAGCTCTGGAAATGCGAGAAACAGGACGCTTTCTGCCCACTAAGGAAGAAAAAGCCAAACAAGGGGAAATTCTAAGAGATGTTTCATCTGGGTGAGTTGGGGGTTGCACAAGAGGCCCGGCATGGTCATACTGCCTGGAGGCAGCTCCCAGTGTCTCCAGACAGAAAAGGAAATGACAACAGCTTTTGACGAGAATAGAAGGACAAATAAAGATCTTATTGAAAAGCAGGTAAATTGGCTGGGCTCGGGAAGCCTGCAATGACTCAGAGCTGGCAAGGGGCCTGTCTGGCAGCCCACCTCTCCCTCGCAGCCGGGCTCATTGGATTCCACATTGCTCCCTCACCCCGGACCCTCGTGTACAGCACGGGCTCGGGACGGAGCCTGCGCATGAAGGACCTCTTTGTTCTGCAACTCTCTCCTCTACGTAGGCCATGTGGCCTTGGGAAGCCGGGATGACCTGACGGCAAAAGAAGGCTTTGGTTCTGTACATCTTTAAAGTTCATGAAAACCCAGTGAAAATCAATGCAGCACCCTGCCTATCCGAAAGCGCCTTTCCCTCTGCACATCACGGCTTTCCCAACATAAATAATCCGTGCTGGGAAGGAATCTTTGAGATATTTATGAAGCTCAGAGAGAGGAAAAAAAAAGATCACCTAGAACCTATCCTCATTCGGATAATGGGGATGAAGTTACAGTAAAGACTTAGAAGTAAAGGAAATGGTTTCTGTATTATTATTTTAATACAAGTTGTATGTACTTAAGGTATGTGACACGATGTGTTGGTACACATATAGAGTGAAATGATTACTATGGTCAAGCTAATTACAAGAACATGGTTTCCGGGTCTGATAGCTCTTCAATCAGAATAACAGCTTTGGGGGTACCTGGGTGGCTCGGTTGGTTAAGCAACTGGGATCGAGTCCTGCATCGGGCTCCCTGCTCAGCGGGAGTCTGCTTCTCCCTCGCCTGCTCCCCCTGCTTGTGTTCCCTCTCTCTCTCTCTGTCAAATAAATAAAATCTTAAAAACAAAAACCAGAATAACAGCTTTGGCACCTACTAGCTGTGGAACTCTGGGCAAGCCACTTCATCTCTCCAATTCCTCAGTCTCCTCATGTCTAAAATGGGGTTGGGGGCACCTGGGTGGCTCAGTTGGTTAAGCAACTGCCTTTGGCTCAGGTCATGACCCTGGAGTCCCGGGACTGAGTCCTGCATCGGGCTCCCTGCTCAGCGGGGAGTCTGCCTCTCCCTCTGACCCTCCCCCATCTCGTGCTCTCTCTCTCTCTCTTTCTCTCTCAAATACATAAAATCTTTAAAATTTTTTAAATAAATAAAAATAATAAAATAAAATAAAATAAAATAAAATAAAATGGGGTTGGGCCAGATAATTGAGATCTTGTATGTTAAGTGTATCTCAGTATCCTGACACGCAGTAAGCATCTGGTAAGTTGGTTTTTTTTTTTTCAGCACATATTCAGTACTTTTATTTATTTATTTTTCTCTTTAAAATTTTTATTGTTATGTTAATCACCATACATTACATCATTAGTTTTTGATCTGGTAAGTTTTTGTTAGAAGAATTAACTAGTCCTACGTGCACAGGATGGACTCCTAGTGGGGACACAGGGGCAAACCATCCGTATTCTCCCATCTGTATTCTGCACAACTCTGAGGAGAATCGGTTAGTCAGTCAACGTGCACTATAGGGCAGCGTGGGCGGGAGGGCAACGGGGAAACAGGTAGAAAAGAAGTATCAGGCGCTGTGTGTTCTCGGAGAGGCTTTTAAAGGCTGAGCACTGCCACGCAAGACTTTCTTATTTCTTAGGACCAATTGCCTGATCCTTTGCTGTTATTTCCATTTGGGCTGCTACCAGAGCCTGTATTTCCCAGACACGCTCCCCATCTGGAAAACAGCAGTAGACATCTTGTGTATTGCAAAATTCTTCTACTTCAGTGGCAAGAACTTCTTAGAATGTAAATTCTCTTAGGACCTGCAATTATAGGTTCAGAAAACTAGACAAAATAAAAACACTGGCTAAAATAAGAACTACTATTTATTGATTGCTTACTATGTGCCAGGCTCCTGCTCAATTCTTTACATATATTATTTCACCCAATCTTCATGTTCTCATCACTTTCCAGATGAGGACAGTTAGGCTCAGAGAGGGGACTTCTCTAAGGACATCACATGGCTAGGAAGTGGAGCCAAGGTTCACATTCACTGAGGTCTGACGTCAACCTCATGCTCTCGTCTCAAAAGTCTTTGTTATTATTGCAATGTTGAGACATAAACAAAAGTAGATAAGGTAGTATCACGAATCCCATGTGTCCATCACCCAGCCTCAATAATTGGACAATCTTGTTTCATCCATACCCCATCCGGCCACCATCCAACACACACACACACACAGAATTTCCTATTTTCATTTGTAAATATTTCAATGCAGGACTTCAAAAGAACTGGACTCTCTTAAAACACATAACACCTATAATAATCATTTCTCAGTCTCATCAAATACCCAGTCCGTGTTCATATTTCCCCAGCTGTCTCATATTTTTTCCCACAGCAGTTTCATGATTCAAACAAGGTCTAGCTCATATTATAGCATTTGGTTAATATGTCTCTGAAGTCTCTTTTCATCTATAGAGTTCTCTCTCTTTTTTTCTTGCCACTTGTAAAAAGAAATTGAAAACCTGTGCTCTTAACCACATAATATGGCATCTTATTTCCATTTTAAAAGTTATGCCTTGGGAGGGGATGCCCTCCTCCCAAACATATTTCTTGTATTTAAGTATAACTCCCTATTTTCCTGTGGAATAGGAGGTAATCAAACATTAAAAGTGGATCTTAGAAATGTTTCAGTGTTCATTGGAAACACTGAACATTCAAAAAAAAACCACTTTGTTTTGTAGGTGTTTATTACATGACATAGCTTGAGGGCAGAAAAAAAAAACAGCTCCTGAAAAATAACTCCTATCCCACCTCCCACACCTGGTGTCTTTAAGAAGTAACACTTGCCAGTCATTTTCAAAAGTCAGGCTCTGACAGCTTAGATAGTAGGTAGGATACAAGGAAGAGAGGAAAAGCCTGAGAAGATCTAGCCTGCAGATGACCCTGAAGTGTAGTGAATTGAAGCCAGCCGACTGTGTTGTGCGAGGGGCAGGGAAACGGGAGGAACCAGAGACCCATCCATTCAGGGGCTCTCTGCTCTCAGTGATAGGGATCTACTTCAGAGTTTTGCTGTTGGCTCTGGATTATAAATCTGAATGATATCAGAAATATTTCAGGGGGTGCCTGGGTGGCTCAGTCAGTTAAGCGTCTCTTGATTTCCGCTCAGGTCATGATCTCAGGGTGCTGGGATCTAGCCCAGTATCGGGCTCTGAGCTCAGCGGGGGGTCTGCTTCTCATTCCCCCCCCAACTCTCCCCCCCTGCTCACGCGCTATCAAATAAAAATAAATACGCCTGGGTGGCTCAGTTGATTGGGCGGCTGCCTTCGGCTCAGGTCATGATGCTGGAGTCCTGGGATCAAGGCCCGCTTCGGGCTCCCTGCTCGGCGGGGAGCCTGCTTCTCCCTCTGACCCTCTCCCCTCTCATGTACTCTCTCTCTCTCTCATTCTCACTCTCTCAAATAAATAAATCTTTAAAATAAATAAATAAATAAATAAATAAATAAATAAATAAAAAATATTCCACAAGTGGAATGCTGTATTGGGGAGGCTGACTTTCTCATCAGCAGAGACACTCAAGAGGAGCGCGGGCCGACAAAGGGGAACAGCCTATTTGCGCTCTAGGGAGCCAGTGCTCCCGCTGGGGGCGCCGGTTCCCCTCTAGCTGATGCTCATCCCCTCTGCTCACCTGGATGCCTATGGATGGGAGCCTGCACGAGGGAGCCAGCAGGCCCCAGGGCAGCCACACCACAGCGGGGCTCCCCGGCGCTCGTGCCATCTGGACAACCACTGCAAGGGCTCAAGGCAGCGACACTGTAACAACCAGTGCCTAAGTATTTCACGCTTCGAATGACTACTCCTGCCTCCAGGCTGAACCTTAAGCCCCGTGGTAGGCAACATCTCTGCTTTCCTGAAAAAAAGGTGGGCAGTGCCACGTTCTGTGACCTCTTAAGTCTTGGCTTAACCACTACCTCGGGCATGTTAAGTAACTTCTTTCGGCCTCATTTTCATTACTGGAAAGTGGGGAGAAAACTCACTCTGTCTACCTACAGGGCTTGTCAGGTGAAACGGAAACACGTAGGTGCCAAGTACTGTATAACCAAACACATCTTAGGTCTGCAGGGCGGTCTTAATACGTCATTCCTAATCATTTCTTTTTTTTTTTTCATTTTTTAAAAAAGATTTTATTTATTTATTTTAGAGAGAGAGTGAGAAAGAGAATGAGAGGGGAGAGGGTGAAGCAGACTCCCCGCTGAGTGGGGAGCTGGATGGGGGACTCAATCCTGGGATTCTGGGATCATGACCTGAGCTGAAGGCAGTTGCTCAACCAACTGAGCCACCCAGGCGTCCCATCATTCCTAATAATTTCTTATTTTTATGTTTATTTTAAAAATTTTTTAATTCAATTAACATAGTGTATTATTAGTTTCAGAGGTTGAGTTCCGTGATTCATCAGTTGCATATCACACCCAGTGCCCATTCCATCGAGCGCCTTCCCTAATGCCCATCACCCAGTCACCTCATTCCCCCCCGCCCCCCCGCGAGCAACCCTCAGTTTGTTCTCTATAGTTAAGAGTCTCTTATGATTGGCCTCCCTCTCCAATTTCGTCTTCTTTTATTTTTCCTTCCCTTCCCCTGTGATCCTGTTTTGTTTCTTAGATTTCACATGAGTGAAATCATATAATTGTCTTTCTCTGATTGACTTCTTTCGCTTAGCAAAATACCTCTAGCTCCATCCACGTTGTTGCAAATGGCAAGATTTCATCCTTTCTGATGGCTGAGTAATATTCCATTGTGTATGTATACCACATCTTCTTTATCCATTCAGCTGTTGATGGACAGCTGGGCTCTTTCCATAGTTTGGCTATTGTGGACATTGCTGCTATAAACACTGGGGTGCAGGTGCCCCTTTGGATCACTAGGTTTGTATCTTTGGGGTAAATACCCAGTAGTACAATTGCTGGGTCATAGGGTAGCTCTATTTTCAACTTTTTGAGGAACCTCCATACTGTTTTCCAGAGTGGCGGCACCAGCTTGCATTCCCACCAACAGTATGAGAGGGTTCCCCTTTCTCCACATCCTCGCCAACATTTGGCGTTTCCTGACTTGTTAAGATTTTTATTTTTATTATTAAAGCCCCAGTGTAACATGGCAATAAATGCACAAAGCAAGCCGATGAGTTTTTAGTTTCCTTTTTCTGGGACAAAACATCATGGCAATGAAAACACCCCCGGAACGTTTCTGAGCAAACCTGAGGTTCACAGGACAACCGGGCCCAGCAGTGAACAAAAGCAGGCCATGGCAAAAGGCATTTTCTTTGAAAAGCCTAACCCGCTCCCACAGTCTCAAGGCTTGCTCGCTCCCTCACTCACTCATGATTTCCCACTTCAGTGTGTTGAACCTGAACAGTGTGGCTGAACTTTTCCATTCCGACTGGAGCTTCCTCCGGCCAGAGACAAAGGCAAGCCAGTTCTGAGCCAGAGATTCAAATAAACACATCACAGGCCAGCTGCAAACGGCAAAGCAAACGAGGCAGCTACCGGACTAACCCGGCTCCCCGAGGCCCTCTCCCCGAACGCCCTAGAGGCCAAGAGTGAGGCAGCCTCTTCCTTTCTGGAACACAGTGCCTGGTGAACAACTGGCAGGAGGAAGCCCTGGCTGGGACTCCCTTTGAACGCCTGCTTTTCCCTGCACGGTCACGGCCGAGGGGAGCAGAGGAAGTGTTGAAAAAGCTAAAGTAAGGTGGCTCTCATTGTTTTTGACAAGGCTGTCACACAGAAGGATAATTTTTCAAAGTGAACACCGAGACCTGCATTCTTCCTATAAACAAGACCCATCTCCCCAACCACTCTTGTTATAGAACTGGAAGAGACGTCAGAGATTGTGAATGGGAGGAGACTGCCGCTGTGGGCCTGACAGGCGCATTAACAACAGCTCCCAAGTCCCTTCCTTGTCTGCACTATTTCCTCCGGTCCCCAGGGGCAGGGGAGCTTGAGGTAGCAAGAGAAGACCCAGCTGTGGAAATGGAGTGAGTCAGGACTCCATAGACTGTGATTAGTTTTTTTACCCCTGCTTAACTAGAGTAAACAAACAAACAAAAAAAAAAATGGAAACTCCATAGGAGACGCAGAGGGTCTCCTGTCTTTAAAGCTGCTCAAATGAAGGGATAAAGACATTGGCACTGTGTCAGCTTGGTCGGAGAAGAGTCTCATGGTTTTTAAGCCTGGGAGGGGTGCCCAGGGATGTTGTCCAACCCTCCCCCTTTCAAAGGGAGGGCAAGGGGCACTGACTTGCCCAGGTTGACACAGCAAGTGAATGGCTGAACTCTTGTTCAAGTAAACTACACCATCCTGGGGGTAAGGCGAGTGATGGACTGTCAACATCCACACACCTTCTTCTTCCCCGAAGCAGGCTCTCAAATCCCTCACCATTCACACGTCCTCCCCCCACCACTATCCAGTCTCCTCTTCAGGGCTCCCATTCCAGCTCTGCTAGTCTTGCCACCGCTGCATCCACTGCCAAATCTTCAAAGAAGAAAGGGGTCTTTCGCCCACTGTTGTTACAGGTGTTTTGTTACATTCTCCAAAGCTGTGTGATTCTTCCCGTATAGAGCTCCCTTAAGCATGGAACCTGGGAGAACTTTCCGGAGGATGGGCCAAAGAGGAAGGGTTGACAAATTACAACTTGTGGGCCAAGTCTGGCCCGCTGTCTGTTTTTGTATGGCACATGGTCTAAAAATGTTTTCCTTTTTGTGGTAAAAACACATGACATAAAATTTACCATCCTAAACATTTTTAAGTGTACAGCTCAGTAGTATTAAGTATATTTACACTGTTGTGCCACAGATCTCCAGAACGTTTTCATCTTGAAAAACTAAACTCTATACCCATCAAACAACTCTCCTTTTTCCCTTTCCCTCAGCTCCCGGTAACCACCACTCTACTTTCTATTTGTATGAATTTGACTACTTTACATTCCTGATATAGATGGACTCATAAACTGACTTTTTGGGACTCATTTATTTCAATTAGCATAATGTCTTCAAGGTTTATCCATGTTGTAGCATGTGACAGGAGTCCCTTCCTTTCAAAGGCTGAAAAATAGTCCATTGGGGGGGACTGTGGGCCACCAGGGTCAGTGAAGCTCTCAAGATGGCTGGGTGAGGGGCTCCTGGGTGGCTCAGTCATTAAGCATCTGCCTTCGGCTCAGGTCATGATCCCAGGGTCCTGGGATCGAGCCCTGCATTGGGCTCCCTGCTCAGCGGGAAGCCTGCTTCTCCCTCTCCCACTCCCCCTGCTTGTGTTCCCTCTCTCGCTGTGTCTCTTTCTGTCAAAAAAATAAATAAAATCTTAAAAAAAAAAAAAAAAGATGGTTGGGTGAAAACTTGCTCTAAAAGCCGTTGTTGACTGGGTAGGTTTTGCAGAGATCATAAGGCCCCAAACCAGAAGGCCACTGCTAACTCCCTGAAATCCTAGAATGAACCCCTCACCTCCACACTGGCCACTCTCCCTGGGAATCCACCTGCTATTGACTGGGCTTACTACAAGGCCAATGTGGCAAAGGCTGGCTTGGTAGAGGACTTTAAGAAGAAGTTCAATGCCCTGAAGTTTCCTATGCCAGAGGATAAATATACTGCTCAGGTAGATGCCGAAGAAAAAGAAAATGTGAAAAGTTGTGCTGAGTTTTTGTCTCTCTCAAAAGCCGGGATTGAGGAATGTGAAAAAGAGCTGGAGAAGATGCAGAACATAATTCCATTTGATCAGATGACCATTGAGCCCCTGAATGAAGTCTTCCCAGAAACCAAATTAGATAAGAGAAGTATCCCTGTTGGCCTCACAAGCCAATCAAAAATTTGTAAACTTGAGTTGGGGAGAAAGCCCTGGCCCTCATATTATAAATGCTGGACATTAAAAATAATTATATGGTAAAAAAAAAAAATTCCATTGTAGGTATATACCACGTGTTAATTATCCATTCATCCATCCACGGACGTTTGGGTTGCTCCCACCACTTGGCTGTTATGAATAATGCTATGAACATGGGTGTGCAGCTGTCTCTTCGAGACTCTGCTTTCCATTCTTTTGGGAATATACCCAGAAGTGGCATTGCTGGATCATAGGGTAGTTCTATTTTGAAATTTTGGAGGAACCACGTACTGTTTTCCAGAGTGGTTGTACCATTTTACAGTCTCGTCAACTGTGCACAAGGGTTTCTCCACATCCTTGTCAACATTTGTCATTTTCTAGTTTTTCTTTTTTGATAGTATCTGTCCTGAGAGGTATGAGATGACATCTCACTGTGGCTTTGATTTGCCTTTATCTAATGGTTAGTTATGTGTCTTTTTATATGCTTGGTGGGTTTTTGTACATCATCTTGGGAGAAATGTCTGCTCAAGGACTTTGACCATTTTTTAAATCAGGCTATTCTATTTTTGTTGTTGTTTCCTTGTTGGAGTTCTTTACCTATTCTGGATATTAACCCCTTATCAGATATAGTGATTTAGAAATGTTTTCTCCCATTTCATAGGCTGCCTTTTTGCTCTGTTGATTGTGCCCTTTGATGTACAGAAATTTTTTAGTTTAATGTAGTCCCATTTGTCCATTTTTTTCTTTTGTTGCCTGTGCTTTTAGGGTCATATCCAAGAAATCATTGTCAACTCCAACGTCATGAAGATTTCCCCCTATGTTTTCTTCTAGTAAGATTTTTAATATTTTTAAGTGATTGGGGAAAAAAAATCAAAACAAGAAAAATATTTCCTGACTTGTGAAAATCATATGGATTCAAATTTCAATGCCCATAAATAAAGTTTTATTAGAACAAAGCCAAATACATTCATTTATACATCATCTATGGTTGCTTTTGAGCTGTAACCGCAGAGCTGAGTAGTTGCAACAGGGACCAAATGTGGTTCTCTCATCTCTTTGTACTACTGCTTAGTGTACTATAAATCACAGCAACACATTTACAACTCTACAGCATTTAAAGTGTCATGTGTAACTCCATACTGCACTTTTTTTTTTTTTTGAATTACCAGGGCATACCCATTATGTCAAAACAAGAAAAGGAAAATGGATTTTGATTGTCGTACTTTTAAGGCACACCGGAGTGGGGATTACTTAGTTATCCAATTAGATGGTGTATTAGCTCGAGCTGCCATAACAAAACACCATAGACTGTGTGGCTTAAACAACAGAAATTAATTTCTCACAGTTCTGAAGGCTGGAAAGTCCAAGATCAAGGTACAGGCAGGGCCAGTCTCTGGTGTGAGCTCTCTCCTTGATTTTTGGATGGTCTTTCCTCTGTGTGTATGTGTGGGGCGAGAGAGCGCTCTCACTCTCCTTATAAGGCCGTCTTAGAACCCTATAGAATTAGGACCTCACCTTTATGACCTAACTTAACCTTAAGTGCCTCCTAAAAGCCCTATCTCCAAATACAATCACATTAGGGGTTAGAGCATCAACACATGAATTTGGGGGCAACACGATACAGTTGATAGCAGATAGCAAAAGACTGTGTTTACCATGCATTGAAACGATAGCTGTGTTAAAAGAATACCACATATGTGAGCATTACCAGACTAAGCACTCATCACAATATTCCCAACCCACAGGAAAGTAATGGTCAGAAAAACTGGAACATTTAAAATGGAATATCTCATCACAGCAGAATTTCTTCACAAAACTAAACAATAAAACTGAGCCTGTCACCAAAGGAAGTTTCCAAGTGGCTCACTTCTTAGCCAAGCAAAGAAAGCCATTTACTGATGGTGGGTTAATTAAACCATGTTTGATTGCAGCAGTTAAAGAAATGTGTCCAGAGAAAATAAATTTGTTTCAAGCTATTAGCCTTTTGGTGAGAACAGTTGTTTGAAGAGTTGAGGATCGTGAGAGCAACATCAGTAGTCAATTAAAAACAAGCAAATGATTGTGAGTGCTTTTGCTTGGGTCTTGATGACTTGACAGATGTTATCAATGCTTCCTAATTGTTTATTTGAGGCGGCAGTACTAAGTTTGAAGTGATTGAAGAATTAGCCCTTACGAATGAGGTCTGTGTGGACCAGTTACGGGAGAGTGTGTTTTCAACATTGAGAAAACACTCATTCAGTACAACTTGAGGTAGAAATATGCGAAGATGTGTTACAACTGATGGTGAAAATCTGTGTGAGACAGAAAAAGGCCTAGGGGAACAAATTCACAAAACGTGTGAAAATGTAAGATGTCTACAGTCTATGTTTATTCATCAAATTATTCATCAGCACGTACTTGCAGAAAATAATTGAGTCCATCCTGTGTTATTGAACTGCTAGTACGCTCTCCTGGACTTAGCCACTGACAGTTCTGTGAGTTTTATTTCAAGAATAGAAACTGAGGAGCACCTGGATGGCTCAGTCGGTTAAGTGTCTGCCTTCCGCTCAGGTCATGATCCCAGGACGAGTTCCGCATTGGACTCCTTGCTCAGCAGGGAGTCTGCTTCTCCCTTTCCCCTCTGCCCCTCCCCTTGCTTGTGCTCTCTTGCTCATTCTCTCCTTTTTTCTCTCAAATAAATAAAATCTTTAAAAAAAAATAGAAACTGAATATCCTGATTTGCTGGATGCTGCTGAAGTTTGATGGCTTAGCAGGGCTAAAGTTTTATTGAGATTTTTTGAGCTCCAAAAAATCTAAGAGTGGATTTTTTTCTGAATGAGAAGATCCGCCCTTAATTGCTATTATTAAACACTAAATGTGTGGAATTTGTTTTTCTTAAAAACAAATATTTATTTTTGAGAGAGAGACAGAGCATGCGTGTGTGTGAGCATGAGCAGGGGGAGGGGCAGAGGGAGAAGGTGAGTCCTCGCTGAGCAGGTAGACCAATGTGGAGCTTGATCCCAGGACTGCAGTCATGGCCTAAGCTGAAGGCAGACGCTTAACTGACTGAGCCACCCAGGCGTCCTGTTCTCTTTTGTTATATAAACACCTACATGATATCCTCAATTTGACCTCTTGGTACCCAAAGCTCTCAACATTTACTATCTGGCCAACACGGAAAAAACTTGCCAACCCCTCCATAGGCATCTGAGTGATAGCCACCTGGGGTTTTACTGGAAAACAGTCCAATCAAAACCAATGTCTGTGACAAGGCTCCTCAACCCTATTCTACTTTGGGGTTCCCAGGTCATTCTTAGCACTACTCGCTACATTCCCTAAGGTGAGAGCAACAAATGCCCCATTCCCTTGTTTGAGGGTCTTACTCTCTGTGGCACAGGAGCCTACTGTCAGCCAAAAAAGTCATCTTCGGTTTTATTCCCAAGAGGCCTGATAGGTACTAACTTGAATCAACACCAATCCAGATTTTCTGAGGCTAGATCTGTGGTTCAGGGGTCCTCACTAGAGAAACAGAGCCCCAGCTTCCTGTCACACAACCAGAGACCTTGCTACTACCTTCTGCTACTGTCACCGTTTTATTACTATATCGAGTTACATGGATCTAAGGAATCCCCATAAAAAAATAATCACCCAGTGATGAACTGGAAAAGGCAAGGGTCTAGAGAGCTATTAGACTATAGCCTCCAGTTATCTCTGTCTTTGTTTATAAGAGCAGTGATTTAGAAATTGCAGATGTGCTGAGTTACTAAATACTCTTTGGGGGAGTATAAACTTACTAATTCAGCAGTATCTAATTCAGTAACTATGTTAGTCTAAGACCACTTTGGTGAAAGTGAGTTTTAGTGGACCTAGAAAGGGCAAATAATTTGCCTTTATAAGCATAAGACGCTTACCGTGACTGAAACATTGGGTATGTATGTAGCAAATTGCTTTACATCCTTCTTGCTTATGGAAGGTCTACATGTCCTTATTCTAGTATCTGTATTCATGGTGAAAAGAGAGAAATCTATGCTACCAGATGGATATTAAACCAAAGATGAAGCTTAGAAGTAATCTGTGACCAGGAAATGAAAGGCAGAGAATTAGTCTCCAGGGTGCATATTATTGTTGAAGAAAACCAAAACAAAAAACTTCCCCCCACAGATAATTTTTTCTTCTTTCACAAAACATAGACTCACTGGTTGAGAATTTATGGCTTAGTACTTGTAGGGATAGTTGTTTATTTTTATTAGCCTTCTGTAGTGGTCATTAAACTGACCCTTGATGGGGTCAGTCATTTTCAAATTATCCAAGCTTTTTGAAAAGTCGTTTCACTCCCCAGCCCAACCCCCACAAGCCTTCCCAAGAGAACACCTGTTTCATTAAGAGATGTTTTATTTTTGTATTCTTCATTTGGACTCCCCCTGTTTTAATTACTAATGACCCTCCAACATCCATGTTGACTTCTAGATAAAGTGAGTTTATTTTCCAGAAAATCTAAGTGAAGCCAAATATGTGAGGAGCATGCCAACCTGTTGTTACCAAGATGTGAGTGCACTCTTTTAGCTTGTTTATATAGTGCCTTTAGTGTGTATGGGGGGGGAACCCAAATTCCTCAGGCAATGGTTAATCTGATGACCTTCTGAGTCATTGAGGTATCAATAGCCTATCTGATCCACAAATACGTTTAGAAGCAAAGAACTAGGTCAAAGATAAACTGAGGCATATCATTAGAAGTTTCAGGACGGCTGGGTGGCTCAGTTGGTTAAGCATCTGCCTTCCGCTCAGGTCATGATCCCGGAGTCCTGAGATTGAGTCCCACGTCTGGCTCCATGCGCAGCGAGGAGCCTGCTTCTCCCTCTGCCTGCCACTCCCCCTGCTTCTGCACGCTCTCTCTCTCTGACAAATAAAGTCTTTAAAAAAAAAAAAGAATTTTAGGAGTTTTATGTAAGCAAAAATGGATTTAAATTAGGCGACACCAAGCTGAACCACCAAGTGGTTCAGAGTGCTCCCCAGACAGAAGCCAGGGCAAAGACTTCCACAGAGTAAAGGTAGGAGCAAAGAAGGAAATGATTTGATTGGCTATAGCTTAAGCATTGCCTTAGTTGGAGACACCTAGGTGGCTGGTTGTAACATTATCTTTAGGTTTTGATTTCTTAATCTTGAGGCATTCACATGCTGGTTTGCTTACATCAGCCTCGAAGGGATTAGAACCACTTCGGTCTAATGGCCTCGTTTAATTCAATACAACTGATCATCCATAACTCATGTATTGCTTTCTAATTTTTTATAAAGAATTTCAAGTTGAAATTTAACCACCATGTAAGGATTTTCATCATTTTTTTCTCAAAACATCCTTTTAAAAAAGTACACTTCCTGATGAAAACCACACAGATGGGGTTGGTTTGGCACATCTCAGGCTGGGTGGACACAATCCAAAAATAGAGCCAAATTTCTTCAAAGACTGTTCAATTAAAGTAGTTTCTACATTAGCAATAAGCCCGGTTTTCCATTGCATACCACATTAATTTAAAAACAAAGCAACAGGCTCAGTCAATATTTCCTTGGTTTTGAAGTGTCCCTCCATTTTTTTTTTATAAGTGTAGTAATGGCCTATACCTGAAATCATGACCTTCATTTTCGCTGACAATATCTAAGTGGGGAACAACCCTGTATTAATTTCCTATGGCAGCTGTAACAAATTATCACAAACTTGGTGGCTTAAAACAATGCACACTTATTCTTCTACAGTTTTGGAAACCAGAAATCCAAAATCAGTTTCACTGGACTGAAATCAAGGCATCAGTGGGGCCATGTCCCCTGGAACCTCTGGGGAGGAGAATGTTTTCTTGCCTTTTCCAGTTTTTAGAGCTGCATTCCGTGGTTTGTGTCCCTTTCCTCCACTTATAATGACTGTAGCATAGCATTTTCATCTCCTCCCTCCCTCCTTCCCTCCCTCTCTCTCTCTCTCTCTCTCCCCCCATTCTCTGCTGAGATTGTCACACTGCCTTTTCTTTTTTTTAATTTTTTAAAAAGATTTTATTTGAGAGAGAGAGAGAGAGAGAGAGAGAATGAGCAGGGGGGAGGGGCAGAGGGAGAGGGAGAAGCAGACTCCACACTGAGCAGGGAGCCCGACACTGGGCTCATCCCAGGACCCGGGGATCATGACCCGAGCCGAAGGCAGGCGCTTAACCGACTAAGCCACCCAGGCGCCCTATCACACTGCCTTTTCTTTCTGTGTCAAATCTCTTTATGCTTCCTTTTATAAGGATACATGTAATTGCATCTAGGGCCCACCTGGATAATCCCGATTACTCGCCCCATCTCAAGGGCCTTAATTTAATCACACCTGCACAGTCTCTTATGCCCTATGAGGTAACATTCACAGGTTCCAGAGATTAGGACCTGGATAATTCAGGGGGCCATTATTCAGCCCACCATAGGCTCCAAATTTGCAGGTCCATGTTTAGTTTACAACCTGTAGGCCTCCGATGACTAAGTGTGGAGTTATTTCTAGGGCTCCAAAGATTGTATGTAAATAAATAATAGCTTACCTGTATAACTAGTACCACTTACAAATTCATGTCAATGCCATTGTTATTAATAAAATAGAAAATGCTTTCAAAATGAGATCTAAGGGGCCTCCTTTAGACAAGTTATTTTTTTTTAATTTTTTTATTGTTATGTTAATCACCATACATTACATCATTAGTTCTTGATATAGTGTTCCATGATTCATTGTTTGTGCATAACACCCAGTGCTCCACGCAGAATGTGCCCTCCTTAATACCCATCACCAGGCTAACCCATCCCCCCCCCCCTCCCCTCTAGAACCCTCAGTTTGTTTTTCAGAGTCCATCGTCTCTCATGGTTCCTCTCCCCCTCCGACTTACTCCCCTTCATTCTTCCCCTCCTGCTATCTTCTTCTTTTTCTTTTTTCTTAACATATCTTGCATTATTTTGTTTCAGAAGTACAGATCTGTGATTCAACAGTCTTGCACAATTCACAGCACTCACATAGCACATACCCTCCCCAAAGTCTATCACCCAGCCACCCCATCCCTCCCACCCTCCACCACTCAGCAACACTCAGTTTGTTTCCTGAGATTAAGAATTCCTCATATCAGTGAGGTCATATGATACATGTCTTTCTCTGATTGACTTATTTCACTCAGCATAACACCCCCCAGTTCCATCCACGTCGTTGCAAATGGCAAGATCTCATTCCTTTTGATGGCTGCATAATATTCCATTGTGTATATATACCACATCTTCTTTATCCATTCATCTGTCGATGGACATCTTGGCTCTTTCCACAGTTTGGCTATTGTGGACATTGCTGCTATAAACATTGGGGTGCACGTACCCCTTCGGATCCCTACATTTGTATCTTTGGGGTAAGTACCCAGTAGTGCAATTGCTGGATCGTATGGTAGCTCTATTTTCAACTGTTTGAGGAACCTCCATATTGTTTTCCACAGTGGTTGCACCAGCTTGCATTCCCACCAACAGCGTAGGAGGGTTCCCCTTTCTCCGCATCCCCGCCAACATCTGTCGTTTCCTGACTTGTTCATTTTAGCCATTCTGATGGGTGTGAGGTGGTATCTCATTGAGGTTTTGATTTGGATTTCCCAGATGCCGAGCGATGTTGAGCACTTTAATGTGTCTGTTGGCCATTTGGATGCTTCTTTGGAAAAAATGTCTGTTCATTAGACAAGTTATTTCTAAATAAAATACTTTTTGCATAGCCTTCATCCCTTTTGACAAAAAACTATCCTTACAGAATAATCTATATCTTTATAATCTATATAGTAATAATAATCTATATCTTTATAATCTTTATAATCTATAAAGTATGTATGTTATAAAGAATGGATTTAAAGCAGAGCATCTGCCATGTAATGAATTTAATAAATGTTAGCAATTATTAATGTGTTGGGTGTTCTGCCGCCTGAATGGAAGTATTCCAAGACCAGAAATCTAATAACAGTAGGTTTGTCTCACTTTGCAGGAAAAAGAAAGCAAAAAAGATGGAATTCATTCACTTTTTGGGGGGCTCAAAATTTTTGTTTAATACTTTGATACCTGTTCCTGCTAGACTGTTAGTGAATGCCAACAGATGACAGAAGAAGCAGCCAAAGAATACTAGGGGGGAAACTGGAATCAGCCAATCATGTTTAGTTCAAAAGCCTGTTTTGGTTAAATGTGTTCAGGGCTGTGCCTTTATGTTGTATACCCAAACCACAGAAGTTTCTTTGCCACTAAAATTGTTCCTCATTTATATGACTCAATCAAATACATCAATATTTTATAGAGGTCTTCAAAGAGCACCATAACTTGCAGGTACACCAGCATCTGAACAAGTTCAAGGGTTGTTAATGGAAAACATTCTCTATTATAAAGGAGCTCACCTTCACGAGGGGCAAAAATTGTGGTTCTCAACCCTGGCTGCACGTTAAGATCTCCCGGGGAGCTTTTAAAAATCGCAAACTAAACCCAACTTAATACGAATATCTAGGGTGCTGCCGGGGTGTCTGTATTTTTAAAGCTCCCCAGGTCATTCCGCTGGGCAGCTGCGGTTGAGAACTCTGGATGAAAAGAATATAGGACACAGAGACCAATACAAATAATGACGTCTGAAGTTCCATGGTCATAATCCGGAATGGGATGGGAATTCAGACAAGAGAGGGTCTCGATGAGTAAAGGGAGGAGGAGATGGAAAATGAACTGAGCCTGAAAAGTGGGCAGCAAAGAGGCAAAGGGCCTAAGAGAGGGTGACAGGCATGGGAAAGGTCAAAAAATTTCCAGGATAAGGGCAAATGGAAAAAGTTGAAAATTTGCACTATGGGATTAGGAAAAACTGGTGGTGAAGGGAAGATGTTCTCTGGCCCATTTTCCCCTTGGATTTTCCCCCTCGCCACACCCAGGCCTTAAACATTGCTGCATAATTAAACAACAGAATGCATTATTGAGGGAGATTCACACTTAACAAAGGGATCAAGATGAGCAGAATACAGAAACACCTAGTAGAAATGTGTCTAGACACAGCATCTTTGAATCAAAGGGCAAATTTACCGCCTGAATAGATATGCATCTAAATCACATTATCTGTTTTTTACAAGACCAATTTCTATCTACAGACGCTATCCACACACCTCTCCAACAATAGAAAACAAACCAAAATAGTACATTTAAGAAATACAGGAAACTCTTTTGAAAAACTTCTAATTTACCTTTCTATAATCATTGCAACTTAATTCTGGCAACTGAAGCAACTTGAAACTTGCAAGAGAGAGGACGAGTGGGGGGAGGGGCAGAGGATGAGGGAGAGAGAATGTCAAGCGGACTCCTCACTGAGTGCGGAGTCCAACATAGGGCTTGATCTCATGACCCAGAGATCACGAGCTGAGCCAAAACCAAGAGTCAGACGCTTAACCAACTGCGCCACCCAAGTACCCCTATATATACTATCTTATTTACTCCTCACAAGAGCCTAATGAGGTGCATACTGTTTTTATCCCCATGTTACAGATGAGGTCATTGGGGTGCAGAGAGGTTCAGCCACCAGCTACAGTTTACAGTTAGCTGGTAAAGCTGGAATTGGAACCAAGGTAGTCTGGCTCCAGAGCCCACACTTTTTAAAAATATTTTATCATGATTCTTATTTATAACATTGATGAATTTTCTTCATTTAAGTATTTCCTGGAGAGAACACCATTAAGCCCTTCCGTTGCTTTTATCAGTTTTTCTATGCATTGAAGTTGAAATATGCAAAATGTTTCCATTTTTGCTTTTAATTTGCTTACATTATTTTTATCAGAATCAATCTTTATAAAGGTTATAATGAAATATAGATAGATAGATTTACTTTTGTGACCATCTATACAGTCCAATTTGCCTGGGTCATATTTTGTAGATCTATATTTTGCAAGATTCCCTATTCAGTTTTCAGTTAATGACATTTTTCTTAGTGTGTTTTTATCCATTTTCTATTTTGTTTCCTTGACCTTGATAACTTCTACCAAGTCTAATTTATCAATTTTTGCAGTTTTCTCAGTGAAAAGATACCATTCTTAGTTTTTCCTCTATAATAATTTTTTAATCAGATAGTTATTTTTTCCAGCCTTATTTTGTGATTTTTTTTATCAGTAATTGTTATTATGAATTGGATTAAAAACAGGAAAGTTTTCTATTTCTTTGTTATTTAATCCAGGAGAAATTATGAAATTAGATATTCCAGGAGTACTCTAAGGAGTAGTCTTTATTTTGGGCTTCATCATTCTCGGGGTCAAAATGACCAATTCACGATGTTCTGAATGGGTGAGAGTGGGAATTGTTATTTCAGTTTTGTGGATATACCTTAAAAACATTCAATAGCTCAGGGTGTCTGGGTGGCTCAGTCTAGTTAAGCATCTGACTTTGGCTCAGGTCATGATCTCAGGGTTCTCGGATGGAGCCCCGCCTCGGACTCTGCGCTCAGCAGGGAGTCTGCTTGAGATTCTCTCCCTCTGCCCCTCCCCCCACTTGTGTGCTCTCGCTAAAATAAATAAATCTTAAAAAAGAAACAACAACATTAAATAGCTTGCCTGGGATAAATGGTAAAGCCAAACTGGAGGTAATAGCATGGACTAGAATGGTTTCTGGAATCATCAACCTGGATTGAATCTACACTCAGCTGTTTATACCTGTGTGACCTAAGGCAAGCGACCTAACCTTTAAGCCCCAAGGCCTCCATCTGTAAAATAGGGATAATACTAGTACCTCATTCATCAGTTTATCAGATGAATTTATGAGGTCAGCAGAATTGAATGAGCTAAAGCACGCACACACACTTTAGTTTTTGACTGGTTCATGGTAACCAATCGGTTCATGTTAGTAGTTCAGCATCATCATCCATAGGATGTTCTTAGGGAGATAAATACATAAGAAAATAGTTCTAGAAAGACTTTGTGCTTGCGACTATGTTAACAAAAGGTAGTGCAGAACAAACGGTAGCTGTTAGTATCTTCATTGCTTCCAGCAAGCTTTCCTTGGATGAAAGCAGAAGGTATCTTGTAACGTTTTGGTGGGAGTACCAGATCTCTATGAACCACGCAGTTACTCAAAACCTATGCCACCGGCAGTTTCCTAATTGCTTCATCCTCCTTGAGTGGGTTTACTGGACAACTAGAAGACCTAGTTTTGGGGGCCACTGGAATGTGATTTCCAAAAATCCTGATGGGGACTGGGTCCCCCAAATTCTTTTGCCACTTTACTTCCTGGCTGGGATCCAAAAGGACTCCCCAAGGCATTTATGCCTTTGGGTTAACTCTAAGGTGTGTTTAAAATGTAAATTCAGAGTCAAGAGTCTCTCATGGTTTGTCTCCCTCTCTGATTTCTTCCCATTCAGTTTTCCCTCCCTTCCCCTATGATCCTCTGCACTATTTCTTATATTCCACAGGAGTGAAATACTAGAGTAAGCTAAGAAGCGAAAAAGCATTCTCGGGAAGCCTGGGTGGCTCAGTCGTTAAGCGTCTGCCTTCGGCTCAGGTCACGATCCCAGGGTCCTGGGATCGAGCCCCGGCATCGGGCTCCCCGCTCAGCGGGAAGCCTGCTTCTCCCTCTCCCGCTCGCCGTTTGTGTTCCCTCTCTCGCTGTGTCTCTCTCTCTCAAATAAATAAATAAATAAAATCTTTTAAAAATATTATGCTATGTAGCTATCCCCATCTATCCTCTAAACAGAGGCAGAAAATGAATAAATGAACTGTTTCCTATATTTATATCCCATTCATTCCCATTTGAAGTCAGACTAGTTTAGTTTAGCAAACTAAACCCAAAAGTGCAGACAGGTCCTTGAAAATAATAAATGAAAGTCTGGATCTAATAAGGGCCAAGTATTTGGCTTTTTAACCGATGGAATTTCTTAGGGAAATAAAGGATTTATAGGTCTGAGTAAATGGTGATATTGCACTCAGCAAGGTTAAGGGCATGCAGTCTTTGACTTTAAAACAGAAACCTGTGGTGCTCAGTTATTTCTACCAGATGACAGGGACTGGTCAAGATCCCATTGCCTACCGGACTGCTTTTAGGGTTTATCTCAGGATCTTTCAAAGGGTCTTCAACAACCTTTAAATTCTGAACTCTTCCCTTTTCTTACTTTCAACAAGCTTATTCCTGCATTCTTTTGTGCACATATGTGCGCATGAGTGTCTGTATACACATACATGTGTATGTGGGGGTGGGCAGGGTGGGGGTTTGGGAAGGTGGTGGGATAGAGGAGGCAAAGGAAGGAATCGAAATGATTAGAGGAGTTTTCATTGATTTTTATTCCAAAGAGAAACATCGTCCAATTTCTCTGAGCCTATACTAATTTTCCACCTCCAGTTCCTGACACTTTTTTTCCTGTGGTATTTGCTTGTGACCACCTTGCCCTTGGCTCACCCATTTATGGATTCCAATATATCCCAAATCAGAGGTCAAGAGGCTAACCTAAAGCATTTCCTAGAACTACCTAGGCACTTGATGAAATCTCAATTTGATCAAATGTGACAAGCTTTGCTCCAAAGCCAGATGGAGGCAGGGAGGGCCCCTCACCCCCAGAGAAGGCAGATAGACATGCAGCAGTGACACCTTGCTTGTCCCGGGTGCTGACAGAATCATTTGCTATTGCTTGGGACACTGCAAGGACAGGAACGTGCCTGACTAGAGCTGTAAGCATTACAGATAATTTAGAACCATTTTCCTTTTAAAGCTAGTGTTCATGCGGATGACATATCCAATATTATGATTTAAAACTCTCCTGGTTTTGGGGGGCGCCTGGGTGGCTCAGTCGGTTAAGCATCTACCTTTAGCTCAGGTCATGGTCTCGGGGTCCTGGGATCAGCCCTGCGTTGGGCTCCTTGCTCAGCGGGAAGCCTGCTTCTCCCTCTGCCTTGCCCCTCCCCCCTGCTTCTGCTTGAGCACGCTCGTTCTCGCTAACAAATAAATAAAATCTTTAAAAAAAATAAAAAATAAATAAAACTATCCTGTTTTTTTTTTAAAACTGGTAAACGGACTCTAAATTTTATTGGGAAGTATAAATACCCAAGAATATTCAGGCTTATTTTCTTCTCCCCCCCCAGGTTTGTTGATATATTACACTGCATAAGCTTAAGGTGCACTGTGTGTGGATTTGATATCCTTATATACTGCAAAATAATTACCACCATGACGTTAGCTAATACCTCCATCACGTCACATAATTACCATTCCTTTTCTGTGGTGAGAATATTTAATATCTACTCTCTTAGCAACTTTTAATATTAACTGTAATCACTGAGCTGTACATTGGATTCCCAGAACTTACTCCTCTTCTAACTTAGAAGTTGGTATTCTTTGACCAACAGTTCCCCATTGCCCCTATCCCTCAGCCCCTTGTAACCACCATTCTACTCTCTGTTTCTATGAGTTCGGCTTTTTTTTTTTTTATTCCAAAAACTATCCTGGTTTTAACAAAACACTTAAGGGTGATCGCCTAGGGGAGTGGCTCCAGTATGTGAGGTGTAGCTGAATAAAATAAGTATTTTTGAACTTACTTTCCGCAGTCTTCTGCCAGGTACTCCCAACATCTTGGCCCTGGCCCTCTGCTCTTTATATAGTCTTCCTTGAAATGTCATCCAGCTTCCTTTTTATTAATTAATTTCGAAAAAAGAATTAGGACTCACACAGAGCAAGCTCTTTTGGATACAGAAAACCGACATCCTAATCCCAGGTCTACCGCTTAATTAACTATGTGACCTTGGCAAAAATCACCTGTGGCTGGCAAAATTCTAAAGACGCTTCCCCAAGCTTCCCACCCCTTCGTTATTTAACCGAATGCTAGTCTCGGTCCAGCTGTGTAGAGACTTTTCAGCTGTAACTAAATTTGCTAATCAGCGGACCTTATAATAGGGAGATCTGGAGGAAACTTTGGGAGGTGATGGGTATGTTTACAGCCTTGCTGGTGGTGATGGTTTCCCAGGTGTGTCCTTATGCTCAAACTCATCAAGTTGTATACATTCGATATGTACCTCCTTTTATATGTCCATCATACCTCGGTTGAGTGGTTGAAAGGAAGGAAAAAGCAGAGAAGAGTAGGCAGAGGGGAGGTCAGAGAGATCGGAAGTGTGAGAAAGACCCCACCCACCCTTGCTGCCTTTGAAGATGGAGGAAGGGCAGCCTCTAGAAGTTGAGAACAGCCCTCAGCTGACAGCCAGCAAAGAAAATGGGACCTCAGTCCTACAACTGGGAGGAATGGAATTCTGCCAACATCCTCAATGAGCTTGGAAGCAGATTCCTGCCCATGGCCCCCAGAAAGGAGTGCAGCCCAGCCAACTCGATTTCAGCCCTGTGGGACTCTTGGGTGGAGAACCAGGTAAGCCATGCTGTGCCTGGACTTCCAACCTATAGACCTGTGAGCCAACCCACGTGTGATGTTTCCGACCCCTAAGCACATAGGGATTTTAACTGGTGGCATTAGAGGGCTAACACATCACCTATTTTTATTTTTTTCTGAATTTCAATTTCCTCATTCGCAAATGGAGATGATACGGATTCAAAAGGTTTTTCTGAGGATTAGAGGGAATGTATTTCCTGTTATTTTAGCACAGCCCCTGACACACAGGAAGCTGTCAATAAATGGCAGATTGTATTGCCTCCAAATGCCTCTGCTACCATTTTGGGCTGACGACTCCCAGATTGATCTCTCCAGCTCAGCTCTCTCATTTGAAGTCTTTCTCAGGGGTCCAAAGAGATGTTAAGTCAGGGAAACCATACGAACTGTTTATGAGAGCCTTGGCAAGAGGAAATTTACTTGGATCTTGGTTTTGACACTATGCTGACCCTGCTGCATTATGCGCTCTCTCCATAGGAAAAAATGGAAGGATATGTACTGAGACGTTCATACGTGGGGCGCCTGGGTGGCTCAGTCGAGTAAGTGTCTGATTCTTGATTTCGGCTCAGGTCATGATCTCAGGGTCGTGAGATGGAGTCCCTGCCTCGGGCTCCGTGCTGGGTGTGGAGCCTGCTTAAGATTCTCTCCCTCTGCCCCTCCCCTCCCCTCCCCAGCTCTAGCTCTCTCTCTCTCTCATTCTCTCTCTGTCTCTCCCTCTCCCTCTCTAAAAAAAAACCCAGTGATTATCTCTGGGAGGTAGGACTTTTGTTTTCTTTTTCACATTTTAAAATATATTTCCAGATCTTCTATAGGAACATGTATTATTTTAATAATAAAAAAGTAAACTATTCTTGAATTCTAAAAAAATACCATCTATAGCCTGAGAACTACCTCTGTCAAGGATGTCAATGGACAGTTCATGGTCCTAGAACTTTCCACTGCATTCTGGAGCAGGTGGTAATATTCTTGCGACAAGTTTTAAGTTTACCTGTGACTGAAACCAGAGATTGGTTTCAGGTGATCGAAAATGACCGTAATAATTGTGTCCTATTCATGAAGGGTGATGCCAGGCAGTCAACTGTCCCCCACTTGACCCTGCAAGATAATGAATGAATTGCTGAGAATAGAAAGCCATTCCTGGTGAACCTCAGAATCCAAGCCTCAACATGCCCGGGGATTTATACAAACTTCCTTTTCTTTTCTTGGAAACCCACACTTATTCTTGTTTGAACCCTTCATGTGGAGCTGTGGAGGCCCTGAAATACTGCAAAACTATTTCTGTTAAGTCACCTGGGCCCCTAGGTCAATCTTGACCATTTAGCTGTGCAGCCAAGTCAGGAGCCAGTAAATTCCTTATTCCAAGCACAGTTCCCCTTGTCAGAACCCTCACTGACCTAGCTTAATTCAGTCCTGACCCACTGAACCTCTAGAACTTGGGAAGCGGCCTCCCTTGGCCAGAGGGGAGCCTGGTGTGTTATCTTCTGAGAACTGACAGGAACAGGCAGCCCACTTGCCTACCTCAGAAGCCCAAGAGATGCTTTGAACTGAAGCAAAAGCTTTCTAAACAGCTTCTCACTGAGAACACTCTAAGACCGAGCAAGACAGGAACGTTTCCTTCCTCGTTGGGTTTATAGTCTCATAAAGGAGAAGTAAGTGTGCCTAAAGTCGTGAAAGTAAACGTCACGAAGTCAATGTGCCGAAATAATGAAATGTGCCTTTAGTCAGTCTCCTTCGATGCTTCATGAGAGCAAGGCCCAGGTCCGTTCAGCTCACTGTGGTACCCCAGGGCCTAGCACAGTGCCTGGCTCACCATAGATGAGCAATAAATATGTGGCGAATGAAGGAACCTGTAGGTTAATGAAATGATGACCCACATACTCGATTTCAATTTTGATAAAACTTCAGGGTGTGGTGAGAACATGTAAGAAGGGACCTAACCTGTTTTTGAGAGGTGAGACAGTCATGGAAAACTGCCTGAAAGTGAACATAGGCCTTAGCGAAGGGAAGATATTTTCATTCAGATGCTCCCTTGAAACTTGGAGCCAGCGGAGGGGAGTGCACACAACTCCCCCCGAGTGAGTATGATACCTGAGGAGACACAAGCAGCATCCTCAAGGTAACGTTGCATCGTGCATTACGTGGTCCCCACCCTCATCTGGCCGTGGGGGGTTGAAGGTAACACACTTTCTAGTCCCGAGAGAAATGACGGGCCTTTCTGTACACGGCCGTATGCTAGATGATTGGGTATGTGGGATATTACCGTATTCTGTTTTTCCCTAAACTGTGTGGATGTGCTTTTCCACACTTTCATCCCTGGAAACAACTTTGCACTCTACTGAATATTATGCATTCTCCATCGTTGTTTGGGTCGATCCCAACACCCCCTCTTAATCTGGGGGAAATGCCGACACTAGGAAGATTGGCATCAAGGGAAATCTATTGTAGCTGCAGCCAACTAGGCATCCCCAATGTGCAGTACAACGCAAGGAACTCCCAGTTACCACCCTCAGGCTCTCCTACCATCTATTTTTCTTTTCTTTCTGATTTTCCCAATCTCTTTCTCAGGTATACGTGTATGGGAGTTAGAATTGAAAGAAATAGAGGCAAAACCAATTGAGAAATAAGTATTTTCAATTCACCTCTAAATGCCTAACAGGACTTGGAATGATCTATTTCCATGAATGAAATTAGAGCTAAGGCACAGGTACTGCATAGATTTTTTTTTTTTTCTGGAAAGAGGGAGGAACTTTGACTTTGCCAGTTCAACTTTCACTTGTGACAATGTTGCCTATCGAGAAGGTGAGCCCTTGTGGGAGGGGAGGGCATAAGTGGTTCAGGCCAATAGCTGACTGGCTGAACTATATATGGCACCTTCCAGCACCAACTTTCTCTGATTTTCATCTAGAATATTAAATATGGGCTTCGCCAGGATAAACCTGAAATGCTAGAGTGTCCAAGAGGGGGACAGAAAGGAAGACAGTGTGTGGCCAGTCCCTTAGGTTTGGAGACAAAAGGAGAGCGAGGGGGAGGGGGTGGTGATGCCTGCAGGTGCGTTTCTGTATTTTCCACACTGGGAATTGCTCATATTTCCAGAAAGGGCCAGAGCTCTATTGGCCAGACTCCCACTGAAGTCCAAGGTAAATACCTCTCTTTTATTGACTATGTAGAGATTTTTTTGTCCCTAGAGAACAAAGTGTGCACACGGCCTCATGGTAGGAGAGAAAGCTTAGGCCCCCTTTCTTAGCTGAACCATTACCAAGCACCATATTCACCTGAACAATTCTTGCCAATAGCAAGTATTCCTGACTGGCCTTTTCCTTTCTCTAAAACCCAAAGCCCCGTGATTTGATTTCTACTGAATCTACATTTGATGGGTTACAAAACATAAAAGGTCAGGGTTAATAGAATTCGGAGGGAAGAGGCATTTGCATGAAAAAGATTTTCATGTCCCCTTTTGGCAAGGCTACCATGCTCACCGAGGAGAGGCCTTTACATTCTTTCACTTTGTGTGTGTGTGTGTGTGTGTGTTTGTGTGTGTGTGCTGTTTCACAAATTTGCACACAAAATTTTTTTTATTGTGAAAGCCAATACAAGTTGAAATTGGAGTCTCCCAGGGAATTAACTGTGGCCCTTTGTTTGACTTTATAGACTTCTAGACTACAGGGCATTCATCAGTAAAATGGAAATTATAAATTTTTACTTATTTATTTTTTGCTGTATACCAATTTTAAGTACCTTTTCTTCCCCTCCACTTTCTCTGATTTTAAGTAACTTTCCTTCTCCTCTGCTTTCTCTTGCTTAGGATTACTGGTTATTATACCTTTGTGCAGCTTGTCCCTTTATTGGATTCTTCGCCCTGTCTGTCTCCTCTTCCTCCCCCCATCTCTGTTTTCCCTTCTTTTAGCCCCAAAAGGCAACCTGGTTAAGAAATTGAGTTCCAAGATGAAGGGGATGAAGGGTAGCAATGCATGGAAGTGAACTGCTGAACCTTTGCTGTGTTCACTCTTGATTTATGTGTTTTAAAAAAAAATCTCTGGATTTTTAAAAAAGCAAATCTGGAAATGCTGTTGAGGATAGTCTTTGGCACCAGCACACTCTTCGAAGGCGGTGTTTGCGATGACTTCACCCCTTTAAAATGTGGCTCTTATGATAGCAGCATTCACACATGCCTGAGGTCGCCTGAAGGAAACGTCCTCTGATAGTCAATAAACAATACAAGCTTTCTCCATCCTCCCATCTCCAGACACTTCTTGGTCAACATAGTGTTTACGAAAATGGGCTTCCAGAAGAAGGGCTGGGTAGTTGGATTGTTGGAAGGAAAAAGACAATTAGTATGTGTGTGGTTTTTTTTTTTTTTTAATTTTTATTTTAGGAACGTGCATTAGCAAACTTGACAGCTGCACGGAGGCCCATACAGTTGCTTCTTGAACTCGGCCGTATTATCAGAGTGTGTGCGAAGGTTCGTTTGCCAGTTGTTGGAAAGTCTGCCAAGCAATTCTGAGTGTCTGCTTGCAGAACTTACTTTCCCATGTATTTCTGGTCGTCTAAGCGCTATTTGGGCAGTTCTGCCAAGCAGGATGAAGAGAAAGAAAAAAAAAAGAATAAACAAAATACAGCAATAATTTTGTGCAAATCATATTAAGTCAGCCACAAACGGATCCATTTTGTGTGAGTCAATTTTGGCGTATGCTGTGAAGAAGCTCGGGATCTGGCATAGCCACAGCTGCCTAATGAAGCAGAAATGGTGAAATAATAGGAAACTACTACTGCTAATAAATACATGTAAACATTTTGATTTTTCAGATCTGAAAAAGTCCTGGCTGTACGGAGATGAATTTTAAATAACGATTCTCAAGGGAAAGGCAAAGGGCACTGATAAAATATTTTGAATTCTTGCTATGTGCCAAATACAGGAGTTGGTGTTTTGCATATTTAAAACTCAGTAGAGACCCAGAGCAACCCTGTGGGGTAGGTAGGATTGCTTCATTTGATTTATCTATTTATTTTTAAGTTTGTTTATTTATTTTTGGTGATCTCTACACCCAACGTGGGGCTCAAACTCACAACCCTGAGATCAAGAGTCGCATGCTCCTCTGAGCCAGCCAGGTTCCCCTGATTGCCTCATTTTAAAGACAAATAGACAAAGGCTCAGAGAATCAAGTATCTTGACCAGGATCACACAGCTAGGAAGCTGCAGAGTTGGGATCTCTGTTGATACCTGTCCATCTGTATATACTTTTAGCTCTTGGATTTTTTTTTTAAGCTTTTATTTACTTATTTGACAGAGAGAGCAAGAGAGCACACGCAGGGGCAGCGGCAGGCAGAGGGAGAGGGAGAAGTGGGCTCCCCGCCAAGCAGGGAGCCCGATGTGGGGCTTGATCCCAGGACTCCTGGGATCACGACCTGAGCTGAAGGCAGATGCCCAACCGACTGAGCCACCCAGGCATATCTCTTTGGTGTTTTGACAACATAGCTCATGTGTCATTACATAGCAATTCATCATATCATTATTTTAATCTTTTCATCTATAAAATTTCCAAATCAAGAACAAGGCAAGAGATTATATATGTCAGGGCTCAAGTTTATGAACTGGCTAATATCACCACAGCCAACAAACCGATAAACTGTGTCCCAGCTGACACTTCTGTTCTTAACCTTACTGATTTATTTCATGGCTTCTGTCTTCACTAGGAGCTTCTTAGCATATCAAAAATGCACCCCTCCATACACTCACACACATACAACTAGTCAGCAACCTTGAGAACAAAAGAGTAATGTTTCTCATGGGCCTTGAGTTTTTGATATGTGATTTTGTGCATATACATGCCAACTCAAATTATTTCTGCAAAGGGTTTCTTTTTTTAAAAATTTGTTATTTAAATTCAATTTAGGTAACACATACTGTATTATTAGTTTCCGGGGTAGAGTTTAGTGCTTCATCAGTTGCATATAACACCCAGTGCTCAAGCGATTCTTTACCCCTCTTTCATACTCACGGGCTGTATTTTGTAAACGGCACACGGAAAATCAGAGATGGACAGTGATCATTTCGGTTCCTCCCCTTATTAGCTGTGTGACTTAAATCACTTAACATTATTTTTTATGTTTTTTGAAAGATTTTATTTAGTTAAGAGAGAGAGCATGAGCAAGGGGAGGGGCAGAGGGAGAAGCAGGCTCCCCGCTGAGCAGGGAGCCCAATGGCTGGGATTCGATCCCAGGACTCCAGGATCATGACCCGAGCCAAAGGCAGATGCTTCACCGACTGAGCCACCCAGGCGCCCATCACTTAACATTATTAGTCTCAAGTTTCCTCATCTATGAATTGGAGCTAATATTAGTACCTACCTCATACGTTTTAAAAATTAAAGAGATAAGAAAAGCAAAGTCATTAGCACATTGGTTGGCAGATAATAAACACTCAAGATGAGCTAGTGGTATCAATTTAGCTTCAGCTACTGGAAAGCTGTGTGCACAGTTGTTAAAAACCCGGACTTTGGAGTCAGACTCTACCAGTTTGCATCCTAGCTTCATCATTCAATATCTTTGGGCTCTTGGTCCTGTTATTTAACATCTCTAAGAGTCAATTTCTTAAATGTAAAGTGGGGCAATAGTGTCATTTTCCTGCTTTGGTATTGAGAACATTAAATGAGATAATGAATGCAAAATAACCAGCGTGTGTAGTCAATATTCAATTAGTTCTTTTTCCCTCTTCTTTCCAAATGTACAAGCAATCCCATTTACAAACACATTAAAAATGACTGCTGTGCTAACCTTCAGTGAGGACAATGACCACATATTGGATTTACAAATATTAGATTCAGGAAATTCCAGCACAGATGTAATATACTAATGCTTTGACATATACTAATTTCCTATGAAGATCAAAGAACAAAGACATTGTTCATACCAAGACCTGTAAGACCGAAGGGGAATAATAAAATTGTTTGGGATATTTCATAATGATTAAGAAACTGTAAACATGGGGGACACCTTGGTGGCTCAGTCGTTAAGCGTCTGCCTTCGGCTGAGGTCACAATCCCAGGGTCCTGGGATCAAGCCCCACATCGGGCTCCCTGCTCGGCAGGAAGCCTGCTTCTCCCTCTCCCACTCCCCCTGCTTGTGTTCCTGCTCTTGCTGTGTCTCTCTCTGTCAAATAAATAAATTTTTAAAATCTTAAAAAAAAGAAATTGTAAACATGGTGTCCATCAGTATACAGCTATTCCATGTGGATAGAACAAGATAAAAAGATTCCCAGCTCCTAGTTTCGTCTTTTTTTTGTCATTTCGCCACTTCGATCCTCTTAAACTCTCTTCTTTCTTCGTCACCAAATTAGGAAATTAAAATATGTCTTGCCTACTTCATAGGGTATTATGATGATCAAAAAAAGTAAAGCATGGAAAAGCATTTGGTAAAGTCGGAATGTGAGACAAAGCCTCGGGTTCTTTGTCACTCGTGATTCTGGTCATTTCTGTGGCATCCTTACCTGCTTTTGCTCACAGCACAGCAACCCAGTTTTTTAAAATGCAATATTCAAAGGAAGATGCGCTTCGCTTGATAGAAAAACTCATCCTTGAGACATCTTAAGACAAAAACTTCACTCTCTTTGATGGATTGATGGTTTCTGACTAGCTGGGCAGAGAGATTGTATGAAAGATCCTTATTCTTTGGATGAGAGTAGGGTTTTAATTCCTCTCAAACCAGCTGTCCAGGACCATAGGCTATTATTATCCCTTTAAACCTATCACCTGCTCCAAATGCACTAGTAGGATAACCAAAGCTCAGGGAAGCCTTTCTCTTGCTCTTGGCTGAAACCAAAACATCCTTTGTGTGAAGGGATAGAAGCAAGAACTATTTCTGCTTCAGCTCAAATGAGGGCTTATAAACTGAGAAGGATCTTAAGGGGGTCTAGGGGAAAGGATTATGAAACATGTCCCCTCACTAGCCAGGTAGCTGGGGACTCATGCGGGAGATAACTATTTTTCTATAGTTGCTGTCTTCTTTTGAGGGTACTAGGGGTTCCAGTATTGGATCTGCCACTTGATAAGCATTTGATTGGGTAAACCACTCCAACCTTCCTAAAGCCTCGGTGTCCTCCTCTGTGAACTGGAGGGTAATATCAGGCCCATAGGAGTGATTTGATGATTCCATAATTCACATGCATAAGTTAGCTCCACGCCAGACACATAGCAAGTGTTCAGAAAAATCTTGAGTGATTTTAATCACTCTAATTCTCCTCCTCCTCCTCATTATCACTATTATTATATAATTAGGAGGAGCTCAGTTTTGAATTTGGGTTGCTACCAGATTAATTCGCACAGAAACAAAGGTGTTTATTAAATATGCCTTTTTCCTACATCATACCTTTTAGCACGCATCTCTTTAGAGCCCTCCTGGAGGTGTTCCATCTCTGACCCTCACAAATCACCCTTTTTATTTCATTCACTCTTACTTACTTGGGGCATGAAGTAATTCACCAAGCCGAGGCACTGCCTGGAGTCAACTAATAAGGGGTTGGATTAGACGACCTCTCGGCTTCCTTCCATCCCTGAGAATCTATGATTCTATGAGTCAGTGTTCAGGAAAAAAATGAAGGGCTGTTTAGTGATGAGTGACAGTTCTGTCCTAAAAGAACAAAGAACTTACTCACTATGCCAGAAGCCATGTTGAAGATCACAGGATCATGAATTATAACTCCACTACCCTCTGGCAGGACAGGAAAGGAATCTCATAGACAAATTGTACTGGGAGAGATTATGGATTAAAGGCTCCAATATTCACGACTTTCAACCAGCCAGCACATAAGACCGTAACAAGTGCCAAAGGCCGCCCCTGTATATTTGGGGGAAAAAAAAAAACCAAAAACAGTGGAAATATCTCCAAAAGAGAAGCAGGAGAATAAAATTCTGGCCAACACAGTGTTTCTGAATCTCTCTCCTTTTCTGGCTACAGCTATGATAAAGAGCTCAAAAGACAATAGAAGCCATCATCTGTAAAGTTGTGGCTTTCAAGAAAAAAAAGCCATAATGATGGAATTTAAATGCTACCCATCTTATTCCATTTACCATCAACTGGGGGTTGCCCAGCAGGGGAAATGAGATCATTTCCTTCTGAGTGGCTAGCCGAGCTTGCCCACATTCATTCTTCTTCCCACATCATGTTTTAGCAGGCATCAACACGTCAGCTCTTCTGAAATGTGCCAGATCTAGGGAAGCAGGGCATTGTCACTACCATGCTAAAGAGCTCCCCACCTCTGCAGTGGACTCACACCAGCCCGGTTTTCTCTTGTTTGCTTGGCAACTGGTGGGAGGAGGTGAAAGGGGACCCTCTGGTTCTCTGCCTGACACGCTGCTCGGCTAACCTTTGGGGACTGTTGCCCACCAGCTATCCTTCCGGAGGCCATGTGAAACACCCCATTTCTTCTTTGCCTTCTTTTTAAACACCCCCTTTCTGGATTCTGTTTCCTAGGTGGCCATGAGCCTAAGGAGGCTGGTGATCTCTGGAAGAGAGAGATGGAAGTTGTCCACCAGGCAAAAACATGCAAGCACCCTAAGACATGACATCATTTATCATGGTGATTCCAGAAATGCTACTCTAAGTTTTCCAGCTTCTCAGATTTAATAAACAATTGTCCTGTTTTAAATGAAGATCATTTTGATGGGGTGCCTGGGTGGCTCAGTCGGGTTAAGCATCTGCCTTTGGCTCGGGGTTGTGATCTCAGGGTCCTGGGATCAAACCCCACATTGGGCTCCCTGCTCAGTGGGGAGTCTGTTTCTCCCTTTCTTCTCTCATGCTCTCCCTGTCTCTCTCAAATAAATAAATAAAATCTTTAAAAAATAAAAAAAAATAAGTGAAGACCATTTTGACTGCTTTGTATATTACACAAGTAACATAGGAATACATCCTCACTGTAAAAGTTCACACACTGAACAAACTTGCATGAAATGTGTCTCCTTTTACTCTCGCCCCTTCATTCTGATCTTATTCTGGTCCCCAGAGGGAACTGCTGCTAATTATCTCATCTCTAACCCTCCCGACCTTTTTATACATACCGGTGTATTCACACAGGAACTAGATGTAACAGATAACTCTAGGTTTTCCCTCTGATAAGTCTATTCAACGCAACTGCTCACTTTGCCGACTGTACCTTCCCCAGCTCCAGGAGTGACCCATCCAGCTGAGTTGAGGAGAGGGAGAATGAGCGGTTGTACTAGAAGTCATGTGTTTGGACATCCATATCAGACTGCATTTCAAGACTGAAGACTATTATTTCGGGATCGTCCAGTAAACATATTATCTACTGTCTTCTTTCCAGCAAGACGTATTAAGCTGTGCACTGTCTTTTGCACCTCAGGGTGAGTGGAGAATCTGGAAACAGGTTCATGGCACTGAGCGAGTGAACTGGGGCAATGTTCAGTACAGGCAGGTTGGACACACATTGATTTTCTTGAGCCATAGGGGCCCATTGGGCCCTTCTGGGATTCAGGAGGAGTGGTAAAGTTGAGATGAGAATCCAGGTTTCTCAACTACTAGTGTATGTTCTTGCCACATGACCACCTTGATCCACTAAGAATAGTTTTGCCTTCATCATGATATTAATAAGAAAGCAAGTGGAAAGAGATAAGAGTATCAGAGACCTAAGTGTTATGGAAGCAGGCACCAACAAAAGGAAAGGACAGGGGCGCCTGCCTGGCTCAGTCGGTAGAGCATGCAACGCTTGATCTCTGGGTCATGAGTTCAAGCCCCACGTTGGGCATGGAGCCTACTTTTAAAAAACAAAAACACAGCAGCAAAAGAAAAGAAAAGGACAGCCAAGAGTGGGAAGGCAGCCAGAGGCTTCAGAATGTCAGGTCCTTCAGGGGTTCACACGGGGCCGACCCTACATACTGGACCATGTTCAGATTTTCACCCTACCATTCCGAAGCCCTGAATCAACATTTTGTTTAACCTATTTAACCCTTCTGGATGATGACTTTAAAATTAGTATATCGGGGCGTCTGGGTAAATCAGTTAAACTGACTGAATCAGTTAAGTATCTGGCTCTTGGTTTCTGCTCAGGTCATGATCTCAAAGTCATGAGATCAAGCCCCGCGTCAGCCTCCATGCTCAGCTTGGAGCCTACTTGAGATACTCTCCCTCTCCCTCTGCCCCTCCCCCTGCTCACTCTCTCTCTAAAATAAATAAAATCTAAAAAAAAAAAAAAAGTAGTATCTCTTACCCAGATATCTCTTGCCAGTCACCAATCTCTACTTACTAGATATCTCTTTGGCTTATCTAATTGTCAACTCAAACCCAAACTCATCATCTTTCTGCCCTCCAAAGGCATCCCACCTCCCAAACAAATATACAAAACCAAAAAACCCAACAACTTGGCTCCTCTCAACAGCTAGGGTGGAAAACTTAGGATCATCAATGAGATTTTATTTATCCCCCCAACCCCATACCCAGCCAATGCCCAAGCCCTGTCAAATTTCCCACGAAAGGTTTCCTTTTCCTTTATCCATGCTGCTTCTCCATCCTCACTGGTCCCCCTGTCTCCATTCTCACTGCTCCCCAACCCAGCTCTGCTTATTCTCCTCAGACACATCTTCCTTAGACTTGCCTTCCCTTTTGCTGCTCTCCAGCTCAAAAATCTTAAATGAGTCTCTACCTCTTCCCTTATGTAATCTGTCATGTCAAATGGAAGAGGGTGGCAGCTTATTCTGTGTTATTCTCAATGGTAGAACTAGGGCCAGTAGACAAAAGTTATGGGAAGGTTTGTTTCAGCCGATCAAGGGAAGTCCCTCTAAACAATAAGAGCTATTCCCAATGAAGCAGCTTGCTCAAGTCCTGGGTTTCCTGCCCCTGGGGAGATTTATAGTCAGGAGCTGGGAACTACCTGTCAAGGATATTGTAAAAAGGGTTTATGCATTAAGATGTAGGGCAACACTGCAGATATTAAAGATGATGACAGCTGACCATTTTTGAACATTGGCTCCATGCCAGTCACACTCCTTGTTGTTTTCATGTGTTAACTCATTTATTCTCCTAACAACTCTGTGGTTGACAACCTTTTTATCCCCACTTTGCAGCTGGCCCTAGCGACCGAATGCAGAGACTCTAGAGTAAGGCCATGATTCACTCCTTGGCCCTGTCACTTACTCGATGAATGATTTTCCACGAGATGCATGACCTCTTTTGAACTCAGTCTCCTCATCTGTGTAATGGAGGCAATAACAGTACCCACTTCACTGTGAGGTTTGTGAGGATTATGTTGTAAGAGAACATATATAAAGCGCTATTTGGCACATGGTATGCACTCAGTGGTCACTATTAATCTTGTCTCCATTAGATGATATATTCTTTGAGGAAAATGGCTACATTTCTTCCCCATCCCCCATCTCAACTAGCTCAAGCTCACCATATTGTAAGTCTCCATTCAACATGTACTGGGGGCCAGCAATGTCGTGGTGAATGCCCCCCAGAGTTCCTCCACGACACTTAATACCTTGCTTAGTCATTTTTCTCAGTCTACCCAAGGTCGGCCTCCCCTCCCTTTTCCCTTCTGTGAACTCCACTTCCGTTGGTTTCTCTGCAACAGTCAATAACTGACCATGATGAACCAGTGCCCATTTCTCTGTCTGCCATTTTTAAGGCACAGAGGTGCTTGTGCTTCCCTTCTCCGACCCCAGGTACCAATGAAAATGTCCTCACTGACAACCTCACCAGGTTGTGAACCGGACTTCCATTATACCGGCATTCTGCCACCCTGCAGGCCTCCCTTCCGTACTGAACCTCAACAGTTTGGCTCATGGCTTGGAGATCTCAAGGCATTTCCTTAGGAAAGCTCATGGTTCACTTTGTTTGAGAAAGTTGGATGAAGTAACCTGACAAAGAGATAACTGTCTGTTGGGAAGCTTTGTTTTTTTGTTTTTTTTTTCCTTAGAGCCCTTTGATATCATTTTCATTTTGGTTTATAAGCTTTACATGAAAGGGGTGGGGAGGGGGAGACTTTCCTTTTCAGCCATGAATAAATTGGTAGCTGTCCTAGAGATCACGCTTCTGAAGCCAGGTGCCTCCACTTAGCTTAATGTTTCATGGTGTGTCACCCGGCAAATTATGAGTTGTTTGAATTGATTTCCTCCAAACAGCTGAGCTACAGCTTTTGTTCTATTGATGTTTGTCTCAATTCCTGACTGTGTGTTGCTTCCAGACAGAAAAAAAAAAAAATCACATGCTTATAAAGAAATGTCATTAACTCACAGAACCCAGTCTATAATTAGGTTTGAGGGTATGCTTTTTTCATCCACTGGAACTACTCTTGATGGTTTCAACTCTTTTGCCAGTTCTTAACTCTTTTCTACCTCCTTTGAATAGACTATGCCATCCCATGATCCTCATATCTATAAAACCAGGTTATATTGAGTTTCAAAAATAAAGATTTATTATTATTATTATTATTATTATTATATTTTAAGTAAGCTCTATGCTCAATGTGGGGCTTGAACTCATGACCCCAAGATCAAGAGTCGCATGCTCTACCGACTGAGCCAGCCAGGAACCCCAAGATTTGTTTTTACATTAAAATCACACACCTATTGACTGGGCACTTACTATGTGTCTCAGTCAAGCCCTTGAGAAAATAGAAATGGTGTGGATATTGGCCTGGCTCTTAGTGAATGAGTTTTGAATCTTTCTGGGGATTTCAAGACAAACATTTATAAAACAATTAGAGACCACCCTAGGTTCTAATATGTGCATTACATTGAATATACTCAAATGTCCCCCAAATAATCATGGCCTTTAATTAGTGAGGTTGCTCACTCTGCTGTGACTAGAGTCATTGAGTAAGGTGGGCTCTTTCCCTTCCATAAGAGCCTAGGAGCTGCTCTGATCAAGCTGGGCTGTCTGTCTGTCTGTCTGTCTTACGGTGCTGTGTTCAATTGCATGTGGCTAGGTAAGAGCCAACCCAACGCCCCCTAACCCCCTCACACCTATCTAGGCATTGGATCTTATGAGTATGTGTTTTTCTTCTATCATTTCATTGGCTTGTTTTGGCCTTTCCTCAATTGAAGTGCTAAGATTTGAAATGGGTTTTGGGATAGAAAGAGAAGTAAAATGGTCTCCCTCTCCCCTTTTTTGATTGCTTTGTTATTTCATAGAAAGGCAAGCTTTACTTCAAAGCAACCTCAAAAGTAAGAGTCATTAGCACCACAATGCAAACCAGTAGAAAAGAATAAGCACACATACATATTTGATAAAGCTACGGGCAGGAGTCACATCAATTACTCTTACTCCTCCCACTCTCTGCTCAGCCCTCTCCAAGGTGAAAAGGTAGACTTGAAATGCTTGTATCTGTTTAACTCAAACATACACCAAGTTCAAGACAGGGGGCATTGGGTAATAACTGTTTTAGGGGATTAGCTACATTATGAAAATAAACTTCTTCATTACTCTGACAGTTAATTTAGTAGCTTTCTTCACTTTTTTTTTGAGAGAGAGAGAAAGAAAGGGGGGGCAGAGGGAGAGAGAGAATCTTTTTTTTAAAAGATTTTATTTATTTATTTGAGAGGTAGAGAGAGGGCATGAGCCGCGGGAATGGCAGGCAAAGGGAGAAGCAGGCTCCCCGCTGAGCAGGGAGCCCAATGCGGGGCTTGATCCCAGGACATTGGGATCATGACCCAAGCCGAAGGCAGATGCTTAACCAACTGAGCCACCCAGGTGCCCCGGAGAGAGAGAATCTTAAGCAGGCTCCACGTTCAGCACAGAGCCCAAGGTGGGGCTTGATCTCACGACCCTGAGATCAATGACCGGAGCCAAAATCAAGAGTCCAATGCTTAATTGACTGAACCATCCAGGCGTCCCTCTTTCTTCACATTTTTAAATAGGCTACAGAAGTTTCTCCTGTTGAAGAGAATGGAGATATAAAAGCCCCGCCTCCATGACTTAGAAGACATACTTTCAATTGTTAGTTACAACTGCCATGGGGAGGGATCGACCCCATGTTTTCAGAAGCCCAGGCGGGGTACGGGAATTCTGGGCAGCATATGCTGGTACTGGGTGCAATGGGCAGCCGGGTGCTTGTTTTCTTCTACGTTTACCTTACTCCATACACGAACTGCTAGACAGCCTGCAGACGGACTTGCACCTTGCCCTGAAACCACTCCTGCAGGAATGCCGTGGTCATCTTCGCGTGGCCCTGGTGGTTAAGCGGGGTTCTCTCCCCAAATGCCAGCCCACGCCACATTAATCAATGCCAAATCCTCAGCAGACAATGAGCCTTAGTTGATGTGCGGAAGAAATATCAGTGAGGGTTGGAATGAGTCAGCAAAGATGACTTGGAAGAGAAGAGGTGGCCTTAAAGCATCAGTGGGGTTCGGCTAGAGAGAAGGGGTGGGCAGGGCAGTGGGCAAATGGGTGGGAATGGGTCGATGTGTTCGCTAACGTCGAAAGTCCACGCTTACTGCTAGGACACCACAGAGCCTTGGGGCTCCTGTCCCTGTTGATACTGAAGTCAAGCCAAGGAAACTCAAGACTGGGTGTTGTCCACAGCTGCCTTTTAACTTATTACTAATGAAAGAGATGCAGACAGGAGTGATAGCATTTGGAATAAGGAGGACAATGCCCAGGGTCTCTGCTTAAGGTTGTGCAGGCTGCGCACTGCACAAAGGTGTTGGGTGGATGGGCAGGAAGTGGGGAAATCCCACTGGCACAGGGGCTTCCAGAAGCTTGTCCTGAGAGGGGACTCTTTTTTCTTTTCTTCCTCAATTCATCTGCCTACAGGAAGTGCCACTTTAGAAAAGATTAATTTTGGGGTGCCTGGCTGGTTCAGTCAGTGGACTGTGTGACTCCTGATCTCGGGGTTGTGAGTTCGAACCCCACATTGGGTGTAGAGTTACTTAAAAAAAAAAGAAAGAAAGAAAGAAAGAAAGAAAAGATTAATTTTGTCTGCTGTGTTTAGGCAGGAAAGTAATCAGTAGTTTTTTTTCCCCTATTAAAACTTTTCTTTTTTTTTTAAGATTTTATTTATTTATTTGAGAGGGAGAGAATGAGAGATAGAGAGCACAAGAGGGAAGAGGGTCAGAGCTCTTCTGCTGAGCAGGGAGCCTGATGCGGGACTCGATCCCGGGACTCCAGGATCATGACCTGAGCCGAAGGCAGTAGCTTAACCAGCTGAGCCACCCAGGCGCCCCCTATTAAAACTTTTCTGTAGAAGGTGCTCTGACTTTGTTAAGCAACACATTTTAATCTTTTAATATTTTTCTCCTCCTTTCATTCTGTGGGGACTAATCATAACAACCATAATAATCAATAACTTATGCCATACTGGTGGAAAAATTAAAGCCAAAATGAAAACTAAAGAACATCCAACTAAAATCAATTATGGTTTCAGCAACTGGTTTCACATTTAGTAGTTGGACCTCTTATGGAAAAGAGGAAAATTCAAATTGGTGCTACTTTTAGGAACTTGTCAATTCATCTGATGTCAAATCTAAGCTATGAATATTCATTGCTATAAAAAGATTCAGAAGATTAGATTTCTCATCTCAATACTTACTAAGTGGTGTTCTTGGGCAGCACACTTTCTTTTTCTGTGCCTCAGTTTACTTGCCTTGGCTTAGTTCATTTATTTTTTTAAGACTTTATTTATTTATTTGACAAAGAGAGAGACAGCGAGAGAGGGAACACAAGCAGGGGGAGTGGGAGAGGGAGAAGCAGGCTTCCCGCTGAGCAGGGAACCCGATGCAGGGCTCGATCCCAGGACCCTGGGACATGACCTGAGCCGAAGGCAGACACTTAATGACTGAGCCACCCAGGTGCCCCCCTTGGCTTGGTTCTAATACTGCTTTTTAAGCTCCCAAACTCACTATTTTATTATTATACTGAATACATTTGATGCCATAAAATAGAACAGGAATCATAATCACCACGTCTAACTAACTATCCTTCAACATGCAAAATAAATGCGTCCTTAGATTTTTTTTTTTTTTTTGGTAGAACAACCTTGAATTCTGCTTTACTACTGTCCTCCTCCAGCTGAAGATGTATATATCAGGCATCCCTTTTTTTTTTTTTTTTTTGACACAGAGAGAGAGCAAGAGAGAGATCACAAGTAGGCAGAGTGGCAGGCAGAGGGAGAGGAAAAGCAGGCTCCCTGCTGAGCAGGGAGCCCGATGCGGGGCTCCATCCCAGGACCCTGGGATCATGACCTGAGTCGAAGGCAGACACTTAACGACTGAGCCATCCAGGCGCCCCGTCAGGCATCCCATTTTTATTTTTATTTAAAGATTTTATTTATTTATTTGACAGAGAGACACACAGTGAGAGAGGGAACACAAGCAGGGGGAGAGGGAGAGGGAGAAGCAGGCTTCCTGCCCCGAGCAGGGAGCCTGATGCCGGGCTGGATCCCAGGACCCCAGGATCATGACCTGAGCGGAAGGCAGACGCTTAACGACTGAGCCACCCAGGCGGGTCAGGCAACCCATTTTTAAAAGTCACATTCCCAGACTTGAAAAAAAAGTTTGCCCCAAAAGTGCAGCTTGGTTTATAGTCTAGTTGCTTAAAAACCCCAGATATTCTGGCAATCATCTTGGCTTCCTGTTCTGAAAGTTCAATTCCGCTAGCAGAGGGGCCGATGATGGGACTGTCCCCCTTCCTCTCACCTATAAAACTCTGGTCAGTGGTGTCATCACCGTGGATGTCCCTAGTGCAGGCAACATTCAGCACTTCCCATTCCTTTTCCAATAAAACCACGGGAGGAAGAACTAGAAGAAAGGAAGGGAAGGAGGGAGAAAAACGGCACATCTTTGTCCTGGGTTTCTACTTTACTCCCCATCACTGAGCCCTCAGACCTCACCTGAGGACAGCTGTGCAGTTGATGATACCATTAGGCAGTGGGGCTTTGAAACGTTTTGAGTGAGCCATTCTTCAACGAATGCATTTTACATTTATTCCCTACCTTATAAATATTGCTATGGAAAAACTGTGGCATTGGAGTTGTCTTCTAATGAGGCCTAATTGCACCATCTGGGGTGGAGTGATAGTAAATGACTTGCTCAAGGTCAAGAAAGGTACGATTTGTCCAAAGAGAGGCCAGAAATAGAACTGAAGTCTGCTGGCTTTCAGTTCAGTTTAGCATCCAATAAACCACATTCTCTTTCCTCTGCACATTTGATCTCCAGTGGTTTGCCACGGGCACAGATATTAGACAGCCTACAAACCTAAACAGTCATAAAATGGTCAGAGGTAGTAAAACAGGCTCCACTGGGAACAAAATGTATGTGTCATTGTCAGTAACAGAACACAACGCTTGAGTTCCCATTAGCAGTAGAGACAAGTCTACCTTCCCCCTTCCTTGGGCATCTTTTCCCAATGGAGAGCGTGATTTTTTGTTTGTTTCAGTCCAAAACAGATTTCGAATGAAAAAGCCATATTGCCTTTATATTTGTGCCTGCAACTGAGGTAATGAAGTATGGAGTTCATTTGTGAGTGTTTTGAATGGCAATGTCTCCTCAAACTTATTTTTGCTGGGAACTCAAATGAACGTTCTTTCAAAATAGTCACACTGTTGTAATTGGCAAACCTCTGAGACGGTATCTGGGGAGGGAACAACAGGCAGTTGGAAAGGGATATAAAATTCATAGACTTGCAACCTGAATTATCCATTTCGTTTACTATATTTTTTATGTTAAAACCATCGCCAGATGGAAAGACAACATTGTAAAATCTTTAATTGTGAAAAATGTCTATTAATGTTAGCCACCGGAAGGACATTACAATTTTATTATGTCTTTTGTGTGCCTGCATCTTATTACCAGTTTATTCAAAATATGTCCCATTACATTTATTACAAGACACACTTGAATATTTTTAAAATTTCTGTGAAAGTCTTTTGGAGGAAATAATGGGCTTGTCCCCCACAGGAATATGACATACTTCCTGGTTGTGGCTCAGGCTTCAAGTTTATTTAAGGATGCTTGCATCACTAACTCCTAAAACTGCTGCCTGACTCCTGATCAACTTGAGAGATTTTAAATAATTGATTTCAATAACTAGACTTACACCTCATCTTCTAACAATAAATGCACTCCTCTGGGGGTGATCTCTCTAAATGATAGAAGTCTTTCAGTTATGGAGAATTGGGGAGGTGACGTTTACTTCTCTCGGAAGTACTGGCTGTATATGGAAAGATGAACTCTCTGAAAAGAACTTCATTTTAAAGTGTTCAGTCTTGGGGCGCCTGGGTGGCTCAGTCAGTTAAGCGTCTGACTTTGGCTCAGGTCAAGATCTCAGCATTCCTGGGATTGAGCCCCACGTCCGGCTCCCTGCTCAGTAGGGAGTCTGCTTCTCCCTCTCCCTCTGCCCCTTCCCCTGCTCGTGCTCTCTTTCCCCAACCCCTCTCAAATAAATAAATAAAATCTTCAAAAAAATAAAGTGTTCAGTCTTGGGGCACCTGGCTGGCTCAGTCCCTGGAGCGTGCGACTCTTGATCTCAGGGTTGTGGGTTCAAGCCCCGTGTTGGGTATAGAGATTCCTTAAAGATAAAAATATTTTAAAAATAAATAGTGTTCAGTCTTTGCAAATACCTGTATGAACTTTTCCCCTCTCTTCCAAAATGCCATCAATTCCTCAGAAAATGGTCTTCTTCTAAGCTCTGGAAGTACGCCTTACTAGGATCCCAGGGGTGGTTGCCTGGGTCAGGCTAAGCTAATCTAGAGCCAGTGCTGCCGTGAGTTTTTCTACTCACGAGGGACCTTAGGAAGAGTATGGTTACCTCCATTCAAAGTCAAGTAATGGGGACACACAACAGGAATCCACTTTATTTGGGAAATTAAATAGGAGGGAATTTTGATTTTCCAAATTAATTTTCTTGACTCAAAGTGGGATGTGATGTTTTCACAACAGCTCTAGTGTGTCAAAGACCACAAGACTGTGGTCTGCTCATGCTTCCGAGAAAATAGTGTGTCTGTAGTTCATATCGAACTCAGAAGACAACTTTTTCTCGATAACGTGCTCGGTGTTCTTCCTTGAACCTGAATTCTGTAGATAAGCCTCTTTCTTCCAAATTTTATCTTTGATGATTTGTATCTTCTGTTTCCAATAATACATTTCATCCCAAAGCACCAAGATATTTTTGGTCTGCCAGTCATCATAATATTACCTATGTGAAAAGAAAAAAAAGGTGTAAGGCTGGTCAAATACTTTGTCTGGTTTCGACAATTTTTAAAAGGTCAATGTAAGAAAGAGTTATGCTACTTGGAAATATTTCTCAAAGCTTTTGTCATCTGAGGCTGCTAACAGATCAAAAGAAAATGTGTCAAACTTAGCAAATAATAACTTGTGTTGGTGTTTACTCTCATAATCCATGAACCAAATTTCAATAGGGCAATGATACTTGGGAGATCCACTGAGGAGAGAGTTTAATGACTAAGTGGATAAGAGGTGTGCCAACCAGACCAGTACTAGATTGTTAATTATCACTAGCTATTAGGGGGCGTTCGCTGACATTAGTTTATTGTTACATATGTTGCCGAAGTGTATAAGATAGGGTGTATTCTTCTCTTTTGAATTTTTTTGTCCTGACAGGTCAAAATTGCCATCTTTAAATGCCCGTCTTGGGTCTGAACTTCTTCCTTAGGTATTCCGACTGACCTTGACTATCAAAATCAACAAATAGCCATTAAGCCTCTCTGTGGGCCACTATGTTTGGCACTTAGCATGCATTAGCTCATTTAATCTTCACAACAAACCTGCACGGCAGGTCCTACAACTATCCTCACTGTACAGTGGGGGAAATTGTTATAAGGAAGTTAAGCAGTGAGCCCAAAGTCACATAACCAGTAAGTGGCAGAGAAGGTTTTGAACCTAGGTCTGACAGATTCTTTTTTTTTTTTTAAGATTTTATCTATTTATTTGACAGAAATAGAGAGAGCGAGCATGAGCAGGGGGAGCAGCAGACAGAGGGAGAGGGAGAAGCAGGCTCCCTGACTGATGCGGGGCTCGATCCCAGGACCCGGGGATCATGGACCTGAGCCGAAGGCAGATGCTCAATCGACTGAGCCACCCAGGCGCCCCGATCTGACAGATTCTAAAGACAATCTTTCTGCATCATTGCAATCTTATGCTGAACTGTTTAAAAATCATCCTCTGTGTGGGCGCCTAGGTGGCTCAGTCGGTTAAGTGTCCAACTCTTGGTTTTGGCTCAGGTCATGTTCTCAGGGTCCTGTGATCCATCCCCACGTCGGGCTCCGAGCTCAGGGGGGAATCTGCTTATCCTTCTGCCTCTGCTCCTACCCCCAGTCGCTCTCTCTCTCTCTCTCTCTGGAATAAATAAATAAAATCTTTAAAAAAAATCATCCTCTGTGTATTTAGTCCTTATCTACCTACTTACAGGCTAACTAGGTTGAGGGGAAGCACCAGATGTTGAAATTCATTTTTAACTCCTACAACTGCTTGAGGAGGGCTAGACGTCCCGCAGAGACTCAGTAATGACTCATTGATTTTTTTTTTTGTTTTCAACATTTGTTTATAAAATTGTTACTTTAAAAAATATAACTCATTTTAAAAGTTCCTGTTGTTTTCTTTTGCTGACTTGTCAAAGAGTATTAACTCTTTCTGCAAAATGGCCTTTTTCTATTTCTCTGGGATTAAGGCCCAAAATCGTTCAGTTGGGAGTTTCCTAACTTTTTTCATTGCTGTGGGGGGTAATGCTAATGAAGAAGTCACTTTAATAAATAAGGATAACATCTCTGTTTTGGGAAGAGAAGACTTTTCTCTGCGAAAAAGTAATTATACATCATAGAATGTTGAAGCTGAAGGCAACCGTGAGATCATTACATAATTTCTTGGTACCTCTTTTGTGGTTCTTATGACCCTCTGCCTTGTACGTCAGTCTTTCGAGTGTGTACCTTCTTCCATCCAGACTTATAATCTTCCCAAGGACAGAAACTCATGTCTGGTCCATCTTTCCATTCCTTAAAAGTGTCTTGCCCCTGCCTGTCACGTATTCAGCAAGCATCAGAGATTTGTAAAATGAATGAATCAAATCTACCACCACTTCGTTTGGCAGATGTGGAAATAGATTCATGGCAAGTATTTATACGACTCTAAGATTATATTGTTAATTCCTGGCAAAACCAAGTCTAGGACCCTGTTACTCTGATCGCCAAGTCAATGATTTCTCTGTGACATCTTGTTTCCCAGCTTGTTGAAAATGAGTATGGAATTTCTCCGAGTGAGCTTTATCCATCATTTGCTTTCCTCTAAACTCCTGTTGACTCCCTGTGGATCCAATGGGAATATACCTACTGTGGGAACGAGTACAAAGAACAAACACAAAGCACAAAGAGAAGGGAGAGTTATTTGTTTCCTCCTGGTATTCTTGCCCAGAATGGGTTGTGTATTTAGTAGTGATAAGACAAATTTAAGCTTAAACAATGGAAGGCAAGTCAAGTCCTAACAGTGTAGGTGTTTGGGATACATATGAAGGAATTAGGTCAGTCTCAGCCAGAGCCTGACTTAACTCTACGTGAATGTGTGTAAAATAATACGTAGTATGAAATGTTCTGAGAACTAAAGGTAAAAGATTAGATCAAATAACTAACGACATCAGCCTTTAGCAAATGCAGAAATGTCTTCTGTAAATTTGATTATGGGATATTAAATGAAAATATTTTAATATGATATTGTAGGAAGTGATCATCGTCAGGAAGAAACATTTACTGAGGGCCTAATTTGTGCTAGGATATGGGAATTGAAAGACAAGAAGCTAGAGTCTCTGCTCTTATGAATTTAGAATCTAGGGTCAGGAACAAAACACATCCATAAGCAGATGACTACAGAGGAGGACAAAGGGGATGATTGTGAACAGATTTGTGACATACGCACCTAAAGTGATGTTTTAGGAATATTAATCCATCACAGGTGTGCATCAATTGGAAGACAAGAGACAATAGGTCTAGGAATACCAATGTAGAGACCATTGTCGTAATCCACGTGAGAGGTGATGAGAATGGGGACCAAGGTGAGAAAGAACACTACAAAAGTAAAAATGCAGACTTAGAAGAGGTTATGAAGGCAGAATCTATGTGATTTGATGACTACACGCATCTGGAGTGAAAGATGTTGAAGTTCACAGCAAAGAAAGAAGTCAGTTCCTTATGATTGACTATTACATTTGTTTCCCTGATTGGTTCAGCACAAATTAGGCAGTAGTGCTCAGGTATTTTGGCCTTCACAATAGGAAGTCCTTATTACAAAAGGAACACAGAAGACTTCTTGACGATCAAAGTCCTGAATGGAACTTGAACTCCCAGCAGCACATAGCACAGTGCTGAGCATGGAGTAGGTGCTTAACAAGTAGTACTTGAACTGAATTTAATTGTTGATGTGCTAAAAAGATTAAAGTTCTGTTGGTTTTATTGCTAGCTCAACCAAGAAATAGTCATGTGACCTTGGGAAAGTCATTTAACCTTTCTGTCTCTCCACATCCATTTGGCATTAAGGACATGTAACCGTCCTTCTTACTCTCTTAGTCTATGACTTGATGATTCTAAATTTGCCTTTGTCATTCATCAAATTCTTTTCTGTACCTGTGCTTCACTTCTAGCCCCTACCTCACCCAGAACCGGGATCTGCTTTGAGCTACCCTGACTGGATTTTTCCCTCCATTTTTGCATGCTCCAAAACGCTCTTTCTCGGCAAGTATCATATGATCTCATTGATATGAGGAATTCTTAATCTCAGGAAACAAACTGAGGGTTGCTGGAGTGGTGGGGGGGTGGGAGGGATGGGGTGGCTGGGTGATGGACATTGGGGAGGGTATGTGCTATGGTGAGCGCTGTGAATTGTGTAAGACTGATGAATCACAGACCTGTACCTCTGAAACAAATACATTATATGTTAAAAAAAATAGTAGGAAGGGAAAAAGGAAGGGGGGTGAATCAGAGGGGGAGATAAACCATGATAGACTATGGACTCTGGGAAACAAACTGAGGGTTCTAGAGGGGAGGGCAATGGGGGGATGGGTTAGCCTGGTGATGGGTATTAAAGAGGGCACGTACTGCATGGAGCACTGGGTGTTATATGCAAACAATGAATCATGGAACACTACATCAAAAACTAATGATGTAATGTATGGTGACTAACATAACATAATAAAATAAAATTTAAAAAAACACTCTCTCTCTCTCTCTCTCTTTGTTTTATTTATTTAAGAAAGAAGGATGAGGGGTGTGCGGGGGGCAAGGGGGGGGGGGAGGGCAGAGGTAGAGGGAGAAGGAGGAAGCCGACTCTCTGCTGAGAACGGAGCCTGATGTGGGACTCAACATGGGGCTCAACACGGGGCTCCATGAGGGACTTGATCCTTCAACCCCGAGATCACAACCTGAGCCAAAATCAAGAGTCAGATGCTTAACCGACTGAGCCACCCAGGCACCCCCACTCTCTCTCTCTCTCTTAAGTGGGCACCCTCTCTCATCCTCCTACCTCTTTAGTCAAAACTTTTTTTTTTTTTTAACCTCAGTGCTAATGTCAGTTAGGTGTTAAAAATATAGCAACCCGCTCCAACAATTTTATACTAATATATGGAGGATTGATCTCTTGGAAGGCCCTCAAGGATTCTCAAACTTTACAAAAGGGATCTCATTATCCTGAGGTTGCAGGAAAAATGACAGAATAAAATAATGTTTAGGAGAGATTTAGTAATATGGGTTTTTTAATCGTATTATATAAACCTGGCCCTGTCATGCAGATCCAGAAGTATACATTTTTATACAAATCAAGGAAATCAGAGTAGGAAGTGGGCCATATTTTTAATATTCATTTTAGGCCACTCCCTTGCCCAATTTTCATTTGTTCCACTGCCTGACTTCCATCAACAGTTTAACAAGTATTTATTTAGCACCTACTCTATATCATGCAGGATGCTGGTAGTCGTGTTTTAAATACGAGTAGAATATGCCCTCTGTCCTCAAGGATCTCACCGTGTACTATGAATGACAGACATCTAAACAGCTAAGTACTTAGAAAGATATTGACAGACATTTTACCCAACTCAGGGGGGTTCAGAGAAGGCTTTCCAAAACTCAAGCCTCACTAACTTTTTTAAAGGTCTATAAACCAGGGCCAGTGTGTATCTTCATAACTGTCCTAAGATATGCAGTCGGGATTTCTACAAGGTACGTCCTAAACACAGGACACAGATGATTTACGTTTCCAAACCATACTGGTACATGTAACTTGCTGAAACTGATCTCAATCGTGTATATCACCAAAGCCAGTTATTTAATTTTTTCTTTACATTGAAGTGTAAAAGGATATGCCTTTATTCTCTGTTTCATTGGGTATTTTTTAAGAACGTGCCTCTGGATAAATAGTTCTGGCTGATTCAGTTTGTCTCCAAAAGGCAAAACCATTAATTCCCATTAATTCTAGCCTTCTTTCCTGACCTTCTATAAACCTGGTTTTAGTTCATCCAAACTGTACATCCATTGAAGAATTAAAGAGATTTTATAGTCTAGTGGGGGGAAAAAATCCTGAAAGCCTTTTTATTTGGTGGTTGTCACCCAGTTAGGTGCAAAATAATCAGAATGAACATATTTCATGGTGTCCTTCTGTTCAAGTGATTCAACTGAACTTTGTATATGAGCTGGTCAAAGTTCGGCTGAACTGCGATTATCAGAAAAGCCTTGGGATATTAATTAATTGAATGTAAATAAAATAAAATAAAATTGAAAAAAAAAGAAAGAAAAGCCTTGGGTGTTTTTGGAGGCTGCAAAATATGTGGAAAAAAGTCCTCCAATTTCAATGTACTCTGCATGGGGCTATCCAATTCCAAGGGCACTATGTGGGGGCTGCATATATGCAAAAAGTGCAGTAGCCGAAGCTGCTCCCCCAGCCACCGGAGCCCCCCAGCCTTGCGGGCTCTGGGCCCAGGCCAAACAGACACTCATCGGGGAATAAATGGTCTGATCTGCGAACAGTTTGCACTATGTAACTGAACCTGTTGAAAAAGAAAGCAAAGCATGGACTTACCCTTCTTACATCATTTTCATGAAAATTGCCAGTCACTGAAAGACTTCTATGTGCAAGTGTGTTCTTTAGATGCACACATGCACATAATCAAAGGCACAAACCTTTGGGCCTCCATAGTGATACCACTGCTTGAATTTTTTAAGTGCTAACTGGCTGTAATTTGTACCAGACACGTACGCATGTAGGTATTTTATATTTGTCAGTGTTTCCTTTGCACTCCCACCTAGGCTACTTGCTGGTACTCTGACGCTTCACTGGCTGGCTGGCGGTCACATGAGCAGCAAAGGTACAGATGAATCTACCATGAAATGGCTTGGGGACACCAGAGCAGATGTGCCTGGACATGAGCGACAGTACAGACAGCAGGGAGCAAAGCTGCTGGTAGGTGGGCTGAGTCAGGCTAGAATGAAACTTTCTCGCTTTCCCTGCAAGATGTGATGTGCTCCAGAAGCTTCTAGGAGATTCTAGACACAGTGCTAGACCCCTCCCCATCTCCCACCATCTCTTTGCAAAAATTCTCTTGTTTTGCTTCCTCAACCTCCTCTCTGTCTCTATTAACTTCTCTCTTTCTTTCTCTTTCCTCCACCTTCTGTCTCTCTATTCTTTCCTCTCCCCACACATACACCTATATCCTAGGGTCTCCAGACACTAACGTGCTTCCAATAAATCTACCAACTCTGAAACCCTGCCCAAATCCCGAAGTATCACCCTTCAGCAAGTTCTGGGAAGCCAGTCCCTGTGCATAACTTCTATAACCAGCCACGATGCCCTTTGTGCAGTGCATTGAGCCTGTGTCCCCATAGCCCTTCCTAATACTCTTAAAGGAGCCTCAGGCCCCTGGTATCTCCATCATCATTATCACCACCACCATCATCCCATCATCATCATCATCCTTCATCACGTATGGAGCTGTCCTGAGATGGAAAAGTTGAAAGAGGAGTAATAGCATTGCACTACAGTGTTTTGACTGGGTATTTTTGTTATATACCAACACTGACTGGATTTATATGAAATCCCACTGAATAATTTTTTTAAGACTATTTAAAATTTATTTATTTGACAGAGAGAGTATAAGCAGGGGAAGCAGCAGAAGGAGAGGGAGAAGCTGGCTCCCTGCTGAGCAGGGAGCCCGATGCGGGGCTCGATCCCAGGACTCTGGGATCATGACCTGAGCCGAAGGCAGATGCTCAACAGACTGAGCCACCCAGGCGCCCACTGAATAATTTTTAAGAGGTGAGAAAATGTATTGTGTTTGGTTGTCACATATCTCTTTGCCCCATGATGCTGCCACAGAAAACGCTTGAAGCCCAGTAGGTCATCAGGATTCATCTTTTAGCCTGGAGAAGGAACTTAGCAGAGTGCCATAATACTGCCATCTACGGCTCTTCAGAGCACCTTTGTTTCCTCACTTACTGAGGCAGAGACAGAAAACCACAGAAATGCATAATTCTAGGCACAAGCCCTCCCTTATTGATTGCAGCTCAGCAATGACTCAGGGAAACTGTAATTGACATAATACTACTACTGCTTGCTAGATGCGGTAGACGCACATTAGGTCATTTAATCCCTACAACACACCTAGGGAATATATAGTACTTTTATCTCCATTGTACAGATAAGGAAACTAAGGCATGGAAAATTTAAGTGACTTGCCCAAGGTTATACAGCCAATAATTGGCACAGGGAGGATTCAAACCCTGCCAACTGTGCAAAAAAAAGAAAAAAGGCCTGAGTCTCAAGTACATCTATCCTTATAAAGCCAGCCCTGAGCCATGTTTGCAAGCTCCCTTTCTTTGGCCATTGGCCACATATCTAGGGGCCGGTATGCAAAATATCCTTATCCTCAAGGCTTCCTTTGATGCTCATTTGACTCCACCTTCATGCGGAAAAGGGGTTTTAGAGGAAGGGAGTTGGGGGAGCAAGTGTACTTTGCCAAAGACAACATCAATTCTCCCCTACCCCCTCTCTCACGGTCCTTGTAAGAATAGCTCTCTTAAGGGCGCCTGGGTGGCTCAGATGGTTAAGCCCAGGTCATGATCTCAGGGTCCTGGGATTGGGCCCCACGTGGGGCTCCCTGCTCAGCGGGGAGTCTGCTTCTCCCTCTGCCTCTCCCCCCACCCTGGCTCATTCTCTCTCTCAAATGAATAAATAAAATAAAATAAAACAAAACAATGAAAAATGTGGATTTTGGACACCTATCCCAGAGCTACTTTGTTTCTTAGGGTAGAATCTGTAAATCTGCAGTTGTGAAATGCTTCCCAGTGATTCTGAGGCACTGGACAATTTGAGAACCAGCACTCCAAACAAACATGGTTTGGTGTATAAAAAGAGTGATAGCATCAGGAACAGATGACCCAGGGGACCTGGCCCTCTAACTCATTTCCTGTGTGACTTTGGGCAAGTCCAGTAATTTCTCTGGACCTCAGTGTTCTCACCTGAGAAAAGGGAAAGATCTCTTCTTCCCATCCCCTCAAAGTTATACAGCCCAAATACAAACGTGTGTGAAAGTGATTTAGGGTTTTATAAAAATAACACACATTATTATTATGGGTGGGGTCAGGGAGAGCAGACTGGAGGAGGAATCCTGTCGGCAGAGACTGAAGGGAGGAGAATCCACTTTCTTTCTTTTTCCCATCAGAGTCCAGACAATGGATTATAGTTTTGTGGAATTTCAAGGTTCTTTCCAAGTCACAACCTCCCTCTCACCACCCCCAACGCCTCCCCCACTTCATGCATTCACAGTTTACTCTTAACAGTGAAGAAGAAGGCTCCTCTCTTCCGCTATATTCCTTTAGATGAGAAACCTATCTGAGCAGGTTGTGATCGGTGCCCGGGATGGCACTGTTGGGTATAAGGAATCTTTCCCCTTACCTATTCCTGATTATACTTAGGTATTTATGACTTACTTTCCTCTTACTTATTAGGGACAAATGTAATTAAACAATAGTTCTATGCACATTAACAGAGATGGAGAAACAAAGTCCATATTTTTGTGGTCATTCAGACTGAGGTTTAGGATGGTGCGAACTGCAGGTAGTCACCTTTAAAAGATGCAGAAAATATCATGCCTTCTTCATTCTTCACACTTCATGAGGCCAAACATTTGTTTTGTTTCTGATCTAAATGGAGGGATTTATTCCTTTGCAGGGAGCATGACCCTACCTAGGCCCCCTTCCTTACCTTCCACCCTCTGAAGCTTTAGTCAAAGGCTCTCCTAAGGGATTTCAACACTTTGAAGATTCAAATTGGGTCTAGGGTTTTGTCCAAACATCTGGCTTGCAATTTCTGAATGCCTAGGTCATTCCTGCCTCTCGGAAAAGAATGTGTGCCCATTCTTGCCCAGTCCCCGAGTGGCCCATCTCAAGTGACTTCCCGACCAGGAAATGGGTTTCCTTAGTTTCAGCTTGGCTACCTGGGGTGACCCCAAAAGTCATTCAAATATTCCTCCCAAAGGCAGGCAAACGCTGCATGGGAAATCACAACGAGGAGGAAAAAGCAAGCGAGAGAGGAGAGATGAAACCGGGGCTGTGCGGAGCAGTGCGGTCAGGCTGGCCCCCTGGCAGGGAGCCAGCGTTGGTAAAGCGGCAGCACGGGGCGGGCGTCGGAGTCCGTCTGGAATGCTCTGCAGTGCGGCCCAGCCTCCATGTCGTTAGAGGCCTGGCGTTTGATGATTCAGCTGCTTCCCGGCTGCCAGGAGAGATTTGGCCAACTGTTTGAAAAACACTGTCTGCCCCAGACCGCACTTGTTTTTATTCTCTGCCTGTTGTCAGGGGCCTCCTCTGAAATGGAACACCTCAGGAAATCAGACCCAAACTCCGAGGCCTTTCTGCCGCTTCTTGGGCCCCCTTTTCAAAGGCAATTATGCCCAAATGGAGACTGTTGGCAGCGGAGTGCTTTCCTGGTGATGTGGAAAGCAGTGTGTTATCAGGAAACGATCCCTCATTAGATCTCCCTTAGATCAAATGGCAAACATGGCGTGCTAGCCCACTCGGCGGATGCTGAAGGCACAGCTGAGATCAGCCGTTGCCCAACTCCCCATCCATCAGTTTGTTCAAAGAGCGAGCTAAGGGGTAATGGAGACACGCATTTGGGGAAGGAATTGAACAAGAGGCTCAGCTGGAGGCTGGCCTCGTGAACTCTACAGTTGGCTTTGGAGAAGTTACAGGCCCAACCGTCTAACGAGAAAGCTCGTGTTCCAAGTGAACTAGGCTGGGTCATGCAGAGATGAACACATTACCTTCCACACGGCTTAGGGGTTAAGAGGATGGCCTTTGGAGTCAGACCGCCCGAGCGGGTAGCCCAGCGCCAAGTACTAGTTCCGGGAATGTAGGAAATTTTGTTCTCCGTAGCCCCCTCTTATCATAGTACCATCTTCACGGGCTTGTGAGACGGGAGTAGATACGTGTAGTATTTAGAATAGGGCCTAGCGTATGATAAGCGCTCACTAATCGTGTTAAGTATTGATCTTATTTAGGCCTGGAAGGTATTCCAGCCCACACCTGTCATATGCTATGATTTGAGAAGGACGACAGTCTTGGGTTTGAATCCTGGTGCCACCACTTGCTGGCTCTTCGGACCTGGGTAAGTTACCTAACCTTTGTAAGCCTCAGTTTCCCCATCTGTAAAATGGGGATAATCGTTGCAGCTACTTCATAGGGTTGTTGTGAGGATTAATGAGCTACCAACAGCTTAGAGCTGTGGCGGGCCCATGGCAACTGCTCAATAAATGATAAATAATCATACAGTAGGCCTAAAACTCTGTGACTCTAGAAACCCCGTATTGTGGTTTTTTTTTTTTCTAGTCTTGGCTCTATTTAAATACAGGATCGTATTTTAAAGATTAGTCTCTGCTAAGAGATCCTTATATACAAGAAGCAGATTAAAAACCTATTATCTTTCTCCATTAAAAAAAAACCAGTGATGAGGTCTTCATTAGCTCCTCGCTCAGAAGGAAGCAGTTACCCAAGCAAGTAGGAAATAGAAAACAGAACTAACTCCTCCCTCCTCAATCCTTAAATGCTTTATTGGTCTCAATAGTCACTTGGGTCAGTCAGCTGAAAAGGGAACCAGCTGGAAGCAAACCCAGGGTAAACTGGCAATTACCAAACTCCTGCATTTTATGAAAATGTCTGGTTATTCGTCCGACTTCTGGCCCACTCGGAATCTCTCAATCTAGCCTTGATTCCTCTGGCAGGAAGGATAACAAGGGAGAGAAACAAATCCCCGGCCTTCAGAACCTCACCTGTGGGCCTGCCCTGGAGAGTGGGCTTGCCTTCCCAGAGAAAACAGTGGGACCTCATGGAGAAAAGAAGCTGGCCCAGACCGTTAACAATGATTCTGTGCTTCTCTCAGGCTCCGGCATGGTCCTGAGCTGGGAAACATCATGCTTTAGAAGAAAAAAAACCCGATGCCTCTCTTCTCTTGCACTTGCTGTGTGGACAGGCGGAAGGGCCCATAATCTCCCCTGTTCTTCCAGCAATCAATACACTGAGTTTTGGGAGGACAGCATCGCTCTAGCTCCATCTTGGGGCGTAAAAAGAAACTAGATCCAAATCGACAGATTCTCAAAGAATGATTTCAACTCGTCTACGCAGTTTTGTGACCTGACTTTTTGCCTCAATCTACAGAATTGCACACTAAGTCCAAGCACAGAACACCCTTGCCTGTGGCTGTGGTTCTGCAACATCCAAAGTAATTCTCGCCTTTCCCTTCCTTGAGTCCTCGTGTGGTTTCAGAGCAGCTTCAGGAGAATTCCTGATGTCTGATAGCTTTGCTCTCCTCGGGCCCTTCTCAGCTTTCTGCTCCCCTCCCACCCCTGTTCATCGTTAGCGTCTTCACTAGGTCTAAGAAGATAGAGACACAGACAGTTAACCCCTTTTGTGGAAGGCTTGCCTGCTTCCTACAGGCACCATCATTAAGAACCATTGGGTTTTTTTTTTAATTTTCTTTTTAAGATTTATTAAAGAGAGAGCACGAGCAGGGGGAGGGGCAGAGGGAGAGGGAAAAGCAGGCTCCAAGGGTGGGGTTCGATACTATGACCCGAAGATCATGACCTGAGCCAAAGGCAGACACTTAACTGACCGAGCCACCCAGGCGCCATGCTAATCTCCTTTCTAAGGCATTTCCACATTATTCATCATTTCTTCTCATCACCCACTTCCTTCCTCAGCTGTTTATTGACAATAGTATTAGGCGCGATTTTAGTCACTAATTTGTGAATCTTGAGGTCTGTAAGCATCTTTTTTCCTTACTATTTACAACTCTGTTTATATCTTTTTTCTAAAGTTTATTTTTTTAGTAATCTCTACACCCAACGTGGGGCTTGAACCCATGACCCCAAGATCAAGAGTCACACGCTCCTCTGACTGAGCCAGCCAGGTGCCCCTGCTTATATCTTTTTAAGCCGGGCCTAGGTCTGAAGTGGGCTCTTTTTTAAGAGACCTAAATCTTTTCACATGACAGAGGAACCTTTTCCTCAAAGATGAGTCAAGTGAACTCACTGGTACTCTCTAATAGCTTCTCAAGATATCTAACTTTCTCTCAACGTTCCTTAGAATAGTTAGTATGGCCGCCTCAATGGTATGGAAATGTGAATTTCAAATAATTGGAGTATGAACTTCATTACACTGAAAGGTCAAGACTTTAAAACGTGATCAGATAAGGAGCCCAAATACAATCCTTAAATGAGGAAGACAGGGGCGCCTGGGTGGTTCAGTCATTAAGCGTCTGCCTTCAGCTCGGGTCATGATCCCAGGATCCTAGGATCGAGCCCCGCATCGGGCTCCCTGCTCAGCGGAGAGCCTGCTTCTCCCTCTCCCTCTGCCTCTGCCTGCCTCTCTGCCTACTTGTGCTCTCTCTCTGTCAAATAAATAAGTAAAATTTTTTAAAGAATGAGGAAGACAAACATAGTTTATGTAATTCACATGAGGGAGAAGCTAGAGTCTTCTGCTTAAGTAGCGAGGTGTGATCGAAAGGGGACTAAAAGTAGGAGCAGGGAGGGAAAGAGACATAAACAACAACTCTGGGGGCGCCTGTGGTGGCTCAGTCGTTAAGCGTCTGCCTTCGGCTCAGGGCATGATCCCAGGGTCCTGGGATCGAGCCCCGCATCGGGCTCCCTGCTCAGCGGGAAGCCTGCTTCTCCCTCTCCCACTCCCCCTGCTTGTGTTCCCTCTTTCACTGCTGTCTCTCTCTCTCTCTCTGGCAAATAAATAAATAAAATCTTAAAAAATAAATAAATAAACAAACAACAACTCTGGCTGGGTACTGATAACTGTGGTCTGTGGGAATTGAGAGGACTGAACTTCCCAGGGCTAAAGAACTTTCTGACTTCAGTGTCTACAGTGCCCGACATTGCTTCTGAGGGGCTTTTCATAGTTTTGTACTAGAACCAAACTTTGAGAAGTGTTGTGGTAGAGTGCAGTGGGGACTGGATAAGCAATCAACCTCAGAAGACCTGGGTTCATCATCGTTCTTCCCTTCTCCAGCTGCAGATGCTGAGGTAAGGAGTTCCTCTTCTCTTTTTTTCTTCCTTTTGTGTCTTTTTTAAAGTAAGCTCTACACCCAGCGTGGGGCTAGAACTCACGACCCCCAGATCGAGAGCCTCATGCTCCACTGACTGAACCAGCCTGGTGCCCCAAGAATTCCTCTTCGCTTGGTCTCTCCTTCTTTAACCCTCATAGGGTTATTCTGGATAGCAAATGAGATAATGATGTCAAAGTGATTTTTAAGCTATTCTCCTTTGGAAATACACCATTGCTTTCAATAGTTGACTAGTTAGAGCGTTCCTTTAAAACCATAGAACTGTAGCGTGGAAATGGGTATCTGCTTTAGATATCTACTTCAGTGATTAGAAAAATACTTTATAGGGGCGTCTGGGTGGCTCAGTTGGTTGAGCGTCCAACTCTTGATTTCGGCTCAGGTCATGATCTCAGGGTTCCGAGATCAAGCCCCGCATTGGGCTCCACAGAGTGTGGAGCCTCGATGGGATTCTCTCTCTCTCTTTCTCCCTCTGCCCCTCCCCGCTCACAGGCTCTCTCCCCCCCCAAAAAAAAAAGAAAAGAAAAAAGAAAAAAATACTTTATATAAATAAAACCCTTATTTCAGTAGAAACCTTATTCGAAAGAGCAATAAATAAAAGATGGAAGCAGGATTTAGCTGCTCTGGTTGAGGCAAAGGTGGATGCTCTCAGTTCCTGCCAATTCTGCTCCTTTACACCCTCATAAACTCCTGTGAGGCCCCCTGATCAGTTCCCCCAGAAACTCAAGTTTGCAACTGTGAAAATTACTTATCTAATCCACACCCTCGTGAACAGATGGGCCTAAGATCCAGAGGAGGAAAGGAATTTGCCTAGTGCCATCCAACTCAGGAGATATAGCTGGGACCAGAAAGCACACGATACATACACAACTTGGCAATATATTTTCCATGGGTACTAGAGATAGGTAAGGATACTGTATTAGATGTGAAGTGTTGGCATTAGGGTAAATAGTAGGTTGTTTGATTTGGCTATTTTGATGTGAAAATATTTTGGCCATAAGAACAAAGAAACAACCTTTCGAGCTTAAAGAAAACATTGTCAAGCAGCCTGCCCAATAAATATCTTTTTTCCATTTGTATGTCCCCTTTCCCAAGCCTTATCTCATCCCAAACCCTAGTTGTATCAAATGGCTGGTCAAAATGGAAATAGAAAGTGTTAGGCTCTCATGTTTTAGAGTCAGTTTCATATTTTATTAATTTTGTTCTGAACTTCATCAAAATAAGGTCAAATACTATATGCACACAGGAACAAATCAAGGCATGCTAAAGAATTTGTGATGGAAAACAAGTCTCTCTTCCCATTCCCACTTCTTAGAAGCAATTTATTTTCAGTTTCTATTTGTATTTCCTGAATGGAGCCAAGGTCCGTGTCAAACTAGCTTGGATCACTATGTTCATTTTGCGCTGGAATACAAGGGTTTACAAGCAACGGTCGCCAGCTATATTTACCATAGTGTTCTTTCTATTTATATCTCTTTTTGGTCCCCCAAGATTGAGATCCTTGAGGCTAAAGCTATGGTTCTATATAAGACCCCCCAAAAGAGCCCCATCTTAATCTTTGAGAAGCACCTGTTGAACTAGGCCCCAGACTATCTCATTCTTTGATTCTGAGGACTTAGCATGTAGTAGGCGCTCAATGGTACCTCACAGTAGGTACCTCAGTATTCATTGAAGATTCAATTCATTCGTTAATTAACCAGCAAAGGTCTTAAAGAGCCAGTACAGTATCACTTCACTAAATTATGTGCCTCGACTCCATGATGACAGCACTGTTGGTGATCACTGGGAGTGACCAAGACAGCCTACTCCTATATTATTATTCCTATGGACCTAAGCAACCAGCCTGTAAGGAAAGACGTAGAAACCTGTGCATGGAGGAAAGTCCTGACCCTGACCTTGACTCAATCCAGGAATCAACCAGCAAGTAATAGCTGCCATGGCGACACTCATTTATTGAATATCGATACTTGGTAAATGTTGTATCTAATACTCACCTGAGTCCTTTTCACAGCTCTACGAGATATCATCCCCATCACTGAGGAGGAAACTAGATTCGGAGAGAGAGGGCATTCTAAGGCTCTACGGTTAGCATAGAGCGATGGAATGGGAGGGGGTTCAAGTCTAGATGGGCTGTCTCAGGACCCTCTGTTCTGCATATTT